>NC_071391.1:97097060-98307332 GCF_022682495.2 Desmodus rotundus | reverse complement strand
ATAGATGCAGAAAAAGCATTTGATAAGGTACAGCACCCATTTCTGATAAAAACACTCAGCAAAGTGGGAATAGACGGAGCATTCCTCAACATAATAAAGGCCATATATGAGAGACCTACAGCCAACATCATACTCAATGGACAAAAACTTAGAGCTTTCCCACTAAGATCAGGAACAAGACAAGGATGCCCTCTCTCACCACTCCTATTCAACATAGTATTGGAAGTCCTAGCCACAGCAATCAGACAAGAAAAAGAAATAAAAGGCACGCAAATTGGAAAGGAGGAAAGGAAACTGTCACAGTTTTCAGATAACATGATAGTGTACATGGAAAATCCTATAGACTCCACCAAAAAACTACTCGACCTAATAAATGAATTTGGCAAAACAGCTGGATACAAAGTCAATACTCAGAAATAAAAGGCATTCCTGTACACCAACAATGACACTGCAGAAACAGAAATCAGGAAAAAAATCCCATTTGATATAGCAACAAGAAAAATAAAGTACCTAGGAATAAACCTAACCAAGGAAGTACAAGACCTGTACTCAGAAAACTACACAACACTTAAGAAAGAAATTAAGAAAGACACAAACAAATGGAAGCATGGACCATGCTCATGGATTGGAAGAATTAACATCATCAAAATGGCCATACTACCCAAAGCAATTTATAGATTCAGTGCAGTCCCTATTAGAGTACCCATGATATATTTCACAGATATAGAACAAACATTTCAGAAATTTATATGGAACCATAAACGACCCCGAATAGCTGCATCAATTTTGAGAAAGAAGAACAAAGCAGGAGGGATCACAATACCACATATCAAACTGTATTACAAGGCCACTGTAATCAAAACAGCCTGGTACTGGCATAAAAACAGGCACATAGACCAATGGAACAGAATAGAGAGCCCAGAAATAAACTCAAGTCTTTACGGTCAATTAATATTTGACAAAGGAGGCAGGAGCATAAAATGGAGCAAAAACAGCCTCTTCAACAAATGGTGTTGGGAGATGTGGACAGCTACGTGCAAAAAAATGAAACTCGATCACCAACTTATGCCATACACAAAAATAAACTCAAGATGGATAAAAGACTTAAATATAAGTGGTAACACCATAAAAGTCCTTGAGGAAAACATTAGCAGGAAAATCTCAGACATTTCATGCAGCAACATCCTCACAGACATGTCCCCTAAAGCAAGGGACATAAAGGAAAGAATAAACAAATGGGACCTCATCAAAATAAAAAGCTTCTGCATGGCTAAAGAAAACAGCATTGAAATGAAAAGAGAACCAACGGTATGGGAAAACATATTTGCCAATGATACCTCAGACAAGGGCCTGATCTCCAAAATATATAAAGAACTCACACGACTGCACTCCAGGAAGACAAACAACCCAATTAAAAAATGGGCAAAGGACTTGAACAGACACTTCTCCAAGGAAGACATACAGAGGGCCCAGAGACATATGAAAACATGCTCAGCATCACTAGCCATCAGAGAGGTGCAAATTAAAACCACAATGAGGTACCATCTCACAGCAGTCAGAGTGGCCAACATAAACAAATCCACAAACAAATGTTGGAGAGGATGCGGAGAAAAGGGAACCCTAGTGCGCTGTTGGTGGGAATGCAGACTGGTGAGGCCATTGTGGAAAACACTATGGAATTTCCTCAGAAAATTAAAAATGGAACTGCCCTTTGACCCAGCAATTCCACTGCTGGGATTATAGCCTAAGAACCCTGAAACACCAGTCCAAAAGAACCTGTGCACCAATGTTCATAGCAGCACAATTTACAATAGCCAAGTACTGGAAGCAACCTAAGTGCCCATCAGCAAACGAGTGGATCCAAAAACTATGGTACATTTACACAATGGAATTGTACTCAGCAGAGAGAAAGAAGGAGCTTATACCCTTTGCAACAGCATGGATGGAACTGGAGAGCATTATGTTAAGTGAAAAAAGCCAGGCAGTGAGGGACAAATACCATATGATCTCACCTTTTACTGGAACATAATAAATAAATTAAAAAAAGGAAACAAAATATAACCAGAGACATTGAAGTTAAGAACAATCTAACAATGGGCAGGGGGGAGTGGGGAGGGTACAGTGAGAAGAGGGGATTACAGGAACCACTATAAAGGACACATGGACAAAATCACGGGGGAGGGTGAAGATGGGGGAGGGAGGGGGGTTGGGCTGGGGTGCGGTGGAGGGATGGGGAGAAAAGGCACACAACTGTAATTGAATAACAATAAAAAGTAAAAATTAAAAAAAAAAAAGACAAAGAGAGACTCCTAAAAGCAACAAGAGAAAAGAAGTTAGTTGTGGACAAGGGATCTCCCAGGAATCTATCAGCTAATTTCTCAAAAGAAACTTTATAGGCTAGAAGGGAAAGGAAAAAATATTAAAAGTGGTGAAAAGAAAGGACCTGCAACCAAGATTACTCTACTCAGCAAAGCTATCATTTGGAGTGGAAGGGCAGATAAAGAGCTTTCCAGACAAGAATAGGCTAAAGGAGTTCATCACCACCAAACCAGTATTATATGAAATGCTAAAGAGTCTTCTTTAAGAAGAAGAAGATCAAAAATATGAACAATAAAATGGCAATAAGTACATATCTGTCAACAATTGAATCTAAAAAACAAAATAAATGAACAAGCAGAACAGAAACAGAATCATAAATACAGAGAACATTTTGATGGTTGCCAGATGGGAGGGGGTTGGAGGGATGGGAAAAAAAAGGTGAAGGAATTGAGAAGTATAAATTGTTTGTTACAGAATAGTCACTCTTGGGTAAAAAGTACAGCATAGAGAATATAGTAAATAAGAGTGTTAGATGGGCACAAGATTTTTTTCAGATGATCACTTACTAATTCATATAATGTCTAATCACCTGAAACTAATATAATAATGTATGTTGGTTTTAATTAAAAAATAAAGATGAAAAATCATTTTAGCCCTTCAGCCCTGGCCCATGCTGATATTTATGACTATGAATTAATGAGTACTAGTTGGGCAGGGAACAGCAGGACAGCGTAACTTACTCACCCATGCCTCTACCACAATACCAGCAACTAACACGATGTCATGAAGTCATGATAAACCAATGAAGTATGGGAGGTAATGGGGACTTAGGCCATAAAGCAAACTCCAGGACTTGGGTTCAGAAGATCTAAACTTTAGTCCTGGCCCTGCTTCATAGTCTTGTAACATGAGGGGAAATTTCAACTGTTTAGCCTCAAATTCTTCTTTTGTACCTACCTCACAGAGTTGTGGTGAAGATTAAAATTTAGAAAAGCATCTCGCAAATCTCAAGACACTAGGCAAGGGTAGGGTAGTGGCCTTTATCAGGACAGGTAGCAAGTCCCAATCACATAATATGTTAGGTTTTAGGAGTAGTCTGAGCCAGCTGTGGGTATATGTGTCCCTGCAGGTGGTATTCTGAGGGTTTCCTGAGGGTTTTGCTTGTGAACAAACTCAATGTTAAGTGCACGGCAGTTTAAGGATTTGCAAACATTTCATGACCCCATTACCTGTGCCATTCAACTCCCATTAGGTCACAGAGTATGTGCACAGTAAAGCTGAACCTTGGTACCTGGGGCATTCTTTTTAAGTTCCCTCGAGTTGGACTTTAGGGATTCTTCTCCAACAGAGGGTAGGAGCACTACAGGTCATAGAAGGCACACCTTCAGAATTTTAAGAAGAGGCAAACCTTTTTTCTTAGCAGAGTTTAAGCCCACTGCTCTCTGGCACAGCCCACTGGTATTTAAGGCACAAACTGAAATAAGTCATTTTGCCAACAACCTTGCCCATCAATAATGAGCTAAGAGGGTCTATTTAAAAGAAAGATAACCATAGAAGAGTTTACTTTGGTTCATAAAATGAAAAACATAAAATCTAAGGGGAAAGTAAGTTCACTTAAACTAATTTACTGAGTTGCATATCAAAATGAAATTAATGTCTTAAATCTTTAGATAAGAGAAGTGTTTGCTGAATTCTTGGTTTTTAAAAAGTTATTAAAACACTGAAACAGTGACATATCAACGCGTAAGTTCAGAATCAAGCACTACCTAAATTTCCCATGGACCATTCACAATGGGCCAGTCTGCATATACCTTCTGCCTTCTGCTATTATGCAAACATAGGCCACCTATACAGTGAAGAAATAAATACATAAAGGTGAATAAAGGTGACATTTTATTGCTTCATGGATTGAATGCCTGCAACAGCCTCCTGGGTCCACGTTGGGAGTGACCTTTCTGTCTGGGGAGAGACTGCCTCTCAGAGCTAGCCAATTCTTAGAGGCAGTGAAGGGCCCACCCAGGAGCCAGCCCTTGACATGCAGACTAACCAATCCAGAGCCAGACCTCCTCTCTCTGCTGGTACTAGGCAACTGGAGACAAGCCTTCTAGCTGAGAGCCCACCAAAATGATTCAGATTAGCCAATCTTATGACGTTCACCCCACCCTGCCTTGTCCATCCTGGTAAATCCCAATAAAGGCTATGGCCTAAACCTTCCCCTGTTCCTGTCTTCTGCCTCCTGACCACCCTGGTGTTTCCCCCAGGACCCTCCATGGTATGCCACACCCCTGTCTCTAGGAGCTGAGAACAATAAACTTTGTTTTCTTGAGCCTCTCTTCTGTCTCCTCTGGTGGACTGACCATCCCATAAAAGAACACAAAACAATCAGTGTATGGGATTCTTCCTTTCTTAGTTCCCATAACTCATTTGATTTCTGTGTTCCAAACAAGTGTGAATTGAAGTCATTCCTTGGATGACAAATTTTTGCTTTTCCAATATGAAATGTATACCCCACTATGGATTTTTTCTGTCTTTTTGTGCACACCAGTAACTTTCTAATTTAGTGCAAAATTAGTGTGTCATCTTTTTGAAAATAATTTAAACAATATAGTACCGGTGATACTCATTACCCAACTGTAAATTACAGTGATGACAACGTGACCCACTGTGACCAAGACGACCCCCACCACACACACAGGTAACGGCATATACATGACAACCACTCCAGCTGGCAGCCACAGTTGTAAGACACTTCGTAGTTTCAGAGATGTTAGAAGGCGAAAAAATGTCTTAGTGCTGACAACGATTCTCTGCTTGACCGAACTTTAATCAGGCCCCTGAACCTTCTCCTAGGTTATCTGTGCCCTTCCTTGTAAAATCCAATGTTAACAAAAACCCTGCTAAGTCAGTTTAACCAGAACTCCCCACCCTTGATATCTGATATCACCCTCCATATCTGACCAGGTCCCTCATTCTCCATCAGCACCCAAGTGATGTCTGATTGCCCTAACCCACCTTTGGCAAGAATTCTATTACTGAAAAACAAAGGTGAAAGAATAGTCCATAGAGTCTGATCCTTCATTTGTTAAGGTATGCAATAAAAACAAAGGCCATTTGTGAAGGTTTTCTTTGGCAACTTCTGTGCTCATCTCCCTGCCTCTGTCCTCCCCTTCCTGCAGTCACTCCTCAGCACAGCAGCTGGGAGCTCCTGGTAAGATCTATGTCAGATCAAGTCGCTCTTGGGCTTCAGTTTCTCCACTGGCTCCAAGCTCACTCAGAAATGAGAGTGAAAGCCAAACTTGCTATTTAATCTAGCAAGACCAACATGATTTACCCCTCAATCCAATGTCCCTCTATGTCACCATCTCCCCCCTACTCTCTGCTCCTCTATACCGATTTTCCTAATGTGCCTCCAACAAACGGGGCATGCTCTTGCCTCCGGGCCTTTGTACCTGCCTTTTTCTCTGTCCAGAATATTCTCCCCCCAGCTGTTCTCTTGCCTTCTTCCCTTACTTCCTGAGAGTCTTTCTTCAAAAGTCACCTTCTCTGTGGGTCCTTCCCTGCCCATCATATCCACCATATTAACAACCATCCCACTGATAGTCCCTCCCCCATTACCCCTTTCTTAGCACTTACCACTAACATACAAGAAAGCAGACATCCTGTCAGCTTTGATCACTATTTTATCTTCAGTACCTGTAATGGTTTCTGGAACTTAGTAGCTGCTCAGTAAACATTTGTCTAATGGATGAATTATTTATTTTTTGTCTATTGCTAATCTATGTATTCTAAGCATTCTGCAGGTAACATATCTTATTTTTTCTAGTAAGAAAAAATGCCAATTTAAAATGTATAGCATTTTATCTGTATGTCTAAGTTTTATGACATTTCTGTTTTGAACTCAAGATGTATAGATGCGATAGGAAGGAATGGAAAACAGAGACTGTGAGCTGGAGGGAGGGAGAGGAAGACAGGCAGAACCTACCACCTCAGGCCATTTCCTAGACAGCGGCCAAGCCATTTGCTAAATCAAGGGCTAGGAATTTAGTGCTGCTTCTTATCAAGAAAGCCAACTCATTAATTTTTATCTAGGGACAGACTATTCCAATACCAGGTGCTCCAACTTCGAATAATGTTCAACATACTCTTATTGTCCAGGTTTCTAATAGCATCAAGCACATAACTTCTCCATCATAAGGAACATATTTAGTTCAAAAACAGCCAAAATGGAAAACATTTGAAGTATATGAAGTACATGGCCAAGCCACAAGGGTAAAGCAGCCCCAGGTTAGCAGTTTCCATGTGGGCTTCCCCCTATTCAGCCAGGAGAGGAGACTCATTTGCCATAATGGAGGCTCAGTTCAGATTTCTGGAGATAATGTTTAACAATCAGCTCAAACACACAAGCCTGTTCTGTGTTAGCCTCCTCTGAATAATGTTATCCAGACGTCTGGAGTGTATAGAAGACAAAGATTTGATTCTTACTGGGAGAGAGAGATCATTTTGGAGAAGAAACTGTGAAGCCCCAGAATCTGTCTTTGCTTTTCTCACATATCCTCCCTAAGATCACTTTTCTATTCCAAGGTTCCAAAGATCCCCAAGATACTGCTCAGTCCCAATTCCACAAACCCAATCTGGCTCTCTTTCTTAAGTTTCAAAGCCCATAGAACATCAATTCTTCAATATCTCACACCCAACCTACCCAAATTGGAACTCAGCACCTTTCCTCAAAATGAAGTCCTCCCCCATCTAGTGGTTCTGTATCTCAACACCCAGCACCATAATCCTTCCAGTTCCGAAAGCACAATCATGGAGTCATCCTTGACTTCTCCCTACCCCTCACTTGATGGTGCCAACCATTCACCTAATCTCCATCTTCATAATCCCAAAAATCAATCCACTCTCTGTCCATATGCCATTGTTGCATCTGGGGTGCCCTCGTATGCACATGGAGTGCCCTCAGCTAGGTCACAGCAACCAACCGGCCTTAGGGTACCCTTCCTCACTCCCACCATGGTCCACCTTCTGCTGTTCTATGAAGGAAACTAGACCAGGCCACTCTTGGCTTGAAGCCCATCAATGGCTTCCTACTAACCTTGTGAAAAAGTACCAGCTCCATAACACAATTTCCAAGGGTGTGTGGAGACTCATTAGTTGTTTATGAAATCAACTTTTTGGGTCATAACCAGCACTAAAAAAACAATTGAATAAAATAGAAATAGAGCACTTTGTGCATGATAAGTGTGAATGTGGTTTCTGACTATTGTATAATACACATATGTGTGTCCAGAGTTATGACATAAGGCATATTTCTTACTGTGGGTTGTAGTGAAGACAAGTTTGAAAAAACTAGTAGACAAGAACTTTTGTGATCTGGCACTGGAACAACCAACACTTCAGCCCCCTCTACCTTCAACATTCTCTAGTAACATGTGGTATCTCAAACACTCAGCTATCTACCTCCTCCAGCCCTTAGCACATGTTGTTCTTTTTCCCTGGGGTACTTTGCATGCCCTGCACACACACTACCCTGCCCCACCCTGGCCTTGCATAACTAATTCTTAATCTTGAGATATCAGCTTACATATCCCTCCCTCATGGAAGCCTCCTTGACCCCCAGGCAGGAATAGGTGACCTGCCATATACGTCCCCACAACACCCTGTCTTTCCCCATCATAGCACCACACATCACACTGTAGTACAGCATCTGCTTTCCTGCTCTTGTCTCCATTATGGCAGGAATCACATCTATTTCCTCATTTCTCTATCCCCAGCATATAGCAGAGTGTCCAACATGTTAGAGGTTTTTTTGAGTACGTGTTGAATGAAAACCAATGAGCCCAATCATTAAGGGTTTTTTTTTTTTTCAAGGGCTGCTTGAGCCCCTCTGATGTTTAAGACCCTGTGGACATACAGAAACAAACAAGGCAACATTATTGCCTCAAATTTAGAGATAATATATCTGCGACCTTTGCAGCAAGATCTCATCTTCCCCCCAAAATGGCTCACAAGAAATTTCATGAGCCAACCATTCTACTGAGTGATGCTGGAGGATTAAGGAAGAGTCTTTTCGTGCCCCAAATAAAAATCAAACAAAATCTCCTCAAGCTAACATGTTAGAGTTCAGCATGTGACTCCCAGAATGGAAATCTTACATTTTATATTAAATTTTTATGTAAAAATTATATTTGTATTTCAAATAAAATTTTACGTGAAATAGATATGAAACCCATGGTTTAGGCAGAACTTCAAAATTTGGGGGCAATGACTAGGCGTCATTCCTCAGGCATAAGCCAGACACTGGGACTTAGCCAAAGCTCCAAATACACCTACGTACAGGGAGAAAGAGTACAGTATAAATATCAGTTATTTACACCACAGTAATTCATTAACTCACATTCGTTCCTTATTCTTTTCTGAAATATAAATGGCATTGGGCAGAAGGGGAAGGAACTGGAGAATTCTAGCTCCTGAGACTAGGAGTTTGAGAGACAAGGAAGAAGAGGATATAGCAGTGGAGGGACATTCCCCCATTTCTGCCTCAGTGTGGTGGATGGAGACCACAGGCATTGAAGTCATCCATCCCAGTGCTGAGCCCTGCCCTATCCCTGCCCTACCCCCATCTGTCTAGGTTACCCTGGGCAAGGCACTTAATCTTCCCAAATCACATTTACTTACCTGTAGTGAGGAGCAATAAGACCTGTGCCTGAGCTTATTGGAAAGAGGAAGACAAAACTTTGAGGCTGACACGGTGTAGGTTCTGGATGCAGGTGCCCACAGCCATGAGGGCAGTGGGGACATGTCCTTAGTGGTGATGAGGTTAGCAGAGCAGGGCTTCTCCAACTCCTCAGGAGGCCTCACCAGGCAGGGGCTTGGATAGGGAGCCAGGATCAGGCGACTGTCAGAAACCCAGGGCTAGCAAGTGGGTTTAGAGCATCAGTCCTAACAATGAAAAGTTAGACTGTGCAGGATTAAAGAAGTAAAGGGAATAGAAAATAGAAGTAAAAAGCCATGAAGCCATCTGATGCACTTTTGCATTTGTTTCTCTTTTTTTCCCATTATGTATATTGTGAGCTTCTGTGTCCAGCAAACATCTCCCAACAATAAAAAGTTTTCATCAGAGACTACATTGGTTTGAGGAAGTAATTAAAGGAGTGAGTAACTCCTGACTTATTATTCCTGTCAGCCTCCAGTCATTCCGCCTCTCTGATGTTGGTGTGCAGGGGTGTCCCAGCACCGTGTGCTCTCTATTTCCTGACATGTGGGCCGTGGGGAGGAAATGAGAGGGAGACGAGGCCAGCTGGACCCAGCGAAACCGGAATACCCATCCCCTTTGTTCAAAATAATTTGAACCGATGCCTCTGAGAGAGCTAATATAAACCATGAGGGAGTCTTTGCATCTCTCCCAACGTTTAATATAAAACATACACAAAACCGTCATTGGGCTATAAAAGAAAGGTGGCTTGTTTTCCTCAGAGAAGGTCTGGAGGTCAGATTTTCAGAGTTTCTATAAAAAATCTGTGAAAGGAAAATGAGGGGCTCACTTGGCCTTTGCACTTTGGGATGAGGACTGGTGGGCACATTATACTGAGGGGAGTTAATTAATGAAAAGCTCTTCCCTTCAGATTGTCAAAGTGGATGTGATGGTGAATTTTTTGTGTCAACTTGACTAGGCCGCACTATCCAAATGTTGGTTGAGCATTCTGCGTGTCTCTGTGAAGCTATTTTTTAGACGATATTAACATTTAAATCAGTAGACTTTGAGTAAAGCAGATTACCCTTCATAATATAGATGGGCCTCATTTAATCAGTTGAAGACCTTAAGAAAAAAGAGCTGAGCAAGAAAAAATTTTGCCTCCAGACTGCCTTCAGACTTCAGCTGCAATATCAACTCTTCCCCACTTCTCCAGCCTGCCACCAGCAGACTTAGCAGCCCCCACACCTGTGTGAGCCAATTTCTTTCTCTTTCTCTCTCCCTCCCTCTCTCCATATACATTCCATTAGTTCTGTTTCTCTGGAGAAGTCTGATTAATGCAAGTGTTTGGGAGGGATAACTATCTAGGTATGAAGAAGGTGGTTAAGGTGAGATGAGAAATAGGGCTGAGAAGAGGGCTGGTCTGATAATTTCAGATCTCTCAGAGCATTTGTTAATGGGGGTGGGTGGAGTTAGCCTAGCATCTGAGTAGTGAGAGTCAAAAAGATTTTTGTGCCTTCACCAGGCTAGGAGATGGCAAGCTGGATCAGAAAGATTCAGGATCATACATCTATAAATTCACTTGTTCGTTCATGTAACAAATGCTGACTACAAGGCACTCTTTAGACACTGGGGATTCAGCAGTGAGCAAAGAAGGTCCTGCCTTCCCAGAACTTACAATTTAGGAGGGACACAATAAACAGATAAATAAGGATAAGAAAAGAAGTCAAGTAAAAGGATGGAGTTTGATGGACTGCTTGAGGGTCTTCTCTGTAGCAGATAGTCTTCTATGACAATAAGGTAAATAGAAGCCTTGCTCCATTTCCTGAAGGCGGCCAACTGGTTAATGAGTAGTTGCATCATAAGCTCTGGCCCTGACTGGTGTAGCTCAGTTGGTTGAGCATCAACTGGCAAAGCAAAAGGTCACTGATTTGATTCCCAGCCAGGGCACAAGCCTGGGCTGTGGTCCAGGTTCCCGATCGGGGCACATGTGTGAGAGGTAACCAATGAATGTCCTCACGCATCAATGTTTCTCTTCCTTTCTGTCTCCTTCCTTCCCTCTCTCTGAGAAGAAAGAAAGAAAGAAAGTATGAAAGAAAGAAAGAAAGCAAGCAAGCACAAGCTCTGTCCAGGGACCATGCAGCGGACACCAAGAGCCCTTGGCACTTAGGAATTGTTCCTGAAGAAAATGCCTCTAAGTTTCTAAGTAGCTATAGCCCTCCGAGGGCCCTCCATTTAAGGAAGACTTGGGCACATGTGAAGCCCTCCCAGGTGGGTTCTCAGGGGCACCATCTTAACCCAGGCACTCTTTCTGGTCACAACTTCCTGAAGTCTTTGCCTGTTGAGTTAATCCAGAACAGAAGGCTGACTCTTTTCTGAAATGATTTCATGTCTAGGAAGTAAGAAATGTGTCCATCCAGTGTAGAAGAGCCCAGGTCCCTTAACAGGACAGAGAAGAGGTAAAGCCTAAAACCAGGGCCTGGCAGGGAGGGAATCAGGCATGATTTCCACCTACAAAAACCAGGTAGTCAAACTGCTGTGGTCTCTCTGGTCTATGCAGACTCCAGAAATCAGCAGAGGGACAGGCCTGGAGCTGGTTTTGCAGCAGTGGGAACTCTGAGCTGAAAAGAAAGTGTTTTCCATTGCCAATGACTTAATGGAAATAAAGCCTGCACACACTGAGAGGAAACTGATGACTCTTCTCTGCCATTATTAACTGTTCCCGATGGGTGAGGCTTGGTCTGGCATTTGTAATTGGTGTGTCTTCTTCAGGGCCTTTGCATTTCATTCAAGTTCCTGATGGAAAGTTCCTCTTTGTTGCTAGAGCTATAGTGGTAATAAGGCACCTCTGCTTTTCACACAAATAAACTGTGGAGGAATCCCAGCTGGAAACAAACTGAGCATTAGTAACAACTGCAGATAGAATTAATGGTTGCCCCCTAGTACCAGCAGAGCCTGTGCATGAGCACAAGGTGGCATTGTGAATATGCAAAACTAATATTGTATCTCATGGACTAGACCTTATTCGAGATAAAAGATCATGCCTTTCTATGTGTTTTATGTTCTTGCTACTTAAGTTAGTAAGGACATTTAAATGTGAGTGAGCATAGTATTTATTAGATTAAATTGCATGATAGCAAGCTCTTAATTTTCCATGTTAATGGCAGGAACCTTTTGTGGGTAGCATTAATAGAAATAGTGGTAATAATAATAACAACAATCTCCTAAAGACCTAACCATAAGACCTAAGACCATAAAACTCCTAAAATTGAAATAGAGAAAATCTTTACAACATTAGATTTGGCAATGATTCCCTGGATGTGACACCAAGAGCACAGGCAACAACAACAACAACAAAAAGGACAACTAGAAGAGCATTAGACTTAAAAACTGCACAGCAAAGGAAACAATTCACAGAGTGAAAAGGCAACCTATGGAATGAGAAAAAGTATTTTCAAATCACACATCTGTTAAGACTTTAATATCCAGAATACAAAATAACTCCTACAACAGCAAAAACAAACAGATTAAAAAATGGGCAAAGGACTTGAATAGACATTTCTCCAAAGAAGATATGCAAAAGGCCAAGAATCATATGAAAACACGCTCATCATCACTAATTATAAGGGAAATGCAAATCAAAACCACAAAGAGGCATCACCTCACACCCATTAGAATGGCTACAAAAAAACCAAAAGCAAAACAGAAAATAACGTGTTGGTGAGGATGTGTAGAAACTGGGACATTTTTGCACTGTTGGTGGGAATATAAAATGGATCAACTATGGAAATCAGGATGAAGTTCTCAAAAAATTACAAATAGAATTACCATATGATATAGCAATTCCACATCTGGCTATATAGCCAACATAATTGAAGGCACGGTCTCAAAGAGATATCTGCCCACCCATGTCTATCAGAGCATTATTCACAATCGTCAGGAGATGAAAGCAACCCAAATGTTCACCAATAGATGAATGGATAAACAAAATGTGGTATCTACATACAGTGAAATATCATTTGGCCTTAAAAAAGAAGGAAATCTTGTCATATGCTACAGCATAGATGAACCTTGAGGGCATTGTTAAGTGAAATAAGCCAGTTGCAATAAAATAAATACCATACGATTTCATTTATATGAAGAATCTGAAGTAATCAAGCTCAAAGAGACCCAAAGTAGAATGGTCGTTGCCAGAGCCTGGGGGGGAGGGAAATGAGAAGTTGCTGTTCAATGGGCACAGAGTTTCAGTTTTGCCAGATGAAGAGTTCTGGAGACCTGCTGCACTAAATGTGAATGTGCGTTTAAAATTAAAATAAAATCACTATGTGCCAGATGCCGAATTAAGCTCCTACGTATATTATTTCATGGAATCATTGCAACCCATCCTGCTGAGATAGGGACTGTTAGTGAACCTGTTTTTCGGGGAAGGAATTGAAGCTGAGAGAATGAGTACTGTACTCAAGGTCACGTGCTTAGAAAGGTTGAGCAACAGCACCCTAAGTGATCCAGCTAATAAGTGGAGGAGCTGGGATGAGATCTTACCCCAAGCTCATACCCTCAACTACCACATCCTATCGTGGGGCATTTGGAGAAGATGGGCTGGAGTGACATTTTCCCACCCAGATGTGGGGCTTAACCTCTGGTACAGCATCTAGGTGAGCTGGATTCTGGGGATGGGAGCAGGCTACAAGGCTCCTTAGTCTGGAACCAAGGATGAGTGACGATTCTTGTTCCCCGATGCAACAAACCAAAGGTTAGTTCCCTGTGGCCACATGGATCACCTAAGAGGGAAAGGAAGGCAGGCTTCATGTGAGTGAGATAAGTAATAGATCATGTGTTAGAGGCCTTACCGATTTCATTTAGTCCTCAGAAACGAGTAGGGCATCAGGATTCTAATCGCTGTCCAACGTATGAAGAAACCGAGGCTCACAGCCAGCGGTTCAGGAACTTGGCTGGGGAAGCCCGGGGAATACAGCCCGGGAGTACTGACTGGCTAGGGGCTCTCACTGCAAACACACGATGGAGCCTCCAGGGGGCGCACTGCCGAAGATTCCAGATCTGCTCAGCCTTCCTCTCTGCTGGAATCCTTTTTCCTCTCTTCTGAAATTCTTATCACTGCCTCCCTTCCACGTGCCGGGCCTCTCGCTTCCTACTCCACAGTCAGCTGAAGCAATGGGAATGGAGCCTCCCAGGCTGCCCCCGCTAACTGCATTGGTGCAGACTCTGCCCTTCCCCAACATTGGCTGACCTGTCCTCCTGCCCGAGGCCAACCCTTCCCTCCAACAGAACACCATCCAGCAAATCTTTAGTCTCTTGCATCGTTTTTATTCCCTCACTATTGGATTATTCCCACCTCAGCAAAACGGCTTGTTCTTTTGTAGATTACCCAGTGACTGCCACAGAGAGGCGTTCCTAGCATACTTCACATCTAAGCGGGTCGTTTTTAAACAATTCCTCTACTAAACAACACAATTATATGCAATAATAATCATTGTTTTCTTGATTCACTCTCTAGTTTTAAAACAATTAACAATTAAAACAAGAATAAAATTCCATTGCAACTCTATTTAAATTCATCATATTTCATGACTAAAATTTGTGTGTAACCAACCAAAATATTGTACCTTGCAGTCTGCACTCTATATTTTAAACACAAATAAAAACTTTAGTTGGTCATACAAAAATGACAGATTGCAGTAACTCAAGTTCTGTCGGTTTGTCTGCAGAGGTACTTTTAACAAAGCACATGCCACTCCCCAGGCCAGGGATGTGACCCTGTCATCACCACATTGTTCCCGATGAGGTTGGGTGTTCCAGTCACAAAATGACACTCACTCATTCAGCAATCTTTAACTGTCATGCTCATTTAGATTTATATTTAATTTCATGCACATGTATTTACTCAACCAGTGTTTATTGTGCCAGACACTACTTCAGATACTGGGGATGCAGTGGTAAACAAAATTGTCAAAATCTCTACATTCACAGGACTATCACAGGGAGATAGACTATAAACAGATAAATGAAACAAATAAATATGAAAATGATGGTCAGATGGTAGTTAAGTGCCGTGAATAAAAAAACGCAGGAGCTGGAGGCTGGTGCAGGGGCCTGGATCTTTTGGCTCAGGTGGTTGTCCAGAACGGCTGTATGGGTTGACTGGTTGGGGTAGGGCAATGGTTATAACTTGGAGAGGGAACCGGGGTCCCATGTAGGCTGACAGACCCCAGGAGCTACAGGAATAGGCTGAGGTCTTAGATCTGACTTTTAATGTTTAGTTGGCATCAACAATGGCTTCTTCGGTCTCTTTTGTAAACAGGCACATGAACAAATTCGGGTCAGGACTGTGCCTGTGTATACAAAGAAAGAACCATGTGCTTGAAACATTCCTTATTTTAGCGCATGAACTTAATCATTGTCTGTGCCTAAATGCAAGTGTGTTTTCTTTAACCGTTTATCTTATCTTTGAATTTAAGTACAGAAAGTGCTTTCTGGAGGTAGACATTTTCTAACTTTGGCTACCAGCTGGTTTTGAGAGAGACACAGGAATGGAGAGAGAGATGAGTGAGTCTCTTCAACACCCCTACTTCGATGTAGGATCTGAGGCCGAAGTGCAGACCTCCTAGGCCTGGAGACAGTCTCAGGTCACCTGAGATGTCCTCACAACTTGGTCCTGTTTTGCAATACAAGCAATCACTACATCAGGGATTAAAAAATATATATAGTGAACTCCAGAAAAACATGGTGTCTGGGAGCAATCTGAGGACCTCAGTGGCCCCTGAGTGTAGAGATAGGGGTGGTCAGGTGAGAGGGATGCTTTGTAAAAACTTTAAAGTTTTAATTATTTGAATTCAAATTATTTCCTCCAGGTTTACCTTCTTTAGGTAAATTTCCCTGTCTCAGCCCTCAATACCAGCTTCCTTCTCTAAACTCTCAAGCCCTCTGTGTTACTCTCAGTGATGCTCTGTGTTGTATGTGTCCTCTCCATTGTGCTTGGCTCCTGAGTATAGAGCAGAGCCTCTCAGCTTCCCTTGGGACCACCTGGGATCTGGTTTCAATGCAGAGCGAAAGTCACTAAGTGTGGGAGGGGCTCAAGATTCTGCACTACTCCCAAGCTCCCAGCAAAAGCCCCTGTGGCTGGTGGGAGCGCGTGCAGTCAGTGGTGAGAGGGAAGGAGAGTGAGTGTGGGGGCAAACAGACACACTTAGGCTCTACTTCTGCTCTGCCCTTAACTAACTATGCAGCCTTAATCTTTTTAAGCCTCAGTTTTCATAACTTAAAATGGCCTAAGTACATGATAAGTTTGTAGATAATGGCTATTATCTACAGTGTTTTGTGTCCACTGGAAGAGACAGAGGAGAGGTTCAGGAAAACAAAGTTTATTATTCTCAGCTCCTAGAGACGGGGGCATGGCATGCCATGGACAGTCCTGGGGGAGACACCAGGGTGGTCTGGAGGAGGAAGACAGGGACAGCGGAAGGTTTAGGCTGTGACCTTTATTGGGATTTCCCAGGAAGGACAAGGAAGGGCAGGGTGAACATCATAAGATTAGCTAGTTTGAATCATTTCGGTAGGCTCTAAACTAGAAGGTTGGTCTCCAGTTGCCTGGCACCTGCCCTGGGATTAGTAAGGCAGAGGAATGTTGCCTGGGGTGTATGGGCCACAGAGAGGAGGTCTGGCTCTGGATTGGTTAGTCTTCATGTCAAGGGATGGCTCCTGGCT
The DNA here is from genome assembly GCF_022682495.2 of Desmodus rotundus. Classification (NCBI taxonomy): domain Eukaryota; kingdom Metazoa; phylum Chordata; class Mammalia; order Chiroptera; family Phyllostomidae; genus Desmodus; species Desmodus rotundus. Next base: position 98,290,600 of record NC_071391.1, on the reverse strand, counting down.
GGGCCCTTTGCTGCCTCAAAGAATTGGCTAACTCTGACAGGCAGTCTCTCCCCAGCTGGAAAGGTTGTTTAAATACATATGTCACAATATCATAATATACATAAAGTAGAATATATATGACATGCTCATAAATGCAACTTTTAGTTTACGTGTTCTTCAGAGCTTTCACTGCTTCCCTTTTTTAATTAATTAATTTCCCATCCTGCCACCCTCCTCCTGTCACATTTCACTTAGCATAATATCTTCTACATCCATCCATGCTGATTAAAATGGTAAGATTTCATTCTTTTTTATGACCCAGTAATATTCCATTGTGTATATGTACCCCCACTTTTTCAACCACTCATCTACTAATGGAGACTTAGGTTCCTTCATGTTTTGGCTATTGTAAATAATGCTGCGATGAACATCAGGTTGTATATATTCTTTCAAATTTGTGTTTTGAATTTCTTCAGATAAATTCCAAGAAGTGGAAACGCTGGGTCAAAAGGCAGTTCCATTTTTAATTTTTAGAGGACTCTCCACAGTGGTTGCACCAGTCTGCATTCCTACCAACAGTGCACTAGGGTTCCCTTTTCGACACATCCTCACCAGCACTTGTTTGTTGATTTACTGATGATGGTCATTCTGACAGGTTTGAGTTGATATCTCATTGTGGCTTTAATTTGCATTTCCCTGACAATTAGTAATGTTGAGCATCTTTTCACTGGTCTATTGGCCATCAGTATGTCCTCTTTGGAGAAGTATCTATTCAGGTCCTTGGCCCATTTTAAAAAATATCTTTTATTGATTGTGCTTTTACAGTTGTCCCATTTCCCCCCTTTATTATCCTCTTCCCTGCACAACTCCTCTCACCTGCATTCCTCCCTCATTAGTTCATGTCCATGGGTCATACATATAAGTTCTTTGGCTTCTACATTTCCTATACTATTCTTAACCTCCCCCTGTCTATTTTATACCTATCATTTATGCTACTAATTCCCTGTATCTTTTCCCCATTCTCCTTTCTCCCACTCCCCCACTGATAACCCTCCATGTGATCTCCATTTCTGGGATTCTAGTTGTTCTAGTTGTTTGCTTAGATTGTTTTTGTTTTTGTTTTTTAGGTTCAGTTGTTGATAGTTGTCAGTTTGTTTTCATTTCACTGTTCATATTTTTGTTCATCTTCTTTTTCTCAGATAAGTCCCTTTAACATTACATGTAATGAGGGCTTGGTGATGATGAACTCCTTTAACTTGACCTTATCTGAGAAGCACTTTTTTTGCCCTTCCATTGTAAATGATAGCTTTGCTGGATAGAGTAATCTTGGATGTAGGTCCTTGCCTTTCATGACTTCAGATACTTCTTTCCAGCCCCTTCTTGCCTGCATGGTTTCTTTTGAGAAATCAGCTGCTAGTCTGATGGGAACTCCTTTATAGGTAGCTGTCTCCTTTTCTCTTGCTGCTTTTAAGATTCTCTCTTTATCTTTAATCTTGGCTAATGTAATTATGATGTGTCTTGGTGTGTGCTTCCTTGGGTCCAACTTTTTGGGGACTCTCTAAGCCTCCTGGACTTCCTGGAAGTCCATTTCCATTGCCAGATTAGGGAAGTTCTCCTTCATTACTTTTTCAATTAAGTTTTCAATTTCTTGGTCCTCCTCTTCTCCTTCTGGAACCCCTATGATTTGGATGTTGGAACGTTTAAAGTTGTCCTGGAGGTTCCTAAGCCTCTCCTCATTATTTTGAATTCTTGTTTCTTCATTCTGTTCTGGTTGAATGTTTCTTTCTTCCTTCTGGTCCAAACTGTTGATTTGAGTCCTGGTTTCCTTCCCTTCACTGTTGGTTCCCTGTATGTTTTCCTTTATTTCACTTTTCATAGCCTTCACTTTTTCCTCTATTTTGCAACCATACCCAACCAATTTTGTGAGCATCCTGATTCCCAGTGTCTTAAACTGTGCGTCTGATAGGTTGGCTCTCTCTTGATCGCTTAGTTGTATTTTTTCTGGATCTTTGATCTGTTGTTTCATTTGGCCCTTTTTTTCTTTTTTTGTCTTGGCACACCTGTTATGTAGTAAGGGGTGGAGCCATAGGTGTTCACCAGGACAACCCATGTTTTCATGTTGTGGCACCTTATGTGGGGATGGGTCCGAGAGGGAACAGTGCCACTTGCTCTCTGCCAGCTTTCAGGCAGTTCCTCTGCTACCCATAAGCAAATTGGGCCCTTCTGGTGCTGGTTCCCAGGTGAGTGGGTTTGTGTGCATTCTTGGACCCTGTGGGTCTCTCCAATGAACTCTCCTGTGAGGCTGGGAGTTTCTCCTGCCGCCTCAACCCCAACAAGTTTTTTCAGTCAGAGGTTTTGAGTCCTTATTTCCCGGCACTGGAACCCTGGGTTGTGTGGTCTGTCTCTCTCCCTGTTTGCTACTCCCTGTTTATCTGCACTCAAATGTGGGACCGCCCAGTCCACCAGCCACCACCTTGCAGCAAGTCCTCTCTGTCCAGCTGCCCATCTCCACCCCTCCTACCAGTCTGGATGGGTGTTTCTTCTTTAACTCCTTGGTTGTCGGACTTCCATACAGTTCAAATTTCTGTCAGTTCTGGTTGTTGTTGTTTTTTAAAATTTGTTGTTGTCCTTCTTTTGGTTGTGCGAGGAGGCACAAAGTGTCTACCTATGCCCCCATCTTGGCTGGAAGTTTCCCTTGGCCCATTTTTAATTGGATTGTTTGCTTTTTGGTGTTACATTGTATGAGTTCAACTTAATATATTTTGGACACTAACCTCTTATTTGATGTCTCACTGGTGAATATCCCATTCGGTGGGTTGTGTTTTCATTTTGTTGATGGTTTTCTCACTGCTTCCTTTTATGGTGCTCATACTAGAGGCCAGTCTGCCATCATCTGACTCTGTACTCAGACTCGTTGGGCTAAGTGACATGGTGGGTAGGTGTGTTTAGCACACTGTCTGGCACATAGGACCCCAGAAATGGCTGTAGTTGCTGTAATTATTTTTATTATTCTTGCCCAAAGCTTTCCCAACCCCATATGGTTACCATAAAAGAACTACTTCCCAACTGGCACCACTGCTAATTTCCAGAGCAAAATGCTGAAAAACTGTGTGTGCTGCCTTTGAAGATGAGCAGATGTCAACCACAATCTGTTTTCATTCTGAGAATCACAGGCTGAACATCAGCCCCTCCCCTCCTTGCTCGTGCCCTAACCATGAGTCTATTCATCAAGACCTTCCACTGAGAGGAACAAAATTATAATGATCTTTGTTTGAGGCAGTTTGAACTTGTTTTTCTGTTGTTTATAAACTAACTCACAACCCAAACTACTGAGAAATCTCTGCATGTCAGATATTTTTCTACTAATTGATAAGAAAGTTCTCAAAAATAAAACCATCATCTGACAAATCCTGGGACTGATTGCCTTCCATGACTGCTAAATGTGACTGGCATTCTTCCTTCCACTCTGTGGGTCCCAAGAAAATGAGGTCAATTCATTCATGACTAACATTTGCCTTGTGCATCCCAGTTCACTGCAGTAGGCACATAGCATGTGGGTAAGTGCTGAAAACATCATTTCATGCTTTTCTCTTCTGCTTGAAGTGAAAACATCTCAACCAAAGATTAAACAAATGATCAGTCAACCATCAAAAATTAATTAGCATCTACACTTGCTCCATACTTAAAAAAATCTGCCTGGTTGTTATAGTGGTATCAAACCACAGAGGCATTTGAAATCCCAAACCGCAAAGTTTCAGCAGTAGTTAACCCTCTAGTCATGAGAGGTTAAGTTTTTCTTTGGTATATTTGAGTAATTTCTTAATTTTCTTCCATGGGCCTGTGTTAGTTTATTTTTTCATTGCAACATTGCCTTCATTTTAAAATATTTTTTTTTATTTTTCAATTACAGTGGACATGCAATATTGTATTAGTTTCAGGTGTACAACATAGTGAGTAGACATTTACATGACTTAGGGAATGATCACCCTGATAAGTCAAGTACCCTGGCACCACGCATAGTCATTACGATGTTATTGACTGTATTCCCTGTGCTGTACTTTACAGCCCTGTGTGTCACTTTATTTGTAAGAACTATTATGAGATAGTTCTACAGAAAATTTCAGCCTACAGAAAGTTACAGAGGTTATTAAAGTGAACACTTTTGTACATTATTCAGTTCTTGTTTTACACTGAATCAGAAGCAACAATAGTAGCGACAGCAACGAAATCCTTAAATTCATCCTCATTTCCTCCAATCCGTCCTTCTTGACTTACAATTCCTGACAAGGGCAACACTGTAATTCAGGCAATCAATATGAAAACCTTGGAACTGTGAGTGAGGTTATCTATTTCCTAACATGCAAGTCCAACTGATAGCACCTCCAAGTTCCTTTTTTTAAAAAGCCATTTTTTCATTCCCATTGCCACTTCCTTTTGATAACCTCAATCACCAATCTCTCCCTCATTCTAGTCCTTTCTAGGTCAACAGTTTTAGCTCTTGGAAGGTATCATTCCACTGCTTCCTTGCTCAATTGTAACTGAGAAGTCAGCTGAGAATCTATATAATTCCTTTTTGTTTCATCTCTTTTTTTCTTTCTCTCTCTGGATGATGATTTGGTATTTCTCTATGTTATGCTCAGATGTAGATGTCTTTTAAAATATCCTACTTGACATTAATTGTGCTTTCTGGAGCTGAGGAAGCTAGTTGTCCCATCATTTCTAGGAATTCTCAACCACTATGTCATCAAATATACCTTCTCTCTCATTCTTTAATTTTCTTCTTTCTTCTTGCTTTCAGAGGATTTCTCACTTTATTCTCTGTTCTGCTAACCTCTCTTATTTTCCATTTCATCATCTCTCATTCTAGGTCATTTCCTCACATTTTTCTTCCAGTGTACAAAGTCTTTCTTTTACTGAGTGTATTCCACTATTTAATCTGTCCAGGGAGTTCCAGTTATTACTGTTTTCATTCACATGTTTCTGACACAGAGCATTAAAACCTTTTGGAATTTCTGATAGCAGTTTCTCTGTTATTCTAATGAGGCCACTTATGGTAGGCTCCTAGATATTGTCAGGATGGGGGCTGGTCACCAGAAAGACCAACAATATGATTAAAGGGTTGAGACTTTCAGTAATCTACCATCTAGGGAGGAAGTGGGGGCTGGAGATTGAGTTCAGTAACTTGATCGATGATTCAATACCCATGCCTGCCTGATGAAACCCTGATAAAAATTGCTCACCAAGTTTTCCTAGTTGGTGAACACACTGATATACTGGGAGGGTGATGGATCCTGACTCCATGAGACGAGAACTCACTTCTGTACATCCTTTAAATTTGGCGGGTCCTCCTCACTTGTAATCCTGAGTTCTATGAGTTATTCTAGCAAATTATTGAACCTTAGGGGGTCATGGAAACCTCTGAACTTACAGACAGTCAGTTAGAAGAGCCAGTGGCCTGTGTACCCCCAAAATGCAGCTGGCATCTGAGAAAATGGTGGCCTTATTGGGGACCATGCCCTTTAACTTGTGGAGCCTGTGCCAACTGCAGGTGGCAAGTGCCAGAACTGTACTGCTGTATATTTAGCTGGGGTTGAAACAGGGTAGAATGTTAATCTCTCCCCTTACTATATGGGAGATTTTGGGCAAGTCACACAACCTCTCTGTGCCACAGTTTCCTTACCTTAAAAAATGATAATATTAGCAGTACCCACCACATAAAATGTATGAACAAAAACTTAGACAACTCAGTGCCTGGCACATAATAACTGCTCGACAAATGTGAGTGCTAGAAGATCCTGCTCAAATGTCACCATATTTACAGAGCCTACACCTTTGTCCTAAAGAAAATATTATTCTTCTTTCCTTGCAGTGGGTACTTTCTGTCCTTTACTCTGTTTCATTTTTCATTTAGCTCTTATCATCATTTGCATTAGTTGGCTCTTTCAGTGATTACGATTTGCAACAAATCACCTCTCAAACTCAGTAGCTTTCAGCAGCAAGCCTTTATTCTCATGCTCACAGATCTGTGGGCCTACTGGGTTGGCTGATCAGGGCTAGATTCAGCTGAGTGGCTCTGCTTCTGTCTTTTGGTCTGCTGGCTTTGTCTGTCTCTGGGCTGTGGGTTGTGCTCAAGTCAGTTCCACAGTGTCTCATTATTCTGGGACCAGAAACTTCTCAGCACATATTCTCATGGCCATGGCTGAAGTAGAAGAAGCAGGCCAAACCCCACAAGTATATTTCAGACCTTTGCTTACATCATGCTCATAAATATCCTGTAGGCCAAAGTGAGTCGCACGGCTAAGCCAAATGTTGAGCGAAACGTGCTCTACCTTCTGTCAGAGGAACTGCACTGTCACATGACCAAGTGTGGCACATAATTCTAATACAAGTGAGATGTGAGGAACTGGGGAATGCATCAATCTACCACAACACTTGACAACTTATATTTTCATTTGTTTTTAATCTATATAACTTTTCCTGCCATTCTAAAAAAATTTCATGAGAGTAGGGACATTAGTTGTTCTGTACACAGTTCTTTTTTTTTTGATTTTTTGATTTTTTAATTTTTATTCAATTACAATTGTCTGCATTTTCTCCCCATCCCTCCACCCCACCCCAGCCAGTCCCACCTCCCCTCCCCACCTCTACCCTCCCCCTTGATTTTGTCCTTGTGTCCTTTATAGTAGCTCCTATAGACCCCTCTCCCCACTCAGCACCTAAAACAGCCATTGTTCAGCAGGTACCTGTAGACTGAATGTATGAATGACTGAACACATGAGTGAAGTAATGAAAGTAGCAATAATAGTTATCCCCTTAACAGTTCTGTGGTGCAGCTGTCAATAACTGTGTAACAGCCAAAACAAGGGGGAGTGGGTATCCTTAATGCTGAAGGTCAGGGCACTGCAGCAGCTGTTGGCCAGTTGCCTCCATAATGAAAACCTGCAGGGAATCGTGGAGGCATAGGCTCAGAACCAGGCCACCATTTATCTGTGTAGATGGCTTTATATTCATCTTCAAAGCAAGATTCTCACAGGAGCCGAACTGAAGCCACCAAAAGCCAGTGATGAAACATTCCAGGATCTCAATATCCTTGGTTTTGTCACCATTCATTGTAAGAAAAAGCTCTAGTATTTACTAAAATAATGCTCAGTAACAGGCTGACAACAGCACTAACCAACTTCAATTCAGTAAGTAGAATTCTACCCCTGGAATTCAAAATACTGAGTTAAGCATATATGTAAGCCTTATATATATATAGGGGTGGGCAAAAGTAGGTTTACAATAATTTAAATGAATAAATAATTCAAGAATAATCTCTGTTTCATATAATCACAACTGCAAACCTACTTTTGTCCACCCCCGTATATCAACTTTCCTCAAGGGATGATAACATGAATAGAAAGAGCCTTAAAAACACAAATTCCCTGCAATTTAGCAAATGAAGAGACAATGAAAACTCTAATAATAAACTTGAGACAGACTAAATACTGCATAATTAGCACACTTGAACCAAAGGTAGAAGACAAACTTGTAATTAAATCTGAACCCTTTAGGAAGAAGTAAAAATGGACCAATAATAGCTGAATCAACCAAAATGAGCAAGGTTATACAAAGCAACCTCAAACTTATTTCCTCAATATGAAGACTTGGGACCAAACAGAAAAGGCTGAAAGAAAGGATAAATACATACTACTGATTCAGAAAAGTGAAGGTGATATCCTTTCAAAGAGCAAATGGTTGGTTTCCTAGAATTGGCCTCAGAGACTGTTCTCTTATATTGGTAAGAACAAATAAAGAAAAATGTGTAAAATTTGGCTTACATGCATTCATGAAGTACTAACTATGCACAAAGCCCGGGATTAAAATTTCTTGGGGAATGGTGTGTGGAAAGGGTAGAAGGGACTTGGCCCCTACACAGGTTTCAGACCCTTGGAAGAAGACCTTTATCCATGAAAGAAAAGTCTGAACTAGAACAGAAGTCTCCGTGTTATCTTTGTATCACACAAAAGCTGAGTTTTCTGTGCTTTTGCCAAGACAGAAATTCACCTCAATGTCTGATCAAAGGGTAATAAAAGGTGTTGCCAGCAGAAACCTGGCCCCAGCATCCCGTTTCAGTCTGCAGTTTTTCCTTTCAAGCTTCTTTTAAATTCAGGCATTGTTAGGTCCAAGTAAAATACAGACTTCCCTTGATCTAAGTCACTTTATTTATAATGTTTTTCAAATATTCACAAATATAGACATTGGGGTAAACTACTTATGGTTGTGACTCTTACACAGACATATAAACCAACAAAAATTCAAATTTAATACAGAGCAAAACATAGCATATTTAAAACATGAACTTTCGGCATACAGCAGTGCCCAGCACAAAGTAGACACATGACGTGTGTCTATGAAATGAGTGCTGCACAGCAACAATGTCATTATCGGGTTGTTTTTGAATTGACTTTGTAAAGATGTGGGGAGAGGCTGCAGCAGGAACCTTCAGTGGAGCATCTCTGGTCCGTCAGTGGAGACAGCAGAACCTTTCCTTGAGAAGGAAAGGGCAGGAGCTCAGCTTGGGAAGCAGTCTCCCAATAGCCTAGAAGGACCCCTGCGGGTTTTGTGCACTGTGTGCCCCATGCCCTGGGATTGTGGAAGCTCAACAAAGTCCCTCTGGGCTGCTCTAACAAAGTACCAAGGACTGAGTGGTTTATAAACAACTGAAATGTATTGCTCATCACTCTGGAGGCTAGAGTTCTGAGATCAGGGTACCAGCATGGTTGAGCCCCAGTGAACACTCTCTTCTGGGTTGCACACTTCTCAATCCTCACTCTGGGGTCTCTCTTATAAAGGCTCTAATCCCATTCATGGGGGCACCACCTTCATGACCTACCATATTTTTTGGACTATAAGACGCACCACCCACCCAAATTTGGGAGGAAAATGGGGGTGCGCCTTATAGTCCGAACGTAGCTTACCTGGCTCCCTGGAGGGTGTGGGAGGCGTTGGAGCGGGGTCACAGGAGGCAGGAGCAAGGTCCCCACTGTGGCATACTATAGTGCTAGGATGGAGGGTACAGGCAGTGCAGGCACATTAGGAGAAGAAACTCTGTGGCACCCGGACGTGCCTATATGTGACTGGTGTGTCCCTCATTAACATTAACATAGGCAAATTCCACTGCAGGGTCACCTGTCAATGTGGCCCTGCAGCTGCTGCAAAACTACAACTCCCATCATGCTTGGACACGTTGGGATGATGGGAGCTGTGATTTGGTAGGCTGCAGAGCCACACAGGTTGTACAAAACTGCTGTCCCCATACAAGAGTGTTGCACAACCTGTGGCCCTCCAGCAGCAGATCCCCCCATAACAGTGTCAGCAGCAGATCTCCCCATAACAGTGCGTCTTCTACTAATGTTCTCAGCTACAGTGCCCCCATAACTATGAAGGACACAGTGCTGATAGTTCTGTCATTACTGTATTTTGTTGTAGAAAGATATGATAGCATACTGTAGTCTCCTGCCGAATCTACCGTAATTGTGGAAAGATGTCAAAGCAGAAAAGGATTTCATATAAAGTCCCTTTTAAACTGGATGTAGTGAAGTACGCCAAAGAACATGGGGACAGAGCAGTGGAGAGACACTTCAGGCCACCTCCAGCCAAAAAAATGATACGGGAATGGAGGAAACAGGAGGATCAACTGCAAAAAATGGACAAAACGAAACAATGTTTCCTTGGGCATGCTGCAAAATGGCCACAGTTAGAAGTGGCTATGAAAGAGTGGATCACACGTCACAGGAACAATGGCTTTTCAGTATATACAAAATGATTGTATATGAAGCCAAATATCTGGCTGCAGAGAAAGGCATTGAGGACTTCACTGGATCACCATCATGGTGCCACAGATTTATGAAGAGATGTGGCCTTGCTATATGCACCAAAACTAGGACTGCACAAAAAATGCCTATAGAATATGAATCCAAGGTTGTGTCTTTTCACAAATTTGTACTGGATGCAAGAAAGAAAAATGGATTTGAAATAAGCCAGATTGGGAACATGGATGAAGTCCCGTTAACCTTTGGTGTCCCATCAAACAAGACTGTTGATGTGAAAGGTCCCAAACCATAACTGTGAAAACCTCAGGGCATGATAAAACCCATTACATGGTTATGTTGTCCTGCTGTGCAGGTGGCACCAAACTGCCACCAATGCTGATTTTCAAGAGAAAAAACATGCCAAAAGAGGCAATCCCAAGAGGAGTTATCATTCATGTGCATGACAAAGGATGAATGGACAAAAATGGCACGAAGATATGGACAGAAAAAGTGTGATCCAGACGTCCTGGAGAGCTTCTGAAAAAACCTGCTCTGTTAGTGCTTGACCAGTTTAGGGCATGTATCACTGAAGCCACAAAAAAGAGATTTAAAGAAGAGAAAACCCATCTAGGCATAATTCCTGGGGGGGTTACCAGCCAGTTGCAACCTTTGGACATTTACATCAACAAGTCATTTAAAGTTTTCATGAGAGAAGAGTGAAACAAATGGATGGCTGCCGGAAATCACGATCTGACACCAACTGGACGAGTGAAGAGGCCCACTATTACCCGAGTTTGTGAGTGGGTGAAAACCTCATGGCAGCAGTTAAGGATGAAACCGTTGTGAGGTCCTTCAAAAAATGTGGCATCAGCAATGCCTTAGACGGCTCTGAAGATGACATCCTCTATGAACAGAGTGAAGACAGTGATACTAGTGATTCTGAGGAACTGAGCTTCATAAATGTGCACAGTAGTGACGAGGAGTTCTTGGGGTTCTCTGATGATTAGAGGAGTTTCCGTACTTAAAGCTTAAAGTCAGTAATGATGGTTGTTTATGCTGCTATTGAGTTCTGTTTACATTTACATTGGTGAAATACTAGGTTATTTATGTTATTAAATATTTTACCACATTTTTTTGCTTCAAAATTTTTTCCTATTTTCCTCCTCTAAAACCTAGGTGCGTTTTATGGTCCAGTGCATCTTACAGTCCAAAAAATATGATAATCACCCCCTGAAGGTCCATCTCCAAATACCATCACATTGGGCTTTAGGATTTCAACATATGCATTTGGAGGGGACACACACATTCAGTCCATTGCAGCAGGTGTTTGTGGAACACTTTCACTCCTCCTCTGCCTGTTGCTCTGGCCTTCCTTCCTGTGTCTGCATACAGGAAGCTTCTGTAGACTTGGCCCTGCAGCCAGCCTCAGCCTGGTTTAATCATAGGTGCTGCTTCAGGGCACACAGACTGGCAAATATCATGAGTAGCTATTTCAGGCCAGGAAAAAACCCACCAGCATCAATAGAGGACAGGAGGCCCCAGAAGGGTGTCCCTTACACTGAAGCTCGGGCTCTCTGAGGAAGTATACTGGGGTATACTTCCCATTGAATACTGGGGTAGTTTCAATTAGCCACTGGTTCAGAAATACTGCCTGTAACTCCTCTGGTCTTCTCGTCTTTCTTTTAACAGAGAAAATAGAAGAGCTAAGCTTCCTCAGCAGCTCCTATGATTACTGTGAAAAGAATTGCTGGGAGGAAGGAGGGTGTCGGCTGCAGCTTCAGTAAGGCCTGAGAGCCTCATGGAATTCCTGGGGTGGCCTGGTCCTGGGCAGGGAGCTGCTTCCAGAACCTGTTCTTACAGCAATGAGCCCTGCCCCTAACTCCAGGCCCTAATTGGTTCTAGCAAATATTCTCAGAGGTGATTTGTCTTCTGGAGCTGGAGAGTAAAGAAAGAGATGGTAGGTAGAAGATTTCTGTGGCTAGGCTGATCTCTGTGCCCCTCAGCAGGACCTCTACAGTACCATCTCCTCTACTCACGCAATTCACTAGACTTTACTAGGCCTTTTTATTTACTAGTAAATGTGTGTTAGCCTTCAAAACCTGCCAAGGCTCCCACTGCACTCAGAATGAAAACCCAGAGCACAACCCCTTCACCTCCTACCATAATGGGCTCCCCTAACTTCTCTGCAGCCACAGGGCCCTATGGTTCCTGGAACAGCTAAGAGGGTTTCTCCCCTAGGGCCTTTGCACTATGGTTCCCTAGAATATTGGTCTCTAAATTATGCCATGGTTCCCTCCTTCACCTCACTCACAGCTGTGCTCAAATGTCACCTCCCAGGCTAAACTGGTATTCCCAGGCTCTCTCTACCCTTCTATCAGCTTTACTTTTCTTCAAAGCACACACGTCTACTTAACATTATATTATGTATTTGTTTGTTCTTTGACTTATTCTCTGTCTCTGTACAAGCAAGGAACTTGGTCTTTTATTATCCAACATCCTGTCTCTAGTGCCTACAGTAGTACCTGGGTAAAAGTATATAAATTATAAATACTTATTGACTGACTGAATGAACATAGCTTTCTGGAAGACAACACAGTAAATCTACCCAAAGGTATTTGCAGAATTTGTTGACTTAGCTAAACAAACACACACATTCATCCTCCATAGCACTGTTATAAAAGTTAGCCTTAAACATAATAATAATAATAATAATAACAACAACAATAATAAAATAGATGCTCTTCTAGAGGTCTTAGCCTATCCCAGGCACTCAGGATATTTTAGTAGAATTTCTTTCTCACAAACATCTGTCTCTGGGAGAGAAGGGAACACTGATTTTCAGTGATGCTTAATGACCTGCCATTAAGAAGCAGGACTTGGGACTGTCCAGGCTGGTAGACAGGTAAGCTGGGACCCAGCTAGTAGGCAGCCCGGGCTTGCGAGGAGGCTCTGTGGAACCAGGACATCTTGGATTGACAGAAAGATTCCTAGCACTTTGGCTCTTCTCCAGTGTCTGCACAGAAAACATAGAAGTATAATTACTTGCTTCCTCCTCTCTCTGCTAAGAGAACCTCCAAAGAGGGATGGCTGGCTTTCCAGGAAGTCCACCAGGCTCTGGGTCACAGTGATAGAGTCCCAGCTATAAGCTGGGGAATTTAAAGAATGCTGATATTCACGCACTACCTCCTGACAACTGTTTGCACTGGTCTGGGGAAGGCCTAGGCATCTGCATTTTTATAAGCACAACAATTTCTTCTTCCAAAGTGCTGAGAACGACTGGCCATCCAGAAGAGGTGGGAGGGAGTGGAGGCCAGGAGTATGGTGAAGGGGGTAAGGCACCTTACTTTCTAAAGACAGGATCGGAATTACTGGTTGCTGGGTCTTTTTCCTTATGCCTCAAGCTTTAATGCAGCACAGTACTGTTAATGAGCCTGTCTTCATTTAAACATTTTGATATTTTGCTCTTCATAGATTATTTGCATTAATTTTTAATTTCTTAAAAATAGCATTAAAATATTGTTTACTTTGATTATTGAGGGTTTTTGGAGGGCACCACTTTCAGTTTTGTGCCTGAAGCAGTGCCTCAGTGCCTCACCCAGGCCCCATCCCTGGGAAGCACTGTTGTGGATGTGGGGTTGGCAGTGTAGTGTAGGTGTTGCATGGGCAGAGACCTGCCAGAAAGGAAATGAAAGTTTTCTTATCTGCAAGTTCAGGCAGACCATGGAGTAGTGATGGGAGCTGAAAGGGCATCTCAGTCCATCACCACAGCTTTTCTTGGGGAAGGCTCCCAGACCCTGGCTGTAAGTACCATCTTTGTGTAGGTGGTACCTCTGACCCAAACCATTCCCTGAACCTCCAGGCTCCTCAACTTCCTTCTTCTAAACACATCTTGCACTTGTTCAAATCTGGCCTGTTGATTCCAACTCCTCCCCTAGCCAAGAGCAAAACAATGGCAATCCCTGGTTTTCCTAGACTTGCCTGTGATCTCAACAGCTCTGCCTCTGCAACATATGCAGAGGCATCATCTGTCCCTCTTCACTACCACACCCATGCCATCTCCTCCCTGGACCCCAGCTGCTACTTTCAGTCCCTCTCTCCCCAGCCCTCTTCCTGGTTCCTCAACCAGCCAAGCCGGTTTCTGCCTCAGGGCCTTTGCACTTCAGATCCCTCTGAGCAACCTCCATCTGGGATGTGCTGGCTCTGAAAATTCCCATGGTGACCCATCATTTAGGTCTTTTTTGAAACATCATCCACTTAGAGAGGATGTCCTTGACTACTCTACTGGTCATTCATCTCATCTCTCTACTTTTCTTATAATATTTACACTCTCTGAAGTTGTTTTAAAGTACCAATATTTTACTTATCTATTGTTTTTCTTTACTTTTTATTCATTTTTAAATATATTTTATTGATTATGTTATTACAATTGTCCCATTTTTCCCCCTTATTACCTCTGTCCCGCAACACCCCTCACACCAGCATTCCCCCACCTTAGTTCATATCCATGGATCATACATATTAAGTTCTTGGGCTTCTACATTTCTATACTATTGTTAGCCTCCCCCTGTCTATTTTGTACCTACCATTTGGGTTCTTTTTCCCTGTACCTTTTCTCCCATTCTCCCCACCTCCACCTCCCCACTGATAACCCTCCATGGGATCTCCATTTCTGGGATTCTGTTCCTGTTCTAGTTGTTTGCTTAGTTTGTTTTGTTTTTGGTTTCTTAGGATCAGTTGTTGATAGTTGTCAGTTTGTTTTCATTTCACTGTTCATATTTTTATTCATCTTCTTTTTCTCAGATAAGTCCCTTTAACATTTCATATAATAAGGGCTTCATGATGATGAACTCCTTTAACTTGAGCTTATCTGGGAGGCACTTTATCTGCCCTTCCATTCTAAATGATAGCTTTGCTGGATAGAATAATCTTAGATGTAGGTCCTCGCCTTTTGCTTCAAATACTTCTTTCCAGCTCCTTCTTGCCTGCATGGTTTCTTTTGAGAAATCAGCTGCTAGTCTGATGGGAACTCCTTTATAGGTAGCTGTCTCCTTTTCTCTTGCTGCTTTTAAGATTCTCTCTTTATCTTTAATCTTGGCTAATGTAATTATGATGTGTCTTGGTGTGTGCTTCCTTGGGTCCAACTTTTTGGGGACTCTCTGAGCTTCCTGGACTTCCTGGAAGTCCATTTCCATTGCCAGATTAGGGAATTTCTCCTTCATTACTTTTTCAACTAAGTTTTCAATTTCTTGGTCCTCCTCTTCTCCTTCTGGAACCCCTATGATTTGGATGTTGGAACGTTTAAAGTTGTCCTGGAGGTTCTTAAGCCTCTCCTCATTTTTTTAAATTCTTGTTTCTTCATTCTGTTCTGGTTGAATGTTTCTTTCTTCCTTCTGGTCCAAACTGTTGATTTGAGTCCTGGTTTCCTTCCCTTCACTGTTGGTTCCCTGTATGTTTTCCTTTATTTCACTTTTCATAGCCTTCACTTTTTCCTCTATTTTGCAACCATACCCAACCAATTTTGTGAGCATCCTGATTACCAGTGTTTAGAACTCTGTATCTAATAGGTTGGCTATCTCTTGATCACTTAGTTGTATTTTTTTCTGAATTTTGCCTCACCAGGGCAGGGCAACCCATGTTGTTGCATTGTGGCACTATATGTGGAGGAGTCAGAGAGGGAACAGTGCTGCTTGCTGAGTTCTTTACTGGCTTTCAGTCACTTCTCCCACTACCCACAAGCAAATTTAGCCCTTCTGGTGCTGGTTCTCAGGTGGGTGGGTTTGTGTGCATTCTAGAACCCTGTGAATCTCTCCATTGAACTCTCCTGTGAGGCTGGGAGTTTCTCATGCTGTCTCAACCCCAACAGGTTTTTTCAGTCAGAGGTTTCGAGGCTTTATTTCCCCCTCTGGGACCCTGGATTATGCAGTCTGTCTCGCTCCTCAGTTGTTCCTCCCGGTTTATCCACACCAAATGTGGGACTGCCTGGTCCACCAGCTACGTCCTCACCCACCTAGTCCTCCAGCCACTGCCTTGCCTCGAGTCCTCTCCACCCTGGCTGCCTGTCTCTGCCCCTCCTACCGGTCTGAATGAATGTTTCTTTTTTAACTCTTTGGTTGTTGGACTTCCATACAGTTCAATTTTCTGGCAGTTCTGGTTGTTTTTTGTTTTTAAATTTGTTGTTCTTCTTTGGTTGTGTGAGGAGACACAGTGTATCTACCTACACCTCTATTTTGGCCAGAAGCCCCCCAAACCTCCTATTCTTTTTCTTTGCCACTAAAATGTAGGTTTCGTAAAAATAGAAGTATTATCTAGATGTTTTATGCTATATCTCTATGGCCTACAACAGTGCCTTACTTGTAATAAGTATGCAGCAAATATCTCTTGAATAAATCAGTTATTAGATAGATGAATTGATAAGGGAATAGCTGAAGGTTAATAATACAATGTTTTCTTGGAAATTGTAGGCCCTATAGGTTAGTGGGATGAATTTTATAATTTATGTTAAAGAACCAAAGCCATACAACTAAGAAAATTCCAAGACCATAATGTATAGTGCAGCTGTTCTTCATGGAAAGCCTCTGAGCACCATAATGGATTTGAAGGGCAGTGATCTATGATAAGCAGAATAATGACCCTGCAAAGATGTCCATGACCTAGTGGACATCTGGTCACAGATGTCCCTGGGACCTGTGATTGTGTTAGATTACATAGCAAAGGGGAATTAAGGTAGCAGATGGAATTGAAATTGTTAACCAGCTGACCATGACATGAAGAGATTATCCTGGGTTATCTGAGTAGGTCCAGGATTATTTGTGGATTATCTGAATGTGATCACAGGGGCCCTTAAATGGTAAGAGAGGCTGAAGAGTCCATGAGAAAGACTCCACTGCTGTTGTTGACTTTGAAGGTGCAGGGAAGGGCCGGGAACCAAAGAATAGAGAAGCTGTAAAGGCAAGGAAACAAATTCTCCCCTGGAGCCTGCTGAAAGAAACGTTGCCTTGCTGGCATTTGATCTTAACCCAGTGGGACCTGTGTTGGACATCTGACCTCCAGAACTGTAAGATAGTACATGCGTGTTGTTTTAAGCCACCCAATTTGTCCTAATTTGTCATAGCAGCCATAGAAAACTAGCAAATGGTCTTTCAATCAAACATGTTTAGTAAGGTGCCCTTAGTTCTCTGTCTAACAGTTTATAAGGAATAAAAAACCATGCAAAATCAGAACAAGAAGCAGAATTGGTGGATTCAGGGCTTCGAATACCAGGCCTGGGACACAGCAGTGTCATACATGGGGCCTGTGGCCACAAAGGCCAGGAGAACAGTGACCATTTACTGAGAGCCTGCCACCGCTGAGTGCTTGATGAGGTTTTTGTGCAATGTGGGGCAAAAGTAGGTTTACAGCTGTTTGTATGGAAAATAATATAGCAATTAATGAATAATAATACAAGAATAAACTTTGTGTATTGCATACTTACAACTGTAAACCTATTTTTTTCTTTTTTAATTTATTTTTATTCAGTTACAATTGTCTGCATTTTCTCCCCACCCCTCCACCCCACCCCAGCCAGTCCCACCTCCCTCCCCCACCTCTACCCTCCCCCTTGATTTTGTCCTTGTGTCCTTTATAGTAGTTCCTGTAATCCCCTCTTCCCACTGTCCCCTCCCAACTCCCCTCTGGCTATTGTTACATTGTTCTTAACTTCAATGTCTCTGGTTATATTTTCTTTGATTTTTTCTTCTATTGATTATGTTCCAGTTAAAGGTGAGATCATATGGTATTTGTCCCTCACCGCCTGGCTTATTTCACTTAGCATAATGCTCTCCAGTTCCATCCATGCTGTTGCAAAGGGTATAAGCTCCTTCTTTCTCTCTGCTGAGTACAATTCCATTGTGTAAATATACCATAGTTTTTGGATCCACTCGTTTGCTGATGGGCACTTAGGTTGCTTCCAGTACTTGGCTATTGTAAATTGTGCTGCTATGAACATTGGGGTGCACAGGTTCTTTTGGACTGGTGTTTCAGGGTTCTTAGGCTATAATCCTAGCAGTGGAATTGCTGGGTCAAAGGGCAGTTCCATTTTTAGTTTTCTGAGGAAATTCCATACTGTTTTCCACAGTGGCCTCACCAGTCTGCATTCCCACCAACAGTGCACTAGGGTTCCCTTTTCTCCGCATCCTCTCCAACATTTGTTTGTGGATTTGTTTATGTTGGCCACTCTGACTGCTGTGAGATGGTACCTCATTGTGGTTTTAATTTGCACCTCTCTGATGGCTAGTGATGCTGAGCATCTTTTCATATGTCTCTGGGCCCTCTGTATGTCTTCCTTGGAGAAGTGTCTGTTCAAGTCCTTTGCCCATTTTTTAATTGGTTTGTTTGTCTTCCTGGAGTGGAGTCCTGTGAGTTCTTTATATATTTAGGAGATCAGGCCCTTGTCTGAGGTATCATTGGCAAATATGTTTTCCCATACTGTTGGTTCCCTTTTCATTTTAATGCTGTTTTCTTTAGCCATGCAGAAGCTTTTTATTTTGATGAGGTCCCATTTGTTTATTCTTTCCTTTATGTCCCTTGCTTTAGGGGATGTGTCTGTGAGGATGTTGCTGCGTGGCTGAGATTTTCCTGTCAATGTTTTCCTTTAGGACTTTTATGGTGTTACAGCTTATATTTAAGTCTTTTATCCATCTTGAGTTTATTTTCGTGTATGGCGTAAGTTGGTGATCGAGTTTCATTTTTTTGCACATAGCTGTCCAGATCTCCCAGCACCATTTGTTGAAGAGGCTATTTTTGCTCCATTTTATGCTCCTGCCTCCTTTGTCAAATATTAATTGACCATAAAGACTTGGGTTTATTCCTGGGCTCTCTGGTCTGTTCCATTGGTCTATGTGCCTGTTTTTATGCCAGTACCAGGCTGTTTTGACTACAGTGGCCTTGTAATACAGTTTGATATCAGGTATTGTGATCCCTCCTGCTTTGTTCTTCTTTCTCAAAATTGCTGCAGCTATTCGGGGGCATTTATGGTTCCATATAAATTTCTGAAATTTTTGTTCCATATCTGTGAAATATGTCATAGGTACTTTAATAGGGATTGTATTGAATCTATAAATTGCTTTGGGTAGTATGGCCATATTGATGATGTTCATTGTTCCAATCCATGAGCATGGTGCATGCTTCCATTTGTTTGTGTCTTCCTTAATTTCTTTCTTCAGTGTTGTGTAGTTTTCTGAACACAGGTCTTTTACCTCCTTGGTTAGGTTTATTCCTAGGTACTTTATTTTTCTTGTTGCTATATCAAATGGGATTTTTTTCCTGATTTCTGATTCTGCAGTTTCATTGTTGGTATACAGGAATGCCTTTGATTTCTGAGTATTGACTTTGTATCCAGCTGTTTTGCCAAATTCATTTATTAGGGGGAGAAGTTTTTTGGTGGAGTCTATAGGATTTTCCATGTACACTATCATCTGCAAACAGTGACAGTTTCATTTCCTCCTTTCCAATTTGGATGCCTTTTATTTCTTTTTCTTGTCTGATTGCTGTGGCTAGGACTTCCAATACTATGTTGAATAGGAGTGGTGAGAGAGGGCATCCTTGTCTTATTCCTGATCTTAGTGGGAAAGCTCTAAGTTTTTGTCCATTGAGTATGATGTTGGCTGTAGGTCTCTCATATATGGCCTTTATTATGTTGAGGAATGCTCCGTCTATTCCCACTTTGCTGAGTGTTTTTATCAGAAATGGGTGCTGTACCTTATCAAATGCTTTTTCCGCATCTATTGATATGATCATGTGGTTTTTGTCTTTGTTGTTGTTGATGTGATGTATTATGTTTATTGATTTGCGAATATTGTACCATCCTTGCATCCTGGGATGAATCCCAGTTGATCATGGTGTATGATCTTTTTAATGTATTGCTGGATGCAGTTTGCCAATATTTTGTTGAAGATTTTAGCATCTATGTTCATTAGTGATATTGGCCTGAAGTTTTCTTTCTTTGTTATGTCTTTATCTGGTTTTGGGATTAGGATGATGCTGGCTTCATAAAACGAGTTTGGGAGTCTTCCATCTTCTTGAATTTTTTGAAATAATCTGTGGAGGATGGGGGTTAGCTCCCCCTAAATGCTCTGTAGAATTCTCCTGTGAAACTGTCTGATGCAGGGCTTTTGTGTGTTGGAAGCTTTTTGATTACTCTTTCAATTTCATCAGGCGTTACTGGTCTGTTCAGGCTTTCTGCTTCTTCTTCAATGAGTTTTGGAAGGTTATATTTTTGTAGAAATTTGTCCATTTCATCTAGGTTTTCAAATTTTTTGGCATACAGTTCTTTGTAGTAATTTCTTACAATCCTTTTTATTTCAGTGGTATCAGTTGTAGTCTCTCCTCTTTCACTTCTGATTGTGTTTTTTGGGGGTCCTCTCTCTTTTTTTCTTGATGAGCCTGCTTAAGGGCTTGTCGATTTTGTTTATCTTTTCAAAGAACCAGCTCCTGGATTCATTCATCCTTACAATTGTGCTTTTAATCTCTATGTCATTTAATTCTGCTCTGATCTTGGTTATTTACTTTACTCTACTTGCTCTGGGTTGTCTTTGTTGTTCCTCGAGTTCTTGTAGGTATATGGTTAGGTTGTTTATTTGAGCTGTTTCTATTGTAAACCTACTTTTGCCCCATCCTGTATATTGCCTCTCATTGAGCACTCAGTAGTTGTTGATTGATTCCTTCATTCATCCATAAACACTTTTGGAGCCTCAGTTATGTACCAGGCACTTTGTTATGCACAGTGGTGAAAATGACACCAAAGAACAGATTAAAGAATTGACTGCATTTTAGTGCAAAATTTGACAATAATATTAATAGCAACAACAGCAGGTACCATTTATTAAGAACTTATTTTGTGCCAGGTTCATGATAGATACTTCAACAACCCTTTCTCTAATCTTTTTGAGGTATAGTGTGTCACTCCTTTCTACATATTCTCACAGAAGTTTCCTTGGTGACCTGCCAATAGCTACAGAGAGCAGAAGCAGCAGAATAAGGTAGAACTTAGGTGTTTCTCTTTCCCTAAAGTGCGTGCTCTTTCTGTTATATTATACTGATTCTCAAGATAAGAAATGGTTACAAATGGAGCAGAGGGATGTCATGTCTTGGGGACATTAATAAGCTGCCAAATTTAGCTCTGGATTGTGTACCTTTTGTTTCCTGAGTTAATCAAATGTCTTTGTTGTTAAAGCCACCTTTGTCTCAGGTTCCACTTTCTTGAAGCCAAAAGTGTCAGTAATGGATGAGAGGCCAACATCTAGCTGAAAAAGCAAAGCCAGAGCTGTAGTTAGTGAATTCATTGGCATTAGAAGTCTCTGGTTTGTCCAGCCTGACAGCCCTGCTCACCGTGTGAGGAACCTGAGGTCCAGGGGGTGGAATGCCTTGCACAGGTGACCTGGCTAGTTAGCAGAGAGCCAGGAAGAAATCTACATTTAGAAGGTTTGGATTGTGGGGACTACCCTAATCTTGTAACCCATTCCATTAGCTCTGTGCTTCAAACACCCCCCAGTACATCTCATGGGACAAGAATGCCTCTGAGGACAGGCCTGTCTGAACAGATGCCTCCTTCCTGCCCCCTTAGTGCCCTTATACCATCCCAGGCTCTCCAGTCTGAGAGAGGAGCATTCTAATCAATTAATTATCTCAAGGAAGGTGGGGACTCAATGAGTTACCCTTACATTTTGGAAGATGCAAGTGCAAAGCTCAGGATAAAAGGATAAATTTCCTAAAGTTGAATTTCAGGACATTTGCTTAGAGTCTCCTTCTAATACTCCTAAATCTACACCACATCAGGCCCTGCTTATTCTTGACCTGCCAAAGGGCAGTTTCTCAAACTGGTTTGTTTTCCTCCTGGACTTAGAGAAGACAGGATGACCTCATGCTTTCCAAGCACAGATTTAGCAGCTGTTGCAACAGTTGGAGAAGACCAAGCAACCTAGGCTTTTCTTCCCACTTTTGGTTACTCAAAACAGAAACAATGCTTCAACGTGCCAGGCGCTAGGCCAGCATTCTTATAACCTATCACATTTACTGCCACAATATGCCTTGGAATATAAAGAGTTAATCTTCCTTTATAACTGAGTGAACAAGGCTCAGACAAGAGAAACAGTTCCTCCAAAGCTGCCAACATTGGCTAAGACCTAAGAAAGTGCAGCTCCAGGAGGAGTCTTGGTTGGTCTGGAGACAGAGCTCACCTGCTCTCTCCCTGCTACAACTTCCTGTTCCACAACATCCCACATTCCACAACATCCCACATCCCTCTCAACTGGGTCAAATCAACAACTGCTTATAAAGGGACTGTATGACCTGAGGGAAAAAGGAAAAGAATACCAACCAGGTACTATTGTTGGTCATTTGTTTTTATGAGGTACAAAATTACAATCCCACACATGACTAGAACTTTAAAAGCCTTGGGAAGGATGAGAGTTAATGCATGAGAGGAAAAGAACATACCTAATTTTTAAGTTAAAATAGTATATTTCTTGGATGGTGTGTTCCTTTCCTCGGACTGCCCTAACAACCTCCCACAAACTGGGTGCCTTAACACAACAGAAACTTATTTCCTCACAGTTCTGGAGGCTAGAACTCTGAAATCAAAGTGTAGGTGGGGTTGGCTCCTTCTGGAGGGCCTGAGGGAGAATCTGTTTGGTGCCTCTCTCCCAGCCTCTGGTGCTTGTTGGCAATCTTTGGTGTTCCTTGGCTTATAGATGTGTCACTACAATATCCGCCCCCCCATCACATGGCACTCTTCCTTTGTGCCTGCATGTCTCTGTGTCCAAATTTTGCTCCTTTTATAAGGACATCAGTCATTGGATTAACCCCACCCTAATCCAGCATGACTTCATCTTAACTTGGTTACATTCTTAAAATCTTATTTCTAAATAAGGTCACAATCACAGGAACAGAAGTTAGGACTTCCACATGTCTTTTTAGAGGACACAATTCAACCCATAATTGATCATATTGTGGTTAAATATAAATTTAGAACCAATCTTTTTAGAAAACAGTTGGAATATTTACAGATGAAATGATATGATGGGACATGTATAATTTGCTTCAAAACAATTCAAAGTGGAGCAATTGGATGGGGGTTTAGATGTAATAAGATTGGCCATGAGTTGACAAATGTTGAAGCTGGATGATGAATACACGGGTTTTTTTATATGTGTTCTGGTTACCTATTGCTATGTTAATATCACCCGAAGACTTAGAGACTAAAAACAGCAGTCATTTTATTATCTTTCGAAGTATGAAGAGTTGACTGAGGTCAGCTAAGATGGTTCTTGATTTGTGTCTTTTGTATAATTACAGTTGTCAGTGGCTGGACTGGAGGCAGCTCAAGTTCACTCATATGCATACCTGGTGCTTGGATTGAGAAGACTCTCATAGCTGAAGCTCCTATGAGAGTCTTCTTATAACCGTGGGCATCTCTCTCTGTCTCTCGCTCTCGCTCTTATTCTTCAATATGATTGTGAAAGGTAGCAAAATATGCTGCTTTGGCATGAGGATTATTTTAAGCTGAATGTGACTGATGAAAAGCAGATACAAGGAAAGCTCTCTGCCTTCCTCCTATTTGCCTGAAAACAGGATTTAAATCTGTAAAGGTATTTCCACTTCCCGCTTTATCAGGAAGGACAGGAGTTAATCGCCAGAGACAACTCTAGACCTTTAGCAGCCCAGGGATGGCACCAGTGGAATCCACATAAAGTTTGCTAAACCAGCCCTCATCTACCACTAGTTTCCCCATATATTTGCTCTCCCACAATTTGCTGTCTCTAGAAGCTCCAGGTCCTTTTCTTTCTTTGGTGTTGCCACTGTTCCATAAGATTATTGTTCTTTGCTAATGTGATATATAAGTCCAAGTTCTAACTACATCTATGAGTTACCCGTCACTGAATTCTCCCATGTGTATATCTGCTGCACATGTTAATAAACTTCTGTTTTTTTTTCTCTTGCTGATCTGTCTTTTGTCAGTCTAATTTACATGGCCTGAATCAATGAACCTAAGATGGGTTTAGGGAAAACAAAAATTTTCCCTCCCTCCCCAAAGCTCTCATAATTTATAGGGCTCCTAAGTTCCAAGAGAGGGCACCGGGGAAACTCTGTGCTGCCTTTTCTAATCTGGTCTCAGAATCACACAGAATTACTTCCATTACTTTCTTTGGTCAAAGCAGTCACAAAGGCCACCCAGGCACAAGGGGAGAGAAACACGGACTCCACCTTTGATAAGAGGTGAGTCAAATGACTTGCGGACATGTTGTTTATACACCACAATACTATTTTCTCTACTTTTGTGTGTGCTTAAAATATTTCTATAATAACACACTCACACAGATTTATAAAATAATATTTTGGAAGTCCCTTTTACTAAAATAACATAAAAGTTTTGCATGCAGTTTGGAGACAAGGGAAAAAAAAGAAATAGACTAGCAAAGAATGTCTTTCCACCATCATATATCATGTAGAAAATAAACATTGACATCAAGAATCTGGGGAATCCCAAGTACTGTTTTTATGAAGACTTGTAGCTTAAAATTTTAGTTCTCTTTCCATGTCAGCTTTCAGGTCTGGGGTCTGTAAATGTTTGACAACATATTTATATAAATTTCCATAGAAGAAAAAATAAAAATTTTGGTCTTTTTTAACCAGGCAAAGGGAGGCAGCCTGGGAGAGCAGGAAGTATGGTATGTAGGGAGGGGCTGTGCCACCCAGGGAACCTCGAAGTGCTTCTCTCGGGGGGCTTGGAGGGGTAGTAGAAAGAGCATGGTGGTAGTTATTGGTGCAGCCCACCAGATATTTACTGATGGTCTCAACCACACTGTAGGATTGCTTTCTCTGCTCTGTGGAAGTTGGGTGCAGCGAACAACTTGTGTTGGCTAGAGAATTGTGAGATGTGCACTTGGTAGGCTGATTTTGAGGGCAGTGTGAATCCCTATATTCCTTCTCCCATCTTGGCCCTTGGCAGTGGAGCCTCCCTCAGTCTGGGTCCCGCACTCATCCCTACCTGAAGGTGATAAAGAGAACATCCTTGGCCAATCCATGGTGAACAGGAGGCGTGAACAATAAGTTTCCCTTTGTTGCTCTCTGGGATTGTTAGCGCAGCATAACCTCGTTGTTCTAACCGATACAGCAGTAGTGGACTAGCAGTTTGGGTCAAATCTCTACCACCAGATGGGTGTTTGGGCAAGTGAATTGCCTTCATTGAGGGAGACACACATCTCAGAAAATATTTATGGGGCTTAAATGAGAATGTGTGGGGGAGCAGCCAGCGCAGTGCCAGGCACAGTAAAGGATCAGTAAAGAGCTCTTTCTCTAATTTGTTGGTTGTCTTCAAAGCCTTGGTTTCCTCATCACTAAGATGATGTCATAAGGTTGAGTGGTCTCTAAGGGCCCTTCCTACTCTCATTCCATGATAGACTTGAAGACTTTATACAGTCACATTGTTGAGTTCGACACTGGAGCTTCAGCATTTGTCGTGAAAATGATGGATCATGTTGGGGAGAACAAATGCCTGAGTGTAATTTCTTCCTTCTTAGAAGAGAAGCAAGATTATTTCTCTGCCTGAGAATCATTTATTATGTTCATTAAACACTTGGCAGTCCCTTGCAAAGAATAAGTGCTCAGAGTCATTGGATATCCTTATGAGGTTTCATGGACATGCACCTGGAAGATGACTGGCACATCTCACCTTGAGGAAAGGCACGTACTGATATTCTTTTGGCTTCTGATTATCCATTCCAGACGTTGGCTGTTCATTTTTCACTTGCTTATGTGATTAGATCTGCTTGGCTGACTGAATTTCAAGGCTTCATTCTGAGTAAAACTGTTTTGACAATTAATAAGCCTAAGGGGAGAGTTGCTGTAGGAAGACAGGTCAAGGTTGACCCTTCCTCTCCCTCCAAACTCTTCACAGCATTTCCTTCTCCATCAGGGGATTTTCCAGCAGCAAAATATTTTTAGAGTCCTTCCTTCCCCAGCAAATCTTGCTTCCCTACCCAATTCCCTCAAACTACTCTGTGCCGGTCTGTGTATTGGGGGTTGGGATTTAGCATGGGTCTGCCCTCATGGAGTCTAATAGGAAACACATTTAATGGAACAATTAGAAAATGACAAGGCTGGTAAGAGCTGTGAAAGCAGTATCTGTGGTGCGGAGACCACAGCTGTGCAGGGATTGTGGGATTGGAGGGCCTCCCTCCCCACACATGCATGTTCCCCAAGTATGTGTGTACCATACTCAGCTTCTCGTCCTCTCATCTTATTCCACCTAAGATCCTCATAAATCTTTACCTCTAACCCCTTATTAAAGCTTCCAGCTTGCATTTCCAACTGCCAGTTACACAACTTAGCATTCCTTGCAATAATAAAATCAAACATATATCAAGCACTTACTATGTGCATATTTTACATGTATTTATGCAATCTTTCTTATGAGTCCTCTTATTATTCCTATTTTATTTTTGAGGACACTGAAATACACAGGAATTATAAACTTGATCAAGGTCACATGGCTTAGAAGTGGCCATGGACTTGAGCTCTGAGCTCTGATACCAAGCCTGGGCCTTTCACCACCTCCATCCCATTGCCACTCAGATGATTCCTGGCAGCCCACATTCAAATATCTAAAATCAAGATGTTCTTCCTCCTCTCCACCCAGACCCTTATCCACTCATCTTATCAGAGATCTGTCCCTCTTTCTGACTATCTCTTCTATAAATGGCATCTGCACTCTCTCAGGCACTTACACTTGTCACCTTGAGTCATCTTTGACTCCTTCCTTTGCCTCTTCCATTCTATCTAATCGGTTGCTAAGTTCTGTGGCTACTTTTCCTGCAGAGTCTTCTAGATCATTATAACAGCTTCTAAATAATCTAGTCTCGGCTTTGTCTCTCTCCAATTGACCCCACAAATGACATACAATGATTGCCCTCCTAAATCCTGGGTCTGTTGTCTTCCTCCTTTGATCAAATACCTTATGGCTCCCGAATAAAAATCACAAACCTTAAGTCCACAATTCCCCCTGAGACCTCTCTTCTGCATTGCAAGTATCTCCCCTGTAATTCACCCATGGGCATCTGAAACTCAGTATGCCTCAAACCAAACCATATTTTCTGCTGTGAAGACTGCCCTCACCCTATCCCTTCTCCCTCCTTCCTTTAGCAGAAGAGCCCCAGAGCGTTAGCAGGGCACAAGACAACATGTACCATTTTCCCTGCAGTGAGGTATGGCCATGTGACTAGAATCTAGCCAGACAGATGTGAGCAAAAGGAATGAGGGCAACTTGTGGGCTGTGACCTTAAAGGGAAGAGGCACGCTCCCCTTCCATTGCACCAGAGCCTGGTGGATTTGGTGGTGAGCCATCTTGGACATCTTAAACAAAAGCTTGTCTTTTAAGTTACCCTGTGCATGTGTTGTAGGAGAGGAAAATATCATTTTTATCTACCTTCCTAAGCTCTTGACTGTGGCTTTCATAAAAGAAGACAGATTAATAAGAAAAGAGCATACAGATTTATTTAATATATGTTTTACATGACATGGGATCTTTCACAAGGAAATAACGACTTGAAGAAATGGTCACATCTGGGTGTTTTATGCCAGGTCAAGAGTTGAAGGTTGTGAAAAGATATGTCAGGAAAAGAACATGAGCTAAATACTTAGCAAGTCCTGTTCATTCAGAGCCCTCTGTGTCCCTTTGTCTTCCCAGAGAAGGCTACTCCTTTCTCCCAGCTATAGGAGTGCAACTCTCACATGAAGGTTTTATAACCTGCTTTAGGGGAAGGTCAGAAAGTCCTTCTTGCACAAGCCATTTCTCAATATTTTTCTGCATGAAATATTCCATATGTGCAGGTATCATATTTTGGGATAGCGTGTCTTGTATCCCATCAATGTGCATGTGTGTATATTTCATTTTGGTCTTTGTTTAAATAAGCAAATCTGTATCCTAATAATACATTGCTCTTTCCCCTCCCCACATCCGAATCCCTCCCTCTGGTTAATGTCCTTGTGTGTACCCCAACCTGCTTAAACCACTAACCTGGGTGCCACCATCTTTCCCTCACCCTCCGCCTCCCGTTCTACTTCTAAGTATTTTTCAGATGTGTCTCTCCTTCCTATCTTACTGCCCTAGCCTTACCACATTCCTCCTTGCCCAGCTAAGCTGCTGCCATACATTCTGTGGTCAGGCTCTGTTCAGCCCACCCTCCCTAGGCTGCCAGACTATTTTAGCCAGAACCCCGATCTCTGCAATGACCGAACTGAAAATGTAGGACCAATGACCGAACTGAAAATATAGGACCAATGACCTGTGTTCTTCAATAAGTGTCAGGGGACAAAGGGAGAGGGGAGAAACTGTTACTGGTTTAACAAGACTTAAGAACTTATCAACCATGGGCAATGTATAGATCTTGTCTGGATCTAACACACCACTATGAAAAGAAGTCTCTGAGCCAATTGAGGAAATTTGAAAACTAGCTGAGTCCTGGCCTGCAAACTGAAAAGTCATCAGTTTGATTCCGGGTCAGGGCACATGCCTCCTTTGTTGTGGGTCACATTCCCAGTTGGGGGCATGCAACTGACTGATGTTTCTCTCCTTCTCTTTCTTTCTACCTTCTCCTCTCTCTAAAAAAATAATAAATAATATAAAAAAGAAAACTAGCTGAA
This sequence comes from Desmodus rotundus, assembly GCF_022682495.2. Lineage (NCBI taxonomy): Eukaryota > Metazoa > Chordata > Mammalia > Chiroptera > Phyllostomidae > Desmodus > Desmodus rotundus. The sequence goes on along the minus strand of NC_071391.1, from coordinate 98,262,152 downwards.
TATTAGATAATATTTGGAGTTACTATTAATTTTTAAATTGTAATAATGATATTATGGTGTATTTAAGAACAGTCTTTTTCTCTTAGAAACATATGGTGAACTACTGAGTAAAATGATATGGTGTCTGGAATTTGGTTTAAAACAGCCTAGGGAGTGAAGAAGGGGAGAAGAAGAAAAATATAAATGAGACAAGATTGGCTGTATGTTGATAACTCTCAAACATGGAAAATGGGTATGAGGAAGTTCATTATACTATTCTATTTTTGTGTATATTTTAACATTTCCATAGTAAAATATATATTTTTTAAAACCCAAGTATGCAATGAACCTTATTGCCTTCTAGGTCAAGGATTGTGGGCATCCTACCAGTAAGGCACTGTAGGCTGCTGTGCGTCACCCCAATTCCTCCCATCTGAACTCCTTCCACTCCCCTACTTATCTGGGCCTCCAGCCTTGCCAAAGCCACTGCGCACCTAGGCATGCACTGCCCCAGCCCTGAGCTTTGCAAATATTCTCATCCTGCTTGAAGTATTCTTTCTCCTGCTGTCCCTCAGCTTATTTGGTAGCTCTGTTGGGTTCCATGTGCCTTTTGTAAACAGTAACATAAATGGAGCTACTTTAAATGGAGCCGGGGCTGCCATCCCAGAGGAATTGCCTTTTGCCTCAAACCTTTGGATGTTAAAACAGGGCAAAATAATCTTTGGACTGGGTCTAAAGCAACATTAGGTTCCAAAAAACTGTTTGCAAAGATAACAAGAAAGCAGTTATTGTGACTACTGGGTTGATGACTACTGGACTAAAAATTAAACACATTGTTTGGAATTAATATCATTCTATGTTATCTGCACCAACAGAAATGTCTTCCTTCTACTGATGGAATTGTTTCCCTTCCCTTTCTCATAAATACCTATTGCTTTGTCTCCTAGTTAGAATATTGTTTGGGCTTCTGCCTGAATCACTATGTTGAAATAGCTATTCTTATTGATCTCAATAAATGCTTGTTGCCTCTCACTTGAACGGCCTTTTTATTTTTAAGTTAGACTCACCCCTACCCCATTTACCCCAAAGTGTTTAGGGCTCTATCTTCCCCTCCCAGAGTGTCCCAGTACATTTCAATAACAACTCCTTACAATGGTTTGAGTCCATTCACCTTCTCTCTCTCCTCCTCTAGAGCCTGAGCTCCTTGGAGATGGCAATTACGACCTCTAAATATTGTTCCCAGAGGGTTAGCACTGTCTTGTTCCACAATGGATGTTCAATATATGAACAGAATGAGTTCAGGAGAAAAAGGCTAAGCTGAGTAAGCAGTCATTTCTACTATGGATAGGATGCAAGTGTGCAGTATACCTCACTCTGAAGAACCATAGGATAACAAGGTGGAAGGGCCTCGTGGTGGTGAGTACATCACCTCTGGAAGTCACAAAGTGGGAGAGGGGTTCCAATCTCATGTTAAAAATAACAGCACCCCCCTATACCACCACCACAAAATAACAGGCCCAAAATGAACTCATTTATACTAAGCCCCAGGTCACCAAACAGAGGCTTAACTTAATAACAGTGTCAGCCTCTCCCAGAAATGGAATCTTAAATCTCCAGTCAGGAATCACCTGACTAGCATTACTGAGGTCATTTGCCAGATGGACCTGTGCTGTCCCCTGAAGGAAAGTGGCCTTGCCACAACCAATCTGCTTTGTTTTGCTAGTATGACTTCCTTGTCCCACTCCCTTCTGCCTATAAAAGTCTTCCATCTTGCACAGCTCCTTGGATGCTGCCTGGTTCATATCAGATCTTTAAAATTTATTCAGGTGAATTTGTTTTTTAATACTGGGGACAGCATTTTTTAAAGACACTATTTTTTGCTGCCAAGCATCTTTAAAAGTAAGAACAAATCATGAAAATGTGCTGAGAATTTGTTTTTCCAAAATGAAGACTACAAACTCTGCCTCCTCCTGGAAGCCCCAGGTGGCTCTGGGCCTTGCTGTAACAGGTGGATGGCCAATCTGGCCTCTAGAATGTGAGATCTCTGGACAGTCAGCACCTGCATTCTGTCCTGTGGTCAGAAAAAGCTTCCAAGCATGGATGGGAGACTTCTGCCCTCTGGGATTCTGAACTATAAATATCTGTGGAACCAGATTTCTCCACAGGGAATAAAAATGGGGAAATCTGTGATAAAAAGTAAGGAAGAGTCTCATATCTCTTCAGTGAACAGGATTCCAATTATTCTGTGGGCTTTACAGTGCAGTCCGTTTACAATGTCTTATAAATGCTTTAGCTGTGCAAAGTTCTTCCCACATATGTTGTCATTCCCCTTGGCTCTTTCATGGGAGTGGAAACAGCACCTAGAAGAGACTACTACCTTTACATCCAGCCCCAGTAAAATGAAAGAAAAAATCCAGAGCTACCAAATATTCCATCTCCTGCCTAGTCTCTACTCTTATTTGGGACTTGAGAAAGAGGAAATTATATTGAATTAGATGAGGCCAGTTGTCAGTTGTGACTAATAAGGGCTCTCTCTCAGTGGCTGCTGGGCAGCTGTGAGTGAAATGCATGGAGCCCAGCCATGGAGCTTACAATAACATGGGGAATTCATACCTTGACCAATGTGGTCACAACACCCCACCCAACCTGACCCAAATATCTTGGAACAGTTTGAAATAAGTCCTGGAAGAAGAAGGAAACTATTGGGTTGGCCAAAAAAGTCCGTTTAGTTTTTTCCATAAAATAAAAAAACACATTTTTTATTTTTACCAAAAACTTCATTGATTTGGTATTTTGAGTATTTCAGTTATCTCCTGCATGACGTGGATTGCTCTCAATTAATGTCTTGATTTGATCTCTATCAACTTCAACTGGTCTACCCAACCATGGAGCATTGTCCAGCGAGCCAGCACGAAACTTTGAAAACCACTTTTGACACATTTGATTAGTCACAGCACCTTCTCCATACACTGCACATATTTTTTTTGCATTTCAGTTGCATTTTTATCTTTCTTGAAATAATAAAGCATAATATGCCAAAAATGTTGCATATTTTGTTCTATCTTCAATATTAAAATGGCTACATAAAAATTCACCAATTTTGATGTGTTTTTTAAATATGCTATGACAACTGTCACAATACAATCTAACAAAATTGTTTCAAATGAAGTTAAAGACAACTAAGTGCTACTAGACCCATCTTACAGAAAGAAAAAACAAATGAACATTTTGGCCAGCCCATTATAATTCAGGCCAAGTTTCCAGGGCCAAACCAGGTGGAATCCTTCACTACCATCGGCTCCTTTTTCAAGTCATACACATGTCTGACAGATGAATAAGTTGACAGAGGAATGAATGTCTTGTAAAAAAAAATCATTTTCCTGTCCACAGGCCTTAGTCATCTGATCAGTCACTAGTCTGTTATTTAAATTAGTAATCGCCTAACAATAACTCTGCCCCTAAATGGTTGCATCCACAGCAAATGCCTCCCAGAGTGAGAGGAGGAAGCAAGAGGTAATTTATTGAGCACATGCTACATGCTTGTTTCATTTAATCTTGCTGCAGCTGTAAGGCATCTCTCATTACATCCCTCTTTCAAAGGTCAGCATACAGAGGCTAAAACTGGTTTCATAACCTGGGCAGGATGGTACGAGAGAAGGAGGGAGGCTCTACAGGGATGCAGATCCAGGCCCTGCTCTCTAGAATGTCATCACTTTTCAAACTTGCTCCAACGGGGCCTGAAAGACTTATTCACCTTACTGGAATGTTCTGCAGCTAAAATCAAACAATGATTTATAATGATAACTTTTTCCCAATTTGCACAAAAAGTTAATTGACAGAATTTGCTTAATTTTAGATTTTTCTTCTATTAGTTTTTCCTTCTCTTTGGTGCCAGCTACTCCTTATTTGATAGTGACACCAGCAGCCCTAAAAAGAATGAAAAATAGAAAAAGATAATTAACACTTATTCATGCTTCATTCAGTAGACTATCTTTTATTTCTGAATGAATGCTCTCAATTTTGATTGTATATTGAACTTGTGTTCCAAGAGACTTGGGGGATCATGGGAGAGCTCCATGAACAAATTTCATTAAAAAGGTGTTTGGACTGGCTGTCCTGAGGAGGGCTCTCCATCTGAGGGAGAACATCAGGATGAAACTCAGCTCCAAATTAGCAAGGGCGCACCAAGGGAGACAAAATTAATTTCCTATTCAGAAGTAGCTGGTCGTGTTCCTTCCTCACCTTCAGCAAGTAGCTTGTCTGTGCTGGTTTCTATTAGAAACAGAAACAGTCTTTGGTCACTCAATAAATCAACAATTTCCCACAGAAGACATGTCCCTTTCACTAAAGAAGGAGGGAAATTAGGCCACTGACCTACAGCTATAGAACAGTATTGTTATGCTGTAAACAATGATATAAAAGCCAGGTCCCACTGAGAAGCAACCTCCCAGGACAATAGAGAAAGAAAGAAAGAAAGAAAGAGCTTTTGAAAACAGTCAGGTTTGAGGCTCACAGCCCTGTGGAAATGCCAATTTTTTCCTTCCTAGAGCCATTTATTTAGTTACCCATTTATTTATTTATCCAGCAGCTTTTCAGTACCTCCTCCCCCTGCCCCATGCTGTGAATTATTCTGCAAGGCCTCAGGATTAATCAAAACTTCCTGCCATCAGGAAGTACAGCCTGTTGAAGAGCATTGATATAACACTGTGTCCCATAGGCTCTGCTACTGGATAGAGGGTGCAGGGTGGATCTCATGGGGAAATGATGTAAGAGCTATTTCCACATTGCAATGATGCCCCAAACATTCTCTAGATTTGACACAACCAACAAGAGAAAAAAACAGATGGATTGGGCTCTATCAAAATTAGAAACTTTTGTGTGTCAAAGGACACTATCAACAGAGTAGAAAGGCCACTAATGGGAGACATTTGCAAAGCATGTATCTAACAAGGAACTACTATCCAGAGTATATGAAGAACTCTTACAAGTCACCACAAGAAAAGCAAACAAACTGATTTAAAAATGGGCAAAGGGCTTGGATAGACATTTCTCAAAAGAAGACACACAAATGGCCAATAAACAAATGAAAAGATGCTTAACATCACTAATTGGTAGAAAAATGCAAATCAAGGCCACAATGAATACCCCACTGCTCCCATTAAAATGGCTGGTATAAAAACAAAACAGAAAATAGGTTTTGGAGAAGGATGTGGAGAAACTGGAACACTTGTGTGGTGCTGGTGGGGCGTAAAATTGTGCAGCCACTGTAGAAAGCACTATGGTGGTTCATCAAAAAGTTAAAAATAGAATTACCATATGATCTAGCAATTTCCCTTGTGGGCGTATACCAAAAATAATTGAAAGCAGAAACTCAGGTAGATATTTATACAGCCATCTCATAGCAGCATCATTGCAATAGCTAGAAGGTGGAAGCTACCCAAGTGTCCTCCAATGGGTGAGTGGATAAACAAAACACGGTCTATACATATAATGGAACATTATTCAGCCTTAAAAGGGAAGGAAACCTTGACATGGATGAACCTTGAGGACATTTTGCTAATTGAAATAAGACAGTTACAAAAGGATAAATACTGTTTAATTATATTTATGTGAGGTACCTAGAGTACTCAAATTTATTGAGACAAAAAGTAGAATGGTGGTGCTCAAGGCTAGGAATGCAGAGTTGATGTTTAATGAATACAGTGCTTCAGTCTGAGAAGATAAAAGTGATGGAGCTGATGGTGTACAGCAATGTATGTGTACTTAATGCTACTGAACTTAAAAAATGATTGGACTGGTAAATTCTGTTATGTGTGTTTTACCACAATTTGTACCAAAATTTGAAAAAGAAAGAACAGATCTCCACATCAGAGATAGTATCCCTCTTAGTTGTTTTACCCTGTACCACAATGAAGAGTACAGTGTTCTTTTCTCGTTCAAATAAACAAAGACACAGAAATTCTGTGCAAGAAGGAGTGTTCATTAATTTTCATCCATTCAAAAATCATTTAATTATTTATTCAGCACCTCATATGTGCCCAGTGCTTTCGTAGGTACTGGGGTTATATCAGAGAGGTGAACAACAACTGGCAGAAATCCTTGCACTCCTGTGGACCTGTCTGAAATCCAAGGTTTCATCAGTTAGGGTCGGAGCAGCAAAGAGATGACACACTCACATTAGGGTAATTTGAGGAGTGGTTAATAAAGATATGGGCAGATAAAGGAAACCACAGGGGGATTGTTCAGAAACCCAGAATAATAACTGTAGAGCTGTTACGACCTCCAGACTGAATGGCTGAGGGGAGGGTGCACATACTGAAACCCAGAAGAAAATGAGAAAAAAATTGTAAGAAAGGCTGTCATGAGAGAAACTGAATTTGGTGGAGGAACATAGTCACCCAAGGCTATCCCCCAGTCAGCCAAGGCTTACCCCACAGGCTCCCAAGGATCCCACAGGCAGTAAATACCTAACCTCACTCTCCTCCCCAATCTGATCCCCTGATAGGGGCCAAACTCAAGCAGTGCAAAAGAGCTCTTTGCTGCAAAGTCCAAACAACTCAGCAGGGTAGAAAATGGGGAGGGAGTCCTGGAGGAGCAAACAAGAGATGCTTCATACCATGAAGAAAATGTGGGTTTGGTGACCACCCTAGGCCTCAGCTCCAGAAAGCAGATGAAATGCCAGGCAGTCTTCTAGGAAACAGACAAAGGCAGTCCAAGGGGAACCTGGGGGTTTTCCTATATCCAAGCCATCAGGGAATCAGGCTCCTATTCCCAGTCTGAGATATGATTAAGAAACCAAGGCAATTTTAGTATCAGTCTCAGCAAATAGGTCTAGATTGTTCCACGTATCTTAACCCCAAACCTAAACCACATCAAGTTTTGATTATTCAGCAAACATTCACTTCCTATCTCTGGGTGGGGCAGTCTCCTCCACCCCACATATTATTTGTCACTTGCTTTGCAAGGGAATGTTAGCTGACATGAGCAAGCAGAGGCTTGAAACGTGGCCTGAAGGACTGCCTGAAATGTGCCCTGTGTCCTTGCGGCCCTCAACCTGGGCCCCAAATGAATACAGGTGAGGCACATCCAAACCAAACCCACCTGATTAAAAGTACTGACTTTATGATGTTCTGCCAAGGAAATGAGACTCAGAAATTAAGTGGTTTATCTAAGGTAACAAATCTAAATAATTGCAGATATGGTTGTAGAATCCAGTTCTTTCGAAGTGCAATCCAATATTTTGAAAACCCTGCTTTCTCTGGTGAAAGAAAAGGATTCTAGGAAGCTTCATCTATTCAAATATCAAGACTGCCCCTTGACAACTAACAGCCCATATTCCTCCTGCCAACAGTTCTTTCCCTTCTTCATACCTCATAAATATCCTTGTTTTCTCTTTTTTTCTCTGCTCTTTCCCTTAGCAACCACACTAGGATCTACAGCTTAATTTAGCCTCGTCTCAGGTTAGATGCTCTCAAAATTCAGACCGGTATTATAAGATGCCTGTCCACATCTCCATCTAGTTATCACACTGGCTCCTCCAATTCAATGTGTTTCCAATAAAACTCTACCTTCTTCCCTGAACAGTTCTTATCTAGACTTTTATATCTCTTTAAAATATTTTTTACACTTTTAAATTTTGAAATAATTATACATGCACAAGGACTTACAAAGATAGTACAAAGAAGTCCTTTGTATCCTTCACTTAGTTCCCCCCGATGGTTACAACTCTGTACAGTACAGTATCAAAACCAGGAAACTGGCTGGTATAGTATATGTGGATGATTCTGTGCATTTGGTCACATGAATAGATTCCTGTAACCACCACCGCAATCAAGATACAAAACTGTTCCAACAACACAAAGATCTGCCTTGTACTACTCCTTTGTAATCACACCCACCTCCCTCACTTTCCCCTTCCTAAATCCTGACAACACTAACTTGCTCTCCATTTTTGTAGTTTTGTTGAGAATATTATTCAAATAACCACATAGTACGTGATATTCTGAGACTGGCTTTTTATGCTTTCAGTGTTCAAGTCACTCAGAACAATGTCCCTGGGGTCCATCCACCGCATTTCTTATATCATGAGTTCATTTCTTTTTATTGCTGAGTAGTAAATCCCTGGTGTGGGTATAACATGTATTTAACCATTCTCTTATTCTCATTTTTAACTGTTATAAAGAAAGCTGCTATAAACAATAGTGCACAGGTTTTGTGTGGATATGTTTTCATTACTGTGAAGTAAGTGCTCGGGAGTATGGTTGCTGGGATATATGGTAATCATATGTTCAGGTTTTGTTTTTCTTTCAGTTTTACTGATATCACTGACATATAGCACTGTATAAGTTTAAAGCGGACAGCACAATGACTTGACTTACATATGATCTGTCTGGAAAGTATTCAGCCATTTGTATGAAAAATAGAGACATTTATTAAAAAATACAAGATACAAGAAATATTGTACATAGGACAATGATGCCTCAGTCCCTTTCAAAGTAGCACCTTGGGACCTCACACAGTTCTTTCAATCGCCATCAACTGCCCCATTGTATTTTCCTGAATCTCACTAAAGTTCTGAAATCTCTTCCCTTCAAAAGGTGATTTTACTTTTGAGAAAAGCTGGAAATTGCAGGGCGTTAAATCTGGATGTAGAGGGCCTGGGTCACCTAGGTGATTTGATGATTTGCCAAAAAACTGCACCAGATGTGATGCATGAGCAAGTGCATTGTTGTGAAGAAGCTGCCAATCACCAGGTGCCCATAGCTATGGCCTTCTGAATCATCGAAATAGTTTCTGAGGAGGAATGTTCAAGCTTAATGCAAAATTTGATGATGATTCATTGCTCTACTTGCTCAGTCATTTTGAATGTGACGGCCACACAGTACACATGCTCACTCAATGGTGTCTACCACCCCCACTGACTGGTACAGTGAAGTCATCATTGTTCATTCATGCACATTTCAGTCCACTCTCCGTGGCTGCCAGGTTACCTCGATGTCGCACAAACCATTCTTGTTATATTTACAGTGGCTGGACCTTTTCTGGACAGACCTCATATACTGCAAAATGATTACCACAATAAGTTAACATCCATCACCTCATGTAGATACAAAACAAAAAAACAAAACAAAAACCTGAATGTAAATGTTATTTTCCTTTTGATAAGAACCTTTAGGTTTACTCTCTTAACAATTTGCAAATATACCATACAGTAGTGTTAATTATACTCATTGTGTCATACTTATTTATCTTATAATGCCCCCACCTCTGGTAATTACAAATCTGGTCTGTTTTTTTTAATATTCCACATATAAATGAGATCATATAGTATTTGTCTTTCTCTGTCTGACTTATTTCACTTATGTGTGTTTTTTTAGAAATTATAAAACTGTTTTTCAGAGTGGCTGTAACACTCTACATTCCCATCAGCAATGTATGCAAGATACAGTTGCTCCACCTCTGGCCAGTGCTTGGAATTGTCAGTATATTTTATTTTTCGTTTTTGCCAGGGGTGGCAACATCTCATTTGGGTCTGAGTTTGCATTTCCTTGATGGTTGGTGATGCTGAATATTTTTTTCATGTGCTTCACAAATAGATACTCTTCTGTGAAATGTCTCTTCATGTAGTTAGTCCATTTTCTAATTAGATTACTTGTTTTTATACTGTTGACTATTGAAAGATTTTTATATATTCTAAATGAGTCCTTTGTCAGATATGAGGTTGCAAATATTTTCTTCTAGTCAATAGCATAGCAAACAGTTTAAATTTTGATGAAGTCCAAGTATTGAATTTTGTTCTTTTATGAATTGTGCTTTTGGTGTCTTGTTTAAGAACTCTTTACCAAGACTTCTTATGTTTTCTTCTAAAATTTTAGTTTTATGTTTTACATTGATATCTATGACTCAGATTGAGTTTACTTTTGTGTAAGGTGTGAAGTTAAGTCAAGATTATTAAAAAATTATTTTGACTGTGCAACACATCCAATTGCTTTAGCACCATTTGTTGAAAAGACTATTTTTCCATTCAATTATTTTTGAATCTTTGTCAAAAATCAGTTTTGTACTCACACAGGTCTCCTTCTGGGTCTTCTATTCTGCTCTGTAGGTCTTTGTGTCCACCCTTCCGCCAATACCATACAAGTTTGACTTGTCATAGCTATATAATCAGCCTTCAAATTGTGCAGACTAACTCCTCCCATTTAATTTTTTTCCAAAACTTTTAGCTATTCTAATTCCTTATAAATTTAAGAATAATCTTATCTATATCCATAAAAAACATTCCTGGGATTTTCATAAAAATTGTATTAACATGCCTATCTGTTTGGAAAATATTGGTATCTTTACTAAATTGAGCATTCCAAACCATGAACACAGCATGTTTCTCCATTTATTTAAATTTTCTCTGATTTCTTTCATGAGTGTCTTGCAGTTTTTAGCATATAAACTTGTACATGATTTTTAAAAGTTTAAATTTAATATTAATAATAATAGCTAGAGGGGAGGGAGGAAGGGATAGTCAGGAGAAGGGTTTTCAGGAAGTACTATAAAGGACACATGGACAAAACCAAGGGGGAAGGGGGGGAAGGTGGGTTTGGCTGGGGTGGGGTAGAGAGGTGGGGAGAAAATGCAGACAACTGTAATAGAACAATAAAATAATTTTAAAATTAAAAAAATTAATATTAATTATTTCGCTTTTTGAGTGACTATAAATGGTATTGTTTTTTTATTTTTAAATTGAATTTATTGGGGTGTCATTGGTTAACAAAATTATATAATTCAAGTGTACAATTCCATAATATATCATCTGCCTATTCTATTGTGTGCTCACCACCCAAAGTCTAGTCTCCTCTGTCACCATTTATCCCTCCTCTACCATCGTCTACCTGTCTCCCCCACCACCTCTTTCCTTCTGTGTCTGTTCCACCCAGCCCCCAAAACCCTTCCAACAGCTCTCAGTCTGTTCTCTGTATCTATGAGTCATTTTTATTTTGTTTCTTTCTTTATTTTATTTATTAGATTCTACATATAAGTGAAATCATATGGTATTTGTGTTTCTCTGACTGGCTTATTTTACTTAGCATAATACTCTCCAGGTCCATCCATGCTGTTGAAAAGGGTAAAATTTCCTTCTTTTTTTCCCCAAGCCGACGAGTATTCTATTGTGTAAATGTGGCACAGCTTTTTTATCCACTCAACTACTTATGGGCTCTTGGGCTGTTTCTAAATCTTGGCTATTGTAAATAGTGCTGCAGTGAACATAGGGGTGCATATATTCTTTAGAATTAGTGTTTCAGGTTTCTTCAGAAATATTCCCAGAAGTGGAATCGCTGGGTCATAAAGGCAGATCCATTTTTAACTTTTTAAGGAAACTCCATACTGTTTCCACAGTGGCTACACCAATCTACATTTCTGGCAACAGTGTACAAGAGTTCTTTTTTTCTCCATATCCTCATCAACACTTGCTGTTTGTTGATATATTGATGATAGCCATTCTGACAGATGTGAGGTGATATCCTATTGTGGCTTTGATTTGCATTTCTTTGGTGATTAGTGACAAGTATCTTTTCATATGTCTACTGGCCATTTGTATGTCCTCTTTGGAGAAGTGTCTATTCAGATCCTTTACCCATTTTTAAATTGAATTGTTTGATTTTTCGGTGTTGAGTTCTGAAAGTTCTTTATAAAGTCTGGATATAAATGCCTTCTCAGGTGTATCCTTGGCAAATATACTCTCCCATTTAATGAGTTGTCTTTTTATCTTGTTGATGGTTTCCTTTGATGTGCAAATACATTTTAGTTTAATGTAGCCCCATTTCTTTATTTTTTCTTTTGTTTTCCATGCCCAAAGAGATATATCAGAAAAAAATATTGGTAAGAGAGGTATCTGAGATTTTTATTGCGCATGTTTTCTTCTATGGTTTTTATGGTTTTGAATCTAATATTTAGTCCTTAATCCATTTTGAGTGTATCCTTGCATGTGGTGTAAGAAGGTGGTCTAGTTTCATTTTCTGCTTTATCTGTTCAGTTTTCCCAACACCAGTTACTGAATAGACTATCTTTACCCAATTGTATGTGCTTGTTTCCTTTGTAAATATTAACTGACCATAAGGTGTGGGTTTATTTCTGGGCTCTCTATTCTGTTTCATTGCTCTATATGTCTGTTTTTATGCAAGTACCATGATGTTTTGATTATTATGGTCTTGAAATACAGTTTGGTATCAGGTTGTATGATTCTTCCAACTTTGCTCTTTTTTCTCAGGATTGCTGTGGCTATTCAGGGGCTTTTGTGTTTCCACATAAATTTTTAGAATATTTGTTCTAGGTCTGTGAAATACACCATTTGTATCTTGGTAGGAATTACATTAAATCTATAGATTGCTTTGAGTAGTATGGACATTTTAATGATGTAAATTCTTCCTATCCATGAACACAGTACCCATTTCTACTTATTTGTATAATGTCTTCTTCAATTTATTTCTTCAATGTCTTATAATTTTTCTTATACTGGTCTTTTACATCCTTCGTTAAATTTATTCCTAGATATTTTATTTTACTTTTTGAAGCAATTGTAAATGGGATTGTTTTCTTAATTTCTCTTTCTTGTAGTTCATTGTTGGTATATAAAAATACAACTGATTTCTGGATATTTATTTTGTGTCCTGCTACTTTACTAAATTCATTGATCAGTTCTAATAGGGTTTTTTTTTTGGTGGATTCTTTAGGGTCCTCTCTCTGTACATATAGTATCATGTCATCTGCAAATAATGACAGTTATACTTCTTCCTTTCCAATTTGGATACCTTTTATTTCTTCTTCTTGTCTGATTGCTGTGCTTAGGACTTCCAGTACTGTGTTGAATAAGAGTGGTAGAAGCAGACATCCTTGTCTTGTTCCCTAACTTAATGAAAATGCTTTTAGATTTTGCTCATTAATATGATATTGGCTGTGGGTTTGTTACATATGCCCTTTATTTTATTGACAAATGCTCCCTCTATCACCACTTTGTTGAGAATTTTTATTATAAACCAACACTGGATTTTATCAAATGATTTTTCTGCATCTATTGATATAATCATGTGGTTTTTATCCTTCATTTTGTTTATGTGGTGTATCACATTTATTGATTTACAGGTATTGTACCAAACTTGCATCCCTAGAATAAATCCCACCTGATCATGGTGTATGACCTTTTTAGTTTTAAATTTTAATACATTTTATTGATTATGTTACTATAATTGTCCCATTTCCCCCCCCTTTCTTCCCCTCCACCCTGTACCCACCTGCCATCATCATTCCCCCACCTTAGTTCATGTCCATGGGTCATACATATAAGTTCTTTGGCTTTCCAATTTCCCATACTATTCTTAACCTCCCCCTGTCTATTTTGTACCTACCATTTGTGTTCTTATTCCCTGTACATTTTCCCCCATTCTCCTCCCCATTCCCCTCCCCGCTGATAAACCCTCCATGTGATCTCCATTTCTGGGATTCTATTCCTGTTGTAGTTGTTTGTTTAGATTGTTTTTGTTTTGGGGTTTTTTTAGGTTTGGCTGTTGATAGTTTTGAGTTTGTCATCATTTTACTGTTCATGTTTTCTATCTTCTTTTTCTTAGGTAAGTTCCTTTAACATTTCATATAATAAGGGCTTGGTGATGAAGAACTCCTTTAACTTGACCTTATCTGGGAAGCACTTTATCTGCCCTTCCATTCTAAATGACAGCTTTGCTGGATAGAGTAATCTTGGATATAGGTCCTTGCCTTTCATCACTTCAAATACTTCTTTCCAGCTCCTTCTTGCTTGCAAGGTTTCTTTTGAGAAATCAGCTGAAAGCCTTATGGGAACTCCTTTGTAGGTAACTGTCTTCTTTTCTTTTGCTACTTTTAAGATTCTCTCCTTATCTTTAATCTTGAGTAATGTAATTATGATGTGCCTTGGTGGGTGCTTCCTTGGGTCCAACTTTTTGGGGGACTCTCTGAGCTTCCTGGAGTTCCTGGAAGTCCATTTCCATTGCCAGATTAGGGAAGTTCTCCTTCATTACTTTTTCAACTAAGTTTTCAATTTCTTGGTCTTCCTCTTCTCCTTCTGGCACCCCTATGATTCGGATGTTGGAATGTTTAAAGTTGTCCAGGAGGTTCCCAAGCCTCTCCTCATTTTTTTGAATTCTTGTTTCTTCATTCTGTTCTGGTTGAATGTTTCTTTCTTCCTTCTGGTCCAAACTGTTGATTTGAGTCCGAGTTTCCTTCCCCCACTGTTGGTTCCCTGTACATTTTCCTTTATTTCACTTTTCATAGCCTTCACTTTTTCCTCAATTTTGTGACCAAATTCAACAAATTCTGTGAGCATCCTGATTCCCAGTGTCTTAAACTGTGCGTCTGATAGGTTGGCTATCTCTTGATCGCTTAGTTGTATTTTTTTCTGGAGCTTTGATCTGTTCTTTCATTTAGAGCTTTTTTTTTTTTTTTTTGTCTTGATGTGCCTGTTACACAGTAACAGGTTTTTGCCTTAGGTATTCAACAGGGCGGGGCAACCCACGTTGCTGTGTCCTGGTGCTTTGTGTGGGGGAGGGGTCCAAGAGGGAACAATACCTCTTGCTGGGCTCACTGCCAGCTTTCAGTCACTTTCTCCACTATCCACAAGCAAATTGGGCCCTTCTGGTGCTGATTCCCAGGTGAGTGGTTTTGTGTACATTCTAGGACCCTGTGGGTCTCCCTAATGAACTCTCCTTTGAGGCTGAGAGTTTCTCCTGCAGCCTCAACCTCAACAGGTTTTTTCAGTCAGAGATTTTGGGGCTTTATTTCCCCACACTGGAAGCCTGGATTGCCCAGTCTGTCTCTCTCCCTAGTTGTTCCTCCCTGTTTATCTGCACACAAATGTGGGATGGCCTGCTCTGCCAGCCACCACCTGGCCTCCAGTTGTCTCCACCTGACCTGCCAATCTCTGCTCTTCGTGCTGGTCTGGATGAATGTTTATTCCTTAACTCCTTGGTTGTCAGACTTCCATACAGTTCAATTTTCTGGCAGTTCTGGTTATTTTTTGTTTTTAAATTTGTTGTTGTCCTTCTTTTGGTTGTGTGAGGAGGCAGCGTATATCTACTTGCACCTCCATCTTGGCTGGAAGTATCCACCTTTTTAAATGAATTTCTGGATCCAGTTTCCCAATAGTTTGTTGAGGATTTTATCATCTGTGTTCATCAGGGCTATTGGCCTATAATTTTATTTCTTTGTGGTATCTCTACCTGGTTTTAGATTTAGAATAATGCTGGTCTTGTAAAATGAGCTTGGAAGTCTTTCCTCCTCTTTAATCCTTTGGAATAGTTTGAGAAGAATAGGTGGTAATTCTTCTCTGAGTGTTTGGTAAAATTTTACCATGAGGGCATCCAGTTTAAGATTTTTGTTCCTGGCAGTGTTTTGGATTACTGCTTCAATTTCACTGGTTATAATCAGTCTATTCAGATTCTCTGATTCTTACTGATTCATTTTTGGAAGGTTGTATATTCCTAGGAATTTATCCATTTCATCCATGTCGTCCAAGTTTTGGTAATATAGTTGCTTATAATATTTTCTTACAATCCTTTGTATTTCTGTGGTGTCAGTTGTTACTTTTCTTTCGTTTCTGATTTTCTTTATTTAGGTCCTCTCTCTCTTTTTTCTTTATGAGTCTGGTTAAAAATTTGCCAAACTCGTTTATTTTTTCAAGGAACATGTGTTGATTTTTTTCTTTTTCTTTTAATTTTAATTTAATTTAATTTTATTAATATATTTATTGATTATGCTGTTACAGTTGTCCCATTTCCCCCCCTTCCCTCAACTCCATCCTGCCAACCCCCTCCCTCCCACATTCCCCCCCTATAGTTCATGTCCATGGGTCATGCATATAAGTTCTTTGGCTTCTACATTTCCTACACTATTCTTACCCTCCCCCTGTCTATTTTCCACCTATCATTTATGCTATTTATTCTCTGTACCTTTCCTCCCTCTCTCCCCCTCACAGTCCCCTATTGATAACCCTCCATGTGATCTCCATTTCTGTGGTTCTGTTCCTGTTCTAGTTGTTTGCCTAGTTTGCTCTTGTTTTTGTTTTAGGTGTGGTTGTTAATAACTGTGAGTTTGCTGTCATTTTTACTGTTCCTATTTTTTATCTTCTTTTTCTTAGGTAAGTCCCTTTAACATTTCATATAATAAGGGCTTGGTGATGATGAACTCCTTTAACTTCACCTTATCTGAGAAGCACTTTATCTGCCCTTCCATTCTAAATGAGAGCTTTGCTGGATACAGTAATCTTGGATGTAGGCCCTTGCCTTTCATGACTTGGAATACTTCTTGCCAGTAGTCCCTTCTTGCATGTAAGGTCTCTTTTGAGAAATCAGCTGACAGTCTTATGGGAACTCCTTTGTAGGTAACTGTGTCCTTATCTCTTGCTGCTTCTAAGATTCTCTCCTTCCGTTTAATCTTAGGTAATGTAATTATGATGTTCCTCGGTGTGTTCCTCCTTGGGTCCAGCTTCTTTGGGACTCTCTGAGCTTCCTGGACTTCCTGGAAGTCTATTTCCTTTGCCAGATTAGGGAAGTTCTCCTTCATTATTTGTTCAAATAAGTTTTCAATTTTTTGTTCTTCCTCTTCTCCTTCTGGCACCCCTATAATTCAGATGTTGGAACATTTCAGGATGTCCTGGAGGTTCCTAAGGCTCTCCTCATTTTTCCGAATTCTTGTTCCTTCATGCTTTTCTGATTGGATGTTTCTTTCTTCCTTCTGGTCCAAACTGTTGATTTGAGTCCCAGTTTCCTTCACATCACTATTGGTTCCCTGTACATTTTCCTTTGTTTCTCTTAGCACAGCCTTCATTTTTTTCATCTAATTTGTGACCAAATTCAACAAATTCTGTGAGCTTCCTCATTACCAGTGTTTTGAACTGTGCATCTGATAGGTTGGCTATCTGTTCGCTGCTTAGTTGAATTATTGCTGGAGCTTTGAAGTGTTCTGTCATTTGGGCCATTTTTTTGTCTTGGCATGTCTGTTACTTAAAGGGGTGGGGCCTTAGGTGTTCCCCGGGGCGGGGTAACGCTGGTCGTTGTGCTGTGATGCTGTATGTGGGGAAGGGGCCGAGAGGGAGCAATGGTGCTTGCTCCACTCTCCACCAGATTTCAGTCACTCCCTCTGCTACCCACAATCAAATTGGGCCCCTCTGGTGCTGGTTCCCGGGTGGGTGGGCTTGTGCACACTCTAGGCCCCTGTGGGTCTCTCCAACGACCTCTCCTGTGAGGCTAGGAGTTTCTCCTGCTGCCGCCCCAGCCCCCAGGGTTGTTTTCAATCAGAGGTTTGAGGCTTTATTTCCCCCCTCTGGAGCCCTGGGTTATGCAGTCTGCTTCACTCCCGCAGTTCCTCCTGGTTTATCTATGTGCAAATGTGGGGCCGTGGGGTGCTACCCGCTGCTCTGCCTGCCCCGTTCTCCGCCACTTTGAGTCCGGCCCTCTTGGTTTATCTTTGCGCGAATGTGGGGCCGCAGGGTCTGCTAGTGGTCAGACTGCCTGCCCTGTTTGTCCCACACTCCGCCACTCTTGGTCCCGCCACAGCAACGCAAGTCCTCTCCGCCCCGGCTGCCCTTCTCCGCCCCTCCTACCAGTCTCCATGAATGTTTCTTTTTTATCTACTTGGTGTCGGACTTCCTTGGTGTTCTATTTTCTGTCAGTTCTGGTTGTGCGAGGAGGCGCAGTGTGTCTACCTATGCCACCATCTTGGTTCTCCACATGTGTTGATTTCATTGATCGAGGAACATGTGTTGATTTTATTGTTTAGTCTCTGTCATTTTTTCCCTACCCTGTTCTTTATTATTTTCATCTTCTTAATGTGGGCTCTGTTTGTTGTTCTTTTATCTGTAAGGTTAGATTGCTTACTTGAGAATTTTCTAGGGTTTTGAGTTAGGCCTGTATTGCTATCAGTTTTCCTCTTAGGGCTTCTTTCACTGTGTCCCATAGATTTTGAGTTGTTGCGTGTTTATTTTCATTTGTTTTAAAGTGTCCTTTGATTTCTTTCTTGATCACATTGTTGACCCATTCATTGTTTAGTAACGTGTTATTTAGCCTCCACATGTTTGTGGGCGTTTTAGCTTTTTCCTTGTAATTGATTTCTAGTTTCATACCAATGTGGTAAGAAAAGATGCTTGATATGATTTCAGTCTTCTTCAATTTATTAAGACTTGTTTTGTGTCTATAATGTGATCCTCACTAGAAAATTGTTCCACACGCATTTGAAAAGAATGCGTATTTTGCTCCTTTGGGGTGCAATGCTCTGTAAATAGCAATTAAATCCGTCTGGTCCAGTGTGTCACTTAAAGCTGCTCTTTCCTTATCACTTTTTTTGGGAGGGGTCTGGAAGATCTATCCATTGATGTTAATGAGGTGTTAAAATCCCTACTTTGTATTACCATTGATCTCTCCCTTCATGTAGATCAAGATTGTCTTTATATATTTAGGTGCTCTTACGTTGGGTGCACATGTGTTTATAAGGGTTGTATCCTCTAGTTGTATTGATACTTTTAGCATTATGTAATGTACTTCTTTTTGTCTTGTTATGGCCTTTGTTTTGAAGTCTATTTCCACTTGCCTGAAATATCTTTTTCCATCCCGTCACTTTCAGTCTGTGTGCATCTTTTCTGAGGTGGGTCTCTTGCAGACAGTATATATTCGTGTCATGTTTTCTTATACATTTAGCTGCCCTGTCTTTTGATTGGAACATTTAATCTGTTTACATTTAAAGTAATTATTGATTGGTTATTACTTATTGGCATTATATTTCTTATACATATGTTCCTCTGTTTCTCTCTCTTTTTCCCTGTCTTCTTCTTAAAGAATACCCTTTAACATTTCTTGTAATACTGTTTTGGTGGCAATGAACTCGTTCAGCTTTTTTCCCCTCAAAAACTCTTTATTTCTCCTTTAATTTTAAATGATAGTCTTGCTGGCTTGAGTAGTCTTGGTTGTAAGTCCTTGTTTTTCATCACTTTGAATATTTCCAATCAATCTCTTATGGTCTGAACTGTATCTTTTGAGAAATCAGGTGACAGTCTTATGGGCGTTTCCTTGTAGATAACTGTCTTTCTTTTGCTGTCTTGTTGCTCTTAAGATTCTCTCTTTATCTTTAATCTTTGACATTTTAATTATGATGTATCTTGGTGAGGTATTCTTTGGGGTCATCTTGTTTGGGACTCTGTGCTTCCTGGATTTATGTGTCTTTTTCCTTCTCCAGGTTAGGAAAGCTTCCAGCCATTATTTTTTTAAACAGGTTCTTGTTTCTTTGCTCTCTCTCTTCTCCTTCTGTTACCCCTATTATATAGGTGATATTATGCTTGATGTTGTCCTAGAGGTCTCTTAGACTTTCCTCATTTAAAAAAAATCATTTTTGTTGCTTTTGTTGGGTGCTTTCTCTTTTCTTGTTTTCTAAATTGCTGATTTGATCCTCCACGTCATCTAACCTGTTGTTGATTCCTCCTAGTGTATAAACATTCTTAATTTAAGATATTTTTCATTTCCAACTGTTTTTTTAAAAAATTATTTTCTGGTCTTTTTTAATGCCTACTGTCTCTTTGTTTAATTTCTCACTGAGATCATCCACTCTTCCTCTAAGGTCCTTGAGCATCCTTATAACATTGTTTTGGACTCTGCATCTGGTATCTTGGTTGCTTCCATTTCATTTAATTCTTTTTCTGGAATTTTTTCTTGTTCTCTCATTTGAGGTGTGTTTCTTTTTTCTTTTTTAATTATATTTTATTGATTATGTTATTACAGTTTTCCTGATTTTTCCCTCTTTAAGAGGTACTGCTTGGGACTCCTATATTTTCTTCCAATGACTCAAACCCTGCTGGTTTTTGCAGCCAGAAGTTGTGGGGCATTATCTTCCTGGCACTGGGAACCTGGGCTGGGACTCCCTGCTCCCAATATATCCCTCCTGAATTTTTACCCACAACACGTGGGTGAGGGGCCAGCCCATTCCACATCTGTGCCCCTCCTACCAGTCTGGATGGAAGCGGTTTCTTTAATTCCATAGTTGTCAGATTTCTATTCAACTTAATTTCTGACAGTTCTGAGTGATGGATGTGGTTTTGATGTGGTTGTGCAAAGAAGTGAGACATGTCTGCCTGCACCACCAACTTGACTGGAAGTCTGGGGTGTGTTTCTTTGTTTCCCCATTCTGTATGCCTTTTTGTGTTTGTCCCTATGTATTAGGTAGGGCTTCTACATCACCTTAGCTAGGTGCTCCAGGGATAGCTCTTGTATGGGTTATGTGCACCCTGTTATTATATTTGATTCTTGAATACTGTTGGCCCCATTCATGGGTGGGGTTAAGCCTCAAGCTGTCTGACTATGAGGATAGACTTGATCACAGTGTATGAGCCACTGTAAGTAGAGTTGTTCTCAGGAGGGTCTGGTGCTCTTTGGGTGTGCCTATTGTGTGGCTAGCTGGGTTGAGCTCTGGTGTGGTCTGAAGCCCAGCATTGGTTGTGTTTGTTTTGGGTCCCCTTGGGTAGGGTTCCTGTGCAGGTCAATGTTGGATACTGCATGTAACTGGCCTTGGGCTACCTGTCTAAAGCTACCATGCATTTTCCTGGTTGTGGCTGCTTCTCTTGGGCCTGGGTGTGTGTTGGAGAGGCCAGGCTGTGTACAAGAGTCAGCTTCCTCCATCTCTGAGCCATGGGCAGATCAATAAAAGGTCCAAGGCATCCCAAGGTCCACTTTTACATATCAGCCACTCTTCCAATCTCTGAGATTGCCTGGTCTTCCTCAAGAGCCTTCTGAAGAAAGACTGTAAGTTGCCTCAGGCTAGCCAGAACCCATAGACCTTTCCACAATTTTCAAGCTCAGGAGGGCTGTCCAGGGTTGGGAGGATGGAGCTAGTGGGTCTCCTGCTTGGGAGCAGTATGATTAGGCACTCAATGGGTGCAAAGTGGTCCCAACTTTGAAGCCATACCACTGAGTCTCGTCCCGAGTCTCCAACCCTAGCTCTCTCAGGAGGAGCACATCACAGGTGCAAGTTGGGTGTAGCCAGCCAACCCCTCTGCAGGAGCAATTTCAACAGGGCACAGCCTCTGGGAGTTGGAAGGACAGGTCAAATGAATCTCCCATTGGGGAGGTGGCACTGGCTGAGCTTGCAGGGGAAGTAAGAATGACCCCCACCACATGTCATTGCTGCAGAGCCCAGTGCATGTCTGAGTCCCAGACAAGAGCATCCCAGAGAGACATGTTCCAAAGTGCAGTACTCCAGGCCCCCTATGCAACAACCCAGAAGGTCAGGGGTCAGAGCCACCAGGACTCAGAAGGATAGGCCAAGAGAATCACCAGGTTGGTGGGGAGCACTGGCTATGTGGAGAGTGGTGGAAGAATGCCTTCCTCTCAAAGCTATATAGCTCAATGACTGTTTGAGTCTCTGACAAGAGCTTCTCCAGAAATAGAACTTACCAAAGGTCCCTGTTGAGTGCAGCCAGCAGACCTTTCTTTAGGACTTGAGCTCTGCAGGGTGGTATCATGAGTAGTTGGAGGACTGGGCTAGTGCATCCCCAGACTGGTGCTGTATGAATACAGTTGCTCAACCCTGGGAGGATGACATCTGAGGGCAGTGTGGGATAGGGACTCAGTACAGGGACCTCAATGGGGAATCTTCCAGAATTATTCTTGGGCCATGCCACCCAGATCTTCTCATTATGACTCCTGTATGCCCTGAGTTGCTTTCCCTCCACTGGAGCCCCAGGTGAGTGTCCAAGAGCAAGAGCCTGTGTGCTGGCCCTTTAAGAAAGCACCTGGGTTTCTAGCAGACTTCCTTTTCTTTCAGGTGAACAGAGTGTCCACTGATTTTCACTGCCAGATGCTATGCAGGCTCTTTCTTCCTGGCTCTGGTGCTCTAGGTTGGGGATCCTGACATGGGGTAGAGACCCCAAACTCCTCAGGGGGGACTTTTGCAGCTGAGATATCCCTCCAGATTTTAATCTTCCCCATGTGGGTATGAGTGTCTGCCCTTTGCACATCTCCACTCTTCTTACCAGACTCTATATAGCTTCTGTAAATCCTTGGTTATAATCTGTTCAGCTATCCTTTAGTTGGTTATTCAGGTTGACTGCTCTCTAATTTAGCTGCAAATCTGGTGTGGCATTAGGAGGAGGCAAGTGTAGCTTCCATTTACTTTGCAGCCATCTTGGAATCCCTCAATGGTACTGTATTTTTAATTTTAGCTTCCAGGTGTTTGTTGCTAGTGCATAGAGATACAAATGATTTTTGTTTCCTGTGATGTCACTAATTAATACTCAGAGATTTTGGAAAGTCTTTGGGATTTTCTATGTAGACAATGACATTATCTGTAAATAAGGGCAAATTTATTTATTCCTTTATAATCTGCATGCCTTGTATTTCTCTTTTTTGCCTTATTATATTGATTATAACTTAAAACTATCTTGAATAGGAGTGGTGGGAGCAGACATCCTTGTTCCCAGTCTTTTAGAAGAAAGCACTCAGTCTTTTACCATTAAGTATGTTAGCTGTAGGACTTTTGTAGATGTCTTTACAAGTTTAGGAAGTTCCTCTCTATTCCTTGTTTTCTGAGTATTGTAATTGTCAACAGGTATTTTACATTTTTGTTAAATACTTTTTCTGTATCGATTGATATCATTATGTGACTTCTTCTTTAGCCGGTTAATAGGGTGAATTACATTGATTTTCATATATTGAACCAGCCTTGCCTACCCAGAATAAACCCAATTTTATCATGATATATAATTCTTTCCATATATTGTTGAATTCTATTTGCTAATACATTATAAAGGAGTTTTGCACTTATATTCATAATGTCTTCTGGTTTTGATATAAGGGTAACAATGGCTTTATATAGGAATTGGGGTATTTCTTCCTCTTCTATTTTCTGGAAAACATTGGGTAGAATTAGTGTTAATTCTCTTTGAAATATTTGATAGAATTCTCCAGTAAAACCATCTCAGACTAGAAATTTCTTTTTTGAGAGATTTTTACATTGAGAATTCAATTTCCTTAGTAATAATGCAGCTATTCAATATTTCATATTGGGGTATTTTGTGCTTTTCAAGGAATTGGTCCACTTCGCCTAAGTTATCAGGTTTATGTGTACAGAGTAGATTGTCTTTAAACATGTTTTTTTAAGAACTAGATTTTCAAATAGATTTCCTGTATTATTTTTCTCTTTTCAAATTCAGATTTATCATTGTATCTTTATTGGTTTCTTCCTTCTGCTTGCTTTGAGTTTATTCTATTCTTTTTTAAGCTTCTTAGAAGGGGGCTTAGATTATTGATCTGAGATTTCTCTTTTCTAATATAACTATTTAATGCTATAAATTTCTCTCTCAGAATTGATTTAGCTGTGTCCCACAAATTCAGATACATTGTATTTTCATTTTGATTAAGTTCAATGTGTTTTTATTTTTTTCCTTGAAACGTATTCTTTGATTCATGAATTATTAAAAAGTGTATTGTTTAGTTTAAAGGTGTTTGGAGATTTTTCCTGTTATCTTTCTGTTATTGATTTCTATCTTGATTCCATTGTGGTCACAGTACATACTCTGCATGTTATCGATTCTTTTAAATTTGTTGAGGTTTGTTGTATTCCCCAGGATATGTTCCATCTTTGTACATGTTCCATGGATGCTTGGAAAGAATGTGTTATCTACTTTTGTTGAATGGAGTGTTCTAGAAATATCCATTAGATTCTAATGGTTTATACTATTGTTGATTTTTTTGTATCCTTACTGATTTTCTTTCTAGTTGTTTTATCAGTTCTTGAGAGAGGGTGTTGAAGCCTACAACTATAATGGTGAATTGGTCTATTTGGCCTTCCATCAATTTTTGTTCAGTTATATCAGCATTTGCCTTATATTTATATACTCTATTGTTTGATGCATACACATTTAGGATTGTTATCTCTTCTTGTTGTATTCACCATTTTACCATGATATAATGTCCCTTTCTGTCCCTGGTAATTTTATTTGCTCTAAAATCCACTTTACCTGAAACTAATAGAACAATGTTTGCTTTTTAAAATTAGTATTAGCAAGGTTTAACTTTTATCATCATTTTACTTTCAACCTACCTATATTGCTATATTTGAAATGAGTTTCTTATAGATAGTAAAAAAAATGAATGTTTCTTAATCTACTCTGCAAATCTTTTCTTTGGTATATTGAGACTATTTGTGCTTAAATAATTATTGATGATAAGTTAAGTCTTAAGTCTGCCAGTTTCCTTTTTTTCCCACTTGTTCTCTTTGTTGTTTGTCTCTCTGTTCCCCTGTTTTCTTTTTCCTTCCTGTGGGTTACTTGAACATTTCAAAAATTCCATTTTGATTTATCCATAGTGCTTTTCAATGTATCTCTCTATATCTATATCATCTATACTTGTATCTATCTGCTGTAGATATTACATTTTACATAACAAGAAAAAAAGGGTAATCCTAATGTATTTACCAATATTTTTGCTTATTATTTTCTTTCTTCTTTCATGTTGTTTTCTAATTTCTTTTTTTGCATTTCCTTTAGAGAACTTCCTTTAGCCATTATCTGGAGTAGTTTTGTATTCTATTTTTTAGGTATGTTCACAAATTCTCCGACTTTTCCTTCATTTGAGAGTGTTTTGATTTTCCTTTTATTACTGATATATTTTCACTAGATATAGAAGTTTATATTGAGAGTACTTTTAATTTAAGATTTAAAAAAAAATCCTCTGACATTGCCTTTTGGTCCCAAGGTTTCTGATGAGAAATCTTGCTATTATTCAAATTATTTTCACTTACAGGTAAGGCATCATTTTTCTCTGGCAACTTTTAAGATTTTTGTCTTTATGTTTAGCATTCAGAAGTTTAACTATGCTGTGTCTTGGTATGTATTTCTTTGAGATTAGCTTATTTGGACTTTTCACAACTTCTTGAATCTTTAGGTTTATATCTTTTGTCAAATGTGAGAAAATATCACGCATTTTTTTCTTTGAGAACTTTTTCAGCCATTCCTTTTCTCTTTTCTTCTCCTAAGACTCCAATGCTACACATGTTAGATTTTTAAAAATAGTAACATGGGCCTCTATTCTAAGCCACTATTCTAAGCCACTATGTTTTCTTTAATTCAGTCTATTTGTTCTGTTATTCATATGGGGGAAATTTCTATTTCTCTATCTTCAAGTTCACTGATTCTTTCCTCTCTCCACTCCATGCTGCTATGGAGCTCATTCATTGAGGGTTTTTTTTCCCATTTATTGTGGCTTTAGTTCTAAAATTTTCATTTCATTCTTTGTTACATTTTCTATTTCTGCATTGAAATTTTCTATTTTTTCTTTGTTTCCCATGTATTCATAATTTTTCAGAGCATTTTATGATGGTTAGTTTAAAATCTTTGTTAGATAATTCTAACATATGTATCATCTTGGGTTTAGCATTTGTTGCTTTTTTTTTTCACTCAAGTTGAGATTTTCCTGATTATTTTCATGATGAGTGATTATTGATCAAAGCCTAGACAAATATATTGGGGTATTATGTTATGAGACTCTGGAATACAAGAGGCAAAATAAAATTCTAGGAATTCACTGCCATGTCATTCTTCAATTACAAAGGTCCTTAGTAGGTCTATCTTCTAATCTTTACTTGTTAGTTTTCTTATATTTGTTTATACATAATGTCCAGAGGTTTACATTGTGTAGCAGAAAGAATAAGGACAATAATTTTTACTCTATCTTTTTGGAAGAAGAACTCCATATTTAAAAAATTGAACAATTTTCCTACTTGTTCAGGAGCCATAGCTGGCTCCTTCATTTCCTTCCATTAATGTTATTGGGATAATATATGAAGATTCCACAACTTAGTAACCCTTGAATTAAAAGTATGTTCCTTTCCATATTTCACACATTTGCCCTGTTCAGAATATCACTATCTCTTGTTTGGCTTATTTAAATAGCTTCCTAATTAGTCTTTAAAATGACAACCTTTCCCTTTCTTCCAGTCTCTTCTATTCTACAGACTGCACCAATTTTATTTCCTTAAACATAAGTCTCATTCTTTCTCTTCCTCTATAACTTCTGAGAGATCATCACTGGCTACTTAGTCAAACTTAAATTCTTTAGTTTGGGGTCACAGCCATCAATATAATAGCTCAATTACCCATTGGCACCCTTATCTTCATTCATATTAACACACAATCTGATGCTGCAGCTAAAACACACCGTTTCTGGATCCCAGAAACATGCCGTGCAGTTCACTTCTAGGCCTTTACTCATGTTTGTTTTCTCTTTGGAATGGCCTTCCCTGTCCACCTGGGTCAGGGCTCATTATCTCAAGAAAACCTTTCTTGAGGTTTTTCCCCAGGAGCAAACATAGCTTTCTGCTCACATCTCTCTTTTAACCTATTTTTAATTTATTTCATAGTTTTAAGACAGATTGTATGGTCCCTGTAGTATCTCCTTTTGTTAAAAATCAAGATTTCTTGGTTCAGTTGTCCAGGAAGGACAGTAGGCCCATCAGTGGCTGGTAAGACTGGAGCTAGCTTTATTAGGAAGCAGTAAGTATGGCAGTGATGTGTTTGCTTACTTCTAGAATGTAACAGTTTCAAGAGATTCTGTTCTGTCCTGGGATTCCCTGAAAACCAGGGAAGGAAAATTTACACCTACCATGCATGTCCTGATGTCAATTTTGGAGATCCTCTGGAGCAAAACTCCCGGCTCCTCATCAGATCTACCTGTACTATGGGCAGTCCATGCTTTCTGGGGTATAGGTGCTTTCTCTGTAAGGGGGAGAAATGAGGGAAGAGAGAAACTGCTTGGATTTAGCCTTAGCTTTGCTGCTTACTAGATATGTAAACTCTGGACAAATTATTTTACTTCCTTGTACCTCAAATTCTTCATCTGTAAAAGAGATAATTATAGAACCTACAGAAAATCACATAAAATTCTTGGCCACAACCAGAAATAAGAAAATGAGAAAGGAAAAATAATCTCACAGGTAAAGCCCTTTACTTAACAAACATAGAAAACCACACATTTAAAAAGCTATTATGAAGGTCAAAATAAAAATGTATCAAACTAAACTCTAAAATAAGTAGGAGATACACAACAGAAAAAGATCTAAAACATGACGTCAATAACATAAAGCATGTGGGGGAGCTAAAAATGTAGTTTGTATGGGATATATTCACACTTAAATACCTAACAGCATAAAATAGATAGAGAATTATTTATATACATAAACCTCATGGTAGCCACACACCAAAAACCTGCAAAACAACACAAAGAATAAAGAGAAATGAATGAAAGAAAACCAGAAAGCCCCAAGGGAAGATATAAGGAGAAGAAGAAACAAAGAGAGAACTATAAAAACAACATAAAAAATTAACAAAATAGCAAAAAGTACATATTTATCAATAATTAGTTTAAGTGCAAGGGGGTGAAATGTTCTAATGAAAAGACATAGGGTGGCTGAATGCATTAAAAATGATCCATTTATATGCCGCTTACAAGATTCACTTTAAATCAAAAGACACATAGAGACAAAGTGAAGGAATGATAAAAGATATTCTGTGCAGACAGAAATGAAAAGAAAGCTGAGGGTAGCAATATTCATATCAGACAAAATAGACTTTATAACAAAAAAAGTAAAAAAAGATTTAGAAGGACATTACATAATTATAAAGGGTGAATTCAAGAAGAGGATATAATGATCATAAATATCTACACACCCAACACAGAAGCACCTAAATACATAAAGTCCTTATTAGTGGACATAAAAGGAGAAATCTACAGTAATACAATAATAGTAGGGGATTTTAAAACCCTACTTACATCAATGGATAGATCATTCAGACAGAAAATTACTAAGAAAATAATTACTAGAAATGTTACATTAGATCAGATCAACTTAGTAGGCTTTAATAGCACATTTCATCTTAAAAACTAGAGAGTACACATTTTTTTCAAGTGCACATGGAACATTCTTCAGGATAGATCACATATTAGGACACAAAACAAGCCTCACTAAATTCAATTTCAGTGAAGAAAACTGAGATCATATCAAGCATCTTTTCTGACCACAATGGCTGGAAAGATGCTTGTTCAGCCATTATGGTCAGAAATCAGCTACCAGAAGAAAACTGGGGAAAACACAAACACATGTAGACCAAACTACTAAATAACCAGTGGATCAAAGAGGAATTAAATAGGAAATCAAAAACTATCTTCAAACAAATGAAAATAAAAACACGACTTGTCAAAATTTATGTGATGTAGCAAAAGCAGTTCTAAGAAGGAAGTTCACAGTTACATAGGCCTACTCAAGAAACAGGAAAAATCCCAAACAAACAATCTAACTCTACGCCTATGGAATTAGAAAAAACAACCCCCAAAGTAAACATAAGGAAGCAATTAATTAAGATCAGAGTGGAAATAAACAGAACAGAAATTTAAGGAAACAATAAAAAAGATCAATATCTTTTAAATATTTTAATATTTACAATTAAAATATCTTTCCAAAGCTGATTCTTTGGAAAGATAAACAAAATTGACAAAACTTTAGCCAAAATCATCAATAAAAAAGAAAGCCCAAATAAGTAAAATCATAAATAAAAGAGAGGTTATAACCAGCACTACAGAAATACTAGGAATCATTAACAAATACTACAAAAAATTATATGCCAACCAATTTGACAACCTAGAAGAAATGGATACATTTCTGGAAGTATATAACCTTCCAAGATTACACTATGGAGAAATACAAAGCCTAAACAGATCAATTACTAGCAATAAATTCAAACAGCAGTAATAATTTTTTAAAAAACTCCCCAAAAATGAAAGTCCAGGACCAGACAGATTCACAGCTCCATTTTACCAAACATTCAGAGAAGAAGTAATACCTGTCCTTCTTAAACTATTTCAAAAAATTGAACAGGAAGAAGTGCTTCCAACTCATTCTACAAAGCCAGCATTACCCTGGTACCAAAACTAGATAAACACATAATTACAAAAAATAATTACAGGTCAATATCTCTGATGAACACAGACACAAAAATTATTAACAGAATATTAGTAAACTGGATTCAACAATACACTAAAAGCATTATATAGCATGACCAAGTAAGATTCATCACAGGGATGCAAGGGTGGTTCAACATTCATAAATCAATCAACATGATATACATCACATTAACAAAATAAAGAATAGAAACCATGCGATCAATTCATTAGATGCAGAAAAAACAGTTGGCAAAATTCAACATCCTTTAATGGTAAAAATGCTCAACAAAATAGGTATAGAAAGAACATATCTCAATATAATAAAGACTATATGTAACAAGCCCCAGTTAATATCATATTCAGTGACTAAAAGCTGAAAGCTTTTCCTATAAGATCAGGAACATGCCAAGGATGCTTACTATCACCACTTTTATTCAGCATAGTATTGGAAGTCCTAGCCAGAGCAGTTAGACAATAAGAGAAATAAAAAGCATCTAAATAAGAAAGGAAGGAGTAAAATTCTCATTATTTGCAGATGACATAATACTATATATAGAAAACCTTAAAGACTCCACCAAAAAACTATTAGAACTAATAAATTCAGTAAAGTTTCAAAATACAGAATTAATATACAGAAATCTATTGCATTTCTATACGCCAATAACAAATAAGAAAAAGAAATTAAGAAAACAATCTCATTTATAATTGTATCAAAAGCATAAAATACCTAGGAATAATTTTAACCAGAGAGATAAAAGACTTGTACTCTGAAAATTATAGGACATTGAAGAAATTGAATAAGATACAAATAAATAAAAGGCTATACTTTGCCCATGGCTTAGAAGGATTGATATTGTTAAAATGTCTTTATTACCAAAAGCAACCTTGAGAGTCAATGAAATCCCTATCAAAATATAAATGGAATTCTTCTCATATTTAGAGCAAC
Organism: Desmodus rotundus; assembly: GCF_022682495.2. Taxonomy (NCBI): domain Eukaryota; kingdom Metazoa; phylum Chordata; class Mammalia; order Chiroptera; family Phyllostomidae; genus Desmodus; species Desmodus rotundus. The sequence goes on along the minus strand of NC_071391.1, from coordinate 98,232,239 downwards.
TAATCCTACAGTTTATAGAGAAAAACAAAAGAATCCAAATAGTCAAAGCAATTTTGAGAAAGAACATAGTAGAAGGTATCATGCTCCCTGATATCAAACTAAACTATAAAGCTACAATAATCAAAGGAGGATGGTACTGGCATAAAAAGAGATATATAGAAACTGATGTATAGAACAATAGGATATAACAGAGAGCCAGAAATAAATCCTTACTTATACAGTTAATTAATCTATGAAAAAGGAGGCAAAGATGTATATAATAGGGTAAAGACAGTCTCTTCAATAATTGGGATTGGGAAAACTGGACAGATATATACAAAAAAGTAAATCGGACCACTTTATTATACTATATAAAAAAATAGACCAAAAATATACTAAACTTAAATGTAAGACCTGAAACCATAAAACTCCTAGAAGAAAACATAGGCAGAAACTCTTTGGCATTGCTCTTAGCACCATATTTTTGTATATGTCTCCTTGGGCAAGGGCAATAAAAGAAAAAAGTAAACAGATGAGACTACATCGAACAAAAAAGGTTTTGCATAGCAAAAAAAACCCATCAACAAAACAAAACAACAACCTACTGAATTGAAGATATTTACAAATGATACATCTGAGAATGGGAAAATATTCACAATACATAAGGAACTCATACAACTTAACGCCCTAACAAACAATCCAATTAAAAAATGGGCAGAGGACTTAAACAGAATGTACAATGACCAATAGACATATGAAAATATGTTGAACATTACTAATCATCAGGGAAATGCAAATTAAAATCACAGTGAGATATTACCTGATACCTGTCAGAATGGCTACAATAAATAAATCAACAAATAACAAGTGTTGGCAAGCATATGGAGAAAGTCAACCTTTGTAGGCCATGGGTAGGACTGCACAATAAATTAGTGCAGTCACTATAGAAAACTGTATGGAAAATTGTTCCTCAAAAAATTAAGAATAGACCTGTCATATAATCCTGCAATTCTACTTCTGGGTATGTATCTGAAGAAAAACAAAACATTAATTCAAAAAATATATGCACCCCTATGTTCATTGCAGCATTATTTACAACAGCCAACATATGGAAATAACCCAAGTGTCCATCAATAGATGAATGGATAAATAACCAGAGACATTGAAAGTAAGAACAAACTGACAGTAACCAGAAGGGAGGTGGGAGGGGATAATGGGGAAAAGGGGAAGGATTTTCAGGAACATCCATAAAGGACACATGGACAAAACCAAGGGAGGTGGGATCAGGGGTGGGAGGTGGGAATGGCTGGGGTTGGGGGGAGTGGTGGAGGTAAAATGGAGACAACTATACTTGAACAACAATAAAAAATAAAATTTTTAAAATGTGATACACACACATATACATATATACAATAATATACTACTCAGCAATAAAAAAGAATGAAATCTTGCCATTTGCAACAACATGGATGAACCTAGAGGGTATTATGCTAAGGGAAATCAGTCAAACAGAGAAAGACAAATAGCATATTATTTCACTTATATTTGGAATCTAAAAAAAACAAAACAAATAAATAAAATAAAACAGAAACAGACCTGTAGACATAGAGAACAAGCTGATGGATGGCAGCAGGGAGAGGGGTGAGGAAAGGGAATAAAAATGAAAAAGTGGTAAAGGCATGTTGGATTATAGAACTAAACTTTGTACATTATATACATATATACATACATACATACATACATACATACATACCATATATTTTTTAAAATGTACTGTGTGAGTCTTATTTGTATCCTGATTCAAAGAAATCAAATTAAAAAGACATTAATAATACAATTGGGGAAATCTGAGTAGTGACTGGATATTAAATGACATTTACCGTATTTTTTGGACTATAAGACACACCGGACCATAAGACGCACCTAGGTTTTAGAGGAGGAAAATAGGGGGAAAAAACCGCTCCACCACTGCCCCACTTGCCCCCCTCCAGCGAGCCATGTAAGCTACATTCAGACTATAAGCTGCTCCCCCATTTTCCTCCCAAATTTTGGGGGAAAGTGCATCTTATAGTCTAAAATATATGGCAGGTGTTACATGTTATTTTGAAAAATGCTTAGGATAGTTTCTGTCACTCAGTGAATGTTAACGATTTCAATTTTCAGTGTTTTCCACCAAAGTGCCCTGAATAGTAGAACATTTGTGAGTCTTGCATGAATACCCCAAACTAGCCTCTATTTGCTTGAAGTTTCTTTCAAGCATTCTATTTTATATTAAATACTTGTGCAAGTCTTGCCTTCTAATTCATGATAAAGTTGAATTTATTTTAATATCCAGCTAATATTTCTTCTGAAAAAAATATTTTTTAATTCTCACCCAAGGATATGTTTGCTGATTTTAGGGAGAGAGAGAAATTGATGTGAATGAGAAATATCAATTGGTTGCTTCCTGCTTGAGCCCAGGCTTGGGGACTGAACCCACAACCTAGGTATGTGCCCTGACCAGAAATTGAACCTACAATCTTTTAAGGTGTACAGGACAGTTATCCAACCATGTGAGCCACCTGGCCAGGGCTGAAAAAATTCTTTAAGAAAAATGTGTACTCTAGAAAGATGCTTCCTTCTATTATCCTTTTGGCATGGGGTGGCACCTCCTAGTGACATACTCCTACAGTTTGGGGGGGTCCCAGTGGTCCTTGAGCTAAAGATGCAGAGGACTGGAGCCCAGGCCAGCACCAGAAAGTGTTTTTCACTGGTGAGTGCTGTGTGGGCTGAGGCATCCCCCATCATCCTACTCACCAGCCCTTCCTAACTGTAAACGTCAGTCCATCATTTCTCATTTGGGAGAGCTGGTCTCACATTGCATGTGTGAAATATGGGTAATATGGGCATGGAAATAAAATTCTGGGCTTGGATTTCCTGGGCTGTGATCATCAATAGGGCAAAACAGAGCTACAATCTAATGTATTATGCACTGTAATTAGAGCTTCATGCCTAGAGCTCTCTCCGGCCCTCCTTCCAAAAAAATGAAACCGTTTAACATAAATAGTGGTGAGTTTATCCTTCATCATGTGGTGTCAGTGATTGGGTAATTATGGCAACAGCACACAGTTAATGGATGTTGAGTTCAGCATGCACAAGAAAGAGGTGGGGAAAGGCACATGAAGGAGTAGAACCATGGAATCACAGCATTGCAAAGTTGGGAGGATCCTGGCAATTGTGTTCCCTCTGCCTCCATTTACAAAAAAGGAAACTGAGACTCAGAGAATCTAAAGGACCTGCAAGTGTCAGATGTTTAGACAGGTAGAGTCAGAAGTAAAACCCAGGTTCCCTTCTCCTGTTTAATATTCTTTTCAACCTACACGCTGTCTCTGGGAAACTGCATTAGGCAGAATACTCTAGAAAGCTTTCCGTATGGAAAGTAGACCCTGGTAACAAAACCTGCTGAGGTCAAGAACACTGGTGCTTTTGTGACTTACACTATTGCCTGTCCTTTCATTGCCTGTGAACTCTGATAGACATGGACATTGAATGTCGATAGCAATGAGTGATGAACTTTTAAAACCTTTCTTTTGTTTTATCCATTTTGTTCCTTTGAGATAACAGAGAGGAAAAATTATCAAGTGCATAAATTAAGATTTTAACTTACTATTGATAAGGCTAATTGTTTAATTTTTATTTCTGTTATTACCTTGAGAACATCAGGTAAATGAACATTCTTAACAGGATGTTTGCATTTCTTAGTCCTGCACATGTAAGAACCTCAGGCAGAGTCAACGGTTTTTGTAATGAAGGCGCAGGGGGTTCCTAAGGTAATAAGCTGAATCCTCCAGAAACAACCAGGGAATGGACACCAGCCTGTGGACATGTAACCTACATTCAGATTGGCACAAATGTGTGCAGTTTTTCCCCAATGTGTTGAATATGAACACAATCACAGCCAAAGTCACTCACATGCCCTGCCTCTACACTTTTTCCTGTAGAAAAGGAGAAGCTGATGCCACTGGAGGCAACAGGGTGAGCTCGTCTCCACTAATCCCCAATGACTCTGTTATCTGCCCCTCAATCCCAGAAAAGCCACACCTAGAGGTTGGGACGTGGGGTCTCTGTGCAGTAACTACCCAAATAAAAATGCACCTTGTCACCATTAGGAGGCAAGTGAGGTGGATGTGGAAAATCCTATTCTGCCTATGACGGAAACATGTGTTGTTCTGGAAAGAACAATGTCCATCACTGGTGGTCGCAGGTGACACTTGGTAGAAAGCAGCAAAGCAGCAGGCAAGGGTCTCTAGACAGAAGTGAGATTCATGCCATTATATCCACACAGAGATACAGACACCACTGAGAAGCATATTTCTCATCAAGGTAATGTTTTTATGGTCTTTCTTGTTTGGTATCAACCCTTCCCCAGCCTTGAAATGCAGCTGGGGCTCAAATATCTTGCTTAACAGAATCACTCAAAGTTAGATTTCAAGATAGGAACAGGTGGATGTTGAGATGGCACCTGAGACTGGGGACACAAACATAGGAAGACCCATTTTTGTGGGCATGTCTGCCTTCTTGTTCAGGTCATCAGAGGAGGGGCACCATCAGGGGCCCACCATGCCACACCATGGTCATTTGCATCTCTAGGGCACTTTCCCATCACAAAGTGGGGATGCTCATCACAAAATCAGAACATCCCCACAAGTCAACTACCCAGTGGTAGGGCAGGTCCTATTGTCTTTATTGACTCATGAGGAAACTAATGCCCAGCAGGGCTGGCACACAGGCAGGGAGAGGATAGAAAAGACTAGACTAACGTGCTAAATGTACTGAAGATCATCTGTTTCTGACATTTGACAATGCCTCACCTACCCAGTTTCCTTGTCTGTAAAAGGTGTGAGCAATGGCGCCTCCCACACAGCATGTTGTAAGGATTAAGTGAAATAATGTAGAAGAAATGTTTAGCATAGTGCCAGATGCATAGGAAGTCTCTGGCTTAAGGGTTAGCTAATCTCTACAATATCCTAACCAGGCTGCAAATGCAGACCTGAGTGAATCCAAAACCTGCTCTCTTTCCACTCAAGAACATGATTATCCCAAGACTCAGGTTGCCTGCATCCGGGTTCTGTGCGCTTTTCTCAAGCCATTCACCCTGATTTGAGAGTCTCCTACAAACATGTTGTGACCTGGTTTGACTAACAAACACAAAAACCTTCTGTCTCAGAAAATACACAACAAATTTGTCATCATCCAAACATCTTTTTTCTTGAAGGCTTGGATGACATCAACAAAGAAGCTCTCAGCAGAGTCCTGAGAGCTGTGAAGCAGTTCTGATGCAGAGTTGAGTGCCTGAGCCAATAATTAACGTGAAAGTCAAAAGGATGTTCTTGTTGGTCTTCCTACAATTTGAAAAATCCTTTTGACTTTTGATAATTTGTATCTTGGTTCTTTCTCTATAAGAGGTCAAGTTGATACAGAAAAGGATGATTGAAAAAAACTTTATTTCTAAGGCTTCTTGCATGCAGTAGGCATTCCTTAAATGTTTGTAAAAATGTATGAATAAATTGATCATGAATAAAGGCATCTATTTCCCTCTTGTGAATTGGCTCAAAGTTCAGCTTTATAGGAACTGACTAAAAACTGCATCCCCAAGAAGTCACAAGTGTCTAATAATGCTTTGCTACAAAGCCCCTTGTCCTTATATTTTGGGTGACTGTCCCTGATGCAAGGATGTCCCACATAAATGCAGCCAGAGACTCATGGATTGTGCCAGTATGGCCAGAGGTTCACACCAGCTTAGTAAACATTCAACTTGAACTTGACTAGGAGGCTCCCACACTTATACCAGCAACCACAACACAGGTAGGGAGCACCCCTTCCACCGGGTGTTGTGCTCACTATGTGCCCCTTGCTGGGGATGGCCTGTTCTGATTCCATGTGCAACCATTTGATGATTCTTCAAGAGAATCAACAGTATACAGGATCAACATGCTGACATCACTAAGGTATGACACACTTTGCTGGGAGCTCCATTACTGAGAAGTTCTCTGGTAAAAAGAGAACTGGACTCCTCAGAACACCTGAGTTGGAATCTTGGCTCTGCAGTCTCAATAGGGTACACTACTCCTCCCTCCTTAGCTATAAAAGTGGTGATGACAGTACTATGAAACAGACTCCATGCGCACAAAAGTGAATGTGAAACCACGCTGTGAGCAACAAAGAAGAGAATTTGGCTTATCTGAAAGGATTGTTAACACTGACAGAGGGGCCAGGGAAATAGCTCTGTGTGCCACTGGATTGCCTTGGCTTGGAAAAATAGCTCGCGAAATAATTCTCAACAGCTGGTAATCTCAGATTACTTTATGCACTCTCCGATCAGTTAAGCTAGAGTTGCCCCAAAGTTAGTCATTCGTGTGCCAGCTATTTTTGCCATAGACAGCTGAATCTCACCTGTGTTCTAATTTATCATATATTTCCCCTTACATCAAATTTAAGTTAACTTTATTTCTGTATGTTTTCATCTTGTTTTAATTGATAAACCACAGGTTTGACATGCCGGTAACATGTTTCTATGCTGCATCCCATATGTGGGGAAACTTGGTATTAAGCCAAAAATAAGTGTATCACTTAATCCACACAAGAGTAAATGGAGCCTGCCAAAATGTTGTGTGGGCTGGCACAAGGAATGACTTGGACGTCCCCAAAGCTGAGCAAACGTGCAGTCCTAACATATTTAAAAGCAACATCAAACTACAACCCATTATCTAACCACATAAATAAGAATTATTTACACTCCTGTAACACTTTATAGTTTTAACACATTCATTGTCATTATACAATCTGGTCCCGACCACAAACCTGGCAGCAGGTGGGATGGCTGATCCCATCCTTTCACACACGGATCTCAGAGATGTTCAAGGAATTGTACGAGATCACATTAGAAATCAGGGCAGCTCATTTCACTATACACCTCCTCAGGGTATCTGCTTTTCCCTCTTTAGGCAGAAAAACTCTCTCATGCTACCTTTTTATCCATCTACTTTTTAGATTTACCTGTCTATCCATCTACCCATTCATTCACCAATTCATTCATCCATTTACCCATTTATCCACTGATCCACCCATCCTTCCCTCCTCCATCCATCCACGCAACTTTGGAGAACGTTCTTTGTGCTTGTCACTTTAGAAAGCACTGAAACTACCTATCAGTTTTTATTCATATAAAAAGAAAAATTTTCATTTTGAACAGGAATGATAATAAGAGTGATATCTGCGTCAGTTACTTTTCATTTGAAAATCTCCCATAGATTTTCCCTGATGATAGCAAAACAGTAATATGCTGTAATTCCTCCTTCAAGTGAAATAAAATACTTGGGAGCAACAGAAGAACTGGGAAAAGATCTGGTTAATAAAAGTCCTCTCCTTCACAAGTACATTAGAAGTATAATAATTATGATTATGTTGCTGGATTAATTTAAAGAACACACTTCCAATTACTTCACATAAATAACAAGTTCAAATAATCAGAACCATGTCCCTGATAGAGTCCTGGAACTTTTGGGGAAAAGCAATGTAAGCATCTAGGTGTTTTCTCAGGCTACCATTCAGATCCACTTTACTTCAGTGTTGCACTCTGGGAATTTTAATTCCTCAATTTCAGGGTTGAGGGCAGTGAACCAATTATCAATGATGCAGGTGACCTCACATATTGAGACCTCAAAAAGGGATGTATTTCAAAGTAAATAAAACTTTAAAAATCATACAGAACAGAGTGAAACAAAATATGAATCTATTATCAACTAGCATATAAAAGGAAAAAACTCAAGCATGCAGAAAAAATAAAACATTTGAAACTTCTAAATAAGAAATAAAACAAAACTTTAACACTCTTGTTAAAAATGTCAAAAACTTTCCCAAATGGGATGTAACCCTAATGCAATTACTGTTACCGAGTTTCCCAGACACTCAGGACTTCCTGGCCAATTAATGAATGCCTTAGATCAGTGGCTACCCTACATTAGCACGCCTCAGCATCACCCGGGAGGCTCCTTGAAACAGACTGCTGGGTCCCAGTCTCACGGTTTCCATGGCAGATTCTGTGGTTCTCAGTGGAGCCCAGGAATTTGTGTTTGTCAGTTCCTGAGGAGACCACTGCTGCTGGTGGCCTGGGGAGCCCACTTTGAGAAGCATAACAGTAGACCATCTCTTGTCCTCATCTTACATAAGTTCTGAGCTGCATGAGACACTGGGACCATTCCCTAAACTTTTGAAGGCCACACTTCTCTTGCTTTCCCTGCCATCTGTCCTTCTTTTTCTCGCCACTCTAGTATCATCCTAATGTTCCTCAGGTTTGATCCCAGGTTTCTGCTCTTTCACTGAAATTTACTGAGCAGCCACCTTCCCTCTGAAGCCTTTAGTCACCATGCACACCTGGCAGCCCGCAAGCTGCAGTGCCAGCTTGACAAAATGTGAGCCTCACGAGGGCACAGTTCATTTTCTCTTCACAATTGCACCTCAAGTGACCAGAGCAAGCCTGGCATAGAGTGTGCTCCGCAAGTATTTATTACAACTTCCTATTAGATATTTCTACCTAAATGTTCCACAAGCCAGCTGGCAGCTGAAATTAAATGTTGAGAATGGAATATATCAAAGAAGTATATTATATAAACTAGACCCCCCCCATATTTCCAATGGTACCATCATCCACCCATTTTGTAAGATCTAATAAACCTAAGGGTCATCCATGAATCCTCACCTGTCAAACACCAAGTTGTGTTTTTACCTTTTAGAATTCTTTCAAGTCCATTCATTTTCCCCACTCCCACTGCCTAGTCTCAGCTACCCATCTCTCACATGGATGTCCATGGTAGCCTCCCACCCAGTGCCTCATAAAATCTCCCCACCACACAGCAGTCAGCTGAGAAATCAGCTCTCATCCTGCCACACGTACCATTGAAACCTGACCACTCTGTGTCCTGAGAGCCAAGCTCCAGCCCTCACTCTTCTCCCCCAGTCCTGTATTCTAATTATTCCCAACACAATTTTGCTCCTCCACCCTCTACACTGTTACATACTAAACCCATCAAGCTCAGGGGAAGCCTGCATGGTGGGCCTTACAAACTTAGATAGATACCTAAAGTAACTGTGGCAGGCAGTTAGACAGACATGAACAGAACAAGAACAAATGGCCAGGTACAGAAGGTCACCAGGCAGGAACGCCCCAGGTGCCTAGCAAAGGGCAAAACTGGGAAAACAAGGACCTTACACTGAGTGGTCTTTCCTCTCTTAGCATAGCAATGGTCATATGGTTTAGACCCCCTAACCTTTCATAACTCTGGTCTAGTGGCTTGTACCCTCCCCTGGCCTTTCCTCCCCTGGCATGCTGCTAGTCAGGTATGTTAGACCCCCCTTAGAGGTGCAACAAATAAGTGGCGGCAAAGAATAGCTCTTAAGCAATAAGCCCCACAGACAATAAGATTCTGACACTGGTCGAATACATCTAGGCCTCAGCTGAGTTTCTGCTCCAGGCCCAGAAAAGCAGCACAACCGGACATAAAACACCATGGCTGTGATCAGGACCAGCTGCATTGACTAATGAACCCTGCCCGACCAATCAGTAGAGACCTTGACCCTGAAAGGACACACCTGGAAAGCTGATGAATATTCTACTGGGATCCTCCGCTGAGACTTCCAGATAAATACCCTCAAGAAAAAGGACCCAGTATGGCTCTCCCTAGGGAGCACATTTGCCCCTTTCCCCACCCCCTTCCCCTAGGTGCATTTTCTTTGCCCCTCTCTTCCTCCTAAGCTCCAAGGGCCCTTCTTTTGCCTCTATAACTCATTTCCTGAGCCCATGTCCTCTACAGCTCACTTACTGTTCCTCTGTGACTTTCTAAATAAAATTTCTCTTATAGTCTGAGTCTGGACTGTAAATTCTTTCTTAGCCAGAACTCAAGTACTGAGGTTGCTGGACCAAGGTACAGTCTGACTCCATCAGTTTAACACCTGGTGCCATTTCACCACCAATGTAACCACAAAGGATGGCTGAAATTAAAACTTTCTAACTAAAAGCAAGTTATAGCAGGTGGTCATGTCCTAGGCTGGCATCTTCCCTGACAAAGGTCAATCTTTACCTTAACTGAGCCCGCCTATTGTCTTTTTGCATCTATAACATTCCTTTGGAATGTCAGGGCGATTTCCATTTTTCTGGACCCTTCACTGCACCAGAGCAGAGACCACAAAACCCTCACTGTTATTGTTTTAATTGTTCAATATCCTATACCCACAAATGTAGAAGTAGGTGTCTGATCATTTTGCTTTTTATCCAATCCCAGAGATTTCTTTGCTTGGCTTTCTTCCACCTCCTAATGGGTCACCAATGGATAACATGTAACCCTCCTTAGACCTCCTCCTTTGATTGTAATATATAAGGTACAAAACTGCCACTCTCTGGAGCATTTTCTCCATCCGTTGAGATTTTGCTTCCTGGCAATTTTTGTCACTTTGGCTCAAATAAACTCACAGAAATTCTCTACAGGTTTAAACATTTATGTTGACATGAGCCACAATTCCTGTTCCTTCCTGCTGGAATACTTTTTTTCCCTCCTGTTACATGTTTTAGCTGACTACCTTCTACTTATTTTTTCAGATCCCAACTTAAAAATTCACATCCTCCAGGAAGCCTTCCTTTTCCCCTCAAAAAATCCAAAACACCCCACAAAATTAGGACAGGGCCTGCCTCGAGTTCCTGCGACCCTCTGTATCTGCGCATACAGTGATAACCATTTGTTTAATTACCTGCCTAACTTGCTTCTTCAGGGGAAGGCTCATGTGTACACAGTGCAGAGCCCAGGACCTGGGCTGTCATATTTGCTAAAGGAATAGGCCAACTAGATTTAAGGGGAGCAAATGTTTTTAAAAATTATTTAATGTTAAAAATAAATTATGTTTCTGTGTTGACAGCAGTTATGTCTGGGAAGGGGCATGAGGGTATACTCTTCAAGGTGTTGGTTATATGGGGGTATACATAGGTGAAAATTCATCAAGCTGTACATTGAAGAGCTGTGAATTTTATGTATGTAAATCATTCCTCAATAAAGAGAAATGAATTGTTTAAAAATCGTAATTCATATGGGGATATAAGTATTCATATGGGTTCAACAATTTGTGTGGCATATAACAATTCAGTAGCAATCAAAGACATCAAAGTTCCTTAAGATGCTAAGTATTTCCCAAAGATCCAGAATTACAGGCACTGTGAGGTAATTCTTTGAGTATTTGTTCTGATAATGTGATTGTTTTAGATCGACTCCGCTTACTTAAAGGCCGTAAAATATCTTTAGGGAAAGAAATTATTTCAAAGTCATTCTCTACAGAATGACATATACTATTTGAAAAGCCCATTTTGTAACTTAGAGAGGTTTGAGTTAATGTTGTATAGTTAAAATTGCAGTGTTTGCAGTATCTTAAACTATGGAAATGACAACTGCTGTTCAGCTGGGTCTGCACTGTTGTTAATATTATCACTTTCTTTCTCAGACTGTAGCAATGAACCAGAACATATGGGAGCAGGACCCCTTCGTTGCCCTATTAAAAAGGAGTCCTGCTCCCCTGACTTTGGGGGAAGGAAATTTTCCAAGCATGTGAAATTTAGGATTGTCTAGCTGTCTTTCTTAGATTAGAACATGAAGCACAGAAGTTCAAGGTTCATTTTCTAACCAGAAGGCACAAAAGCAGAAGGCTTGGGAGCTTGTTTTCTGTAAATTACTTTTCCTAACAAGGTCCCCGTGCTCCCTCCTGCTGGGCTTCCATATAATCTGGCACTCTCTGTTGGTGTGTGTGTTCTGAAACAGCCAATAAAACATTCTTCAGGTCAGGTGAAAAACACCCAGGGAACACTATCTGCATTCAAAGTAATGAAATTTAGAGCCAATAACAACTACGACATTTCCTCTACTTTAGAGTCATTGCCTCCCTCAGTCCAGTAATTTTTCTGCAAAAGTATCTGTTTTGCTTCTATTCTTGGTATTATTTTAGTCAAAGTTTCATGTTCCTCATGTCTCTATTTGCTACTGGTGTTCTGACACTCAAAAATCAAAGGAGAGAAAATTGCAAAATTCCTGATTCTCTAATTTAGTGAAGACATTACTGTATTGTCATCATCATCATCATCATGACCAAGTGAAAGAAAAATTTGTTTAATATACGAAACCTTTCCAGTAGCAGGATTAGCAAAACTGAAAGCACTCCAGCTGTCTCAATCTACTAGGAGGAATGAAGCATCACCGTGCCCCTTTTTTCCTGATGGGAAAACTGAGGCAACCGGCAACCGCCAAGATGTCAGAATGTCCCATAGCAGATGTACTTATTCCTAATGTGAGAGAATGTCCCTTTTTCAAAGTATTACCCGTGAAAAGGAAATAATCTGATAAAGTTGGCGTGACACAGGAAAATGAGAGGGGAGGAGAGGTTGGGGGCGGGCCGGGATGGGCGACGGTCAGTGATGGTGATGGTGATGGAGATGGCTGGTGATGGTGGTGACGGTGGTGAGGATAGTGACGCTGGCCGCCTCCTCTCCCGCTTCTCCATCACTGCCCGTCCTCTCTGCCTCTTCGGTTCCCGCGTGCCTAAGCCCGGAGAAACACAGCCGACACAATTTGAACCCAAATCGAAGTCCTCGGGAGCAAGGATACCGCACCCTGGGCGCCGGCACCCCTGCCCGAGCCCCGCAGCCCAGAGCTCCCCGCGCTCCCCGCGACCACTCGGTTGTGGCCCCTTTGCGCTGCCCGCGCCCCCCGGGCGGGCACTGTAGAGCCCCCGACCACCCGCTACCCAGCCCGAGCTCCAGGGGCCGTCCCGCGGCGTGGAGACCTGGGCCCAGCGTCCGCTGCCCGGGGCGCCGCGACCCGGGCCCGCTCCGCCCGGCCGCGGACCACTTACGCTTGCGTTGGGCCCGCCGCCCGTCTGCCTCCAGACAAAGCCTACGCTGTCGCTACGCCGCCAGCTGCTCCGGGAGGCGCAGCTGCGGGACCGGAGGAGGGCGGGGGCCCGGCGGGGAGGGGGAGGGGCCTGGAGGAGGGGCAGCGGCGGCGAGACTGCTGCGGTCAGGGTTCGAGTCCACCCTTCGGCCCGCCACCCTCCAGGGCGCTGTCCTCCCGGGTCCTCAGCCCGAAAATCTCCCCAGAAGGACCGGGGTACAGCCCCTGGGCGGTGGGGGGTGCAGTGAGGGAAAGACGAAGAAAAGGAGGAAGGGGGCCGTGTGTTCGTGAGTGCATTTATTCCTTCTTACTAACCACGATCCTTTACATCCACCCCCGCGCTTCCCGAGCAATTTAGGAAAATGCCAGACTCAGCCTCACCTGTACAACTCTGGAGACGCTCCCACTACGTCCTCTCCATCCACAGATACCTCTCCACCTGAAGGACGGCCGTTATGGGAAGAGCAGGACTGCCACCGGGAAGGTCCAGTGCCAGACGCCTGACTGGTGCGAGGCGAGCAGGAGAAGAACGCCTGGATCCTGAGCCCTGGAAGAGGGGCCACGTCTTGCTAGTCTTCCTTTCTACTGGGATGGGTCAAAGGTGGAGGGTGGGACAGACCCATGCTGCCTCCACAGGCCTGCGGCGAGGGGCGAGTCCGGTAGGTTTCCCTTTCCGGGAGAAGTAACCCTGTTGCTTGGCTCAGCCATTGCACCTTGTTATTAGGAGTAGCTTTGATTTTTTTATATGTTTTCTTTTTTAATTATGGAATTAAAAAAAATTAGACGTAGAGAGAATAGTATAATGAACCCCCAAGTGCTCAGCTCCAGCTTCAAACTTTCTTCTTACTTCTTTCCTTCCTTTCTTTTTTTTAAATTATATTTATTGAGGTAACACTGGTTCATGACATTACATAAACCTCAGGCATACAGCATTATAATTCGTTATCTGTATGCTGTATTGAGTGCTCACCACCTTAAGTCTAGTCACCATATATTGGGTTGGGCAAAAAGTTCGTTTGTTTTTTTCCTCGTAACATGGCTGTAGTAGTGCTTAGTTGTATTTAACTTCATTCAAAACAATTTTGCTAGATTTATTGTGACAAATGTCATATCAGCATGCATTTAAAAAAACATCAAAATTGGTGCATGTTTGTGTAGCCATCTTAATGTTGAAGATGGAAGAAAATACACAACATTTTTGGTAATTATGGTTTATTATTTCAAGAAAGGTAAATACGCAATTGAAACGCAAAAAAAAATAAATTGTGCAGTGTAGGGAGAAGGTGCTGTGACTGATTGAATGTGTCAAAAATAGTTTGTGAAGTTTTATACTGGATGAAAGGACAAAAAAGCCCCTTTCAGGCCCTCTTTACTAGTGCTAGCTCTCTCTCTTTCCTTAAGTCTGTCGGGCATAATTAACCGTTGTTTCTCTGAGCCTCTATTCTCAGGAATGGGAAGATTACTAAAAGCATCCCACTTGTAGGTGGTTGAAAACTTATATAAACAGGACATACCAGACCCAAGCACCCAGACCCTGAACCCAAAGATAACAGCAAAACAAACTGAAGCCTGCACTATCAGCTTGAAACCTCCTGATTTACAACTAATTGCCATGAATACTCAGCTACAACCCCTCCCTCTTTTTTGATCCGAGAAAAACCCACAGCCCCTATCCGTCTGGGCTGGTGCATTTCTGTGCACCTAACGTTTTCCCTCTTTTGGGAAAATAAAAATAAAACTGCCCTCTGCATTTGCTTCTCTTTGTGAATTCTTTCACAGCCTGTGTCACCGGTTACCCTAACACTGGAGATTTCTTGCTGGATGATGCTGTGTAGTTGAGTAGCAATCAAATCGAGATATTAATTAAGAACAATCAAATGTTGAACCATGAGGGAGATAGCCAGCATACTCAAAACATACAAATCAATAAAGTTATTGTGAAAATGAAAAATGTATCTTTTATCGTACAGGAAAAACCATATAGACTTTTTGGTCAACCCAATATTTGACCTGCCTTACCCACTTTGCTCAATTCCCACCCATCTTCCCTCTGGTAACCACCATTTCTGTTGTCTATGTCTATGTTTTGTTAGTTCATTTGTTATTTTTTTGTTTTATATTCTACAAATGAGTGAAATCATGTGGTTTTTGTCTGTTTTCATCTGACTTATTTCACTTAGTATAATACACTCAAGATTCATCCATGTAGCAATATGTAATTTTACAGCTGTGTAGTATTCCATTGACTTTAAATGTATGTGTGTGTGTGTGTGTATGCCACATCTTTATTTTATATATCTCTCTCTATATATAATATATATGCCACATCTTTTTAATCCATTCATCTGTCAGTGGACCTTGGGTTGCTTCCATGTTCCATGTCTGGGTTATTGTAAATAATACTGCAGTGAACACAGGTACATACAGGGTCCGGCAGAAGTAGCCACTGCTTGAGTGTGGTTGGTAGGGTAGTAATATGGGTGTAATAATTTATAGTTTTAATTTGAACATTTCCCCTAAAATGTCATGGTATGTTTGAGAGGGATATTGTTATATTAGAGAATCACATGCTTATGATTTTGTAATAAAAGGTTTTGTAAGAAAAAAGAGTGTTATTTGTGCTGGACCCTGTATATTTTTATAAATAAATGCTTTTATGCTTTTCAGCTAACGGGTGTCCAACCCATAGCTCACGGGCAGCATGCAGCCCAGGATGGCTATGAATGTGGCCCAACACAAAATCGTAAATTTACTTAAAACATTATGAGACTTTTGTGTATGTGTGATTATGTGTCGCAGTGTATTTAATATGTGGCCCAAGACACTTCTTCTTCCAGTGTGGCCCAGAGATGCCAAAAGGTTGGACACCCCTGAAAACAAGAGGAATTGCTAAATCATGGTAGTTCTATTCTTAATTTTAAAAGGAAACTCCAGACTTTTCCTTGGTGTCTGCACTTTTCTTTCTACTCCTCCTCCTTCCCTATAACAGAGGCTATCTAAAGCCTTTTTAAAAACATAATTGCAGTATCGTTATTTCACCTTACAAAAATCAAGAATAATTCCTTACTGTCAGCTGATTATGATTTGTGAACAGCTGGTGGTTATTTCTTGAGCAGTTACTATATTTATTTAGTGCTTTACCCATGCTGCTCAGCTTTGGTAGACATGACTTGTGCTGAGTTGTTATTGGCCTACAGTAGCTGACAGAGCATGAATTAGAGAACACTGATCCTCCAAGGGCCAGACACTCCTTACAGTGTCCCAGACCTCTTGAAAATTTTGATTACAGCCTATCCTTTCAGAAAAATTCACATGCAGAATTTTGACTTATATCCCAGGGGTTTTCATCTAATCCTCACAGGCCATTTGAACTCAAGTTCAGGTTGGGAACTACAGAGCTGGGCTAAAGTGTTTCTTGTAGCCCCTTGGAGCCCCACAGGTAGGAGCCTAAGGATTCTTCTGGGCCTGCCCCCTCACCAGGAGAGTTGACTTTCCCTCTTACCTAGTGGGAGCTCTGGGGCCTGAGCACAGCGAAAGAGTCAAGCTAGAACGTGGGCCTTCTTTTCCTAAGGGGAAGCTCTGTATTTAAGACCTGTGCAAATATTGGCTGGAAATGGTTTTTCTTTTCTTTTTTTTTAAATTTAAGTATATTTTATTGATTATGCTATTACAGTTTTCCCAATTTTTCCCCTTTATCCCTCCTCTGCCCTGCACCCCCCCAATCCTCCAGCATTCCTTCCGCCCTTAGTTCATGTCCACAGATTGTACATTTTAGTTCTCTACTTCTCTGTTTCCTATACCATTCTGAACCTCTCCCTATTTTATGCCTACCAATTATACTTCTTATTCCCTGTACCTTCCCCCCATTCTTCCCCTCCCCCTCCCCACTGAAAACCCTCCATGTGATGTCCATTACTCTGATTCTGTTCCTGTTCTAGTTGTTTGTTTAGATTTTATTTTAGTTTTTTTAGGTTCAGTTGTTGATAGTTGTGAGTTTGTTGTCATATTACTGTTCATAGTTTTTGATCTTCTTCTATTTCTTAGATAAGTCCCTTTAACATTTCATATAATAAGGGCTTGGTAATGATGAACTCCTTTAACTTGACCTTATCTGGGAAGCACTTTATCTGTCCTTCCATTCTAAATGAAAGCTTTGCTGGATAGAGTAATCTTGGATGTAGGTCCTTGCCTTTCAGGGTTCAAATACTTTTTCCCAGCCCCTTCTTGCCTGTAAGGTTTCTTTTGAGAAATAAGCTGATAGTCTTATGGCCAAAGGAGAGTTACCTACTCTTTTCTAGGTAACTCTCTCCTTTTCTCTCGCTGGTTTTAAGATTCTCTCTTTCTTTAATCTTGGATAACTTAATGATGATGTGCCTTGGTATGTTCCTCTTTGGGTCCAAATTCTTTGGGATTCTCTGGGCTCTCTGGACTTTCTGGATGTCTATTTCCTTCACCAGATTGGGGAAGTTTTCCTTCATCATTTGTTCAAATAAGTTTTCAACTTCTTGCTCTTGTTTTTCTCCTTCTGGCACCTCTATGATTCTGATGTTAGAGCGTTTAAAGTTGTCCCAGAGTTTCCTAAGCTTCTCATTTTTTTTTTTTTTGAATTCTCGTTCTTCATTCTCTTCTGGTTGAATGTTTATTTCTTCCTTCTCCTCTAAGTTGTTGATTTGAGTCCCAGTTTCCTTCCCTTCACTGTTGGTTCCCTGTATATTTTGCTTTATTTCACTTTGGGTAGTTTTCATTTGTTCCTTCACTTTGCTACTGAGCTCAACCATTTCTGTGAGCATTCTGATCACCAGTGTTTTGAACCCTGCATCAGATAGGTTGGCTATCTCCTTGTTGCTTAGTTCTTTTTCTGGAGTTTTGATCTGTTTTTTTCATTTGGGCCATATTTCTTTGTCTCGGGGTACTTGTTATGTTGTAAGGGGGTGGAGCCTTAGGAATTCACCAGGGTGGGGCAACCCTCTTTGCTGTGTTGTGGTGCTGTCTGTGGGTGAGGGGTCAGAGAGGGAACAGTGCTGCTCCCTTGCTGGCTCTAGCGCCACTTTCCAACAAACTCTCTATGTGAGACTGGGAGTTACTCCTGCTGTGGCAACCCCTGCAGTAGTTTACAGTTAGCTTTGAGTCATAAGTTTACTGTTCAGCCAGCCCTGCCTTGCCTGTGAGGTCCACCGCCTTGCCGCAGGTCCTCTCAACCAGCCCCGCTTTGCCCGTCCCTTGTCATCGACACTCTGCTGTCCCTCTCCTACCAGTCTGGGTGAATGTTTCTTTAACTCTTTGGTTGCTGAAGTTCCATGCAGTTTGATTTTCTGGAAGTTCTGGTTGTTTATTGTTTTTAGATTGTTTGCTATCCTTCTTTTGGTTGTGCCAGGAAGCAAAGCATTTCTACCTACACCTCCATCTTGGCCGGAACTTGGAAATGGATTTTCAGTTGTACCACAGAAGAACATCTTTCCAGGATGAACCTTGTGCCCAGGGTACCTGGACACTCAGCGTATCTAAATTCCCTAATGGCAGAACTGAATCATGCCCATCAGTATTAGGCTTTGGGAGCACAGTTAAGAGGTAGCCCCTCAGAGCAGTTAGGATGCAGGTTCTAGACTCAGACTGCCTGGCTTTGACTACTTCACCTCTTACTAGCCCTGTGACCTTGGGCTGGCTGCTTGACATCTCTGTGCCTGTTTCCTCATCGAGAAAAATCGGGGTTGTCATTCCAACCTTACTGTGAGGTTTTTAGGCATGCCCAGTGCCTGGCACAGAGAGGTTGGAAAGGTGCTCAGAATAGTCATGCTGCTTGTACCCTGTGGGGTTGTGCTGGCTGGAGGACCCCTGACCAGAAGGAATGTGTATTGTTTTCGAGAAAGATTATACGTCCCTCCTTATCTCCTTTTGGGAGCTGTTCCTTGTCCTGTGTGATTGCTTCTTGACCTTTTCCCTCTGTACATACACAGAGGTAATGTAGCTTAGAGTCATGTGCAGGACACATGCCACCTTTGTCTGGGACCCCCTCAAAACAAGTCTCAAACTCAGGGAGGTGTGGTCCTGCTTGGCCAATCTGCCGCCATTGGTGCTCCCTGTAATGTGAGTAATAAAGGCTATGTCTGCTCCATCCAGTCCTCCTTGTGCTTTTCTCAGCTTATCTAAATGAGCAGTTGACATCACCGGGATTGACTTCCTGCGTTCCATACCCTGTAAGTGGGAGAAGCAGAGTGGCTGATACCTAGAGGGACTGTCGCTTCAGAGGAGTCACAGCCTTATTGAAGCAGACAGAAAGGACCGGGACTACTGTCTGGTATAGCAGAAGCAGAGCATACACATGACAAAGTGGCTCTTCTCTCTGTACCAGAGGGCTAGGACAAGGGTGCAGGTGCCTCCTGGAAGCCTCAGAGGAGTTGAGTCACTTGCAACTATCACAGGTGACTCAAACCTGCATACTTCCGGGGGCAGGGCAGGGCCTAAAGAGGAAGGAACACACCCCAGTGGCCTTGATTACGATGCTGTGATTCTGACTTCACCTCCTGGTTTCTCCACATTTTCCTCCTGAAATGGAAAACATTGTTCCTTCCCTTGTATGACTCTGCATTTCAGAGACTTTTCTGAAGAGAATCAACCTTTCTCTTCCCTCTATACCTTCCCCTTTCTCTCTCCCATTTACCTTCTCTCACTCACAACTCTCTTTTCCTTTCCTTTCTCACAATATGAATTTTATTAATTTTTAAAACTGATGTGCTCTGCCTATATCAATTAGGGATGATGTACGTAAATAAAATCAACACTAAAGCGTTCATAGAATGAGATGAACAGATGGAATATAGTGCCTAGTTCTACTTGGGAGAACTGCCAAATTGTAGATTTTCTTACAGAATATAAGAATGTTCTAGGGATACTCTGACCTTATGGGTTTTGTGGGAATAAATTTACCAAAGGGCCCTAGGGTTAAGAGGAAACAAAACAAAGAACATTATTAGCATCCATTTGTTCTTTGTGGGCCATCTGACACTCTGCCAGCTTTAAGACAGAAGTCTATAAACTATTAACATGACAAAGAACTTTAGTAATGATAAAGAAATGGAGTTTGAGTTAGCTAAATGGAAGACCATACAAATGTGAAAGGACAGCTTGCTGTGATAAATGGATTCCACAGCTATAAAGATCAACTTACAGAAGATTAATAGAAGGGGAGATGTATAATATCTGGGCATCCAGCTGGTGAAGAATGCTAAGCTTATTGACATTGAAGATAAGCTAAGATAAAAGATATTCAGTCCAAATGGATAAAAAATACTTTAAAATAAGCCTATGCTTGCAACTAAATTAAGGCAGTAAATATATCTGTGGTTCCAGCCCATTTACGATTATAGAGACTACAGATCATTATAATGAACAGAAGACCATTAACCACACAGTGCCCTGTGCATCACAAGAAGTTTGACCTATGCACTCTTCCACATCAAAAGAAACCCAGTTGTCCTGACACGGATGTTTTCACAAACTAGTTGGAAAACAAGAGAATTGAGAATGTTGTCTAGGATGGCTTTAAAATATCAAGAGGGGGAACCTATGTCCCTTCCCCTTGAATGGGCTTGATGGGCTTGAGATGGCTTCAGGCAACAGAGAGTGGCAGATGAGTAGATATATGTCTTCTGGGGCTAGATCACAAAAGGTCTGCTGCTTTCATCAGCTCACTGGGAGGATTTACCTTCCAGTGCTCCCTGTTGAGATAGGCCCACTCAGAACTCAGCCACCAGGCTGGGAGAGGCCCAGGCCATGGGTAAAGGTCACAGAGTCGGGCACAGGTCAACAGTCCCAGCCTTTGAGGCACCTCAGCCAAGGCACCAGGTGTGTGAATGAAGACACCTCCAGATGATTCCAGCATCCAGCCTTTAAGTTACCTCCAGCAGTTTAAGTCTTTCCAGCTGAGAATTCAGACATCATAGAAAAGATGGTGCCCTGTCCAAATTCTTGACCCCAAAAATCTGTAAGCATAATGAAATGGTTATTTAATGCTGCTAAATCTGAGTAGTTGTATAGCAAGAGATAATGGTAAAATTAAATAATAAACAAAAATAGGCCAGGTGCAGTGAGACAGAGTTTGCCTTCAAAAAGCTTTCAGTTTCAGGAGGGATTAGTGGGATATCAGTGAATAAGAAGGTTGGGCTTACAGAATATCAGGCTGCACTCTGCCCCTCCTAGCTGCATGGCCCTGGGAAAGTTATTGTCTCTGTGCTGGTGTCCCCACCTGTAAAATAAGGATAATAATAGTATCTGCTTTACAGGTAGGTTGTGAAGGGTGAACATATGTGAAGCACTTAGAGCAGGAAACCAAGCTGTACAGCAGGAGGTGAGTGGCAGGTGAGCGAAACTTCATCTGTATTTACAGCTGCTCCCCATTGCTCACATTGCCACCTGAGCTCCACCTCCTGTCAGATCAGCAGCTCCGTTAGATTCTCACAGGAGCGTGAACCCTGCTGTGAACTGTGCATGTGAGGGATCTAGGGTGCGTGCTCCTTATGAGGATCTAATTAATGCCTGATGGTCTGAGCCGGAGCTGAGGTGGTGATGCTAGTGCTGGGGAGTGGCTGCAAATACAGATTATCATTAGCAGAGAGGTTTGACTGCACAGAGACCATAATCATTTGCTTGAAGACATATCAAAACCCTATCAGTGAGTGGTAAGTGACAATTAAGCTGCATCTGGTGGCAGGCTTCATAGTGGTGAGCTGATGTACTTCAATTGTACAGCTGCATCTGGTAGCAGGCTTTAAGTTAGAATCCAATAGTTATTTGTGGCCCACCTATCACTTTATTCACCACTTCTGTCTGCACCTCTTCCCTGCACTGTGCTTATCTCATTCACAGTTTTGGTAAGCCCACATACTAACCCTAGCCAAAATGAGTAAAAAACAAATGTCATGGGAGAGCTTCTTTGGTAAGGGAGAGATACCCAATGATGAGATAGCAGAAGACTCTAAGACTACCAACAGAAATAAAATAGCATTTAAAAGAAGATACCAAGAGTCCTGCTTAAATTATGGATTTATTGCAGCAGGTGATTCACATTCTCCAAGTGTGCTTTGTATAACACGTGGTGACCAGCTGTCCATGACCAGCTACCCAACAAAGCCATGAAATCTTCAAAACTGCTTTGCCACATGGAGACCAAAACCTTGCATTGAAAGACAAGTCTTTGGAGTTTTTCAATAGAAAAAAATGTAAGTACAAAGAACAGAAGCAATTATTGAAGGCCGCCACTCCATCAAATGTGTCTGTACTTGTTACAGAACAGAGCTGGGGGTTACAGGGTCCCTCCATCACTGTGGATTCTTTGCCTGCCACCAGGAAACTGGAATTATGGCTCTCAGTGCCAGAGTTTGGTGAAAAGGAAAGGATCTATTTATTCAAAAGTTATACAGACTTAGAGTAATGACTTAATGTCTTTGTTAAAATCCCAAAGTCCTTTAAAACACCCGCAAACACACAATCCTTTCTTCCCCCTTTGATCTGTCAGGCCAGCCTCGGAACATGCCAATCAGAAGTACTGGCCTTCAGAAGGAAAAAACAGAAGTCCACAGCTCACTTCTCCTGGTTTCTCTCAGTGATCTGTGCTTGGCTGGGCAGGTTTTCCACTGTTCCCAGCACCATCAGGTGTGTTGCCGTGATCTCCAGTTCTTAATTCAAAACCACATGGCACCTTCTTATGGCCCACCAGCGAGAGTCCTTTCACACCTTTCCTTCCCTGCAAGGTCTCACACTGTCCCCATCCCTAGTCCTGTGTTCTCTCTCCTACTTCCTAAGCTGCATGGTAAAGGGAGCACCCCAACTGCATGGTTCCAATATGCGTAGCTGCCGCATCTGGGTTTAAATCCTGGCTCGTATCTTCCTCTGCATCCCCACTTCTGACTCCTCCCACAAGAGGCTACACCTGCCAGCACTCATGTGATTTTTCCCGTCTTTCTTGGCTGCCATAGTTAGTCTGGGCAAGCATGCCCCATGGCGTGGAGCAAACCATCTGCAAGCTCTCTCGCAGGCGCTGTAACCAGGGTGAGCTGCCTCGCAGTTATGTCATGGGTTGAAGTCACTCCCATTTCCCTGGCTCAGAGCAAGGCCACAGCTACTTAACACCTATGAAGCTAGCCAGGTGGAATAGATATGCAAAATGACCATTTTTGTATATCAGGTGTGAAACTCGCCAGCTGTTGATATGCAAAATAACTCAATGGCTCTGCTCCATTTGTCCTACCCCCAAGTCTAGACTTGTGGGGGTAAAGATAACCTATCTTATATTTCCTGGACACACTGAGTTCTGGACCCTGTTACAAATCCTTCATTTTGGGGGGCCCTGGCTGTACCCCATTATACACTGAGAGCATCATTCTTAGTGGCTAACCACATTGCTAAAGCTAAGAAGCCCTTTACCATTGGTGAAGAGTTGATCCTGCCTGCTGCTAAAGACATTTGTTGTGAACATTTAGGAGAGGCTGCAGTTCATAAGGCGGCACATGTTCCTCTTTTGGCTAGCACCGTAACTAGAAGGACTGATAGAATAGCAGAGGATACTGAGGCACAGTTGTTAGAGAGAGTTAATGAGTCACTGTGGTACACAATCCAGGTTGACGAGTCTACCAATATTGACAGCAAGGCAAAAACGCTTGTTTTTGTGTGATAGATTTTTCAGGAGGATGTACATGAAGATATGCCATGTGTACTTTTGTTGCCAACCAACACCACAGCTGCAGAACTATTAAAGTCTTTAAATGATTACATACCAGGAAAACAGAATTGGTCCTTTTATATCAGTATATGCAGGGATGCAGTGACTGCCATGACTGGACAGCTTTCTGATTTCACTACTTGGGTCAAAGAGGTCACTTCTGCATGTGAGTGTATACACTGTGTCATCCATAGAGAAAAGCTGGCTAGCCAAAAAATGTCACTTGAACTTAACAACATTTTTCAGGATGTGATTAAAATTATCAACCACATTAAAGTACATGCCCTTAACTCACGTCTGTTCACGCAGCTCTGTGAGGAGATGGATGCAGAGCACGCATGTCCCCTCTTATACACAGAGGTGAGATGGCTTTCTAAAGGGAGATCCCTGGCCAGAGTTTCTGAGTTATGAGAGCTGCTCCAGAGACTTCTTTTAGAAAACTGTCACCACCGACAGCACATTTCAGTGACACAGAATGGGTCGCAAAACTTGCTTACTTGTGTGACATATAAATGCAGTCTGTCACTTCAGGGGAAAATGACAACTATGTTCAAGTCAGCAGATAAAGTGGCTGCATTCAAAGCCAAACTGGAATTATGGGGGCAATGAGTGAACATTGGGATTTTTGACATGTTTCAAACATTAGCAGAGATTTTGAAAGAGACTGAGCCAGGGCCTGCTTTCTCCCAGCTTGTGTATGATCACCTATCTCAGCTTTCAGAAGAGTTTGAGCATTACTTCCCAACCACAAAACACCCCCAAACTGGGAAGGAATGGATTTATGACCCATTTGTGAATAAGCCAGGTGAATTGACTTTGTGCTAGAAGAGGATCAACTGCTTGAGATCGCAAAAGACTTTGGCCTTAAAAGTATGTTTGAGACGACTTCAAATCTCCATACATTTGGGATTAAAGTTAAAGCAAAATATCCTGCAATTGCCACGAAAGCACTGAAAAGCCTTCTTTCATTTCCAACATCCTATCTTTGTGAAGCAGGGTTTTTGGCAGTGACAGCAACCAAACTGAGATTATGGAGTAGACTGGACATAAGCAACACACTGCGGCTATTACTGTTTCCCATCATCCCCAGATGGGACTGTCTAGTTGCAGGAAAACAAGCTCAGGGTTCCCACTGATTTTGCATTATGGTGAGTTTTATAATTATTTCATGATATAATGTAATAATAGTAGAAATAAAGTACACAATAAATGTAATGTGCTTGAATCATCCTAAAACCATCCCCCATCCTCTGGTCCATGGAAAAATTGTCTTCCATGAAACTGATCCCTGGTGCCAAAAAGACCTCTGACTTAGAGCATGGTGAGCAGCCCATAAATGCATGATGTTATCATGCACGGGGGACACCACACAGGAAAACGGCTTCTGATCCTGGTCACATTACCAGCTGATGTCTGTTTCAAGAATGTAGATGCCTGTAATGGATTTGATTAAGAGGCTCTATGGTTTTACAATGAGTTCACAATGGCTTCCTTTATTTTATTATTTTTTTTAAAGATTTTATTTATTTACTTTTTAAAGAGAGAGAAAGGGAGGGAGAAAGAGAAGGTGAGAAATGTTGATGTGCTAGAGAAACATTGATCGGTTGCTTCTTGCACACCTCCAACCAGGGACATGGCCTGCAACCCAGACACATGCCCTGACGTGGAATTAAACCAGTGATCTTCTGGTTTGCAGGATGATGCCCAACCCCACTGAGTCACACCAGTCAGGTCACAACAGCTTGCTTTAAATCAGAGTTTTATAACCTTTTTTGGACCGTGACCCACATTAGGAAACACATTTGTCTTGTGACCTAGTACACACAGCATCTACCTCTCTAAAAACCACATTAAAAGTTTAATGAAACAGCATTTGCCCTTACGATGTGTGATGCACTCTGATATTTTCTATTCTGTTCTATTTAATGTTTTAAAATCCACTGAACTGATTTCATAACCCACCAACTGGGTCAAATTTAAGCCTTAAATAATAGTTTTTATATGGTTTTCTTGTTCTAAACTTTTTCCTGCTTTTTCCTTTGTTCATTTAACTCATTCTCCACTTTCTGCAAGTCACAGCTTTTCCAGGAGGCCCAGTGTGCTGCCTCCTGTCCTGATGGGCAGTTATTATCTCTGGCAGAGTCTCTGTTGGTACGGTGATGCTGGACCTCCCTCAGTGTGAGTCGCTGCCTGCTCTCAGTGGGGTCCTACTGTCCCCACAGGCCCCATCACTGTGCTGGCACATGGCAGATATCAGACAAGGATTTTTTAATTGATCTTAGAACAGGGGTATTAACTCTATTTTTCGCTCCCGTTTTATGTGTGCTAAGCATTTAGTTAGTTCTTAGATAATTTATAATTTGATGTTGTTATTGATAATGATGCCATATGAGTGTCAGGGAGAAGGGATTTGGCTAGCGTCTGCATTTTGGGTGTCCTAAGCGAACAGGCAGACACTTCTAAATCATCACCTTGGTCATAATGCCTATCTTTCTTAAAAGCTGTTTTTACTTTATAACCACAGGACAATTAAAATCATACTCCAGAAAGTGCCTCACAATTAAAATTTTACACTGTCTGTTGCTGCATACCAGCTTCAATACTGCTTTTGTAGCTACTCGTTGTAAATAATGACCCTGGCATGCATTTTGTTACTAGAGCCATTAACCCAACACACTGTTCTGCTCGCATGAAACAAGCAATGCATCTGTTAAGGTGACTCACTGAATAGTTTTTTGTGTCTTCTTTTTATTTATAGTTTTTCCAAATTTTGCAGAACCTAATGATAACCAATAAAATGAGCAAGCAGAACTTTCAGGGAAATGCAAATTAGAACTACTGATCCTTCAGAGGTATCTACATTTGGCTCACAGTACAAAACAATTTTGTACATTCTTTGCACTGCTGTACCAACGAGATGTGATTGTATCTGCACAGGGGTGTCCCATCTTAGTTCCATTTTATCTACAGTTAAAGGAAGTTATCTTCTCTGGAGATCTGTGATGGAGTAGAAAGACGTGGGCTCTGGTGTCACACAGACCAGTGTTGAATCACAGCTCTACTGTTCATTAGCTGAGCAACTGGAAGCCAGTTGCCTAAGCTTTTTGAGCCTCAGTTCCTCTATCTATAAAATGGGGGATAATAGTATATCTCCCAGGGTCATGGTACTAGGGAAGAGTTCATGCAACACAAAGTGGTCAGAAGTCATTTCTTGTTCATATGAGGGATGCATGTCTTGTACCATATCAGTCTCGCTTCCTGCCCAGAACTGAAGGGCCAAGAACTGAGGGCCAATACCATAGCAGCTCAGTACAGGCTGGCCGGTGACCATGCTGCAGCCAACTAGGAAGCCACTAGATAGTGATGAACAAGCCAATTGATTTAATTTTTAAAAATAGCTTTATAGTGGGTATGACAGAATAATATCAACCAAAGATGTCCATGTCCTAATCTGTGGAATTTGTTAATATGTTAAGTTACATTGGCAAAAGGGGCTCTGCAGATGTGATGATATTAAGGATCTTGAGATGGGGAGACTGCTGGATTATCTGGGTGGGCCTATGTAATCACTAGGGTTCTTGTAAGAGGGAGGGATGCAGGAGGGTCAGAGATGGAGAAGAATACCTGAGGACAGAGATGAGAGAGGGAGCCTCCAGCAGCTGAAAAGGCAAAAAAGTGATTTTCCCCAAGAGTCCCCTGATAGGAAGTAGCCCTGACAACACCTTGACTTTAGCCTGTAGAATCCATTTTTAGATTTTTGATTGCCAAAACCATAAGCTAATAAATGTATGTTGTTTTAACCAACTAAACTGTGGTAATTTGTTACAGCAGCAATAAAAAGCTAATCTCTGAGTGGAGAAAGGGGATTGTCATGGGGAAAAATATACAAGGTCAGGTGAGCTTCTGGAATGCTGGCATGTTCGTGTTGTTTTTTTTAATCCTCACCTGAGAATATGTTGTTTATTGATTTTAGAGAGAGAGGAAGGGGGTGGAAAGAGAGAGAGAGAATCAGTTACTTTCTGTATACATCCTGACTGGGGATCAAACCCTCAACCTAGGCACATGCCCTGACTGGGAATTGAACCCTCCACCTTTTGGTGCATGGATGATACTTCAACCAAATGAGCCACCTCGCCAGTGTGGCATGTTCTGGTTCTTGATTTGGGTGATGGTAACATGGATCTTCAATTTATAACTACATGTTCAAGGGTTAGTTATTTTTCTTCATGGAAGTTGCATTTTACAAATTAAAAAATAATTTCAATGACAGTTCTTATCTGGAAAAATTTGGAATGTAGCAGGAAGTAGAGGACACTCTCAAACTGAGTAATTGAGGAAAATTGAAAGGAGTAGATATCTATAGAGGTGTTGCCAATGGTTAGAGAAATAAACAGAGGGTAGTCCAGTGTCCTGTGACTAACAGTAGACAGAAGTCATTACCACTGTCAGGGCTAGAGGAGCAGTGGGAGAGGGCAATCATCAGATCCTGGAGGAGCAGATATGTGGAGGTTGCAATAGGAACTACCAGTGGAGGGACCAGCAGTGCAGGAGGTGGGGGAATACACAGCCCACTCTCCAACATCTTGCTGCTGCCACCGATGGGTTGATCTCATCCAGAAACCAGAGAACAATGGGTCTGATTGATGCCTCTCAGTGAGAGAGTAGGGTGGAGAAGGTTGGAGAATGAGTGTGAAGGGCAAAATGGAAGTGCCCTATAGAGTCTAGACCAGGGGTGTCAAACTCATTTTAACCGGGGGCACATCAGCCTCGCAGTTGCCTTCAAAGGGCCGAATGTAATTTCAACTCCTTAACAGTTAAGGAGTAGTTACATTTATACTGTCCTACAATTATTTTGATCCTTTGAAGGGAACTGCAAGGCTGATGTGGCCCCTGGTGAAAATGAGTTTGACACCCCTGGTCTAGACTCTCTTGTCTTTTGTTCAGGTAAAAATAAATAAATAAATAAATAAAAAATCACAGTCTCTCCAGAGGAGACATGCAAAATCTCATCAGATATCATCATGGGCAATGCCAACTCAGTCACATGACCACTGAAAATTTTAGCCCTAACAATGCTCTTCATGTACTGTAATGTAGGTAGTGGGACAGATGGAAATAAAAAACAATTTATATAAACATTTCTGCTAATCATTGTCTTCTGGCTGTGATGAGGCATAAATTGACATCATTAAGCCGATTTCTCCCTCCTCCCATACTATGTCAGCTGGATAAGAAGGCTCTTTATTGTATGATGGTGACACAAATCTTCATTCCTAAAGGACTGGAGTCCTTGGTGGCCTTGATTTTACCACAGTTTTCTGTGCATGAGAACTGTTGGAAAGCAAGTATTGTACTAAGAGACTATTGCCCCCAGGAATCCCTTGGGCAGCCCATATAATGTTCCCTTGCCCCAATTGTGTAGCCATAACCCAGTTTTCCCCTGGTAATTAAGACCAATCACCCTGCCTAGTCCAGTGACCCTTTCTAGGTCATTTGGTTCAGCAGCATAAGAGGCCTTATATGGCCTGGGGCCAGTCTCAACTTCTAATTTAATAGAAGTTGATGCTCCCTGGTAACATGTTCTTCTCTTGGCTTCTAGGCCTTCCACACCCACCAATTCCAAGTTTACAGGATGAGAAGCAAAATGTCTTCTAATGAGTTTGGGGGTATAATAGACTCATGGACACTGCTGCCTCTACCTTTTGGTTTCTAGGCCCATTTATCTGGCTACCGGGAGAAGGAACCAAATATTGAACATTGGTTGCAGGCATATGCTGAATCCTGTAGGACAGCTTACCACAACTTTGAGGGAATTGCCTCCCATCTGCTACCATAACTGAGCCTTCAACCAGCTATTCTACCATTCTGATAAAGCTGCTTCTGGGTGGTGGTGGAACATGGAGTCAGATTAGCCCATTTCGTGAACTTTCATCATCATAAAATGTATCTCCTGTTTGGAGTCAATATTGTAAAGAAATATTATGGCTATGAATAAGGAAGTCTTCAAGCTCACGGTTGGTAGGTCTGGCAGAGCACTGAAGATAGGGAAGGCAAATTCATACCCAGTGTATGAGTTTATTATTTTGAAGACAGGTTGCTACCTTTTCCGTGATAAAAGAAGCCAATGTAAAATGAAACTCTTAAAAGGTAGCTGTCCATCCCCTTGAGAATGGTGATGTATCAGGGTCTCAGTGTTGGTCTATGCTGTTGGAATTAGCCAAATCCATGTTAGTGCGAAGGCCCTCTTGCTTAGAGATGCATACCTCCCATTTCTGCCACCAGTGCCACTTGGTAATTGTACAGGGTGGTGGGGAAAGAGCCGACTGACTGCTACAGGACATGTCATCTTACATAACTGATTACTGAGTGCCTTGCTTTTGATGGATCTCTTTTGTAAGGATTTACATGGTATTTGAATTACTTCACATTCTGTGACCATTCAAAGAGGTTGACCATATTCCTCTCTCTAAGAGCTTGTTGCCACTAGTTCACCAGTTTTTATCTTTCCAAATCCCTTAATAGCAGCTGATTCTGAGCCACTGCTCATGAATCAGTGATTTGGATCTCTTCTTCCACACAGTGGACAAACTGAGGTACCATCTGAAGTTTTGTCCACTGGAAAGAATTGCCCTCACCAATGACTTTTAGGACCATCCCTGAGTGTGACTACAGTGTCATTTGCCTCTTATTGTCCAGGTACCAATTATTCCAAATAAGGTTGGATAATCTGTGCCTTTGCATTATCTCCCACCCTTACCTTTAGCCTAAAGAGGACACTACCACAGAGTGCTTCAGTGGTGCTGATGGTCCATTCCTTAATGCTTTTGTGATGGGAGTATCCTTCAGGCCTTCCTGGGGAATGTGCTGGAAAGGAAGGTATGCAGGTGACACATAAATTATCCTTTCTAACATACCCATTTCCTTAATGCTATGACCTTCTTCCTGTATGGAATACCCGGAGCATTCTGAGAGTTCGACCTCATTATCTGCAGGCCATCACTGAGTCCAGACCTCAAGTAGCTAAGTAGCTTGCTATTAACACATAGTGTTACTAGGTGCTCGAGTGTGTGGTAGACACAAAAATGAGCTTCTTAGTTCCCACTTCAGGGAGGAACTTGCTGTTGAGCCCAGGAAATGCAGTCAGTAGACAACCTCTAGAACTACCTCTTCTGGACCACAAATTCTCAAGCAGCCCCCATCCTGTGATTAAGCTAGGTGAGGGTATGAAGGCCCAGTCATTCTGGGCTGCCATGGCACCACTCTGATAGGACATGCTTTTTCCAGAACTCCTCACCAGATTGTATCAACATATTTTCTAATTTTGTGTGTGATTACTTCTTTCATGCATAGGATGTTTAAAGTGTTACTTAATTTTACTTTTTTTTATTAATAAAAGCATATAATCTAATGTTACAAAGTCATCTTAGCAATTTATATATTCTAATCTCCCACCTGAAACAACTTCAGGGGGAAAATTCTAGGACCATGAGTCTCTAAAACTGCACCATGTCTCTTCCTTCATGTAGGTTTCAGGGTAAAGCTCAGCCTTCGGGGACTCCTGTGGTGCCTGACATTGCCCTGCTGAGCCAATTACTGTGTCCTGGAGACTACATCAGGTATGTCTGGGAGAGTTTGTGGGGGGGAGTCTAAACAAAAAGGCATGCTTCCTTTCACACTTCTCCTTGCCATTTTTCTATCCTCACATGAATTCTTGTGAGAAAAAGCTAAGTGGCTGACTCCCCATTTCTAGTGAGGGCCTTTTCTACCCAAATTCTCTAAGCTTGAATTGTATTTGTCCCCTTTGCTCATCAGAAAATTCCTTAAAGCCAGACAGTGGGCCTGGTATAAGGTCTATCCTTAGGCTACAGGAGGCAGAGCTGGAGTAGGGTTCTGGACTAAGTCAGGATGCTAGCCCCTGGGACTATATCTATGTGACGAACAGTGTACAGTAAGGGTCCAAGGGGAGAAGGGTGTTGGGGACCATTTTGTGTGGTATCGGAGACTGTAGCCCCATGCAAGCAGGGCCTTGAAAGAGGCCTGTAAGTCTCAACCAGAATGCCGGGAATGCAGGTGGCAGGCATGACCCAATATTAACATCAAGGGTTCCCATGGGAAATCAGGCCTGAAGAATACATTGTATCCTTGGAAGCTTGCTTTGCTTTGCTATAACCCTGTTGATATAAACCAGATGTTTAAGCTCAAGGCACAAGGAGTGAGCTCCTTATCTCATGAAACACGCCTTAACAACCATCTGGCTCAGCATGTCTAACAGACCCTGACCTGAGGCAGATCTCTGTGTTTCTTCAATTGTCATCTATAGATAATATCAGTTTTCTGTAACTATAGCCTTTGGACATTGATTGATGAACTATGCATGTATGCTGTATGCCTTTGCACTGATCCCATTAAAAGCCATTTCAGAGAAGGGCTTGGGGCATTCTTCACTACAGGGAATTGCCACCCCATTTCCCGCTGGAACAATAGATTGTGTCTGGGATGACTCATTTCATCCACAACTGGGAGAACTCTGTGCGATGGGTTCCCCTCAGAAGGTCCAACAACTTCCAATGATTTTCTGTAGTCCTTGGTAAGGCAAATACAGTTTTAAGAAGTGCCTGGATATTCCCAAATTGCAAGTGTATCTCTATGAGACAATTGAGAACTACATCACAATTAAAACAAAAGCAGGTCTTTTTATATTGGATTACCAATGCCATACACATAATCTAATTGAGGAAAAAATACGTGTGTTGTTTAATTTTCACATATTTGTGAATTTTCCAGTTTTCCTTTGGCTATTGGTTCTTAATTTCATTCCATTGTGACCAGAAGGTATTTTGTATAATTGAATTTAAAAAAATATTGACTTATTTTGTGGCCTAACATACATATCTTCTTTATGCACTTGAGAAAATATATATACATTTGTTGGTTGTATAAGGTATAATACATTTGTTGGTTGGAGTGTTCTGTACATCTCTATTAGATATAATTGGTTTTTAGTGTTTTCAAGACCTCTATTTCCTTATTGATCTTCTGTCTGGTTCTTCCCCTGTAATGTTAAAAATGAATATTGAAGTGTCCCGCTATTGTTGTAGAACTATTTCTCCCTTCAATTCTACTAATGTTTGCTTTGTATAGTTTGGGACTTGATTGTTTGGTGCATATATGTTTATAACTATTATATCTTCTTGATATGTTGACCCTATTAATACATAGATAGCAATCTTCTTTGTCTCTTTTAACAGTTTTGACTTAAAGTCTATTTTGTCTAATATTAGTATAAACACTGTAGTTCTCTTTTTGCTACTATTTGCATGGACTATCTTTTCTCATCTTTTTACTTTTAATCTGTGCCTTTGGATCTAAAGTGAGTCTCCTAGATATTGCATGTAGTTGGATTATGCTTTTATTCATTGCCAATTTCTGCCTTTTGATTGTGGAGTTTAATCCATTTACATTTAAAGTAATTACTGATAATGAAGGACTTTCTTCTGTCATTTTGCTATTTGTTTTCTGTATGTCTTATACCTCTTTTCTACTTTACTGCTATTACTGCCTTCTTTTATGTCCAGTTGATTTTTTGGTAGTAAATAATTTTGATTCCCTTCTCATTTTCTTTTGTGTATATTTTAAAAGGCATTTTCTTTCTGGTTACTATGAGGATTACATTTAAAATCTTAAATTTAAAATACTCTAGTTTGATTTACTTCCAACTTTAATAGTACATAAAAGTTCTGCTTGTATATTGTTTGTCTTCCTCATCTTTATATTATTGTCAAAAATTGCATTTTCTACAGTGTGTGTCCAATAATGGAGATATAATTATTGGTATGCATTTGCCTTTCGAATTTTATTGGACCAAAGAGTTACAAACAAAAATACAATAATACTGACTTTTGTATTTTCTATGTATACCTTTACCAGAGATTTTTATTTCTTCATATGCCTTTTAGTTGCTGTTTAGCATCCTTTTATTTCAATGTGAATGATTCCTTCTACCACTTCTCATAGGGGAGCTCTAGTAGTAACACTTTCAGCTTTTGTTTATCACAGAATACCTTAATTTTTCTCTCATTTTTGGAGGACAGTTTGTTAGATCATGGAATTCTTGGTAGACAGGCATTTTTCTTTTAGTACTTTATACATGTCATTCACTGTCCTCTGGCTTTCACGGTATCTAATTAAAATTAGCTGTTAAACTTACTAAGAATACTTCTGTCTTGATATATGAATAGCTTCTTTCTTGATACATTCAAGATTCTCTCTGGCTTTGGCTTTCAACAGTTTGGTGTGTTTTGGTGTGTCTTTTGAACTTATCCTACTTGAAATTTGTTAAGATTCTTGGATTTGTAGATTCATGCATTTCATCAAATTTGGGAAGTTTTCAAGCATTAGTTCTTCAAATATTTCTTTTACCCCCTTCTCTCTCTTTTCTCCTTCTGGAGCTCCCATAATGTGTATGTATGTCTGCTGGATGGTGTCCAACAAATTCCTTAAACTCTATTTACTTCTTAAAATTCTTTTTTCCTTCCTATCCTTTACTTTTGATAATTTCAATCGTCCTATCTTAAAGTTAAGTGATTCTTTTCTTTGTCTGATATTGAATTCCTCTAATGAAATCTTCACTTTGGTCATTGTACTTTTAGCTCTAGAATTTCTGTTTGTTTCTTTATATACCTTAATTAATATTCTCATTTGTACATACATCATTTTCCTGATTTCCATTAGTTCTTTGTCCATGATTTCCTTTAACTCTATAAACATATTTAAGACAGTTGGGGTTTTAAAAAATTTTTTTACTGTAGTTTTTTCCATTACCATTTAGTCATTTTCTAGTAAGTTCAATGTCTAGATTCTTCTAGGGATAGTTTTTGTCAATTTATTTTGTTTCTTTGACTGGACAATATTGTTTTGTTTCTTTGCGTGTCTTGTGACTTTGAGTTGAAAATTAGACATTTAAATATTGTAATGTGGTAACTCTGCAAACTAGATTCTTCCAATTTCTCAGAGATTTTTTTAAATTGAAGAGTGTAGTAGCCCAATTGTTTTGTCTTTCCTCAACTAGTTTTCAAAGGTTATATTTCTTATTGTGCATATTCTTTGAACTGTCTGTTCCTTAGCCTGTGTTCAGCTGTGTTTGACAAAAATATTCTGGAATTCCAGGAACAAAAAACAAGACAAAACTGCAATACCTCTCCCAGTCTTTGTAGATTTGTTCTGTGCTGGGGTACTCCTTTAACACTTACCTATATGTGCATTAAGCCTATGGATCAGGCAAAGGTAAAAGCTTAGGGGTTTTCTCAAGTTTTTTTAAAAATATATTTTATTGATTATGCTATAACAGTTGTCCCAATTTCCCCCTTTATTCCCCTCCATCCTGCACTCCCCCTCCCACCAACATTCCCCCCCATTTCATTCATGTCCATGGGTAATACATATAAGTTCTTGGGCTTCTCCATTTCCTATACTATTCTTAACCTACCCCTGTCTATTTTGTACCTACCATTTATGCTTCTTATTCCCTGGACCTTTTCCCCCATTCTCCCCCTTCCCTGCTCCCCACTGATAACTATCCAGATGATCTCTATTTCTGTGATTCTGTTCCTGTTCTAGTTGTTTGCTTAGTTAGGTTTTTTTGTTTTGTTTTGTTTTTTAGGCTCAGTTGTTGATAGTTGTGAGATTGTTGTCATTTTACTGTTCATATTTTTGATCATCTTCTTTTTCTTAGATAAGTCTCTTTAACATTTCATATAATAAGGGCTTGGTGATGATGAACTCCTTTAACTTGACCTTATCTGGGAAGCACTTTATCTGCCCTTCCATTCTAAATGATAACTTTGCTGGATAGAGTAATCTTGGATGTAGGTCCTTGCCTTTCATGACTTTGAATACTTCTTTCCAGCTCCTTCTTGCCTGTAAGGTTTCTTTTGAGAAATCAGCTGACAGTCTTATGGGAACTCCTTTGTAGGTAACTGTCTCCTTTTCTCTTGCTACTTTTAAGATTCTCTCCTTATCTTTAATCTTGAGTAATGTAATTATGATGTGCCTTGGTGTGTGCTTCCTTGGTCCAACTTTTTTGGGGACTCTCTGAGCTTCCTGGACTTCCTGGAAGTCCATTTCCATTGCCAGATTAGGGAAGTTCTCCTTCATTACTTTTTCAACTAAGTTTTCAATTTCTTGGTCTTCCTCTTCTCCTTCTGGCACCCCTATGTTTCAGATGTTGGAACGTGTAAAGTTGTCCAGAAGGTTCCTAAGCCTCTCCTCATTATTTTGAATTCTTGTTTCTTCATTCTGTTTTGGTTGAATGTTTCTTTCTTCTGCTCCAAACTGTCGATTTGAGTCCTGGTTTCCTTCCCTTCACTGTTGGTTCCCTATACATTTTTCTTTATTTCACTTTTCATAGCCTTCACTTTTTCCTCTGTTCTGTGACCATACTGAACCAATTCTGGGGGCATCCTGATAACCAGTGTTTTGAACTCTGTATCTGAGAAGTTGGCTATCTCTTCATCCCTTAGTTATATTTTTGGAACTTTGACATGTTCTTTCACTTGGGCCATATATATTTTTTTGTCTGAGCATGCCTGTTACATTGTAAGGGGCAGAGTGTTAGGTATTCACCAGGGTTGGGAACCCATGTTGCTGCGTTGTGGCACTGTATGTGGGGGTGGGGTCAGAGAGGGAACAAAGCTGCTCACTTGACTCTGAGCTGGCTTTCAGTCACTTCCCCACCTACCCACCTGCAAATTGGGCTCTTCTGGTTCTGATTCCTGGGTGTTTGGGTTTGTGCGCAATCTAGGACCCTGTAGTTCTCTCAAACGAACTCTTCTGTGAGGCTTGGAGTTTCTCCTGCTGCCGCAACACCCACAGGTTTTTATGGCAGAGGTTTTGAGACTTTCTTTTCCCCATACTGGAACCCTGGGTTGTGTGGTCTCTCCCGTTCCCCAGTTGTTCCTCCTGGTTTATCCACACCCAAATTTGGGACTACCTGGTCTGCCAGCCACTGTCTCACCCACCCAGTCCTCAAGCCGCAGCCTTGCCCAGCATTCTCTCCACCCTTCCTACCAATGTGAACGAATGTTTCTTCTTTAACTCCTTGGTTGTCAGACTTCCTTCCATACAGTTTGATTTTCTGGCAGTTCTGGTTACTTGTTTTAAAATTTCTTGTTGTCCTTCTTTTGGTTGTGTGAGACAGCATAGTGTATCTACCTACACCTCCATCTTATCCAGAAGTCTGAAGTTTTTTCTGAGCATTGATCTTGCCCAGGGAATATTTGTGGCTTCCTAAATATTTCCATATACATGATTCTTTTGTCACTGGAAAGAGACCAGCCTGGAGCAGATCTGCCTCAGGCTGGTCAGCATTCTGTGGGTTCTTGGCTTCAGGCAGGGAAGATTTCACAACATGAGTCCAGGTGATTTTGAGAGTGTATTCATTAAAGCTGGGGACAGTGAAACAAAGGGAGGGCTTAGGGTAGCAGGAGTAACAGGAGAAAGCTTAGGCAGTCCTCTGCTTTGGCTTTCTAGAAATGTTATAGGAAAAAAGTGGGCCATGCCAGGCTGTGTGTACTCATTGAAAAGTAAAAGTCACAGTGAAAGAAGTGAGCTAAGTCAGGGCTGTTTTTAGCTCACTTAAAACTCTAGAAGAGAAGAAGCAAGAGGAGAGAGCCTAGGTTGTGCTCTGCTTTGGCTCTCTGAAAACATAGAAAAGAAGCCACAGTAGGGCTGTTGTTAGCTCATTGAAAAGTCAGAGAAAAGGGGCCTTGTAGACAGGTTTAGAAGGTAAGCTGGGGACAGGCTGCCATAGCCCATTGCTTCATGGTTGCAAGTCTCATGGGGAGCCTGAATGTTTAGGAGAAAAAAGCAAAGATACACACCTTAGAGGGAAGAAAGGGGTGAGCATTCTCCAGAGAGAGTCCTCGATGGGTCTTTGTCTTGAGGATTCTTATCTATTTTCTAAAGGTGGGAATTTTCTGGGAGGTCTTAGGGGAGGATCGCAATAGAATATTCATCAGCTTTATACTGATGCACCAAATAACATTTATTCCCCTCACTTTATCCATCCTTGGGTGTGGCTGGAACAATGGCACTAATTGGATTTCTGTTGAATAGGGTGATTTAAGCTATTTACCTCTAGTTTGGATATATAAGTATAAACCATTTACTCTTAAGTGTCCTTGGTTAGGGAAGATAAGATTTTGAGATTTACTAGATGGCTGTATACTGCTTGGTTGTTTAACTGCTCAGTTTCCCTATTCCACTTGTCCTGGCTTACTAGCCTGTCTCACTTGTAAATACTCAAGTTTCCCAAAGAAGCTCTCCAGCTTTTGTTCCCAGGCCTTAAAACATTGTTGTATCTTTGGACCATAAAATTTTGCTCCAGGCATGTGCAAGTTATTTATTTGGCTTGCAGTACTCTGAAAAATGTCTGTCATCTATCTGGTCCAAGCTGTGAGTTAGGTAAAATTCAGCCAAGCTCTAATTATGGTCTTTATGGCCAAGAGGAAATGGGGTGGTCCTAAGGGACCTATATGTTATTTTGTTGGAGAAAGGTCTCTGTATTTTCTTCCATGTCACGGTTGGAAGGAGTGATGTGGTTCTTTATATGGAGAACTGGACCATGTCTGCAGGCTCAGAAGTTTAAATGTGTCTTATGAGTCCTGTGCTCATTCACTCAACATCCCTAACCTATAGTTACCAAAGGGCAAGTAGGGTCCTGCTAACTGCCGCCACTTTCTGGGCAAAACTCTGGAGGCAAAAGTCTGGCGATAAAGGTAAGGAGTCTTTATTTAAAAGCTACAGAATTTTGGCCACATGCATTAGTTACTTAAGCCTATCAATTAAAGCTAAACTAACTCTTTAGATGCAGCTTTAATCAGTTAAACCTATCAATTAAGGCTAAAATCTTTAAGTACCCCTGTCATTCCCATTGTTATTTTTTAGTTATCTTATTTCTATAGGATTAGTTTACCAACTAAAACAACATAAGAGACAAAAGTTACACATTTTGGAAGAATGACAGGCTTCTGCCTCAGAGTCCATGTCCCCTCTAGAATACCCAAAGAATAACCCTGCCACCCTCTGCCAGACCAGCCCGATGCTAGGCTGTGCCTAGATTTTCTTCTCCTATCCAAAATACTGTCCACAGGCAGCTGCAGCATGATCATCCAGGTATCCTCCAGGCATCCTCTAGGAAGGCAGCCTGAGAACCAGTCTCTGCCCTCTTTTTATTTCATATCTTCTAACCCATAATTCCATGCACTCTGGAGACATTCAGCTTCCCGCCAATCCCATCCTGGACTGTTCACCATTGCCTCGGGCAACCTCCTCCTACAACCTCTCCCTACTCCTCCCTAGCGATCTGATCAGATCTATGTGTAGCTCTGTGACTAGGGCAATGACCTTCAAATAACAGAACTGCCTTGGTTGAACATTTAACCATATTTTATGCTCATTCTCTCTGACTATTACATCCTCAACTTGTTTCCTCAGCTTCCTTGGCCTTCCCTCTGCTATATTTGACAGCTCCTTGTGAAACAAGAGGAGGAAACAGGAGTGACATCAGCAAAATGGCAGAATAGGCAGCTTTATGCTCTCATTCCCCAACAGAAATATCACAAAACAAATAGGATCTGTTATGACCAACATTGACAGAACTCTGGAAAATGGTTGTTACTGAACCAAAGTGAGGTTTGGCTGCCTGCTGCTATCAAAAAGCAAATTCTAGAGGCAGAGGCTGGTGAGAAAGGAAAGGGAGTTTTATTCAAAGTCTCAGTGCTCTGGGAGAATGGGGGACTCCCTGTCTTCAGACTCATCAGGCTCACCTGTACAAAACCCAGACAAAACTCAGCCATTCCCAGCAAGACCAAAACCAAAGACAGTGCCTAGGATTCCTGCTCCATTTTACTTTTTAAAAGATTTTATTTATCTACTTTTAGAGAGGGGATGGGAGGGAGAAAGAGAGGGAGAGAAATATCGATGTGTGGTTGCCTCACACATCCCCTACTTGGGAACTGGCCCACAATCCAGGCATGTGCCCTAGAATGGGAATCGAACCAGCGACCCTTGGGTTTGCAGGCTGGTGCTCAATCCACTGAGCCACACCAGCCAGGGTTCCTGCTCCATTTTAAAGTACTGTCCTTTGGAGCCCGAGGTAACTAAGTGGTCATCTAGGAAGCTTATCTTGTTCCCAGCTGCTGTTGGCTTCGGTCTCCCTCCTGGAGGCTACGTGTGGTGCCAGCACTGCCATCGACCATGCAGCTTCTTATAGCAAGGTCCCAGGCTCCTGGGTAGTAGAGCCAGCGAAGGCACTGGTGAATGCTCCACTAGGTTGGCAAGAGAGAGATACTCCCTCCTGGAGGCCATGATGCTGTGCAGCCTATGGAGAGGGCAGACTACTGCACTATGCGGGTGCAGTCCCCAAATAGCAGCCATAAGAAAAAGAAAGCTTTCTTTAGTTTCAGGTGTGGGATGGACCAGGTGCTTTTTCAGAATCACCAATCAACTTCCTAAACTTCCACACACTCCAGGAGAGTATATCCCCCAAACAATCCCTTCTTTTCTCCAGGCTAGACTGACAGGCTTCTTTGGTCCAGCACCTCCCCCTGCCACCATTCTGACCTCTATGGCACATGTGCTCACCCTCCCATGGCCCCACACCCATTCAGTTACAGGAAGGGGTTAGGAGAGTTTTGTCCCCTATCCAATTATCTTGCTAGCCTTGTGTATGCTTAGTGCAATTCTTCTTCCTACTGCCATCTTGCCCAGTGGCAGAGTATCTGCCACCAGGAGCAGGGCATTCTGCACTGAGGGCAGGGCATTTGCAAGGCAGGAGCTTGGTTATCTGGGCACTGTGCTCCGGACAGTTCACAATCTCCTCCAGTGACCCCCACCCCCGTTCCCTGCCCTCCACCTGCCCCCAGGGGTCCAGCTAGGCTATCAGTATCAGTTGAAGGTTTGCAGAAACTAAATGAACCCTGAATGAAGACAGTGCGACTTCAAAGCAGTAGACAACATTTGTGGTGATTTT
This sequence comes from Desmodus rotundus, assembly GCF_022682495.2. Lineage (NCBI taxonomy): Eukaryota > Metazoa > Chordata > Mammalia > Chiroptera > Phyllostomidae > Desmodus > Desmodus rotundus. The sequence goes on along the minus strand of NC_071391.1, from coordinate 98,191,558 downwards.
ACTTGTCTTTGCCTTAGCCTCTCCCTGGCCAGGCAGCAGTCTTGAAGAGGAAAGCCTGTGTTGCCAGGTGAGATCCTGGGTTCCAGAGGGAGCAGAGCAAACCTTAACTTTAAATTATTAAATGTTTCTATTTTAACCTGTATGAAACTGCCTGACAAAGGTGTTAGTGTGTATTTCCAAATATGCTTCAAGACCTGGCCAACATATACTGGTAGAAGCTGGGAGAGAATATTTGTGACTGTAATCTTAGTATGTCATCTCAAGGATCAGAAAATAAAATTAGATAGGAAAGAATATATTAACTTGAAAAATACAAATATTAACACCCTAGCAAGGCCCCAAGAGGTAGAGTGAACTTACTAATTAGATGGCTCCAAGAAGTATGGAAAAAGCATCAGCTCACACTAAGTGAACTCAAAATGCCAGAATTTTGTCTGATGAAAAAGCAGAGGAAGGAATGAAAAGGTTAAGTAAAATAGGTATGCTGAATATTATATATGGCTGGAAGACCCAGCAGGTGATTACGTTTCATAGAAAAACTTAGAGAATACATCACTGACTAAGGCCATAAAGAATACATTGGTCTGTGAATATATAGCTTCACTAAAAAGTTGATTTGTGGCTGTGGCATTATAAAGAATTCGTGACTTTGTCCCTGGTTCCTGGGAGGCCACCTCTAAATTCTTGGAATTTCCCGAATTATCGAAGTGTCTTTGTTTTTCATGATGGGACTCTTGGACCACAGCTAAATTTATGCTAATGAAGTGACTCAGGATAGGAATAGTCATACCAGGAAGACAAACCATGTATGATTGGAGAGTTGGGGTTAGGAACTAAGTGATATCAAGGGCTGGAAATGGGCTGGAAATTGAGTTCCAATGTCATGATTCAATCAAGCACGCCTATGTCATAAAAACTCTGGCCACTTAGGCTCAGGTTAGCTTCCTGTTTGGTAATCATACATCAAAATGCCAGAGCAGTACATGTCCTGAGGACACAGAAGCTTATTTTTAGTAGTTTCCCAGACCTCAACCTCTGCTTCTCTTCCTTTTACTGGTTTGTAAGTATAGCACTCCCTTGAGTTCTGAGTTGTTCTAGCAAATTATTGAGACTGAAGGATCTGTGAGAACATCCAAATTTACAGCTTGTTTTTCGAAAGTGTAAGTGACCTGGGAACCCCTGAAATTGTAGCTGGTGTCTGAAATTAGGAAAATCTTGTGAAGGACTGTTCCCTTAGCCTATGAAATGTCATAGAACTCTGCACAGTTAGTGTAAAATGACCCTTGCATTGCAGTGAATCTCCTCTATAAGGCAGGGCTGAGAGTAGAAGAGGATGTTACAGAATTTGGCTCACTGATAAGCCCAAATCAATAGAGGCCAGGTGGTAGGACTTAACTGACAGAATCTAGAGGCTGTCATTTATCAAATGATTAGCAAGGTTGGAATGGCAGCCAAGGGGATCTGACCCATAGAACATTACAGAAATGATTAATAGAATTTGGTGTCCTTAGAAGCAAAATATAATAGATGACCACCAATAAGCATACTCTCAGCTTGTATTAGCAGAACAACTCAAGGATGGATGACAGGAGGTTGAGGACAATAGCCCCACTAAAAATGTCACACGCCTTACCTGGATGTGAGCCAGTATTTAATTTATTTTTTATGAGCAGTTTTGGTTTACAGCAAAATCGCAGGGAATGTACAGAAAATTTCTCATAAAGCTCTTGCTTCTACACATGCATCACTTTCCTATTGTCGACATTCTCCGCCAGAGTGGTATATTATATTTGTTGCAGTTGATGAACCTATACTGACTCATCATAATCATCCGAAGTCCATAGTTTATGTTAGGGTTCATTCTTGGTGTTGTATATTCTATGGGTTTAGATAAATTTATGACATGCATCCATCATTATAGTGTCATACTGAGTATTTTACTGCCCCAAATCCTCTGTGTTCTACCTATTTATCCTATCCCCAACTCACACATACCCAATCTCTCACAAATATTTTTTAAAGATTTTATTTATTTATTTTTAGAGAAAGGAGAAGGGAAGGAGAAAGAGAGGGAGAGAAACATTAATATGTAGTTGCCTCTAGTGTACCCCCACTGGGGACCTGGTCTGCAACCCAGGCATGTGCCCTGACTGGGAATCAAACCGGTGACCCTTTGGTTTGCAGGCCAGCACTCAATCCACTGAGTTATACCAGCCAGGGCTGACAAATACTTTTTAAACTATTTCCATAGTTTTGTTTTTTCCAAAATATCATATAGTTGGAATCCTACAGAATGTAGCCTTTTCAGATTTTTTTCCACTTAGTAATTTGCATTTAAGATTCCTCCATGTCTTTTTATGGCTTGATAGCACATTTCTATAGGTAAATGCTCAGCTTACACATTTACCTATAGAATATTTTGGTTACTTCTAAGTTTTGAAAATTATGAACAAAGCATCTATAAATATAAATGAAAAATTTTGTGTGAATGTAAGTGTTCAACTCCTCTGAGTAAATTCCAAGGAATGCAACTGCGTGTTTAATTTTGTATGAAACTGCCAAACAATGTTCCAAATGGCTATACCAATTCTCATTCTCTCCAGCAATGAATGAGAGTTTTTGTTGCTCCCCAGAATTCTGCGGTGTCAGTATTCTGGAATTTGGCCCTGATAGGTGAGTAGAGTAGTACCTCATTTTTGCTTTAATATGCATTTCCCTGATGACATATGATGTGGAACATCTGTATATATGCTTATTTTTTATCTGTATATCTTTTTAATTATATTTTATTGATTATTATAGTTGTCCCAGTTTTTTCCCTTTGCCTCCCTTCAGCAAGCACACCCCACTCCCTAAGTTAATCCCCACATCTTAGTTCATATCCATGGGTCATGCATATAAGTTCTTTGGCTTCTTCATTTCCTATACAGCACTTTATATCCCCATTACAATTCTGTAACTGCCAATTTGTACTTCTTAATCCCCTCAGTTCTTCGCCCATTCCCCCAAACTACCCTCCCATCTGACAACCATGAAAACACTGTCCATATCTATGATTCTGTCTTTGTTTTTATTGTTTGCTTAGTTTGATTTTAAGATTTAATTGTTGATAAATATGTACTTATTACTACTTTATTGTTCATAGTTTTGATCTTCTTTTTCTTAAATAAGCCCCTTTACATTTCATATAAAATGGTTTGCTGATGATGAACTCCTTTAGTTTTTTCTTGACTGGGAGGCTCTTTATCTTCCCTTTGATTCTAAATGATAGCTTTGCTGGATAGAGCAGTCTTGGCTGTAGGTATCCTTTTTCATCACTTTGAATATTTCTTACCAATCCTTTCTAGACTGCAAAGTTGATATTGGGAAATCAGCCGACAGTCTTATGGGAGCTCCCCTGTAGGTACCTAACTGCTTTTTTTCTTGCTGCTTTTAAGATTCTCTCTTTATCTTTAACATTCAGTATTTTAATTATGATGTGTCTTGGTGTGGGCCTCTTTGCCTCCGTCTTATTTGGGACTCTCTGTGTTTCCTCAACTAGCATATCTATGTCCTTCACTAAATTAGGGGAGTTTTCTTTTATTATTTTTTCAAATAGATTTCCAATTTCTTGCTCTTTCTCTTCTCCTTCTGGTACCCCTATGATGTGAATGTTGGGCTTCTTGAAGTTGTCCCAGAGACTGGTTACACTGTCCTTGTTTTTTTGGATTCTTTTTTCTTCCTGTTGTTCTGCTTGGTTATTTTTTGCTTCCTAATATTCCAAATCATTGATTTGGTACTCAGCTTCATCTATTCGACTGTTGATTCCCAGTAAATTGTTCTATATTTCAATTAGTGTATCCTGTATTTCTGACTGGATCTTTTTTTATGCTGTTGAGGTCCTCACTAAGTTCTTTGAGCATCCTTATAACCAATGTTTTGAACTCTGCATCTGATAGATTGTTTATCTCCATTTTTTTTTAGTTCTTCTGTAGTCTTGGTCTGTTCTTTCATTTGGGCCATATTTCTTTGTTTCCTCATTTTGGAAGCCTCCCTGTATTTGTTTCTATGTATTAAGTAGAGCTACTGCAACTCCCTGTCTTGGTAGTGTGGCCTAATACAGTAGGTGTCCTGTAGGGTCCAGCAGGACAGCTTCCCCTATCACCCAAGCTGGTGGGCCCTCTGTGTGGGCTGAGTACATACTTCTCTTGTACTTGAGGCTTGATTGCTGTTGCTAGGTCAATAGGAGGGGTTTACTCAGGTCAGTCAGCTGCAAGAACTGGCTGTGACCACTGACCACCAACCTCTGCCTTCTGCAGAGGATCAGATGTGCAGGGGCTACTCCACAGAATGAGATTTAATTCAGCAGGGCCCTGGAGTCTGCTGAGTTCACCCCTTGAGTATATCACTTGTGGAGGTGGTTGGGTGGTGATGCTCAGATGTGGTTGTAGCTGGCCACTAGGTACTCTGGCTCTGGAGTTTCTGAGATGGTACAGGCCAAAGACAGCCACAAACTGTTTTCTGTCTGGGGTCACTTGGCATACACTATAAAGTGATCTGAAGATGGCTGTTATTTGTGCTGGGCTTGGAAGTGTCCGAGAGAGACCAGGCTGTGAACTGAGGCCAGCTGTTACTAATGCTGGGTCTGGGGCCTCTTAGCAAGAGGTACAGGGGCTGGAGGCTCACTGAGGCTGGCTGTTGCTTGTTTGAGAAGATTTACAAATATCTGAAGCATGAGCTAAGATAAGCCATTCATATAGAAAAGCCACTCAGCAAGGGACACACAGCCAGAGGAGTACTCAGTCTGGCATGACAGTTGAATTTGCCGCCAGAGAATTTGGGGGATCCTGATGACACCTAGAGCTGGGAGAAGAGGTGGGCTGCAATTGGCCATGACCCATATAGACTCTGGACTTGCCAGAGAACTGGACTGTGTGGAAAGCCAGGAGGTGGCTTGGAGCAGTAGTGGCACCCAAAAACACTTTTTTCAAAAGGGGAACTGAGGTGCACCATGCAGGGACCTCGCCCACACATCGGCCACTCCAACAAAGAGGGAAGAGTGTGGGCACAATTTGCTCACACTCAGTGCACTGTGCAGGCTGATCAAAGGGGTGGAAAGTGAGGTGGCTTATTGGCACCGTCCTGGCACAAATACATAGAGTGAATAGTACAGGCTGCACAGTTCTCTGAGGGCGTGGGCTAGAAATTGGGCATCTGTGCTTATTGTAGCGCAGTCTGAGCCTCCATCCTGTGGAACCACAGGAAATGAAAAAAATAGAGCCCAGCCTCCCTCTGCCTTCAGGAACTTTAAGAGTAAGACAGTAAGACCTGGTGCTGAGAGAAAACCAGGGACACATCCAGAGAGAAATCAGAAGGAAAGAGCAACCGTTGAGATAAATTTCACTTTGCTCTTCATCAGAACTTGCATGTTTTTAAAAAATTTTTTATTTCTCTTTCTTCTTTTTGTTTCTTTAGTTTTTTGTTTGTTTTTAGTGTTTGTTTTGTTTTTTTAATTCTCCCTTTCATATAGCATTTTAATTTTTTTCTTTCACATCATCATATTCCAAATAAGTCACTACTCTTGGTGTTTCACTTTGTATTCTTTTTATTAAGATTATATGTTTCTTATCATACTATTGTTATTCCAAATCTTACACAGCACCTTTCCCTGGTCTTAATTCATTTTGCCATCTTCCTGAGCTTTATTACTGTTGTGGTAAACTTTATTTTCTCACACACCATGCCAAGTTCCTATGCCTTAGTCTCACTATTTCTCCTCCATCTAACCTCACACAAGCACTCTTCTCTCTTAAGTCACCTCACATTCTTTTCCCCTTCTAATAAGAGTCTTATTTCTTTTACACCTTTTATAAATAGTGGCTAGTTGGGTGAAATACCATGGTTATTGCTGTACTTCTCCAAAGGAACTCTTATTTGTTCACTATTTGTTTGTACTTTAAATCCCAGAGAATACTCCCCTACTGTCTTACTCCATTTTTCTTTCCCCCTATCACAGATCTGTTCAGTGAGAAATTGTATTTCATTGTTTCTCTCTCCCCTTTTTTCCCCCTCTCTCAACTGGGGCTTTACTTTTCACTCTTATTAGTTTGCTTCCCTCATCCTCTCAAAGTCATTCTTCTGTACTGTAGACATATTCACTTTTCACTTTTCTATAAATATTCTTATTCCTGTCCCACCTTTATTAAATTTCATTCAACCATTGTTGCTATTGACCCTGCTGGGTTTTTTCTGCAATTTTGCTCCCATTGGCCCAGTATCTTTTCAATTTTACTTCAAACCTCATAGTATCCTCTTCCCTCTTCTTACCCCACTGTTCCCATAACCGTTTTGTGTTTTACTCATGTATTAAATTTTGTTCTTTCCCTTTCTTCACCTTGGATCTATCCCAACTCTTATCAATTCTCCTCCCTCTTACCACTCAATAACATTGTCCCCTCTTTTAGTCATCTCATATTCCCTTTGCCATATCTTATAATATCCACGATCTCTCCTCACTTTTATTCATCTCAGTTCAATTGTAGTTGACATTGCTGATGTGGTACAGGGGTTCTTTTTGCTGGCATAGGTTTGCTGGCATAGGTTGTCTGGTAATACTGCTTTGTTAACCAATACCTGTACAACAGCATACAAGACAACGTAGGATCTCTGAATATTCGTGAGCCTGATGGAGGGGAGAACCCACAAACAAAGAAGGCACCAACAGGTAAAACCCAAGTACAACAAGAGAGCCCACACAAATGGAATAAAGTGCAGTCCTAGAGCATCCAGACAAAGAGATCAAAGAGACCACACTACTGAGTCCCACAGAACCCTTACCACACAAGCTCATCCCATGAAGACAGCTGGCAAACCAGAGCATTCAGAATCACAGAAACAAACAAAAAGAGTCATCTAAAATGGACAGACAAAGAAACAACCTGCAATAGAAAGGAATGGAAGATTCCCCAGTAAAAGAGCTAAATGAAATGGCAGCGAGCAAACTATCAGACAGAGAACTCAAAAGAATGGTTATAAGGATGCTCAGGGAACTCATGGCAACTACAGGGAACTGAGTGGGAACTACAACAGTATGAAAAAGGAAATAAAAACTATAAACAAGAATCAGGAAAAAGTTAATAACACAATATCTGAAATAAAAAAAATACACTAGAAGGAATTATAAGCAGGCTGCATGAAGCAGAGGACCAAATTAGTGAATTGGAAGACAAATAGAAAGAAATACCCAGGTAGAGCAGCTGCATGAAAAATGACTAAAAATATATGAAGATAGCTTAAGGAAACTGCAGGACAACATGAAAAGCAACAGCATTCAAATCATAGGAATACCAGGAGAAGAAAAGGAGGAAGGGATTGAAAACCTGTTTGAAAAAATAATGACATGAAACTAACCCAACTTGGAAAGGGGAAAAACCATTCAAGGTGAGGAAAAATAGAGGATTGCAATCAAGATGAACCCTAAGAGGCCTACTTCAAGACACATCAAATGCCAAACTTTAAAGACAAAGAGAGAATCTTAACGGCAGAAAGGGATGCACAGGAAGTAACATACAAGGGAGCCCCAATAAGACTAGCAGCAGATTTCTCAACAGAAACACTGCAAGCCAGAAGGGATTGGCAAGAAATATTCCAAGTAATGAAAAACGAAGGCCTGCAACCAAGACTACTCTACCCTGCAAGGCTCTCAACTAAAATGGAAGGTAAAACAAGGAGTTTCCAGACAGAGAAGGCTAAAAGAATATACCTCCACTAAAACCAGCATTGCAAGATATGCTAAAGAGATTGCCTTAAGAAGAAGAATAAAAAGAATGAGAGAGGATCACAGGTACAAAAGGGAAACATGAATAAGTACTATCAATAATAACCTTAAATGTAACTGGATCAAATGCTCCAATCAAAAGACATAGGGTAGCTAAATGGATAAGAATACCTGATCTGTATAAATGCTGCCTACAAAAGACTCACCTCAGAAAAAAATACCTATACAACCCCAAGTGAAGGGTTGAAAAAAAAAATTCCAGGCAAATGGACAGGAAACCCCTCCCCGGGGTAGCGATACTTATATCAGACAAAATAGACTTCAAAACAAAGGCCATAAAAAGAAACAGAATCCACCAAGAAGACATAAACATTGTAAACAAATATGCACCCAACAGAGGATCACCCAAATATATAAGTAAAATCTTGGATGTCTTCAAAAAAGATATAGACAGCAACACACTTATAGTAGGGGATTTTAATACCCCACTGTCAAAGATGGATACATCTTCCAAACAAAATATCAACAAGGATGTTGTGTCACTGAACGATGCACTGGATCAGATGGACTTAACTGATACATATATAGAACCTTTCATCCCAAAGAAGCAAAATACACAGTCTTTTCAAATGCACATGGAATATTTTCAAAGATAGACCACATGATAAGACACAAAACAAGCTTCAACAAGTTCAATAAAATCGAAATCATAGCAAGCATTTTCTCAGACCACAAGGGTCTGAAACTAGAAACAAGCTTCAAGGATAAAACTCAAAAACATTCAACTTCATGGAGATTGAATAGCATGCTATTAAATAATGAATGGGTCAAGGATGAGATCAAGGAAGAAATCAAAAAGTTTCTGGAAACAAATGAAAATGAACACACACAGTACAAAACCTATGGGACACAGTGAAGGCAGTCCTGAGAGGGAAGTTTATAGCGATACAGGCCTACCTAAAAAAGATAGAAATATTTCAAATAAACAACCTAACCAACATTTACACGAACTGGAGAAACAACAACAAACAAAACCCAGAGCGAATAGAAGGAAGGAAATAATCAAGATCAGTGCAGAATTAAATGACATAGAGACTAAATAACAATTCAAAATAAATCCAGGAGTTGGTTCTTTGAAAGATAAACAAAGTGGACAAGTCTTTAACCAGACTAATCAAGAAAGAGAGAGAGAGAGAGAGAGAGAGGACCCAAATAAATAAAATCAAAATCAGAAATGAAGGAGGAGAGACTACAACTGATACCACAGAAATACAAAGGATTGTAAGAAATTACTATGAAGAACTATATGCCAAGAAATTTGAAAACCTAGGTAAAATGGACAAATTTCTAGAAACATGTAATCTTCTAAAACTGAATCAAGAAGAAGCAGAAAACCTGAACAGATCGATAACAGCTACTGAAATTGAAGCACTAATCAAAAAGCTCCCAGCACACAAAAGCCTTGGACTGGACGGTTTCACAGGAAAATTTTAGAAAATGTTTAAGGAAGAGCTAATCCCTATTCTTCTCAGACTATTTCAAAAATTCCAAGCACGGGGAAGGCTCCCAAACTCTTTTTATGAAGCGAGCATCATCCTAATCCCAAAACAAGATAAAGACACAACAAAGATAGAAAACTTCAGGCCAATATCACTGATAAACATAGATGCCAAAATCCTCAACAAAATATTGGCAAACTGCACCCAGAAATACATTAAAAAGATCAAACACCATTCATCCCAGGGATGCGAGGATGGTACAATATTCACAAATCAATAAATATAATACATCACATAAATAAAAGGAAAGACAAAAATCACATAATCATATCAATAGATGTGGAAAAAAAACATTTGATAAGGTACAGCACCCATTTATGATAAAAAACAATCGGGAAAGTGGGAGTAGAGGGAGCATACCTCAACATAATAAAGGCCATATTTGAGAAACCTACAGCCAACATCATATTCAATGGGAAAAAACTAAAAGCTTTCCCACCAAGATCAGGAACAAGACACAGATGTCCACTTTTACCACTTCTATTCAGTGTGCATTGGAAGTTCTAGCCACAGCAATCAGACAAGAAAAAGAAATAAAAGTGATCCAAATTGGAAAAGAGGAAGTAAAACTGTCATTTTTTGTAGATGACATGATAGTCTATATAGAAAACACTATAGACTGCATTAAAAAACCACTTGACCTAATAAGTGAATTTGGCAAAATAGCAGGATATGAAATGCCTTCAGAAATCGAAGGCTTTTTTGTACACCAACAATGAACTATTAGAAACAAAAATAAGGAAAATAATCCCATTTGCTACAGCAACTAGAAAAATAAAGTACCTGGGAATAAACTTAACCAAGGAAGTAAAAGACGTGTACTCAGAAAACTACACAACACTGAAGAAAGTAATTAAGGAAGTCATGAATAAATGGAAGCATGTACCATGTTCATGGATTGGAAGAATTAACATCATAAAAATGGCCATACTACCCAAAGTGATTTATAGATTCAATGTAATACCTATTAAAATACCAATGACATATTTCACAGATTAGGACAATCATTTCAAAATTTATATGGCGCCATTAACAGCCCCAAATAGCCTCAGCAATTTTGAGAAAGAAGAGCAAAGCAGGAAGCATTACAATATTTGATAGCAAACTATATTATGAGGCCATGGTAATCAAAACAGTCTGGTACTGGCATAAGAACAGACACATAGATTAATAGAACAGAATAGAGAGCCCAGAAATAAACCCATGTCTTTATAGTCAATTAATATTTGACAAAGGAGGCAGGAGCATAAAATGGGGTAAAAATAGCCCTTTCAATACATTGTGTTGGGGGATCTGGACAGCTACATGCAAAAAAATGAAACTCGACCACCAACTTACACCATACATGAAAATAAACTCAGATAAAAGACTTAAATATAAATCATGACACCAGAGAAGTCCTAGATGGGAACATAAGCAGGAAAATTTCAGATATTTCGCACAGCAATATTTTCACTGATACATCTCAAAGAGCAAGGGACATAAAAGAAAGCATAAACATATGGGACTTCATCAAAATAAAAAGCTTCTGCATGGCTCAAGAAAACATTAGCAAAATAAAAAGAGAACCAACCATATAGGAAAATATATTTGCAAATGATACCTTGGGCAAGGGTTTGATCTCCAAAATATATAAAGAACTCACATGACTCCACACTGGGGAGACAAACATTCCAATTCAAAAATGGGCAAAGGACCTGAACAGACACGTCTCCAAGGAAGACATACAGAGGGCCCAGAGGCATATGAAAAAATGCTCAGCCTCAATAGCAATCAGAGAGATGCAAATTAAAACCACAATGAGATGCCACTTCACACTGGTCATAATTGCTGTCATAAACAAATCAACAAACAAGTGCTGGTAAGGTTGTGGAGAAAAAGGAACACTAGTACATTGTTGGTAGAAATGAGACTGGTACAGCCACTGTGGAAAACAGTATTGAATTTCCTCAAAAAACTAAAAATAGAATTGCCCTTTGACCCAGCAATTCCACTGCTAGGATTATACCCTAGGAATCCTGAAACATCAATCCAAAAGAACCTGTGCACCCTAATGTTTATAGCAGCACAATTAACAATAACCAAGTGCTGTAAGCAACCTAAGTGCCCATCAGTAAATTAGTGGATCAAAAAACTGGTACACTTACACGATGGAATACTATGCAGCAGAAAGAAGGAGCTCCTACCCTTCATGACAGCATGGATGGAACTAAGGAACATTATGCTAATTGAAATAAGCCAGGTGGTAATAGACAAATACCATATGATCTCATCTGTAAGTGGAACCTAATCAACAAAACAAACAAGCAAGCAAAATATAACCAGAGACATTGAAATTAAGAACAAAATGATAGTAACCGGAGTGGAGTGAGGAGGGGGATGTCAGGGGGAAAGAAGGAGAAGGGTCTTCAAGGAACATGTATAAAGGACTCATGGACAAAGGGGAAGGGAGGATTGAATGTGGGAGGTGGGGTAGGTAGGGCTGGGGAGAGTAATGGGGGGAAATGGGGATAACTGTAATTGAACAACAATAAAAAATTTAAAAATAAAGAAAAAAAGAGAATGCATGGTTAACAGCTTTGGTGGGTCTGTATGTTGCGTGGACAGAGCCTCAGGGCATCACTAGGTTGGGGCAAACAATGTTAGCCAGATTGATGGAGTCTCACATATGACATACACCTGCCAGCTCCAAGGCTCTGTTGGGGGAAGGTTTGATGCAGGAGTTATGAGTTGGAAAATGTTAGTTTCAGGTAATAGCCAGTAAGTTTAGTAGTTAATGCATGCAAAAAGCTGTTGTTTCAGGAACTGAAAGTATGACCCACCCTTACTCCAGGAGACCACAAGCAGTTCCACCTCCATGCCTCAGGAAGACTGCAAGCAATCAAGATGGTATCTGAGCCATTGTACTCCAGGGTGTGATATCCACCACCCAGGACACAAATAAAGAATCACCAGTCAACAGCTGAAGGAATGCTGTAACTTTTTATCTGATTAACCTTTTCCCTGAATTCCAAGCCCCTTACCTACACTTTTCTTCTCCTTATAGAAAGGGTGAGTTTGAAATGGAATGATAGATGGTCTGTTAGGGTACAAACCCTTGTGAGATTGCAGGCCATCTGAATAAAGCACTCATAATGATTCAATCCCTGTCTCTGCTTATTGGCCATGTTAGTGACAGGCAGCACAGATGCTGGCTTTTTTGGTTTCAGGTTCAGAAAAGGAACATTGACCTCCGCCCTGCAGTTCTGTCTGGGAGAAAGCTGTCCCCCAGATCTTCCCTTGATGCCAGACATTTCAGTTTCTCCCTGTATATGACCAGTGCTTTTCAAGTTGATACCCCAGCGCTGAAGCTCAGAGGGAGTGAGTCTGAGTAAGTCTGTGTGTGGTCTTTTAAGAGAAATTGCTTGGGAATCCAGAAGTTTCTTCCACTGACTCAATCCCCACTGGTTTTTACTGCCAGAAGTAATGGGAACTTAAATTCCTGGCACAGGAATACTCATCTGGGGGGCATGGTGTTTGGCTGGGGCTGAGATATCCCTACCGAATTTTTATCCACCACACGTGGGTGTGGGAAAAGTCCATTCTGCATTTCTGCTTCTCCTTGTCTCCACATCTTCACACCCCTATCAGTCTGGATGGATGTGGGTTCTTTAATTCCATAGTTGTTGTACAACCATTCAACTTGATTTCTGATGGTTCTCAGTTAAGGCTGTTCTATAGTTTAGTTGTAATTTTGATGTGGTTGTACAAGGAGGTAAGCTGTGCTTACCTATGTCTCCATCTTGACCAGAAGTCCTCTGCATTTCTTCTTTTTTTTTATTGTTATTCTATTACAATTTTCCCAATTTTCTCTCCTCTGCCCTACCTCCCCCTCCACCCCCACAGTAAATCCCCATCTTGTTGTCCATATCTATGGGTCATTTATACTTGTTCTTTAACTAGTCCCTGCCCCTTCTTTCCTCCCTTATCCCCCACCTCCCCTCTGGTCCCTGTCAGTCTGCTCCTTGGTTCCATGCCTCTGGTTCTATTTTGCTCACTTGTTTGTTTTGTTCATTATGTTCCTGTTATAGGTGAGCTCATATGGTATTTGTGTTTTCCTGCCTTATATCTTCTTTTGTGTGGTGGTTGCTAAGGTCTTTGGTTTATTTTTAAATTGTTTTGTTTAATTTCTTTTAGTTAAGTTTTAAGAGTTCTTTGTATATTTTGGATAACAGTCCTTTATCAGATGTATCTTTTGTAAACATTTTCTCCCAGTCTGTGCTGAGCCAGTTTTCAGAGTTGGAGCTCAATGATTGAAGAGATAGCCAGGTTCCTAAAAGAAATGCTACAATACCACAGTAAGTATACACAGTAATGTCCCTCCCCAAAGGGACCTACAGCTATTCACTCAGGTCACTGTACACTAGGAAAAAAGGAATACTCAGACATTTTGAAGACTCTTGGAAACAGGTCTAAATTAATATTGATAACTGGAAGATCAAAGCATTATCATGACCCTGGGTTGGGATGGAGTCATATGGAGGCCAGGTAATAAACAAAGTCCTGGCCAATGTTCATCTTTTAGAGGGTCAACTGTGCCTGCAGACACACCCTGCATTCCTTTCTGCATTCCTCAAATGTATAGTTGGATTGACATATTTGGCAGTTGATGCTACCATCACATCAGGTCCTTGGCCTGTGGTGTATGAGGTATCATAGTGTGGATGGCCAGGTGGAAACCTCTGAAACTGCTCACCTCTACCCTAGTCAAGATAGTCTATCAAAAATAATAGCGCATGGGGTGGTGGTGATGGTGAAAGTAGTGCCACTTCTATACACATAAAGGATATAGGAATCATACTCTCTGCCATATCTCCTTTCAATCACCAGTTAAATTGGGTAGATTCTGGAGGAAGACTACAGACTACCAAAGGATCAAGCAAGTAGTTGCCATAGTTGCAGCTACTGTGCCCGATGTGTTGACTTCGCTAACACTGAATGATACAATCTGAGGCACAAGCTAGGCAACCATTGATCTGACGAATGCATTCTTTCCTATCATAATTGGAGAGTAGCAGAAATAGTTTGCTTTCACATGGAACAAACAGCAATATGAATATACAATTTTACCCAAGGATATGTTAAGTCATTTACCTTCTGTCATAATATTGTTTGAAGATATAAGGACCACTTATACAGTCCACATTGATCTATGATATAGATGACATTATGGTGATGGGATGGATAAGCAAGGTGCGGCTAGCTCACTGGAGGCCATGGTAGGGCATATGTGCTCTAGAGAATGGGAGAAAAAAACCCCACAAATTTCAAGGGCTAGCCTCATTAGTAGCATTTTTAGGGTTTCAGTGAATAGGGACATACTCGCACATCTCCTTCAAAATGAAAGACAAATTATTCCATCTTGCGCCTCTTACAACAAAGAAGGAAATACAATAATGGTACACCTCTAGTCTTTGGAGACAGCATATTTTACAGCATATTCTGTACTGCTTTTGCCATTGTGCTGGGTGACAAAAATGTCTCCCAGCTTTGTCATTAGCCTGTATCACTAACCACCCCAGTACAGGCATGCTGAGAGTACCATGACAGCAGAGATAAATGCTACACATGGGCACAACAACTCCCATTTACCAAGGTTAATCATCTTACTACTACTCTTCCTGCCAAATAGCTGACCTGCCAGCAATGGAAACAAAAACTAAGCTCCGAATGTGCCACCATTCCTCAAAGAGCCCAAGTAGTCTCCCGGTGGTTAGATGACTACATTAGACCTTTCTGGAAGGTTCAGTGGTTCATTTTCAAGGAAGACATACATTCTTTTTTTTTAAGTTGAAATCATTTTTTTTTATTGTTGTACAATTACGGTTGTCCCCATTTTCCACCCATTCTGAATATGCGTTTGTCTTTTCTGCTTATAGAGCTGTAGCACCACCATCCAACATCTTACACAGTGTCTGATTCACTGGTGTATGAACCTGTATTAAGCATGATTTTAATTCTGATGTTTTGACATCTGGATCCTTGCTGACTGTTGGAAGACTCTATATGCAGAGTTAGCTAACTCCTAGAGAAAATAAACACTTTGAGCACACCTTTCACGTGCCAGGACCCAGGACCCAGGACCCAACCCTCAACCACCTTCACTATCAGTTCTTACACTGAGCCAATATTCCCTTGCTGTAGTCACCCCAGGGACAGGTACCAGACAACGTAGGACAGCTCTTATACCACAGAGTCCATTGAAATCATTCAAATTAGTCCATCTTAAGCCTGGTTACCCAGCCTCACCCATTTTCACAGTAAAGACCTTTACCCACATCTCCCAAACCTCTCCCTGTTCTTCTGCCTCCTGGCCAGCCCTGGTACCTCCCTGCATGGTGTGGTATGCCCCACTCCTCATGGGAAATATGAGTGAAAAATTATCTTTCCAATGGCAGTCATTTCCTAATTTGTTGGTTTCAAAATACTTGAATGATAATAAAGCCTACATTTTAAACCAGATCCCATATAGCATTAGACTAGAGGACATTACAGCAAAGAAGGTGTGAAGTGAGTCCATGACCCTGAACTCCACCAGCTGTATCACAAAGCACATCACCCAGAAGCTGCCAGACAGTTGAAGAAATAACCAAAGCACCAGCTCAAAGATAATTTTCTGTGAAGGTAAAGTGCCATCCTCCAGCATGCAGTACATGTACTGAAGACCTCATATGGTGCTGTGTCCCCAATGGGAAGAACATGTCAGCATACAGGAACTTCATTTCTGTAATGACTTTTTTCTTGATTCAAACTAGCCTTGTCCAGTCTAATAGGGACATGAGTCCCTTGCCTCCTTTCAAGCAGATCTCTCCACTTTTGCCCATGCTGCATGTCTACTCCTTTAATCATTAAACCCTTAGGATATCAGGTTCTGGTCAGCATCAAACTGTCTTAAGAATAAAGCCTCTGGTCTGTTGACCATGAGAACAGAGTTTCAGTCAAACTAAAGGTAATATCTTGACCTCAGTTATGTTTCAGCCCCAGGCCCATGAAAGCAGAATGACCCTACTGACCACATCCTTGCGAAGCCAGACATCACGATGCCATGGCTGACATCAGGACCAGATGCAATGATCAACTACTTCCTACCCAGTTCCCAACAAATTGGTAGGGCCAAAGACCCCAACTCCCTTAGATACCATGATTAAGATTTTTTCCTGTGCACTAACTGGTGTGGTTCAGTGGATTGAGCACAAGCCTGCGAACCAAAGGGTCGCTGGTTTGATTCCCAGTCAGGGCACATGCCTGGGTTATGGGCCAGGTTCCCAGTAGGGGGCATGTGAGAGGCAACCACACATTGCTGTTTCTCTTCCTCTCTCTCTGCCTCCCTTCCCCTCTGTCAAAAATAAAACCTTTTTTTAAAAAAGTATTTTTCCCATAAATGATCTTTCTTGTGCAGGCCATTTTTTTAGGCAACAGCTCATGTGTGTCTCTGGGCTTGGAACAATTTCCATAAATAAACCTTTATTTTTTTGCTACAAACTCTTGTTTACTTTGATTGGGTTTGATATGTGCAGGCAAACAAACCCCTTTAGTTTGGTAACAAATACATAGGTCCAAGAATTAAGGTGGAGAAATCAAAGTTAGTCCCAGTGACCATCCTTTAAATAACTTATGGAGGGATTTTGTGCTTCCTGTTCTTATAGCTCTTGGCTCAGCAGGGTTACAAGCTATCTGTTGCTTTAGGTTCTCTGTTTCCAGGGACCACAGAAAAAGAAGATAACTTACCATTTTGGCAAGAGTGATTCATCGTGATCATAGGAGACTGTAGGACAACTCTTATACAATGAAGACAGGGAATAATGTCCAAGGAGTCCAGGTAGCCCACCTTGGGTACTCCTTTTCCTAACTTTGACTGTAAATGGACAGGTACAGCCACCTTGGCCTGAGAAAGTCATGACAGCCAGGGGCCACTGAGGTCAACAGAGGTGGTAGCTGAAGGTGAGAGAAGCTTGAGTGCTATGAACTGAATGTTCGTGTCCTTCAAATTCATATGTTGAAGTCCTAATCCCCAATGTGATGGTATTTGAAGACGGGGCACTTAGGGTAGAGCCCTCATCGTGGAATTAGTGCCTTTTAAAGAAGATACACTGAAAGAACTTCCTTTCTTTCTCCATCTCTCTCCGTCTCTGTCTCTGTTTTGCCTTCCATGTGAGGAATACATATTGTTGCACCGCACAATCTATGGTATTTTTGGTACAGCAACCCAAACAGACTAAGACACTAAGTAAATAAGTATTAGTTGTGACTCTGAGACCAAATGCAATAGTACAGTTTTTCTCACTAAATTCCCTCTTCTAAGCTTCATCTCAGGGACTGAGGAAAAGCTGCTACCTGAACATGCATGGAGAGCTTGTATCTGAGCAGGGCAAGGGGTAGACTGTGGTAGACGTGCAGATGTGCCACTTGCTTCATGGCAGCCCCCGTGCCTAGTGTGGAAAACACAGGAAGGAGAAAGATCCTGCTCATTGGCTCCTCCAGGTCCACCTCAGCTGCAGAGAGCCACCTTGCCTGAGGTCACACTTCAATGAGGGCACCGCTTCCTTACCTGTTGGCTGAGTGCAGGAGAGTATGAAAGCATTTGCTTTGTGGTTCCGGTGAATCATTCCTGCTCCAGAGTTCTCTGCCAGGCAAGCTAAGTCTTTGCAGTTCAATTTCTTTCTCTGCCCAGTCTGCCCAATCCTCCCTTTCACAGGTGTTAATCTCTGCATTAGTCAGCTAGGGCTGCCATAGCAATGTACCAGAGACTGGGGGGCTTAAACATCTGAAAGGTATTTTGTCATAGTCTTGGAGGCTGGAAGCCTCAGTCAAGGTGTTGGCAGAATTATTTTTTTCTGAGATCTGTTGTTTTGGTTCATATATGACCATCTTCTTCCTGTGTCTTCATATTGTTTTCCCTCTGTATGTGTCTCTGTCCTAATCTCCTTTTCTTGTAAGAACAGCAGTCATTTTGGATTCAGATCCAGCCTAATAACCTCATTTTAACTTAGTCATCTCTTTAAAGTCCCTATTTCCAAGTGTAGTCACATTCAGAGGTTCTAGGGATCAGGGTTTCAACCTATGAATTGTTTGGGAGGGGGACACATTTCAGGCCATAAAAATCTCTGATGAGCATCTTGTGCCCCATCTCAGCATCCGTTTCTGGAAAATCCAGTCTGGTACCCTGAACCAACACATTGAGCCCTGATTCCCAATGTTAATAGGCTTTGCCTAATGGAGCTAATATTTCTTCCCTTCAATCTACTGCTTCTGCCCCTGGCCCTCACCCTTTCAGTACGAAAACTGCCTACTCCTAAAACAAACAACCATGAGTGAAGCCTTACTGACTCAATCTTAATATTAATATTTTAATACTTCTTTAATTTATCTCTTTTCCATTCTAGCACCACTGCCTTAGTTAAATCCATTGCCATCCTTTGCCTGGTGTTTTGCCAGAGCATCCTAAATAGCCTCACTGTCTCCTGTCTTGTCCTTGTTTAATTCATTTCCTGTGCTGCAGTCCAAGGGATCTTTCTGAAGAATTCTGCAGACAATATTTATATGATATTAAACTGATGTGTTTTTCCTTCCATTGAATTTGTAGCATTTAGAGTTTGAGAAGGCGGCTGAAAAATACCTAGGGAAAGGGATATCTACTTAGGTCTGCATGACAAATGAGAGAGATATGTTAAATCCATAGCAGGAATGTATTATTATAAACCTTGCTGGAGTGAGAAAGAAGAGCATTGTTTATTGTTTCCTTCTATGTTTCAGAATTATTCCACGGTACATTATGAGCCAAGCTGAGAGTTCTGAGCACAGCTGTTGAGAACACAGAGTAGCAGCAATGCAGGCGCTGACATAGGAGATTCCCTGATGGGGGACCCAGGAGAGCCTTTCTGGAATGGGAGAGAGCAGAGAAGTTCAGATATGGGGATTCTCCTTAAGCCTGGAGTTAGTCCCACCTGCCCCCACCCCACTGGAAGTGTCTAGACTACTTTGGAGAAGACCAATGGACAGGGAGGGCGTCTTCTCCATCCTTTGGGCACAGTTTTGTGAATAGCAGAACTCTTCCTGGAAAGGACTGTCTCCTGGTTCCCATCTCATGGCACGTGAGGGGAGAAGAGGGCTGAGGGAATGGGGGACTGGAGGAGCCCCAGGGTCAAAGTGAGAGGGCCTCGTGGAAGTGGTTGAGTCGGGCTGTGCAGCTGGGTGGCTGCTGCTGGCCTGGTATCAAGAGTGCAGACCAGGTGCTGGTGTCCAGCAACCTGTGCCACTGGACTAAGAGACTTGAGAGACTGGCAGGGCTCACAGGGAAACATCTGAACCTGAGGATTCTCTTCTAACCTGTGAGGAAAAGAATCGAGCTTCTCCCCACACCCAAACCCCATGTGAGGAGAAGAAGGGGTAAGGGACCTGCCTTAAGAGGAGAAGCTGCTAGAAGGGCACTTTCAACTTGGGCAAGTGTTTTCAACCTCCACCCCTCCCACACAGTAAGTCCATTAGAGGGAGGCAGAAGACAATGAATGGTCAGTTACAGAAAGGGCCCTTTCCAGTCCCTTCCTTTCTCTGATCTCTCCCTCCTGCCCTTCTCCTTCTGTCCACCCTCCCTCTTCCTCCTACCTCCACCTCCCCATTCCTTTTTTACCCTTTCTTTCATTTTTGCCCCTCAAATTGTAATTTTGAATGTTAAATTTGACCCCCTCTGATGCATGATTGATCATGTCCCTTTCCTGCGAACATCCCCTGGTGCTCTACCAGTGGTGAAACCCCAACACATATCTTTGCTACAAAGAAAGCTAGGAAAGTGAGTACTGGCTCTGAAGTTTCTAGAATGGAAAGTGCAAGGGAGAAGGAAGCTGGGAAGGATTGTGGTGAGTTTCTGCCACAGAGATACTCGTTTACCAGGCAGGACCAGGGGCATAACATGATTATGAAATAGAAATGTGCAGGTTCGGCTGCCTGCCACAACAAAAGCCAAACTCGTGAGATAGGTGCTCATGCAAAAGAAAGAGGCTTATTCAGGTGCCGCCACCAGGGCGAATGGTGGACTCCCCATCTCAAAGACCATCTCTCCTGCTCAAGAGCTTTTTGTTTTCCTACCCAATCACCTTGCTAGTTTTTGGCATGCTCAGGCCCTATCCATTCATCTTTCTAGCCTTTGGCAGGCTGGGGTCCTGTTCATTTATCTTTCTAGCGTAAAAACCTCCCCCTGCACCATTTTGGCCAATGGGGGAGACCATCCCTGTGCTCCCTGTCTACACTATCAGGGTCAGTGGAGGGGGTGCTACAGGACCCAACGTCAGGGAATGCCACAGCCCTCCTGATACTAGACACAGTGCCGGTGGTGCCAGGGCTGGTGGGAAGGAGCTGCTTGCCCCCCCCACCTCCATACGTGCCCGCGGCCTGCCCCTCTGACTGACTGACTGTTTATGGTACCAGACTCCCAGAGGGAAGACCCAGAGGTGCTGACTCAGAGCAGGCTGCCTAAAACAGTTTGGACTGCTCCTGTGTTTGTTTTATCGGATTTGCCCACTATGGGGAGGCTGGTTATAAATACAATAATTGTGTGAACACAATCTAGGGTGTTATTCCATGATCCCCATCTCCTGGTGTGTAATCTGCTCCCCTTAAGTGTAGGTGGGACCCATGCCAACAAGTGAAACTCAGGGTTGGCTAGGAAGGAAAGACTTGAAAAGGAATAAGTTGTTTGTATCAGGGAAAAGCAATCTCAGCGGCGAAGGCCTCTTCCCAGAGATTATCGGCAAGTATGATACTTCCGCTCAGATGACGAGCAGTACTTGGGGTGCATAGAGCTCCGCTGGCTGCCCTCGATGCAGGGAAGACAAGTCTGTGGGCTACAGGGGTTCTGTATCTGTCTTTCCATCAGCAGTCATACTCCCTGTCCCCTGGGGTTAGATGTTGCCTAGAAGGGGTCTCTGGACTGAGGGGAGCAGCTCAGACTTTCTCCTTTAGATACTTATCCTGTGACTTGTTTGTTTTGTCTAAATTGAATCCCCACATTATTAAACATAAGTATAATCAAGTGTAAGTACAAGCCCACATTTGAAGGTCAAATACAAAAGGTTTCTGGATTTATATCATTTTGCATTATCCAGGCTTCTTCTTTCATCCACCAGAATGAATAAATAAGACCTGTCTGATACCAAAATAATTTTCTGGGCAAAGTGGAATAAATGTTAAAATGGAGGAAAAAATATTCTCTGAAGACAAATAGGTTTTTACCCAAGATTGGTCTGGGAGAGATGGAATCTGCCTGTTATTTTCAATTGTTATCACCTGGCCCTTTGTTATACAGGTAACTGGAGGGGCTACAAAACATGACAGGGGAAAAAAGAAAGAAAGCAGAGTGAACAGTGGCGTTCATCAGTTAGCCCCAAGCACATGCTGCTGCAGCTATGCGAACCTCGGAAGGCGCTAGACACTAATCAGTTCTCCTCAAGATCCTAGTCAAATTCCTTTTTTATGAAAATCAAATTTATTTTGATAACTTAATTAATTTTTTTTCCCCAGAGGGAGCTTGAGAAACCAACCCATTTCACACCCTAAGTTAGCTGGATATTAAATCAGACCAAGATGATTCGTTATTCCATTTTCTCTTCCCATTTCCAAAAAAGACAAGACATTTTATAGCTTGAGGAATTTTTGACGCCTTCTAAAGAGAGGCGAGAGAAACTATAAAGCTATTTCTCTTCTGACAACTTGATTATTTCTCATCTTAGATTATCTGAGAAGCCCTATCTGTAGTTTAAAAAATGGTTTGCTCAGTAACATTTATGTAAGAATTAGTTCTACCTCTTTTAAATTACATATATGTCTGTTCTTGTCAAATTTAATAGGCACTTTAATTAGAGAAATGGAATCCAGGGACTGAAATAGTATTTTTAAATAGGCTGCATGGTTCTTTGCTGCTTTCAGGACAAAGAAGGTATACTTTTTACTGTAAAATATAATATCCATATAGACATATGCAGTTTAACAGGCAATTTGAAAGTGAATAGTAGATATAACCACCACCTGAATCAAGAAACAGAATTTTATCACCCCTTAAAAGGTTGCTCCAGGCTTGCTCCCAACCGTGACCCATGACTTCACCAACAGTGATTGTCTGGTGAAAGGGTCAGAACCGACCTGTCCAAGATCTGCTAATTCAGCATGTGGATTATTTTGAGCTGAAGGCTATCCAGACCCTGCAGGCTCAGGAGAAGCTTCTTTTCCCTCTCTCTTAAATAATTTAAATCAGGGGCCTTGCCCATAATAAGTCATCACCAGAAATAACTTTTTATGATCTCTCTGTAGGGCAGGGCAAACATCTAATTACTGACATCTGCTCTTCTTATCATCCATCTATGGCCTTCCTCCCCTCTGAAGCTCCCCCTCCCCCGTGCCTTACCTAATCCTGAGCTCAGAATGTCATATAGACCTCGTTTTTCCCTCTGTCTCTAAACCTTTCATGTATGTGGGGTTCCCACCCATAGTTATGAAATTAAATGTGGTTATTTTCTGTTGTTGATCTGTCTCATGTAGATTTCAATTTCATTATTAAACCAGCCTACTGAACTTTGAGAGTAGAGGAAAGGTTCTCCCTCCCCGACACACACACGTTTCCCTACTACACATGGATTCCTGAATAAAGACAATGCCCCTCTATTTCTCTCTCTCCTTTAAATGTCAGCGGACCTTGGTTCTACACCTTTTCTTTTTCACTCAACATACTCTCATCTCCTAGTAGATATCATTCGCTCTTATGGCTTCAAAGACCACCTGTATGCCCCAGATACACGTATCTGGCTCTAACCTTTCGCCTGGCCTCCAGATCCTTCCTCTGCCTGCACGTGGATGGCTTAGTGAGTGAAATACCGCAGAAATACCGACACCCATCTTGGACTCCTCTCATTCCAATCTCCAGTGAAATTACCACAATCATCGGATTCTCTCACAAACCATGTCTCCAACCCATCCACTTCCTTCCATCGTTGCTACTCTAGTCTATGCCATTTCCTCCAGATACATGTGACACTGTGATTTATAGTAAAAAAGGTATATTTGCTCTTCATTCCCATTTCTGGCACAGAGGTCCTAAAACCGTGGTATTTTCTAAGTGACGAGAACCATGAAGGTGTCTTTTGTTATTCATAAGGAGCCCCTTTTTGAGCACACCTGACTGTGCTAATGAGGTTGTAACAGTGGGAAATGTAACCCACCTCACTATTCTTTTGACATTGTTTCTGTAAGTGCTGACCCTGACTAATATGTAGCTTGCTGATGAACAACATCTTTATATAAGAATCCTAGGAACTAGCTTCAAAGGATACAGACTCCAACCTTTAGGCTCTGGGAGATTTGCTGGCCTTCATCAATGGAGCTAGGATGACTAAACCAGGATGATACATACCAGACCATCACTTGCCTTATCAGAATGGACTGGCTAGTCTGCATGCAGAGTATCCCTGCCCTGGATCTCTTTGTTCTGTTCCTCTGCCCTGGATCTCTTTGTTCTGTTCCTCTCTCCCTCCTTATAAAAACCTCTGCCTGCACTGAGAGGTGGAGATGGGCTTTGAGACATGAGTCCCCCATCTTCTAGGCAGCCAAAATCTGCAAATAAACCACATTCCTTTATATCAGCACCTGTCTCTCAAGTATTGGCTTTCGTAGTGGCAGGCAGCCAGACCTACATTCAGTTACAAGGTGACTTAGGTTGGGGCTGGTCACCAGGAAGACCAAGTAATTTGAGGATTGGAACTTCCAGCCCCACCCACCAGTCTCTGGGAAGGGGCAGGAGGTGGAGGGACTGCAGATTAAGCTTTATAAAGACTCTTAAATAGTGAGATTTGATGAGCTTCTGGGTTAATGTATCAATATACCTGGAAGGTGGTGTACCCCAATTCCATGGGTACAGGAACTCCTGTGCTTGGGACCCTTCCAAACCTCACTCTGTATACCCCTCCATCTGGCCGTTCATCTGTATTCTTGATAATAAACTGGTAAATGTAAGTAAATGTTTTCCTAGGCTTTGTTAGCCATCCTAGCAAACTATCAAACCCAAGAAAAAGGTTGTAGGAATTCTGATTTTAGTCAGTCATTTGGAAGTACAGGTGACAACTTGGACTTCTGGTTGGTGTCTGAAGCAGAGGCACTCCGTGAAACTGAGTCCTTTACCTTTGGGATTTGATGCAATATCCAGGTAGACACAGTCAGAATTGAGTTAAATTTGTGGGACACCCACTCTGTCCATTGAGAACAGGAGAATTGTTTGGTGGTGTTGGATGACACTTGAGAATATGCTCAATCTTTATAAAAGCTACTAATTATAGTAATTATTATTTGCAATTACTGTATTTATTCACAAGCTCTTTTAGTAAGTGTTGATTGTTCATCTCCATTATTAAAATATAAGCTGCATGGGAGAGAGATCCTTCCTGGTTTATTGACATAGTCTTAGAACCAAGAACACTGCCTGCCAAGGAAGGGAGGGAGGGAAGAAGGGACAAAAGGAGGAGGAAGCACAGAATGAAGAGTGATTGAGTTTCTTAGGCAAAAGAGGAAACGCCAAAAGTTTCCTCCAGCACGATACAGAAGAGTCTAGACAAGACTGAGGAAGTTAAGTGTGAAAACGGAGTGAAGGGCTTTGAGGACCCAGGCCCGGACGCTCGATTTAAGCTACATTTACCTAAATCTTTGAATGACAGAGCAGGGAAATTATGTGCCCTCTATCACAGTAAGTATGTTCCCGGCCCCCACTCCACCAATTACACCCAAGTCCATACCTACTCACCCCTCTGGTTTTACTTTTCTCCATTTCTTCCAGGTGATGTGCTCCACGGCACTTACTGCTCCGACAGCTGTCCGCACACCAGTGGCCCGTCAGCTCGCGTGCGAACAACAGACCGCACTCCCGTGTGCTGCACAGTATCCGACTGCAGTTCCTGAGCTGGGCACTGAGTAAATGCTAAATGAAGGTTGAGGAACGGAAGGTCAGAGATTAAAGTACTTTCCCAAGTCATAACAGCTGTGGGGATTTGAACTTTTATTTTTAAAGCTATACTCTTCTCTACATGGCTACCAGTTTTGTGCACTAAATTTTAAATATTCACCCTTTCACATTTTCATCAGCTCTCCATCTCCAATGGGCTCATTACTACCACCTGTTTTTAGTCCTGTCGTATGAAAGAATAGTACTAGGGAAATCATGTAAAAACAGAATTTGCATTATTTGGAATTCTCTTACTCTTTTTCATACTTTGATTCAAGATGCGAGATATTAGGGCGAAACTGAAGTTGTTACCCAGATTTCTCTGACAAACTGTTTCTGGCTTTGTTGCTTTACTGTTTATGTTAGATTGTATTGTTTTTCAAAATGTTTACCCCCCTTTCCTGTGGGAGTTATACTTTCCCACCCTACTGAGGTCAGACTTGGCCAGAGACCTGTCTTGGCCCGTGAAACCTGAACAGTCATGTGTCATACTTCTAAGCAGAAGCACAGAGTCATGGTGTGGTTCTGCCATTTTCTTTTCCCTCTTCCACAAAACCAGCAAAGTCCCAGACAGGAGTTGTTCTGTCAGCTGGGGTCTGAAGTAAAGAAGCCTTGGAGCAGAGCCATGGATGACCCATTAATGATACATGATGTGAGTTGCTATAAACCACTGAGATGTATGTCTGTTGCCGTGGCATCACTCAGTCTACGCTTACTGATAATCCTTTTATAATTCATCTTACTCGTAGTCAGCAAACACGAATTTTGTCAATTGTCCCTTGTCTCCTGTCTCAAAGCTTTTTACTGTTAAACAATGGGGTAGAAAAACAACTTGGCACCCATGACTTTCAACAGTATCAGTTAATCGGGTGTTTTCCCTTTGTTGATGGCAATGGGTGCTGTGATTCAGAGGAAGGATTTGAGATTCAGATTCAAAATCTTGCATTTAAAATATGGTGTGACTTTGAGCTTTCATGTCCTCATCTCCAGAGTATGAAGGCTTCCAGCACACTATTAACATGCAGTAAGTCCTTAATAGATGCTGGATATTCTTGAAGGTTGAGGTATCTTTAACTCTAGAAACTTCAACTTTTCATTTGGCTCATTCTATTATTAAATTAAATTTTTCTCAGTTCAAAAATTTACCTCTTTCAAGAAAACTTCCTTGGTTTGTATGAACATTTGAAACTTACCTTGTCCTCCACTATCCATTAAGCCCTCTCAGGCTGTTTGTACAGCACTGACATATTTATTCTCATGCAATAGTAGGAGTTTGATAGAAATTTGTTGAATTAAGTGAAATTTATATTTTATATATCCATGTGAATATTATGCACATATGCATCAGGTAAAACTATGAGTCAATGAGACTCTCATGGAAATGAATTATTGTGTAGCATTTGATTTATTGAAAAGAATTTGTATAATGTTTATTTAAAAACACCTGTGAACTCAGCACCCAACTTCACCAGCACATTCCCAATACCATCAGGCTTTGCGTCTGCTCCTGGCCCACCCCATCCTTCTGGCCCTTCCCCAGAGATAACCACTATCTTGGGTTTCATATTTATTATTGAAATACTCTGTCAAGGCCAGACATTACATAAGCAATGAGGATTCACCACTTCAAAGTAATCATCTTAGCACTGGTTGGTGTCGCTAGTGGATTGAGTACTGGCCTGCGAACCAAGGGGTTGCCTGTTCGATTCCCAGTTAGGGCACGAGCCTCGGTTGTGTGCCTGGTTACGGGTGGGGGGTGTACGCGAAGCAACCACACATTGATATTTCTTTCTTTCTCTCACTCCCTTCCCCTCTCTCTAAAAATGAACAAATAAAACCTTTTTTCAAAAAGTAATCATCTTATACTGCTTAAAACATTTTGGTTGCCTTTTATAGAATTACCTTAGGATCCTTAGACATGTTCTTTGAATGTTCTCACAAAGATTTACTTTTTCAAAACAGTCTAAGGCACTAACAATACTTGTTACCATTTATTAAATATTTATGTGTCAGGCACTGTCCTATGCCCCCTGAATTCATAGTTTCCTTAGTCCTCACTTTCTGAGTCCATTTTACATCTAAGACAATTGTTACAGAGCAAGGGGGCCAGGGGGTGGTTCCTTCACGATAAATTATTACAGAAAGGATTCCCCCTTTCTGTCTCTGGACGTTCCTTCCCCCACGCCCACCTGCTAGGTTCGCAATGCCCGCCGCCAGAGGAAAGACGTCTCTCAATGCCAGAGACTGGTGAAAAGGAAAGGAATTGTTTATTTAAAAGTTACAAAAACTTAGAGTAATGGCCTAATGTCTTCAATAAGATACTAAAGTCCTCTAGAATACCCACAGATGCACAGTCCTTCCCTCTCCCTGTGCCCAGTCCTGGGTACCGTGTCTCAGGAAAAGATGTAGAAGTCCGTGATTCAGGCTCCCAGCACCATCAGCTGTGTGGCTGCTGCAATCTCCAGTTAATCCAAAGCCATGTGGCACCTTCTCACGGCCCACCAGCAAGAGTCCTTTCTCCCCTTTTCTTCCCAGCAAAGTCTCTCCTGCTGCCTAAGCCGCGTGGCAAGAAGAAGCACTCCAAAACCTCGTGGTCCTCTCTACTCTCCTTCAGAACCGCGTGATCCTTTTCCCCACTTCAGAACCACATGGACCTCTATCTATCTACTTGCTTCAGAGCCTCGTGGTTCTCCCATTTACTTCAGAGCTGCGTGGTCTACTCCCTATTTACTTTGGAGCCGCGTGGTTTCTTCTTCTCCCCCAAAACCTTGTGGTCCTCCCTACTCTTTGAAGCCGCGTGGTCTCCTCCTTTTCTATGGCTGCCGGGCCTAGGTTTAAATCCCAGTACCCATCTTCCTTTGCAGCCCCATTTCTGACTCCTCCTACAGTCAGCTACACCTGCCAGCATCCCCGTATTCTTCCAGCTTTACTGGGCTGCCATAGTAAGTCTGGGCAGGTGTGGCCCCATGGCATGGAGCCAATCATCTCCAAGCTCTCATGCAGGCCCTGTAACCAGGGGGAGTTGCTTCCCAGTCCCACCTTGGGTGGAAGTCACTCCCATCTCCCTGGCTCAAAGCAGGGCCACAGCTATTTAACATATCCATGAAACCAGTTAAAGGTTATAGATATGTTAAATGACCATGCCAGGGGTTAGCTGCAAAGCTTTTGCTGTACAAAACAGCTCTGAATGGCCCTGTTCCATGTGTCCCATCCCCCCTGGCTCAGGCCTGTGGGGGTGAAGACATCCTACATACATTTTTCTAATATTTCCTGGATACCCTGAGTCCTGGACCCCATTACAAATCCCTTCTTGGGGCCCTCCTCTTGGCTGCACCCTGCTTCACAATGAGACTCAGCAAGGTAAATAGCTCATCCCAAATCACCTGGCCAGTAAGAAGCACAGCTGGGCAAATCCTTCACTGTGAAACCCCAAAACCCCATCCTAATTACTGAATATGACCCTACTGACATGCAAAAGCCATCTTGTGAATTAGGTGAAAGGTGGGGTATAGGAGACCATTCTGCATGGCGTGGGCCCAGCTCCCAGTTGGAAAGGCCAGTGGAAAGCGAGGTCCAGCACACAGGACCCACGCCCACGGATAGGTTCTCCCGTGGGGAATCAGGCCTGCATTGTACCTAGGCCGCTTTGAGACTTGCTTTTTGCTAAAACTCCCTCCCTCACCCTGAATTGAGGCAGCAAATGTTTACTGCATATCTTTAAAGTAACTTCCTAAAATCTATGCTAAACTTTCCAAGGACTATGCTAAACTTTCCAAGGAGGAGTGTAACCAGTTCAACCACTTTTGCCTTTACATCTGCAAATTTCCTTACTTTTTGATGTAATTAGCAACATCCTCTCTGTTTTCTGTGAAAGGTAACCACCTAAAGCAAATCTATGCATAGTAAATGAGGACCATTCTCAGTGTAATGTGCCCAGAAAAGTAATAAAAGCCTGTCAAGGCCAGGGTCAGGGCACTCTTCTCTTGAGAGAGTGGCTGAGGCGCTTGGAGGTGCTCTCCCCTTGGGAGAGTGGCCGTGCCATCCCTTTTCCTCCACAGGACTCGGTAGTCTGTGTGAATTTGTCTCGTTGCAGACACTGCGGGCCAATGTCCACATCAGCGGGGGATAATCAGGATAGGAAATACCATCTATGATTAAGAACAAAAGCAAGACTCCACTACGAATAGTGAAACTGATTTTCCTCAGTTGTCCTGGCTCTGAAAAGGTCCACAAGCCGGGTTCAGGGTTTGAGAAATGGTCCTAAGTGACTGCCTGGAAGGGCTCAGCATGATTGGAAGTGTTACATCAGCGTGGTTAAAATTATAATATCATCTATACAGACCTGTCCCATCACGTTGAGAGGGGACTCAAGAGTTGGAAAATTTTAGTTTAAGATAAATAGTTAATAAGCCTAGTAGGTAATGCATATATTAAAGCTATTGTTTCAGGAATTGTGGGCAGGGCCTACCCTGACTCCCTGGAGAGACTCCTGGGGCACAGCTGGAGACATCTGAGCCATTATGTCCCGAGGAGAGACTGACAAACACCCGTCTGGGGGACAGCTAACGCCCAGGGCGAGAACGCTGCAGTTTTTAAATCTTATTTCCCCTGAATTTCAAAACCCCTGACCCACTTCGTTCTCTGTTATAAAAAGGCTGGCTTAAAGGAAATGTAACATGGTCTGTAAGGGTACAATACCTACCGTCTTCTCAGATTGCCAGCTTTCTGAGTTAAAGTGCCCGTAAAGATTCAGTCCTTGTCCCTGCTTATCGGGTCTGAGTGGCGACAGGCAGCATGAACGCTGGGTTTTCCAGTTTCAGTTTTTTGTGAATGTAAACAGTGATTCAAGGGAGGAAGATCGTTTTTTCAACCAATGGTGCTGGGGAAATTTGACACCCACAAGTCAAAAAAAAATGAACATTCACTTAACATCACACCTTGAAAATTAATTAAAAATGGATCACAGACCTTAAAAATATAAGTGTAAAGTTATAAAACTTTGAGGGGAAAAAAAAATATCTTTGGGACCTAGGGCTAGGAGAATAGTTCTTAGACTTGACACTGAAAACAGGATTCATAAAAGGAAAACTTGACCTAATTGAAATGAAAAGCTTTTTTATCTGTGAAATATCTTTTTAAGAGGATAAAAAGACAGGCTACAGAGTGGGAGAAAATATTAGCACACCCCATATCTGATAAAGGACTTGTAACTGGAATATACCTTTATTCCAGTTAGTGTTGAATAGAACTTTCAACACTCGACCTTAAAAAGCACTCAATCCAGTTTAAAAGTGGTCAAAAGACAAGAATAGAGACATGATGTGACTTCATAGAAGAGGGCACAGAGACGGCAGATAAGCACAGGAAAAGATGTTCAACACCATTTGCCATTAGGGAAACTCAGACTAAAGCCACAATAAGCTATCTCTATACACCTATTACAATGACTAAAATAAAAAATAGTCACAACACCGAATGCTAGTGAGAATGGAAAAACTGGATCCCTCACACATTGCCGGGAGGAATGTAAGCTGATTCATCCTCTCCGGAAAACAGTTTGACAGTTTCTTACAAAATCAAACATACAACTGTTACTGACTGAGACCTGGTTCTTGCTGATGCTGTTAAGGAATTACACATCAGCAAATCTACTAGCGTGCAAGTAGGGTTTATTGGTGATATGTTGAGGTGGGGGATGGGGAGGCAAAGGTTCAGGGCAAAGCAGGGCAAGGGTGGTGAAAGTAAGGGTGGTCAAAGGCTGGGAAGGCAAGCAGTCACCTGGTCCTTTGTTCTGAGGAGTTACATAGTTGGCGGGATGGGGGTGAAGAAGTTACATATTGATCAACAGGTAAAGGTGGTGCCAGATTTGGGGGCTGATGAATACCCAAAGGTGTTTCTGGGCTTCTTCCTTTGGGCACTGTGCGGGGAGGGTGTGAATACCCAGAGGTGTTAATGGGCTATTTCCCTTGTGTTTAGGCTCCTGTATTAAGTTCTTTGTTAGATTGCAATGGTGAGGGCCCAGCCTTTATTTCCAACACAACTACCACACCACCCAACAGCTGAACTCTGGGCATCTGTCCCAGACAAATGAAGACATGTTCACACAGGAACATGCATGCGGTACTCACAGCAGCTTTACTTGACCTCAAATTGGAGTAAAAGGTATTTTAAACTAGAGAAAATTATTTTTAGCCATATTCATCAGTGCTTGCCCCCTACACACATAACAAATTAAAATCAGTAGCTAAAAATGCCTTTTATGAAATTCCTGCTTTGTAGACGATGCAAATTAGTGGATGATCAGAAAAAGGTTTGTATCATAAGAAAGAAAGATTTTTATTTAACTTATTAATATTCAAAGAGGATTTCCTAACACTTAGAATGATGTTTGAGAGATAGAAGTAGAGAGAACGTCCTCTGGTTGAAACGCAGAGGCTCTGCTGACCCTGGCTGAAAGGAGCACACTTCCTCCCTGACGACATCCTCTTATCACCAGATGGACCATCAGAAATTACCATGGGGCTTTATTTCTTGCCTTTCTTGTTAGAAAAATTCATAAACTTCAAATTTTACTTATGTTCATGTTAAACTATCATATTTGCATAATGTCAAAATATTGTTTGAAATCTTACATGCATTTATTTTAGTTAATTTCAATCTCAGAGACCCATGGGTACTAAGATGAACTGAAACCTATTTTCCATCTGGCAACCATGGCCCAATTTGTCCGTAACCTCGCAGAGAAGGCCCCAGTGCTGGTAAATGCTGCTGTGACTTACTCAAAACCTCGACTGGCCACATTTTGGCACTATGCCAAGGTTGAGCTGATTCCTCCAGCCCCTGCTGAGATCCCAACAGCTATTCAGAGCTTGAAAAAACCAGTCAATAGTGCTCAAACTGGTGGCTTCCAACAGCTCACAGTTAAGGAAGCTGTGCTGAATGGTTTGGTGGCCACTGAGGTGTGGATGTGGTTTTACGTCGGCGAGATCGTGGGCAAGCGTGGCATCATTGGCTACAATGTTTGAAGATCAGTCTTTAACATCTATTTCTTTTTGGTTTATTATTTGAATGTTCTTGGATCATGAATGATCAGAATAGTATTTGAATAAAAAAAGATTTCAAAATCAGTGTTTTCTATATCAAACACTGCATGGAAAGGTCACAATTTCTCTTGATATTAGGTTGGATTGTCTTTTGCTTTAATAACGTTAATACAGCTCTAAATGCATGTCTTTGCTTAGCCTGAAAATGGAAAGCATACATGTGAATATACCAATCTGGTATATATATTTATGAGGAAAACATTTTAATTTAAAGGTCGGAAATATGGTATTTCCAAAAAAGTAAGAAAGGGCCTTGAGAAAACTAGAACTTGCTGCTGTAGAAATAGTAATACCATGTATTAGAGTTACATCATGTCAGTAGTTAAAGAACAAAATTGGAATGGTTTCTCTTTGCTAAAATCAGAGAAAGATCTTTCTGATAACACCTATGTCTGATGTAAATGTTGGGATATTTGGTGGTATTCCAAATACGTATCTTTATAACATCTTTAACACCAGTGAAAGAGCCATGACCTACATTATTCTATCTGGTTTTATGATTTTTAGAACCTATCTTTGCCAAAATAAAATACCTTATGGATATTTTTTAAAAAAGATGAACTGAAACCCTCTGTGACTCCAAAGCCCTCCCAGCTGAAACCTGGGCCTCTCTGCCTGACATACAGACACATTCATTATGGTTACTATTCATGATGCCAACGATGGTGGGAGAAGAGCTCAGACTGACCAGCATGCACATTATTGGGAGGTATTTCTCAATTTATTGCTGAGTCAAAGACTTGAACAACCTACTATATGCCAGGCACTGTTCTAAGCATTTTACACGTGTTAATTTCTTATAATCACCCTATGAAGTAATATTGTTACTCTATTTTACAGATAAGAAAAGTGAGGCACAGGGTGGCGAATAACCTGCTCACAATCACATATATAGGTGGCAGAGGCAGGATGCAGACCAAGCAGTTCAGATCTAGATTCAGCTACACCACCTCCCCCTTAGTGAAAGAGTGGGTGGGTGGATGGATGGATAGATATACAAAGGATTAAATGAACAAGTTTGTCTATTGTGGCCATATGTTGCAAATAAGATCTCTGTTGGCATGGGAGCTATGGTTCCCAGGGCCTGTCTGGCCTCCGTATGTCAGTGACTGGCCTTGTTCCCAGCCCAAGACCTGCTTTTTTGTGAATGCCAGCTTTGTTGAAGGACTTCAGTGTTGGGAGGCAGGAAACCTGAGTTCTTATTTTGGTTGGATCACCAGCTTGTTGCAAGTTCTCAGATAAATTGATGACCTCTTTCCCCATCTGTAAATGAAAGCTCAACTGGAATAATTGCTTTTTAAAAATTATTTATTTATTTAATTTTTATTGAATTTATTGGGGTGACATAGTTAATAAAATTATGTAGGTTTCAGGGGTACATTTCTACAATACATTATCTGTATGGTGTATTGTGTGTTCACCACCCATAGTCAAGTCTCCTTCCCTCTCCATTTATTCCCCCTTTACCCTCTTCTCCCTCCCCCCACCTCACATTTCCCTTTGATAATCACCGAACTGTTGTCTGTGCTTACGAGTTTTGTTTTTTCTTTTATTTCTCTTCTTTTTTATCCCCCCTTTAACCTTTTCTACCTCCTTCCCCCCTCTTCCCTCTGGCAGTCACCATACCACTGTGTGTCCATGAGTCTTTCAGTTCTTTGTTTAATCCCATCACACTTCTCACTCAGCACCCAACCACCTCCCCTTGACAGCTGTCAGTCTGTTCTTTGGATCCATGAGTCTGTCTCCACTGTGTTAGCTTATTTTGCCCATTAGATTCCACACATAAGTAAAATCATATGATACTTGTCTTTCCCTGGACTGACATATTTTTCACTTAGCATAGTACTCTTTGGGTACATCCATGCTGTCACAAAGGTAAGATTTCCTTCTTTTATATGGCTGAGTAGTA
This sequence comes from Desmodus rotundus, assembly GCF_022682495.2. NCBI lineage: Eukaryota > Metazoa > Chordata > Mammalia > Chiroptera > Phyllostomidae > Desmodus > Desmodus rotundus. The sequence continues at coordinate 98,157,219 of NC_071391.1, read as the reverse complement.
TTCCATCATGTAAATGTGCCACAGCTTCTTTATCTACTCATATACTGATAAGCACTTGGGCTGCTTCCAAATCAAGGCTATTGTAAATAATGCTGCAATGAAAATAGGGGTGCATATAGTCTTTTGCATTGGGTTTTAGATTTCTTTAGATATATTACCAGGAGTGGAATCACTGTGTCATAAGGCAGTTCCATTTTTAATTAAAAAAAAATGATTTTATTTATTTATTTTTAGAGAGAGGGGACGGGAAGGAGAAAGAGAAGGAGAGAAACATCAATGTGTGGTTGCCTTTCATGTGCCCCCTACTGGGGACCTGGCCTGAAACCCAGGCATGTGCACTGACTGAGAATTGAACTGGCCACCCTTTGGTTGGCAGGCCCATGTGTTTTAAATTTGGGTGGTATGTCCATACTGTTCTTCACAGTGGTTGCACCAGTCTGCATTCCCACCAACAGTGAATGAGGGTTCCCTTTTCTCCACATCCTCACCAACACTTTTCATTTGTGTATTTATTGATGATGGCCATTCTGACAAGTGTGAGGTGATTATCATTGTGGTTTTAATTGGCATTTCTTTGATGGTTAGTGACATTGAGCACCTTTTCCTATGTCTGTTTGCCATCTGTATGTCCTCTTTGGAGAAGTGTCTATTCATATCCTTTGCCCATTTATTAATGAATTGTTTGGGCATTTTTACTGTTGAGTTTTATAAGTTCTTTATTAATTTTGGATATTAAGCCCCTATCAGATGTATTGGTAAATGTGTTCTGCCATTTAGTGGATTGTCTTTTCACTTCATTGATGGTTTCCTTTGCTGTGCAAAGACTTATTTTGATGTAGTCTCATTTTTTATTTTTTTTCTTTTGTTTCCCATGCCGGAGGAGATACATCACAAAAAATATTGGTAAGAGAAATGTCCGAGATTTTAAGCCTATGTTTCCTGATGTGGTCACTGGCAAGCAGTGTCTGTGGCGTTGTGGCTGAGACGAGACAAATTCACACAGACTACAGAGTCCTGTGGAGGAAAAGGAATGGCACAGCCACTCTCTCAAGAGGAGAGTGCCCCAACCCTTGCCTTGACAGCATTTTATTGGCTTAATTTGCACAGGAATACAGGGTATATATGGAAAGCTCATCAATCATTGTCAGGCAGTAATAACCAAATAGATAACATTCAAAGAACTCTGAGGGCTTATTTTGAGTCAGGGTCAGATATCTAAAGGACCATAAAACTTTGGTGAAACAAACTCATTTCATGCTTGGACCCTTATCATTTAAGTTGAGGGCATTAGCAAAGCAGGTTTCACAGGATTTTATGCATTCTTTCTTAGGCCAGATCTCCCTGGGGAACCCACCCTTTTCAGCACAGGGCCGCACCCACCTCTGCCATTGTTTCAGGCTTAAGTGGAGCAGGGAAAGTAAGGCAGCCAAGAGATTAGGAGACTTCTTGCAGACAGAATGAAGACTCAGGCCATGTCAAAGCCAAGGGGCGAGGGTCCATCACCCCCTTTCTCCATAGCCCCCCAAGTCCTTCCCTGAGGGCCCTCTTGTGACCATGCCTATCTTAGGTCATCCCTCCCTTGAGGAATCTTACCCATCATTGGCTAACTGGTCATACACTGGGGGCCAGGCAGGATGAAGTAAAGTGGGCAGAGGCGGTGCTCCTACTAGGGATATAAGCTTTGTCTCCTTAGTGGCTTAGGGTCTCAAGGTCTCTCACTCAGCCTTAGCCATGGGGGGTTACAGTCTCTGAAACCAGGCAGGGTGGTTCCCAACAGTTTCCTGCTAGGATTTTTATGGTTTTGAGCCTACCATTTAAGTCTTCAATCCATTTTGAATTTATTCTTGTGTGTGGAGTAAGTGGTCTAATTTCATTTTTCTGCTGTATCTGTCCAGTTTTCCCAACACTACTTATTGAATAGACTATCTCTACCCAATTGTATATGCTTTTCTCCTTTGTCAAATACTAACTGACTATAAAGGTGTGGGTTTATTTTTTGGCTCTTTATTCTGTTTTTCTGCTCTATATGTCTCTTTTTATGCAAGTACCATACTGTTTTGATTATTATGGTGTTGTAGTACAATTTGGTATCTGGTAGTGTGCTTCCTCCAACTTTGTTCTTTTTCAAGATTGCTGTGGCTATTCAGGGGCCTTTGTGGTTCCATATAAATTTTTGGAATATTTGTTCTAGTTCTGTGAAATATGCCATTGGTATCTGGATTGGAATTGCATGGAATCTATAGAGTGCTTTGGGTAGTATGGACACTCTAATTATGTAAATTCTTCCTATCCATGAACATGGTATGTGCATCCACTTATTTGTATTTTCTTCAACTTCTTTCTTCAGTGTCTTATAATTTTCTTAGTACTGGTCTTTTACATCCTTGGTTAAATATATTCTTAGGTATTTTTAAAATAATTATAAATGGGATTGTTTTCTTTGTTTTCCTTTCTCATAGTTTATTACTGGTATATAAAAATGCAACTGATTTCTGGATATTTAATTTGTATCCTTCTATTTTACTGAATTCAGCAATCGGTTTTAGTAGATTTTTTTTGGTGAGTCTTTGGGGTTCTCTATATACAGATCATGTCATCTGCAAATAATAACAGTTTTACTTCTCCCTTTCCAATGTGGATGCCTTTTATTTCTTCTTCTTGTCTGATGGCTGTGCCTAGGACTTCAAGTACTCTGTTGAATAAGAGTGGTGAAAATGGACATCCCGTCTTGTTCCCAATGTTAAAGAGAATGCTTTTAGTTTTTTTCCATTGAGTATGATGTTGGCTGTGGGTTTGTCATATGTGGTCTTTATTATATAGAGGTATGTTCCCTGTATTCCCACTTTGCTCAGAGTTTTACACATAAATGGTGCTGAGTTTTATCAAATGTTTTCCTTGCATTTATTGATATGATCATGTGGCTTTTATCCTGTATTTTGTTTATGTGGGGTATCACATTTATTGGTTTCTGGATATCGTACCAACCTTGCATCCCTGGAATAAATCCCCCTTGATCATGGTGTATGACCTTTTCAATATATTGCTAGATCAAATTTGCTAATATTTTGTTGAGGATTTTAGCATCTATATTCATGAAAGATATTGGCCTATAATTTTCTTTTCTTTTTCTTTTTTTTCAGTGTCTTTATCTGGTTTTGGAATTAGGATAATACTGGCCTTGTAAAATGAGCTTGGAAGTTGCTCATCCTCTTGAATTATTTGGAATAGTTTGAGAAGGAGAGATGTTAGTTCTTCTCTAAATGTTTGTCAAAATTCACCTGTGAAGCCATTCAGTCCAGGATTTTTGTTTGTTACGAGTTTTTAAATTATTACTTCAATTTCACTAGTTGTAATCTGTCTATTCAGATCTCTGATTCTTCCTGATTTAGTTTTGGAAGATTGTATGCTTCTACAATTTATCCATTTCATTCAGATTGTCCAAATTTTTTGGCATATAGTTGTCCATTATATTTTCTTACAATCCTTTGTATTTCTTTGTTGTCAGTTGTTATTTCTACTCTTCCATTTCTGATTTTACTTATTTGGTCCTGTCTCTCTTTTCTTTTTTTAAAGATTTATTTTATTTCTTAGAAAGAAGGGAAAAGAGGGAAAAATAAAGGAAGGGAAATATTGATGTGTGAGACAAACATCTACTGGTTGCCTTTCACATACCCCCATTTGGGGACCTGGACCAGAACGTAGGCATGTGCCCTGACTGGGAGTCGAACCACCAACCTTTTGGTTCACAGGCTGGTGTTCAACCTACTGAGCCATGTGAGTCATAGCCTTTCTCTTTTTTCCTTGATGAGTCGGATTACAGATTTGTCAATCTTGTTTATCTGTTCGAAGAACCAGCTTTTGGATTCATTTTGTATTATTTTTATTTCTTTATTTCAGCTCTAACCTTTATTATTTCCTTCCTTTTACTCACTTTGGGCTTGTTTTTTGTTCTTTTTCTAGTTCCCTTATGTAAAAAGTTAAATTTTTTATTTGAGAGTTTTTTGTTGTTTGTTTCTTGAGGTAGTCTTGTAATGCTATGAATTTCCCTCTTAGGACTGTTCTCACTGTGTCCCATAGGTTTTGGGTTTTGAGTTCTCATTTTCACTTGTTCTCCTTTTCACATGTTTCAAGGTATCTTTTGATTTCTTCCTTGACTTCATTGTTAATCCATTCATTGTTTAGTAACATGTTACTTAGCCTCTGTGCCTTTGGGTGTTTTCAATTATTTTTCTTGTGATTCATTTCTAGTTTCATACCATTAAAGTCAGAGAATATGGTTGATGTGATTAAATCTTTTAAAATTTATTGAGACTTGTTTTGTGTTTTAACATGTGGTCTACCCTAGAAAATGTTTCATGTGTACTTGAAAAAGTATATATTATGCTGCTTTGGGATGAAATGCCTAAAGATATCAACTAAATCCTTCTAATCTAGTGTGTAATTTAAGGCCACCATTTCTTTGTTGATTTTCTGTCTGAAAAATCTATCCATGATGTTGATAAGGTGTCAAAATCCCGTACTATGACTGTATAACTATTAATTTCTTTTTATATCCATCAAGATTTTCTTTGCATATATTGATGCTCCTACATTGGGTATATAAATGTTTACAAGGGTTATATTCTCTTGTTGGATTGTTCCCTTTTTCATTATGTAGTGTCCTTCTTAGTCTCTTACTATAGCCTTTATTTTAAAGTCTGTTTTGTGAGAGATAAGTACTGTTACCTCAGGTTTTTTTTCTTTCTGTTTGCCCAAAATAATTTTTTCATTCTTTTTATCTTATTTCTTTTTAAAATTATTTATTTATTTATTTTTCAGAGAGATGGGAAGGGAGGGAGAAAGAGAGAGAGATAAACATCTACATGAGAGAAACATTGATCAGTTGCCTCTCATACATGCCTCAACCAGGGACTGAACCCACAACCCAGGCATGTGCCCTGACTGGGAATCAAACCAGTAACCTTTTGCTTTGTAGAACGATGCCCAACCAACTGAGTCACATCAGTCAGGGCCATCCTTTACTTTTTAGTCTGTGTGTATCTTTTTGTTCTGAGATGCGTCTCTTGTAGACAGCATATATATATATGCTGTCTTATCTATTCACTACCCTGTCTTTTGATTGGAACATTCAAGCTATTTACATTTGAAGTGATTATTGATAGGTATGTACTTATTGCCATTTTATTCTTTTAACTATGTTCCTGTGCTTTTTTTCCCTTCTTTTTCTCATTCTTAATGCAGGCCCTTTAACATTTTTTATAATACTGGTTTTGTGGTAAGAATATCCTTTAGCTTTTTCTTGTCCAGGAAGCTCTTTGTTTCTCCCTCAGTTTTAAGTGATAGCCTTGCTGGGTAAAGCAGTTCTGGTTGTAAGTTCTTGCTTTTTATCACTTTGAATATTTCATGACAATCCCTTCTGGCCTGAAATGTTTCTGTTGAGAAATCAGTGGACAGTCTGATGGGAGCTCCCTTGTAGATAAGTAACTGTCCTTCTCTTGTGGCTTTTAAGATTCTCTCTTTGCCTTTAACTTTTGCATTTTAATTATGATGTGTCTTGGTGTGGGTCTCTTTGGGTTTATCTTGTTTGGGACTCTTTGTGCTTCTTGAACTTGTGAGTCTTTTTACCAACACCAGGTTAAGAAAGTTTTTGGTCATTATTTCATCAAATAGGTTCTTGATACCTTGCTCTCTCTTCTCCTTCTGTTATTCCTATGATGTGGATATTAATACACTTCATGTTGTCCCCAAGGTCCTGGAACTATCTTCATTCTTTTTAATTTTTTCTTTTTGCTGCTCTAATTTTTCTACCTTGTTTTCCAAATCACTGATTTGATTTTCTGCCTCATCCAACTTACTGTTTATTCATTCCAGTGTATTATTGATGTCAGTTACTATATTCTTCATTTATGACTGATTGTTTTTCATGGTTTCTATGTTCTTTTTCATGCTATTATAGTTCTCACTAAATTTTTTGAGCATCCTTATAACCATTACTTTGGACTCTATATATGATAAATTGCTTCTCTCCACTTTATTTAGCTGTTTCTTCTGGAGAGTCCTCCTGTTCTTTCATCTAGGGCTTATTTATTTGTCTGTCTATTTTGGCTTCTTTTTTGTGTTTATTTCTATGTATTAGGTAGGTCTACTATGACTCTTAGTCTTTGTGGGGCGGCCTTATGTAGTAGATGTCCTGTGAGACCTAGTGGCACATTCTCTTTGATCATTTGAGCTGGAATGTCCCTTGTGTGGGTGATGTGGGTTCTTCTGTTGTGACTGAGGCTTGATTGCTATTTACCTGTTTGTGCATGGGACCAACCCTCAAGCTGGCTGAATGTGAGGCTCAACCCTAGTATAATGTATGAGCTGCTGTGTAGGTACTGACCACATAAAGTAGAATTCACCTCAGCAAGGCTTTGTGCCTCCCGAGATCTCCCTTTGGATATGCTGCTTGTGAAGCTTATTGGATCCTGCTCTGATGTTTTCTGAAGCTGGCTTCATGGTGTGTTAGTTCTGGGCCTCTTGGAAGGGACCCTAGAGCAGACCAATGTCAGACACTGTCTGCGCCTACCCCTTGGCAATCTGTTTGGAGCTGCAAGTGGTCCACAGTTTGAGGCTGCCTCTGCTGGGTTTGGGTGCTTGTGGGAAGACAATGCTGTGCACCAAGGCTGGCTTTTTCCAGCTCCAGACACAGGAGCATGTCAAAGAAAGTCCCAAGTCACCCTAAGATCTACCTCCACCTGCTGACTGCCTGTTAGGTTCAGTCACTAAAAGAGCCTCTGTAGTTGGGTGGATAGGGCTAGTGGATCTCCCATGAGGGGGAGGTGCTGGTCAGGCTTCAGGGAAGGTGGTGGGTATGCTCCCCATCCCAGAGCCACAGGACTCTGTCCTGAATTTTGCCCTGACTTTGGTAGGGTGGAGCCAGTAGAGGTCAGGCAGGTAGGGCATCTGAGGCCCAGATGTTGGGTCTGCCAGAACCCAGGAAGATGGTTCTATCAGGTCTCCCGTGAGGGGGAAGCACCAGTCAGGATCACAGGAAAGTGGGGGGAATGGCCCCACCCCAAAGCCAGACAACTCAGTCACTGACAGCCCCTGAGTCTGCCCCGACCTCTACACCCAAGGCAAGGCAGCTGACTCCTCATCAGGGCTTAAGCTTTTCAAGGTGAGAGGGGTCCAGAGGGTGGGAAAATTGCGTTCCCCCAGGCTGCTGCTGCTTGGAGGGGCATGCTCCACCCAAGAAAGATGGCACCTGCAGTATGGAAGAGGGCCTCAGCACAGGGACCCTAGCAGCTGTCCCCTTAGCTCCCTTCCTAGAACCACAAACCCCAGACTCTCCTCACACAAAGTTAGTCTTCTCCACCAGAGCCAAGGGTGAGTGACTACAAAGAAAATTTTGCACATTGGCCATTTAAGAGGGTGCCTGTATCTCTAGGGAACTCCATCTCTCCCTGAGGGACAGAATCTCTCCTGATTTTCACAGCCAGATATTATGTGGGCACCTCCTCCTGGCTCTGGTGCTCTGGGCCCCACAGTTCTCAGGGGAAACCCCCACTGCTGAAATATCCCTCCCGAATATCAGCTGCTACTGTGGGAGTGGGGCTAGCCCTTTTCACAACTTTTTCCTTTCTACTAGTCTCAATGTGATTTCTTTTGTAAATCCTTGATTATAAGACTACTCCTCAGTTAGACTTCAATTGGTTATTCTGGGTGATTTTTTCCCCTAATTTAGCTGTAAATCCAGTTTGGTCCTGGGAGGGGGGTAAATATAGCTTCCACCTACTTGCTGCCATGTTGAAAAACCTGTAGAATAATTTCCAATATTCCAGAATTCTATGTTTTGATTTGTCCAAGTGAAAGTCCAGAAGTACAAGAAGTGGGCATGAATCAACTCTCATAGATATGGAGGGCAAGGAATTTGAGCCCCTTGCAGAGGCAGAATGTTATCCAAGTTCATATCCCAAGAGAACACAGTGGTATCGTGTGGCTGCAGCTCAAGGAGAGGTAAGAGAAGAGGCCACAACAGATGAACTGCGACAGATCCTCAGAGCCTGGACAACATTCTTTGGTGTTGCAACTGTGTAGGCAATGGGGACACACTGAAAATTTTTATTATTATGGTAAAAATTTCATAAATTTTACCCTTTTGACTATTTTTACATGTAAGTTCAGTGGCATTGAGCATATTCACATTGTTGTGCAACCAACACCACCACCCATCTCTGGAACTTACTCATCTTCCCAAACTCAAACTCTGTCTCTATTAAGCACTAACTCCCCATTCTCTTCCCCCCAGCCCCTGGCAACTTCCATTCTACTTTCTGACTCTGAATTGACTATCCTAGGTGACTCATATAAGTGGAATCATACGGTATTTGTCTTTTGTGACTGGCTTACTTTACTTAGTATAATGTCCTCAAGACTCATCCATGTTGTAACAAGTGTCAGAATTTCCTTCCTTCCTGAATAATATTCCTTTGTATGTGTATACCACATTTTGTTTATCCATTCTTTTGTCAATGGACACTTGGGTTGTTTTTATATTTTGACTATCAGAATAATACTGCTATGGGCATGAGCATACAAAGTATCTGCTTGAATGGAATGGTTTTGAGTAGACTCCTGGTTAGACCAGATTTTTCCTTTAGAAAGATCCTCTAGTAGTGCAGAAAATGATGATGATGATGATATGATAATGACAAGTAACATTTAATGGGTGCTTAACAAGTGCCAGTACTGTCCCAAGAACTTGACCTATTATTGATTCTTGTGATCCTCATCCCACCCTCACACTTACCCCTCGGAGGTAGCTGCTGTTACGGTCTCCATTTTATATATGAACAAAGGGAGAGCAGTTACAGAACCTGGCCACAGTTGCACAGGCAACTGAAGACAGAGTGTAACTGCACCCAGAAAGTATGCCTGCAATGCCTACCCACTCATACTGTACCCCTTTACCTCTGACTAGAGACTAGGAGAGATGAGCTATGCAATGGAGAACATGTGCAGGGAAGCTGGAAAGTCCAGGCAGGGGCTGACAAGAGCTGTGAGGTGAACTCAGGGAGCAGTGAAGGATGGACATGAGGAGAGAAATTGGAGGGGGTGGGCAAATAAGCTCCACAGAGTGAGTGACCATAGCGGTGAAGACGGGGAAGGAGTGTGAAGTGATGGACAGCCTTTGAACTTGATATTGAAGAGTGGTGCCATTCACTAGGAGAACATGGGTAAACCAGAAGGTTAAAGGGAAAATAATGCTTTTATTTGGTACCTGCTGAATCTGAGTTGCCTGTAGGACATTCATATAGAGGTGTCCAATAGGCAGTCCAGTTCCACTCAGTTTGAGGCACAGATTGGGAAGTCATTAGTTTGTCCATAGATCATGTGTATAAAATGAAAGGAGCCACAAAGCCAGAGCAGAGGGCACCCCTTTGACATGGCAGCATGGAGAGAGGGGATGAGACCTCACTGCGTTGCCCCATGTGCCATTTACCACCGTGTTCCTATTTTGGGCAACAGCAATGATTGGGGGCTGGGTTAACAAAGAGAAGCTGGCAGACATTTGGAGAGGAGTGCCAGAAGGTTAGGAGGACATGGCAGGAGAAGCAAGGCAGGAGAAAGTTTCTGGAAGGATGGTGTCAAATGCCTCACGGAGATTAAAAAAGGTGGGGGGTGGGGCACTGCAAGGTGTCCACTGACTTTTGCATGTTGTAAAGAGCCATTCCGTAGAAGCGGAGTCAGATTGCCTCACACTGAGGCACGACAGAAAGGTGCAGAGTGTACATGGGACAGAGTATGGAGAAGCACACTGGAAGGAGAGGGAACAGGCAGTGTCCTGTGGGGCCCGGGGCCTCTGGTGGGCGACTGGGCAAGGAACTGGTGCTGAGGGCAACCAGGTCAGCCATCAGGACCAGGCCTGGGAGGTCAGGGAGTGCGGCAATGAGATGCAGGAAAGAAGCATGAGCCTTCAGTGGAGGGACACCCTGAGACAGAAGAGCTGAGAAGCATGGCCTTGCATCCACTGGGCAGAGACGGTGGGGAAGTTGGAGCTTTTTGAAGTGAAAACGCTCAGTTCTAATCTAGACACAGTGAAGCTGGTACACTCACACCTTGGAAATGGCAAATTGCTTTTGGAAGTCATTTGACAATAGGTTTAAAGTCACAGTTCATGCCCATTGATTCAGTGATGTTAGTTCTGGGGATTTACCTTCAGGAAAAATGAATGAAAAAGCATGCATACATACCATGTGCTTGTGGCACATTATTTACAATATTATTTTTAAAAGCACATGTGGCTAATGGTATGGAAACTACTTAAGTAAATTATGGAACATATGTTCAGTGGATGGGATATTATGAGGTCATTAAAATTATAATTATGAACCTTATAGCTACACAGAAAACTGATTATGATAGTACATGGAGAATCAATTTTAAAATCGTACACACACTCTAATTACGATGATGTGAAACATGCTTTTCCGTAAAAATATACTACAATAGAATTCCTAAAAATGATACTAGCTATTGGTTGGGGAGAATGGTAAGATTATGGGTGACTTTTTTCTTTCTCCATTTGTAAAACTCCTTTCAATTCCTAACACTGCTGTTCTGATTAGAACAACAAACAAGTAGACTTATATGTTACTAATTATTGCCCTGTAAAAAGAACATAATAAATTTTTCCCTTGGTACTGAAGTCCATTAAGATGGATTTTATGTGATGCAGTGATTCCACTGGAAGCCCCTCACATCTGATGTGGAGATTGAGTGTTGGCAGTAATCAGTGCCTCCTCCTGGCCACTGTCTTCCACACGGCATGGCCCGTGCAGCTTTCCTTCCCTGGGCACATCCCCGGCCCAGCCCAGCAGCACACCCTCATTTGACCCCACAGCCTTCTCATCCAAGTCTCAGCATGGAACACGGTCCTGAACGCACTGTTTGTGAGTCTATCTCTTAATATTTGTCTTCTTCTGAGTTAAATTCACTTTTTTCAGATAATAACATTTAGAGAGTTTATTAATGATTGTCAAACAAAATATTCTCATGGTTGAAAGCTCTCCTGAAAAAAAAAGGTGGAGGGTGGTTTGAGCCATATACTAGCCAGAGAAGGAGCAGGTTCTGGGGTGTGCAGCCTAAACCCCCGGCAGCAGGGCTAATGGAGAAGACATGTTTTCTGTTCTGGGGCTGACAGGCTCTTTTAAGGAAACAGTTTGGGGACAAAAGATGTAAGCCATTTTGAAAGAAGTTACGTGGGCTTAGACACAGGGGTGGGAGAGGGTGAAGTGGTGCTAGTTCTGGGGTAGGAGCAGAGTCTGTGAGGAAGGAGCGTCTGCTCCTTTGGAGTGGTCGTGAGCAACAGTCCAGAAAGTTCATTTGTAGCCAATAAGTGGAGGCGCCTGGTGGTTGGTGGCACCTGGTCATTCTCTTTAGTTAATTGCAAAAATAGCCTCCTTAAAGCTGATTCAGAGTTCTAGCATACACTCAGAAATGTGAGCCATCTTGTTGGTTTTGCCCTTCAGTTGTTAGCTGATTAGCCCCTCGTCTCTTCCTTTCACCCTCTGGCCTGCCATAATTTTATTTAAGGCATCTTGGAATATTTTCCTTGCTAGGGTTCACAAGATATGTGTCCATTTTGAAATGGCAACAAGAAGTCAAATGGTATCCATTCTATATTGGGGGCAGGGCAGCTTGAGATGTAAGCAGTGAATACTGTACTTTTGTTTACAAGAATTTCCCTTCATTAGAAGAAGCTGTTGCTAAGTAAGGGTGTATTGCGAGTTTGGTTTTGAGTCTTCTCAAACAATTTACCTTTGATTAAAAGGAACCAATTTAATATGTAAGATAATTAATGATAAGTTGAAACGTACATTAAACAAATAAATTGGAATTCAGAGATTTGCTCCAATAGATGGATTTAAAGGTATGATGAATACGCCAGATGTTTTCAAGATGCATTACAATGTATAGGAATCACCTAGACTGAATTCAGGAAAGGGGCAGGAATCCCACCTCCTTCTGCCTTTCTTCTATTTAGTTCCTTATTCTGTTGTAAACTGCTCCATCTTGTGGTTAAACAGAAAACTAATGATCTTATTTTTCACAGTGAAAACGTATTCTCTCTGTTATAAAAAGTTATGAATGAGTTTTAAGCAATTCAATCCACACATAAAAAAAGAAAGTAAAAAATTATCAATAATTTCATTGTCTAGAGAGATCTATGTACACCTAAATTTTAAAAGTCAAATATAGGCACATTTTACGTGCATTTGTTTTATATAAAAGAAATAGTTACCGTTTGTCTTTTTTCACTTCAAATGAATCACTGTCTCAACACATTGCAGGAATGAGAACCACTCAGTTTCACGTATGTTAGCGGCTTAGAATAAAAGCTCAACATGTTTTCATAGAAATTAGGGTAACCACAACCTCCTTGGGCATCAGCTTCCTGATCTGTTCAAGGGGGTGGATGTCAGAGGTGGATGCACGCCAGTGGGACCCAACTGCCACTGCTACGTTGTGCAGTTGCTCCTCACACCCTGTGCTGTACCAGACTGCTTCAAACACTCAGTGACTCCCCTCTCCCTCCAAAAAATCCTACTGCCTTAAATAACTTAAATAGGTGCTGCTGCCATCTCTCTGACTACCTCCTGCTATCCCCGCTTTCTCTCTGCTGCAACCACACCTGCCTCTGCCTCTTCCTGGTCCCACCTTGGAGCCTTTGCATTAGTTCAGCCCTCTGCTCAGGGCCCTCTGGCTAAGAGCACTTGTTGCCTCTCCCTCACTGCCTTCATGTCTCTGCTTAAATGACCCTCTGTGACCTGCCTGTTTGAGTTGCAACCTCTCAGCCCACTCTCCCCTTCCTCATCCCCCCTTCCCTATTTCACGACACTTTTCATGTTTAACACCAGGTAGCCTTTTTCTCCGCTGAAAAACAAACCCAACGAGATCTGGAATTTTCTCTCTGCTTACTGGAACATCCTCAAGCACTTAACCAGGCTTCAGGCAGTAGTGATCATGTAGCTAAGCTGGTTAGAGCATTGTCCTGATACTCCAAGGTTGTAAGTTCAATCCTTGGTCAGGGCACATACAGGGATTCAACCAGTGAATGCATCAATAAGTGGAACAACACATTGATCTCTCTGTCTCTCTCAAATCAATAAATAAAAAGTAAAGAAAAAAAGAAGTACTTTTTGGATGAATGAAAGAGCATGGGGAAGCGCTGGCTGAGTGGAATCTGGCCTCACTCAGGGTGGGTGTCAGCCTGTGAAAGGTATGACTACACTAGACTGGGGACAAGAAATGCTATCATGGCCTCAGTTGGGGCAGTTATCTCAAATCCAACAGCCAGCCCAACAGCCAGCCCTGCATGGATTGAAAGCCTCCCAGTACAGAAGCTACAGGCAGCCGCCACACCAAGTCCATTCATCCATGAGCCAAGGCCAGAGACTTAGCTGAGAGGGGCTAATAAAGTAAGTATGGGGGGAAAAACTTTCACTTTTTTGGTTTTAATTTAAAATTTACACATCACAGAATCTCTTTCTGATTTTACAGGATAAATCTATTCATAAAGAATATATGGTTATATTTACATCTGGTAAAACAGTATGTGACCCTATAAAACACTGAGTTTATTCATTCTTTGAAAGTAAAAACATATTAACAATGGGTGGAGTTAAGTAATATACTTCAATCTTATATAAATAAAATTATTTACAGAGGTACAGTCTGCCAATTGTGCCAGTGAACTATAATGTTACACATGTGATTTATGAGTGAGTTCCTTTGGTAAGATTTTTAAATTACTTTAAAAAAAACCCCTCAAACTTAGAGAATGTCCAAAAAATAGTACAAGAAACTTTTCTCCTCCAGAATCACTTGAGAGTAAGTTGTCAACATAATACCCCATCATCCCATAATACTTTGGGTCAACAAGCAAGGACATTCTCTCTCTTTTTTTAAATATATTTATTGATTATGCTATTACAGTTGTCCCATTTCCCCCCCTCACTCCACTCCATCCTGCCCACCCCCTCCCTCCCACATTCCCCCCCCTATAGTTCATGTCCATGGGTCATGCATATAAGTTCTTTGGCTTCTATATTTCCTATACTATTCTTACCCTCTCCCTGTCTATTGTTTACCTACCATTTATGCTACTTATTCTCTGTACCTTTCCTCCCCGTCTCCCCCTCCCACTCCCCTGTTGATAACCCTCCATGTGATCTCCATTTCTGTGGTTCTATTCCTGTTCTAGTTGTTTGCCTAGTTTGCTCTTGTTTTTGTTTTAGGTGTGGTCGTTAATAACTGTGAGTTTGCTGTCATTTCTACTGTTCATATTTTTATCTTCTTTTTCTTAGGTAACTCCCTTTAACATTTCATATAATAAGGGCTTGGTGATGATGAACTCCTTTAACTTCACCTTATCTGAGAAGCACTTTATCTGCCCTTCCATTCTAAATGATAGCTTTGCTGGATACAGTAATCTTGGATGTAGGCCCTTGCCTTTCATGACTTGGAATACTTCTTGCCAGTAGTCCCTTCTTGCCTGTAAGGTCTCTTTGGAGAAATCAGCTGACAGTCTTATGGGAACTCCTTTGTAGGTAACTGTGTCCTTATCTCTTGCTGCTTCTAAGATTCTCTCCTTCCGTTTAATCTTAGGTAATGTAATTATGATGTGCCTCAGTGTGTTCCTCCTTGGGTCCAGCTTCTTTGGGACTCTCTGAGCTTCCTGGACTTCCTGGAAGTCTATTTCCTTTGCCAGATTAGGGAAGTTCTCCTTCATTATTTGTTCAAATAAGTTTTCAATTTTTTGTTCTTCCTCTTCTCCTTCTGGCACCCCTATAATTCAGATGTTGGAACATTTCAGGATGTCCTGGAGGTTCCTAAGGCTCTCCTCATTTTTCCGAATTCTTGTTTCTTCATTCTTTTCTGATTGGATGTTTCTTTCTTCCTTCTGGTCCACACCATTGATTTGAGTCCCAGTTTCCTTCCCATCACTATTGGTTCCCTGTAGATTTTCCTTTGTTTCTCTTAGCATAGGCTTCATTTTTTCATCTGGTTTTCGAACAGATTCAACCAATTCTGTGAGCATCTTGATAACTAGTGTTTTGAACTGTGCATGTGATAGGTTGCCTATCTCTTCCTCGCTTAGTTGTATTATTTCTGGAGCTTTGAAGTGTTCTGTCATTTGGGCCTTTTTTTTTTTTTTTTTTTTGTCTTGGCGCCTCTGTTACTTTAAGGGGCGGAGCCTTAGGTGTTCCCCGGGGTGGGGTAATGCTGGTTGCTGGGCTGTGACACTGTACATGGGGGAGGGGCCGAGAGGGAGCAATGGCATCCGCTCCACTCTCCACTGGACTCCAGTCTTTCACTCTGCCACCCACAATCAAACTGGGCCCCTCTGGTGCTGGTTCCCGAGTGGGTGGGCTTGTGTACGCCCCAGGCCCCTGTGGTCTCTCCAAGGACCTCTCCTGTGAGGCTGGGAGTCTCTCCTGCTGCCGCTCCAACCCCCACAGGCATTTTCAATCAGAGGTTTGAGGCTTAATTTCCCCCCTGTTGCGCGGTCTGCTTCGCTCCCTGCTCTTTGTCTGGTTTATTTGTGCGCAAATGTGGGGCCAAGGGGTGCTAACCGCGCTCTGCCTGCCCCGTTCTCCGCCACTCTGAGTCTGGCCCTCTCTGCTTAGCTGCGCGAATGTGGGGCCGCAGGGTCTGCCAGTGGTCAGACTGCCTGCACCATTTGTCCCACACTCCACCAGTCTGGATCCCGCCATGGCAACGCGAGTCCTCTCCGCCCGGCTGCCCGCCTCCGCCCCTCCTACCGGTCTGGATGAATGTTTATTTTTTATTTCTTTGGTGTCGGACTTCCCCGCCATTCTATTTTCTGTCAGCTCTGGTTGTGCGAGGAGGCGCAGTGTGTCTACCTACGCCGCCATCTTGGTTCTCTACTCGGACATTCTCTTATGTAAGCACAGTATAATCATTATAATTAAAATTTAACAGGGCTGCCCTGCCTGGTATGGCTCAGTGGTTGGAGTGTCATCCTGTAACCAAAAGCTTGCGGGTTCATTTCCTGGTCAGGGCACATATCTAGGTTGTGGGTTCATCCCTGGTCTGGTCACAGGCACATGCGACCCCCAGGCCGGAAGCGTATGATTCCTGGTCCAGGCACGATCCTTGGTCTGCGTGCATACAGAGGCAACCCACTGATGCTTCTCCCATATTGATGTTTCTCTCTCCCCCTTCCTTTCTCCCTTCCTTTCTCTCTCTAAAAAAGCAAACGTAAAGGATCTCCAGTGAGGATAAAAAATAAATAAAATTTCACAGGGCTAAGGTATGATGGACCAGTTGCAGAATAATGCCATGATATGCTATGTTAGAAAGACTGCATTATCTTTATTTTTGTTATTATTACCAATATAGTTTTATGGTCTAGTACATGTAAATTTGTAACTTCTTTTTTGACTGTTTTTGTAAGCAAATATTATAGTACATTTCAAATGTTTTTCTGTTCTGTTAAATTCATGTGGTCCACAAAGAGAATATAAGAAAAAAGAGAGAAAAGTCTTTATGGTTGAACCATTGGGAGGTGTACAATTAACCATACAAGTTCTTCCTTGGGCCACTCGACCACATATATAACCTAAGAGAAGGCTGTTTGCCTGAGTTGCATTTGGCAATTCGATGTACAGTACACAGATCTTTTCCAGAAGTCCCCGCCTCCTGACTCCTGATACATTTGGAACAGCAGCCTCTGCCGGAACCTGATTCTTACATCAGCCTGATCTCATTCTTTCTGACTCTGGTATAAAAGTAGCAATAATGTATACTCTGTAGATACCTGTATTCGTTTTCTGTGGTTGCTGTGAAAAATTACCTTATTTTCAGCTTCATGGCTGAAAGCGGTATAAATGTATGACCTTAAAGTGCTGTGGGTGAAGTCCAACCCGGAAGGTTTAGCCTCACAGGGATAAAATATGGGTGTGGGCAGGCTGTGCTCCCTCCTGGGGGTCACTCCACCTTAATAGTAAGGCTAGGGGCTCATTTTGCTGGTTGGATTTAAAAATATAGAATGATATATATTATCCAATGTTTGAAATTTTTTAATTTACTTTTTCTAATTTCAAGAAAAGAAATGGATTTATTGAGCCACAGCAAGTTATTGTTACTCTGCTGAGCTCAGAACTTAGGCAGATGGCTTAATCATATCCTAGGACTTTATGGAATGAGTAGTAATAGCCATATAAAACGTATGTTAGAAATAAAAAATGCCCATCAATTTACCCCTCAGCCAGTCTTGTCTTGTCACCCCTCAGATCCCACTAGTATTGCATCACGCTCCCTGCACAATACGACATCTCAGCTTCCCTGAGCACATTCCAGCTGGCCTCTGAATTCTCCCTTCAGATTCTGTGGGATGCAAGGTTTCTGCCAGTAAGCCAGGCGCTCTTGGAGAAGCAGCGTGTGGAGAGGAGGGAGAGGCATTGGTGCGGCACTGCTTGGATCCCAAGTGAGGGAAGTGGGCTGGCAGGGAGGGGAGTGGAGGGAGAGAGTTCTGATATTTTGTGACCACGAAATGGAGGTGCCCACAGCTGGTGGTGTCTCACAGGCAGTTAGGAATACCATACAGTGATATGTGGGACTTATACAACAGGTCCTCAGATAAAGTTAACTTCAAAGTAATTCGTTATAATGTTGATGAGATGCTGTAGGAATTTAGCTCTTGTTTATATCAATTATGGTAACATTGGTTTTGTTATATGTCATTTTGCTTCAAGTTGTAGAACCTATTGATGATGTTAAGTGAGGATTTACTGTATTTAGGGAGCTTATGTATAAAGACCAAAACTAATCCACTAAAATACCTGCTTTTTAAACAAGCATTTTAAAGATAGGAACAAGAAAATAAGAAATTATGTGGATTATAGAACTTCGAATTTGCCCCATTGTAGTGATCAGTTGAACGAGAGCCCTTCACTTGGTGGTGTGCAGAACCCCCAGCCTGTGGGTGGGTGGCAGGGGTGCTGTGGACCCCAACGTTGCTGTCTGTGTATAATGTCTGTCCAGGGCAAGAGTCCCTGCTTCCACCTGATTCTGTAACACCACCTAATTCTATGGATTAGTACAATCTTTCTGTATTTTAAATTCATCTCTTTTTGAAAAAGAACAAGTGTCGATGACTGACTGCTTGATGGCCTCTAGCCTGGACGACATTTGTTTGCAAAGATGTCTCTAGAGAAAGTCTCCAACACCTGTGTGTTAGGCTGCAGCTGACTAACCCCTTGTCACAGTCTGTGACAGTCAAGGTGAAGAGAAATGAGATCAAGGAGAAGCCATGGAAGAGAGAACATCAACAAATTCCAACCAAGGTAAACCAAGTGACAGGTGAAGAAATAATCACAGCGGAGTATTCCGAGACCTAGTGAAATATTGTGGGGTGACTCAGGACATGGTCCCTCTGTGACCTTAGGGAACAGATGGCTGACCAGCCAGCAGCCATAGGAATGAAGGAAACAGTCTGTATGTGGATGTCCCAGCCCTCTTCAAGGCCCCTGTGTCTCAAGGCACGTGCCCTGACTGGGAAGCCAATAAAAATGTGAGTGCATTTGCCAATGGGAAAAAACTGTTTCTGAAAGTTATGAAATGTATTCATAAATTTGTTAATCTAAAGAATGCTAATTACTTACTTTTTTCAGTAAAAATTGAAGAATTAGGTTGGGGAAAATATGATTGTGGTTATAAAAGCTGTAAATTACAGCAATATATTTTGAAGGAAATAGAGTTAAAAATTGTCCTAATTTCTAGATGAGTAAGAGAGGACACGAAAAGGGACTAGGAAAGGTGCAGAGGGTCTGTACAAGTTGAAGAAAGATTGTGTAGAGCACAGGTGGCAAACACAAGGCCCGAGGGTGGAATCTGACCCTCCACCTTGTTTCTACCTGGCAGCAGCGCCGAGCTCCTTGCCCCTAGTTAAGGAGTAGTTACATTTATACAGTCCTAGAATCACATTGGGCCCTTTGAAGGCATCACGAGGCTGATGTGTCCCCCAGTAAAAACAAGTTTGACACCCCTGGTGTAGAGGGGGGAAGTATATGAGAAAATCCTCTGCTTTTGCTATAAAAATTAGAAATTAAAATATGTAGAGACTTTTTGTGTTCAGTCTTCATGTGTGTGGTTTTTACACAATGCGTCTTTGCCTGTGTGTTACATGTGGTGCATTTTCTGCCTCCGGACAGCATAACTAGGGAGCAATATTCTATTGGCCTAAACAAAGTAAACACATATAAATTAAGCAGGATCTAGTGGTCTGGACACATTATTTGATATCAAAACTGGTTTTAAGTTTAATTAATGCCTTTTAATATTATTACCATAAAAATGTGTTTTTTTAAAAAAGTTTGTTATAATCTTTTGGTTAAGTTTATTTGACAACCTCCCAGGGTTTAAATTTTAAGAGACTTTTTCTTAACCTAGAAATGGCTTTGAGATATTTCAATGGTCCCCTGGAATACCTCAAGGATTTGTTCTTTCTCCTTATTAAGAAGAAATTTTGAACTAATTAGGCCTATTTAATATGCTTGAAGTACATGGGAAGCTTTGTCAAATAAAGAAATAATAAATATATCCTATTTGTATACATATTTTGATTAAGGTAGATATTCTAGAGATTATATAAAAATCTCCAAGATTCTTCAAAGTTCTGATATAATTTCCCTTGTAATTTTAGTTGTTATCTTAAACTGTTGTTACAAAAGAAGCAAATTCCTTTACAATGTCAATTGCATTATGATCAGGTCTATAACCATGTCATTTTAGGCTTTGTCATTTATAAGCAGCCATTGTTTAATACATTTGCAACAGTATGTTATGTCTTTGGAGGGGTTCATGAAGAAAACTCAGACTTGTTTTGGATTGCATATTTCTGAGAATGGATTTTCAGATCGTACCTTTGAACTAAGATTGCTGGAGCGCTATAAAATAAGTGGATTTATCAAGGTGCTTGCAGATGATCAGGGTAGGGTAACAGAAATTGATTATGGGACATAATAAATTGAAGATAATTGTGGCTTTTATAACTTTTTGTTGAAAAATTCTGCTAATTTTTAACCTTTTGTTTTCTAGACATAAGAAAACCTTTTTTTCCCCTTAAAACTGTATTTTCATAAGCAAATTTGAAGCATTTGTATTTTTCTCCCTACTGGATCCCTCTGGAATTTGGAAAATCTTAATGTAGTGTTACTCATTCCATGGCAGTATGTTTGCTTGCATGGATCCAGTAAGAATCTGATTTCTTTATAACATGACACATAAAGCCGGTTTCCAATTGTGGTTTTAGTAACCACGTCTTTGTCTGGAATGTCATGACTGAAAGAGCCAGGCCTGGACTCTGGATGTCGCCAGAAAACCTAAAGGAATTGAGATTGACTTTTGAAGCCATTAAGAGCCCTTAGAGAAACGGCCGGGCACCTTGCTCGGTCACGTGGTTCATGGCAGTCTTTCCAGGTTAGAAGCGGAGGTTGCTTTCCTGAAAGATGGCAAGGAAGGAACCCCAAGACATTTTGGAGACCTCGAGAACTTGAGGGGCTAATTAAAGCTCCACCTAGGAATTCCTTGTAATGTTCCAACAAAGTAGATTTAAGAAAGCCTATATGATCAGTTGCTAGTCCTGTTATGTTTATGCAAATAATCAGCCCAAACTGAAACTGGACTTAATGCAGTAAATAAATTGGTCTTGATTTGGCTCTAATAAAAATGAGGGTGATTTTAGGAGAAAATATTTTTCAATAAAAGCTATTATACACAATTATGGAAGTTAGACTTAACACAGTGAACGTCTGTAAAATTGTATTTAACTATTGGGTAGACTGGATCCTGAATTTTTCTAGTTTTCTTTCAAACTAGAGTGTTATTTTTCTTTCATCCTTTGACTTGGAATTATGAGAAGTACTGATGCAGTGTCTGCCATACAGAATTTGCCTGAGCACCTGATGACATCACCAGAGACATTTAAAGTGCAAAGAGGATCTACCAGACTGTCACTGCTTAATTTCATTTCAGCAAAAGACCTGCATTTGGAAGTCTTCTCATCTGACACTCTTGCAGACTCAGAAGCTGGTTTATGATCTGTTGTGTTCATTAACCTTTACATTCTTTCTGCTTTCACACCTGGTTGCTTGTTTACATGGCATAGGCCTCATTTTAGAAGCCCATCTGCATTGCCACCTCCTGAAATGAGTCTCAGAAGGTTTGGCTGAATGGACTTGTTGCCAGGGCTAGATGGTTGAATTGGATACAACAATTCCATATCAAGATGGTGATACTTCAGGGATTCCACCTAACCCTGCTTTGGAAGAATCAGCCGACAGTCTCTCTGTTCCAGCCTCAGATCCCACTCCCTCATCTCCCTTAGATCAGGCGGGAAGAGACTTCCATATCCCACACAGGCAGGGTCCTGGTTTCTCTGTAAAATTCTTAGTTGCTGTCTGGTCAGGTAAGATAAATCATGTCCTCCTTGGCCTTCGCCTTATTCTGCTCCTCTGGAGGAGTAGCCTATACTGTATTTGTGGCATATGGATGCAATGTGCCAAATGCTCTCACCACCCAGGGACTCCTTTGACCAGGAGGACTAATGCGAAGATTGTGAGGTGGAGGAGCAATGTCAGTGTGAAGTGTGGGAAAACTCAGGACATGGCCCCTCCACAACCTCAGGGAACAGATGGCTGACCGGCCAGCAGCCATAAGGAATGAGGGAAACAGTCTGTACGTGGATGTCCCAGCCCTCTCAAGGCCCCTGTGTCCCAAGTCTCCTGTGTTTATCATAAAAGTATAGAATTTCCACGTGCCAATGCTGTTCCCTTTACTACTACTCCCTCTCCAGCTCTGTAAGTAGCACCGAGGCCAGATGCTAGGTGCACCCCCCTGTAACCTGAGTAATAAACAGCATGTCCACATCTGCTGGTCCTCCAGGTGGTTTTTTGGAATATCATGAACACAAGTGCAGCCTCCCTGTTTGGAGCTCTTGCATTACAAATATCAAGTTAGCATTGTTTTCCTGCTGATGCTTTTCTCAAATGAAAGGGCCTGATAAAACAGGAGGGCAGGTGAAATGATGTGCCTCTGTGAAATGAATGTGGCTCTCTAAACACTACCTGTGGGTCAGGGTTCACTTTCTCCTCCAAGCAGTTTTTTGACTTTGTGGGTCAACGCCAGTAAGACCTATTTACCAAGGACCTGTCCCTTCCAGAAATTCTGCTAGGTATATCACATAAGTTTTCTAAGTGATCCACAGAACTCTGCAAAGTAGGGATACTGTCTCTATTTTTCAGACCAGAAAGCAGAGGCTCGGTGAAGGCAGCATGCTTCCTGAGCACCTGTTATGTGCCAGGCCTCCCAACCTCAGAGCCCTGTGAGATGTGAGCAAGGAGGCTCTCCTGGCCAAGTTTTGGCTCCAAGCCCAAACTCACGGGTGAAGTCGCTACATTTGCCCAGGTCTGAGTCATTATCACACTCAGTCACTTTCCAGCTGGATTTAATTGCCTTCTAATTGTTTTCTGTGTTTATTATATTTCTCTATTTAGACTCTAAATACGGTCAAAAACTCTGTATTTTGTTACCTCTTATACTAAACTCATGGAGTTATCAGTATGTACAGACTGACAGAAGAACCCCAACTGCGTCAGGCAGATGGGCAGGTGGACCACCACCTTCTAAATTACCTGAACAAATATCTATTCCTGTGCTGTGTGCCAGTCCCTGGGACAGAAAGATGAGTAGGACATTCTTCCTGCCTCTGTTGAGCCTATAGCCTGATAGGGGAAAACACACACTGATAACTCTACTTCACAACGAGCACTGCGGCAGATGCACAGGGGGTGGAAGCAGGAGGTGGTGTGCAGAGGGGCCAGGCCTCACAGTGGGTCTGACTGAGGTTCGTGGACAGAGGGACAGTGTAGGTGGGTGGCAGCCCAGCTGGAGAGGGGGTGCCAAGCTGTAACAGTGGCTGGAGTGTTTGAGGTCAGCCATCTGGTTTCAATGGAAGCTTCTGGAATCCATTGTGATCCCAGCTGTCGAGAGCCAGTTCAAGACAGACTGAGGAGTGAGTTCCTACCATTTTTTGGAAGATCCCTGAGAAATGGAGTGAGTTATGAGGCAGGGCTGATGTGGAGCGTTTTCTGCGAGGTAGAGGGCGGAAGCAGTAGGCCTGTATAAAGGGGAGGAAGCAGAGGCTGCTGAGAGTTGGAAGCAGCTCATCCTTGAAACTCAAGGCGCTGCTGCCTTCCTCCAGGATGGCTGTTCAACTCCCAGTTGCAGGTTAGGTGCTTTCCCAAGAAATTCCCTTTTCATTTAAAAAATAATGCAAGCTTTGGGCTTTTGCAACCTGCAACAAAGACAGTTCTCTTATGATTTAATGTAACCACTGGCTGACATGAAATACTCAGCTTCCTTTACTTTATGTATTAAACACCACTATGAAAAAATACCTTCCCTCCACCATTTTTTTCCCCTCACTTCCAAGAAGCAATATTCTGAAATTATGAAAGAGAAATTCAACTTAATAGTGGGGACACTGCGAGGAAACAGTTTGCTCTACAAAAGTAACGATGGTGTCCTCGGTGGAGCGGGCATGTGGTGCTCTTATTTAGGAAGTTTGGTGCTAACCTTTCCTTCGGGACAAGGAGACCTCACCCATGACACTTGGCCCCTGGGGAAATTCCAATCTTGCTTAGAAGTACAATTAAGTGTTAGGAAAACGAAAAAGGAATAAATTTGGAGTTCTCATGAACAGTTTTCATAGAAAACCCAAAAGTGGTCCTAACTTTTGTTAAAGTTTAAGTAGCAGTGAATTAATGAAAAATAATATATAAACTTACCACTTTAACAAAAGGGTCTCCTCCTTCCTTAAAAAATTTCCTAGAAGGAACTTGTCTGGTCTATCACCTTGGTAAGTGCTTCATGACTAAAAACTGAACAACAAGGCACTAACATAGCAAGGTTACATTATGATCTTTGTATTTTATTACAGTAACAGTGCCTGTTTGAAGGGTTAGGCCTTGTTTAAAATGCCGGTTTTATTACAGTGTTATTCAGGTGAGGTGCAGCCAACAGATCAGGAGGCAATCGCCACTGAAGAGACGTTCTGTACAGTGGAGGAGCACACCACACATGTGGGGCCACATGAGGAAGCACCAGGGCTGGTCAGGAGGCAGAAGGAGCACGTGGAAAACTCAGGTAAGAGCATTTACTGTGGGTTCCAAGGAGGCATGGGACACACAGGTGGAGCAAACAGGCTTAAAACGGCTAGTGCGAGTCATTTCAGTGGGCTCTGGGGCAGTCCTGAGTTGTCTGGAACCAGCCTCGAGGTGATTAGAGCAGATGGATGGTGGCCCAGAGTGTAAAAGCCTGATAAAGGAAGTAGCCTGGGGTGTGGACACTGCATTGGTTGGTTTGCACAAGAAAGATGCGCCAGCAGCCATCTCTAGGAAGTGACTAACCCTGGGAGGGTCACTCCCTCACGAGTCAGCAAGGCCCCAGATGTCAAAGCATCAGAAACGCATGGTTAATACAGGCTTGCACTCCATAAATCATGACCTTTGTCCTCTAACAAAGTATTTAAGGCTACCTATGGTTCCTTTCTTTTTGATGTAACATTAATTTTATTATTTAGTTTTAAAAGCTAATGGCCTGTGTTGAAGGAAAAGTAATAGCAATATGACGTGAATTCTTTTTAACAATTTTATCACATTTGCACCTCAGCAGTAATTTATATTTTCTGTGAAATGCTAGAAAAAATTATTTGATAAGATTTTGCTCAGTGTTGAAATTGAGTAGTTTTTACAGCTTGGTGTTCAAAGATTTCTTTCAGTTTTTAGGAATGAGTTTTATTGTGTTTTAACCAAAGGCTTAGACTATGAAAAAGTTCTGTAGCTCACAAGTTGTTCACCAAGGAAGGTGTCAATAATTTTTGTGAGATGCTTTAATGATGATTTCTATTTTTATGGTTCCCTGCCCGTTACTTTAATGGAATGTATTATATATAGCCTTTCTGTTAATGGCACTTGACTTCAATTTTTGTAAAATACAACACACTGATCCTTCCTTATATTTTTAAGTTCTGCACTGGCTGCTACCTACTATGATTCCGATAGGTTTGTGAGAGGCTGACTGAATTCAATGTCTGTGGGGCTTACTGATTCGAGTGTAGCCTATTTTACTAGATATGGAAATACTTGGTCTACAACATTAAATTACACGAACATTTTATATCGTTTTATTTTTTCTGTAGTCAAGTCAATGAACTTCGTGCTAAAAGAGGAGGAAAAACATGAGACTGTCATTCATTTCAAGGAAACCACCTTTTACACCATCACCTCTATTCCTTTTGTTTAACCAAATGACAGAGGTCAAGGAGAGATTTTTGATGAGAATCACTGATCACTTACCAAATCACTTATCAGAGAACCAGCACTTACAGAGCACTTTGTATGGGCTACGTTGCTCGCGTGGACTTTACCGAACCTCATCATCCTTGGAGAGGCACTGCCATTCTCCTCACTTCAAATGCGTAGTCAAGGTGTAAGGAGGTCCGCTTGCCCAAGGTCACATGCAGACTCCAGAGACTGTGTTCTGAAACCCACACATGGTCTTCAGGATGGCCTTTTATTTACTTTTATCATGTAATAGAATAAAAATCTTATCTACCACATTCAGGTATAACAGATACTCTTTACCCACCTGTGAACTTAAGACAGCCCTTAACCACCTGCTCCCACTTGGTGCAGACCCTCTCACCAGAGTATCCTACCAACACCTGCTCTCCTTCACCTACTGGACTCAGTGTTGCACATAAAGGCCAGGCTTATTTACCTTAAGAAAAAGCAAAAACACCTTCCTTGTGTCAGCGTTCTTTAATATCATCAGGATGGACCCTTCTGGGCATCTGTGAGGGCAATGAATCAATAGAACCCAGAAAGAAAATAACACATAGGTAAGACTTTGGGCCCTGGCTGGTGTGGCTCAGTGGATTGAGCACGGGCTGTGAATGAATAGGTTGCTGGTTCGATTCCCAGTCAGGGCATATGCCTGGGTTGCGGGCCAGGTCTCCAGTGGGGGCCATGTGAGAGGCAACCACACATTGATGTTTCTCTCCCTTTCTCTCTCCCTCCCTTCCCCTCTCTAAAATAAATGAATGAATACAATCTTAAAAAAAAGAGAAAGATTTTGGAATGTATTTCAATGTTTCACAGATCTCCTAAATCTCCAAGTGACCATATAACTTACACTCCAACCAGGACACTAGGAGAGGAAAAGGGGGAACTATCCAGTAGCTACACTGAGGTAACAGGTGGAAGCTGTGGCCACGTGGGCAAAATGGTGGTGTCATCACCTTACTCTGACTTCATCACTGGACTCTCACAGCTCTTCCTACCTGACCCAGAAGCTTCTGCTCCAGTATATGGGCCACAACTTGTCCTGATAATGACCCCATCTTGATGGTGTGACCTGCTGTCTTTTTTTTCCAGCCTCACTGAAGTATAATTGACAAATGAAATTGTAATATATTTAAAGTATACAATGTGATAATTTGGCATACATATAAATTGTGAAAGGAGTCCCACCATCAAGTTAATTAACACACCAATCATGTCATAGTTATTTATTTATTTTTTGGTTGAGAATGCTTAAAGACTTATCCTCTTGACAAATTTCAATGATACAATATACTATTATCAACCAGTCACTACTCTATATATTAGATCCTCAGAACTAATTTACCTTGTAACTGAAACTATGTACCCAACTTGGAGGGTATGATGTTAAGTAAAATAAGTGAAGACAGAGGAAGACAAATAGCACATGGCATCAATTACATGTAGGAAAAAGTCAGAAATGGAGAGGAGAATGGTAGCTGCAGAATGGGGCAGAGGGTGGGGGAAGCTGGCTTGTTGTGGCAATCAGCTCTGGTAGCTCAGCCCTCTCCAGCTCTGCTGAGCTCCTGACAAAAGGCACTCAACTTATTTCATCTTTTTAAGCAAGCACTCTCATCTCTCAGTGGTGAAAACTGTTGCAACAATTGCCATGTGGGCAAACAACAGAATCAAGACAAGTGAGTTCAAGTCTAGCTCAATCATTAACTTAGCACTGTGGCTTAAACTTAAACTTTGGGGCTTGTCTACAAAATGAGGTTACTTGAGTGGGTTTTACTCAATGTTCCCTTCAGGTCTACATGCCAAGATTGTATGACTTATTCTTCTAAAACTATCTTCTGAAAAAGCTAAAAAAATTAAGCAGCAGATTGAAGCTAAACATTTAAAAAAATTATTTTTATAAAGTAACCTTTACAAAGTAGCATTAAAAATAAATAATCTCACAACTCAAGTGTCTGAGAGTGTTGCCCTCACATTGTGTTGTCTGCCACACGCAGGCACACACGCAGCATGTCCTCTCCTCTCCTAAGCAAACACTCAGCGCTTCTTCCAGGTGAACTTCCTGCGGGCTCCCTCTTGGCCTGGCTTCTTCCGTTCCCTGATGCGTGGATCAGCAGTAAGTAGTCCGGCTGCAGCATGAAGAGAGAAGCCGTTACAGACCATGGAAAACGCATGGTGCCAGGTAGAAAAGGAGTAAACCACATGAATTTATAGGTACTGTTAGCAGAGAAAAAACTAGAGGGAAGCAAGCAGACCTAAAAGGATTCACCAGCCTGGTATAAATCTCATGACAACAGTTTGCTTTTCAGTCTTCTAGGATACTTTTCCACTTCTGGGACAAATGCCAGCTACATTATGGTCTGCTTTC
This sequence comes from Desmodus rotundus, assembly GCF_022682495.2. Taxonomy (NCBI): domain Eukaryota; kingdom Metazoa; phylum Chordata; class Mammalia; order Chiroptera; family Phyllostomidae; genus Desmodus; species Desmodus rotundus. The sequence goes on along the minus strand of NC_071391.1, from coordinate 98,129,439 downwards.
CTTATCCCGTGAGGACCAATTCCTTTACGGTTTTTAAAGTTGTTTAACTTCAGATAAAGCTGTTCTTGTGTGCGCAATCACTATTCACTGCAATGGAACTTATCCTGCATCCTCATCATTACATACGGGAAAGTTTTAATGAAGACAAGAGGTAGAGAAGAAACACCTGCGTGGTAAACTATAAGGAGGTAACAGGCACCATATATTAATAGTATATATGAATACACATAAAGTATGACTTACTGAACATATTTGTGTGATAATTCTAATTATTCTAATTTGTGTGATAATAGTATCTCTGGTATTTTGTTTCAGAATCTAAAAAGTAAGTTTTAGGGTTGTATTCTCAGCATAAGCTGTTTATTTTAAAAGAATAAAGTCAGTTTAAAATAGAAGCTCCCATTCTCCCAATCAATCACCAGAAGCAATTATGATTTCTGGGCAATTAGGGCATTACTTTCAGTATATGACTCACATGAAGCATCACAGTTGTGGATGAAGTCACAGTGCATTATTAGTAAACATCACAGATTTCAAAAATACCAGTGAGGAGAAAGCTCTTAAACTGCTTTATAAAAGTGTAAGCAAACCACAGTTTTTCACTGCTTTTTTTTTAATTTTACTCTTCCAACACTAGCATGTCTTTTCATTGGGTACAAAGCTACAGTATTTCATCAGGGAGGTCATAGAATGGCCATACAGCAAAGGAAAACGTCAAGTGCTTCTTACATACCCAGAGCTTTTGCAATTTACTTGGCATGGGATAAAACAAATAATGTTTTGAAAAAAATACAGGCAAGACCTGTCTAAATTCTGCTTTAAATCGTAAGTAATTATGCTTTATTACTTTTGAACAGGCACAGTAACTCAAACTAGCATAATTATTAAGATCCTATCAGATTATTTTAATGATGAGATATGAACCCCATAACATGGCGAACTGTTTATAAACAAATGGATTAAGAGGCTTAAAAATTAACCATCCTAAACCATAGGCAGCACCTATCTGCCACTCAGTATCAGACCCAGCGGCTGGGGGATGGGCAGGGGAGCAGGGAGGACCTGTGGCCAACATGTAAGGGACAGATCCAGGTCACGCAGCACCCACAGCACTGTCTTTGCTTCATAAATAGTGTAAAGAAAATCTTCAGCTAGAACCATCCTGATCTATTCTAAATGCTGAAGCAGTGCCCTAATGAACAAGTTGACTGCATATTCATTCCCACACTTGTGTCCACGACCAAGTCATGGCGTCACACAAAGCAAGACAACATAAAATTTGAACTAACATCACAATGGAAAAATGGGAATCTCCAATAGTTCTAAAAATAAATACCTTAAAGGCTTCACCATTAAATCCAATAATTATTATAACTTTTCATGATAAAACAAAAACAATCTATCTGTTAAACATAATTGAGCAATGTTTAAACTGCTGTTAAACATTGGTTCTGCTGTTAAACTGGTTCTTGTTAAAATGGTTCTGCCTTAAGATCAAAATAAATTTCCCCTGATGCTGGCAGTGTCTTCCTTTTCTTTTTCTAATTCAAGTTCACTTTGTAGAAATCAAAACTGAAAAATGTTATGGTTCTAGAGCATGAAAAGAGAGGCCAGAAAACTGCAACATTGCATATTTAACTGAGTGTTTTCTCACTAATTTCAGGTGAGTAGCACAAGAATAAAAGAAATACTTATAGACAGTATGGGACAACTGGGCCCCTCCCACCACAATCCATACCTTGTCTCATCCACTCGACCTCTTCCTCGGTGACAAAACTGCACAAAGCTCTGGCCATTGCCAAGCGTATTGCTCCAGCTTGCGCCGACCTCCCACCCCCCGCGACTGTGCAGGTCACATCGTGCTTTCCAAGTCGGTCAAGGAAGTGGAAAGGGAACATCAACTGTTCTCTAAAGCACATCACCAGAAATGTGGTTAAGTTGATTATAAAATACTTGGTTTTATAAATGGTTCACATTTTGACCATTTAGAATGGTTTGCTGAGAGCAAGGTTTATTTCTCTAGGATATGGCAATATACTATGTCACTGTTGATTCTTTTTATCTCCATAAGAACTATTGAGGCTTGGAAATAACCTTGTAAAGAAATCTTCAATTTGGGAATCTCCATTACTCAACTGACTCTAACTTGCTGGAGTCAATGATCAGGTATAACATTAACAGGCTTTCCCATGCAGTTATCAGCTGTCATCTGGACCCACTAAATAGAGGGTATTATAATGCATTTGTATAAAGCAGGGGTATCAAACTCATTTTCACCGGGGGCCATATCAGCTTCACGGTTGCCTTCAAAGGGCCAAATATAATTTTAGGACTGTATAAATGTAATTACTCCTTAACTAGGGGCAAGAAGCTGGCATTGCTGCCAGGTAGAAACAAGGTACCGGGTGGGATGAAACCAAGGTGGAGGGCTGGATTCAGCCCATGGGCCTTGTGCCTGCCACCTGTGGCATGATGTATATGTGTAATGCTCATCCTGATACGGTTGGTTTTTAAAGTTACTAAAATCACATTCAACTTTTTTCTCCCCACCGAAACACATATCGCTATTAATAGTTCTCTAAGCTGCAGGGCCCTGCTACCTGCCTGATGCCAGGTGGCACACTGTACAACCCTAGTTGGGCCTGCTTCCCTCAATAGTGAGTGCCCATGTGGCCTCAGGCAGGCCCCACAGGATCAGAGAATGGAACACAGAACATGGCCCTGGACCTTCTCTTGCTCAAGTGAACAGTATTCACTGAATACTGCTTAAGTGCCAGGTGCAATGTTCACCACCACCTTTGTCAAGCATTTTGATTTTGCTACTTTGCTTTAATATCTCTGCTGAGTTTTTATTTAGAAAAGTCGATTGATATTGCATTTTGCTTGCTTTGTTTGACACTGTAGCTTTCTAGACCCCAAACGAAGCTTATAATAACACAGTGAAACCGAAAGATGGATACAGTCAGAACATTCAAGTGTCACTTCTTGGACTACATTAGGAAAATAATCACATGCAGCAAGATGTATCAAATAGGACCTTCAAGGGCATGGTTCACGGAATTTGTAATAATATTGTTTCAATAGAGATATTGTTTTAAAAGGAAAACAACATAAATCTATATTGTTTTTTTGAACAAATGTTTCAAAGCAACCAAATAAAAAATAAGAATGCTATAAAAATAGTACAGTTATAATAGCCATATTATCATAATAAGTAAAGAAGATTTAGAGACGGATAATCTAATCCCACCATTTCATTCACTCCAGCAGGAAACAGAGGCCAAGAGAAAATCTGGGGGCCTGTCGGGTGCACGTATCACAGGAGGTCTGTGCACTGCCTACACAGCTCAGTGAGTTACCGGCGTGGTGACATCACAAACAGCTCTGGTCACCCCCTTGTTCGGGAGTTTAAACATTTATTGTCTTAAGTCCTAAAATTTTAAGATTCCCCAACACATGCTTATTAAAGAAACTAGACTAAAATTCAGAAAAAAATTCTTTATAATTTACTCACGATATATCACTACAGTAGTCAGGGTAAGAAAGAACCATTTTGAAACAGAAAAGAAAGAACCTTTGGGAACAGTCTAGATAGTTGAGAAGTTGGTGTATACTGAGGTAAAATACTAAATTTATAAACAGATGAAAAAATACCCAAAGGGTAATAATAATAAAATAATTATATTGTTATTGATTTTAATTAATCTGACTACAAACTGGTATATGCAAAATGTTACATGGCTTGAAAATAGTTCCCAATTCATCTTCTCTCCTTTCAGGGATCCCAGATGAAATCCTGAGTTAAAAGAATCACATTTATTTTGTTCCTTATTATATAATAAAAGTTACTTTGAAAAAAATAAACAATCAATTTTCTCATTTCTATCTTCTCTGGATGCTACTCCTAGGGCACTGATTCTATTAATATTAGCATGTAACTTAAAATACATATAATTGCATAGTCTCTTTTAATTTTCTATAGTTACTTAAAATGCTAACCATATCTCTTCTGCTACATGGTTAGTGCTGTGTGAGTAATGTCTTTCTTTAATACAGATGATCAATTACAGTTGCTTTATTGGTTGACTGATAGAGCAAAGGCCTTTCCAAATCAGAAAGGTTATTAATCTTGGTATTCCATAGTACCAGGCACACAGTAATAAATGGTTAAGTGAATAAATGAATAAAAAATTTCTGAAGATGTTGGGAAAGCAACATAGTCAACATTTGTTGCTGTTTGTGTAAAAGCAGCCTAAAGAAAGGTCCCTGGAAAGGTAAGTAAGCAGTTCAATTGACTTTCAGACAACATCTTAGAGATCATCAAGTTCAACTCCCTCCTACCAATTAGAAGTGACCTTTAAGCATCTTGGCTGTGCTCACACAGTTAAGAAACAGAGCTAGAAGCAAGATCACCCGACTTTTGGTTCAGCAGTCTTCCTACTGGTCAGCATCCCCTTACCAGTGAATCTATAAGCTCCTGAGTTGCTCCTACAAGAGGAAAGGCAGTCCACAGCTAGTATGGCTTCCCTAAATCCCTACAGCTTCTTAATGAGGATGAGATGGTTTAGCTGCCTGTTCCCATGAAGGCTAGGCTTAGGGTTCCCAATCAGGTAGAAAGTTTCTTGACAGAAGTCAGATCATAATAGCTGTGATATCTTCACAATACCCAGAAAAAGACTGGACCATAGACAATCCCTATTAAATGTCTATTGAACTCAAAATGAAGAATAAGTTCTGAGAATATATTTTAATTGTGCAATCAAGCCAAAATTGAGACTGTATGTTAAATCATCAGAGTTGTATCAGAAAACAAATTAACAGGCAAGTATCGGTCAAATGCCATTCCTCCTAAGCAGTCCCCAATGCTGAAGCAATGGGTCTCTCTGGCTTTTCTTAAGAGAAATGAGAACTTCCTCCATCCGTTCCCTATGAAGATGATGGCACAATTACTTTAATTCATATTGAATGGAGTTAGAGTGGACTACTTGACACAAACACACATACAAATAAAATAAACAGTTCTTTTTTGAAGTCATCATTCTGTCCAGGAGCTTACACCATTACATTCGCAGGGTCCCCTTTCCCTTCCATAAGCACTGGGAACGTAAGAATAATGACAGTAAATACTGGGAAAGTAATAACTATCTCAAGAATAGGCCTTTGCATGGGACTCACAAAGAGGCCTAACATGAATATATGTAGAGGATTTGAATTATAACACCCATTTATGATTCATGTGATTCCTGTCTCTTTCCCCATGGGATACACAGTTCAAAAAAGTAAAACTGTCCATATTTAGCACTGGGAACTAAGCAAAGCCTGATGAGCTCTTATTTTAAGGAATAAATGGCAGGTTTCTCTGACTGATAGATCACACACACACACACACACACACACACACACACACCCCCCTACTTCCTCTGAATAGGAAAACGTCCAAAGTGATAGAGCAGACTTTTTCTAATATTTGTGATGGCCAAGGCTGGTTTCTGTTGTTGTTTTGTTTGGTGCATGACCAGCCCTAGAAATCTACTTTTCTTACATTTTGGCTGAATTTCAGAATGTAAGATATATGTGAAACACCTGAATTCCAGTAGCAGCTGATGAAGAAGATTCAATTAAGGAGGAATTTTTAAGAAATGTTTCTTAAAAATCTGGAAAACCACATAAAAAAGACTGATAGTTTCCCTCCAGCTAGTTTGATAAATTATATTGGAAAAGAGAAATAATCATTGGTAAAGACAAATACAATCAGAAAATCACAAGCCTTAATGAACTAATCATAATGTATAATGAAATATATTTTCTTTAAAAACAAAAAGCAAAAGCAAAACCAGACACTGACCTGTCCTGTGTCACGGGGAAGTAAAGCAGGTAATCGATTCCATTAACTTTTATTCTCCCACTTCCATGTTTATAAACAACTGCCTCTGCTTTTGCACTCTTTCTCTTACCTTTGAAAATATAAAACTTCTATTAGTAAAAATCTGATAAACCACGGCTTTGAGACAATAAAACTACATGAAAAGTTTTTTCTTCTGAATAACAATATATAGCAGCATATACAGAAAGTTCTAGGACTTCTACAAGTCAAATAAAAATAAAGCAGGTAAACTACACCATAATTGATGTAATAAAGCTTATTATGAGGTAATTCTGTTCTGCAATTCCATCTGAATAAAACTACAATAATTTCAAGTTAGTTTTTCACAAGCAACAAAGTAATTCACATTTATATAACTTAAAAAAATCAACTGTCATTTTATATTGAATAAAAATATAATATTCAATAAAATATAATGTATAATCACAATTTTTTAAATATTTGAGAAATGTGACAAAATATAATTGATAGAAATGAAAGTAATCCTCAGAAAAGGTCACATTTCTCTGGAAACATTAGTTAAAAATGACAAAGCGATGATATTAAGTTTTTAAGAGCTGCAGATCTATCATTTAATACATTAATTTTTAAGTTACACCATGTGAAATGACTTTGCACATCTACACAAGAAATGTGAGTGAGGATCTAAAGTTTTCACATTTCATAGTGTCAGCATCTGATATGCAGACTCACTGAGCATTTTCATTTTATAAGAAAACTGTATTATAAATACTTTTTCCACCAGTTGAAATGTGAAAATAAGATTTAACATAACTCTGTGAAAATAAAAAGGGTTCAGATGATTATGTAGGAATGTGTCCACATTTTTTCTTGGGACATTGTAAGGTTCTATTTTTGAAAACTTCCAATAGAATCTTTGAATAGAATCTTTAAAATGAGGAAATCCAATGCTGTAGTAGCAAAAATAAACAAACAAATCATATGAATGGAGAGGATAACTAGTTTCTCAATCATCATGGAATTTATTTTTCCTCCATGGAATGTCATTACCTTCGCTTGTGCTGAAGGCCATTCCCTGCTCATCATACTGCAGAGGCTCAATCAGCTGTTTCTTTGATTGAATAGTTACACTCCTATGAAAGCTTTGCAAAAATTCTTTTTCAGCAGCACCACACCGCAGTGTCAACATCCTTTCCAGCAGCCGAATGAACTGTGCATACTGCAGACAATAAAAATTCATTAGAAGATGCAAGTGTAATTGCATTTGCTAAATTTCTTCTATTTTTATAGACCTGATCTTTCCAATGTTGCTTTTCTTGATGAATTTTGACAGGATGACACTTTGGCACCTTCATGTTGCTTTTAGAAAATCGTGTAGACACAGCACTTGCCCTGTGGATCTTTAGTACTCTCAGTCTTTTCTTTTGAGAAATAAAGAGATTTATCATTTAAAGAAAAGTCAATTTCTCCATATTTTGATGACATGAAATTGAGAGTTAAATTCATTTCCAAAAAAATATTTAGATGATCTTCAAATGTAATTTTTACTTTTATTAGAATCTTATCTAGAGAAGCTTCATAAATAATTTCTAGTAAGTTATGTATAGTAAAATGGGGAGAGTTTGATTTTGAGAACACGTACCTCTTAAATTATATCTCATAATACATTTGGCAAATATATCTTTAGCTGTTCAAGCTGTGTTACTTTAATGTTTATGATTTCCTTTAAAACCGAACAATCAAGCTATTTAAAAATTCAAGAGATACTTGACTTAAAGGGCAACCTCTTGAAATAAATTATCCTTGCTACTCTGTGCATTTTTTAAATAGTTCTTGAACATGTGATTAGAAAGTAAACAACTTGGTATTAACCCCTTAAAATTAGAAGCCAGAATAATCATTCTAAAGTGTTTATGCAGAAGGAAACAACTAATACTTGAAATCCTTAGTTAATATGAAGAGTGAAACCTAATTTTGATAACCTTATTTATGTTTTCGCCAACCCTAAAAGTCACATTCACCTTGTTACCATTGCCTTTAGTGTGAAAATCTGCCATTAAATACATAAAAATCTCACCAACAGGATTAAAAGGGCTACTTCAATTACTGTTTCCTGTGATGTTACAATAAAAGAGAAGGAAATTGCCCTGACTAGTGTGGCTCAGTGGGTTGGGTGTTGTCCCACAAATTGAAAGGTTGCTGGTATGATTCCAGGTCAGGGCACATGCCTGGGTTGCAAGCCAAGTCCCCGGATGGAGGCATGTCAGAGGCAACAGGTTAATGTTTCTCTTGCACACTGATGTTTCTCTCCCTCTCTTTCCCCTCTCTCTAAAAATAAATAAATAAAATCTTAAAAAGTGAGAGAGAGAGAGGGGGGGGGAGAGAGATAGAAGACAGTTTTCTAAGCAAGGGGGAAATACTTAGCCCCCTATGGTACCAGCCTGACAAAACTCCAATCTTCCCCTCCCTTTCAGGCCTATTTCCTTTGTTCTCAGCTATTCTCTCAATTCTATCACACAGTGTGACTACTGGTGAACCTACCAAGGGGAAACTACAGGTATAACACAGCCTTGCTCATGAACTAAGAAGTTTGAGAAGTCATTGTCCACTCTGCCTCCTGCATCTTGATACCAGACTGCAGCTTCAGGATTTCTTCTGATGGCCAGTACCCCAAATGTACAGAAGACATACATACATATGCACACCTGCGATAATGTCTTTGGGATGTTTTCAAAAGGAAAACAAATAGACATACCTGCACTATAAAAATCAAAGCAGCCAGAAAACAGCGGAATCAATAGAATGATGTACGTGTTCAATGACAAAGCAAAGGGAGATTTTTTCAGTTAGATCCAAGTGCATCAATACTGATTTCACAGTTAGTACGTTAGAAACTAACTCTAGACCAGGGGTGTCAAACTCATTTTCACCAGGGGCCACATCAGCCTCGCAGTTGCCTGCAAAGGGCCGAATGTAATTTTACGACTGTAGAGGTGTAACTACTCCTTAACGAAGGGCAAGGAGCTCGGCGCTGCAGCAGATAGAATAAAGGTGGAAGGCCGGATTCGGCCCGTGGGCCTTGTGCTTGCCACCTATGCTCTGGACCTACTACTCACTCACCAAATGCCTGACACCCTGCTTAAACAAACTGCAATTTTACCATATCATTAATTTATCCAATATGTTAAATGAGATAAAGGGCAATTTCAGTACCTTAAAATCTACAGGGTGGCAAGGTACTAACATTAGCCACTGCCAAGGAAAAAAGGAAAACAGGAAATGGGACAATTTTGAAATTAATCTACACTGAAATCTTCCAAAAATAATCTAAATTTAGAACATCAAGATATTTAAAACATCAAATTTCCTCTCATCATACTGGCAATATATTGTAACATTTAGCAAAATAAGAATCTGAGACCTAAATAGGACATCACATTCATCTGGTGAGTTTGTTAAAAATACTGATTCCTATATGACATCCCCTGAAACTCTGAGCTATGCCTGATTCTTAAAATTACATTTTGTAACCAGCATTCCAAGTGATCCTGACACAGGTGGTTCTACAGATTCCATGATGAAAAACAGTGGCCTCAGAGATACTTCACATGGGTAAGCCAAAAAAGCAGTAAATTGTATGAAGGTAAGCATGTGCTTTATTCCTTTTCTACTTAACCTGCAACAGCTACTTACACTTACCATTAGTTTGTAAAGTTAGCCATCTCCTTTTCTGAAGGAGATGAAAAAAGACATCTATTGTGCTTCCCTAGAACAACTAACAGAGGACACCAGGGCACTGAGATAAGGAAGGTCTGGAGACCAGGCATGTCACCTTCCTGACCACAGGTAAGGTCCTTCCTGGCAAAAATCAACTATAAATATGTTTTGAGGAACATTACTATTAAGGTCCTAAAACAGCAATTGTCTGCATTATTATGACACAGGTCCCCTTAAATCTGAAAAGATTAATTACTCACATCTTGATCTGACAGTTTTTCCACTAACATTTCTTCTAGTTCCTCCTTCAACAGCCATCTGCTGCCAATCAGGTCTCTGTTAAAATATCACATAGATACTCTTTTAAATTAACCATGCAATTAGAGTTGTATCATAAAAAATCTCGTATGTAGTAGCAATGATTGATCAGGAAAGAAATTTTTGTACTATGTAGCTGTAAAATTTCATTCAAGTAAATTGTTTTTCTGATATAATAATACTTCATGTCCTCAATCTACTCTAGAAAAGACATCCAATCTAGCAAATGTTTTGTTTGAAGAGTTAACATACCACTGTGGAAATCATTTGGTATTAAAAGCCACCAGATTTCTTAAAAATTAAAATTTCACTTGTTTTTCATAATTTACTTCCAAGGAGATGTTATGGATGCAAAGTTAATCTGTCAATGGACTAAAGTAGTAGTAAACTCCAAATAAAGGGCTAGGGGTAGTTACAAGTTAAACAAGATATGTTCAAAGATGTATTTTTGCATAACAAAAAATATATTAAGCACCAAAATTTATGAAGAAAAATATATGAAGGCCAAAATTTAAAACTGGTTGCTTAAGACGGTGGATCTAATCTATCACTGTTGGCTAAATGAAAGCACAACCCTTGAAATACTAAACAACAACAACAAAAACCCAAACAACCCCCCTCCACAACCATGTAGAAGTAAACTAAGTAAACGTGTAGCTAGCTATACGAGGCCTTTCCAGAAAGTATCCAGCCATATACTACAAAAAGAGACATTTACTGAAGCAGATACAAGAAACACTGTACACAGGACAATGACGCCTTAGTTCCCTCCAAAGTAGCACCTTGGGACCTCACACAGTTCTCCCAATCGATATCAGCTACCCCATCATATTTCCTTGAATCTCATCAATGGTCTGAAATCTCTTCCCTTTCAAAGGTGACTTTAGTTTTAGGAAAAAAAAAAAGTTGCAGGGGACCAAATCTGGGTTTCGGGGGGAGCTGAGTCACCTGGGTGATTTGATGTTTTACCAAAAAACTCTGCACGAGATGTGATGCATGAGTGGGTGGTGTGTTGTTGTGATGAAGCTGCCAATCACTAGTTGCCCTTAGTTGTGGACTTCTGAATCATCCGAATAGTTTTTGCGGAGGAATGTTCAAGTTTAATGCAAAAGTTGATGCAGATTCATTGTTCTACTCGCTCATTTCAAATGTGACAGCCACACAGTACACATGCTCACTCAGCGGCGTCTACCACCCCCAATGACTGGTACAGTGAAGTCATCATGGTTCACACACGTGCATTCCAGTCCACTCTCCTTGGTTACCACATTACAATGATGTTGCTCAAACTGTTCTAGTTATATTAACAATGGCTGGACTTTTTCTGGACAGACCTCGTATACACAAAAATTCTGAGGATATCATACTCAAATATAGTTATTAAATACCATTTAGTACATAAATATAGAGTGAAGTAACATAAAAATAATAACCATAATATTTACTTCCTCTCAAACAAAAAAAAATCACCTATTATTTTGACCTCTAACTTTAATGATTAATGCTGAAAAATACAGAACCAATTTCTAGGCTTAAGCTATGCTTGAAAAACATTAATAATAACTGGCTTGTTTTTAGTCCAAATCTTTCATATATCTTAATGCAAGAACTTACTTGGTTTTAGCCTCTTCTGAAAATAGACCTTTGGCTTGCAACTCATTTTTATGTTTTTCTAAATTGAGTAGCTTTCCGTAAGCATCCTATGGCAAACAAAATACACATACGAAAATAAAAGAGATGGTACATTATTACTTCTATTTTATATTTTCCTTGAACACCCCTTACTTTGAAAGTGACCTCCTCAAATTATCCTGCTGCATAGCAAGTAATATGGAAGAGACTTTTTAATAATACTATTTTGCACTCAAACTAAAAATGGGAGAGTAATTTCAATGAGACTTTAGTATAATGTATACATTAACTGATTTTTAAGTAACTCTATAAGAAACAACTCCAGTGAGGTTGGTAAAAACAAAACAAAGCTACAACTATTTTCCTTAGAGTTCCACAGCCAGGAACAAAAATTCTCCTTAGAAAACAATCTTAATTTATATAGCAATATACACTTTAACTTAGAGACTTAATCAGTAAAAGTTGTGGTATTTATAGCTGAACTACTTATCTTATTTATAAAATATTTAAATCCTCACTAGGCAGTATCTTAAAAACAGTTTTCCATTTATTTTTCATTACCTGATTTATTTTGTTAATACATTTTTTTAACAAAGTCTGTGAATGTATGACTTGTTAAACTGTAATTCAAGCAGGGGAAAAATTTGCCATTTTGTTAGAACTTGGCAATAAAGATTATCAATGAAATATATTTTCCAGAAAATGGGTTTACAACAAACAGAATGTACTGTCTCCCATTTTTTTGTTTGAACAAACTTAAGTATTTGAAGACTCACATCCAATATGCGAGTATTCATTTATAATTTACACATAACTTACCATAATAATACCTAATGAACAAATAGGTATCTTCAAAGAATGAGTTAGACATGATATGATATTTTTTCTCACTAATCATGACACTTTCCAATGTCATTAGCTAATGTCAGAAGACAAAACTTATTACAGATAGAGATGTTCACCCATATCTCCAATAGTCTTAATCATTTCAAACTTGTGGGGCAGTTTCTTATGGGCTCTGATTAGACTGCCATAACCTGTCTATGTTGCTAATAAATAGTTTGTTCTAATAGAAGTGTCCCTTTGCCACTGTCTTTTATTTACTAGTGCTTGCATTTTATTATCTTCATTCTATAACTCTTTTCAGGAATTCATCTCTCTCATGGGGGAAAAATGTGAAAAAAAAGAAAAAAGAACATGAACACTGAGTCTTTGAGTTTCACAAATACAGGTGAGAAAAGCTGAGGCTGTACTCAATGGGCTAAGAATTCTCAGTGATAAGGCTCTAAAAGTTCATTTCTTGTGGCTGAGGAGACTCAAGAGCATTTTTTGTTTGATTTTATTTTGTTTTTCAATAGGGCTAGTAGAATTGATTGGTGAGTAAAGACAAAGAAAAGAAGCAGAAAAAAGAAGAGAAACAGCAGTCAGAAGCTGTAAAACTGGGGCTGAGCTATAGATTCTAACATGGACATGAGTATTTCAAACAAAGTGAAGCAATCATAGTTCAGGAATCAGTAACGTAAGTTCCCAGGGCAGCAGCAGCAGAAGCATCCAAGCCTAAATCTGGCTAGATGTGTAAATTTGCAGGTCCCACACCAGACTTTCAGAAAAGGACCTTCTGTGGTGAGGGCAGTGATCCATTTCAATGATGCCTCCAAGAGATGTGCACTAAAAGTTTGGATTTGCACATTAGGACTATGGAGAGGTGAGTTCAATGCGACAGCAAAGGACAAATTAAGTCAATTTGATTCTATTGTTCTAATTAAGGATAACTATGTCTACAACTATATTCAAGGTACAAATCCATCAGCTGTAGCAGTAGAAGGTATGTGACAATTTAAAATAAACAACTGTCTACCCTAAAGAAAGCAAGAACTAATGTGAACAACCCATGTAAAATTTGTAGCTCCTATTCATCTTAAAATTTTATAACTTGCCTCCTAAGAATTGGTAAGCCTCATTTGACTGGTTGTGGTTAGGGTACTTCTGACTCATTTCTTTTTCTTTTTTAAATTTTTATTTATTTTTCTTTTTTTAATTTTTATTCCGTTACAATTGTCTGCATTTTCTCCCCTTCCCTCCACCCTACCCCAGCCAGTCCCACCTCCCTCTCCCACCTCTATCCTCCCCCTTGATTTTGTCCTTGTGTCCTTTATAGTAGCTCCTATAGACCCCTCTCCCCACTGTCCCCTCCTTGACTCATTTCTAAAGGTGCAGATAGTAGTTTGTGACCCCCAACTGAATAGTGTATCAGAAAAATTTCTACGCACCTGTTTTGAGAAACACATTCTCAAGTGCTCTGAATAGGCAAAATACAGGGAAAGACCCACAAAATGAATCCTGATATGAAATGGACAGACACAGTGCAAACAGCATCTACTGTGTACCAGACCCCAGCCAGACTGCTACGTCTGGGGACTCTGGTAAAAGGATGGTGCCACTAAGAGCCTGACTGCATAATTCAGAGATGTTGTGTTTTTCAAATCTAGCTAAGAAAATATAAATCCAAGAGAACATCAGCAACAGTAATAAGATACCCTCCCCTGCTTGTAAGGGTCTATTTAATTTTCTGGAATAACAAAGCAACTTGAATAAAAATAACTAACCTGCTTCACAGGGAAGTTTCAAGCCAAAGTTTAGGCTGCTAAATTAATTCATCATCATTTTCCAGTGACATTTGAGCAATTTTACCTTAAGTCCCTATTTTTCTTAAAATTTTATTTCACTATGCTATTACCATCCAGTGTTATATTTAGCTCCATAATAATTTATAAATAGTATAAAATAATCAGAAAAAGTACAGGATATGAGAAAACAACTGAAAAGTACATGTCCAATTTCAGACATGGTAAATTCTATTCATTTTTGACAAATGTTAACACTTTGGTGGTTGTAATTCGTCAAATTAAGTAACGCTCATTAAGCCATCCCTTATACTTTAAATAGGAAAATATACGCAAACTACTTAGCACAGTGCCTGACCTATGCTAACAGTCAAGAAATGACAGCAGGGGTGAGGGATGGCATTCAAGAGTCTAACAGTTGAGAAGCAATTTTATTGGTGCATCATTTCTATTTTTCTTTCTTTTCTAAATAATAAAACAACTCTTCAGATTCTATCTTGGTTAGAAACAACAGTTCTCTGGAAAGCAGATTCTATAGCTTCAATTCCCTGAAGAGATGTGTACTAATTTACATAAAAAAATCCTTGAGGGTATAAAATATGCCAGAACTGTCAACAACACAGGTTATCACTGGCAGCTTTTGGTATATTGTTAAATTTCCACTTAATTTTTAAGGGACACTAGAGAATTGGTATGACCCACCTATGCTAAGTTTATATACTATATTTAGTAGTGAAATTTTCAATTATGACAGGATAACCCAGATGTGAAATGCTGAATCATTAATCACAGTTATGATTAATATTTCATAAAATCAAAGCAAGCCTATCCACCCTTGTGTCATCAGATTTCCGTAATGTATGAGTCAAATTTAGAAGGTGCCTAATTTGAAAATACCAGATGCTCAGGTTGCAGAAAAGAAGTGCTTAAACTAAACCCTTCCAAGAATGTGAGCAATATGATTTTTCGTCTAAAAGTCTGATTTTAGTCTTCTAAAATCTGTTTTGGTTATTATAATCATGTAGAAATTCCATTTTAGGAAGGATAAATGAATGACATTTCTTGGGAGAGTGGTACAGGAAAGTCAACTGTATTTTGATATACAATTATATGTATCATACTAATAATTATCATCTTAGGTACTAGATCAGAAACAGAAAAGTAACACACTTAAAATGTTTTTTTTAAAGAATCACAGAAAGTCAATTTCCTAAACAACAATCTTCTTAATTTTTTGGCTTTGTGCATATACAGAATCAGATGAAATAATTATAACTCATTTATCATGGCTTCTGTTATTTATCCAAAGTTCCAAGGGACGTATTTCTATTGTAGACCCTTGCTATCACTTTGTAAAAACAATATGCTACATAGTTTACACACCATATAGTGTTATTCAACATAAAAAGGGAAATAGTCCCATATGTAGGTCATACAGAAAAGTACTCTGGGAAAGTACTCATCTAGGAGAATTATATAAAAATGTTTGTAACTCACATACCATATATTTTTACTACTCAAAGTAACATTCCGCCATATAGTATAACAATTATACTATCATAAAAATAACCTGATTAAAACAACAGAGACTGTAAGTTGAATTAGCTTTTAAAAATTATTTTTTAAAATTAAGCACATGCAAGATATACAATGGTAATTATTCCTATGTGAGGAAAATGTGTATCAAAGATAGTTCTGTAACAGCAGTTTCTATTGCTGAATTAATTCCTGAGGTCAAGAAAAGTCTTAAAACAGCACACAGATGTCAGCATTAGTCTGCAGCACATTAAAAACTAAGCACATTCCATAGTTGTAGTTATTTCACAGTATCTGACTGTGAGAAGGGTCACTATGTTAATTCCATTTTGACAGATAAAAGCACTACATCAGGAGTTTTAAATGTTCACCACAGGTTACTGAGATGTGAAGGAAGGGAGACCTCTGTGACTCCAAGTCCCGGACTTGTGCTTCACCAGGTTTGGGTTCCCCGCCTGAAGAGCCCAACGTTTCCCCTGGGGCTCCTCTGCTCTGTAAGTCACTTAAAACAAACTGCAGAATTTCTAAATAAGCCAGGAGCTTCTTTCAAAAGGCAAATTAATCCTGTTTATGCATAAGTTATTAGAATTAGAATTACCTGGTTTTGTTTCATATTTTATTTTAACTCAGTAGAGTATGTTAAGTAATTAATGATCTTCATCCCCTAATTTTATACATATTTGTTGGTGAAAATTTCATCTGTGGCCATGTAATTCTTTTAAGTTTATAAAAATATTTGGAAAATACTCCATTGTTCACTGTAAAACTTGTCCTAAAATATAAATGAGATTTCTATAAGATGCTAAATTATTCCCACTGCAGTTTTTAGAGCGGACTAACTTTTCTTCAAGATTGGGGAGGGGGAGCTTGTGTAAAATCCAATGAACACTTATTTGACAACTTACGGTGTTTTCAATATGCTACACAGACTTTCCCAAGCACTAGTTTCATGGATTTTTAAAGAGGTGTTCTGGGTAGAAAGGGCTCCATGATCTAGTATGCTTGAGCAGCACTGGGTTAACGCAACAGGTTTCTTTACTGAAGGACTCTGCAGAGCTTTTTCACGCTAATCAGTATGTCCATATTAGAGTTTCCTAGTCCACAATAAGCAGCATTCCCAAACTAACTTAACTTCAGAGATCCTCTCTTGAAGAATATTTTATAACCTGTGCTCCTAGAAAGTACTATGGGAAAAGCTGCATTATAGACATGCCCTGACTTAACGACTAATATTTTACAAAAGGGTTCTTACGCCAGAGTGAAAAAATCACCTCCCATAATGAGTTTTAAATAGTTTTCAACTCGTTTTTCATGAGGGAATTTTAAAACTTTCAGAAATGTATATATTAATAAAATGAGTCAATCTAAATAAATATTTTTCTAAAAATTAAAGGACCTGCACAAACTCAACCATGACTACCCAGATCGCCAATGCCTTGCTCATGAATGCAGGCCCTTCTCCCCTTCACCACCAGCTTTGTTGGCCGGGACAGCTTCAACTGCTGTGGAAAAGGGGTATAGCTGGCAGGCTGGTGGACCAAAGGGCACACCCTTCAGGCCTATCCCTCACTTGTCCCTCATGGAGACCTAGGCATGTTCTTTATTGCACAGATATTCCTCTTCTAAAAAGTCTTTAGGTTTCTGCTTAGGTGTTTCAGGAAATTTCTTTTATTTTCTTTATTTCTTCATTCTGCTCCTGAAACCCTAAACTGAAACTAAAAATTGTGTCTGAAAAGTACACAAGTTCTACTGGTTAAGTAGCTGTTAAAGAAATGGAAAGCCATCCATTTTGGGTGAAAAATGCCAGATTAGACAGTGCCATCCAGCACAGAGCTCCCTTTTCAACACTCAACTATCCTTTGAGAAGCTCCTTAAGTCTCTTATTCTCACTTAAAGTACTTTTCACTGCTTAAGAAATTAGTTGTTAATACTGTTTTATACTTTTTTCATTACGTATGTACACCGTATTCACTCTAAGTGGTTTGTTACTGACTTTCCCAGGAACTTGAAGAAGCATCATTGTCCATAGGAAAATATTCTAACTACCCTGCTGTTATTCTAACGAACCTGCAGAATGTAACATATCTACAAAGCCTGAGACCCCATGGATCAGCAGACTTTTCTTCACTTTATCTTTCCCATCACATTTCATTTCTGAGCAGGAACAATAAATTACTTCTTCCTTCTCATCTTCATCTTGTCTCAAAAATCTCCCTGCTTCTCCACAGAAATTAGATGGGCCAACTGGAAAGTGTTCACTAAAGCATTATAGATTATCTAAAATTGTAAACTGCAACAGGACTATCTTTTATTAGTTGCTACAATGTAATACCTAAGGTCAATATGAAAAGTGGCCAAATATAAAAAGAAGATTTGGCATAGACTGACAAAAAGGGTAACTGACATTAGAAAGATCTCCTGGCAGAAATGCCCACATGCTCAACATCTGTGCATTTTTGTCAAAACGCTTGGCTGATGACTGCCACATCTCAAGTATAGTTGGTCAATGAGATGGTCAACTGATTTGGCTCAGTGTCTTTTACCCTGTCACATGGGAAGAAATTTTATCAACAAAAAGAAATGATAACAACAATCATTCACTTCCAAGTATTTAAAGCCCACCAGTCTTTGGGGGCCAATTCCCTTGCTGCAGTGGAAGGACAGCAGTGGACTCACTGTCACACAGATGGATGAAACAGCAGCCCCCCACCAAGAGAAGGCTGAGCAAAGGAGAGAACAAACACATAAAGCAGTTTCAATTTTTACCATTTTACTTTATGTCCAATGCTTGACTTCACTACAAAACCACTTTTATAAGCCCAGCAGTGAGTACTGAGTCACATGCTATTTCAAAGTAACAAACTGAATCTAGGATGATGTTGGTTTACATGACCTAGGAAATGAGCCTGGTATGACTACATTTATAATTGATAACAAGTGCAAATATGAGGCTAAAGTCACTGGCATATATTTAGGAAAACATTTATCCTTTTCCCCATACATATAATTACTTTAAAATTCCATAAAACACATTTTTTAAAATATAAGGTTTTATTACTTATCTTAATTAAAATACTAAAATGAACCCCAAATATCTGTAATTCCTATGTGTAAACTGTTCTGATGAACAATAAAACAAATGCTAAATAAACCCCATATAGTTTGGGGAGTTAAAACACCCAGCAAAACAAACTGACCTAAATTTCTAAATTTCAGCTAAAACATAAACGCTCAAAAAACACTCCTATACATAACAGAAACTATATTACTCAAAAAGAAAGAGTATTTATTAATCAGATATAACTTGGTTTATCAGTCAGAGTATACTAGTATTTTATCTGAGAAACCAACCATTTTCTTGAGCCATACCTTCTGAAAGACAGAAACAAACAAAAAATAAAGTTAGGCCTCCCCTGCAATGTGTAATTTCTTCATTATGATGGAATGCAACAAAGTATCTTGCCCTTGGGTTGCTCAGTTTCAGCCAAAACAAATGCAAATGGCTTGTCAGATGACAGCTGTTTGATAAGGCTCCTCCACAAGACCTGCATGCTTTCCTTTTTCCGTGAAACTTGGGATGAAAGGCAGAAGGCAGGAAGGGAATTAATGTAGCATACAGTCTAAAGGCAATGCTACAACCGTGATTAAGTAGAAAAGTTAACAGGCACAGATTTTCCATGGCTTCGCTGCATGCAACCCATCCGTGTAACAAGTTGACAGGCCTAGTGCGTCAGCTCCATCATCTCCTCCGACAGCTAAAACGCAGCACTGCATCCCTTTTCAGAGAAAATTTGCGTCTGCACCATGAAGCGTTGTACATTATTTCTTAGCACTGCAGGGGGCTTAGGTCCATATGGAACCTTCACAAATATTACCACAGATCAAACCAGCGGCGTCTGCAGGCAGATTTGACATACCTATTTAAATGAACAGCAGGGGTCCTTGGGCAGCCTCGGGCTGTGCAGAGACAACCTCAGTGGAAAGCTTCAGCCACAGCTCCATTACTCAGCAAAGACACACTCTACATTTATCATTCATTTCATTTCTGCCAGGGCAAGAAGCTCATTTGCCCAAGGTCAAGAAAAACCGAAAAGAAGGTTTCCTCCCCTGCCTCCCCAAGATATAAATGTACCTGACAAGTGGGGGTTTTGTCCTTTAAGGTTTGTGGAGCTCCAACAAACATACGACATTATAAAAAGCAGAGGAAAAGCGCTTATGGGATTCAAGCAACTTGAAATCTGACTGTGGATGGGGAAACCCAGTGAATGTTTTAAAAATCATACAATGAATAAAACTTGACACGTTTTTAGAATAAAATGGGTTCTGTTGTTTAAAACTAGATATTAGCATCCAGGTTTTTCTCCCAAATAGGGAACACCTGTATTTGCACACTGTCAAACAAGAGTTCTGAAAACAAAAATTTCCCAGCAGTCCCAAATGCAGTGGCAAGTAGGTCTTTTTTCTAGACTTTCTAGACTCATATCTGCATTAGCCTATGAAATGCAACAACTATGTCTGCATAACAAGGACAGTTAACTATTTGACTCCCTCCCAAGATGCCTTATAGCCCCTGCCAGGATATATACTGGGCCCCTTCCCTGCATCATGCTTCACCTGGATTGCACATACATGCACTACGACCGAGTATCTACCTGCTAACATGATCTCAATTTGTAAGGAAAAGCATTTTGAGGACAAATCATTGTGTTATAAATTCTATGCTTATCTTTAGAAAAATGGATTAATAAAATACAAAGCCTTTGAACATATTGCCTCACCTCTAGAAGTCCTATTTTTGTCCATTATGAAGTACATTAGGTAAACTGTGAAGTTTAGAAAAATCTCTGGTAAAATCAGTTACTTAGCTTACAGTTCATATTATTTATCATAAAATATAATATACTTACATGCATTAATGAATAATATGACTGTTTGCCAGTATAAAAGAGAAAATGAAATGGACGACCATCTTCTCCCCACTGGGTTGCTAATAAAAAGCCAGATGAAAACAAATAAACAAAAATAAAATAAACACAGAGGGAAACCAAACAGATGAATTTAACTGCAGTCATGAGACATGTTTATAATTCTGATTAACTTTTGAAGTAACAAAAAAGCATAATATTCAGAATTTTAATATTTAGCTTAGCATGTAACTATTTAGGGTATTAATACCCACTGACATAAAACAATGTTTGTATTTGAGAAAATATTCCTAAATATCTCACCATGAGAATTTCTATAACTTGTTTTAAATAAACAGCCATAAAACAGACAAAATCAACTTGTTAGGAAAAACATATTAGGTTTGGCTGTAAATACAATGTACTCCCATATTTTTAAAAACAAAAACTGATGAAGTTAATGTAGTTTATTCAGAAAAATTAGGAACAGGCATAACATAATAAAGAAAAACACTAGATGGATTTTCCCATTACACATTATTTGTTTCAATCCCGTGAAGACATATCTCAGAGTTTAAAAACATCTAAAACAGAAGGGCCCCCCAAAAGGTGTTATGTGTAATTCCTTTTGAAATACAGATGGTCATTCACATCTAATAAACACCAAACAGACTGAGAAATGGAGTCTCTAGTGAGTAAACCAAACCACTAACTCCATGCCCTTTACTGTTATTTCTATTGAGTTGCTTCTGTGTTAACAATCTGTAGGAACTCTAATATGTTAAAAAATTACACTCCTTTGTCTATTACATAAATTGTAAACACTTTTCTCCCAATCTGTCACTCGCTTTTTAAATTTTGTTTATGGTGTCTTTCATAATCAAGAGTTTAACATAAATGTTTTTGTAGAATCTGTCACTTTTCCTCCATTGCAGTGTGTCTCAACTGTTTTTTTTTTATCTACCCTACTAAGGAGCCTTTTTAGACATTTTGTTTTTCCTAAGCGCCTCCTTCCTGTGAAATTTTAATACCGCAGACATACTGCCTATAGGTTGAAGGCTGAAACACTGTAACAGTTGAGATTTTTTCACTTCTTCTAAATCAATTTATGCCCCCTTGGATGCAACATCACTGCATTGAGAAAGCATGCTTTAAGACCAGCTGCTTCCTAAAAACTATTTTCCTCTGAAATTTTTGTTTTCATGTTCAGAAATTTAATATAGCTGGAATTTATATTTGTGAGGCAGAAATCCCAATATTTTCTCCAGCAAAGTGAGTCATTACCCATTCGTTTTATAAATACTACACTTTCTGTTGAAATACCACCTGCATAATATGCAGGTAATCCTTCTCTTCTGAGGACAACTGGCATTAACCGTGGCCACTTTAAGTGAATATACTTAAAAACAAAAAAGACCAAAATTTCATAGTAAATGGTGAAAAAAAACCCTGATAGGGAGTTTAGCTTGAAAAAATAAAGCGAGATTCTTATTTCCCAATGGCTTGTGGATGAATTAAATACTTCTCCAACATCATTTTTCTAGACTTCATGAAACCCTGCATGTTTTCCAGTATTTGTAACTTTACTATGCAGTCAATTTTCACTGTGTTATTAAAACAGTCAGTTAGAAAGTAACCAAGAAAGACAAACATCATGGTTGCAGATGAGAGTTTACTGAAAAGCTTAGAGGAATTTCTGAGTTTGGTCTCATTTCATGTGATTGTGTGTTTGTGTATACTTGATTTCTGAAGTATGTATGTATATGCATACACACACACACACACTTATACATAAATACACACACACACACACACACTTGACTTCATTCGATCTAGATGTCAGACTTTAAGATGCCCCATCATGCATCTTTTACAAAGAAAGAAAAAAAGCTGGCAGCATGCTTCATAGTCGGCATTAACTGTATAATGAATCCCGTTGTTAAAGATGTTAAACTGTGAAAAACCATGTCTGAGAACTTACAAAATATGGCATAAACAAATGTTGACACTGAATACTCTAATTTGACCTATTCTGCACCACGACTGCTATTTAATTAAAATCAGCTTTTTGCTGCATTTTGATATTTAATAGGCTAAGCTTCCTTCATTATTCTTATTTCTTTTAAAAAATTTCTTGCACATTTACTCTTTCAAATAAACTTTACAAATTTCTCCCAGAAGTCCTACCAGGACTTTTACTGAAATTACATTAAAGCAGCTTTCAATCTTTCCTCATACAAACATGAAAACACCTTCCAGCTATTTAGATTTTTACTTATGATTGACTTTTAAGTTTTATAATTTTCTATACAAATCTCTCACATATTTTAATAAGTTTTATTTGTATTTTAGCTTTTGTTTCTCTTGATACTGCGTCCTCGGTTATCTATGTTTTCTATAACATTAATTACACTAGTAATACATTCTTTTATTATTTTTTAAATAGACTTCATTTTTTAGAGGAATTTTAGGTTCACAGCAAAATTGAGAGGAAGATACACAGATTTACCATATACCTCCTGATCCCTCACATGTAGAGCCTCCCCCATTATCAACACCCTCCACCAGAGTGGTACTTTTGTTACAACTGATGAGCCTACAGTGACATTTCATAATTATCCAAAGTCCATGGTTTACATACGGCTCATACACTCTTGGTGGTGTACATTCTTGGGGTTGGACAAATGTATACTGGCATGTATCCACCACTATAGTATCACACAGAGTAGTTTCACTGCCCTAAAAATCCTCTGGGCTCCACCTAGTCACCCACCCCTCCCTCCCCACCTAACTCCTGGTGACCACTGACTTGTTACTGTCTGCATAGTTTTGTCTTTTCCAGAAAGTCATATAGTTGGAATCATATATGTAACTTTTCTGGATTGGATTTTTTCACTTAGTAACATGCATTCAAGTTTCTCCATGTCTTTTTGTGGCTTTATAGCTTATAAGTGAACAATATTCCATTATCTGGATATACCAGTTTAATTATCCACTCACCAACTAAAGGACATGTTCCAAGTTTTGACAATTATGCGTAAAGCTGCTATAAACATCTGTGTGCAAGTTTCTGTGCAGATATTAAATTTTCAACTCCTCTGGGTAAATACCAAGGAGCACAATTGCTGGATCATATGGTAAGAATATGGTTTTACAAAACTGCCAAACTGTCTTCTGAAGTGGCTGCACCATTTTACATTTCCACCAGAATGTATTCCTGTTGTTACATAACCTTGCCAGAATTGGGGTTGTCAGTATTCTGAATTTTGGCCATTCTAACAGGTGCGTAATGGCATCTCACTGCTGCTTTCATTTGGATTTCCCTGATGTGGAACGTCTTTTCATATGCGTATAACCTCTCTAGTGAGGTGTCTGTTAATGTCTTTGGCCCATTTTTAAATCAGGTTGTTTTCTATTGTTGAATTTCAAGAGTCCCTTATATATTTCAGATAATGGTCCTTTATCAGATGGTTCTTTTCCAAATATTTTCTACCACTCTGTGGCTTGTTTTTTTCACTCTCTTGACAGTGTCTTTTGCAGAACAGAAATGTTTAATTCTCTCCAGCAGATCTGTACCAAACTCTTCCTCACAAAGTCATATTCGAATGCAAATAAATTAGTGTGACATTAGTGTAAGCATAAACTCTACCCTTACCTAATTTTAATATTTTTTAGTTAAATAGAATTAGTCATAAATTCCATTATTGGTTATAAAAACTTTTTTACCTACTACATGACCACCATGGTATGAAAGTTCATCTGCATAATATGTAAATGACTGCTATTATGTAACAATGCAGTAAAAAACCCTGTTTACTTCATTCTGGAGCAAACTTACCTTTTTGTTTCGGAAAGATCTGTTCTGGATGCTGTAAAATAAATTAAAAGTGCATTAGATAATTATTGTAACATATAAAACCAAGTGAAATTTTTAAAAATATTTCTTAAGATAATTAATTACCTTCATTATTGGCCTGGCTCGCTTCTCAAATAAACCACTGGGGAAAAGATAAGCAATAGCTCTCTAAAAATACACATAAAGGTTAATTAACAATTGTTATAAAATCCAGTTAATGTTATGATTAACAGTTATTGAGTGCTTACTAAGTGCCAGGCATCACACTAACAGTTTCATATACATTATTTCATTTCAAAATTTTCTGAGCAAAAGAATAATTTACCACATACACATCCCCCCAAAGGAAAAAAAATGTAATGGAAGTAGTCCCTGGTTCTACGATGACCGAAACCACTGTCAGTACCCAACCCTACATATGTTATGTTTTTCCCTACACATACATACCTATGGTGAAGTTGAGAGCTTCTCTCTGGTATATCTGAACTGCCAGCATCATGACTCTTGTGCTTTGGGGCCATTACCAAGTAAAATAAAGGTTACTTGAATACAAGCACTGTGATGCCTCAGCAATGGACATGATGTTAAGTGACTAATGAGCGTGAGCGAATACGGCATTGACTAAGGGATGACGCATATCCTAGATGAGATGGAGAAGGACAGTGATTTCTATAATTTTCCATTTAATATTTTCAGACTGAGACAGTCTGCAGGTAACAAACTATGGAAAGTGAGACTGTGGATAAGGGGGAACTACTGTATTAAACTATTACAGTTATAACAATTTTCAAGAGTCACTTCAAATGTGAAAGTTATACCACACACAAATAATCTCTCTCTCTCTTTTTAAAAGAACACTAGAGCTGCTCCTGTACCACTTCTGTGTCACATATTCCAGAGCCATCAATCGTTCCGATGCCCAGCTGGTAGCGCGAATATTAAAGACAGAGCAGTGAACAGAGCAGCTCTAAGTTTCATCCACAGTGACATCCACTGGTTTTTTGGCTGCTCTTTGAAATTTTCCTCACGTTGTGAGAGGTTTTTAAACTTTTTTCCCAAATAGTTCTCACAAGTGTCTGTTTCTCAGTGGGGACACTACTGGCACTCTGAGTGTGACAGCTCCATTGTAGGAAACTTTCCCCTACACTGCAGGTCATTAAACATCCCTGGCTCTTTTCTACAATACAAATCTGTGCAGTGATATCCCCAGTGCTTGTGACAAACCTCACACACACACTTTTCCAAATGTCCTTCCTTTACCTCTTAAGGAGCAACATTGTTGCAAACCTGAGACCTGCTTTAGCCATTTGTCATTTCCTGTAGCCCTTCCCACAATTAAAAGCGAAAAAACAAAACAAAACAACACCCACCCATCCAAACTAACTAAAAGCTCATTTTGGCTGGACGATGTCAGATTAAAAGTCATCAAACTCTATCTGAACTCTAAATGAACTGGCATCTTGGGTCAACACTGCTGCTCTTCTGGAGAGCCTGCTCTCTCCTTCACACAGTACGTGTGCTAGACGCAGTTCTGCTCCTGAAAGTAGGGCCTACAATTTGGGGGCGGGGGGTACAAATTCAATTATAGTAGGAGCCCAATTGTGTCTCTGGGTCAAGCTTTGCTCTCATTCAAGCTTTGGCCAATAAAACTGAAACTAAAAACCTTAAATATCAGAGTGTTAATTTTGTGAACTTTTTATTTCTAAAACCAGGGACACCTCTCCCTCTCCCTATGAAGTTTGAATTAGACAAATCAATATAAACGCATGATCCTCAAAAAACATTATATCCTGTATCATTTCTGTAATACTTTAAAAATATTGTTTTTTAAGTTCTGTCCCCTGAATGAGCACAGAAGCAATGGAACTCCCAGAGCAATGGGTGACCCCAACCATCTAAATCTTGGTTTCTAACAGTTTCCTATTATAAAGAACAGAGTACCTTGGAGAAATGACTGGTTCTAGAAGTAAGGCAGAGAAAGTAAAAAAAGAGCCTAAGGCATCTATCTTCCTAAGCCAGAACACAAGCAAGTGCTCAAAAGGTCACAGAGGTTGACTTCAAGGGTTTCCCACCGGCCAAAGTTGGGATAATCTGAACATAAAAGAAAAATGACACCTTATGACATTCAGTATGTGTATGTGTATTCAGTGAGTATGTGTATGTTCAACAGTGTGCACATTCAACAGTGTGCACACACACCCTCTGAAGGGTGTGGGGGGAGGAGGAGGAAGAAAATGACACCTTATGACATTCAGTATGTGAGTATGTGTATGTTCAACAGTGTGCACACACACCCTCTGAAGGGTGTGGGGGGGAGGAGGAAGAAAAGGAAAGCCTCTTTATAAAACAATACCAGTTAATAAAAGTAGAAGGAATGATAGAAAATCATTGTTTTATAACTTCCAAGGCAATCATTAATTTCTGGCAAGGATCATCAATGAATGCTAAAGTCATTTGATGAAAGGTTAATGGGGAATAAAATATTCATGTGGACTCAAAATATCCTACAGATTACTAGTTACAAAAGGAAAAAGCTCCTTTCACAATAAAGAGCTCTCGTGGTCACCACCTTCACCAAGGGACTGGGAATATTGTACAGTCCGCAGTGGGACAAACTAACTGTACTTACTGGTGTGAGGCAATGAGAAGGCCACAGTATCGGGTCAGTAGTGTCATTTACACATTCTAAACCTCATCATGAGGAAGCAATTAGAATGCCAGAATGCCGGACAATTGTACGAAACACGTGGTCTGAATTCTACAAAAGCCCAAGCTAGTTATAAAGACACTTTGGGAAAAACTAGGAAAATCTACATATAGACTATTTGTGACATTATAGAATTATAAATGCATTACATATGATAGTGGTATTGTAGGAGACAAAAGTATAAAGGTTTTTATGCATTTAGAATTTAAATAAATGCTGAAGTATTTAGGTGTTAAGTGTTAAGATATCTGCATTTTGAATGATTACTCAAAAAATTTTATAATATGCACTCTTATTTTTCCCTCGAAAATTTGGGCAAAGAGTGCACATTATATACAGCAAAATATGGTAAGTTCAATTCTTCAACTTGGAGTGAGATTACCATAATTACCAAATGAGTAATTCCAAATGACTTTTAAATCAGTTTCAAACCATCAGTGGCATCGCTTTCAAATATGAAAATGACTACTACTTAAGTGACCACTGGACAGTATCCTAGAAGGAAATAAAAACGTGAAGACTTCTATCCCATAGTTAGATTTCTAATGAAAATGAAGACTTAGAAAAGTCACAAAGAAGTTAACTAGTACAACCTGAAAATAAACCATAAATTCCAAAAGATGGTATTATAGGCAACGTGTGTCCCCTCCCCCCAAAATGAAAACAGTCAAGCAAAGAATTTGTTAAAGTACTCTGAAATTCCATTGAAAGGATCAAGAAATGTGGCTTTGCCTTTAAAAAAAAACCTCAGCTAAAAGTAAATTTATACATATTTACTAATTTATATTTCCTCACTGTATTAGGTTGTAATAAGAATACAGCAATTGTACTATTTTATTTTACACCGACTGTATCAGTAATCAGTAACAGAGTATGTGTAATCTACTACAGTATACTGCACCCACTGTATTATATTACATCTGTACCTAACTATATTAAGATCTATACCAAGTGCTGTGGAGAAGGTCCACAGAGCAAAAGATACCATGTCAGATAAAAAGCAAAATCACAGGCTCAGTAAAAACAATTAAAAACAAAAGATATAAGAAAAAGAAACAAGAACAGTAAACAATATAAACCAGTTGTTTTTAACCAAATAAAATATACAAAATAGAAAAGATACATCCCCAGCACGCTGTAGTATGCACGGAGTAGCACTAGCATGACCTAAACTATTGTTTCTATTTATCTCCTATGGGCATTCTAAACAGACACAGCTGTTAAAACTCAAGTCAGTGACTACCCTTTTGACATAAATAGTAAATAGTTCTTAGAACAAGAAAATTTTGAATGTTGGGATTAAGGTGAACAGCCTATAGACATGCTTTGGCAGAGCATTCCATGCTAGAAACGCTTACTTTCACTGCATTTCAGAATTCTGGAGAAAGGGAGTGGTGAACATGAAAACTGGATGAACGTGTAAACAACATAATCTTTACTGTGTCTTATAACCATCAAAACATTTTTCAAGTACCATCAATACTAAATACTTGAATTTATATGAAATTCAACCTGGCAAAGTTCTTAAATGTTTTAAACTAATCTTACATTTGAAAAAAAGCATTATATACATGGTGTCAGTTCAAGGTTGGTTGTCACAAAAACAAAAAAAACCTGGGTTTTTTTTGGCAAATAAAAGGGTTGAAGTACAGATGGTCCCCAAATTTTTATGGTTCAACTTAAATTTTTGACTTTACAATGGTGCAAAAGCAACCATACTTTGAATTTTGATCTTTTCCCAGGCTAGCAATATGTGGAACCATACTCTCTCCTAATGCTGGGCAGTGGCAGTGCCCACAGCTCCCAGTCAGTCACACGAACACAAGGGTAAACAACCAAGCTTGCTCCTTTTGCGAGATGATTTTGCCCAACTGAAGGCTAAGGTAGGCGTTCTGAGCACATTTACGGTTGGCTAGGCTAAGCTATGAGGTTTGGTAGGTTAGGTGTGGTAAATGTCTTTTTTAAAAAAAAAAAAACATACTATTTTTGACATGATATTTTCAATTTAATAATAGGTTTATTAAGATGTAACATTATCGTTAAGTCAAGAAGCATCTGTATACATTTAAGGATAAGTATAGATAAAATCCTACTTACCTGCTATACATTTAAGGATAAGTATAGTTACATAGGTATTTATTAGACTATAGCAAAACTTATCTGACTCCAAATCAAAAAAAGTACTGACAAAAATAAAGAATGCAAATTAAAAAAATTAATCCAAATGAGTCATGGAGTAAAGTAATGCTCAATTATAACATGTTTCTTACTTTTTAGATTTTAACTAGAATACTGGCATTGAAGAGTTCCCTGAAATGAAGGCAAAGTACTTTTGACTATATTCTTAGGTTTATGTCAAGTATAAAAAGATTGCAGACTCAACCCAGGAGAATCACTGGGTCAGGAATGCAATCTCAATTAATTAGGTATCCCAGCTGGGCAGTGGGTTTGCAGCTGTTAACTTGATCAATGACTTACCTAAATGTCATCTCTACTGATTCGCTTATAAATTACCAGCAAGTGAGACTAATGTACAGGTGCTAATTTATTTAAACTGTTCTCTACATTTCTACATAGCTTTATAAACTGCATCTGGCACCTAATGTTAGCTGTCAGTTGTACTTAGACATGCCTGTCCTAACGACTCTGTTCATTAGAAGTGAGCACAAATTATGAAATATTGTGAAAAATGATACATCAAATGGAATAGGCACAGCAAATCAATTAGAGAAACTTCATACAGCATATTCACACTTAGGAGAATAAAACATTCTGGTTTCAGAATGAGGTCTATAATACCAATTAAAAAGTAATTGGTAGACTTCAGCAGTGTTATATATCAATTTTCTAGCTTTTTTCCTGAAATCCTATGGTAATGAAGAACTTAACTTTTAATTCCCAAATAAAGACATTAGTAAATCTAAGTGTAATTCTATATTCTATTTAATTCTATATATTATTTAATATGGTATTTCCAAAAATTTTATAACTGATACTGCTTAATTCAAAAGGAAAATGCAAATTATCAGTGGTTCTCTACTTTTTTGTGCTTACAGCATAAGTTTGAGAAAAATAGTTTTTGATGGTACATGTGAAAGGATTAAAAGCCTCCATAATACTGAACACATTAGCAATAACTATAATCCAGTGTCCACTCCAGCATAACAATGAGTTATCATGTCTATTTAAAGTTATAAGGGCACTGACTGCACTATTCACCTGCCAGCCGTCAGCCTTGGGTCACTACTTAAGGACAGTCGTTTTCTGCCCTGCCTCTGCCACAGCCTATGGGGCCTATTTATAAGATCTTCTTTTGACCAATGTGTAACTGCTTTACATTGAATTACAAAACCCACTCAGCTCAATATTCAATATTCCTCCTCACTGCAACATATATTGTTACAGCCAAAAATACTCCTTACGTATACACCGATCAGCATTTGGCAGTCACCAGTGAAAGATTCATGGAACAGGAGTTGAGAACCACAGCATTAAGACCTATTTTCAAAATATTTAGCATGCATTTTAAGTACTTTGAACAAGACACCTATGTACTACTGATTATTAGAGGGACCTGTTTTTCCTCCTATTACATATTCTGAAGGTAATCGGTAGCATCACAGCAGTTCAGTAGGAAAGAGCAATAAGTGATTTCTTTCTTTTTAGTATCCTTAAAAAATTAGGCAAAAATTAAAACATTTTGAAATGGGAGAAAATCTGCACCTGTCAATGACTGATTTCTTTGCAGTTAATTTGGTATTTACCAACTAAAAATAATTTTTCATGTAAATTTAATAGCCAGATTAAGCATTAAATACAGCAAAGTAATTTGCAAAAAAAAAAAATTTTCTAGCAGGTAGACAATTTGTAGCTTTAAGAATTAAAAAACTTCTGAATAACTTAACCTTAAAGTATCAACAGTTACAAGCAGAATTATTTTTATTCATAAAATTGTATCTGATTTTATAAAAAAATTTACCAGCCCACATCTGAACACTTTTTAAAGCTTTATTAAATTAAGAAAACACTAGCATATAAGATTAGCTAAGTATAATTTTCAGACATAAATTACATATGCTGCACTCAGTGAGGCCAGAGACCAGATTTCTATTCAAGCTCAACCCTGAACAAAGTTGTAAACCTAGAAAACAACAAAAAAAGACTGAAGAGCAGAAATAGCTGCCATATTGATAAATTTATGATTTTACTTCGTAGGAAGGGCACATAGGTCCTCATACTGAGTCCAATGGCCCTTCGTTTTAATTCACATGCCTAATGAGTTTAGTCACGGCAGAAGGTGGGCAGTCATGAGAGAGAGGCCAGAGGCAGACACATGTGCACAGACATTTTGATAGGAAAGGAGATGGCAGGAATCAGAATAAAGCATCGCCAGGCCATTCAGTACAAGGACAAACATTCACTAGGAGCTGCAGCTGGGAATCACGGTTTTACAACCATAATAAAAAGGAAAATGCTGAGGAACTGTAATGTTAAGTTATACTCATATTCTACTGTACAAGGCTGGGGAAACTCCAACTTATTTTAGAAAACATTACCCCCCAAAATAATCTTAGAAAGTGTAGAAAAACAGACTTTGGGTACAGAAAGGCCTTGTACAGCCCTGGTTTCTTCAACAATAAAAACTACCCCATAAGGTTTTTATAAACATTAAATGTAGTAATGTGTATCAGGTGCCTAGATAGCATCCTGCACATATATATATATATATATATATATATATATATATATATATATATATATATATAAAAGAGGTGTTTAGTAAGTGGTGGTATTTTTCATTACAAACAATTGAAAATAGGCTTCCTTATCTGTAAAATTCTCTTTTGTGGAATATCTAATTTCCTGATCATATTAAATAAAATTACTGTAGCTCATTTTAATTTATATACTAAAAAAACACATTATAAAAAGAATTATAACTTCTAAATATAAAACAACAATTATAATGTTCTTCCACAGATTATCTGGAAGGTTAAAATATTTTCCTGATTTTGGACATCAAATTATTATTTTTTGTCTTTAGAAATAATTAAGCATTTTGTCAGTATGGAAATGCTAGGGAAGACCCATCAGCTATAATGTCTCTTTCAGGTTATACACACAGCTGAAACTCTCACAAAAATAATAGTTTCAAAAACAAATGAAAACAGGAACCATAATGGGTGAGTTATTTTAATGCCTTGA
Organism: Desmodus rotundus; assembly: GCF_022682495.2. NCBI lineage: Eukaryota > Metazoa > Chordata > Mammalia > Chiroptera > Phyllostomidae > Desmodus > Desmodus rotundus. The sequence continues at coordinate 98,097,095 of NC_071391.1, read as the reverse complement.
TAATGGTTATCACTGTCCTCTTTGTTTTTATATCTACTCAGATGCCAAAGGGAGGCCACTAAACTTAATAAAAATGCCAAAAGTTTATTGATATGTGAGAAAGTGAAGCAGATCAATCACCTGCAGGAAAGTCTAGCACAGCAGAATTACATCACTGGTGTCAGGCAAATGGCTAACATTCCCTCCCAAACAGGCTTTTAGAGGGTGAGACAAAACACAACCTACTATACAACGCAACCTCCAGTTTAAATCACTCAGTGATAAATCAATGTATTTCAACAGTATTTCAGATTATTCTCCCCAACACCCAGTCTCAGGTGGCATGAAAGATTTGTATGACAAAGGCAATTAGAAAAGTAGTAAGTGATTCAAGCTATGGTAGATTTTTTATTACGATTAATTGTAATAAGAATAACACAGTGCATTAAACTCCTGTTTTTTAGTTATATTCTTAGGTAGGCAAGCAGCTGTTATTACTTTAGAGACAAGCAAATCGAGTGACAGTGCCACGGCTTGCTCAATACTACAATGTTAGTGGCACTGCAAAATTTCTTATCCCAGGTTCTGCATCTTCCTATGTCACTTCAACTATAATACATTTATTTTTATTAAAAAGATCCATTTAACAACCAAATTCTAAATGTTCTGCATCTATATTCCTCACACAACAAGAAATTCAGCTTCATTTTAGAAGATTCTACATACTTTCATCAAGCAGTTGGAGACTTTTAAAAATATTAATTGATGAATTCATTACTTTTTTTTGTTCAATCTAAGAAAGACTTTTTATTATATTCTATTAGTACAATGAAACAAAATAACATCACTTTACTGTCACCACACACACACAGTTTTAACAGTACAGAAAAACATGCTGACTAGTGTGGCTCAGTTGGTTGGGCATCCACATGCAAAGTGAAAGGTCACCAGTTCGATTCCTAGTCAGGGCACATGCCTGGGTTGCCGCTGGTCCCTGGTTGTGGTGCATGCAAGAGGCAACCTATTGATGTTTCTCTCACACATTGATATTTCTCTTTCTCCCTCCCTTCCCCTCCCTCTAAAAAAATAAATAAAATCTTTAAAAAGAAAGTACAGAAAAGCTGTCACTTCTTACATTTACTTAGTGATTGATGTTAAACATATCTTCTCTAGAAAACAATTCTATATTTTAAAAATCAGAACTAAACATATTATTTCTGATTGAATGATAGGATCCTTTAAGACTTCTCTAAATAATATAAAAAGGATACTCTAGTTGGAGACACCAATGTGTGTCTGTTGTAAACACCTTAAAGATATTTTAATATATAAAAATGAATATTTTAATCTTATAAATTTTTACTTAAATACATTCCTAGATGGTTTTGGCTATTATTATTTTAGCACTTGGTTAATAAGCAGTATAAACCAACAGTTTCTAATACATAAAATATAAACAGTTTAATCTAAACCCAATGGCACTTTATTTGCTTATGTAAAAATTATACAGTAAGCCTGGACTTTTAACTGTATAGGTAACTGCATTAAATTATAGGCCATGTCTACTCTGTAGAAATTAAATTCTCATGAAAATAAACTTTAACATCCCAAACTAGTATAATGCACTTTGATTAAACATCCAAGAAATGAACTAACCATTCCAAACAACATAATTCATCTTTAATACTTATGTTGTGAAAATACTTATCCCTTTAGATAGAATTACAAAACTGTTGACTGATTCTGTTTCTCTCAGTGAGCTAAATATGCAACATGTACTGGTACATCCCAGAAGACTGTGAAGAGATGCTCAAAGATGCTGTAAGGGTAAACTCAGGTGGATAGTGGGATCTTCTTACTGAGAACTCAGGAACACACAGGTCAAAGGAGAGAGGGAAGGTCCATTTTTAAAAGCAAACAGTAATAAAAATAAATATACCCCCACAAAATGCCAGACCCATATGGCTTCACTGATGAATTTAACAAAACATTTAAAGAATAATTAAAACCAATTCTTCACAAATTCTTTCAAAAATGAAAGAGCAAAGAACATTTCCTAACTTAACTGTATGAGGCCAGTATTATCCTGAGGTGACAAAGACATTACCAGAAAACTGCAGATAAGAATCAATTAGAAGCAAAAATCCTTAGCCAAATGCTAGCACGCCTACTCCAGAAACGCATAAAAAAGGATTACCCACACTGAAAAAGGGGGGTTTATTCTAGAAACACAAAGTTAGTTTAACACCCAAATCAAGTAATGTAAAAAAATAAACAAATAATTTGTGTCCTTTAAAGCAGTGATTTTCAACCTTTTTCATATCACAGAACATATGAACTAATTACTAAAATTCCATGGCACATCAAAAATTGTATTTTTGCCAATCAGACAAAAAAAAAAAGGTGTAACAACTTTGACTCATTTACATCTAATGGTTATTGTTGTGTTGGCTGTTGTCATTTTTTTAATTTGACAATCTAAGGGAAATGAGGTCGGTACCCCTGACTAAATAGGTATTACATGCTTTAAAACTTCTGTGCTGTGGTAAACCAGCTAAAAATCACTGTTTTAAAGTATTAAGTTTGACACAGAATAAAATCTGATTCTTGTGAATCCTAATTGACATCTTACATTTGTGTTAGCTCAAGGTCCTATAAAATGTTTAACTATTAATAGTAATGTTTCAATGAACAATGTTTAAAAGCTTTTATTTATTACTTTATTTTTAGAGAGAGGGGAAGGGAAGGAGAAAGAGAGGGAAAGAAGTATCGATGTGAGAGAGAAACATCAATCAGTTGCCTCTCGTAGAGCCCCAATCAGGAATTGAACCCCAAGACCAGGCAAACGTCCTGACTGGGAATGGAACCAGTGATCTTTTGCATGCCTGGGTTGCGGGTTCAGTCGCTGGTCAGGGTGTGTACAAGAAGCAAGAGATTGATATTTCTCTCTCACATCACCATTTCTCTCTTTCTTTCTCCCTAAATAAAACCTTTAAAAAAGAAAAAAAAGAATTTAAAAATAAAGGAAACAATTCTACCTAAATTTTTTAAAAAAAGAAATTAATGCTTTTATTTTAAAAGCATTATTAAATGCTTTTTAAAAAATTATTTCTAAGGCATAAACTTTTAAAAATGCCAAACTTAAACTCTGAAAACTATAAAATATCAATGAAAGAAATTAAAGATCTAAACAAACAGAAAGACATCCCAAGTTCACAGATCAGAAGACAATATTAAGAAGGTGATACTCCCAAAATTGACCTAGAGATTCAACACAATCTCTGAGAAAATGCTAGCCGGTTCTTTGCAGAAACTGAGAAACTCATCCTAAAATTTGTAAGGAAATTCAAGGGGCACATAATAGCCAAAATGATCTTGAAACAAAGAACAAAGAACAAAGTAGGAGTACTTCCAAATTTCAAAATTGATTATAAAACTATAGTAATGAAGACAGTGTAATACTGACATAAGGATAAACATACAGGTCAATGAAATATACTTGAGAGTCTAGAACTAAACCCTCATATTTACAGCCAATTGATTTTCAGGTGACAAAACAATTCAATGGGGAAACTAGTCTGTTGAACAAATGCCAGTGGGACAGCTGGATATCCTCAAGTAAAAGAATGAAGCTGGAACCCTATCTCACACCACATATAAAAATTGCCCCAAAATGAATCAAAGACTTAGGAAAGAACTAAAATTATAAACCTCTCTAAAGAAAACATAAGTGTAAATCTTCATGACTTTGGATTAGCAATGGTTTCTTAGGTACATACCCAAGAGAAGTGAAAACATGACCACACAAAAACTTTTACAAATATGTTTATAGCAGCATTTTCATGACAGCCAGAAATAGGAACAATCCAAACACCCATTGACTAATGAGTGGATTAAAAGGAAATGCAGTATATCCATACAATGGAGAATTATTTGCCAATAAAAAAGGAATGAACTGACATAGGATAACACATGGGCAAATCTTAAAACAATATGCTACGCAAAAGAAGCCAGTCATAAAAGACCACATCTTATATGACAGTGTTTATATAAAATGTCCAGAGTACACAAATCTATAGAGACAAAAAGTACAAAGCAGTAGCCTAGAGCTTGGGGGACTGGAGAAGTTTCACACTGGCTGCTAAAGGGTAAGAAGTTTTGTTATGGGTGATGAAAATGGTCTACAATTAGATTGTGCTAATGGCTGTAAAACTCTGTGGACAAACTAGAACCCAGTGAAGTATACTCTTTAGATGGTATGTGAAGGTATGTTTCAATAACGCAGCCCCTAAAAACAAACAAACAAACAAAAGTAAACAACTTTAGGGGACTTCTGGCTAAGATGGAGGCATAGGTAGACATACTGGGCCTCCTCGCACAACCAAAAAAGGAAAACAACAAATTTAAAAACAATAAAATAAACATAATGAACTGCCAGAAAATCAAACTGTATGGAAGGTCCCACAACTAAGGAGTTAAAGAAGAAACACTCATCCAGACCCATAGGAGGGGAGGAGACGGGCAGCTGGGGTGGAGAGGTCTCAAGGCAAAGCAACGGCTAGCAAACCAGGTGATCCCACATTTGCATGCGGAAAAAAACAGGAGGAACAACTGGGGAGTGAGACAGACCACACAACCCAGGGTTCCAGCGTGGGAAAATAAAGCGTCAAAACCTCTGACTGAAAAAACCTGTGGGGGTTGAAGTGGAAACGTAAACTCCCAGCCTCACAGGAGAGTTTGTTGGAGAGACCCACAGGGTCCTAGAATATACACAAACCCACTCACCCGGGGAATCAGCACCAGAAGGGCCCAATTTGATTGTGAGTAGTGGAGGAAGTGACTGAAAGCTGGCTGAGAGCCGAACAAGGGTCATCCTTCCCTCTTGGACCCCTCCCCCACATACAGCATCACAATGCAGCTACATGGGTTGCCTTGCCCTAGCGAATACCTAAGGCTTTGCACTTTACTATGTAACAGGCACACCGAGACAAAAAATGGCCCAAATGAAAGAACCAATTAAAGCTCCAGAAAAAATACATCTAAGCGATCAAGAGATAGCCAACTTATCAGATGCGGAGTTCAAAGCACTGGTAATCAGGATGCTCACAGAACTGGTTGAGTATGGTCACAAAATAGAGGAAAAAGTGAACGCTATGATAAGCGAAATAAAGGAAAATGTACAGGGAACCAACAGTGAGGGGAAGGAAACCGGACTCAAATCAATGGTTTGCAGCAGAAGGAAGAAAGAAACATTCAACCAGAACAGAATGAAGAAACAACAATTCAAAAAAAATGAAGAGAGGCTTTGGAACCTCAGGGAAAACTTGATGTGTTCCAACATCTGAATCACAGGGGTGCCAGAAGGAGAAGAGGAAGACCAAGAAATTGAAAACCTATTTGAAAACATAGTGAAAGAGAACTTCCCTAATCTGGCAAAGGAAATAGACTTCCAGGAAGTCCAGGAAGCTCAGAGAGTCCCAGAGAGGTTGGACCCAAGGAAGCACACACCAATGCACATCATAATTTCATTACACAAGATTAAAGATAAGAAGGGATTCTTAAAAGCAGCAAGAGAAAAGGAGACTGTTATCTACAAAGGAGTTCCAATAAGACTAGCAGCTGATTTCTCAAAGAAACCTTGCAGACAAGAAGGGGCTGGAAAGAAGTATTCAAAGTCATGAAAGGCAAGGACCTACATCCAATATTACACTGTTCAGCAAAGCTATGATTTAGAATGGAAGGGCAGATAAAGTGCTTCTCAGATAAGGTCAAGTTAAAGGAGTTCATCATCACCAAGCCCTTATTATATGAGATGATAAAGGGACTTATCTAAGAAAAAGAAGATGATCAAAAATAAGAGCAGTAAAATTACAACAAACTCACAACTATCAACAACCAGTCCTAAAAAACAAAAAGTAAAACAAACTAAGCAAACAATTAGAACAGGAACAGAATCACAGAAATAGAGATCACATGGAGGGTTATCAGCAGGGAGAGGAAGTGGGCGGGGGGAAGGTACAGGGAATAAGTAGCATAAATGGTAGGAAGAAAATAGGGGGAGATTAAGAATATGGGAAATGAAGAAGCCAAAGAACTTATGTATACAACCCATGGACATGAACTAAGGGGGGATGATGCAGGTGAGTGGTGGAGTGCTGGGTGGAGGGGAATGAAGATGAGAAGGGGGACAACTGTAACAGCATAATCAATAAAAAATATTTTCAAAAAAGTAAACAGCAAAAGAAGTTGTCTCAGGAGAGAAGATTTAGGGGCACACAGATACAGAGATTGTATTTCTCTCTGAAAAACACATCTACAGTATGACTGCCCTACCACGATGCTTATTATACCCATATTTTTTTAAAGGATACATATTATTAAATGGGGAAGGAGAAGATCTTATTTAGTTTTTGGTCCTTTTCTTCAATTCTTCTTTAAAATATAATAATTTTTTGAGTATGCAAACACTAGTTACATTTTATTCTTTTCTTCAATTCTTCTTAAAAATCACAATATTTTGTGTATGTAGCTAAAAATTATGTAATGCATTCTGGATACTATCAGATGTTTATATCCATGAAATAAGACAGATATGAAGAAAGAACACTAGGTTCAAAGTTTAAAGTTTTACAGCTTTTTTCTTTATCCATACTTACATCTTTAAACATGATGCTTATTCTTTCTGTCCTCAATCTCTTCTAAAAATGGAGCAATATTTACACAACCTTTCATAAAATTAATGTTATAAAAATACAGGTTTCTTAATATTCCTAATACCATCCAGATTATCATAAAATTAAAAAACAAGACATCTGCTATGAGGTCCATTAACTCCAAATCACCTAGACCTACAAGGGCAATCCTTCTAGCTCAGTCAAAAAATGTTGGTCTGGTGCCTTAAAGAGATAATGAAGTATCATTTACAAATAATTAGGAAAGGTATACAAAAAGATGGGAAAGAAACTAAAATGCCTAAAAACACAAAATGATTAAAATAATGACATTAAAAAACCTTATAAAATGTTTAATCTATAAAGATGTTTTGCAGTTAATTATAAACCTCTATTGGATGTCATTGTTACTTTCTTAAAAATTAGAAAAAGCTTCAAAATTTTTAAATTGTTAAGTTCTTTTGCTAGCTATTCTCATATGCCTAGCAAAGAAGTAATATTATTACTATTGGATTGGCCAAAAAGTTTGTTTGGTTTTTTTCTGTATGATAGCTCTAGTTGTCTTTAACTTCATTCGAAACAATTTTGTTAAATTATATTGTGACAGCTGTCATATTAGTGTGCATTTAAAAAAAAACCCATCAAAATTGGTGAATTTTTGTGTGGTCATTTTAATATCGAAGATGGAAGTATGTAACATTTCAAGAAAGGTAAAAACACAACTGAGATGCAATAAAAGATTTGTGCAGTGTATGGAGAAGGTGCTATGACTTATCAAACATGTCAAAAGTGCTTTGTGAAGTTTTGTCCTGGAGATTTCTTGCTGGATGGTGATCCATGGCTGGGTAGACCAACTGAAGTTGAGAGTGATCAAATTGAAACATTGAGAACTATCAACGTTATACCATGTGGAAGATAGCCGACATACTCAAAATATCCAGATCAATAAAGTAGTTGGTGAAAATGAAAAATGTGTATTTTATTTTACAGAAGAAATTAAATGGACTTTTTGGCCAACCCTACTTTTACTGGGATTATAATTCCAAAGTGGTACAGGAATAGCATTCTAACCTATTCTTGAGGCAGGAGAGTAAGAAGCTAGGAAAATTCACTGGCGAGTAGAATGGGAAAACTGAGACAGACAGCTGAACAAACTGGCAGAGCAATTTACAGCCAGATACGGAAAGACACCTCCCTAGATATAACATCTAGGCCTCAGTTCTATTCAGATCCAGCCCCAGAGAAGCAGTAAAACCAGGTGGGTGATGGCAGGACTAGTCTGGCTGCAATGACTAATTTCCCCCCTGACCTGGCACTGACCAATCAGTGAAGATCATGACCTCAAAGAGCACACCTGGAGAACTGATGAATATTCTGCTAAAATCCTCCCCTGAGACCTCCCCTAAGATTCCCACCTCCAAGAGAAAAATAAAAGCCTCAAGACAAAGGACTCAGCTTGTGTTCTCCCTCTGGGGAACAGCCTGTGCCATTCCCTTCCCTCTCTTATTCTGCCACAGGCACACATCTCCTAAATTCTAAGGGTCCCCAGGAGAATTGCAACCAGGGGAGCAATGGGCAGTGGCAGCTCGTCCTAGGCTAACCCTGTGAACCTGTCCCCAAGGCCCTCTTTTCTCTGACTTCCCAGTGAGCTAAGGCAGCCCAGCCTGGGATCTCCTGTTGTTTCTTCAATGTTAAGTCCTTCCTTGTTTCACTGTCCCCGGCTTGAAGAAATACATCCTCACAGTCCCCTAGGCTAGTGTTGTGAATCTTTCCCACGGGAAGCCAAAAACCCACAAACTACCAGCTGGTCCTAGGCAGACCCACTCAGTGACACGTTTCCTGTCCAGTAATGTTCTTAAATCACTTAGAATATGCCCTCCCTTTGAAAATTTAAATATATAGTTGATAAAAACTCTGGGGTTAGGTTTACTTATGGGATTTCCTATAAACGACTATATTTCCATTACCATTTGTTTCATCACTTTGTAAGAAAGCCAAATTTAAGTCTACACCACCGTATAAATGTTTCCAAATTGTGTATAAGCATTCACAGTGGCTCCTATGACCTTAAATCAAAGAAAGTATACATTCAAGTAAAAATCTGAAAATCACTGTACTTTATTATGCTTCAAATACAGAGTAGCACCTGTCTTTGAAACAACAGTTTCAACTTGCACAAGTACAGTGGCATTTTCCTTATTCTGACAGTTTATTAAAGTTTACAAAGAGATAAAGGGCTCAGGCTGGAAAACAGTGCTTTCAATATCTAAAACTCTATCAGGGGTGTCCAACCTGCAGCCCACGGGCCACATGTAGCCCAGGATGGCTGTGAATGCAGCCCAACACAAAATCATAAATTTACTTAAAACGTATTTTTGTGATTACGTGTTGCAATGTATTTAATGTGTGGCCCAAGATAATTCTTCTTCTTCCAGTGTGGTGCAGAGATGCCAAAAGGCTGGACATCTTTGCAGCAATCGCTTTTCAACAGAGTAGCTGTACTCACATCAATATCCTCTTGCGTAAAAGTTTCTGGATCTTCTCCCATCATGTTGGCTAAATGTCTCTTTCCTAGGTTGAACTCCTCCATCTGCTTTTTAATAAAATCCACTGTGTAGGTTTCACGTCTTAAGGCTGCAACATTTTTCTTTGTTGTTACAACTGTTGTATGTCTTAGCCTTAATATCTAGCAGAAAACATAAAAGAAAAAATTTACATTAAGCAATTAATGATCTTGTAGACAATTGTCTCTAAAGAAAACAGGATATTCTAACAGTTGTCCTTTTTATGGTGCTCAGATGGAAGTAGTCTGCAAACAAAGTAAAAGCCTGTTAAGAAAGCTGTTAGAATTGTCCCCAACTCAAAAGCTTGCTTTTTAAAGCCTGTGCTTACAAAGTAGTTTAAACTACTAGCATTTCAACACATTAAAACCAAAAATATTTGTAAGAGATATGCCACTTTCTCATCTACTACAAACATCCATATTCGATACCCACTGGTCAACTTCAGCTAGTTGTGATATCTGACACACAGGGAATGAAGAGTGACTGTGCCACTCCCTTAAAAGGAAACAGGTACCTACAGACAGAAACCAGCGAGCAGAAGAGAGAGTAAAGGGACATGTACTTGGAAACAGCACCCTTAGACTACAAGGCACCCACCTTGTTTAGGGTACAAATGCAGCCTATCTTTAAATGCCTCAAAATAAAAGGTGTATCTTAGTTTGAAACTTTATTACATGGTCCTTATTTTAAGCTGGCACAAAAAAGAAACTATTTCACTGAATATCAAGACAATTTCTTAGTATTAATTTGGTTCAATATGCTATGTAGAAATAAGGGCTTTCACATCCTTTTAAGCTATTAGTAATGATATCACACTTGCTGCTGGGGATCCTTTCATGCTGTGGCACTAGGAACATCCCTCCAAGGCACTAATATTTCACCTGCAATAAAAGAAAAAAACCAGAAAAATGTTTCCAAATGACCATTCAGTTGTATTCAGTAGCTGGAGAGAACTAGAACACATCCTTCTGGGTCTGGCTTTTCTTAAAATTTTAAATCTTGTGGTTCTCAACCTGATCCCTGCCTCAACAATTTTAAAACTCTTAAGCAATATTCAGGCTTAGTAACTCATCCATTTCCCTTTCATAAACATATATCTCTCTCTCATACATACCACCATAGCACCTTCCCTCCCTCATCCATCCCCTACTCCTTTGACAATCAAGAGATTCAAATAACTCTATAGTAATTTGTCACCACAGTTACAACAGAAAAATGAAAGAAAAAAATACAGGACAAATATTAAAATATCCAGTTAATAGCAAAAATTATGTTGTCAAACTCTTTTAAAATAGTGATAAAACAATTTCTTGATACTCTTTGATGAGTAAGAAAGGGCAATTAAAATTCCATGAAACTTTATAGTTCACTTTTCCTCAGGAAAGCACAGAGGAGTTTCTCTTTATATTGTGATTCAACAATTATCAATGAGTAGATAATTGACCAGAACAGGCTTATGTACATAATCAGCCTGCCTTTGTATAGACAGAGCCTGTTTTTACTCCTGCTACCTCTCCCCACAGCCTAGTGCCACCAGCACCAATTCCCCATCTCAATAGTTTTACCATCTTGTTTTCACCTTTTCCAGGCTTTTCTTTGTATTTCTTTGTGATTCCATATCTTCTTTGAACAATGGAGAAAGTTACTTCCCATATTCAAAAAGTGAAAATGCCCCAAGAAACATAGCAAAGATATGAACTTGGGGAAGAGAAAAGCAGCAGTCATAGAGTACAGGTAATTCTCCTAAATGTTCCATTGCCAAAACAATGATTACACTACTGGTTTTGTAAACAATATGACAAGCGTTTCTGTACATAGCTAAAACAATCCATTCATAATACAGGTAAATCCACCATACCTCCCACCAATCACCAACCACAGCCTTGACAAGATGAAAATGAGTGTTCCAGTGATCATGGTTCCGTTCAGCGAAGTAATGAATTCTAGAGAAAGTTACATTAGGGAGGAAAGTGATGCGTTCAGTTTTGGCCCGATGAGTCTGAGATGCCTTACAGGCATCTCAGGAGAGGGGTGTAGGAGTGAGTGTATGAGGCACAGGACAGATCTGAGCTAGAGATATAGTCTGTTAATCTCAGAGGACACGATATTGACGCCATAAGAAGAGGGGAAATGGAAGGCTCAGTGTTAGAATGAGACACGTCTCTTCTATGCAAAGAAGCAAAATAGTCTGTGAGGGAGAGTAGGCAGAAGAGTAAGGTTATTTGGGTCTTTTGGCCACTATTTTGTGAAATAGGACATGAGATGATCTTCAGGGTAAAGAGGGACAGGTTTGATAGACTGCGTACATCATATCCAAAGAGTGGTTGTAAAGGGTAGACAAAATAATTAAAGAAAAAGAAATTAAAAAATTTTAAGTAGTGATTTATCTGGATGTGAGCAAAGAGAATAATACCAAAGAAACAGGAATCTATACCTATACACTATCTGTAATATTTTCTTTGTCAATTACCTTTTTGTTTCCTGTATATTTCCTCTGTATGTTTCAGTGGTATACTGAATGCACTATTTAGTTCAGGAGAGTTCTATCTGAAGACAGACTATACCTTCAGCATTATAAAGTGTTCCATTTACGTGCAATACTTTTTATCCTGAACTCATTCTGTTGGATAATAATATTGCAACACTTTTAAACTCCCGTTTGCATATCACTGCCCATTTTTTTAATTTAAATTGAGTCATTTTAGGTTTTGTTCTTTTGACCCAATCTGAGTTTTTTTAAAAAAATAAATACATGAAAATATCCCACATAAATGGGCTTTAACATATATACTGTGTTATTTTTAATCATATTTACCTTTATATATTTTTATGCTTCCTTCCTGTTTTCTTTCTTTTGCTATATGGTCTGTACTTTTAAAAATTAATCTTTTGACTCTCAGGGATCAGCCAAAAAAGTCATGGGAAGAAACTCTCAGGGGAAACTGGGTCCTAATCAAGGGAACATTCCTTATACCTAAAAAATAGTGGGATATCACGGCATGTTCTCAGCATAATTTCAGATTTCCTAGAATAATGCCATGAGCCTCTTAAACCTCTCCTTTCCAAATGGAAGGTTATGGGGGTTCCCTATCGCAGATCTACATGGTTGTCTAAATGGTAGCGGGGAGCAGATAACTCGTGTTTTCAGTTCCTAAGTCTCCAGAGCAAGGTCTTATGTTGATCATGAAATATCCTAGACTTTGTGTCTGGTGCCACGATTATTTAAGACAGCTAAGGGATGGTATGAGTAAGATTTATTCAGTATGTTTTAAAACTAAAACAGTCACCTGCCTAGGTACCTAACTTAATTTCACCATAGTAGTTAAAACTATACTGTAATTTTGTGCCACTATATGTTAAAGTTTTGTCTTTGTCTAAATATACATTATTTCTGGTAAAGTTTCTACCCAGAAAAGCCAACATAGGCAGGAAAAACCTGATTATTTTGTTGATAACTAAAAGTAGTTATCACTCCAAAATACTTTAAAATTTTAAATTTACATTACAAAAAAATTTTAGCATTATTTTTAACTTAGTTCTTCTGGAAGAGCTAAAGATTTGTGGGAATTGCTTCAAGAATATTTTGTCTTCAATTTCCTTAAACATACTGTTTTGCCCATTTCCCCTATTACAGGTTTTACCCTGCATTATCTATCTTTATATCAGAAGAGTTCTTTCCAATTTTTAGGAAAACAGAAGAACAATATCCTGTAAAATAAAAATGGTAAAAATGAAAAAAAAATTATGTTTTGATCTGGCAATTTAGACAATACACAACATGCTTTTAATTTACCAGTGATTATCCGTATGTCTCTGATAAAATGTTTCCATGTATTTCTCCTACCAGCTTCAGCAATAAAGCAATACTCACTGAATTCTTGCTACTTATTCCGTTCTTTTTTTTCAATCACAGTAATTATCTATTACTCTGCCCTCCATATATGTATCAGCCTCCCTTAAGTCTTATTTCTTGACACTTTTTTCCTGCTCTATATGATTTTTAAACCTTTACTCCATGGTTTTATTTTTCCTTTTTCTGCACTGTTGATTCTGCAGTCACTGAGTTTTTAGCTTCTTCTATCTTTGATCTATATTCAAAATTCTGTCCTTAACAGTTTTTTTTAATCATATCTTCTTGTCTTATCCCATTTCACAGAACATTCCCTCATTCAACCTTTTTAAAAATGTTCCTGATAGTGTGATATAGTTAAAATTATTCCATTTTGTTGAGTAAAATTTATTTTTTCAAAAAAATGGAATTGCCGCTGCTGGGATTATACCCTAAGAACCCTGAAACACCCTTCCAAAAGAACCTATGCACCCCAATGTTCATAGCAGCATAGCAGCACAATTTACAATAACCAAGTACTGGAAGCAACCTAAGTGCCCATCAGCAAATGAGTGGATCAAAAAATTATGGTACATTTACACAATGGAATTCTATGCAGCAGAGAGAAAGAAGGAGTTTATACCCTTTGCAATGGCATGGATGGAACTGGAGAGCATTATGCTAAGTGAAATAAGCCAGGCAGTGAGGGACAAATACCATATGATCTCACCTTTAACTGGAACATAATCAACAAAAGAAGAAAGCAAACAAAATATAACCAGAGACATTGAAATTAAGAACATTGTAACAATAGCCACAGGGGAGTGGGGAGGGGATAGTGGGCAGATGGGTCTATAGGAGCTACTATAAAGGACACAAGGACAAAATCAAGGGGGAGGGTAGAGGTGGGGGAGGGAGGTGGGACTGGCTGGGGTGGGGTGGAGGGAAGGGGAGAAAATGCAGACAATTGTAACTGAATAAAAATAAATTAAATAATTTAAAAAAAGGAATTGTATTTTTTCATCTTTGCTGTATTTTCTTCATCTCTCTTACACACTGCTCCTTTTCTTCTTTTGTTCCTACAACATTTTAGCATCATCTCAAATAAAATAGTTGATTATTGGCTTGAAAACTTATTTCTTCACTTGATTAAAAATTACTTTTTGTCTGTCTCTATTCTCTGGAGTTGGTGACATGATGTGGCAGCTTCTGTACTTTTAACATAAACGAGACTTTAAAAATATCTGTAAGCCCTGTCTGGTGTGGCTCAGTGGACTAAGTGCCAGCTTGAGAACCAAAGGGTCCTAGGTTGGATTCACAGTCAGGGCACACATCTGGGTTGCGGGCCAGGTCCCCAGGAGGGGGTGCACGAGGGGCAACTACACATTAATGTTTCCCTCTTTTTCTCACTTCCCCTCTCTAAAAATGAATTTTTAAAAAAATCTTTAAAAATATAGCTGTACAATGTTTATTGTTCATAAAGGGCTTAAAAAACATGTTCCTAATTTGCTATTTTCCAGACAATTTCTTTAGGATCTTTAGAATCTTTTCAAAGATATTTGTACATACTGAGGAATACGACATTCTAGAAATTCATAATTTATTAAAGTTCCAAAGCCATCAAAGCATCAGTATCAGACTACTGAATATACTTATTAAATGTTATGAATTATTCCAGAAGTGAATTCACACAAAAATATTTACATTCAAAGAGTCCATTTGTCATTAGTGCAAACCACTACGATGAGGCTGCATGTGAAACAACCAGACCTTTATCTGAGAACAGGAAGAATTATTGGAGAGAATCTGCTTTGCCACTGTTAAGTACAATTCCCAATAAAATTTCCTGCAGGTTCTAGTTCCTACTGAGAAGCTATGACAAAGAATTTTCCTCAGACTTTGTTTTTATGGAATTGTATAGCTATAACTTGACAGATATGTTTCTTTTCAAAGATAATCAGTGGGTCAGACAACTATAATTTCAAGCAAGCACGCTGCCAAAGAAGCAGACACATCCTGACACAGCAGTGATATCCCAAATTTGGCCAAATGCCAGTGCTACACACAACTTCACAGGTATTAACAGAAATATCAAGGAGTTTCCTTTTGTTCAACTGGATAAAAATGGAACAAAAAGAATCTGCTGCTAATTTGAATAGAAAAAGAAAAAACAGTTTGAGGAATAAAAGGTTAAGACAGATATGAGATTAAAGAAAATGTAGATAAATACAGGACATTACAGCCTCCACGAGCCTGTATGCTAAGAGATGAGAACCGCAATGTTTTTACAATAAAACCAAGGGCTAAGCCACCAAACGTCATTGATCATTTTTTTCTGGCAGACAGTCCAATTCAACAAGGGCATATTGGCGCAGTAAAAATGGAAAGTTTAAGCACTAACAAAGTGCTCAGTAGAAAATAAAGTTAAGAGGACATATTATCAAGATTTTGTTGCAATACCTTTCAAAATAGAAGTTGGTCTACTGCTTTTCCTTATCGTAAGTCATAAATATTATAGAAAGCTAAATTAGCATTCCTACATTAAATATATTGATATGTGATTTACGAATTCATTGGTAACCTTTGTAGTACACTGTGACTGTAAACTGTTAATATATATAATAATCTAATTTGTGACATAAAAAAAAATTCAAGTTCCTTAGCATAGCAAAACAGACCATAACCTGAACGCTGTCAAACTTTCCAATCCCATCTCTCACCAAATATCACACCAAGTAGAACTGCTATAACCAATTATTTATTGTTACTAGAACCCACTCTGTACATTTCTGTCCCTTGTGTACCTATTATATCTTCCTAGAAGAGAATACCTCTCTTTTTTCACATAACTCCTAATTGCTCCCACAGACTCTACCATCACTTCCTCTGAGAAGCTGCCCACCACTCCACACATTACAATTCCTCTGAATTACGCATTGCACTTCTGTGCTCTTCTGTATTTACCCCTGTTAATCTCACAGTCCACTGTATACAGATCTCTGATAGTCATGGGTTTATAATCTGAAAAGTTGGCCATTCACAAGCAAGATGACTTCTACCCACTCAGATTTTGCAATTATATTTCAGTATTAATATAAAACATGTGCCACAAGTCTGGTATGCAAGAGGAAACCTGCTATGGAGGGTCCCAGCTGAGCACCCAAAAGTTACTGCCTAACAAAACTTGTTTCTTTTTCCTTGTTGCATCAGTGTTTCTCACTGTGACCCACAGTAACATTTACTGTTTATGTCATCACCTAGTACTCTTACACATACAAACAAAATGCAAAAATACTCACTTTGTATGAGATGCACTTTATTATTATTCTAATTCTCCCTGCTCCCTTCATTAAGTGTCTGTAATCTCTGAAGGAATTTCATAATGGGTTTTGACCACCCCCCCCAAAAAAAACAGGCATGTTTTAACCACTCATAAAAATACTGTTTTATGAAACCTGGCCCTTGAGAGAAATATAACTATGTATTAAGGTTGGAGATGGAAGTGAAGAAGCATTAACATTTAAGAATCATTATGGGTCTGATTGGGTCACTTAAGTCTTTCACTTATATCTGAGCTGTATCTCATTTGGTTAAACACGTGCTGTGGTGGTATTCAGGAATTTGGGATTGCTAAGGATTGATACTGCCTGGTAATTATTTATTTGACTATGATTTGTTTGCTTCACAGTGTCTGGCTCAAGTAAATTGCTCAGTAAACATTTGCCATATGGATAAAAAAAACCTTTATTTCAAGAATGGTAAGGGAGATGAAAATTACAGTAACAAGGAGAAATTGTTTTTCACCCATCTGATTGAAAAAAATAACAATACCTAATGCAGGTAGAAAAAGGGGCACACTCCTACATCAATGATGGAATGTGAATTGCTACCGCCTTTTTGGAAAGCTGTAGGAATATCTATTAAAATTTAAGATGTACACATCCTTTACACAAATAACCTCAAAACTGGAACTCCTACAGAAATAAAAGTGTCAGTACCTAAGAACTATGGCAGGATGTTTACTGAGTACTTCATTAGTGGGAAGAAAATGGAAACAAAGCAAATGCCCATCACCGTTAGATTAACTCTGATACAGTCAGACCACACAATATTAGACAGCAGGCAGATACATAATAGGTGACTTGGAGGGATTTCTACTAAACATGTAAGTTAAAGAAATAAAAAATATAATGGGATCCACTTTTAAAAAGTGGTGCACATGCACGTATGGTTGTGTATAACTAAGAGATAGAGAAAGACATAGAGGATACATAGGTTCAGGAGTTCCAGGGAGGAAAAGTTAGCAACTCCCTGCACAAGCACATAGTTAAAAATAAAAATATTTGTGAACAAATAAAAATATTTGAATATTCTGTATGCTAGAGTCCCTTTTATAGATAATTGTGTGTATACAGGAAAGACATATACTCAGAAGAACAAAAATAATTTCTAGAATATTTTCCAATGAGAAGTAATAAAGACAAAAGATTGATAGATAAATGAAAGGACTGATCGGTTGATTTAAGTTAAAATATTAAAAAAATAGAAACATGTATAGTATTCTTTTCTTTCAAGATAGTTTTTAGGTCATAGTATTTGACTTCACAATATTTGGTAATGCTGATCACTTTCCGTCCTTGAACATTTTCCTGTTTTCCATGATGCCACACTGTCTGTTTGTTCCCTTCTGCTCATTCTCAGTCTCTTGGGGGCTCTTCTTCCTTGACTGTTTGTCCTTTAGGGCCCTGTCCCTCTGCTTATTCCTCACTCAGTACACCCTTTCCTAAGTGATCCAATTCATTTCCATGGCCTCAATCACCACCTACCTACAAGGTAACGCGGGACTCGTAAATCGGTTATCTTCTTAAACTAGACTTTCTTATCTATGGGCCTACTGGAAATCTTCACCTGGACATCCCACAGATGCCTGAAATACAATTATATCCAAAACTAAACTCGTTTTCTTCCCTCTCAAATAGGTTCCTCCTTTTGAGATCCCATGTCAGTGAACGGCATCATCCCACCATTGGTGAAGGCAGCTTCCCACTACCTTCAGGATTAAATGAAATGCTCAGGGTCTGGTCCCCGTCTCTCCACAAAATTTTGGGAAAATTAAAACAGAAACTGCACAGATGGAAGACCCTTTAAAAAGTCACTAACTACCTTCTCCACTGTGTGACTTTCTCCGCTAAGTCTCCAGGCCACTGCAAAAGTCCAGGTCTCATTCACCTCCTACCGCGCGGCCCAGCTCGCTCCTCTGGGACGGCGGCGCAGGCGGGTAGGACTGGACCCATCACCACACTTACGCAGGGATCCCTGGCAGCCAGTCAAGAGAAGGGTTGTTCTAGTCCTTCCTGCATCTTGCGAATCCCCGAAACAACCTCCAGAGTGACCGCTAAAAACAAATACCTACTTCCCCTCTCTCAACCTCAGAATTCTACTAAGTACCTGAGACCCTAAGGGTCCCTATCTGAGGACAGGCGAGAAAGCAGGGGAAGGTGACGGCGGCGCCTGCTCCATATCCTTGCGCTACAGGGACCAACACTTCTGCTTCTCCCAGGTCTTACCTGGGATCCGGAAACTGTTTGCAACTCCGCAGCTGTGGTTTTCCAGAGGATTTGTCTACTAGCCAGGTTAACCCTGCCCCTGAGAAAGAGCCGATAGGGAAGTGCACCGCCGTGTGACACACAGGAGGCCGCCATCTTGGCTGTGGGAAGCAAGGGCAGACCGGCAGAGAGGCGGGGCCTGGACACTGCGCAGGCGCCAGTAGGTCGGGCTCCCGCGGTCTGCGGTCTGGAAGCTCGAGCCAGAAGTTTGAAACGGGAGCGGGTACTGAGGGCTTGTGAGCCTGTGGGGCGCATCCGGCTCCACCCTCTGGCCCTCACTGACAGCCTGCTGGAGAGGTCGTGGGTCATCCATTCATCTTGGCTACTTTCCTCCTCCGCGCCTCTTGAGTTAAGTCGCTCTCCAATTCCCCTTGTTACTGACTTCCACGTGACTCTTCAACCAACCCTTCCTTCCCTTGACTATTGCTGCACCTTCTTCACCTGGCTCTCTCTGGACAGGGGAACCTGCGCAGCCCTCCTGCCCCTCCCTCTCCATTCTGTCTGCCCCACTCTCGAGCACTCCTCTCTTCCTCACACAAGGCTACCTGTCTGCCTTTCTATCACGGGTTTTCCCTCCTCTCTTCCTTCCACATTTTTTAGGGTCTCCACGATCTCCAGTAACTGCCAAACCACTAGCTTCCAAGCATTCATTATTGCTTTGTTTTTTAAAAATTTTATTTATTTTAGGGGGGGGAGGCAAAGGGGGGAGAAAGAAAGGGAGAGAAACATCCATGAGAGAGAGAAGCATCCATAGATCAGTGACCTCTCTCATGTGCGCGACTGGGAACCGAACCTGCAACCCAGGCATGTGCCCTGAGAATCCAACTGGCGACCTTTTACTTTACAGAATGACGCCCAACCAACTGAGCCACACCGGTTAGGGTTCTTGGAATATTTTATAACTGTACAATGCTAACAGCTAAACCCAAACCCCCATGTGAGCAAAATGCTGTCTTAACTTATCTTTGCACATAACTCCCCATAGTGTTAGTACTAAGTCTTACTTGAAACCCAGTCAGAACTAAATAAATACGTGTTAAATCGAGATGAGTATGCTTTGCCTTCTGAGACTTGTGTCCTCCTGACAGTGACTCCCAGGTTGCTTCACACGGGATACGTGTTAAATGAAGTGGTAAACAGCTCTGAAAGGATTTCCGAACACTTAGATTTGAAGGGTCAGTAAAATTAAAACACAAGCATACTCGCAGAAAATCTGAGCTCGTATAAAGTTTTCAAACAAATAAATGCCATGTACTATCACCATCATTTCTTAAAATGCACACCTTTTTAACATTAAAAAGGTAGAACTAACATAATCTCAGAATAAAGAGGAGTACTTTAAATGGATGCATTTAGTTGTACAAAAAGCTTACTTTGTTGTTTTCTGTTATTGCCTTTTAGGCTAGTGAAGCTTTCATCAGAAATTGGCAGAGGTCCATGAACTAGCATTTGGGAACCAAACTTTATAGATTATTAAATATAGCTCCTATATATTGTAAAAAAATATTTTAACTTAATTGTGGAAATTTAACCAAGCAAAAAAAAAAAAAAAGAATGTAGAAGCAGGATTTATGCCATTTTTATTCAACTGGAAACTAAGATTTATTTAAACAATAAGTCAACAGGAACAGGAAGTGGTTCAACAGCCCTAGTAACAGGTTTCTCAAGTGTGGGCTGGAGAGGTAGAGACCTGGCCATCACTCAGGAAACTGAGCATATTAGCTCTGAGATCAGTGGCTGCACCTTCTGGTTTAGCAGGAGCCTTGAACAGATTAGCAAGTGATCTCCGTCAAACTTAGCTTCCTTCCTCCGTTAGTTGTCCAGCAGAGGTAATAATGTTGCATTAGCTCCTCCAGAAGCTCCATTTTGTCCAGGAACTCAAGGGGTTTGATTCCGCTGTACAAATCCATCATATTCATGGCAGATGCTATTTCCCACCCAATCAACGGGAACCATATTTTCCGAGATTTCCACCCCCACCAGGTCACATTGTCATCTCCACTGATTTTCAGTCATGATCTGCCCAGACAGGTCATCCATGTTCATCTGTTTGTAGTTATGCAAGTGGTAGTCCTCAAACTTGGCTACCCACTTGGTTAGGTTTGCAGACTACTCTGGAGTCTTGTAGACCAGCACACAATCAGTTATCACAGGTGTCCCAATTGTGTATTCATGTTACTTTTCTTTAGTTTCCCTTCCAGTTAAGATAAATCTTGAAGATCTGCTCCAATTAAGGTATATCTCTTTGAATCTGTGTGTCCATCAATTTGAAATGGGTCCTCTGAATGTAATTCTAAAATGGGTTTTGGTAGGAGAGGCTTGAATTTGATGGTGTACAGCTGTCTTGTGACTATCAATGGAAAGTCAATTTCAAAATATTTACTTGGGAGAAGAGCTTGTTTCTTAAATATTCAGAAGTATCCATCCCAGTCCCAAGGTTTAAAGTGTGACAGTGACATTCTATCTTCTGTAGAAATGCCTTTATAAGCTGACTGATGCCATGGACTTGAGCGAAATATCCTCAGTTAATTTTTGCGGCCTTTCTCTTTTAGATAGACGGTCTCACAAGATGCTGGATGTAAGGGTCATCCCAGTAGCCAATGCTCACTGCAAACCTGTTGCATGTAGAAACATCTTCACAGGTACTGGTACCCCCTCGTTATTTGTTTTGATCGAGGAAGAACAACAGGAGTTGAAAATGGGCCTCCCCAGGTTTGTGGCTATGGGTGTGCAGGTTCTGGGGCTGCTGTGCCCACTTGAGACATAGAAGCAAGGTTGATAGCCACTGGGGGAATGCTATACCATTTTTTAAATAAGTATGTTGGAACATATAAGAACTATGTAAGTACTGAAATTAGATTAGGAATTGTGGAGGTTTTATTCTTTTTTTCCTCTAAAATTCATCTTACAAACTTCTATTGTGTTACAGGAAAGCAAATGTGATACATTTCCCACTTCTAGGGGCAAACACCTGGACTGCTGCATTAAATTTTCTGTGTAGCTTGAGTTTGGGAACAAATACACCATTATAGGTTGACATTGAGTATATAATGTCTACCTCTGTTTGTAGACAGAGGTAATGATTAGAATCAGGAATGTGGTGATAAACATTTAAACATGAAAGATCTGTAATTTTACCAAACACCTACAGCTTATATTCATTTCGTTTTTCTCTCATAAACTGAGCAACTATTACGGCGTAAGCATCAAGCACCCTAGGTATCATGATCATCAAGTCCCAAAAGTCCAATATGGTGGAGTCAAATCTAATGTAAGGGTCTGGTTCTAAAGTCAGATTGTAAGGTAAACATAAGAAGAGACAAAATGTTGGGCTGACAACAAGTGTTGCTAAGATGTGAGATAGCAGGAACTATTAGATGCTGCTGGTGGGAGTGTATATTGGTACAGCCCTCTTGAAATCAACCTAATCAATGATCTAAAGTTAAGATGAGTACACCCTACAATCCATCAATTCTATTCCTAGGTATATATACCCTGTAGAACATTTTGTCTAAAATGGAAACATATAGAAGACTTTTTGTAACAACAACTATCTATCTATTGGTGAGAGGATGGATGGATAGGAGCACCATAGAGAAATGGCAATGAATGAACCACAATTACTCCTTTGAATATGGATGAGTTTCACCAAGAGGAGGGAAAACAGTCACATATACTTACATAGCATGATTCCATTTATGTAATGTTGAAAACCCAGTAAAACTAAACAAGATATTATTTAAGGGTTTATTTATATGTAGTAAAACAATAAAGAAAAGCAAGAGAATAAGAACCCCAAACTTCAGGATACTAAATATCCAGGGAGGAGGATATTTATATCTATGAGCAGGGCACACAGAAGCAGCATCAATACCCCTGCCAGTGCTCCTATCTTTAGATGATCAGTGAACACAGAGGTGCTAGTTTTATTGTTATTATTGAATTTCTAAACCCATGGTATAGATATATATAACAGGAAGAGTTGGTTTTCATCTTTCATCCCACCCTGACTCCCACTGAAAGATGTGGCAAGCTGTGGCTGTAGTGTAAATTGGTACAATTGTTATTTCTTTTTCCTGTGTCTCTCATTTCTTATTTTCTCCTCTGTTCTTTATTATCTTTTATTCATCCCCTACTCTCTCTCTTTTCCTACCAGTTCAATAGCTTAAATGCTGAATGATGTAGTCCCCATAAAATAAACACACACACAAACCCCCTTTAAAGGTTTCCTAGAAAACATCTCTGTATCTGCAGAGCTTTGTGGATCAATATGAAAAACCTTAGCCTAGAAAAAACAAAAAAGCTTAATGGATTTCACAGATAACTGAGATCCTCAGAGAAATTTGATCAAAGATGACTCAACACTGAGGTTCATGCAAAATGCGATAAATGTGGATTAAAAAACAAACAAACAGTGTTACCTGAGCCCTGCTGTAAACTCACTTTTGACACTTGGTGGTTCCTTTAGTTGAAGGAAAGCTTACATTTCTCATCAGTGTAAGGGTTCCAGAAGTGGGGGTTAGACCAGAGGTTCTCAAAAGTGTGGTCCCTGTAGTAGGGGCATCAGCATTATCTGACTGAATTTTGAGTTGAATTGTGTACCGCCAAATATGATGAAATCCTCCCAGTACCTCAAAATGTGATCTTATTTGGAATAAGGTCTTTACAGAAGTAATTGGGTTAAAATGAGGGCATTAGAGCTGGTCCTTATTCAACATGACAATAGTAATTGTAATAAAAGGAAATTTGCATGTAGACATAGACATATACAGAGGGAAACAATGTAAAGACACAGAGAGAAGATGGGCATCTACAGGCCATGGACCACCTGAGGTCACCAAAAGTGAGGAAAGAGAGCAGGAACAAATTCTGCCTCATAGACCCCAGGAGAAACCAATCCCATTGATAAGATGATCGACCTTCCAGCCCCTAGAACTGTGAAACAATACATTTCTGTTGTTTAAGCCCTCTGGTTTACAGGATTTTTCTTACAGCAGTACTAGGAATATACGCAGTGTATTGGCGTTTGATACTCCTTCCATCAAGAGGTGAGTCTCTTCCCCTAAGTGTAAGCTGGATTTGTTGACCTGCCTCTGAGGAGTAGAATAAAGTGGAAGTCACGGTGTACACCTTTGAGTCCTAGTCACAAAAGCTTCTGTGGCTCCCTGTTTGCCCTCTCTTGAAGTGCCCACCCTGGGGGAACTCAGATGTCCTATCACATACCAGCCCTATGCAGAGGTCTGCCGAGGGAGAAACTAAAGCCTCTTGCTAACAGCTCTGAAAGTGGACCTACAGGAAGTCTTCAAATGACTGTAGCTTCCATCAACACCTTGACTGTCCCCTTGTGAGAGATTCTGAGCCAGAATTCCTGATCTCAGACTCCTGAGCCACAAAAATGTGGGGGAATTTGTTGTACTGCAATAGACAACTACTACACCTGGAAATTTGTTAGACATGCAAATTCTTGGGTCCCAATCCAGACCTATTACATCTGCAGGTGAGGTTCAGCATAAAGTCCTTTAAATAATTCGGAATCGACATTTATTTGGTTTTAGTTTTTGAGTTTACAATCCATTATTTCATGGCACGTCAGATTGCATTACATTCAATCCAGTGGCAGTGCCCTTTCCATCCTGATAATCTGGCAGATTCCTACACACCTTTTGTGTGTGGGTGTGTGTTAAAAATACATAACATAAAATTTACTATTTTAACTTTTTATAAGTATACAGTTCAGTGGCATTAAGAACATTCACAGTGTTGTGCAACCATCACCGCCCTCCACCTCCAGAACTTGCTCATCTCCCCAAAGTGAAACTCTGAATACATTAAACAAGAAGCCTCATTTTCCTTCTCCCCAGTCCTCGGTAATCACCATTCTACTTTTTGTCTTTGTGAATTATAGGAATCTCATGTAAGTGGAATCATCAGTATTTGTCCTTTTTGGGCCTGGCTTATTTTACTCGGCATGTTTCAAGGTTCATCCACATAATAGTAGCATGTATTAGAATTTCATTCCTTTTTAAAATTAAATAATTATTTCATTGTTGCTGCGTCATTGTATGTATATACCACATTTTGTTTATCTATCCATCTGTCTAGAGATACATGATTTGTTTCCACATTTGGGCTATTGTGAATAATGCTGCTATGGACATGGGTATACAAGTATCTGTTCAAGTCTCTGCATTCAATTCTTTTGGCTCTATACCTACAAGTGGCATTGCAGAATTCTTATCTTTATTGTGACAAGATTTTCAACTTAATCTACACAGGCAGGTACCCACAGAAGATAAGTTGAATGGAATTTAAATCTGCAACTTGAAAAGTCTTTAATTATCTATACCACTCCCAGCCAAATAACAGTGTACATGGGGCATGAAAAAGAGTAATGTAAATTTCACTGGAGTTTGAAAATATTTATGAGAAGTAATTTTAGTACGTAATTGCTATACATCAAGCTTCCATAACAGAAAGACAGAATCTGTCTCAGCCTACAAGCTAAATCTATTCTCCCAAAATGCATATACCTTACCATATTAATTGAATTTTAATAAATAACAAATGGAATAAATATCTTCTTTGTTTTTTCCCCAGTATGGACCCAATGCATCTACATATGCTCTTTACCTCTGAGCTGGCAGCTATGTATGCTGGGCAAGAGACAGCATTTAGGGAGCTGCCAGCCAGTGCAGTTATAATGCTTCAAAAAATCATTTCTCCAGGCTTCAGTATCAAAAATAAAACACATTTACATGGAACATTAAGATGGATTGATCACACCATTTGCTGTGCACTGAAAATGACTTTAAACATGCACAAGTTCAGGAGCAGTGTGCTTAGGGCCACTGTCTTCCCCACCATGTTTATAATTACTTTCCGTAGATTCTGTCATTTAAAAAAATTGCATGTAGACAGTGAAGGTAGTTATTTCATAGGGCGGTTGGATTATGAGTGGCTCCACTATTTGAAATAATAGTGTGTGGAAAATATTCTGTGACATTATAGCTGTTTCTTTCACCCACACCGTAAGCATGTATTTGGGCTCAATACAGGACTCCCAGTGATGGATGCTGAGTAGAAGTCAAGAAGATCTAGAAAAGGGAACTAAATGGTCAAAATTACAGACTGGATATAGTCAATACACTAGATCTTTCAGAATGAGAAAACATATAATGGAAATGTAATCACAAAGAGCACAGCTAAAATAAACATAGGCTTAATGATCAAATTCCATAAACTAGACCCAAACTGAACTTACGGAGGCACAAAAGAGACTATTTTAGGACAGAGGAAATACCATTTTACAGAGTAGGGAGGTAACCTATAAAGTGCTTTGCTCCTAAAAAGTTGATGCAGCCTGAAAATCTAAGTTAAAAAAAAAAAGATTGTGATATAGACCTGAAAAATGAGAAATGTTTTGAAGTGTAATTTTCATTTTTACTCTTTTGTGGATGTAAGGTAAGAGCAACAAATCGCCAGTGTCTCTATTAGAGAAAGAGTATGAATTAGATGGACCATGGGGTACAAGTCTAAGAAATATAGAAGAGAATCATGCAAATTCTACATGCATATACATATAAACACACACATATAAAACAATAAAAAATTTTAAAGGAATTATATAATATTATATGGCACTAATTGAGCACTGTTCTAAGTTTAATCTCATTTAATCATAGGAACATTTTGAGGAAGACACTATTATTGGAAGCTGCAGGCATGGAGATGTTAAATAACATACTAAGGTCCCACACTAGGAAGGGATGGAGCCAGGCAACAGGACTCAGGAGCACACACACAATGCCCCTATTCTATATTATGTCCAGTCTTACACAGGATTGCTAGTTAGGCAGGGATATATTAAGAGCCTTCAATCTCATCCGTGTCCATGGCATCTGCTCACTGTTGCCATTCACTTCAGGAACCCAGGTCACTGGTCTTCGTGCTTCAGCGCCCAACCCGACTTAACTCTGCTGCTCTCACTCTAAGGACATGAGATTACACCTGTCTAGGTTACTTTTCAGAGGGCAAAAACTGTCCTTCAGGTATGTTTTCCTTGGCCTGCACAGTGTGTGTGTGTGTGTGTGTATGTGTGTGTGTGAAATTTAAATATGAATGTGATAGGGGAGCTCAAGAGCTAAAGATTTTAGTTGTAGTTATTATAGTTGATAGGCTTAAGTGACTAATGCATGTGGAAAGCTGTTATTCCATGAACTGGAGTACCTGACTCCAGGAGGTCCACAAGCAAATTCAACCTTTATGCTCCAGGGGGTCCACTGGTCAGGGAAATGGTATCTAAGCCATTGTGTTACAAGAAGGGAAGTCTGTGATGCAGATAAGGAAATGTTGATCAGCAGATAAAGAAATGTTAGGAAAATTGCTGCTGGACTGCAGCACTTATCTGAATGACCTTCTTCCAAACCCCTTGCCTACCCTTTTCTTCTTATTATCAAAAGGTTGACCTGAGATGAGATGTTAAGACAATTTTCAGAGTACGTATCCTGCCATCTTCTCAGAACACTGGCATCTGAATAAAGTGCCCATAAAAATTCAATCCTTGTTTGTATTTATAGGATCTGGTAGTAAAAGGCAGCATGGACACCGACTTTCTGGTTTTAAGTGCTTTAGGTTGTTTACACTTTCCCTTTATCACATCCCCACCACTCTTGTTGTCCTACTTCTGGCTGTTCCCACATTTGTGTTAATCCCCGGTTTCTATGGTACCGACTCTGAGTGCTACACATATGCATTAGACAAATGCTTTCTGATACAAACACAAACCCCCAAACTATTCAGATTTTGCCTACTCAAAGATGGTTAGGGATGCTGGGGCTCTAGAACCTGAGAGATTTTCCCAGAAAGGCCAGTCAGGGAACTGGATATTTCATGATTTGGTGACATGGATAAACCTACCTAACATCTCTGTTGACTTCACTGCCCAGCTGGTAAGTGGAATTTTGATACTTTAGGATATAAAGAACTTAGTCTACACAAAGACTATTTTATCTTTGTCACCTAATTTTTACTGATACATAATTTGCAATACTCTGTGATAGGACATTTAGGTATAAAGATGGTACCTGTCTTTCAGCAGCTTGTAATCTTATGGGAGAAAAAGATATTTACACAAATATGATTGTTCTAGAAATACTGTGATATAGTTATAAAAGAATTATGAAGTTTTGGGGAATTTGAAAAGGAAAAAAATTTACTTCCTGCCAAATGGATTAAGATTTCCTAATGTTTTATAGAACTGCAAATCAAAATAAGGAAACCATGTAACTCATTTCTTTACATTATGCAGAACCACTTCTAAACTTGGCCTGAAAGCAATTAACCTACCGCATTTTATAATACCTACAAAGTAGAAAATTTTTATCCCAATTTATCAAATCAGGTGATTAAAAATTATTCTTAAACATTCTTAAATGACTCTTAAGCATTTATATACCACCTTTCCTATTTTCACTGAAGAAACTTTCCTGGCCCATTTTCCAAGTGTTTTCTAAAATCAAGTGTCTTATCTGAAATCTGAAATTGTGTCCAATTTTAACAAGCATGTTACAGCTTAGTGAGTGATTAAACTATCTTATCTCTTTATGAATAAAGTTTGCTGTGATTAGATTGTAAACACCTGCATGGGGTTATTTTAACTTTAGACTCAAACGAACATTTTATCTTGGGAGATACAGATTCCTGAAATAAGAATATCAGTTTTCAAATGAAGCTACATCCTTAATGACCTTTGAAATTTAGAAACATTTATGTTTATATGGTAAATCCATGATTTTTTGCCACATTATTTATATATCCAGCTCTCTTTTTAAAAAATATCCTCACTCAAAAATATATTTATTGATTTTGAGAGAGAGAGAGAGAGGAAGGAAGAGGGTTACAGAGAAACATCGACCGGTTGCCTCCCATATACACCCCAACTGGGGACTGACCCCACAACCCAGGTATGTGCCCTGACAGAGGGTGGAAACTGCAACCTTTTAGTGTATGGGATGATGCTCCAACCAACTGAGCCAACTTCCAGGACTCCAGCACTCTTTAGATATAGGTTGCTCAACTCAGGGCATACACTTGTCAAATATTCATATTCTTTATAACGTTTTATCTAATCAGAGCAATGTGTTTCTTTATGTCAGAATCAAGAGTTCAGTTTAAGAATTGAACTTTCATGAAGTTCATAACTGGGAAGTTAAAATTGATAGTATGAGTTAGCATAACTTCCAAATTTGTAAAATACATTTGGCCCATGTTGGAAAGAGAGAACCTAAGAAAAAAAAGGGAATTTAGTTTCCATCTTTTGTTTTTGTTATGCAAGTAATCAGACTTATAGGCTCACATTTTCCTATTAGCAGGGCACAAACATTTGTTAGGAACATTGTATTCATTTGTGCTCAATTGCAGGTGGGATTTTTTTAAACCAGGTATTAACTAACTTACAAAATGATTGAAAGGGAAGGTGGATCAAGCTGTACTGAACTTGGGAGAACAAATGGATGCCTCATGCTTTACCCATCTAACCTACTTAATCCAGTTACAAATTTAAGTCTCAGGTGAGTGCCTCTGATTGGCAGAAACTAAAGCATATATGGAATTCTAGCTGCAAGGAAATATTTAACTTTCCAGCATTAGCATTCAGGAGGGAAGCAACTTTTTTTTCTGCTCTATTCCTATCAGTTTTCTGAATGGTACCCACCACCTAGAAGCTGGGCCATAAATGTTTTTTGAAAGAAAGAAATTAGAAAGGATGTTGAACAAGCTAATCCATGGTTTTTCCAACAACCACTTAATAGGGTTGTTGCTTTAAAGGGGGCTTAAGTGTCTAGTAGAAGCTTAGATGAGATAAATTTAAAGTCCTTTTCAAATCCCATGAGGGCAAGATCCATGCCTGTATTATTCATATTGTATCCCCAGCTCAACTGTGCCTGGAACAATACTAGACAATCAATGAACACTTATTGGTTGCATGAATGATTACATAAGATGTAAGTTGTCTTTTTCTCCTATCTCTACTTTTCTTCAGTGGTCAAGATTCATATATTGATTGTTCTACAATTTTTTGATATTATATAGCTATTATATTTGATAATTGTGTCATTTGATTTCCCTTTCCTAAATTGAGAATGTGTCCAAATGAGGATTTGTGTGTTTGCACATTCTTTCTATACTGACAGTTAAATTTATTTTGATGCTTAGTTAACTTAGTGTAAAGCTGGTCATTATACCAACAGTATAGTTGTCTAATGGGTCCATTTCTATTCTTATTGCATAGAAAGTATTATTGAAGAGTTTGGTCCCTGCAGAAGATGATTTCCTTCTAACCATAGAAAATAGCATGTTAGCTTTTAAAGCAAGGAAAATGCAAAATTATTAATCAGATAATAATGAATATCATAACAGTTTTCCAAACAGCATGTTCTTGATGTGTCTTTATTTCTGTGATTTGGGCTGAAGGATAGTGAGAAGAATTGATAGTGTTTAGCAAATGCCTCTTTCTCTTGTTTCCATATTCATAATAGGTTTTTCTACTTATTTTTTATTCCTTATTTCTTAAACTCTGATTTTTCCTTTCCTAAAATAAAACATTGATATTTCATTTTCTGCACAGAATTTGTGGAAACCTCAATTTTATTTTATGTGCAGGCCCAACATCTGCATGTTTATGTAAATGAATTATTGTAATGATTATTTAATTGAAATACCCAAAGTTCAGCATCATTAGGAATTAAAGTTAATTTATTGCACATTATATATAACTCCATGTTTTATTTTACAAATAAGCACTATGTAAGACTTGTTTTTTTCTCAAAATTAAGCTTATAACCATATGTAGAACTTAATGTATACTTTATATTTATTTATATTTATTCAATAATTTATGTTTTTTCAAACCATTTTTACATTTTACCTTATTTGATTCTCATAACAACCTAATTAGATTTTAAGCATACTAGAAACTATGACAAGTTTGGATACACTGGCTTGCATATTTTAAATACTAAAAGCACATATTAACAATGAAACAATGTTATTTCATATTTAGAAAGAAGAAATCTATTAATACCATAAAAATAAAGCACTTCAAGGTAAAACTAAAACAATAAAAACATGGTTTTGAAAACAGAATAACCTTTTAAATTTCTTAGGGGTTCTTGATTCCTTCACACATACACATGCACAAACATACACACCATAAATAAAATTACCCTGAATAATATGAAACAAAGATCCCTTAATGATTTTTGAAATAATCTCAGCACCACAACCACTTATTTACCCTTAATATTTACATAAGATTTCATGAAATTCTCCTTTGACCAGGGGCTCAAGCTTATTCTCTAAATTCCAAGTAACAGAGACTTCCAGTCAAGATGGAAGCAAAGGTAAACACACCTCACGTCTTCACCCAACTATAGCAAAAATTACAACCAAACTACAAAACAAATATCACCCAGAATTATCATAAAATTGAGCTGTATGGAAGTCTGAAAATCAGTGACTTAAAGAAGCTACATTCATCCAGATGGATATAAGGGGCTGAGACATGGAGATGTGCAGACAGGTGTGGAGAGGTGCACAGACACAGAATGGACAGTCCCACATCCACGTGTGGTGGATAAAAATTTGGAGGGATACCTAGGGAGTGAGGGATCCAAACACCACACCAGACCACACAGCCCAGGGTTCCAGCACTAGGAACATAAGTCCCCATAAATTCTGGCTGTGAAAACCACTGGGGGTTGGGGTGGTGGAAGAAACTGTGGGATGAGACTACTCTTAAAGGGCCCAAAATGGACTTAGGACTCATGAAGACCCACCCCTCTAGGATTCAGAACCAGAGCAACAGCTGGGAGGGTACCAGTGGCATGTGGGAAGAAAGTGAAATGACTGGCAACAGGGTGAGTGCTGAGACACAACTACCTCCCAGGCAAAGCCCCAGAGGCTAGAGAGTAGCATTGTCCCCTCTCTGAGACCTCCGCCACAGAAGGCCATGGACCAGTGACACGGGTTACCACACCTGGGTGATTACCTAAGCCTCCACTCCATACAACTTACAAGTGTGCTTTTCTACAATAATCCATGCTACTAAGACAGGGATTCAAAGCAGGTCTTCCTGATACACAGAAATAAACAGGGGAAGGCTGCCAAAATAAAGAGACAAGGAAACATTGCCCAAATTAAAGAACAGAAAAAAACTCCAGAAAAAGAACTAAACAAAATGGAGATAAGCAACTTATCAGAGGAAGAGTTCAAAACACTTGTTATCAGGATGCTGAAGGGACTCATTGGGTACTTCAACAGCATAAAAAAGACCCAGGCAAAAATGAAGGTTACAGTAAGTGAAATAAAGAAAAATCTGTCCTGGCTGGTATGGCTCAGTGGACTGAGTACCAACCTGTGAACCAAAGGGACATAGGTTTGATTCCCAGTCAGGGCACATGCTTGGGTTGCGAGCCAGGTCCCCGGAGAGGGCAACCACACATTGGTGTTTCTCTCCATCTCTTAGTCCCTCCCTTCCCTTGTTTTAAAAATAAATAAATGAAGTCTTTAAAAAAAGAGAGAAAGTGGAGGTTATGAAGATGGCGGCAACATAGGTGGGAGCGGAATCCACTTCCCCTCAACACCAGGGAAATACCTAGCTGATCTGAGGAGCAGAGCGAACAGCCAACAGTACTCCAGCATATATGAAGATCAGAGACCAAAGATAGAGGACATTGAAAGATCTGACGGTAAGAAGAGTGCTCAAGGACAATAAGGTCCCCGGGACCCGGGAACGCGCGGTACGAGGGCGGCAGAAGCGCCAGCCCTGGCGCAGGGGCTGCTGCAGGAGTCTTGGGAGAGGGCCAGGCTGCGCTGTGAGCAGCCAGGTGCTTGATTGGACCAGGGGAGCTTGAAAAGGAGGAATTTCTCAAAAAGAAAAAGAAAACAGAGACACTCAGGGGCTAGTTAGAGAACTCTCGGTAGTAGCCGAGGCCCCTGGCGCCCCTCCCCCCTCCGCCCCTGGACTGCGAGCTCGGGATAAGCAGCACCGGATAAGCAGCACCGGAGTCACGGCGCTCACCTGAGGTCCGGTTGCATGCGCGCGCGCAGATTAGCAAACGGGGCCCATACATGAAACCCCGGAGGGGCGCCCACACCTGAAACCTCCGAGATCATTTGGAGATGAGGCTAGCTGCTCCACCCACAGGCCCAAAACCTCGGAACCAAGTGCCGCGAGATTCAGTCCCAGGGCGGCCCCGCCCGCCCGAGAGACTCAAGCCCAGGGCGGCTGGATCGGGCCCACAAGCATAGAGCCTCTGGCTCGGCGGGTTGCATGCTCACCAAGCGCAGGGCCGGCTGGGTGCGCGTTTTCCAAGCACAAAGCTGCTGGCGAGTGTCCTAACCCCAAGGCAGCTAAACCCGCCACCTGCGCGCCAGCGTCCCAAACACTGGCGGCTCGATTGGTCGGCCGGCTGCGCGCTCAGGGCACAAATAGCGTCACAAACCCGAAGCGGCTGGATTCCCCTGCTGCGCGCACCAAAGCGGCTGGAGCCGCTGCTTGCTTGTCCCAAGAACAAAGCTGCTGGATTGGCTGATCAACGGCCTGATTGACTGCCAGGGACCACACCTACAAAACAGCGAAGAGTGTAACCCAGGAACGGAGAAAAGTGAAACCAATCCTTCCAACCACCCCCTCCCGTTGCACAGACAGGACACCAGCAGAAATAACCTGACCGGTTTAAAGCCAACAAAAGATTTTTTTGTTTGTTTGTTTGTTTGTTTTATCCTTTTTCTTTTTTTTCCTTTCCCCCTGAATTCCTTCTTCCTTTCTTTTTTGTTTCATTCCTTCTTCCTCCCATCCTTTACCATTTTTATGTCTTCTTCCTGCCTTCTTTTATCTATTTCTATGTTTTAATTTTTGAATTCCTTCTTATCTTGCCTCCGATCTTTCTTTATTCCTTCTTCCCTCCTTCCTTCCTTTCCTCCTTTCCTATTTCCTTTTTCCCTCCTTCCCATCTATATTTTGTTTTTTTTGTGTGTGGTTTTTTTTCTTTTCTTTTCTTTTCTTTTCTTTTCTTTTCTTTTCTTTTCTTTTCTTTCTCCCCCCCTTTCTCTTTTTCCCACAGGTGAGACAACAAAACCTGGAGTGCTGAAAAGACTAGAGTTAGACCGTGTTAAACACATAAACGTCAGCTCAAGACCAGTGAGCACAGGAGAGTAAGGAGACAGCACCACCGAATCCCATTGGCATTCTACCATAGAAGTTCATATCATAAACCCAGGGAGTCAGTACAAAGCAATTTAAGAAGCAGAGGCCAACAAGAAGAGTCTCACAAACAATGGGAAGACAAAGAAACAATTCCCAAATGAAAGGAAAGGAGGAAGTCTCAGAAAGAACACTAACCGAAAAAGAGGCAAGTCAACTATCAGATACTGAGTTCAAAGCAATGGTCATCAGGAAGCTCACTGAGCTCTCTGAGCTCAAAGAGAACTACCAGAAACTACAAGGAAACTACAATGAACTCACTGCAAACTATATCAACATGAAAAAGGAAATAGAAAGTATCAACAAGAGCCAAGAGGAAATGAAGAATACAATTTCTGAATTGAAGAACACAGTAGAAGGAATTAAAAGCAGACTTGATGAAGCAGAGGATCGGATCAGCGAGCTGGAGGATAAAGTAGAAAAAAACACCCAGAAGGAGCAAGAAAAGGAAAAGAGGCTCAGAAAGAATGAAGAGGGGTTAAGGGAAATGCAGGACAACATGAAACGTAACAATATCCGTATAATAGGAATACCAGAAGGAGAAGAAGAAGAGCAAGGGATAAAAAACCTGTTTGAAAAAGTAATGATGGAAAATTTCCCTAATCTGAGGAGAGAAAAAGTCACCCAAATCCAGGAATCACAGAGAGTCCCAAACAAGAGGAACCCAAAGAGACCCACTGCAAGACACATCATAATTAAAATGGCAAATTTCCAAGACAAAGAGAGGATCTTAAAGGCAGCAAGGGAGAAACAGGAAGTAACATACAAGGGAGCCCCAATAAGGTTAGCAACTGACTTCTCAATGGAAACGCTCCAAGCCAGAAGAGAATGGCAAAAAATATTCCAAGTAATGAGAACCAGAGGCCTGCAACCAAGACTACTTTATCCAGCAAGGCTCTCAATCAAGATAGAAGACCAAATAAAGAGTTTCCCAGACAAAAGAAGTCTAAAAGAATACAGCTCCACCAAACCAGCTCTGCAAGAGATGCTAAAGGGACTGCTTTAAGGAAAGGAAGGAAAAGAGAAAGACAGAGGAACACAGGTAGGAAATAATGGCAATGAATAACTACCTATCGATAATAACCTTAAACGTAAATGGATTAAATGCTCCAATCAAAAGACATAGAACAGCGGAATGGATAAGAAAACATGACCCACACATATGCTGCCTACAAGAAACCCATCTCAGGACAAAAGACTTACACAGACTGAAAGTGAAGGGCTGGAAACAAATTTTCCAAGCAAACGGACAGGAAAAAAAAGCAGGGGTAGCAATACTCATATCAGACAAAATAGACTTCCAAAGAAGGGCCATAAAGAGAGACCCAGAAGGTCACTTCATAATACTCAAAGGAAGAATCCACCAAGAAGACATAAACATTGTAAATATATATGCACCCAACATAGGAGCACCCAAATACATAAAGAAAATCTTGGTGGATTTCAAGAAAGATATTGACAGCAACACAATTATAGTAGGGGATTTTAACACCCCACTATCAAAAATGGACAGGTCTTCCAAACAAAAGATCAACAAAGATATTGTGTCACTTAACAATACCCTAGAGGAAATGGACTTAACTGATATATACAGAGCTTTTCATCCCAAAGAAGCAAAATACACATTCTTTTCAAGTGTCCATGGAACTTTTTCAAAGATAGACCACATGATAGGACACAAAGCAAGCCTCAACAAATTCAAGAAAATTGAAATCATATCAAGCATTTTCTCTGACCACAAGGGTCTGAAACTAGAAACCAACCCCAAGGGTAAAAACCCAAAACACTCAAAATCATGGAGACTGAATAGCATGCTATTAAACAATGAATGGGTCAAGAACGAGATTACGGAAGAAATCAAAAACTTCCTGGAAACAAATGAAAATGAACTCACAACAACCCAAAACCTATGGGACACAGCAAAGGCACTCCTAAGAGGGAAGTTCATAGCAATACAGGCCTACCTTAAGAAGTTAGAAACAGTTCAAACAAACAACCTAACCCTATGCCTACAAGAACTGGAGGAACAACAACAAAGACAGCCCAGAGCAAGCAGAAGGAAGGAAATAACAAGATCAGAGCAGAACTAAATGACATAGAGACTAAAAGCACAATTGTAAGGATCAATGAATCCAGAAGCTGGTTCTTTGAAAAGATAAACAAAATCCACAAGCCTTTAAGTAGGCTTATCAAGAAGAAAAGAGAGAGGATCCAAATAAACAGAATTAGAAATGAAAGAGGAGAGATTACAACTGATACCACAGAAATACAAAGGATCATAAGAAATTACTATGAAGACCTGTATGCTAAGAAATTTGAAAACCTAGATGAAATGGACACATTTCTAGAAAAATATAATCTTCCAAAACTGAATGAAGAAGAAGCAGAAAACCTGAATAGACCAATATCAGCAAAGGAAATTGAAGCAGTCATCAAGAAACTCCCATCACACAAAAGCCCTGGACCAGATGGTTTCACAGGAGATTTCTACAAAGCATTTAAGGAAGAACTAACCCCTATCCTTCACAGACTATTCGAAAAAATCCAAACTGATGGAAGACTCCCAAACTCTTTTTATGAAGCCAACATCATCCTAATCCCAAAACCAGATAAAGACACAACGAAGAAAGAAAACTTCAGGCCAATATCGCTGATGAACATAGACGCTAAAATTCTCAACAAAATATTAGCAAACCACATCCAGCAATATATTAAAAAGATCATCCACCATGACCAAGTGGGATTCATTCCAGGGATGCAAGGATGGTACAATATTCGCAAATCAATAAACATAATACATCACATCAACAACAGCAAAGACAAAATCACATGATCATATCAATAGATGCGGAAAAAGCGTTCGATAAGATACAGCATCCATTTCTGATAAAAACACTCAGCAAAGTGGGAATAAAGGGAGCAGTCCTCAACATAATTAAGGCCATATATGAGAGACCTACAGCCAACATCACACTCAATGGACAAAAACTTAGAGCTTTCCCACTAAGATCAGGAACTAGACAAGGATGCCCTGTCTCACCACTCCTATTCAACATAGTATTGGAAGTCCTAGCCACAGCAATCAGACAAGAAAAAGCAATAAAAGGCATCCAAATTGGAAAGGAGGAAATGAAACTGTCACTGTTTGCAGACGACATGATAGTGTACATGGAAAACCCTATAGATTCCACTCAAAAACTACTCGATCTAATAAATGAATTTGGCAAAATAGCTGGATACAGAGTCAATACCCAGAAATCAAAGGCATTCCTGTACACCAAGAACGAAACTGCAGAAACAGAAATCAGGAAAAAAATCCCATTCGATATAGCAACAAGAAAAATAAAGTACCTAGGAATAAACCTAACCAAGGAGGTAAAAGACCTGTACTCAGAAAACTACACAACACTGAAGAAAGAAATTAAGGAAGATACAAACAAATGGAAGCATGTGCCATGTTCATGGATTGGAAGAATTAACATCATGGAAATGGCCATACTACCCAAAGCAATTTATAGATTCAATGTAATCCCTATTAGAGTACCCATGACATATTTCACAGATATAGAACAAACATTGCAGAAATTCATATGGAACCATAAACGACCTCGAATAGCAGCAGCAATTTTGAGAAAGAAGAACAAAGCAGGAGGTATCACAATACCTGATATCAAACTGTATTACAAGGCCACTGTAATCAAAACAGCCTGGTGCTGGCATAAAAACAGGCACATAGACCAATGGAACAGAATAGAGAGCCCAGAAATAAACTCAAGTCTATATGATCAATTAATATTTGACAAAGGAGTCAGGAGCATAAAATGGAGGAAAAACAGTCTCTTCAACAGATGGTGTTGGGAGATCTGGACAGCTATGTGCAAAAAAATGAAACTTGATCACCAACTTACGCCATACACGAAAATAAACTCAAGATGGATAAAAGACTTAAATATAAGTCGTAACACCATAAAAGTCCTTGAGGAAAACATTGGCAGGAAAATCTCAGACATTCCATGCAGCCACATCCTCACAGACATGTCCCCTCAAGCAAGGGACATAAAGGAAAGAATAAACAAATGGGACCTCATCAAAATAAAAAGCTTCTGCATGGCTAAAGAAAACAAAGAATTGTAAGCCTTTAAAGCATTGAAATGAAAGGACAACCAACAGTATGGGAAAACATATTTGCCAATGATACCTCAGACAAGGGCCTGATCTCCAAAATATATAAAGAACTGACAGGACTCCACTCCAGGAAGACAAACAACCCAATTAAAAAATGGGCAAGGGACCTGAACAGACACTTCTCCAAGGAAGACATACAGAGGGCCCAGAGACATATGAAAAGATGCTCAGCATCACTAGCCATCAGAGAGATGCAAATTAAAACCACAATGAGTTACCATCTCACAGCAGTCAGAGTCGCCAACATAAACAAATCCACAAACAAATGTTGGAGAGGATGCGGAAAAAAGGGAACCCTAGTGCACTGTTGGTGGGAATGCAGACTGGTGAGGCCACTGTGGAAAACAGTATGGAATTTCCTCAGAAAACTAAAAATGGAACTGCCCTTTTACCCAGCAATTCCGCTGCTGGGATTATACCCTAAGAACCCTGAAACACCAGTCCAAAAGAGCCTGTGCACCCCAATGTTCATAGCAGCACAATTTACAATAGCCAAGTACTGGAAGCAACCTAAGTGCCCATCAGCAAACGAGTGGATCCAAAAACTATGGTATATTTACACAATGGAATTGTACTCAGCAGAGAGAAAGAAGGAGCTTATACCCTTGGCAACGGCATGGATGGAACTGGAGAGCATTATGTTAAGTGAAATAAGCCAGGCAGTGAGGGACAAATACCATAT
The DNA here is from genome assembly GCF_022682495.2 of Desmodus rotundus. Taxonomy (NCBI): domain Eukaryota; kingdom Metazoa; phylum Chordata; class Mammalia; order Chiroptera; family Phyllostomidae; genus Desmodus; species Desmodus rotundus. Next base: position 98,058,317 of record NC_071391.1, on the reverse strand, counting down.
GATCTCACCTTTTACTGGAACATAATAAATAAATTTAAAAAAGAAAGAAAATATAACCAGAGACATTGAAGTTAAGAACAATCTAACAATAGCCAGGGCGGGGGTGGGGGGGTGGGGGCGGGGACAGTGGGTAGAGGGGATTACAGGAACTACTATAAAGGACACATGGACAAAACCAAGGGGGAGGGTGGAGAGGGGGGAGGGAGGTGGGTTCACATGGGGTGGGGTGGAGGGATGGGGAGAAAAGGCATACAACTGTAATTGAATAACAATAAAAAAAAAGAGAGAGAGAAAGTAAAGGAAAAATCTACAGGGAATCAAGAGTGGAGAGGATGAAGCCAAGTATCAAATCAACAATTTGGCACACAAGGAAGAAAAAAGCATTCAATGAGGAGAGAAAGGAGAAAAAAAGAATTGTAAAAAAAACAAGGATAGAATAAGAGGCCTCTGGGACATCTTAAACATACCAACATCTGAATCATAGGGGTGTCAGAAGGATAAGAGGAAGAGCAAGAAATTGAAAACTTATTTAAGAAAACAGTGAAACAAATCTTCCCTAATTTGGTGAAGGAAATAGACATACAAGCCCCGGAAGCACAGAGAGTTCCAAACAAGGTGGACCCAAAGAGGACCACACCAAGACACATCATAATTAAAATACCCAAAGTTACAGAAAAAGAGAGAATCTTAAAAGCATCAGGAGAAAAGGAGACAGTTATCTACAAAGGATTTCCCATAAGATTTCTAGCTGATTTCTCAAAAGAAACTTTGGAGGCTAGAAGGGAATGGCAAGAAGTATTGAAAGCAATGAAAAGCAAGGACCTACAACCTAGATTACTCTATTCTTCAAAGCTATCATTTAGAATGGAAGGGTAGATAAAGTGCTTCCCAGACAAGGTAAAGGTAAAGGAGTGCATCATCACCAAGCCATTATTACATGCAACAATAAAGGGGATTATATAAGAAAAAGAAGATCAAACTATGAACATTAAAATGGCAATAAATTCACAACTCTGAATAACTGAATCCAATAACAAACTAAACAAATAGGCAGAACAGGTATGGAATCATAGATGTGGAGATCATTTGGAGGATTATCAGTTGGAAGAGTGTCAGGGGGCTTTAATGCAGCCCCCCGGTCCGCCATGGATGAAGAATAAGTCTACCAAGACATGATCTGCTTGGGGAGGAGAGGTGGCTGATCTCTCAAAGGAGAAGGGCCTTGATCCTTTCCCTCCACGGGCTTTTATTAGGTTCATTCGCACAGGAATACAGATAAAGCTCATCCTTGTCAGCCAGTAAGGGTTAAACAATACATGATTTACAGAGAACTTTGAGGGCTTATTCTGAGTTACAGCCAATTAGTTAGAGGGCTATAAAACTTTAGGCGCCAGACTCATCTCAGGTCTGGACCCTTATCCTTTAAACAGAGGGTACAAATTAAGTAGGTTTCACAGGAATGTATGTATTTTTCTTAGGCCTGATTCCCCAGGGAATCTGCCCCTCCCAGCACAGGACTGCACTGCCCTCTGTTATTGCTTTAGGCTTAAGTCAGGCAAGGGAAGTAAGGCAGCCAAGAGATTAGGAGACTTCTTGCAGACAGAATGAGGACTCAGGTTATTTCAAAGCCGAGGGGCGAGGATCCATCACCCCCTTTTTCCACAGCCCCCCGAGTCCTTCCCTGCAAGTTTATTCCTGGTGACCAGAGCCTGTCTTAGGTTGATCCTCCCTTGAGGATTCTTACCCATCATTGGCTAACTGGCCAAGCTCAGGGCCAAGCAGGGTGAAGTGGGCAGGGGTGGCACACCTGCCAGGGAGATAAGCTTTGTCTCCTTAGTGGCTTATGGTCCCAACTCTGACTCAGCCTTAACCTTGGGGGGTTACAGCCTCTGAAACCAGGCAGAGCGGTTCCCAACAGAAGAGTGAAAAGGGAGAATGAGGGGAAAAGGTACAGGGAATGAAAAGCATAAATGGTAGGTACAAAATAGATGGGGGAGGTTAAGAACAGTGTAGGAAATGGAGAAGCCAAAGAACTTATATGCATGACCCATGGACATGAACTAAGGGGGAAGGAATTGATGGAGGCAATGGGGATACTGGGTGGAGGGGGCCAAAGAGGGAAAAATTGGGACAACTGTAAAAGCAAAATCAATACAATAGATTAAAGAAATAAAGTCTTAGTAAGAGTGACTAAAAATAAAGATTTACCAAAAATTGGTTAAGATAGCCCTTCTATCAAATTCTTGCCATTTTCCTCCATTGACTTTATACTGTCCACATAAACCTTTTCTTTCTTAACTTTATAGAGATGTCTGTATTTTTCCTTATTTTGGTAAAATGAACATTACATAAAATTGGTCACCTTAGATATTTTAAGTCTACAGCTCAGTGGCATTAAATACATTCAAATAGTTGTCCAACCATCACCACCATCTATATCTAGAACTCTTCTCAAATTATGAAACTGAAACTCTAAACTCACCAAACAATAGCTCTCTATGCTTCTCTCCTCCACCCCCTGAACCCCACCATTCTATTTTCTTTATGAATTTGACCACTCCAGGAACCAAATATTAGAAGAACTATATTGCTATGTTATATCTTTTTGTGACTGGCTTATTTCACATAGTGCAATATCCTCAAGGTTCATCTGTGTTGTATTGTATGTCAGAATTTCCTTCCTTGTTAAGGCTGAATAATATTCTATTGTATGAATATACCACTTATTGCTTATCCATTAATTCTCAGTGGACACTTGGGCTGCTTCCACATTTTAACTATTGTAAATAATACTGCTATGTAGTTACTATTTGCATGGAATATCTTTTTCCATCTTTTCATTTCCAAGATATTTGTGTCTTTGATCAAAATGAGTCCTTTGTAGACAGCATATAGTTGGGTCATGTTTTTTAAAATCCATTCTGCCAATCTCAGTCTTATGAGTGAAGAGTACAATCCATTTGTACTTAATGAGTGATAATTTGGACTTACTTCTCTCATTTTGCTATTTGTTTTGTCTATGCCTTATTACTTTTTTGCCCCTTATTTCCCATATTATTATCTTTCTTGTGTTTTGTTTATATTTTTTCCAGTAAAGTGTTTTAATTCCCTTTACATTTCCTATGGTGTATATTCTATAGATATTTACTTTGTGGTTACCCTGGAGACCACATTTAATATCCTCAATTTATAACACTAATTTGAAATTATACTAACTTGAATTCAGTAACATACAACAGCTCTGCTCCTATTCAGCTCCATCCCCACTCCCTTTTATTATTTCACAAAATTACATTTTTATATATTATGTCCAAAAACATAAACTAATAATTTTTATGCATTAGATTTTAAAATTATATAGAAAACAAAAATGTATAATTACAAACCAAAGTTAAGAAAATGATAGCTTTGGGACTAACAACTTTTGAGGTATTAGTCTCTTAAGTCATGTAGAAAAAAAAAGTAGAATTACAAACTGCAGTCACAATAGTACTAGATTTCATAATTGTCTATGTATTTAACTTCATTGAGTTCTTTATTTTTTCCTATGGCTTTAGGTTATTGTCTAGTGTCCTTCATTTCAACTTGTAGGACCCCTTTTAGGATTTTTTGCAGGATATTTCCTTTTTTATTTTTTAAAGTATATTTTACAGATATCCTATTACAGTTGTCCCACTTTTTCCCTCCCCTTTATTCCCCTCCACCCTGTACCCAACTACCCATCAGCATTCCCCCACCTTAGTGCATCTTCATGGGTATACATTTAAGTTCTTTGGCTTCTCCATTTCCTATACTATTTTTAACCTCCCCCTATCTATTTTGTACCTACCATTTGTGCTTCTTATTCCCTGTACCTGTTCCTCCATTTGTCCCCCTCTACCTTCCCACTGATAACCTTCCATGTGATCTCCATTTCTGTGATTCTGTTCCTGTTCTAGTTGTTTGCTTAGTTAGTTTGTTTTTTTAGGTTCAGTTGTTGATAGTTGTCAGTTTGTTGTCATTTCACTGTTCATATTTTTGGTCATCTTCTTTTTCTTAGATAAGTGCCTTTAATATTTCATATAATAAGGGCTTGGTGATGATGAACTCCTTTAACTTGACCTTATCTGGGAAGCACTTTATCTGCCCTTCCATTCTAAATGATAGCTATGCTGGTTAGAGTAATCTTGGATGGAAGTCCTTGCCTTTCCTGACTTTGAATACTTCTTTCCAGCCCCTTCTTGCCTGCAAGGTTTCTTTTGAGAAATCAGCTGCTAGTCTTATGGGAACTCCTTTGTAGGTAACAATCTCCTTTTCTCTTGCTGCTTTTAAGATTCTCTCCTTATCTTTAATCTTGTGTAATATAATTATGATGTGCCTTGGTGTGTGCTTCTTTGGGTCCAACCTCTTTGGCACTCCGAGATTCTTGCACTTCCTGACAGTCTATTCCATTTGCCAGATTGGGGAATTTGTCCTTCATTATTTTTTCAAATAAATTTTCAATTTCTTGGTCTTCCTCCTCTCCTTCTGTCACCCCTATGATTCAGATGTTGGAATATTTAAAGTTGTCCCAGAGATTCCTAAGCCTCTCCAATTTGTTTTTTGTTTTTTGAATTCTTGTTTCTTCATTCTGTCTGGTTGAACATTTATTTCTTCCTTCTGCTCCAAATCATTGATTTGAGACCCAGTTTCCTTCCCTTCACTGTTGGTTCCCTGTATATTTTTCTTTATTTCTCTTTTCATAGCCTTCACTTTTTCCTCTATTTTGTGACCATACTCAGCCATTTCTGTGAGCATCCTAATTACCATTGTTTAGAACTCTGCATCTGATATGTTGGCTATCTGTTTCTTACTCAGTTCCGTTTTTGGAGCATTGCTCTCTTCTTTCATTTGGGCCATATTTCTTTGTCTCAGCGCACCTGTTATGTTGTAAGGGGCAGAGCCTTAGGTATTCACCAGGGCAGGGCAACCAACATCACTGTAAGTGGGAGAGGGGTCAGAGAGGGAGTAATGCTACTTGCTTGGCTCTCAGCTGACTTTCAGTTACTCCCCCCACCTACCCACAGGCAAATTAGGGCCTTCTGGTGCTGGGTGGGTTTGTGTGTGTTTTAGAACCCTGTGGGTCTCTCCAATGAACTCTCCTGTGAGGCTAGGAGTTTCTCCCAGTGCTGCAACCCACACAGATTTTTACAAGCAGAGCTTTTGGAGCTTTGTTTTTCCACGCTGGAACCCTGGGTTGCATGGTCTGTCTTGCACCCCAGTTGTTCCTCCCGATTTATCCACTCACAAATGTGGGATGGCCCAGTCCACTAGCTGCTGCCTTGCCCACCCGGTCTTCCAGCCACTGCCTTGCTGCGCATCCTCTCTGCCCCAGCTGCCTGTCTCCTCCCCTCCTATCAGTCTGGATAAATGTTTCTTCTTTAAGTCCTTGGTTGATGGACTTCTCTACAGTTCAATTTTCTGGCAGTTCTGGTTATTTTTTGTTTTTATATTTGTTGTTGTCCTTCTTTTGTTTGCGTGAGGGGACAAAGTGTATCTACCCACTCTTCCATATTGGCCAGAAGTCCCTTTTGCAGGACATTTCTAATATGACAAACCTCCTCAGCTTTTGTTTATTTAGAAATGTAATAATTTTCCCTCATTTTTGAAGGAGAATCTTGCCAAGTATAGGATTCTTGATGGACATTTTTTTCTTTAAGCATTTTGAATATATCAGCCCACTCCCTTTGCTTCAAAGTTTCTGATGAGAAATCTACTGATTATTTTACTGAGGATCATTGTTTGTGAAGAGTAACTTCTCTCTTGCTACTCTCAAAATTTTCTCCTTGTCTTAATTATAATGTGTCTAAGTGTGAATATCTTTGAGTTCATTTTGCTTGGAGTTTATTGAACCTCTTGGATGTTTATAATCCTGTCTTTTATCAAATTTGGGAAGTTATTGGCATTATTTCCTCAAATTATCTCTGTGTCTCTTTCTCCTTTCTTCTCCTTCTGTGATTCCCACATGCATATGTTGATCTGCTTTACAGTGTCCCTCTAGTCCTTTAGACTGTTCACATTTCTTCAATCTTTTTGTAGGGTAAATGGAGGCCATCTGGCTTCCTCACTCAGGTGTCTGGGCAACTAAGGGAAGCAGTTTTCCGTAACCTTGAGAATGGCCTGATAAGTAGAGTTCTCATAGCCTTGAGACTGGGTCTGATAAACTGTTCTGTTAGCCTTGAGTGGGCTTACATGAGTAGTATGAAGCTCTGTTGCATAATATCTGTTGGCACTTTGCTGGCTTTGTCTGTGTCCCAGTGTTTAAGGGGGCAGGGTGCCACGTTGGGTGCCACACTGAAGGATAGGTGACATGCAGGGACATTCAGGGGGACATGCAGCTTGCAGTGAGCATGGATTGCCCACTCTTGAATAAAGGCATGTCAGACATCCCAACACCTCTGTGAATATTCTGCCATTTGCCCAAATTTCATGGACATGTTCCGCCTTGCAACAAACTTTTTCTTTCCTTAGACTCAATATTTTCAATAGCCTCATCTTTAAGTTTACTGGCTCTTTCTTATGGTTGTTCAAAACTGCCATCCACTATGGTATATTTACACAATGGAATTCTACGCAGCAGAGAGAAAGAAGGAGCTTATACCCTTTGCAACAGCATGGATGAAACTGGAGAGCATTATGCTAAGTGAAATAAGCCAGGAAGTGAGGGACAAGTACCATATGATCTCACCTTTAACTGGAACATAAGCAATAGAAGAAAAAAGCAAACAAAATATAACCAGAGACATTGAAGTTAAGAACAATCTAACAATAGCCAGGGCGGGGGTGGGGGGGTGGGGGCGGGGATAGTGGGAAGAGGGTATTACAGGAACTACTATAAAGGACACATGGACAAAACCAAGGGGGAGGGTGGAGAGGGGGGAGGGAGGTGGGTTCACTTGGGGTGGGGTAGAGGGATGGGGAGAAAAGGCATACAACTGTAATTGCATAACAATAAAAAAAAAAAGCAAAAAAAAAAAAAAAAAAAGAAAACACTGTAGTGAAATTTTTATTTTAGTTATTGTAGTTTACAGTTCCAGGATTTATCTTCCTTTTTCTTTGGGTTTTCTATCTCTTCTTTGTTATTTTCATTTTGTTTATACATAATTTTCTTGATTCTCTCCATATCCTTCTTCAATTCTTTCAGCATCTTTAAAACAAGTATTTTAAACTATTTGTTTAGGATTCCTCCAAGTGGTTTTTCTCAGGGACAGATTTGTTGGTTGGTTTTTTTTTTTTTCCCTCCTGCTTTCAATGGGCCATAGGTTTCTGTTTCATTGTATGTCTTTTCGTTGAAAACAGCACATTTGAAACTAATAATGGGAACTCTGGAAATCAGACTCTTCCTCCTCCCCAAATTTGCTAATTTTTGTGTTTGTTGTTTTTTATTTTTTGATTGTTGCAGACTGTCCTTGGGTTGGGCACACAATCAGCCTACGGTGTATACTTAAGGTCATCTCAGGTCTTTTCTGAGCCTGTATTTTTCCCTGGGCATGCATGATGACTTTCTAAATTCCTCCATTTATGTATTTGTTTTTGAATATACTAGACCTGAAATGCCTGGCTTCCAAAAGAGAAAGAAAAGGATACTTAGAGGGAAATAAAAACAAAAGAAATTAAAAAAAGACATTGTCCCTTTTTAAAAAGAACTATTTATTTATTTTTAGAGAGAGGGGAACGGATGGAGAAAGAGAGGGAAAGAAACATCAGTGTGTGGTTGCCTCTCACGTGGCCCCCACTGGGGACCTGGGCTACAACCCAGGCATGTGCCCTGACTGGGAATTGAACCAGCAGCCCTTTGATTCACAGCCCATGCTGAATCCACTGAACTATACCAGCCAGGGTGACATTGGTCCTTTAAAACCTCTGAAAGACATTTCAGCCTGAAGAGGAAAGGTTTGTAATGGTGGAGGGAGTGCAACAATGTCTCTGTGTCACACCTTGTATCTATACCTTTGTGATCAGAAGTAGCAATCAGAAACCTGAGCACGGATCCCTGATATTTGGAAGCAGCATCCTTATTATCCACCCTGGCTCCCTTAAGGTGTGGGCGAGCTGCTCTTGAAACATGTGCACAGCTGCCTGTCATAGGGCCAGGGATGGAAGATGGATAGTTGCTACCATGAAACTTATCGAAATTATATGCAATTTCAGTCTTCCCCTGGAAGTTGTTAGCCTTCAATTGACTCCAGAGTTACAAAATTGTTACATCAGACAGATTCTGCCAGTGCAATTCTTTCTAGGCAGGGACATAGATTCCTACTGCTTCCTATTCTGCCACCTTTCAAGAATCCCTTTTTTTATAAGATAAAAGGGAGCTTATTATTTCTTGAAATAATCCTCTTTATTTTGCATTTAAGAACAATAAAAAATTTCCCTGTATATTTTAGCAAATATCTTAATAGCTTTCCCCTGCACCTGTTAAACACTTTAAATACATGTTAAATAATATATCAATGGAAAAAAGACTGATGTTTTTGCCAAAAGCAAGATATTTTCCCATTAACATGTTAGTATATCAAGGAGCAGAATGTTTTGTTTACAAACAAAACCTGTTTTAAGAAAGGCGGCCCCAGCCTTTTGGAAGTGTCATCAATATTCAGTTTGGACTCTACGCCAAAGGTTTTTAACATTGGATACATGTTGCAAAAACACTGGTTCCAGGCACAGAAATTCTGATTGAATGGTCAAATGGTCAGGAGTATTGAATGAACTGGGCTTTGGTAGTTCTAAACACTCCCCAGGTGATTCTAATGAGCATGGGAATCTCTGCTCTAAGCCTTCTTTCTTTCATGGCAATGAACATTCTATCAAAATAGGACTGCTCAGACTTTTCATTCTTTTCTAGGACAGAGCTCATGATTTTTGAGTGAACATTTATCCTCACTTTACAATTCCGGACATATTGTCTAATATTCCTACACATACGGGGCACTGTTGGGGCTTGGCCAGATTCAGCTGGGTCACTTTTATTTTTATGCACTCCTCTCCCAGTTTCTGTATGCTTTTGCTTCTGTACCACCTGTGTCTTTCTTTGGAGGTCTACTCAAGGGTCTGAGGCCCCTGTGGGCACAGTTCAGAAAGCAGTAAATGCTTAGGAGTTCAGGTCTCCTCAGACAGGCTCTTAGCCAATGGCTGACTGGTACAGCCAATGAAAGCCCAGCTCCCTTACCTTCAGTTGGGATAAACTGAAGAACAACTCAATAATCTAGTTCCCCTGCCAGGTCAGGTTAGTTCTTCTCTCCAGTGAACTTTGCCTGACATCATACCATTGCTTGCCTTTTCCCCTTCCATGTTTTGCTTTCCCCTGTCCCTTATTGATTTCTCCTGCAAGCACTCCCAAATAAATCATTTGCACACCTGTCCTTGTCTCAGGATCTACTTCTGGGGAACCCAAACTAGTCCATGGCTCCATGGTAGACCCACTGAGTAAGTAACCCTACAACTCAGTTAAGGCAGGAGAGAGAAAATAATAAAGAATGAAACTTTAACTGGAACCAAACTTATTCAGAAGTCAACAAGAGGACTTTGTATTTTTAATCTTCATTTGAAAGTTAAAAGATTATTTTTTGTATTTTTAAAATACTGCACAGGGATATCACACCATGGCTACTGATGTTTCCATCTACTAGGGAACAACACCAACATCAGAATGTTTTCATTTACTTGAGTATCAATAACAAATTTGCAGAGATAAGTACATATACTCTACCATCATGACTTAACCAGGCAGACTTTCCAAACTACACTCACTAATTAAGTTCTTTGGTTACTGGGGTGGATTTGACAAAGAAGGTAGTTACTAAGAAAGGCTCCTCGTGGCTAACTGGGTTCAAATTAAAAAAACAAAAAGAGCCTAGCAGCCATTTCTATGTTCATGCTACTTGCACTTCACGAAGAAGCCTATGCTGAACTACCTGCTTCTGCACTGAACTGCCTGCCTGCACTGTTTCTGCCATCTGAGCCATGCCTTATAAAAACATTCCTTGATGACTGAAGCTTTCTGTATCTAGAGTTGTGCAGCTGTATCCGCATCAACATCTTCACTGACCAGTCACAGCAGCTCATTTCCGACCAATCAGGACAGTACCTTTTGGACCTATCAAATTGCAAGGATTTGGAGTTTTTATTTGAATGAGGATGGATCAGTCAGGGTGGGGTGGGGATTTCTGTCTACATAATCCAGCTCTACTCTGGCTTCAGGAGGGCACTTTCTCTTGAAGACTGCATTTCCCAGGATTGGAACACTGAAGTTGTCTCATGGAAGCAGGTTGGTGCTGGAGCAGAAAGGCAAACTGGCACAGAATGAGCAGAGCAGAGCAGAGTTGCCTGGCTGAAGAGGGATCTGGCTCCAGGGCTGCCTCACAGCTGCAGTCATGATTGGGTCCATAGCTGTGCTATATCACAATTGAACTGTTTTGTACAGAATAAAGTCCTTCTTCACTGCACCCTAAATTGGGGGTTTCTGTTGGTATTGATGGCACCAACAAATATTGCTTGACGTAAGCACGAAACAAATTATGATATGCCCATTCAGGGCCATGGCGACATACAAAGTCAGAGGAGACAGGGGTTTTCCTCCATTCTCACAAAGGAAATGTTGGGTTACTCTTAAGTAAGTCATGGTAGTTCAAGAATCATTCTTGGACCACTTGCAGACGGATAGACATAGTGGGTTCTATCTAAATTCTGATACACGAAGATCCAGAAAGCACTACTATAAGAGTGGCATGTTTTTACACTTAAGACTGCAACCTCAGCAAAGAAGCAAATGCTGGATTAAGGTTAAAAGAGAGCCTTTTCTTAAGAAGTTGTCTCTCTAGTGGAGAATTGAGGCTAATAGTAGCATGAAGGCAGTTCTTTTCTGAATACACAGATTATGGACTGAATAAGAGGCTTCATTTTCCAGAATTGTCAGTTTGATGCCTTTCTCAACAATTAGATCTACTAAAGAATTTTATAGAGAAAAAAAGAGAGAAATTAAGCAAAATGTCCAGATGTCATCTGTTAAAAGTGTTTTATTGAGACAATAAACAAATATCAAGTGCTAAAATTTTAATTAAAATATGATTTACAATGTTGCTATATGCCACAAGAAGCATTCTTATTGGTGGGAAATAAGATTGTATCGCTTATATCCTCAGGACACTCGAACATCCCATTTGACTTTGTGGCCTTTCCTGCCAGTAGTGTGCTCTTAATAATGTCTTTTCCATGCCCATGAGCATGAAATTTTCAACACTTTAAAACACAACGGCAATATCAAGCATTGCATTTCATTGCTGGCTACATCACTCAATAGATGTATGTTATGTTTTCTTGCCTTCTGCTCAGAAAAATGTAAGTATTGCATTTCTGTCAATTCATTGATTGAAAAGCTTCCTCCTCAGAATGTTGACAGCTGTTTCAGATGTTTATAAAATAACTTTGCTAACAGCTGAAAATGTATTGGCTAAAGAAGATTTGGAACCATGTAATTAGCATTCATCATATGTGCACATTTCCTTTGAAAAACCTCTTCAACCCAAAAGTTGACTATCAGGAAGCTGATAATTATTGTTAAGTCTCAAAACAGGCATTGCTAATAATGTTTAATTCTCCATTAGCTGATTTTAAATGGAGCATATTAATATAGTTACCATTTAATAAGTTATTAGTGTATGCTCTCTGTAACTAATTTACTTTAATTTTTGTCCTTTAATCATCAGACAAACAGCTATGTGGGAATGGTGGACTATTGTTTAATGATACAATGCACTAATAATTCCCTTGTACTTGTTGAGATGTAATTCTCAAATATAAAGTGGAAATAAACCAAGTAACCTAATTAACTTCTTTATGGACTTAAAAATGTTCTTTGCAAGAAACAAAATGTACATGTATTGTGGTCACCATTGTGTTAAGAAGTGCATTAAAATCCTTGAAGTAAACACCAGAATGTTAACAGTAGATGTTTAGTGTCATGTGACTGTGGGAACTTTTTCCTTCTTCCTATATATCGTAAATGTTTTATTTGAACATGTAATTCTTATATAATTGAAAAATGTAACTTTACATTAAAAATGCTTTGACTATTTAAAGGATGCTATAAGTGTACCTCCAAAGTCAACTGGGATCACTAGTCTTACTTATCTTAAAATCTTCAATTTAAAAAGAACTTCCCTGGAACTAGGTTGTTATGGATGGATGAATAGATACTACTGTGTGTACAGCATAAACATTGCAGTGCCAACAAAGGGATCTTCAATTTTTTCCTCATGTTGTTTTCTAGATTTACTTCATTAAATAGACCATCCAATTAGTATTGAGTAATACAGTGAACACATTTGTCTGGTTCCTGATGTTAGTCAGAATGCCTTTCTATTTTCAGAATTGTTCACTATTGATTTTTTATAAATATTGTTTAAAACATTTAAGGAAAAATTTATTTTATTAAGCACTTTCAATAAATGGATACAGAATTTTTTCACTATTTTACAACTTTTGAAAAAATAAAATTACCACAAGTTACTTGGCTTTTATTTTTGGCTTATTAACATAATGTTTTTAGTTTTCTTATGCTATCTTTTGCAGCCTTTCAAGGCCCAGAAGGTTCACTTGGGATTCGGGCAGACAAGAAAATGCACAGAGCTGTGGGGATGCCTGACATGCCTTTATTCAAGGGTGGAGTGATCCACACACACTGCAAGCTGCATGTCACACTGGCAGGGAGTCCCAACTCCCTTATATAGTAAGTGCACACAAAGCCGACAGGCTGCCAAGATATTATATAACAAAGTATGATTCTGTGCATTTGGGTCCATTCTCAAGGCTACAGGAATACTACTTATCTTAGTTGCCCAGACATCTTGGGATGTCTGACTGATTCTGTTTCCCCTACATGTTGCTAAGTTAAAATGGAGTCATTAGGGTGTGGTCTAGTCCAATATGTCTGGTGTCCATATAAGAAAAGTGATTAGAACACAGGTTTGGAGGGAAGACCATGTAGAAACACAGGAAGAAGGTAGCAATCTGCAAACCAAGAAGAGAGGCCTTGGGAGGAACCAACCCTGCTGACACCTTGACTATTGTTAGACTTCCAGACTCCAGAATTCTGAGAAAATAAATTTCTGTTAAGTCACCCAGTCTGTGGTACTCTGTTATGGTAGCACTGGTAAAGTGATACATTCCCCAAAATATGGTGTGCATAGTTTAGTAATTGCATAAATCATTGAATAATTTATATGCATAAATCAGGGCAGACCAGGTGCAAAAGAGAAGCAACCCATGCAAAAGCAGAAGTCCAGAGCTAAACTTTACTTTGAGAAATCTTGAAAAGTGTAAAAACTGGGGAGGGATTGGATATCCACGAGAAGACATCTGGGTAACACATCCAGGCCAGTGTTACCCAGAGGCAGCCTTCTGTAGGCTTTCACTATATTTCATATCCTAGGAGACTGGTATTCATTTCAGCATGTGCTTGTTTAGAGCAAACTCAGGCTCGTGGGCCTTTCTCACTGCCTATTTTTGTAAACAAAATGTTACTGAATCACAGCCACAATTTGTTTAAACATTGCTATTTCACACAAAATGGCAGAAGCAAATAGTTGTGACACAGGCCACATGGTCTATAAGACCTAAAATAGTTGCTAAAGTTTACAGACAAAGTTTGAAAAGTTTGAAATGAAGTGAATAGTATAAGGAATGCCTACTTTCCAAACACATGATGGATTTGCAAATGTTCAGGAACCTTGAGCTCAGGGTAATTCATGTACAGTATACGTAAAATGAAACTACATAAGCAGTAGTTCTGAGGTGACCTCACAAATCAGTGAGCTGGGAAAATTAGAAGAGTTGTGCTTGGGGGGCTTCTGGAAAATGCTGAATTTTGACAAAAGGCAGGGAATAAAGGCATGCTAATAACAATCAGAGGCTGACTACAGCTGGTTAACTGAGGAAGGTCTGAGAACCCAGACTCGAGAAAATATTTGTCAAGTGATTCCTACAGAAAGAAGCCAAGGCACAGGAGCCTCCGTGGGGAGTTCATTCTGAAGTAGGAATACTACATATACCAGATTTCAGTGAAAACGAAGTCTTCCAGGCCATAGTTGTCTAGACAGGCTTGGCCCAAAGCTATGTAGAAGTCTTACTCTCTTTCTCTTTAAGATTTTTAAACCTTACTGGGAATTTATATCCTTTTCATCACTTCTGACTCCAAGCTCCTCATTTAAGTTAGGCTGTCTTGTCCATTATAAATCAATCCTGAAATTGAAAGGTTTTCTTAGGCTCCACCAAGGAAGAAATGCCAATCAACCACAAAATTAGGCAGTACAGAGCTTTATTGGGGTTTACGCACCCGGGTGAGGTTCTCCGGTCCGCAGAATAGGGCCAAGGAAGTTGCACCGAAGCAGGGAATATGGTGGGGTTTTATGCATCAAATTCTGGTTGGCTTTCTTTGTGGGGGCTAGGGATTGGTCTTTTTGAACCAAGCAGCAATCTATCATTGGTGGTTCTCTTAGGGCTCAGGTTGCCATGCGGATATCCGTCTTGGCAAAGCCCACCATTTTGGTCTCCTGATTTGACGTCAGCCATCTTTTCTGGGTTGTAGTTTGGCTGCCATTTTGTCCTACCCTGCCCATCCTGACAGAAATTACATTCAATCTCTTCCAAGAGTTAGTTCTACACACACACACACACACACACACACACACTCACTCACTCACTCACTTATAGAAAGCATTTAGGAGAGCAACATATTTTACTATAAGTTTCTGAAGTGAGGGGGGTGGCAATGTAAATTACCTTAAGTTAAATCTTGAAAATTGTTGTCCTTAAATATTCTTTGGCTACTTCACCAACTGGAAAATTTCTCCTGCCTGCATCTCATTGCATCCTCTCCAGCCTCAGACCATCTCACTTTCCACCACTATCTTCTCTCTCTACAACTTTCTTCTCTTCCTGTGCTTCAGAAGCAAAATGAAATTCTTCCTGTTTTGAGCAGACACATCAAACTATCCTCTTTGGACCTCTTCAAAGTCTCACCACTGTCTTCCTGATGCCAATAATATTGTCTGACACATTTTGCCTCTTTGTATGTGATTTGCTTTTTCTATGCAAGTTTTTTAATAGCTTAGTTTTTATGTATTTTTCCCATTACTATTTATCCCCCTATACCCTCTTCCACCTGTAACCTTCTCCCTCCCTCCTGAAATCACCACACTCTTGTTTGTGTCCATCAGTTCTTCTTCATTTTTGCTGATCTTTCCACCCACCAATACCTCAGCCCCGGAGCTGTCTGCATGCTCTCTGTCCGTCCTTATTTTGCTTGTTAGTTCAGTTTGTTCATTATATTCCACCTGTGATTGAAGTCATATGGTATTTGTCTTTCTCTGACTGGCTTATTTTGCTTCCCATGTTTTGCAGGTCCAATCATATGGTAAAATTTTCTTCTTTTTAAGGCTAAGGAATATTCCATTGTATAAATGTACTATAGCTGTTCTATACAATCATCCACTGATGGACACTTGGGTTGATTCCATATCTTGGCGATGGTAGATAACTCTGCAGTGGACATAGAGGTGCATATATTCTTTTGAATAAGTGTTTTGGGATTCTTTGGATAAATTCCTGGAAGTGGAATTGCTGCGTCAAAAGGGAGTTCAATTTGTAATGTTCTGAGATTACTCGATACTGTTTTCCACAGTGGCTGCACCAGTCTGCATTCCAACCAAAAGTGCATGAAGTTCCCTTTTCTCAGCATCATTGCCAACACATTTTTTTGTTCTGTTGATTTATTGATGATAGCCATTCTGACAGGTGCGTGATAATATCTAATTCTGGTTTTAATTTGCATTTTTCTGATGATTAGTGACATTAAACATCCTTTAATATGTCTATTAGCCATCTGTATGTTCTCTTTGGAGAAGTATCTATTCAGGTACACTGCCCATTTTTGAAATTGGATTGTTTGTTATTTTGGTCTTGAGGTTTATAAGTTCTTTATAAATTTTGAATACTAACCCCTTATCAGATGAATTGGCAAATATGTCCTTCCATTTAGTGGATTGTGTTTTCATTTTGTTGAGTTTTCTTCGTTGTGCAAAAACATTTTAGTTTGATATAGCCTCATTGTTTATTTTTTCTTTTGTTTCATTTTCCTAAGGAGATATATCAGGAAAAATATTGTTACAAGCAATGTGCAAGATTTTTCTGCCCATGTTTTCTTCTAGGATTTTTATGGTTCAAGTATAACATTTAAATCTTTAACCCACTTTAAATTTATTCTCATGTGTGGCATCAGAGGGTGGTCTGGTTTCATTTTTTTTCACATATCTGTTCAACTATTCCAACACAACTTATTGAATAAATCTTTAGCCCATTGTATGTTTTTTACCACCTCTGTCAAATATTAATTGACTATAAAGGCATGGGTTTATTTCTGGGCTTTCTATTTTCTTCCATGATTCTATGTATCTGTTTTAATGAAAGTGCCATGCTGTTCTCATTACTATGACCTTAAAGTATAGCTTGATAATAGTTAGCATGGTTCCTCTAATTTGTTCTTTTTTCTCAAGATTGCTGTTGCTATTTGTGGTCTTTTGTGGTTCCATATAGATTTTTGGAATATTTGCCCTAGTTCTGTGAAATATGTCATTGGTATCCTGATAGGAATTGCATTGACTCTGTAGATTGTTTTGGATAGTATAGACATTTTAATGATGTTAATTCTTTTTTTTTACTTAATAGTTGTTTAGTTACAGTTGTCCTCATTTTTCCCCCATTACTCTCCCCTGCCCTACCCTCTCCCATCTTCCACATTCAATCCTCCCCCCACATTGTCTTTGTCCATGTGTCCTTTATACATGTTGCTAGATGACCCTTCATCTTCTTTTCCCCATTATTCCCCTCCCCATGCGCCTCTGGTCTCTGTCAGTTTGTTTTTTATTTCCATGTCTCTGGTTCTATTTTGCTTGCATGTTTGTTTTGTTGATTGGGTTCCACTTATAGGTGAGATCATATGTTACTGCCTTTCACTGCCTAGCTTATTTCACTTAGCATAATACTTTCTAGTTCCATCCATCCTGTCATGAAAGGTAGGAGTTCCTTCTTTCTTTCTGCTTTGTAGCATCCCATTGTGTAAATGTACCACAGTTTTTGATTCATTCATTTACTAATGGACATTTAGGCTGCTTCCAGCACTTGGCTATTGTAAATAATGCTGCTATGAACATTGGGGTGCATAGGTTCTTTGAATTGGTGTTTCTGTATTCTTAGAGTACAATTCCAGTAGTGGAATTGCTGGGTCAAAAGGCAGTTCCATTCTTAGTTTTTTGAGGAAATTCCACACAGTTTTCCACAGGAGTTGCAGCAGTCTGCATTGCCACCAACAGTGTCCTAGAGTTCCCTTTTCTTTACATTCTTTCCAGCACTTTCTGCTTGTTGATTTGTTTATGATGTCCATTCTCACCAGTGTGAAGTGGCATCTCATTGTGGTTTTATTTGCATCTCTCTAATGGCTAGTGATGCTGAGCATCTCTTCATATGTCTCTGGGCACTCTGCATGTCTTCCTTAGCGAAGTCTGTTCAGGTCCTTTGCCCATTTTTAAATTGGATTGTTTGTCTTCCTGGAGTGGAGCCTGTGAGTTCTTTATATATTTTGGAGATCAAATCCTTGTCTGAGGTATCATTAACAAATATACTTCCGAATACGGATGTTTCCCTTTTGATTTTCTTTAGCTGTGAAGAAACTTTTCAATTTGATGTAGTTCCATTTGTTTATTGTTTCCTTTATGTCCCCCACTCTAGGGGACATGTTGGTGAAAATATTGCTGCTTGGCATATCAGAAATTTTCCTGCCTATGTTTTCTTCTAGGACTCTTATGATGTTGTGGCTTATATTCAAGTCCTTTATCCATCTTGAATTTATTTTTATATATGGTGTAAGTTGGTGGTTGAGTTTCATTTTTTTGCATGTAGCTGTCCAGGTCTCCCAACACCATTTATAGAAGAAGCTATTTTTATTCCATTCTATGTTCCTGCCCCCTTTGTTGAATATTAATTGACCATAGAGACAAGGGTTTATTTCTGGGCTATTTATTCTCTTCCATTGATGTATGCGTCTGTTCTTATGCCAATATCAGACCATTTTGATTACAGTGGCCTTGTAATATAGTTAGATATCAGGAATTGTGATCCCTCCTACTTTGTTGTTCTCTCTTAAAATTGCTCAGGCTCTTTGGGGTCATTTATGGTTCCATATAAATTTTTGAAATGCTTGCTCTATATCTGTGAAACATGTCATTAGTATTTTAATAGGGATTGCATTGAGTCTATAAATTGCTATGGGTAGAATGGACATTTTGATGATGTTAATTCTTCCTGTCCATGAATATGGTACATGCTTCCATTTATTTGTGTCTCCCTTAATTTCTTTCTTCAGTGTTGTGTAGTTTTCTGAGTAGAGGTCTTTTACCACCTTAGTTAGATTTATTCTGAGGTATTTTATTTTTCTTGTTGCTATTGCAATGGGAATTTTCCCTTAATTTTTGTTGTTGATATTCATTGTTAGTGTAAACAGTGCCTTCAATTTCTAGATATTGACTCTATATGCTGATGTCTTGCAAAATTCACTTATTAAGTCAAATAATTTTTTGGTGGAGACTATAGGGTTTTCTATGTACACTATCATGTCATCAGCAAACAATGACAGTTTTCTTCCTACTTTCCAATTTGGATGCCTTTTTTCTCTTTTTCTTGTCTGATTGCTGTGGCTAGAACTTCCAAAACTATGGTGAATAGTAGTGGTGATAGCCGATATCCTTGTCTTGTTCTTCATCTTAGTGGGAAAGCTTTTATTTTTCACCCATTGAGTATGATGTTGGCTATAGGTCTCTCGTATATGGCCTTTATCATGTTGAGGTATGCTCCCGGCACTCCCACTTTACTGAGTGTTTTTATCATAAATGGGTACTCTACCTTATCAAATACTTTTTCAGCATCTATTGATATAATCATGTGCTTTTTGTCTTTCCTTTTTTTTTATGTGATGTATTACATTTATTGATGTGTGAATACTGTACCATCTTTGCATCCCTGGGATGAATTTCACTTGATCATGGTATGATCTTTCTAATATATTGCTGGATGTGATTTGCCAATATTTTGTTGAGGATTTTAGCATCTGTGTTCATTGGCAATATTGACCTGTAATTTTCTTTGTTGTGTTTTTATCTGGTTCAAGGATTAGGATGATGCTGGTCTCATAAAAAGAGTTTGGGAGTCTTCCCTCTTCTTGGATTTTTAAGAATAGTTTGAAAAGGATAGGGGTTAGCTCTTCCTTAAATGCATTGTAAAATTTTCCTGTGAAACCATCCAGCCCAGGGCTTTTGTGTGCTGGGAGTTCTTTGATGACTACTGCTTCAATTTCTCTAGCTATTATCATTCTGTTCAGGCTTTCTACACCTTGGTTCAGTTTTGGAAGATTATATGTTTCTAGGAATTTGTCCATTTCATCCAGGTTTGCAAATTTCATGGCATATAGTTGTTCATAATAATTTCTTAAAATCCTTTGTCTATCTGTTGTATCAATTGTAATTTCTCCTCATTCATTTCTGATTTTGTTTGTTTGAGTCCTCTGTTCTTTTTTCTTGAGGAGCCAGGATAAAAGTTTGTTGATTTTGTTTATCTTTTCAGGGAACCAATCTCTGGATTTATTAATCTTTTGAATTGTTCTTTCAGTCTCTGTGTTATTTAATTCTGCTCTGATCTTGATTATTTCCTTCCTCCTACTCACTCTGGGCTTTGTTTGTTTTTGTTCCTACAGTTTGTGTAGGCATAGGGTTAGGTTGTTCATTTGAAATGTTTCTGTCTTTTTTTAGGTATGCCTATATTGCTATGAACTTCCCTCTCAGGACTGCCTTTGCTGTATCCCATAGGTTTTGGACTGTTGTGTGTTCATTTTCATTTGTTTCCAGAAATTTTTTGAATTCTTCCTTGACCTTGTTATTGACCCATTCATTGTTTAATAGCATGCTATTCAGTCTCCATGAGTTTGAATGTTTTTGAGTTTTATCCTTGAGGTTGATTTCTAATTTTAGTCCCTTGTGGTCAGAGAAAATGCTTGATATGATTTCAATTTTCTTGAATTTGTTGAGGCTTGTTTTGTGTCCTGTCATGTGGTCTGTATTTGAAAATGTTGCATGTGCATTTGAAAAGAATGTGTATTTTGCTTCTTTGGGATGAAAGGTGCTATATATATCAGTTGGGTCCATTTGTTCTAGTACATGGTTCAGAGCCTTTACATCCTTGTTGATACTTTGTTTAGAAGATCTATCCATCGTTGACAGTGGGCTATTAAATTCCCCTACTAAAAGTGTGTTGCTGTCTATATCTTTCTTGAAGTCCTCCAAGACTTTCTTTATATATTGGGTCCCCCTATGTTGGGTGCATATATATTTACCATGTTTGTATCCTGTTGGTGGATTCTTCCCTTGAGTATTATAAAGTGTCCCTGAATTTCTTTTTATGGCCTTTGTTTTGAATTCTATTTTGTCTGATATAAGTATTGCTACCCTGACTTTTTTTTCTGTCCATTTACTTGGAATATTTTTTTTTTCCAACCCTTCACTTTCAGTCTGCGTGGGTCTTTTATTCGGAGGTGAGTGTCTTGTAGGCAGCATATGTGCAGTTCATGTTTTTTTTTTTTATCCATTCTGCTACACTATGTTTTTTGATTGGAGCATTTAATACATTTACATTTAAGGTTATTATTGATAGGTAGTTATTCATCGCCATTTTCCCCCTTTGTACCTGTGTTCCTCTCTCACTCTTTTCCTTCCTCTTCTTAAAGCAGTCCCTTTAGAATGTCTTGAAGTGCTGGTTTAGACATGTATTTTTTTAGCCTTTTTTGTTTTGGGATCTCCTTATTTCTCCTTCCATTTTAAATGATATCCTTGCTGGGTAGAACAGTCTTGGTTGCAGGCCTTTGCTTTTCATTACATGAGATCTTTCTTCCCATTCCCTTCTGGCTTGTAGTGTTTCTGTTGAGAAGTCAGCTGCTAGCCTTATTGGAGCTCACTTGTATGTTAGTATCTGTTTCTGTCTTGCTGCTTTTAGATTCTCTCTTTGTCTTTAAAACTTGGCATTTTAATTATGATATGTCTTGAAGTTTTACTTCTTTTATTCAAATTTGGATGCATTTTATTTATTCTCCTTGTCTGATTCCTATGGCTTGGACTTCCAGTACTCTGTTGAATAAGAGTAGTGAAAACAGACATCCCTGTCTTGTTCCCAAACTTAAGGAGAAAGCTTGTAATTCTTATCCATTTAGTATAATGTTGCCAGTGGATTTGTTATATGTGGCCTTTATTATTTTGAGGTATGCTTTCTCTATTCCCACTTTGCTGAGAGATTCTAACATAAATGGGTGCTTGATTTTATCAATGCTTTTTCTGCATCTATTGATATGATCATGTGGTTTTTATCCTTCATTTTGTTAGTGGTGTATCAAATTTATTGATTTGTGAATATTGTACTAGCCTTGCATCCCCAGAATAAATCTCACTTGATCATGTTGTATGATTTTTTGATGTATTGTTGTATTCAGTTCGTTAATATTTTGGTGGAGGATTTTAGCATCTATGTTTATCATGTGTATTGCCCTATAATTTTTTTGTAATGTCTTTATCTAGTTTTGGAATCAGGATGATGTTGGCCTTGCAAAATAACTTTTGAAGTCTTCCCTCCTCTTGAATTTTTTGATTAGTTGAATGTTTGGTAAAATTTCCCCTGTGAAGTTATCTGGTCAAGGGCTTTTGTTTGTTGGGAGCTTTTTTTTTTTTTTTTTTTTTTTTTTGTCTGTTAAATGTTTATTTCAGAGCTTAAAATTAAACTTGCTACCTGGTTGCTTTGCTGTTGTTAATTTTCTTTAATCTAAACATTATCCCAAATAAGAGTTAAAAACAAACATAATTTGTCATAGGAATACATTTGAAATAATACCTAATCTGACTTCACATCAATCTTACTAGTTTCTTTTTCTTTTTTTTAAATTTTAATATTTTATTGTTATCCTAATCCTAGGATGTTGGGAGCTTTTTGATTGCTGCTTCAATTTTACTAGTTGTAACATGTCTATTCAGATTCTCTGATTCTTCCCAACTTAGTTTTGGAAGATTGTGTGTTTTTAGGAATTTATTTTGTTTGGTTGTCCTATTTGTTGGCATATAACTGTTCATAATATTTTCTTACAATCCTTTGTATTTCTTTGGAGTCAGTTGTTACCTCTTCTCTTTCATTTCTGATTTTATTTATGTGGGTCCTCTCTCTTTATTTCTTGATGAATCTGGGTAAAGATTTTTTAATCTTATCTTTTCAAAGAAAAAGCTATTGGATTCATTGATGTTTTGTATTTTTTAGACTCTTTCATTTATTTCAGGTCTGATTTTTATTATGTCCTTTCTTATTATGTCCAAAGCACTTAGGGCTTTGTTTTTCTTCTTTTTCAAGTTTCTTTAAGTGTGAAGTTGGACTGTTTATTTGAGCTTTTTCTTGTTTCTTGAGATAGGTCCATAATGCTATGAATTTTCCTCTTAGGACTGCTTTCCCTGTGTCCTACAGATTTTGGGTTATTCTGTTCTCAATTTTCATTTGTTTCAAGGTATCTTTTTTTTTTTTAATTAACAGGCTTAATTCACTTTATTTTTCTTTTATGAAATTATGTAGTAGCCACAGCTGGAGCCCTGGTTTTCTGCACAGAAACTCTGGGGCAGGTCTTTATAAGATGGTCAGTGAGTTCCTGATAGTGATGCCTGATGGACACGGTCTCTTCTAGAGGTCAGAGGTGAGATAGCTGTAGGTCTTAGAGATGGCATCTAAGGTGGCCTTGGTGAAGTTGTCCAGGGTGGCAGTGCAGCCTCTGGCTGAAGTGTAGCAGTTATCAATACCAGCCATCATCATCAGCTTCTTGGGCACAGGGGCTGAGACAATGCCAGTGGTCCTCAGGTAGGGATGAGGCACACCATCACAGAGCCACTGCACCCTTTTACCTTGCAAGGGATGGTGTGGGGCTTGGTGATCTTGTTTCTCCACTAGCCTCCCCACATAGGGACAATAGAGTCTTGGCCAGGATGATTGACCCCACAGCCATCCTTTGAGCACTTAACACCCAGACCAATGTGTCCATTGTAGTCCCCAATGGTGACAAATGCCTTAAACCAGGTCCACTGTCCTGCACATGTCTGCTTTTGCATGGGCGTGATCTTTAAAACCTCATCCTAGAGGGATGCTCCCAAGAAAAAGTCAATGATCTCAGATTCCTTGATGGGCAGAGAAAAGAGATAGATCTCCTCCAGGGAGTTGATTTTCATGTCCTTGACCAGGTGACCCAGATTGGTGGTGGGGATCCACTCCTTGTCCTGGGCCTTGCTTCCATGAGCTCTGTGGCCTCGACCCCGACCCTGCCCATGACAGCCCTGTATGCTGCTGCCAAATCCTCCATTGAAGCCACCAAGGGCTCCCACTCCAGGGCTCCCAGGGTCCTCAGGGTCCTCCCACAGCACCAGCATCATCCGCCATTTTGTGTTTCCTGGGAAAAGAAGCTCTTTCAAGGTATCTTTTGATTTGTTACTTGATCTTATTGTTAACCCATTCAATGTTAATAACATGTTATTTTGCTTCCATGTCTTTGTGTATTTTTCAGTTTTATTCTTGTGATTGATTTGTAGTTTCATACCATTATGGTCAGAGAAGAACTTGATTTGATTTCAAACTTCTTAAATTTTTTGAGA
Organism: Desmodus rotundus; assembly: GCF_022682495.2. Taxonomy (NCBI): domain Eukaryota; kingdom Metazoa; phylum Chordata; class Mammalia; order Chiroptera; family Phyllostomidae; genus Desmodus; species Desmodus rotundus. The sequence goes on along the minus strand of NC_071391.1, from coordinate 98,034,537 downwards.
CTTGTTTTGTGTACTAGAAAATGTTTCATGTGCACTTGAAAAGAAAGTATATTGTGCTGCTTTGGGGTGAAATGCTCTAAAGGTATCAATTAAATTCATTTGATCTAGTGTGTGATTTAAGAACACCGTCTCCTTGTTGTTTTTCTGGGTAGTAGATCTATCCATTGAAGTCAGTGGAGTGTTACAATCCCCTATGATGACTGTGTTTCTGTCAGTCTCTCCCTTTATATCCATCAAGGTTTGCTTTACATATTTAGGTGCTCCTATGTTGCATGCATAGATGTTTACTAGGGTAATATTCTCTTGTTAGATTGTTCCCCATATCATTATGTAGGGTCCTTCTTTGTCTATTACTACAGATTTTTTTAGGGTCTATTTTTTTGGATGTAAATATTGCTATCCCAGCTTTCTTTTCTTTCCATCTGCATGACATATCTGTTTTCATCCCTTTACTTTTAGTCTGTGTGTATCTTTCATTCTGAGGTGGGTCTCTAGTAGGCAGCATATATGTGGGTCTTGTTTTCTTATCCATTCAGCTACTCTATGTCTTTTGAATGGAACATTTAAGCCATTTATATTTAAAGTGATCATTGATAGATATGTATTTATTGTCATTTATTTTACTTTTTAATATTTTCGTCTGGTTTTCTTTTTCTTTTTAAAGCAAGCCCTTCAACATTTGTTGCAATACTGGTTTCATGGTAACAAACACTTTTTTCTTGTCTGGGAAGCTCTTTATTTCTCCTTCACATTTAAATGATAGCCTTGCTGGGTAAAATAGCCTTGGTTGTAGGTCCTTGCTTTCCATCACTTTAAAATTGCATCATAGCTGGAAAAGATGGTGGCAACGTAGGTGGGAGCGGAGTCCACCGCCCCTCAATGCCAGGGAAATACCTAGCTGATCTGAGGAGCAGAGCGAACAGCCAACAGTATTCCAGCATATATGAAGATCAGAGACCAAAGATAGAGGACATTGAAAGATCTGACGGTAAGAAGAGTGCTTAAGGACAATAAGGTCCCTGGGACCCGGGACCCGCGTGGTACAAGGGCAGCAGAAGCGCCCGCCCAGGCGCAGGGGCTGCTGCAGGAGTCTTGGGAGAGGGCCAGGCTGACCTGTGAGCAGCCAGGTGCTTGTTTGGACCAGGGGGGCTTGAATAGGAGGAATTTCTCAAAAAGAAGAAGAAAATAGAGACACTCAGGGGCTAGTTAGAGAACTCTCTCGGCAGCAGCCTTGGCCCCTGGCGCCCCTCCCCCCTCCACCCCTGGACTGCGTGTGCCAGATAAGCAGCCCTGGAGCCCCGGTGCTCACCTGAGGCCCGGTTGCGCACATGCAGATTAGCAAACTGGGGGCCCACACATGAAAACCCGGAGGGGCGCCCACACCTGAAACCTCGGGTGGGAGAGCATCTGGAGCAGAGGCTAGCTGTTCCACCCACAGGCCCAAAACCTCGGACCCGAGTGCCTCCTGATTCAGTCCCAGGGCGGCCCCGCCCGCCCGAGACTCAAGCCCAGGGCGTGCCAAGCACAAGGCGGCTGGCTCCCTGGCTGCGTGCTTACCAGGCACAGGGCCAGCCGGCCGCGCACTTTCCAAGCACAATGCCGCTTGCGAGCTTCCCAAACTCAAAGCGGCTGGATTGGCTGATCAACGGCCTGATTGCCTGCCAGGGACCACACCTACAACGCCTACCAAACACCTGAGCACAGAGCCCTGCAGGGCCTACAAGCTCTCTAGGTCAAAGGCAGAACACCCAGCAGAGGGGAGCTGCAGGGCTAGGGGAGACTGCAGGCTGAACAACAGCAAAGAGTGTGGCCCAGGAAGGGAGAAAAGTGAAACCAATTCTTCCAAACACCCCCTCCCGTTGACAGGGACAGGACGACCAGCAGAACTAACCTGACCGGTTTAAAGCCAGGAGAAGATTTTTTTTTTTTCCTTTCCTCCTTTCCCCCTGAATTCCTTCTTCCTTTCTTTTTTTTTTCATTCCTTCTTCCTCCCATCCTTTACCATTTTTATGTCTTCTTCCTGCCTTCTTTTATCTATTTCTATGTTTTAATTTTTGTTAAAATTCCTTCTTGTCTTGCCTCCGATCTTTCTTTATTCCTTCTTCCCTCCTTCCTTCCTTTCCTCCTTTCCTATTTCCTTTTTCCCTCCTTCCCTTCTTTTTTGTTTTTTCTTTTTTCTTCCCCCCCTTTCTCTTTTTCCCACAGGTGAGACAACAAAACCTGGAGTGCTGAAAAGACTAGAGTTAGACCATGTTAAACCCATAAATGTCAGCTCAAGACCAGTGAGCACAGGAGATTAAGGAGACAGCACCACCGAATCCCATTGGCGTTCTACCACAGAAGTTCATACCATAAACCCAGGGAGTCAGAATAGAGCAATTTAAGAAGCAGAGGCCAACAAGAAGAGTCTCACAAACAATGGGAAGACAAAGAAACAATTCCCAAATGAAAGGAAAGGAGGAAGTCTCAGAAAGAATGCTAACTGAAAAAGAGGCAAGTCAACTATCAGATACTGAGTTCAAAGCAATGGTCATCAAGAAGCTCACTGAGCTCTCTGAGCTCAAAGAGAACTACCAGAAACTACAAGGAAACTACAGTGAACTCACTGCAAACTATATCAACATGAAAAAGGAAATAGAAAGTATCAACAAGAGCCAAGAGGAAATGAAGAATACAATTTCTGAATTGAAGAACACAGTAGAAGGAATTAAAAGCAGACTTGATGAAGCAGAGGATCGGATCAGCGAGCTGGAGGATAAAGTAGAAAAAAACACCCAGAAGGAGCAAGAAAAGGAAAAGAGGCTCAGAAAGAATGAAGAGGCAATAAGGGAAATGCAGGACAACATGGAATGTAATAATATCCATATAATAAGGATACCAGAAGGAGAAGAGGAATAGCAAAGGATAGAAAACCTGTTTGAAAAAGTAATGATGCAAAATTTCCCTAATCTGAGGAGAGAAAAAGTCACACAAATCCAGGAAACAAAGAGAGTCCCAAGCAAGAGGAACCCAAAGAGACCCACTGAAAGACACATCATAATTAAAATGGCAAATTTCCAAGACAAAGAGAGGATCTTAAAGGCAGCAAGGGAGAAACAGGAAGTAACATACAAGGGAGCCCCAATAAGGTTAGCAACTGACTTCTCAATGGAAACGCTCCAAGCCAGAAGAGAATGGCAAAAAATATTCCAAGTAATGAGAACCAGAGGCCTGCAACCAAGACTACTTTACCCAGCAAGGCTCTCAATCAAGATAGAAGACCAAATAAAGAGTTTCCAAGACAAAAGAAGTCTAAAAGAATATGCTTCCACCAAACCAGCTCTGCAAGAGATGCTAAAGGGACTGCTATAGGGAAAGGAAGGAAAAGAGAAAAAGAGAGGAACACAGATAGGAAAAAATGGCAATGAATAAGTACCTATCGATAATAACCTTAAACAAAAATGGATTAAATGCTCCAATCAAAAGACATAGAATAGCTGAATGATTGAGAAAACATGACCCACACATATGCTGCCTACAAGAGACCTACCTCAGGACAAAAGACCTAAACAGACTGAAAGTGAAGGGCTGGAAACAAATCTTCCAGGCAAATGGACAGGAAAAAAAAAGCAGGGGTAGCAATACTCATATCAGACAAAATAGACTTCCAAAGAAGGGCCATAAAGAGAGACCCAGAAGGTCACTTCATAATACTCAAAGGAAGAATCCACCAAGAAGACATAAACATTGTAAATATATATGCACCCAACATAGGAGCACCCAAATACATAAAGAAAATCTTGGAGGAATTCAAGAAAGATATTGACAGCAACCCAATTATAGTAGGGGACTTTAACACCCCACTGTCAAAAATGGACAGGTCCTCCAAACAAAATATCAAGAAGGATATTCTGTCACTGAACAATACCCTAGATGAAATGGACTTAACTGATATATATAGAGCTTTTCATCCCAAAGAAGCAAAATACACATTCTTTTCAAGTGTACATGGAACTTTCTCAAAGATAGACCACATGATAGGACACAAAGCAAGCCTCAACAAATTCAAGAAAATTGAAATCATACCAAGCATTTTCTCTGACCACAAGGGACTGAAACTAGAAACCAACCCCAAAGGAAAAAAACCCAAAACACTCAAAATCATGGAGACTGAATAGCATGCTATTAAACAACGAATGGGTCACGAATGAGATTAGGGAAGAAATGAAAAACTTTCTGGAAACAAATGAAAATGAACTCACAACAACCCCAAACCTATGGGACACAGCAAAGGCAGTCCTGAGAGGGAAGTTCATAGCAATACAGGCCTACCGTAAAAAGATAGAAACATTTGTTTTTGTTTGTTTTTTCTTTTTTGTTTTTGTTTTTTTTAATTTTGTATTGTTATTCAATTACAGTTGTGTGCCTTTTCTCCGCATCCCTCCACCCCACCCCAGCTGAGCCCACCTCCCTCCCCCACCTCCACCCTCCCCCTTGATTTTGTCCATGTGTCCTTTATAGTAGTTCCTGTAATTACCCTCTCCTCACTATCCCCTCCCCACACCCCCTGACCATTGTTACATTGTTCTTAACTTCAATGTCTCTGGTTATATTTTGTTTGCAAGATAGAAACATTTCAAACAACCTAAACCAACGCCTACAAGAACTCGAGGAACAACAAAGACAGCCCAGAGCAAGTAGAAGGAAGGAAATAACCAAGATCAGTGCAGACTTAAATGACATAATGACTAAAAGCACAATTTTAAGGATCAGTGAATCCAGGAGCTGGTTCTTTCAAAAGATAAACAAAATCGACAAGCCTTGAAGCAGACTCACCAAGAAAAAAAGAGAGAGGACCCAAATAAACACAATCAGAAATGAAAGAGGAGAGATTACAACTGATACCACAGAAATACAGAGGACTGTAAGAACTTACTACAAAGCACTATATGCCAAGAAATTTGAAAACCTAAATGAAATGGACACATTTCTAGAAAAATATAATCTTCCAAAACTGAATGAAGAAGAAGCAGAAAGCCTGAACAGACCAATAACAGCAGACGAAATAGAAGCAGTCATCAAAAAACTCCCAACACACAAAAACCCTGGACCAGATGGTTTCACAGGAGAATTCTACAAAGCATTTAGGAAGAGCTAACCACTATCCTACACAGATTATTCGAAAAAATCCAAACTGATGGAAGACTCCAAAACTCGTTTTATGAAGCCAGCATCATCCTAATCCCAAAACCAGATAAACACACAACGAAGAAAGAAAACTTCAGGCCAATATCGCTGATGAACACAGATGCTAAAATTCTCAACAAAATATTGGCAAACCACATCCAGCAATACATTAAAAAGATCATACAAAAGAAAAAAAAGCAAACAAAATATAACCAGAGACATTGAAGTTAAGAACAATCTAACAATAGCCAGGGCAGGGGGGTGGGGGGACAGTGGGAAGAGGGGATTACAGGAACTACTATAAAGGACACATGGACAAAACCAAGGGGGAGGGTGGAGGTGGGGGAGGGAGATGGGTTCAGCTGGGTTGGGGTGGAGGGATGGGAAGAAAAGGCATACAACTGTAATTGAATAACAATAACAATAAAAAATAATAATAAAAATTAAAAAATTAAAAAAAAAAAGATCATACACCATGACCAAGTGGGATTCATCCCAGGGATACAAGGATGGTACGATATTTGCAAATCAATAAACATAATACATCACATCAACAACAGCAAAGACAAAAATCACATGATCATATGAATAGATGCGGAAAAAGCATTTGATAAGATACAGCACCCATTTCTGATAAAAACACTCAGCAAAGTGGGAATAAAGGGAGCAGTCTTCAACATAATAAGGGCCACATATGAGACAACTGCAGCCAACATCATACTCAATGGACAAAAACTTAGAGCTTTCCCACTAAGATCAGGAACAAGACAAGGATGCCCTCTCTCACCACTCCTATTCAACATAGTATTGGAAGTCCTAGCCACAGCAATCAGACAAGAAAAAGCAATAAAAGTCATCCAAATTGGAAAGGAGGAAATGAAACTGTCACTGTTTGCAATGACATGATTGTGTACATGGAAAATCCTATAGACTCCACCAAAAAACTACTCGACCTAATAAATGAATTTGGCAAAATAGCTGGATACAAAGTCAATATCCAGAAATAAAAGGCATTCCTGCATACCAACAACAAAACTGCAGAAACAGAAATCAGGAAAAAAATCCCATTTGATATAGCAACAAGAAAAATCAAGTACCTAGGAATAAACCTAACCAAGGAGGTAAATGACCTGTACTCAGAAAACTACACAACACGGAAGAAAGAAATTAAGGAAGACACAAACAAATGGAAATATATACTGTGTTCATGGATCAGAAGAATTAACATCATGGAAATGGCCATACTACCCAAAGCGATTTATAGATTCAGTGCAATCCTTATTAGAGTACCCATGACATATTTCACAGATATAGAACGAACATTTCAGAAATTCATATGGAACCATAAACGACCCTGAATAGCTGCAGCAATTTTGAGAAAGAAGAACAAAGCAGGAGGGATCACAATACATCATATCAAACTGTATTCCAAGGCCACTGTAATCAAAACAGCCTGGTACTGGCATAAAAACAGGCACATACACCAATGGAACAGAACAGAGAGCCCAGAAATAAACTCAAGTCTATATGATCAATTAATATTTGACAAAGGAGGCAGGAGCATAAAATGGAGCAAAAACAGCCTCTTCAACAGATGGTGTTGGGAGATCTGGACAGCTATGTGCAAAAAAATGAAACTCGATCACCAACTTACGCCATACACGAAAATAAACTCAAGATGGATAAAAGACTTAAATATAAGTCATAACAACATAAAAATCCTAGAGGAAAACATTGACAGGAAAATCTCAGACATTCCATGCAGCCACATCCTCACAGACATGTCCCCTCAAGCAAGGGACATAAAGGAAAGAATTAACAAATGGGACCTCATCAAAATAAAAAGCTTCTGCATGGCTAAAGAACACAGCACCAAATTACAAAAAAAAGCCAACAGTATGGGAAAACATATTTGCCAATGATACCTCAGACAAGGGCCTGATCTCCAAAATATATAAAGAACTCACACGACTCCACTCCGGGAAGACAAACAACCCAATTAAAAAATGGGCAAAGGACTTGAACAGACACTTCTCCAAGGAAGACATACAGAGGGCCCAGAGACATATGAAAAGATGCTCAGCATCACTAGCCATCAGAGAGATGCAAATTAAAACCACAATGAGGTACCATCTCACACCAGTCAGAGTGGCCAACATAAAGAAATCCACAAACAAATGTTAGAGAAGATGTGGAGAAAAGGGAACCCTAGTACATTGTTGGTGGGAATGGAGACTGGTGAGGCCACTGTGGAAAACAGTATGGAATTTCCTCAGAAAACTAAAAATGGAACTGCCCTTTGACCCAGCAATTCCACTGCTGGGATTATACCCTAAGAAGCTTGAAACACCAATCCAAAAGAACCTGTGCACCCCAATGTTCATAGCAGCACAATTGACAAAAACCAATACTGGAAGTAGCCTAAGCGCCCATCAGCAAATGAGTGGATCAAAAAACTATGGTACATTTACACAATGGAATTCTATGCAGCAGAGAGAAAGAAGGAGCTTATACCCTTTGCAACAGCATGGATGGAACTGATAGCCTAATGCTAAGTGAAAGAAGCCAGGCGGTGAGGGACAAATACCCTATGATCTCACCTTTAACTGGAACATAATCAACAGGAAAAAAAAGGCAAAGTAAATATAACCAGAGACATTGAACTTAAGAACAATCTAACAATAGCCGAGGTGGAGTGGGGAGGGGACAGTGAGGAGAGGGGATTACAGGAACTGCTATAAAGGACACATGGACAAAATCAAGGGGGAGGGTGGAGGTGGGGGAGGGAGGTGGTTTCAGCTGGGGTGGGGTTGAGGGATGGGGAGAAAAGGCACACAACTGTAACTGAATAACAATGAAAATTTTTTTAAGTAAGAAAGAGCATTAAAACTATAAGAAACAGATTACATATCAATTTTCAATTAAACTAGAAGACATCTCTAACCTTGAACCACAACGTACAAGGAAAGGCTGGGGGGCCAGGTGGAAGAAGTCAAACAGAAGTGCAGAACTGCTGAGGAGGGAGGCCCCTAATGCAGAACGCAGGGGGACACAAGCAGGTCATGAAGCCACTCTCAGCCTCAAGTGCAAATGCTCTTATTATGCTTTATGATGCTGAGACTCTCTGCAAATCACATTTCTCCTGGTAGATTCTGCCAGTAGGGGGTGCTAGAAGAAACCAGAAGGAAAAAGAAAATGTCAAGGGCTGCAGTTCATCCCAGTGGTGGCAACTGACTCCAGAAACAGTTGATTCCAGTTTCCAGGGTTTCTTTTACATTCCAAGAACATCAGCCTCATCTCCTCTGGAATATCAGTAGCCACTGGCTGACATTTCTCCTCAGAGGTCTGTCTCCCATCCCACCAAGCTTCTAACTTGAAATAACCAATCCCAAGTTGTCCCTGACTAGGAGTCATGGCTGCCTCCTACAGCTACTATCTCTAGGTTAAATGCATGGTCCCTTTTTCCATTTCCTATCTTCCAGTATCTGTTTACTCAAGTTCTTATATTAAATTCACTCTGTTAAAATGACTGGTGAAATTCTGTTTGCCTACTGGAGCCTGAGTAATAGACTGTGAAAGGCAAAACTAATAACTCCTGAGGGCTGGTTGATGGAACATCCCTGACCTTAGTTTGAAGCTTCCGGAAGCAGGGAGGATGATGCTGGATACACCATCACATAGCTCACAACTGGCGAAGTGGGTGGGGAGAAAGGAGGTTTGGCCTTATGAACTGACTGCTGTGCTGATGTCCTTGGTCCAGGGAGAGGTCACAGCTAAGAGAACACCCACATAGGTTCTGTTAAAGGAACACTTGACAGCATGAGGCATGACTCTACCTGCTCTCTAAAATATACCTACCATAGATAACTTGTCTACGGAGAGCTCATCAATGGTGAGTGACAATACTAAATGAAATTCAAATAAGATACACACAGAGACACACTATGTCCTATATGAGAAAACAACATCATAAGAATAAATAATCAAAATTCTAAGAAAAACATTAGCAAATGGAATCAAACAGTATATTTGGAAATAAAATAAAACTAACTAAGGTTCTTTTTTGAAATGTTATACTCTTTGGTATTATAACACTAAAACTGTTACATTAATACACCAAAAATAAAAGCTAAATAACCAGTGGTGATTTTATTTCAATAGACACAAAATATTTAATAAAATTCTGTATCCATTTATTTAAATGTTTAATAAAATAAGAAAGATATCATAATTACTTTAAACAGTATTTATCAGAAATCAAATAGTAAGCAATTCTGAAAACTTAAAGGCATTCTAATGCCAGGAACAAGACAAGTGTGCTCACTATCTGTATTATTCAATTTTACTTTGGACAGTCTATTTGATGGGATATCTAGAAAAGAAAATAAGAGGCAAAAATGAAGAAGAGGCAATATTTACATGAGATATGATTCTTTCATATAAAAATCCAAGAGATATAACTTTTAAAAACTAATATAATGTTATACATCGATTATATCTCAATTTCTAAAAAATAAGTATTTACAAGTAAATATCTTTGCTCCCAATTAGCCATAACTATTTAGAAAGGAAGTGAAAAATAAAATCTTCCACAAAATTGGCAACTAAACAAAAATTCAACAAGAAAAACATATAAACATATAAAAGAAACAATACAAATTTACTGAGAAACATAAAATGAGGCCACAATTGAATGGGAAAACATACTATACTCCTGAATAGGAGGACTCAAATAGAGTAAGATGTCACTCTTTCAAAAACAATATACAATATAAACATAATGCTCTTTCGATCAGAATATCAAAGTAATTTTGAAGAACTTAATTGATTCTAAATTTCATCTGCAACAATAATTACATAAGAATTGTCAGACTACCAGCCAAATGGAGGCATAAGCAGATATACTGTGCAACCTCACACAACCAAAAGAAGGACAACAACAAATTTAAAAACAAAAAATAACCAGAACTGCCAGAAAATCAAACTGTATGGAAGTCCGACAACCAAGGAGTTAAAGAAGAAATATTCATCCAGACTGGTAGGAGGGACAGAGATGGGAAGCTGGGATGGAGAGGACTCAAGGCAAGGCAGTGGCTGGTGGAGTGGGTGGTCCCATATTTGCATTTGGATAAAACCAGAAGGAACAACTAGGAAGTGAGACAGATTGAGCAACCCAGAGTTCCAGTTCAGGGAAATAAGGCCTCAAAACCTCTGACTGAAAAACCTGAGGGGGTCGTGGTGACAGGAGAAACTCCCAGCCTCACAGGAGAGTTTGTTGGAGAGACCCACAGGGTCCCAGAATGTACATAAACCCACCCACCCAGGGAATCAGCACTAGAAGGGCCCAATTTGCTTGTGAGCAAGAGGCATTGTTCCCTCTCAGACCCCTCCCCCACATACAGTGCCACAACGCAGCAACATGGGTTTCCCCGCCCTGTCAAATGCTTAAGGCTACACCTTTTACTATGTAACAGGTGTGCCAAGACAAAAAAAAAAAAGCCCAAATGAAAGAACAGATCAAAGATCCAGGAAAAATACAAAACTAAGCAATGAAGAGATAGCCAACTTATCAGATGCAGAGTTCAAAGCACTGGTAATCAAGATGCTCACAGAACTGGTTGAGTATGGTCACAAAATAGAGGAAAAAGTGAAGGTTATGAAAAGTGAAATAAAGGAAAATGTACAAAGAACCAACAGTGAAGGGAAGGAAACTGGGACTCAAATCAATGATTTGGAGCAGGAGGAAGAAATAAACATTCAGCCAGAACAGAATGAAGAAATAATAATTTAAAAAAGTGAGGAGAGGCTTAAGAACCTCTGGGACAACTTTAAATATTCCAACATCTGAATCATAGGGGTGCCAAAAGAAGAAAAGGCAGAGCAAGAAATTGAAAGCTTATTTGAACAGATAATGAAGGAGAACTTCCCTAATCTGGCAAAGGAAATAGACTTCCAGGAAGTCCAGGAAGCTCAGAGAGTCCCAAAGAAGCTAGACCCAAGGAGGAACACACCAAGGCACATCATAATTACTTATTTATTACTTATTACTTATTATTTACTGGAGATTAAAGATAAGAAGAGAAACTTAAAAGCATCAAAAGAAAAGGAAACTGTTACCTACTTCCCATAAGACTATCAGCTGGTTCTTCAAAAGAAACCTTGCAGGCAAGAAGGGGCTGGAAAGAAGTGTTCAAAGTTATGAAAAGCAAGGACCTACATCCAAGATTACTCTAACTGGTAAAGCTATCATTTAGAATGGAAGGGCAGATAAAGTGCTTCCCAGATAAGGTCAAGTTGAAGGAGTTCATCATCACCAAGCCCTTGTTGTATGAAATGTTGAAGGGACTTATCTAAGAAAAAGATCAAAACTATGAACAGTAAAATGACAACAAACTCACAACTATCAACAACCGACCCTTAAAAAAAAAAAAACCCTAAGCAAACAACTAAAACAGGAACAGATTCACAGAAATGGAGATCACATGGAGGGTTATCAGTGGGGAGACAGAGGGAAGAGAATGGGGGCAAAAGATACAGGGAATAAGAAGCATAAGTTGTAGGTAGAAAATAGACAGGGGGAGGTTAAGAATAGTATATGAAATGGAGAAGCCCAAGAACTTATATGTATGACCCCTGGACATGAACTAAGGTGGGGGAATTCTGGCTGGAAGGGGGGGTACTGGGTGTATGGGAATAAAGGGAAGGAAAATATGGAAAACAGTAATAGCATAATCAATAAAATATATTTTAAAAAAAGAATTGTCAAGAAGGGGTTGAAAACAGAATAATGAGGTAGATGTATCTTATGATTAAAATGCCCTTAAAACTATTATAATTAAAGTAGTATGTTATATCAAGAATAGATGAATAGTTCATTACACCAGAATATAATCCATATATATATATATGCTAAATTCCTAAAGTCCACTCCAAGCCTACTGAAACTGTAGGGGTCTGGCCCAACAATCTACGTTTTAACAAATTCTCAGGTAATTTTGATGCATACCCAAATTTAGCAACCATTGCTTTAAATATTAAATTAAAAACCCAATATGTAGTATAACTATATTTGATGTTCTTGAGGGAGAATAAAACCAAGCATAATTTCAGATGTGAAAAACACAACAACTATATTTTAAAATGCAATTGATTCATTTAGCAGCAGACCAGATGAACATAGCTGAAGAAAGAATGAGTTGCCTGGGAGATAGAACCAAAGAAATGGCATAAAATGAAGTACAGAGAGAAAAAAAGGGAAAGTATAAAAGTGAGTTTCTAAGATATGAATGCTTGAATGATATAATTAATGCAACTGTGTTAGTGTATACAGATTGAACACTGAACCCTACAAACAGAAGTTCAAAGTCAAACAGGTTCTTTTATGAGCACAAAGTTGCAGATGCCCTGGGAGAACTCTTATCACTAAACCATTGTCATCCAGCAAAGGATGGGAGTCACAGTATAAGGTAATGTTTGAAAGGTGGATAGGTGAGCCCGTGGCAGTATTTCTAGAGAGAAGTAGGGATAAACACACAGAAAGACTAGAGACTTTTGCCCACAACAAACACGCAGATGGTCTAAATGAGCATTCATATATTAGATTAGACTAAGGATAGTAGGGTTGAAGTAATCTTACTTCAGGGTTGGCTAAAAAGTTCATTTAGTATTTTCTGTACAATGGCTCTAGTAGTGCTTAGTTGTCTTTAATTTCATTTCAAACAATTTTGTTATGTTGTATTGTGACAGCTGTCATATCAACATGCATTTTTAAAAATCATCAAAATTTAATTTTGTGCAGCCATTTTAATATTGTAGATGGAAGAAGATACACAACATTTTGGGTGTATTATGCTTTATTATTTCAATAAAGGTAAAAACCCAACTGAAATGCAAAAAAAGTTTTGTGCAGTGTATGAACAAGGTGCTGTGACTGATCAATTGTGTCAAAAGTGCTTTGCAAAGTTTTTTTGTACTATTGACACTTTGGCCAAGAAATTTTTTGCTGTGGAGCTGTCTTGTGAATTGGAAGATGTTCAGTAGTACTCCTGGCCTCTAACCACTAAAAGCCAATAGTGGGAGATAGCTGACATACTCAACATATCTAAATCAATAAAGTTATTAGTGAAAATTAAAAAATGTGTCTTTTATTCTATAGAAAAAAACCTAAATGGACTTTTTGGCCAACCCAATATTTGCATTGCTTTTAAGAAATGATTGGGAGAACTATCAAATTTCAATTGGGCTTAAAGGAAAAAGTCAGACTAAGAGTTTTTGCTCTTTCCTCCAAGAGAATTCAAGACATTTATTCACTAGTAAATTGAAGAGTGTGAATTACAAGTTGCTCATGGCAAGCAATCAGTACCAGCAGTACTTACAAATAGTCTATTGTGTGCAGGTTTTATGTGTTTTAGAAAGTAGATGATTAAAAATTGATACATAATTATAATTTAATAAATAAAAGCTCTTAGAAAACCAAAGACAGAATGCCATCTCCTGGACATGATAAAGAATATGTAAGCAATAGCAAACATCATGCTTTCACAAATCACCCACGAGGTCATCATTAAAAAATAGGTCAAAGATGACTGCTATCTACAGACTACATACTCTCATTTGAGAGTAAAATACAAAAATACATAAAACTCTACCAAATTAATTTAGAAGACACAAAAATTTAAAATATGTATAGTTGAATTGGTATATAAATTTTCTCTTTGTCTTTGAGATTCTTTAATTTTACTGTCTTGTACTTACATGTAGGATTTATTACCTACCTTTGAACTTTTTCAATTATTTTATTCTATGATGTCTTTCATATTTCTTTCATTCTAGAAAATGGAATATTAAATTTTATTTAATAACAAGTAATTACTTTAAAACAAAAACCAAGTGAAAATAATTATTGAAATCTATAACTGCTGACATTAAAAAAATGGGGTGATGGCATAAATCTCACAATGTATTCCACTGAAAGAAGGCCTCATGAGCAGAAGATTGGGTCAAGGAACCATCAGGAGGTAATAAAAGGTCAACATGCTGATAGTAGGAGTGCAAGAAGGAGAAGGGAAAACAAACAGAGTAGAGGACACATGTGAAAAAGTAGATAATGACTGAGAATTCTTAAAACTTACATAGCGGGGAGATCCAGAATGGCAGTGGAGTAGGTAGAAGCTACACTAACCTCCTCAGAGGACCAAACTGTAATTGCAACTAAATTATAGGAAACAACCTCTTGAATGACCAACTGAAGATGAACTGGAGAGAAGCCTTACAACCAAGGACTTACAGAAGAAACCACACCACCACATTTAGACTGGTTGGAACTGTGGAAATACAAAAGGTCCTCCTGTGCTCCCATGGGTGGCAGCTGAATTTCTGGAGGGGTATATTAGTGGCAGGGGGGTTCCTCCTGAAAACTGTGGGTTCTGAACCCTAAACCAGGTTCCCTAGCCTAGAATACCAGAAATGGGAAAGGAATCCACATTACACAGGCTGTGAAAAGCAGCAGGGTTTCTGTCTGCCAGGAAGAGACAACTAGAGATACAGACATTCTCCGACAGAGCCAATACACAAAATTTCATTTACAGCCACCTACACTGGGCTCTGGAAGAGAGAGAGCAGAGTGGACTACAGCTGCATGAGGAGAGAGTGAGGCTGGTGGCACCAGGGAGAGACCTGAAGAGTCAGCCACCAGGACCCCTCATTTCCTGTACTACAGAAGCCATCTTTTCCAGGCAGAGCAGTCCCCTCCATGAGGCATCAGCCTGCGGGGAAGCAATAGCCTCACCCAAATGAATCCCTCTCTCCCTACCATGTGGAGCTTAAGCCCTACTGACTACTGCTGGAGGCTTTTTCAGTAACTAAGCCTAACAGACAGCCTACAGGCAGAGACACATCTCTGAATGCTTTGAGACTTTAGCTAGCTGGTCCTCTCCAAGGCCCTTGCTGGTAAAATTCTGCCTTTGGTGTGCAGCTTGGTCTTTTCAGCATGCACACAGGCCCAGCCAAGGGAGCCACAGGCTGTGGATCACTGATAGCTCCAAACAGTGTGGCCCAGGGCCAGTCATAGGCAATGTCCAACATAGCTCTACACCAGAGTCTATAGATCCACCTACTACACAGAAACAAAACAAAGAGGCAGTCAAAATGAGCAGACAAACAAACAGGCCCAAATGAAAGAACTAGAGAATTCTCAAGAAAAGAACCAAATGAAATGGAGGTGAGCATTTATCAAATATAGAGTTCTATGAAAAAAGACATAAAAACCATAAAGATGGGCCAGTTAGAAATAAAGAATGCAATATTTGAAATAAAAAATACATGGGAAGGAATAAATAGTAGATAAGATGAAGGAGAAGATTGAATCATTGATTTGGAAGACAAGGTAGAAAAAACATCCAATCAGAGCAGTGAAAAGAAAAGGAATTTTTTTTTAAATGAGGATAGATTAAGGGATTTTGGGGAGACCATGAAGTGTACCAACATCTGCATCACAGGGATACCAGAAGAAGAGAGGACTGAGAACCTATTTCAAGAAATAATGACTGAAAACTTCCCTAACCTGGCGAAGAAAAAAGACACACAAGTCCAGAGAGTCCCAAATAAGATGGACCTAAAGAGACCTAAACCAAGATATATCTTAATTAACATGGTAAAGTTTAAATAAAATGAGAGAATCCTAAAAGCCACACACACACAAAAAAAGCTGTTAGTTACTTACAAGGGAGCTCCTATAAGACTGTCATCTGAATTCTCAACAGAAACATTTCAGGACAGAAGGGATAGGCATGAAATTTTATTTTTTTTCTTTTTTTTAAATATTTATTGATTATGCTATTAAAGTTGTCCCATTTCCCACCCCCCTCACTCGACTCCATCCTGCCCACCCCCTCCCTCCCACATTCCCCCCCTATAGTTCATGTCCATGGATCATACTTATAAGTTCTTTGGCTTCTACATTTCCTACACTATTCTTACCCTCCCCCTGTCTATTTTCCACCTATCATCTATGCTACTTATTCTGTGTACCTTCCTCCCCTCTCCCCCTCCCACTCCCCTATTGACAACCCTCCATGTGATCTCCATCTCTATGGTTCTGTTCCTCTTCTAGTTGTTTGCCTAGTTTGCTCTTGTTTTTGTTTTAGGTGTGATCATTAATAACTGTGAGTTTGCTGTCATTTTTACTGTTCCTATTTTTGATCTTCTTTTTCTTAGGTAACTCCCTTTAACATTTCATATAATAAGGGCTTGGTGATGATGAACTTCTTTAACTTGACCTTATCTGAAAAGCACTTTATCTGCCCTTCCATTCTAAATGATAGCTTTGCTGGATACAGTAATCTTAGATGTAGGTCCTTGCCTTTCATGACTTGGAATACTTCTTGCCAGTCCCTTCTTGCCTGTAAGGTCTCTTTGGAGAAATAAGCTGACAGTCTTATGGGAACCCATTTGTAGGTAACTGTCTTCTTTTCTCTTGCTGCTTCTAAGATTCTCTCCTTCTGTTTCATCTTGGCTAATGTAATGATGATGTGCCTTGGTGTGTTCCTCCTTGGGTCCAGCTTCTTTGGGACTCTCTGAGCTTCCTGGACTTCCTGGAAGTCTATTTCCTTTGCCAGACTGGGGAAGTTCTCCTTCATTATTTGTTCAAATGAGTTTTCAATTTTTTGTTCTTCCTCTTCTCCTTCTGGCACCCCTATAATTCGGATGTTGGAACGTTTCAAGATGTCCTGGAGGTTCCTAAGCCTCTCCTCATGTTTCTGAATTCTTGTTTCTTCATTCTTTTCTGGTTGGATGTTTCTTTCTTCCTTGTGGTCCACACCGTTGATTTGAGTCCCAGTTTCCTTTGCACCACTATTGGTTCCCTGTACATTTTCCTTTTTTTGTCTTAGCATAGGCTTCATTGTTTCATCTAGTTTTTGAACAAATTCAACCAATTCTGTGAACGTCTTATTAACCAGTGTTTTTTTTGTTGTTGTTGTTCTTTAGAGGTTGATAAGCTTTTTTTTTTTAATTTTTATTGTTATTCAATTACAGTTGTATGCCTTTTCTCCCCATCCCTCCACCCCACCCCAGGTGAACCGACCTCCCCCCCCACCTCCACCCTCCCCCTTGATTTTGTCCATGTGTCCTTTATAGTAGTTCCTGTAATGCCCTCTTCCCACTGCCCCCCCCCCCCCCGCCCTGGCTATTGTTAGATTGTTCTTAACTTCAATGTCTCTGGTTATATTTTGTTTGCTTTTTTCTTCTATTGATTAAGTTCCAGTTAAAGGTGAGATCATATGGTATTTCTCCCTCACCGTCTGGCTTATTTCACTTAGCATAATGCTCTCCAGTTTCATCCATGCTGTTGCAAAGGGTATAAGCTCCTTCTTTCTCTCTGCTGAGTACAATTCCATTGTGTAAATATACCATAGTTTTTGGATCCACTCATTTGCTGATGGGCACTTCGGTTGCTTCCAGTACTTGGCTATTGTCAATTGTGCTGCTATGAACATTGGGGTGCACAGGTTCTTTTGGATTGGTGTTTCAGGGTTCTTAGGGTATAATTCCAGCAGCGGAATTACTGGGTCAAAGGGCAGTTCCATTTTTAGTTTTCTGAGGAAATTCCATATTGTTTTCCACAGTGGCCTCACCAGTCTGCATTCCCACCAACAGTGCACTAGGGTTCCCTTTTCTCCGCATCCTCTCCAACATTTGTTTGTGGATTTGTTTATGTTGGCCACTCCGACTGGTGTGAGAGGATACCTCATTGTGGTTTTAATTTGCATCTCTCTGATGGCTAGTGATGCTGAGCATCTTTTCATATGTCTCTGGGCCCTCTGTATGTCTTCCTTGGAGAAGTGTCTGTTCAAGTCCTTTGCCCATTTTTTAATTGGGTTGTTTGTCTTCCCGGAGTGGAGTCGTGTGAGTTCTTTATATATTTTGGAGATCAGGCCCTTGTCTGAGGTATCATTGGCAAATATGTTTTCCTATACTGTTGGTTCTCTTTGTAATTTGGTGGTTTTCTTTAGCCATGCAGAAGCTTTTTATTTTGATGAGGTCCCATTTGTTAATTCTTTCCTTTATGTCCCTTGCTTGAGGGGACATGTCTGTGAGGATGTGGCTGCATGGAATGTCTGAGATTTTCCTGCCAATGTTTTCCTCTAGGATTTTTATGTTGTTATGACTTATATTTAAGTCTTTTATCCATCTTGAGTTTATTTTCGTGTATGGCGTAAGTTGGTGATCGAGTTTCATTTTTTTGCACATAACTGTCCAGATCTCCCAACACCATCTGTTGAAGAGGCTGTTTTTGCTCCATTTTATGCTCCTGCCTCCTTTGTCAAATATTAATTGACCGTATAGACTTGAGTTTATTTCTGGGCTCTCTGTTCTGTTCCATTGGTGTATGTGCCTGTTTTTATGCCAGTACCAGGCTGTTTTGATTACAGTGGCCTTGTAATACAGTTTGATGTCAGGTATTGTGATCCCTCCTGCTTTGTTCTTCTTTCTCAAAATTGCTGCAGCTATTCGGGGTCGTTTATGGTTCCATATGAATTTCTGCAATGTTTGTTCTATATCTGTGAAGTATGTCATGGGTACTCTAATAGGGATTGCACTGAATCTATAAATTGCTTTGGGTAGTATGGCCATTTCCATGATGTTAATTCTTCCAATCCATGAACATGGCACATGCTTCCATTTGTTTGTGTCTTCCTTAATTTCTTTCTTCAGTGTTGTGTAGTTTTCTGAGTACAGGTCTTTTACCTCCTTGGTTAGGTTTATTCCTAGGTACTTTATTTTTCTTGTTGCTATATCAAATGGGATTTTTTTCCTAATTTCTGTTTCTGCAGTTTCGTTGCTGGTGTACAGGAATGCCTTTGATTTCTGGGTATTGAGTCTGTATCCAGCTGTTTTGCCAAATTCATTTATTAGGTCGAGTAGTTTTTTGGTGGAGTCTATAGGATTTTCCATGTACACTATCATGTCATCTGCAAACAGTGACAGTTTCGTTTCCTCCTTTCCAATTTGCATGCCTTTTATTGCTTTTTCTTGTCTGATTGCTGTGGCTAGGGCTTCCAATACTATGCTGAATAGGAGTGGTGAGAGAGGGCATCCTTGTCTTGTTCCTGATCTTAGTGGGAAAGCTCTAAGTTTTTGTCCATTGAGTGTGATGTTGGCTGTAGGTCTCTCATATATGGCCTTTATTATGTTGAGGAATGCTCCTTTTATTCCCACTTTGCTGAGTGTTTTTATCAGAAATGGGTGCTGTATCTTATCAAATGTTTTTTCTGCATCTATTGATATGATCATGTGATTTTTGTCTTTGCTGTTGTTGATGTGATGTATTATGTTTATTAATTTGTGAATATTGTACCATCCTTGCACCCCTGGGATGAATCCCACTTGGTCATGGTGGATGATCTTTTTAATGTATTGCTGGATGCGGTTTGCCAATATTTTGTTGAGAATTTTAGCATCTGTGTTCATCAGCGATGTTGTCCTGAAGTTTTCTTTCTTTGTTGTGTCTTTATCTGGTTTGGGGATTAGGATGATGCTGGCTTCATGAAAAGAGTTTGGGAGTCTTCCATCAGTTTGGATTTTTTCGAATAGTCTGTGAAGGATAGGGGTTAGCTCTTCCTTAAAGGCTTTGTAGAAATCTCCTGTGAAACCATCTGGTCCAGGGCTTTTGTGTGATGGGAGTTTTTTGATGACTGCTTCAATTTCCTTTGCTGATATCGGTCTGTTCAGGTTTTCTGCTTCTTCTTCATTCAGTTTTGGAAGATTATATTTTTCTAGAAATGTGTCCATTTCATCTAGGTTTTCAAATTTCTTAGCATACAGTTCTTCATAGTAATTTCTTACAATCCTTTGTGTTTCTGTGGTATCAGTTGTAATCTCTCCTCTTTCATTTCTAATTCTGTTTATTTGGATCCTCTCTCTTTTTTTCTTGATGAGTCTACTTAAAGGCTTGTTGATTTTGTTTATCTTTTCAAAGAACCAGCTCCTGGATTCATTGATCCTTACAATTGTGCTTTTAGTCTCTATGTCATTTAACTCTGCTCTGATCTTGGTTATTTCCTTCCTTCTGCTTGCTCTGGGCTGTCTTTGTTGTTGTTCCTCGAATTCTTGTAGGCGTAGTGTTAGGTTGTTTGTTTGAAATGTTTCTATGTTTTTAAGGTAGGCCTGTATTGCTATGAACTTCCGTCCCAGGACTGCCTTTGCTGTGTCCCATAGGTTTTGGGTTGTTGTGAGTTCGTTTTCATTTGTTTCCAGAAAGTTTTTCATTTCTTCCCTAATCTCATTCATGACCCATTCATTGTTTAATAGCATGCTATTCAGTCTCCATGATTTTGAGTGTTTTGGGTTTTTTCCTTTGGGGTTGGTTTCTAGTTTCAGGCCCTTGTGGTCAGAGAAAATGCTTGCTATGATTTCAATTTTCTTGAATTTGTTGAGGCTTGCTTTGTGTACTATCATGTGGTCTATCTTTGATAAAGTTCCATGGACACTTGAAAGGAATGTGTATTTTGCTTCTTTGCGATGAAAAGCTCTGTATATATCAGTTAAGTTCATTTCCTCTAGGGTATTGTTAAGTGACACAAAATTCCTGTTGATATTTTGTTTGGAAGACCTGTCCATTTTTGACAGTGGGGTGTTAAAGTCCCCTACTATAATTGGGTTGCTGTCAATATCCTTCATGAAATCCTCCTAGATTTTCTTTATATATTTGGGTGCTCCTATGTTGGGTGCATATATATTTACAATGTTTATGTCTTCTTGGTGGATTCTTCCTTTGAGTATTATGAAGTGACCTTCTGGGTCTCTCTTTATGGCCCTTCTTTGGAAGTCTATTTTGTCTGATATGAGTATTGCTACCCCTGCTTTTTTTTTCCTGTCCGTTTGCCTGGAAGATTTGTTTCCAGCCCTTCCCTTTCAGTCTGTGTAGGTCTTTTTCCTGAGATGGGTCTCTTGTAGGCAGCATATGTGTGGGTCATGTTTTCTTATCCATTCAGCTATTCTATGTCTTTTGATTGGAACATTTAATCCATTTACATTTAAGGTTATTATCGATAGGTACTTATTCATTGCCATTTTTTCCTATCTGTGTTCCTCTCTTTTTCTCTTTTCCTTCCTTTCCCTATAGCAGTCCCTTTAGCATCTCTTGCAGAGCTGGTTTGGTGGAAGCATATTCTTTTAGACCTCTTTTGTCTGGGAAACTCTTTATTTGGCCTTCTATCTTGATTGAGAGCCTTGCTGGGTAAAGTAGTCTTGGTTGCAGGCCTCTGGTTCTCATTACTTGGAATATTTTTTGCCATTCTCTTCTGGCTTGGAGCGTTTCCATTGAGAAGTCAGTTGCTAACCTTATTGGGGCTCCCTTGTATGTTACTTCCTGTTTCTCCCTTGCTGCCTTTAAGATCCTCTCTTTGTCTTGGAAATTTGCCATTTTAATTATGATGTGTCTTGCAGTGGGTCTCTTTGGGTTCCTCTTGCTTGGGACTCTCTTTGTTTCCTGGATTTGTGTGACTTTTTCTCTCCTCAGATTAGGGAAATTTTCCATCATTACTTTTTCAAACAGGTTTTCTATCCTTTGCTCTTCCTCTTCTCCTTCTGGTATCCTTATTATACAGATATTATTACATTCCATGTTGTCCTGCATTTCCCTTATTGCCTCTTCATTCTTTCTGAGCCTCTTTTCCTTTTCTTGCTCTTTCTGGGTGTTTTTTTCTACTTTGTCCTCCAGCTTGCTGATCAGATCCTCTGTTTCATCAAGTCTGCTTTTCATTCCTTCTATTGTGTTCTTCAATTCAGAAATTGTATTCTTCCTTTCCTCTTGGCCCTTGTTGATTGTTTCTTTTTCCTTTTTCATGTTGATATAGTTTGCAGTGAGTTCATTGTAGTTTCCCTGCAGTTTCTGGTAGTTCTCTGTGAGCTCAGAGAGCTCAGTGAGGTTCCTGATGACCATTTCTTTGAACTCAGTATCTGACAGTTGACTTGCCTCCTTTTCAGTTAGCATTCTTTCTGAGGCTTCCTCCTTTCCTTTCATTTGGGGATTATTTCTTTGTCTTCCCATTGTTTGTGAGACTCTTCTTGTTAGCCTCTGCTTCTTAAGTTGATGTATTCTGAATCCCTGGGTTTATGGTATGAACTTCTATGGTAGATTGCCAGTGGGATTCAGTGGTGCTGTCTCCTTAATCTCCTGTGCTCACTGGTCTTGAGCTGACGGTTATGGGTGTAACACAGTGTAACTCTGGTCTTTTCAGTGCTCCAGGTTTTATTGTCTCACCTGTGGGAAAAGGAGAAGAAGAAAAAAAAAAGGAGAAGGGACGGAGGGGAAAAGTGAATAGAAAAGGAATGGAAGGAAGGAAGGAAGGAAGCAAGAAGGAATAAAAAAGTTCAGAGGAAAGATAAGAAGAAGGAATTTTAACAAAAATTAAAAAAATAAATAAAAGAAGGGAGGAAGAAGGAATAAAAACGGTAAAGGACGGAAGGAGGAAGGAATAAAAAAAAGAAAGAAGGACAGACGGGAAGGAGTTTAGAGGGAAAGGAGAAAAAAAAAAGAGAAAAGAAAAAAAACGTCTTTTGCTGGCTTTTAACTGGTCAGGTTAGTTCTGCTGGTCTTCCTGTCTGTGAAATGGGAGGGGGTGGTTGTAGGGATTGGTTTCACTTTTCTCCCTTCCTGAGCCACACTCTTCACTGTTGTTCAGCCTCCAGTCCGGTTCCTCAGGGTCCTTCTGCTCCCCGCTAGGCCTTTAGTTCACCAGTTGTGCTGTCCTTGAGTTACCCCAATTAGGTGCAACTCACATTCCACCTTCTTGCTCTTTGCTGTCTTAGATGCCAGTGGCTCTTGGTGCTCCTTTGGGGTAGTTCAGCCATCTACTGGGTCAAGTCTTTCATGGGACTGCAGTCTCCCCTAGCCCTGCTGCTCCCCTCTGCTGGGTGTTCTGCCTTCCTCCTAGAGAGCCAGTAGGCCCTGCTGGGCT
Source organism: Desmodus rotundus (assembly GCF_022682495.2). NCBI lineage: Eukaryota > Metazoa > Chordata > Mammalia > Chiroptera > Phyllostomidae > Desmodus > Desmodus rotundus. Next base: position 98,011,411 of record NC_071391.1, on the reverse strand, counting down.
CTGTGCTCAGGGGCTAGGTGGGAGTTGTTTAGAACCGGGTGCTTTTAGGTGTGGTCGTGGGCAGCCAGGCCATTGATTGGGTTGTGTGGCCAATCCCTGGCTTTGGGCCTGTGCGCTGGGCAGCCAGCCACTGATCTGGATGCACACCCACCCGAGGTTTCAGGTGTGGTCACTCCGTCAGAGTTTCAGGTGTGGCGCCCAGTCCGTTAATCTGGGTGTGCGCCAGCCAGGCTTCAGGTGAGAGCTGGGGCTGCTTATCCCGAGTTCACAGTCCAGGGGCTGAGGGGGTAGGGGCGCAAGAGGCCACGGCTGCTGCAGAGAGTTCTCTAGCCGCTGAGTGCTTCTATTTTCTTTTCCTTTTTGAGAAATTCTTCCTATTCAAGCCTCCCTGGTCCAAACAAGCACCTGGCTGCTCAGACAGCGCAGCCTGGCTCTCTCCTAAGAATCCTGCAGCAGACCCTGCACCTGGGCCAGGGGCTTCAGCCACCCTGGTCCCCGTGCTGGTCCCAGGGACCTTATTGTCCTTATGCACTCTTCTTACCATCAGATCTTTCAATGTCCTCTATCTTTGGTCTCCGATCTTCATATATGCTGGAATACCGTTGGCTGTTTGCTCTGTTCCTCAGATCAGCTAGGCGTTTCACTGGTGCCAAGGGGAAGTGGACTCTGCTCCCACCTATCTCACCATCTTCCCCCTCTACCAGTTTTTTAAAAACTTATTTTTATTCAGTTACAATTGTCTGCATTTTCTCCCCTTCCCTCCACCCCACCCCAGCCAGTCACACCTCCCTCCCCCACCTCTACCCTCCCCCTTGATTTTGTCCTTGTGTCCTTTATAGTAGCTCCTATAGACCCCTCTCCCCACTATCCCCTCTCCACTCCCCTGTGGCTATTGTTACAATGTTCTTAATTTCAATGTCTCTGGTTATATTTTGTTTGCTTTTTTCTTTTGTTGATTATCTTCCAGTTAAAGGTGAGATCATATAGTACGCAAGGATGGTACAATATTCCATCAATATTGTAAATCATGTTTATTGTAAATCAATAAACATAATACACCACATAAACAAAAGCAAAGACAAAAACCACTTGATCATATCAATAGATGCGGAAAAAGCATTTGATAAGGTACAGCACCCATTTATGATAAAAACCCTCAACAAAGTGGGAATAGAGGGAGCATTCCTCAACATAATAAAGGCCATATATGAGAGACCTACAGCCAACATCATACTCAGTGGACAAAAACTTAGAGCTTTCCCCACTGCCAGTTTTAATACTCTTATATGTGCTTATTCTCTTAGTATTCCAGGATGATTTTTGAGGAGGGTAAGGGCAATCATCTTCCTCTACTCCATCATTTGAAAATTCAGTTATGAATGTGCTATTGGCTCTGTAATATCCTTTAACACTTTCTTGTCTCTCACAGCTTTCTTTTCATCTTGGTATAGCATTTTATTATAGCTTTTCTTCCTGGTATCATTGAGAACATGGTTGTTTTCACTCTAATAAAGATGTCCAACTGTCACTTAAACTTTCTTCTGATTTCTGTACTTAGTCATTTTCAGAAATGGATTCTAAGTTTTCATAATGATGCTCTATATCTCCTGATGAACAATAAAAAAGTATGTCTGGACATATATATACTCCCTCCTAATATGAGAAAGAATCTGTCTAAGAGTAGGTTTCTGACAATTAACAGGCTCTGTAGATTCCCCTGGGCCCTAGGCATTAATCCTTCTTATTTTGCTAGACTCTCATTCTCATGTATATATATTTTAGAGTTTAGATCAAAGTATATTGCACAACCCAAATTCCAAATGTTTGGCTGCTATTAGTTAATGTCACTGTAAGGTATGAAAATGGTGGAAGGATAGGGTGACCTTCTAGTTGTATGGCCTTTCCTCTTGCTTCCTCCAGGGATCCAGAGGTTTTGACTCTTGATTGAACACCCTTTCCAATACTAACATAAGGATCTATTAGGAGGGGATCCATACGAGAACTGAGATACATGAAAATTAAGCCTAGGTCTGTGTACCAAGACTAGCACCTGTCCTCATTGTTGAGATTACTGAGTAGTGAGTCACCAGTTCTGATGAAATGAAGCTGCACTGAAGAATGGGAGCCACACGTCCAACAAACGAAAGGCTTCCATGAGTTCATAGGCATTTAGCACCACTTCTTGTGACCTATCCTGAATGAATGACAGGTACATGGGAACATATGCCTGGGAATTCTGGGACCTCTTCTTTGCTGTTCTTGTGTGTGCTATATTACCCATCCTGTGTCCTTTTTTGTTTGTTTTTATTTTGAAATGATTATAGATTCACAGAAAGTTGTAGAAATATTTACTTGGAGGTCCCATGTAAACTTTACCTAGTTTCTCTCAATGGTAACATCTTGGATAACTATAGTACAATGTCACACCAGGAAATCGACAGTCTACAGAGCTAATTAAAATTTTTACTAGGTCGACATGCACTTGTGTGTGTGTGTGCACAGATGCATGTGAGGTTGTTAATATCCAAATTTATCTCCTTTGTAGATTCATGTAACCACTGACACAGTTGAAATACAGAACAGTTCCAGAATCACAAAGGTTGTTTCATGCCATTTCTTTATAATCTCTCCTCTTGGCCGCAAACCTCTGGTAATCACTAAATTATTCTGTCTTCATAATTTGGTTTTTTAAAGAATATTGCATTACAAACAGTAAAACGACAACAAACTAACAATTATCAACAACTGAACCTAAAAAAAAAAAAGAAAAACAAGCTAAGTAAATAAATAGAACAGGAAGAGATTCACAGAAATGGAGATCACATGGAGGGTTATCAGCAGGGAGAGGGAGGAGGAGAATGGGGGGGGAAGTACAGGGAATAAGAAGCATAAGTGGTAGGTAGAAAGTAGACAGGGGATGGTTAAGAATAGTGTATGAAATGGAGAAGCCCAAGAACTTATATGTATGACCCATGGACATGAACTAAGGTGAGGGAATGAGGGTGGGAGGGGGGTTACAAGGTGGAGGGGAATAAAGAGGAGAAAACATGGGACACCTGTAATAGTATAATCAATAAAATACATTAAAAAAGAATTTAAAAAAGAATAAATTATAAATGGAACAATGCAATAGGTATCAATGTAAGATTTTTTTTTCCTACTCAGCATAATTCCTTGGAGATTTATCCAAGTCGTCATGTAGATGAGGTATTTATTCCTTGTAATTGCTGAGTAGTACACCATGATGTGGATATACTAAAGGTTGTTCACCATCTACCTATTTAAGGTCATCTTTTTTTTAGCAAATCAAACTTCACTGTATTTTTTCCATTACCATTTATCCCTCCTATGCCCTCCTCCACCTCTATGCAGCCCCCTTCCTACCCCCTACAATCACCATACTGTTATCCATGTCCTTGAGTTCTTTCTTTTTTTCTTTTTTGCTCAATCCTTCCACCCTCAAACTTCCCCCAATAGTTGTCCTGCTCTCTGAGTCTGTCTTTATCTTGCTTATTAGTTCAGTTTATTCATTAGATGCCACATATGAGTGAAATCATATAGTATTGTCTTTCTCCGACTAGCTTGTTTCACTTGGCATAATTTCTCCAGGCCCATCCATGCTTTTGTTACCAGTTTTCAGATATTCTGAATAAAATTGCTAGAACATTTGTGTATAGGATTTGTGGACCCAATTAAAAAATTTTTTGATTTAAAAAATTAAATGTATTTTATTGATTATGCTATTACAGTTGTGCCATTTCCACCCTTAGCCCTCTTTCACCTGGTACCCCCATTCCCTCCAGCAATTCCCTCCCTTAGTTCATGTCCATAGGTCATACATTTAAGTTCCTTGGTTTCTCCATTTCATATACTATTCTTAACCTCCCCCTGTCTATTATGTACCCACCAATTATGCTACTTATTCCTTGTACCCTTTCCCCCATTCCCCACCCCTGCTGATAACCCTCCATGTGATCTCCATTTCTGTGATTCTGTTCCTGTTCTAGTTGTTTGCTTAGTTAGTTTTTGTTTTCTTAGGTTCAGTTTTGGTAGTTGTGAGTTTGTTGTCATTTTACTGTTTGTATTTTTAATTTTCTTTTTTTCTTAGATAAGTCCCTTTCACATTTCACACAATAAGGGCTTGGTGATGATGAACTCCTTTAACTTGACCTTATCTGGAAAGCACTTTATCTGTCCTTCCATTCCAAATGATAACTTTGTTGAACAGTGTAATATTGGATGTAGGTCCTTGCCTTTCATGACTTCAAATACTTCTTTCCAGTCCCTTCTTGCCTGCAAAGTTTCTTTTGAGAAATCTGCTGATAGTCTTATGGGAACTCCTTTATAGGTAACTATCTCCTTTTCTCTTGCTGCTTTTAAGATTCTCTTCTTATCTTTAATCTTGGGTAATGTAATTATGATGTGCCTTGGTGTGTGCTTCCTTGGGTCCAACTTCTTTCAGACTCTCTGAGCTTCCTGGACTTCCTGGAAGCCTATTTCTTTTGCTGAATTAGGGAAGTTCTCCTTCATTATGTTTTCAACTAAGTCTTTCTTTTCTTTTTTAAACATATTTTATTGATTATGCTATTACATTTGTCCTATTTCCCCCCTTCACTCCACTCCATCCTGCACACCCCCTCCCTCCCACATTTCCCCACTATAGTTCATGTCCATGGGTCATACATATAAATTCTTTGGCTTCTACATTTCTTATACTATTCTTACCCTCCCCCTGTCTATTTTCTACCTACCATTTGAGCTACTTATTTTCTGTGCCTTTCCCTCCTCTCTCCCCCTCCTACTCCCTTGTTGATAACCCCCCATGTGATCTCCATTTCTGTGGTTCTGTTCCTGTTCTAGTTGTTTGCTTAGTTTGCTTTTGTTTTGTTTTAGGTGTGGTTGTTAATAACTGTGAGTTTGCTGTCATTTTTACTGTTCCTATTTTTTATCTTCTTTTTGTTAGATAAATCCCTTTAACATTTCATATAATAAGGTCTTGGTGATGATGAACTCCTTTAACTTGACCTTATCTGAGAAGCACTTTATCTGCCTTTCCATTTTAAATGAAAGCTTGGCTGGATAGAGCAATCTTGGATGTAGGCCCTTGCCTTCCATGACTTGGAATACTTCTTGCCAGTCCCTTCTTGCCTGTAAGGTCTCTTTGGAGAAATCAGCTGACAGTCTTATGGGAACTCCTTTGTAGGTAACTGTCTCCTTTTCTCTTGCTCCTTCTAAGATTCTCTCCTTCTGTTTCATCTTGGGGAATCTAATTATGATGTGCCTTGGTGTGTTCCTCCTTGGGTCCAGCTTCTTTGGGACTCTCTGAGCTTCCTGGACTTCCTGGAAGTCTATTTCCTTTGCCAGATTGGGGAAGTTCTCCTTCATTATCTGTTCAAATAAGTTTTCAATTTCTTGCTCTTCCTCTTCTCTTTCTGGCACCCCTATGATTCGGATGTTGGGACATATCAAGTTTTCCTGGAGGTTCCTAAGCCTCTCCTCATTTTTTTGAATTCTTGCTTCTTCATTCTGTTCTGGCTGAATGTTTATTTCTTCCCTATGCTCCAAATATTTGATTTGAGTCCCAGTTTCCTTCCCATCACTGTTGGTTCCCTGTACATTTTCCTTTATTTCACTTTTCATGGCCTTCACATTTTCCTCTATTTTGTGACCATATCATAGCAATTCTGTGAGCATCCTGATTACCAATGTTTTGAACTCTGCATCTGAGAAGTTGGCTATCTCTTTGTTGCTTAGTTTTGTATTTTTCCTGGATCTTTGATCTGTTCTTTCGATGGGTTATATTTTTTTGTCTCATACAGTTCAATTTTTCTGGCAGTTCTCATTGCTTTTTTTAAAATTTTTATTTGTTGTTGTCCTTCCTTTGGTTGTGCGAGTAGGTACAGTGTATCTACCTATGCCTACATCTTGACCATTTTGATTCTAAGAGTAGACAGGTTTGCAGACATTCTAGGACCCTCTGGACCCTTTATACAGACTCTCCTGAGACACCAGCATTTTCTTCTGTTTCACCAACCCCCCGCTGGTTTATATGCAGAGGTTATGAGGCTTTATTCTCCCATAGCTGGTACCTTGTGGTCTAGCCTGGGGATAGGGTTACTCACTCCCCAGTTGTCCCTCCTGGTTTTTATCTACCACATGTTAATGTGGGACTGCCTGTTCTTTGCTGTTGCTTCCTGCCACCAGCTCACTGTGCCACAATGCATCCTCTCCACCTCTCCTATCCATCTGGATGAATGTTTCTTCTTTAACTCCTTGGTTGTCTGACTTCCGTACAGTTTGATTTTCTGGCAGTTCTGGTTGTTTTTTGATTTTAGATTGGCTGTTGTCCTTTTTATGATTGTGTGAGGAAGTGAAGCAAGTCTACCTACACCTCCATCTTGACTGGAAGTTGTGGACACAAATTTTTATTTTTCAGGGATAATGCTTAGGCGTGTGATTACTGGTGGTGTGGTTGTTGCACATTTAGTTTTATAAGAAAGTGCCAAACTGTTTCACAGACAGAGCAGTTGTGTCATTTTTCATTCCCACCATCAATGTGTGAGTGACAGAGTTTCCCAGCTGCCTCACTGGCATTTGGTGTTAACACAATTTGGTGTTTTTTTTTTCAATTTTTTTAGCCATTCCAATAGATGTGTAATGGTATTTTGTTGTAATTTTAATTTGCATATTTTGATGACTAATGAAATTGAATGGTTTTCATGTGCTTATTTGCCATTTGTATAGCCACTTCAGTAAAATGTTTGTTCACATATTTTGCCCATTTTCTAATAGGAATTTTTAAATTATGAGCTTTGAGATTCCTTTATGTATTCCAGATATAAATCTTTTAGGGGTATGCAGCTTCCCAATATTTTCTCCTATTGTGTAGTTTATCTTTTCATTTTCTTTCATAGAGCAAATGTTTTTAATTTTGCTGAGGTCTAATGTATTGATATCATGTGTTTCTTTTGTAGATCACACTTTTGGTGCCAAGTATAGAAACTTGAAGATTTTGTTCTATGTTATTTTTTTCTCACAGTTTTATATTTTATACTTAACTCCGTGATCCATTTGTATCTCTTTTCAAAGGTAAATAAATTTGGTGCTAAGGGAAGCCTGTTGTATCTCATAAGTTATATTGTCAATACCAGCACATGACTATTACCAAAGGTAGAATATATTGGGTGTCTTCCATAATATTATCTTCTTTCTCTTACTACCTAGTTCTCTGACTTGTGGGGCTGATGTGATAAACATTTTAGAGATTACTGAGCTCAGAAATAATTTGCCATCTCTGAGCCAGGTGATTCTTTGATTCTTTTTAAATTGCAGTTTTAGGACACCAAGAGCAAAAGTAAGTCAAAGAAAAACAGTAGTTTTTTTAAAAAAATTTTATTCAATTACAGTAGTCTGCATTTTCTCCCCATCCCTCCACCCCACCCCAGCCAAACCCACCTTCCTCCCCTGCCTTCACCCTCCCCCTTGATTTTGTCCATGTGTCCTTTATAGTAGTTCCTGTAAACCCCTCTCCCCACTGTCCCCTCCCCACTCCCCTCTGGCTATTGTTAGATTGTTCTTAACTTCAATGTCTCTGGTTATATTTTGTTTCCTTTTTACTCTTGTTGATTATGTTCCAGTTAAAGGTGAGATCATATGGTATTTGTCCCTCACCGCCTGGCTTATTTCACTTAGCATAATGCTCTCCAGTTCCATCCATGCTGTTGCAAAGGGTATAAGCTCCTTCTTTCTCTCTGCTGCGTACAATTCCATTGTGTAAATATACCATAATTTTTTGATCCACTCGTTTGCTGATGGACACTTGGGTTGCTTCCAGTACTTAGCTATTGTCAATTGTGCTGCTATGAACATTAGGGTGCATAGGTTCTTTTGGATTGGTGGAAAAAGAGTAGTTTTTTTTTCCCTTTTGAATGCAATACCAAAACAGTATCTAGTTATCATCTACACTAATTCTGGTCCTCTACTGGAAAGGAGAGATGTGGCTTTAAGCTAAAGATTAGGTCATCTGAGGTGTTGCCGTATCTATAATAGTTGTCTTTAATTAAGTAAAACTTGAATTAATTAAAAACTTCTCCCACACCCAGCTGGTGTTTTCTACAGGGAGGCTAAGGAAACAGAGCAGGATCCTTTTTCTCTCCTCTCAGCTCAGCTTCCCATTTTCTTGTCAAAGCAGACAGGAGGAAAAGCAGCAGGGTGGTAAGTGGGGAGAGCAGTCTTGCTGGTACTTTCCTAGGGCCATGTTGTTCTCTCTGATTCAGGCAGAGTTGTAAAACTTAGTCTTTATTTTGTGGGGCATTTCTTTTTTTAAAAAGATTTTATTTATTTATTTTTAGAAAGAGGGGAAGGGAGGGAGAAAGAGAGGGGAAGAAACATTGGCTGCCTTTCATACACCCCCTACTGGGGGCCTGGCCTGCAACCCAGGCATGTACTCTGACCAGGAATCAAACTGTCAGGCTTTCAGTTCCCAGGTTGGCACTCCATCCACTGATGGAGACAGAGGTATTTTGTAGGACATTTCTGTTAATTCTTTAGAGAGTCTTTTACCTGGAGACCATTAATTTGTAGTCTTCTCAACAAAAGAGTTGATTTGATGTGTACAGTACACCAGAGTTAAATATTTTTTGTTGGCCAGCATAACTTATCTAGAGAAACCTTTTGAATTTCACCAGTAAACTTATCTCCTTATGGCAAATAAAGCAGTTGCTGATATAATGACCTTTGGCAGATAGGGATCTGTTAAAAACAGTTTTCCTTCAGCTAATTTCCAAAACATATAAAGAGCTCATAGAACTCAACACCAACAACAGAAAATCCAGGTAAAAATGGACAGAGGACCTGAACACTTCTCCCAAGAAGACATATAGTTGGCCAACAGATATATGAAAAGATTCTCAACTTCACTAGCTGTAGGAGAAATACAAATCAAAACCACAATGAGATACCCTCATACCTGTTAGAATGTCTATTAACAATAATGCAAGAAATAACAAACATTGGAGAGTTTGTTGAGAAAAGGAACTCTTGTCACTGTTGGTGGGAATGTAAATTGTTTCAGCCTCTATGGAAAACAATATGGACATTGCTCAAAAAATTAAGAATAGAGCTACCATATGATCCAGCAATCCCAGTTCAACCCCCAAAATTTGAAGACACTCATTTGTAAAGATCATATATATATTTTCTCTATATATAATCTTTATGTATTTATACTCTCTCTATATATAGAATCTCTATATATACTTATATATATCTCCCTATGTTCATTGCAGCATTAATCACAATAACCAAGACACAGAAACAACTTAGGTGTCTTTTGATGAATGTTTGCATAGATATGAAGTGGTACATATATACAATGGAATACCACTTGGCCATAAAAAATGATAAATTATTGCTATTTGCAACAACATGGGGGAATGCTAAGAGTATCATGCTAGGTGAAACAAGACAGAAGAGAACAAGAAGCTTATGATTTCACTCAAAGCAACAAACTAACAAACAAAACAAACATACTCATAGCCAGTATGCTGGTTACCAGAGGGGAAGAAGACTAGACTTTCGTGGGGGGGGGTGAGCACACAATGCAGTATGCAGATAATGTATTATAGAATTGTACACCTGAAACTTATATGTTATTAACTAGTGTTACACCAATAAATGTATTTTCTTAAAAAGAAATAATTTCCCTTCAAAGGAAAGAAAAGAGGAGATGGAATCATAAGAGGGCTAGAATGAGGCATAGATAGCACTTGTAACAGTTACCTGTTGCTGTGTAACAAACTACCCCAAACTTAGGCAATTTGGACTGAACTCATTGGGGTGCATTTCCTGTCTGTTCCCACCTTGTGTTTTCTTGACTAGGCTTACTCATGTCTGGGGCCTCAAATGGGAAGGCTGGGACAGCTGTGATGCTAGGACCTCTCTTCAGGTAATGTTTCAGCAGGCCAGTGTAGGCTTGTCTACATGGTGGCAAAAAGGATTCCAGAAGAGAAGCAGCAGGGCCTCTTGACACCTGGGTTTGAAATTCATACACTTCCACTGAATTCTATTGTTCAAAGCAGGTCACAAACATCCAAAACTTAAGAGGTGGAGAATAGACTCCACTCTTGACAAGTGGAGTTACAAATAATTTGTGGCTACATTTAGTAATCTACCACAATGCCTTCAGGCCTATATGCCTTCTTCTCAACTCTCCAAAGAGAGTAAGACAAGTAACAGTAAATAGAAGACCAGCAGTAACCAAGCCAGCGTATAAGAGAGGTCACTGACATCACTTCTTTGACCACTTACAATGCTCCTAAGAATGCCCAGTTAATGAGACAATACTGCTTTGGGCCAAGGGAGTGTGGATAGAAAGATGATACCACTTATATTAAGGCCATTTATATCTTTTCTTTTTGGTCCATGTTATCAAATAAATAGACCTTTAGTTACCTTGTAAGTACCATATTCTAAGACTGTTTAATTGGGTTTCAGAAGAATTGAGATAGACTTTATGTACACAGTCCAAGCTATTACCAAGGCCATTTTGCAATTAAATTCAACTTCAATTACTGATACTGTATGGAGATACTGTGTAATGCTTCCTATTTGTCTGATACTCTGTATGGGTAGAGAAGGTATACATAGCATGATTACCAGCCATGTTTTTAGTTATTCTTTTGTTGCCATAAATTCACTGTATTTGGGTTTAAAAAGATATTTAAGTTTTTCCTGAGCTTGCACCTATAGCAAATGACTTTTTTGAAAGGACAAGTTCCAAATGTACTAAAATGGTCTTAATCTAATTTTCATGTGTACAAGTGATGGTTCAAAACAAAAGTATGAAAACATTTCAGCTTATTAGCCTAACTATCTAGGGCTGTTTATTTTGAAATGTATTCAAGGTTTCAATAATATAAACATACATGCTGGAAATGGTATATTTCTACCGATTTCCATCTGCCCACTCAGATGGAAAAGCCAGTATATTTTTATAACTTAAAAAAGTCAGTTAATTTTCCAGACAAATGCATGGGTGGAATTTCCAAGGCATTTCCCAACATTACACCTGTGTACTGGAGAACATAATAAGTTTCTTTGTGTCTTGAGAAGAGAGAAAACACCAACTACTGCATACCTCTTGGCTTTTGCACAATGACACTATTTAGCATGATATGTATTTAAATTGTAGGTGTGAACCAGCATTTAGGCACACAGCCAATATATAATCACTGACATTATCGCTGAAATAGCAATATAATGTGCTGTAATATGATGATGGAAACTTGCCTCATCTGTGTTGATTTTACTATCTATGAATATTATCTATGTTGTCTTTCTGGGTAGATAACATAAGTGTGTAATTTTTTTAAAAAAAAGATAGAAATGGCACAATTTATTCCTTTGGCTACAACATAGTGACACTTCATAGTTATCTTAGAAAGGAATTGTTCAAATATGTACGATCTTCTCAGCTGAGTTCATAGAGTATTTGAACATGTTCTCTTGTCCACCACTGTTTCTGGGACTTCTTTTGAGCTGTCTTATAATCTCAAGTAAGAACAGAATGCATTCAACACTACAGACTGGTAAATTACCTTTATTCATTTTCCTTTAAGTAGCATTATATCCTTTAGATGCTCAATTCTCATTTTTCCCAGGGATATTTTTGTGATTAATAAACAGTTACCAAAGTGCAAAGAAAAAAGTACAGGCTTTGCTGTCAGACACTGACAATTTGGTTTAGAATTCACCATGGCCACTTTCTAGCTGTTTAGTTATAAACCTCCTTGAGCCCCTGTCTCTGCTTCTGCATAATAGGACAGTAGTACCAGCTATGCTGGTGGTTTGTGATAATTAACAAGATATGTACATTTCTTAGCAGAGAGTATGTATGTTACAAATAGTAGATATTATCATCATTGTACTTTGCGTGGCTAGAAATGGCTGTGTTTACACTTATAGGTCATCTTTTAGTTATGTACTTTGAAATTTTCTTTTACAAGAGAAAACATTTAGCTTATATGTTGAACTAGCTCTCACAGTGATAATGGCTTAATCAGTAGCACGTACATCTGACGTGAAGTATGTTCAGTGGAGACTGAGGTCTGCAGCATGGTTGCCTGTACTGTCTGCTCTTTATCAGGGGTCATGGAAAAGTGCTGCCTTCAGAGGCAGGACACTTGGACTTTTGTTTCTGATATTATAACTCTAGTTGATAATATTTACCCTGACTAGCCCACAGAACAGTACATGATAGAATATAACACTTTAAAAATATTATTTTAAATGCTCTTATTTTAAATGTTTTAAATTTTAAAAAAATCATATTTTAATGTTATTGTTTTAGATACCTCACAAAAAGGGAATTATGCAGTATTTGTCTCTGTGACTGGCTTTTTTCACTTAGTATAATGTCCTGAAGTTTCATCTATATTGTTGCATTTGGCAGGATTTCCTTTTTAAGGCTGAATAGTATTTCACTCTATGTATAAATCACATTTTCTTTATGCATTCATCTGTTGATGCCACTTAGGTTGTTTCCACATCTTGCTATTTGTGAATAGTGTTGCAATGAATATAGGAAAGCTATATCTCTTTGAGATATGATTTAAAAATTTTTTGGATACATACCCAGAGGTCAGATTGCTAGATCAAATGGTAGTTCTATTTAATTATTTTAGAAACCTCCATAGTATTTTCCGTAGTGGCTGCACCAGTTTACATTCTCACCAACAGCATATGAGGGTTCCACTTTCTCCACATCCTCACCAACACTTCTTATCTTTTGGCTTTTTTATAGTCGCTACGCTCATAGAAATAGACTAAAATGGTGGTTCCAAGGAGGGAGCAAGAGGGAATGGGAAGTTGTGCAATGGATATAAAGTTTCAGTTCCACAAGATGATTAAGTTACAGAGCTCCACTGTACAACATTGTGCCTATAGTTAACAATATTGTATTGTGCATTTAAAAATTTGTTACAAGGGTAAATCTTATGTTAAGTGTCCTTACACAATAAAAAAGGTATTGCCACATCAATTTATTTTAAATTATTTAAAATAAATAAAATAAAATAAAATATTTGTGAAAACCCCATAGAATGTACAACACCAAGAGTGAACCTTAATGTAAACTATGGACTTTGGGTCATTGAAGGTTCATTGGTTGTAACAAATGTGTGTGCTATGTGGTGCAAGATGCTAATAGTGGAGAGGCTGTGCATGTGTCTAGGTAAGGGGCATATGGGAAATCCTGTACTTTCTTCTCGATTTTGTTGTGAACCTAAAACTGCTCTAAAAAATAAGATATAAATTTAAAAATATTATTAGTACATCAATTCCTGTACATAATAACCTGTGCCAGAGTATCATATTGAACTCTAAGTACTGAAGGAGACTTAATGGAGGCAATATTATGTGTACAATCCCCTTCCTTGGTACCACTTCCCTTTGAGCTACTATGCCATTTTTCTGTTCTCTTTCATGGTATAATTTGTCTAATTCTGTCCCCCTGTCCTGTCATAAACCCATTCTACTGGCAAGGCCAACAGTGATTTCCACTTGGCTAAATGTATTAATGATTTTTAGTAGTTATCTTCTTTGTTGCAAGTAGTAGCATCTATCACAGCTCATTTATCCATCCTCGACATGCTCTCTTTACTTGTTTCCAGCTCATGGGAAGTGCCGGATGTCTTACTCCTTTTGCCAGTCCTTCCTCATTTCCCTGCTTCTTTATAGTGGAGTGCTCCAAGCACAGTTCTGGGACCAACATGATCTTCTTTCTTTCAAAATCTTAGAGTATTTTTATTGTCTGTCTGTTTGTTTGTTTGTTTTATTGTTGTTCTGCATGGCTAAAGAAAAAAACCAACATGACTTTCAACCTGCACTTTCCTCCCTTGATAATCTCATGCAATTTTATGGCTTTAAATTTCAATCTCCAGTTCTGAACACCCCTCTGAAATACAGACAGGGAAATCCAACTGCCCACTTAGCCTCTCCACTTGGATGCCCAGTAGACATCTCTTACTGACTATACCTCCAAGTGAGCTGATGATCTGTGCCCCTCCCCCAGTCCTGTTCCAACTCCACTCTTCCCTGCCTTTCCAGCATTCAGTCCAAAAATCTGGAGTCATCCTTGATTTCTCCTTGACTCATGCCCCATATCCAACACACCAGGAAATGCTGTTGAATCTCCCTTTAAAATATATCTAGAATCGACTCATTTCTTACCTCCTACACTGCTCTCAACTTGGTCCAACCCACTCTCTTATCTCATCTAGTTTTTGCAATAACCTCTAAGTGACTTCCTTACTTCTACTCCTACTGTCTTGACATGTTAGTAAGATTGCGTCATTCCTGTAAGCAGAACCTCCCAATGGCTTGCATCTCACCCAGAGTAAAAGGAAAGTCTTTACAGTGATCTACAAAGGCTTTACAGGATCTGCCCTGTCCCTACCACACAGCACTTGCTTCTCTAACCTCATCTCCTGCTGGGTCCTCTTTGCTCATTCTGCTTCAGCCACACTCACTCTTTTTTGCTATTTGTTAAATATGCTCCCACATAGGGCTTTTCCCCTTGCTCTTCTCTCTTGCCCTAGATTTTCATGCCTTGTCCCAGGTATCCATGTGACCTCATTCCTTCCTCAAGAGTGTTTTCTAATGTCCTTTTCTTAACGGGACTTTCCTTGACTACATTATTTAAGGTGCAGGCCCCAGGTCTTATCCCCTTCCACTTCATTTTTTCCAAAGCATTTATCAGCTTCTTATTATATGCTTATTCTAGCCCCCAGCTAGAATGTGTGGTATGAGACTTATAAATGTACATTTTTCCTCCTCACTGTGATATCCTGTGTGACTGGAACACACAGTAGGCCCTCAATTCATATATGAATGAATGGATCGGTGAATGAAAGCATACATTTCCTTTTACTGAAGTGATCCCTTTCATTATACAAATATGTGATAAATATGTAATTGTGCTCTTGAAAACGTTTTTAATGTTAAAAAAACTTAAGTCAAAATTTCCAAAATGATTGTTGTTGTAAATATAACCAACGTATTATGCTACACTATGAAATGTAAAGTAAACATTATTTTCATCAGAAAGAAAGGTGGTTATTTGCATTAAGTTCTTGCTCACCTCAGTACTAAAGGGTAAGGAAAAGGGCATGTGCAATATGTCTGTAGAAACTGAAAGGCAAGGTAAGTCTTATTTTTCAGTCTATGGCTTGATTTTATCAATTTGTCAACATACTTTTATTACTCACTGAACAAAAAATGAGCTGGAACATTTTCTACAATCATTTCTTGAATTTAAGAAGTTTTTAAATTTAGTAAGAAATGTGTCTTAATTTTTCAAAGCTCTCCATAAGTATAGAATTCTTTTTTAAATTTTTTTCTTAAAAAAAATTTTTTATTGTTATTCAATTACAGTTGTATGCCTTTTCTCCCCATCCCTCCACTCCACCCCAGCCGAACCCCCCTCCCTCCCTCACCTCCACCCTCCCTCTTGATTTTGTCCATGTGTCCTTTATAGCAGTTCCTGTAATCCCCTCTCCTCACTGTCCCCTCCCCACTCCCCCCTGGCTATTGTTAGATTGTTCTTAACTTCAATGTCTCTTGTTATATTTTATGTTAATTTGAGTTGAGAATGAAATTTCAATGATGCTTTTAGGGTTGGAGGCCATGTGTTGTGGTGGAAAGAAAGTCTTGTTTGATTGGTTTAATTTTTCTCCCCCTTCTGGCTTTGCCAATAATTTGTTCTGAGATTTCAAGGAATTCCCATCACTTTTATGTTTTCTAAGCAAAATATGAAGAAAAATCACTGCTCTTTTATAAGAATGTTATCATGTTTTATGATATAATGTTGGGAAATGTAAAAGTACTTTAAAATCAGAGGGAGAAATTTACAAGTGCATGTAAAGTACTATTATGTATCCCACATGTGAATGGAGAGGCCGTCTTTAGGATTAATAGTATTAGGATTAACATAGCGATTAAAGATTTCTGCAGGGACGAGCACCACAATGTAGCATCCTTGTCTATGTGGAAGCCCATTTTTGTACCCTCTAAGAATTTTGTTTAAAAAAATAATAATAAAAATTAAAAAAGAATTTTGTTATACTAATGCAAGATACTATGTTATTAAATTAAATTAGTTATTCTCTTAAATATAAAACTTAAAAAAAAGATTTATTTATTTTAGGATCTAAGCTGGAAGATGGCAGCCAGGCAGGTGGGAGCAGAGCCTACTTCCCCCTGTGCACAGGTGGAACACCTAGCCAGTCTTCTGAGGAACAGAACCAATGTATCCCAGCATATATGAAGGTTGGAGGCCAAAATTGTAGACAACATTGAAAAACAGGTGGTAAGAAGATTGCTTTGGGATGGTGAGGTCCCTGGGACTAGCTCAGGGACCAGGGCAGCTGTGGCCCGTGGCCAGTGCCTGCCCCGGGATTCTTGGAAGAGAGCCAAATCAACAGCTCCCTCCTCTGCCAAACAGAGCGGCACCAGGATGGACCTGGATGCTTGAAGTTCCTGGGGGGAACAAAGATGAAGTGGGAGATGCACAGGGGCAGTGTTCACCTGCTGAGACTGTGGATGCCAGCTGGGTCATTACCAGAGAAATTGGGGAACCAGGTGATGCCTGGAGAAGATCTGGGCTGTGATGGGCCTTGAACCAGGTATCTCCGGTCTGGTTGGAAAGTTGGGTTGTGTGAAAAGCCGGGGGCCTGTTTGGAGCGGCAGGTTTGAACAGGGGGATTTTGTTTAAAAAAAAATCTCTTGGTGGCTTTTTAGGGAACTCTCCCACAGCAGCTGTCCTCACTGCCCCGGCCATCCCCCCACAGCCTCAGCCAAAACTTTGGCCATGCCTCCACTTCCCTAGCCACCACACCCCCCCCTCATCACCACCAAAGCCTTGGTAGCACCCTGGCCCTGAATGACCAGGCTGGCTCAATAAGAGGAAGGAGGAGGAGGTGCAACCCGCAGAGGAGGGCAGCAGGACTTAGCAAGTTAGCAGTCCCCAGAAAGACTTAAATTAGTGGGGAACTGAACTACCCTGAAGAGACTCTGAGAGTGCCTAGCACCTAAGAGCACGAAGGTGGTGTGTCAGTTGTCCCTAATGAAAGCACCTCAAGGACAGCACAACTTGTGGATTGAAGGCATTTGCCTGGTGCAGATGGGCAGTGGGGGTCTGGCAGCGAACAGAGGAACTGTGTTGGAGGCTGAGCAATTGTAAAGATTGCAGCCCACACCTGGCCCCCATCCTCAAAAAACCATAGAAGGAGAGAAAAGCAAAGTCCCACCCCCCTCAGCCTGTGGCAGCCAGGAAGACCAGAAGAACTTGCTTGGCTTGTTTAAAGTCAGCAGGGGGCTTTTCTTTCTTCTTTCTTTTTTTTTTCCCCAGGTGAGACAATGAGACCTGGAGCTATGAAAGGACCAGAGTCAGACACAAAGAGGGATCACAAGGCTAATCCAACAACGGACAAACTAAGACAAATTTCACTTTGCTATTCCAGAGAACTACCATTTTATTGATCATTCACATTATTGTTTTTTTATTATTTTGTTTTTACTTCTTTCATTTTATTAGTATTTTTTATTTCTCTTTTTTCTGTCTAGTTTTCTGCATTTTATTTGTTTCTTTAATTGCATTGTTTGACTGGTTTTCCTTGTTCTCTCTGTCATAGTGTATGTTAATTTTCCTTCTTTTACTTCACTTGTATTCCCATAGCACACTACTCTAGGTCGTGTACTTCCTATTCTTGTTATTTAGATCATATAGTTTCTGTCATATGATTGTTGTTCCAATATTATTGTAAATAATTGTTGCTCTATACAATTGTAAATGGCACACATCACCCCTCCCAGATCTTAGCCCATTTCACTATCTTCTGGAACTTTATTATTGTTGTGGCTAACTCTCTTCTCTTTCTATTTTCTATTGCCTATTTTCTATCCTTTACTCTCACTATATCTCATAATCTGACCTCCCACAAGATCTCTCTTTTCTGGATTCAACTCACAATCCTTCCCCCCTCTAACAAGAATTATATCTCTTTTCCACCCTTTCTAACAAGTGGCTAGTTGGGTGAAATATCATGGTTAATACTATACTTATCCAAAGGATCACCTATCTCTTCTCTATGTGTTGGTACTTTAAATCCCATAGAATACAGTCCTGCTGTCTTAATCCATTTTACTTTTCCCCTCCAACTGATCACATACAAGAGGAGGTGGGAGCTGTGAACACCAATATACTTGCTGGAAGAGAACCCACCAACAAAGGAACAACCAACAGATAATAAAAGAAGTTGGCAGAGGAGTGAGTGAAAGCCACACTAACTTCCACCCAGGGCCAATCTGGAATTACAACTAAACGGTGGGGAAATTATCCAGAACAAACAACTGAACAATAGTGAGAGAGAAGCCTCATAACCTCAAACATACAGAAGAACCAGCTTCAACACAACCTGTCCACACCTGCACAACAGAATACAAGAGGTGGTGTGTGGAATGACCCTCAATTAACCAGCTGGAGGGAAGGACCCACCAAAGAAAGACCCAACAACAACCAAAAACCAAAGACATATAGAGAATCAACATAAACGACAACCTAAGAGAAGCAAGTTCAGGAGAACAAAGAGAAGGTACCATTGAATCTCACAGGTCTCCTACCACAGAAGCTCACACTACAAACCCAGGAAGTCAGAACAGATCAATTTAAGAAGTAGAGGCTAACAAGAAGAGTCTCACAAACAAGGGGAAGACAAAGAAACAAGCCCCAAATGAAAGGAAAAGAGGAAGCCTCAGAAAGAATGCTAACTGAAAAAGAGGCAAGTCAACTATCAGATACTGAGTTCAAAGCAATGGTTATAAGGAAGCTCAATGAGCTCACAGAGAATTACCAAAAACTACAGGGAAACTACAATGAACTCACTACAAACTATATCAACATGAAAAAGGAAATAGAAACTATCAACAAGAGCCAAGAGGAAGTGAAGAATACAATTTCTGAACTGAAGAACACAGGACGGAATCAAAGCAGGCTACATGAAGCAGAGGATCGGATCAGTGATCTGGAAGACAAGGTAGAAAAAAACATCCAGAAAGAGCAATAAAAGGGAAAAAAGACTCAGAAAGAATGAAGAGGGATGAAAGGAAAGTCAGGACAACATGAAATGGAATAATATCCGTATAATAGGCATACCAGAAGGAGAAGAAGAAGAGCAAGGGATAGAAAACCTGTTTGAAAAAGTAATGATGGAAAACTTCCCTAATTGGATGGGAGAAAAGGTCATACAAACCCAGGAAACACAGAGTCCCAATCAAGAGGAAGCCAAAGAGGCCCACTTCAAGATACATCATAATTAAAATGGCAAAATTCCAACACAAAGAAAGAACCTTAAAGGCTGCAAGGGAGAAACAGGAAGTAACATACAAGGGAGCCAAGGTAAGACTAGCAGCTGACTTCTCAATGGAAATGCTCCAAGCCAGAAGGGATTGTCAAGGAATATTCCAAGTAATGAAAAACAAATGCCTGCAACCAAGGCTATTCTTTCCAGCAAGATTCTCAATTAAAATGGATGGCAAAATAAGGAATTTCCTGACAAAAGAAGCCTCCAAGAATACACCTCCTGCAAACCAGCACTGCAAGAGATGCTAAAGAAACTACTTCAAAAAAAGGAAACAAAGAATGAGAAAGGAACACAGGTAAAAAGGGGGTAAAATGACAATGAATAAGTACCTATCAATAATAACCTTAAATGTAAATGGTTAAATGCCCGATCAAAAGACATAAAGTAGCCAAATGGATAAGAAATCATGACCCACACATATGCTGCCTACAAGAGACCCACCTCTGAACAAAAGACCTACACAGACTGAAAATCAAGGGCTGGAAAAAAAATATTCCAAGGAAATGGACAGAGAAAATAAGCCAGGGTAGCAATACTCATATCAGACAAAATACACTTCAAAAAAGGGCCATAAAAAGAGACACAGAAGTTCACTTTCTAATAATCAAGGGAAGAATCCACCAAGAAGACATAAAGATTGTAAATATATATACACCCAATATAGGAGCACCCAAATACATAAAGAAAACTTGGAGGACTTCAAGAAAGATGTGTTGACAGCAACACAATTATAATAGGGGATTTTAACATCCCACTGTAAAAAATGAATAGATCTTCCAAACAAAATATCAATAAGGTTATTGCAACATTGAACAGTGCCCTAGATCAAATGGACTTAACTGATATATATAGAACCTTTCATCCCAAAGAAACAAAACACTCATTCTTTTCAAATGCACATGCAACATTTTCAAAGATAGACCATATGATAGGGCACAAAACAAGCCTCAACAAATTCAAGAAAATTAAAATCATATCAAGCATTTTCTCTGACCACAAGGGACTGAAATGAGAAACCACCCTCAAAGAAAAGCCCAAAACACTCAAAATCATGGAGATTGAATAGCATGCTCTTAAACAATGAATGGGTCAAGAATGAAATCAAGGAAAAAATCAAAAAGCTTCTGGAAACAAATGGAAATCAACTAACAACAATCCAAAACTTATGGGACACAGCAAAGGCAGTCCTGAGAGGGAAGTTCGTAGTGAGATAGGCCTACCTAAAAAAGATAGAAACATTTCAAATAAACCTAACCCTACACCTCCAAGAACTCAAGGAACAAGAACAAAGACAACCCAGAGCAAGTAGAAGGAAAGAAATAACCCAGATCAGAGCAGAATGAAACGACATAGAGACTAAAAGCACAACTCTAAGGATCAATGAATCCAGGAGGTGGTTCTTTGAAAAGATAAACAAAATCGACAAGCCTTGAAGCAGACTCACCAAGAAAAAAAGAGAGAGGACCCAAATAAACACAATCAGTTATGAAAGAGGAGAGATTACAACTGATACCACAGAAATACAAAGGATAGTAAGAAATTACTACGAAGCACTATATGCCAAGAAATTTGAAAACCTAGGTGAAATGGACATATTCCTAGAAAAATATAATATTCCAAAACTCAATGAAGAAAAATCAGGAAGCCTGAAGAGATCAATAACAGCTAATGAAATTGAAGCAGTAATCAAAAAAGCCCTCTCAACATAGAAAAGCCCTGGACCAGACAGTTTTAGAGGAGAATTTTACAAAGCATTTAAGGAAGAGTTAACTCCTATCCTTCACAGACTATTCCAAAAAATCCAAGAAGAGGGAAGACTCCCAAACTCTTTTTGTGAAGCCAGCATCATCCTAATCCCAAAACCAGATAAAGACATAACAAAGAAAGAAAATTTCAGGCAAATATCATCGATGAACATAGACACTAAAATCCTCAACAAAATATTGGCAAATTGCATCCAGCAATATGTTAAAAAGATCATACACCATGACCAAGTGGGATTCACCCCAGGGATGTAAGGATGGTACAACACTGGCAAATCAATAAACATAATAGACCACATAAACAAAACAAAAGACATAAAGCACATGATCATATCAATAGATGTGGAAAAAGCATTTGATAAGGTACAGCACCCATTTATGATAAAAACACTCAGCAAAGTGGGAATACAGGGAGCATTCCTCACATAATAAAGGCCATATATGAGAGACCTACAGCCAACATCATACTCAATGGACAAAAACTTAGAGCTTTCCCATTAAGATCAGGAACAAGACAAGGATGCCCTCTCTCACCACTCCTATTCAACATAGTATTGGAAGTCCTAGCCACAGCAATCAGACAAGAAAAAGCAATAAAAGGCATCCAAATTGGAAAGGAGGAAATGAAACTGTCACTGTTTGCAGATGACATGATAGTGTACATGGAAAATCCTATAGACTCCACCAAAAAATTACTCGACCTAATAAATGAATTTGGCAAAACAGCTGGATACAAAGTCAATATTCAGAAATCAAAGGCATTCTTGTACACCAACAATGAACCATCAGAAACAGAAATCAGGAAAGAAATCCCATTTGATACAGCAACAAGAAAAATCAAGTACCTAGGAATAAACCTAACCAAGGAGGTACAAGACCTGTATCAGAAAACTACACCACAATGAAAAAAAGAAATTAAGGAAGACACAAACAAATGGAAGCATGTACCATACACATGGATTGGAAGAATTAACATCATGAAAATGTCCATACTACCCAATTTATAGATTCAATGCAATCCCTATTAAAGTACCCATGACATATTTCACAGATATAGAACAAACATTTCAGAAATTTGTGTGGAACCATAAATGACCCCAAATAGCTGCATCAATTTTGAGAAAGAAGAACAAAGCAGGAGGGATCACAATGCCACATATCAAACTGTATTACAAGGCCACTGTAATCAAAACAGCCTGATACTGGCATAAGAACAGACATATAGACCAATGGAAGAGAATAGAGAGCCCAGAAATAAACCCAAGTCTCTATGGTCAATTAATATTCGACAAAGCTGCTGTAGAATAAAATGGAGTAAAAATGACCTCTTCAACAAATGGTGTTGGGAGATCTGGACAGCTACATGCAAAAAATGAGATTTGATCACCAACTTATACCATATACAAACAGACATTTCTCCAAGGAGGACACACAGAGGGCCCAGAAACATATGAAAAGATGGCCAGCATCACTAGCCATCAGACAGATGCAAATTAAAACCACAATGAGTTATAACTTTACACCAGTGAGAATGGCCATCATAACCAAATCAACAAACAAGTGTTGGAGAGGATGTGGAGAAAAGGGAACCCTAGTGCAGTGTTGGTGGGAATGCAGACTGGTGAGGCCACCGTGGAAAACACTATGGAATTTCCTCAGAAAACTAAAAATGGAACTGCCTTTTGACCTGGGAATTCCACTGCTGGGATTATATCCGAAGAAACCTGAAACACCAATCCATAAGAACCTATGCACCCCAATGTTCATAGCAGCACACTTTACAATAGTCAAGTTCTGGAAGCAACCTAAGTGCCCATATGTAAATGAATGGACTAAAAAACTATGGTCCATTTACATGATAGAATATTATGAAGCAGAAAGAAAGAAGGAGCTCCTACCCTTTGCAACAGCATGGATGGAAGTGGAGAGCATTATGCTAAGTGAAATAAGCGAGGTGGTGAAAGACAAATAGCATATGATCTCACCTATAAGTGGAACCTAATCAACAAAACAAACAAGCGAGCAAAATATAACCAGAGACATTGAAATTAAGAACAATCTGAAAGAAACCAGAGGGGAAGTGGAAGGGAATAATGGGGGGAACGAGGGGGAGGGTTTTGAGGAACAACTATAAAGAACACATGGACAAAACCAAGGGGGTGCTGGAATCAGGTGAGGGAGGTGGGTGGAGGGTGTGGGGGGGAAATGCAGACAACTGTACTTGAACAATAATAAAATAAAATAATACAATTAAAAATAAATAAATTAAAAATAAATTTATTTATTTTTAGAGAGAGGGGAAGGGATAGAGGGAGAGAAAGATCAATGTGTGGTTGCCTCTCACATGCCCCCTACTGGGGATCTGGACCACAACCCAACTATGTGCCCCGATTGGGAATCAAACTCTGCTTCACAGGCTGGCACTCAATCCATTGAGCCATACCAGCCAGGGCTGGACATATATTAGAAGGTAAAAAAATTAAATCATCAATAGAGGAAGTTTACTGACAAAAGCATTTTCAAGTGACCTTTTTAAATTGAATAAATTGGCTAAATTAAACTGGAAGTTTCTGAATCATAAAGACATGTTTTATGTTTACCACCAGTAGGCTTTTTAACATCTCTTATTCTTTCTTATTCTCTCTCACTTTTTTTTTACTTACTCTCCTTTTTTTTTCTAATTTACAGACTAATCAGAAATAAACTGATGTTGATAAAATTTGCTGCTTATTTCTTCTCTTGATCAGACATGTTCTGTCATGATCAGTGAGTCTTGTGGGTTTGTAGCTGTAAAGGCCCCTTTCCCATTCTAAAATTCTTAGAATGTTCTAAATTCTTAGCATGTTCTAAATGCTTCACTCTCCCATACTTAGGCCAAGATGTGGGTATTTTTTAAGTTTATATTGGCTGAGAAGTACCTATTATTTCAATTTGAAAGAAAAACAGTTGATTTCTTCTGAACTACCTCTTTAAATCAAGAAACTGCCTCATAAAAAAAAATCTTTGAAAAATTCTTTTAAGTTGCAGAATATGGAATTAACCACCCTCTATATACCAGTTGGGATTCTCCTGGACTCCCTGAATGCTGTGGAATTGGGGAAGGCAGGTGCAGTGAAGAGTGGCCAAGGTGTTTGCTTAAAGGTGGTAAGCCATGGTCCTGCCTCCAACTCAGCTGATAACTAGGTGACCTTGGAAGAACCACTGGCTTTCTCTCTGCTCACACTTCGTACACAGAGCTTAACACAACATACAGAGTGAAAAGCTTTGAAAGAAATGTGCTTATGGAAATTCCAAGTATCTTTGTCCCCTTTGAACTTAAAACCCCCCCACCAAATTACTTATAGTGGTCACAATGAAAACTCCCAGACCTTTTAGATGCTGCACCAAACATTTCCATTTTACAGTACTTTATTTATTTTCTTTAAAAAGATTTTGTTTATTTATTTTTAGAGACAGGGGAAGGGAAGGAGAAAGAGAGGGAGAGAAACATCAGTGTGTGGTTGCCTTTCGCGTGCCCCCTACTGAGGATCTGGCCTGCATCCCAGGCATGTGCCCTGACTGGGAATTGAACCAGTGACCCTTTGGTTCACAGGCTGGCACTCAATCCACTGAGCCACACCAGCAAGGGCTCCATTTTATAGTACTTTAGAAAGAATGGCATATTGTTTCTTTGTTTTAAGTCTGATGACTTCTGTCATTGTCCTTGCTGCATTTAGGATCCAGGCCACAGCAATTACAGCAGCAGGTTTCTCGGGGAGGGGAATGATCACAGCACTGTGGCATGGGACTACATTCCACTGGAGATGCTACAATCAGATTGTGGTCAGCAGAGCAAAGTGCATCGGATTCTGGCTAAAGGGAGGGACATGATCCAATTTGAGTTTCTGAAAGCTCACTCTGGCTGCTTTATGGAGAATAATTGAAAAGATGATGCACCATGTAAGGACAAGGAAAGAATGGACTGGGTGGTGGCAATGGAGACAGAGAGAAGGTTTAGAAGTACGCATATGGTCTGTATTACTGACTATATGCAAATCAGAAGAGTTGTCCCACAGCTTCTAATTTTCTGCAGCATCTCCGCTGAGGATCTGAGGAGGTATGGTGACCACCATGGTGATTAGGGGAGGACAACAGGCATTAGACCAGTCAGCTGAATGGAAGTGAGTAAATACAGTTTTCTTCCTTTTTGATGAACCACTGCCCACAGGGACTCCTGCCCTGGTGCCCATGTTGTTTTTAGAATAGGTACACACAGAGAATGCCTTTTCTTTGGTTCATATTTTCATTTCCACTTGGCACTGTTTGAGCTGCTCTGCTGGTTGACACACCATTTTCCTCAATACCTCTTCAGGAACCAGCCACCTTTGACTATCACTTCCCAGGCTAGCATGTGTTGCAGGATTTCCCAACAGCCCAGAAGCTGGGCCCCTCCCTTCCCATCATGCATCAGGATTTGCTTACTGTGTCAGTCCAGACAAGCCCCCCAAATCCCAGGTAATAATGTGGAGTTGAAGGCAGAGAGAAGATAGAGTGAGGGTGTGAAAACACTGTGTTGGTAGTAGGAGAACTGTAAACCAAGAGATGCCTTTTATAGCATCTACATTATTATATTAACAGAAGTAAATTGTATTTTGATTGTGACCAGTTGAAAACCACATCCTACATGTATGAGGTATATAATCAGCTTAATCAGTTGCTGATCCCAGAACAATTTCATCCCAGTGTATTAGGAGAGTGCAAATAACATAGAGTTTATTCCATTCTTCTTAGTAATTTAAATGTCACTTTGTTAAATGAACTTGAAGACAGATTTGCAGTACTTGAATGCAGGCTTTCCAATAATAATGTAACATTTTTTCCTTTTCAGTACCAAGACAATGGCTTAATATAAAAAGCAAGTGGTTAAATTCAAAACATTTTCCCAAATGAGTGTCTTTTAATGGTATGATTTGCAGGGGAGGGATTCTGATATCAACTTTATTTTCAAAGTCTTGTTAAATGTGCCATTATTAAACTATTATCTCCGGACCCACTCCTCTCAAGCCCACTTGCACATTATTTTATGGTATCAGGGTTAGGACTCCGCAAACCACACTTTTGCTTTGCCAAAATCTTTACTGATAGACTCTGCCAATAGTGGGTGCCAGAGGAAAGTACTGTGCTTTGGAGATGGAAGCAGCTGTTGGTTCCTTGCTGTTTGTTTCCTGTTCCTGTAGTGTCATCCCAGCCTCATCTTGTCACTCACACAGCAGCAGTTTACTCAAGTATTAGCAGTTGAATCTAGTTTGTAGTTCTCTCAACACTTACAGAACCATCTTTCTCTCACCCTGGCAGTGATGGCAGCCCTATGGAAAGGCCCTGAGACTACATGGAGAAGGAGAGAGGTCAGCCACCCCATTGTCCCAGAGAAGCACTTAGATGACTCCTACCCTAGCTACTTACTGACTCAATTCCATCATGAGACCCCAGTGAGAGCAGCAGGACTTCCTGGCGGAGCTCAGTTAGGCTGTAGATGAAGCTACAAAAGTTTTGACCAAAGTGGCAGAGGACTAGTCAGCATCTCTCTCTCTCTCTCTCTCTCTCTCTCTCTCTCTCTCTCTCTCTCTCTCTCTCTCATCGTAAAATCTGAGGACCGCATGTATTCTCTCCAGGTGGGCTACTTCAGCCTTCCTTTATGTATATAGTCAGCTTCCAAAAGCAAGCAACCTAAGGGACAAGAAGTAGAAGCTGCCAGTTCCTTAAGGCTTGAAAACTGACAGTGTCATTTCCATGGTTTTCTATATCAGTCAAGCAGTCACAGAGCCCAGGTTCAATGGCAGGGGACACAGATATTCTCTCTCAATAGGAGAATTCTCAACGGATCCAGGGGCCAAGTTTCCAAACTGATGTAAAAAAATAATATAAATGAAACCACTTTCAAATGGAGCCAGAGCTGCCCTCCCAGAGAAACTGCTTTGTACATCTTATGCCTTTGAAATGTTAAAACAGTCTATGGCCATACCACCCTGAATGTGCCTGATCTCGTCTGAAATGTTAAAACAGGGGAAACTAACCTGCGGACTGGGCCTAAAGCAATGTTGTGTCTCAAAGAACTATTTGAAAAAATAATAATAATGCAGTTATTATGACTACTGGACTGAAAATTGAAGACATTGTTTTGAATTGGCATCATTACATTATGTTACCTGCACCAATAGAAATCTCTTCCTTATACTGATGGGATTGTTCCCCTTCCCTTCATCACAAACGCCCATTGCCTCTGTCTCCTAATCAGAACACTCTTTGGGCTTCTGCCTCAATCAATGCTTCCCAAATAGTTATTCTTTTTGATCTCAAATAAATGCTTGTTGCCTCTCACTTTGAAAAGTCTATCATTTTTAGGTTAACACTGCCACAGTGCGATCTCTGGCCACAGATTATTTATATTTCTCTCATGCAGTGCACAGTTCCTGCTCCCTCTCTTGCACACACTCCTACCATTGCAGGCATTACACTGTTTTAATTAATTGTTTACATGTTTGACCAACCTCTGAACTTCCTTCAAGACAGGTAGGGTAGGTCTAATTCATCTTTGGATCCCTCATGGCTGATATTCTTATTACCCAGCATATAATGTATATCTAGTAAATGTTGAACCACCATAAATTATACTATACACACATACAGTAAATGGATTATAATCAACATAAATGGAAAACTGAGAATATTAGCTAATGGTTAGATTAAATACTGTATTTAATTACATATTTTCCAAACAGATATCTCGCTTATTTCAATTCATTAGGATTATTTTGAAAATAAATAAATTTGAAAAACTTTGGAAGTAGAAATGAAACCAGCAGAGATCTGCTCTTAAGTCTTGCTAGGAGAGCACATTATTATATTAATATTCAATATCCTGTCTTACCTGCTCATATTCATTTGATTTTTGCCATCTTTTTTGGCTGAGCTGGAATCAGAAAGGTCCAACCCCTGCTGCGACCTTACTTGATAAGCAAGTAATGCACCAGCTCCTTCAGTCTTCTTTATCTCTCATCAAAAGCACTTCTACTTAACATGTAGGAAATAAAACCAAGGCAGTAGTCAGTGTTGGCCCAGAACAATCG
This sequence comes from Desmodus rotundus, assembly GCF_022682495.2. NCBI lineage: Eukaryota > Metazoa > Chordata > Mammalia > Chiroptera > Phyllostomidae > Desmodus > Desmodus rotundus. The sequence goes on along the minus strand of NC_071391.1, from coordinate 97,983,124 downwards.
TGAAAGGGAGAGGTATATGCAGAACATAAAGAGGGGGAAACTTTGACTTCGATTTAAAATTTAAAAAACAAAACAAAACCCAGGAGGCATTCCCATTGGCACTGGGGTTGTTCTAAGTTGGCAGCAAAGGAAGGAAGTTTTGAACTTTGCATGTTGTGATGTTAACCCTACATCTGCAATCTGGAAGGGACCCCGTTTGTGCCTCAATCATTCAATTCAGGACCTGGTGCAGGATTGAATTTCCAGGAGAATGCTCTTGGATGGGGGTAAGGGTTCAGTGATGAAAGGCCTATGGAGAGTCAAGAGAAAGAAAGCCATTATTCATTCATCCATTTCCTCATGAACTAGTATTTATGTACAGTCTATTTTGTATGAAGCACTGAGCCAGACCCTAGGAATTGGATGGAGCACAAGACAGCCAGGGTTTCCACTGCTGGGGACCTGGATTCCGGTGAGCAAGATACATGGTAAGTGTTAAATTAAAAATCTATACACTGTTTGTTGTGGTGAGTTCCATAAAGGAGATCAAAAAGGGGCTATCATAAAGAGTAGGTGGAGGGGGCAATATTTTAGGTAAGGTGGTCAAGGAAAACCCTTGTGAGTAGAAAACATTTTAGTGAATACATGAAGTGTGAGAAGATGTCAGCCACATAAAACTCTGAGAGAAGAAGACACAGTCCAGAAGCCCTCAAGCTAGGAAGAGCCCCAAAGGTTCTAGGAACTTATAGAGGTGGGCAGGGCCAGATACTGCAGCCCTCATACAACAAATTGAAGAGTGTGAGTTTTATTTTAAATGCAATGGGAAATAATTAAATGATTTTAAGCCAGGGAGTAAAATAATTATGCTTTAAAAACATCTGACTGTGTGGGTAGGGTTGGCTGAACAGAAAACTGAGACTCAGAGCTGACTGTGGACTATGTCAGGGGTTGCCATGATGGGAGAAACTCCCAGTCTCACACAAGAGTTTGTTGGAAAGTGGGGCTAGAGCTCAGCAAATGAGCTGCATTGTTCCTTCTCTGACCCCTCCCCTACAGATAGTGCCACAACGCAGCAAAGAGGGTTGCCCTGCTCTGGAGAATACCTAAGACCCCACCCCCTTACAACTTAACAGGTGTGCCTAGACAAAGAAATATGGCCCAAATGAAAGAACAAAGCAAAAGTCCAGAGAAAGAGCTAAACAATGAAGAGATAGTCAACTTAACTAATGTGGAATTTGAAACACTGGTAATCAAGCTTCTCACAGAACTGATTGAGCTCAGTCACAAAATGAAAGAACAAATGAAGGCTACTGAAAGTGAAATAAAGCAAAATATACAGGGAACTTACAGTGAAAAGAAGGAAATCAGAACTCAAATCAATGATTTGGAACAAAAGGAAAAAATAAACATCCAACCAGAACAGAATGAAGAAACAAGAATTCAGAAAAATGAAGAGAGGCTTAGGAAACTCTGGGACAACTTTAAAAGTTCCAATATCTGAATTATAGGGGTGCCAGAAGGAGAAAAACAGCAATAGATTGAAAACTAATTTGAACAAATAATGAAGGAAAATGTCCCCAATCTGGCGAAGGAAATAGATTTCCAAGAATTCCAGGAAGCCCAGAGAGTCCCAAAGAAGTTGGACCCAAAGAGTAATACACCAAGGCACATCATCATCAAGTTACCCAAGATTAAAGATAAAGAGAGAATCCTAAAAGAAGCAAGAGGAAAGGAGAGAGTTACTTACAAGGGAGTGCCCATTAAGCTATCAGCTGATTTCCCAAAAGAAACATTGCAAGCAAGAAGGGGCTGGAAAGAAGTATTTGAAGTCATGAAAGGCAAGGACCTACATCCAAGATTAATCTATCCAGCAAAGCTTTCATTTAGAATGGAAGGCCAGATAAAGTGTTTCCCAGATAAGGTCAAGTTAAAGGAATTCATCATCTCCAAGCCATTATTATATGAAATGTTAAAGGGACTTATCTAAGAAATTGAAGAAGATCAGAAACTATGAATAGTAAAATGACAACAACCTCACAACTATCAACAACTGAAGCTAAAAAATGAAAAAAAAACCAAAACCCTAAGCAAACAACTAGAACAGGAACAGAATCAGAGAAATGGACATCACATGAAGGGATTTCAGTGGGGAAGGGGGAAGGGAAGGGAAGAATAGCGGGGGAAAAGGTACAGGGAATAAGAAGCATAATTAGTAGGCATAAAATAGATGGGGACAGGTTAAGCATGGTATAAGAAACACAGAAGTCAAATAACTTATATGTACAACCCATGAACATGAACTAAGGGGGGGGAATTCTGGAGGGTTAGGGGTACAGGGCAGAGGAGGGATTAAGGGGGGGGAAATTGGGAAAACTATAATAGCATAATCTATAAAATATACTTAAAAACAAAAATATTTAAAGATTGTAAAATAAGCTTAAGATATGAATTTAATAACATTGATATAACATATTTTTAACTTAAAAATCACAAAGTAGTGAAATTTTGTGGAAAAACTACCAAGAGGATATAAGGGATTACTATTGTATTACTATTAAAGGGGTGTGAAATAAAACAGAAAAAGGGAAGAACCACTGCTTGGTAAGATCTCCACCAAATGCCCCCTGCTTCAATGTCCTTGTTTTACCCTTCCAGGTCTTTCCTTCAGGTCTGAAGATCTTTGCTTGCCAATGGATTAACAGCTGCTTCTTGGAGCTAGCTCTCTGGATTCTTAATGCTGAAGAGAAAGTCTGTCCTCAGAGGTTCGGGGAAGGATGTAGGATGCACCTGGGGCTCTGATGCTGTGCTTGGCTTTGTGGGGAGTGTGCTTCACACCCTGATCAGGCCAAAGGCCAGGAAGGACCATCAGGATGCAAAATAGAATCAAGAATGACTTTCTATGTTGATTAACAATAACTACCCAAATGAATCAGTGTATTTTTTTTCAAAATGATTAAAGTGACATCAGTGGAAAGACTAGGGAGATCTGAATGAAATTTATAGTTTCATGTGCTCCTTAAAATTTCTAGTTTTGACAAATGTGCTGAAGTAACATAAGATGTGAACATTAGGAGAAGGCAGGTGAAAGCAATACAGGGATCTCTGTAGTACCCTTCTATAAATCTAAAATTATTTTAAAATAAGAGGTTACAAAGCAAATTAAGTGCTGAAAATATTCTTTTTAGAAGGAGTGCTAGAGGAGTTGGGCTGAGAGATTTTGATGCCACATGGAGAGTGTCTGTCCAGCTCAAATATGGTGCCTAGACTGAGAAAATATTTTGTAGAGATGGTCCTTGAACCATGCATGTCAGATGCTGAGTGCATACAGTTGATTTTCTGGCAGATCAGTTTGAGAGTCCTATTATGGTGTGTTTGCACCTGGAGTTGGAGGCAGAGCTTTGCTCTGTCTCTTTTATGTCCTAATAATGCTCCCTTTCTGGCCACCCATTGAATTGGGTCCCTACTGCATTTCACACTTGGATTAACTCAATCATGCAAATTATGTCAAGCCTAAGAGAAATCAGGCTGTGGGCAAATAAGAAAATGCTAATAAAAACAAAAATATATACAGCCAGTTGTTGCTCATGGTCCTTAGATTCACGTGCTCTGGCTGAGTGAGGAAGGAAGGGGTAAACAGGTTTGAGTCATAAACATAAATAAAAACCACAGGGTTAATTAGAATCCCAAATCTTTTTTTTGATATATTTATTGATTATGCTATTACAGTTGTCCCTTTTCCGACCCTTCACTCAACTCCATCCTACCCACCCCCTCCCTCCCACATTCCCCCCCTATAGTTCATGTCCATGGGTCATACTTATAAGTTCTTTGGCTTCTACATTTCCTACACTATTCTCACCCTCCCCCTGTCTATTTTCCACCTATCATTTATGCTATTTATTCTCTGTACCTTTCCCCCCTCTCTCCCCCTCCCACTCCCCTATTGATAACCCTCCATGTGATCTCCATTTCTGTGGTTCTGTTTCTGTTCTAGTTGTTTGCCTAGTTTGCTTTTGTTTTGGTTTTAGGTGTGGTTGTTTATAACTGTGAGTTTGCTGTCATTTTTACTGTTCCTATTTTTGATCTTCTTTTTCTTAGGTAACTCCCTTTAACATTTCATATAATAAGGGCTTGATGATGATGAACTCCTTTAACTTGACCTTATCTGAGAAGCACTTTATCTGCCCTTCCATTCTAAATGATAGCTTTGCTGGATACAGTAATCTTGGATGTAGGCCCTTGCCTTTCATGACTTGGAATACTTCTTGCCAGTCCCTTCTTGCCTGTAAGGTCTCTTTGGAGAAATCAGCTGACACTCTTATGGGAACCCCTTTGTAGGTAACTGTGTCCTTTTCTCTTGCTGCTTCTAAGATTCTCTCTTTATTTTTAATCTTGGGGAATGTAATGATGATGTGCCTTGGTGTGTTCCTCCTTGGGTCCAGCTTCTTTGGGACTCTCTGAGCTTTCTGGACTTCCTGGAAGTCTATTTCCTTTGCCAGATGAGGGAAGCTCTCCTTCATTATTTGTTCAAATAAGTTTTCAATTTTTTGTTCTTCCTCTTCTCCTTCTGGCACCCCTATAATTCAGATGTTGGAACATTTCAAGATGTCCTGGAGGTTCCTAAGCCTCTCCTCATTTTTCTGAATTCTTGTTTCTTCATTCTTTTCTGGTTGGATGTTTCTTTCTTCCTTCTGGTCCACACCATTGATTTGAGTCCCAGTTTCCTTCCCATCACTATTGGTTCCCTGTACATTTTCCTTTGTTTCTCTTGGCATAGGCTTCATTTTTTCATCTGTTTTTCAAACAGATTCAACCAATTCTGTGAGCGTCTTGATAACCAGTGTTTTGAACTGTGCATCTGATAGGTTGGCTATCTGTTCGTTGCTTAGTTGTATTTTTTCTGGAGCTTTGAAGTGTTCTGTCATTTGGGCCTTTTTTTTTTTTTTTTGTCTTGGCGTGTCTGTTACTTAAAGGGGCGGAGCCTTATGTGTTCCCCAGAGTGGGGTAACACTGGTCACTGTGCTGTGACACTGTACCTGGGAGAGGGGCCGAGAGGGAGCAATGGCACCCGCTTCACTCTCCACCGGATTTCAATCTTTCACTCTGCTACCCAGAATCAAACTGGGCCCCTCTGGTGCTGGTTCCCGAGTGGGTGGGCTTGTGCACACTCTAGGCCCCTGTGGGTCTCTCCAATGACCTCTCCCATGAGGCTGGGAGTCTCTCCTGCTGCTGCCCCAACCCCCACGGGTATTTTCAATCAGAGGTTTGAGGCTTTATTTCCCCGAGTTGGAGCCCTGGGTTGCGCAGTCTGCTTTGCTCCCTGCCGTTTGTCCCGTTTATCTGTGCGTGAGTGTGGGGCCGCGGTGTGCTACCCGCGCTCTGCATGCTCCATTCTCCGCCACTCTGAGTCCGGCCCTCTCGGTTTATCTATGTGAATGTGGGGCCGCAGGGTCTGCTAGTGGTCAGACTGCCTGCCCCGTTCGTCCCACACTCCGCCAGTCGGTCCCGCCACGGCAACTGGAGTCCTCTCCGCCCCGGCTGCCCGTCTCTGCCCCTCCTACCGGTCTGGATGAATTTTTATTTTTATTTCCTTGGTGTCGGACTTCCTTGCCGTTTGATTTTCCGTCAGTTCTGGTTTTGGGAGGAGGCGCAGTGTGTCCACCTACGCCGCCATCTTGGTTCTCCATCCAGAATCCCAAATCTTGATTCACCTCTTTTGGTGGAATGAACTGGTTCCAACAAGATGAGCAGGACAGTTTCCCATACCACGCATTCCTTGAAATATTTTTTTTTGTCCTTACCAATCAGAGATTTTCATCAGACACTTTGTAGACTTCTTAATCTTCTTCCTCTGTAAACACCGTGACTCCTTGTCCCCACACCTCTGCCCTGATAGACCCTGTACTTGGCAGGGTCGTCTTGTAGAAACCTCTATCACACTTGCTCAGATCTCATTGTCACCTTGCAAGGCCCAGTTAAAACAAAATCTTTTAACTCAGAAGGCTTTCTGATGACTTTCGAGAGACAGATTTTCTCTCCGCCCTGAACTCTGTCGTGTTTTCCTGGCTCTTCATGGATGTCACTAACATTTATGGTTTGATGTCATACTCTTTTGTGTATATGAAGCTTCTTTCTGCCTGGAACTTAAGCTCCCTGATGGAGAAGGCATGCCACCTGGGTCTCTCCTGCCAGATCTGGCATGGCATCAAGGTTTATATTCACCATCTTGGGTATTCAGTGACTATTTTTGGAATAATTTACTTGGAATTTAGGCAGTAGATGAAAAAATGACCAAAATGGTAAAGGTTATCAGAGCTTCTAACTTTTATGGTAGTCCCCCCTTATCCCTGGTTTCACTTGCTGAGAGGTTTCAGTTATCTGAGGTTAACTGTAGTCCTGAAATAGTAAGTGGAAAATTTCAGAAATGAATAATTCATAAGTTTTACATTGCGTGCCATTATCAGTAGTGTGATGAAATCTTAAGTTGTCCCTCTGTCCCGCTTGGGTGTGAATCGCACTGCCTGCCGTTAGTCACTTAGTAGACAACTAGGTTATCAGATCATTTGTTGCTGTATTGTAGTACTTATGTTCAAGTCACCCTTATTTTACTTAACTATTGCCCCAATGTGCAAGAGTTGTGATGCTGGCAATTTTGATATGTCACACAGAAGCTGTAAGAGCTTCTTTTAAGTAGAAAGGTGTGTATGTGTTAGTAGGTATAGGGTTTGGGACTATCCACATTCACTGAAAGTCTTGGAGCATATGTTCCGTGGGTAAGGGGGGACTACTGTATTTCAGACTTGCTCCATACTCAGACAATTTGGTTTCAATTATCCATGGGCATAGAACAGTAGGCAAAGAAAGGAATCTACTGTGTATGTATTAAACAAAAACCAAATTATAAAGAACCAGAAATACACAGAAAGTGCTGGACCCTACTAGAAATCCTCAAGGGTGTGATTCCAGCTGATCCTTATCCCCTAGTGGGTGAACCTGAATATGTAGCAGGTGTCAGGTTGGATCCTACTCCCTCTTCAATCCTCACCTTACTCAGCCCTGGTCTCCTTTCCAGGGCTTAGACTACTTTGCTCTAAAGCTATTAACTTAAGATTCCTATATAGAAAATGTCCTGCATTCACAAATATGGATTAGATTTGCATTTACTGAATCTGGAAACTACATTTAAAACTTCTCTGTAACATTCACAACACCTATGGCATTCATAGCCTGGAAGAGAATTAAGATTGTTAGCTGAACAATCACACTGACCAGTAGAATAAGTTGACTTCACAGGAACTTTCTCCAACCTCACCTGTACTTCAGCTCCAATGCTCCTGGCATGCTGCTTGAGAATGCAATGTGAGGAGAGCACAGCTTAGAGCAAACAGTGCTATCCATAATAATTATGGTGGCAGTATAACCAATAATAATTTCTAGAATGACTTTCACGGAGTGCTTCCTATGGCCAGGTGCTATTATGCACATTATCTCATTTAATCCTTATGAAATCCTCAGGGGTAGATGCTAAATTATTGTCCTTATTGACTTTTTACACACAAGAAATCATAGGCTTTTGGAGATTCAGAAATCAGCAGGAAAAAACAGTGTTTCTCTTGGTCCTGTGGTCTTTCTCAGCTGTAAGGATGAGTCAGACATAGAGTGGAGACTTTGAGATATGCATTTGGTTACAGATGATGGTTGTTCTCAACAGAGGGACTAGAATATCACTGGTTCTTTCCTTTGGGTTCACTTAAACCATCTGGATTGACCAGAGTCTCATTCCATCTCCAGGGAGGAGGCTGATGCTGAGATTATTCACTATTGGCCTGCACTTCAGTGACCGTATGCAGATATAAGGAGTTCTCCTGAGGATTTACTCCAAGAGCTATGCTTTTCATAAGAGTAATAATTGTGGACTTTATTTCACTTTCATCTTTATCTTTCTGCTTCTTATGAAGAAAGCTTTCTGACAAATATTGGCAATAAAATTCTTCACCACAATAATTTTTATCTCTTTTTATTTCACCAACTCACTTATATTTAATGTCCTCCAAGTAGGTGGGCTAAAAATAACTTCCTATTCTCTCCACTTCTAGGTGATTGACACCCCTTTTTTTTCCCATTCAAACTGAGAGAAAATACCAGAGCTCAGCAGCAATCTTACTTCCAGAGGCTTGTTGGAACTCCACACACATGTACCCTGATAGATACAACAGGGATTAATGAGCCATGACCAGAAGTTTGATTTTTCTGTCAAGTGCTCCCATCCATTTTTAATAAACAGAAGAACAACATAAACTCCACTGCCTGCTCTCCTCAGTTGCAACTCAGGCAGTTGTTCCTGGTACCAAGAGTGTTGAGCTGAGTTATGATTCTAAACTGCTAACAAATGCTTTTATGAGCCCCTTTCCTCGGCTACTCTGGTGACTGACTTTGCTCTCCCCAGTTCCATTTCTTTGCCTCTGTTCAATATGGGCCACTCGGTGCTTTGCCAGGGAAAATCACCAAGTGTAATATCACATTTACAACTAAATGGCTTCAATTTATTGTCACTGGTGTAAAAATGCAAAACACCCACTGTTTTCCCTTTAAGTCATACTGTGTGATCTTTTGCAGAAAGCTGTCTCCTGCAATGACTAGACATTGAGCCAAGGTACAGGGAACTTAACAGTGGCAGATGGTGAGAAGCAGGTATGATCACAGAGTGATGCCTGATATCATGGCACTCATCCTCGGTTTTGATAAAGTCATCTTTTGTTTCCATGAAATACTTATTCTTACCCAAAATACTCCCTACCACAACTTACTTTGTCTATATTCACTGAGAAATTGTGTGACTTGAGAAATTGTGTGACTTGACTTACAGATGTTCATACTGTAAAAATGATTAGGATTAAGAATATTTTTCTTTGTTTTCCTTTGATTTTATAAAACACATTAGAATTTATGTGGGACATTTCTTTGTTTCCTGAAACAGTTGCTGAAAAGACCAGCTGCCTAAATCAAACTGACCACAGGATGTCACCAGTGTTCCATGAAAATTCCATGCAAAGGGCATTTACCTGGTAATGCAAAACTTGTTTCTTAAAGAAAAAAGGTCAAAGCACATATGTATGCCCACACCTACAATTTCAAATGGAATCTGGTTTTGCAGAGGCAGCCTCAGCATCATCATATAAAATCACAGCAGATCTGAACAGAGGTTGTCCTTGAAGAAGTGACACATACCAGTATAGCCACTAAACTTAACAGCCCAGAGCTGCTATTTAATTGCCCCTGAAGAGAAGTCACCCTGAGGTGAAGGTAATAACCAATACCAGATCTAATTTTTTTTACTTTAATTTTCTTTGAAAGCTTCATGCTCAAACAATGGGGTGACCAATATATAACAGAGTTATATGCTGCTTAAATACCTTCCTAGGACTAGGTATTCAGGAAATCCCCAAAATAAGAGTCTAAAATAGCCCAGAAGAGAAACATTTGAAAGGGACATGAATAGACATTTAACTTTATTAAGCAAAGAATTTAAAAAACAGGGATCAATTAAATAATGAGCTTAATCCTCTCTTGTGCTAAGGCAGGGGTGACACAGATATGGTGCAAAAAGGCAGTCAGAGGTAAGGTGGTGGAGGGACAGATCGTAGAAGACAACATGGTGGGAAGCCCAGCACCCATCAGTAACTGAATATTACAGAAGCAGAGTGTGAGACTCTGTTTGCAATACATTTCTTGTCTCTTCATGAATTCATAAGTCATAAAATTCTCCATGAAACACATAGTGACTGGGGGTGCTGGGTCGAGCCAGCCAAAGACCAGTGTAGCCTGTCTGTTCCTTTCTGGCCTGGATGCACCTGGTTTCAGAGGATTCCCGTTGGCTTCTGTTATCAAAGCTTTGTGAATTAAGTGAAGAAGTAGATTACTACCCTTATCAGTTCCACTGGTGTTATCATAGTCTTCACCTTTGCTAGATGGTAATATGGCCACAGTTTTGGAGAGTTTACTCCCTGTGAGGAAATAGCCCACGGGGCTTTGTTTTAAGAATGGTGTATCAAGAGTGTTCATAGAGACTGTTTTTTTGTTCTTTCCTTTGTATATGCATGTGTACAAATGTGAACTTCTGTTATTTTTAATAACTTAATGTAAGAAATGCTTTTATTGGTATGGAGGCTATGTCCTGAATTATGTCCCCCTGCCCCCTGCAAAATTCATGAGTTGAATTTCTAACCCCAAGTGCCTCAGAATGTGACTGTATTTAGAGATAAAGTCTTTAAAGGGGTAATTAAATTAAAATGAGGTCAAATGGGTAGGCACTCATCCAATGTGACTTGTGTGCTTATAAAAAGATCAGGGCACAGACACACACATAGGGGGAGACTGCTACCTACAACCTAAGAACAGTGGCCTAGGAAGAAACTACCCTGCTTACAGCTTGCTCTCAGACTTCCAGCCTCTACATTTGTGAAGAAATAAATTCCAATTGTTAAGAAGGTGAAGGGATTAGTCAAAGAACACATATGAAGGACCATAGACATGGACAATGGTATGGGGACTGACTATGGAAGGGTGGGCTGGGTCAGGGGGCAAAGGGGGAAAAACTGGGGCAACTGTAATAGCATAAAGAATAAAATATTTTTTAAAACACAAAATAACTAAAAAATAAAAAAGACCCCCCATTCTGTGGTAATTTGCTGTAACAGCTCTAACAAACTAATATAGAGGCTAAAGTATCTCAGCTTGATAATAACTAGTTATGTAGTACCAAGCACAGGCTCTTTGGTTAAATGCAGCTCGTATCTTAATAATAGTGTCTGTCACCAACCGAGAACTTGGTCAGTGCTGTGCAGTCTGCAGGAGACTTACATATATCGATTAGCACATGCAGCTGTCTGGGGTTGTTGTTCCCTCTTCTCAGATGAGAAAACTGAGGTGACAAACCCATCCTGTCAGAGTCCATGGTCCACACTCAACCACGAAAGAGAGTGAGGCATCTTGCAAACCAAGGGGAGGGAGGATCACAAAAAAGGGATCTTGGTTGAAAAGAGGTTGTGGCACTCTCTTCACAGTCCTCTGTTTTATCTATGAATTTCAGACAAAATATTTGAAACTTGTGTTGGTAAATTTTGAATAGAATCCATCTGCCATAAAGAACACATTGGTTACCCAGAGTCAAGCTGGAGGTCCACTCTTTAATCAGGGAATCACCTTTTTCTCTTTGTTTTTGGACACAAGTGGAACCCACAAGTGGAACCTTCTGGATCACCTAATATCACCAATTCCCTGTGGATTGCATTTAAAAAGCCACACTGAACAGGAGTGAACAGGGAAGTCAGTATTTGGTGAGTGAGGTCAGTGCCTGGAGCACTAGCCTGGATGTTGGTGAATCCATGATTCACATGAAATCAGGGAATTGTGGGACTGGATGGACCTTATAAATCCTCTGGTCCATTTAATTTATGGCTCTATTATAGCACTTATTTCAATCTGGACCAATTCAGCATGCAGTGTGGGTATAGGTGTGAACTTGCCCCCCAGAAACAGGGTTCCCCATTGTGCCCTTGGGGTTCACTCTACACAGCAAATACTAGAGTCCCTGAGAAGCAAAGTGTGGTGCCTTCCTTCTCAGGCTGTGGTAGAAACTGGGGCTTTGCCCCTGAGTTTGAAACTTGCTTGGGTTTGCATAGTTAGTGGTTGGACCAGCCTACAGGCTGGCTTGTCTCACGGTCCAAATGTTTTTTTCCACTACAAAACATGACCTTATACAACTATCTGGATTTATTAATAAAAAAGATAAACCCATAGACAATTTTTCTAAATACAAAGGATGTTGCTACTCTAAGAATGGATTCACTGTGACAGCTCCTTTAAATAGGAGGCTCCCTTGTGTATTAGAAATATGATTGGCTTTACAGAAACTCAACTTATAACTCTTTACAGCTCACATATTTTGTAAAGTGCAAGAAAGCACACAGAGATTTAGAACATACCAAATGGGTTAAATAGTCACACTCCAGAGAGTTGTCTCAGGGAAGCATCAGGGGTCCATGAGGAAGGGCTGGACTTCACTTCTCTGACTTGAGGGAGCTTCATTTACAGTAAGCACTGTGCTCAGTGCCCACGGGAATTGCGCCTTGTCACAGTCTGGTGAGGTAAGAACCATGATCCAACAGGGCTAGGTAATGTGCTCAAGGTCAGGTCCTTCACAGACCCAGGCCACTGTGAGCTTCACAAGAAAACAGGGACATTACCTTGAATATGAACTTGAAATTAAAAAATAAAAAAAATAGCAGCTAGATATTCATTGACTTACAACAGAGAAAACATATGGACCTTTGGAATTGTTTAATAACTGGAAACTAGTTTCAGACTTGAGTTTGGCATGGTTTTGAGGGGTCAGTCAATAGGAAAACAAGCTTATTCTTTTTTAAAAAATTTTTATTGTTATTCAATTACAGTTGTATGCCTTTTCTCCTCATCCCTCCACCCCACCCCAGCTGAACCCCTCTCCCTCCCCCACCTCCTACCTCCCCCTTGATTTCGTCCATGTGTCCTTTATAGTAGTTCCTGTAATCCCCTTTCCCCACTGTCCCCTCCCCACTCCCCCCTGGCTATTATTAGATTGTCCTTAACTTCAGTGTCTCTGGTTATATTTTCTTTGCTTTCCTCACAGACAAGCTTATTCTTAAGTCAGCTGCTGTGTTTTTGAGGTAATGCCATCATTTTGATGTGAGAGGAGACAGATAAAATAGGTGCAATTTAAACATTTTAGAACTAATTTATGCATAAAGTGAAATGTTAAAAAATCCATAGTTTGGATAATTGTGAAGAATTAAAAACATCCCATTTTAGAGATTAGAAAAATATTCAGGTCATTATTCATTCAACTCAGCCATTTAATTACATAAATGTCTTTTTCAAAATACTCTATATAGTCTCAGAGGAAATGTGTGAGTGCTGTATGTGGTGTCTTCTTTATAATAATAATAAGCAAAAAGTAAATACAATTTGGTGTTTAAATAAGTTTTCCTCTTTTCCTGGGCCACGTGGGCCTTTATTTTGCTTAATTAATCTGTTCATTGCTGGTGAGTGTCACCTCTCTGAAATGCTTTGGGATACTTAGATTTCCTGGGGTACAAGAGAATGGTCCATGTGGTATGATCCTGGATTGTATGGAAGAGATTTGATGAGCTCTTGGGGTGTCTGCCTGTTGTAAGCAGCCACAGTATATTACTTTCTGTGCTGGATTCACCAACACACGATTTATAAAAATCACAAAGCACAGTACAATGTAGCCCACTGGATGTGTGGCTCCTTTTTGCAGTGGCCTGCTCCTGTGCTGGGTATTAACATTTGTAACTGAATATTTAAGTCTAGTAACTTGCTTGGTTTTTCATGTTCTTCTTACTGCATGGAGCAGCTTCTACTCAGTAAGTCCTTCCTCTCTTCCTTCAGCTGTGTGTGTGTATGTCTGTCCACGGTTCCCTCCATAGATGTTATCCCTGGTAGGAGAAGCCTGAAGCTGGGGGTGGGTTGGAGGATGAGGGGTGAAGGCAGGGGCGACTGTCTTCCTTTGATGCCTTTTCAAGTGAGATGCTCTGACTAATGAAGAGCGGGGCTGGGTGTCTCTTTTTCAGAGATTGAGTCCATTACCCTCTTGGTTCCCACTAGCCTGTAGGCACCCAGCCTGCTTCCCAAATGGATGACTTCTGGCTCACTGTGTCACTCCATCCTGGTGCCAGTGGCCAGGAATAACCTTGCTTTTGTGTGTATTTATTTTGTTTTGAATTTCTCCATCTTTGTTCTTTCTACCTCCAAATCTTAGCCCCTGCTCACCAGCCCCATGTGGTGATGTTTCTTGAAATGTTAGATTCTTTCTTCCTGTGTACCCCTCCAGTTCTGGAAGCATTTTGTTTCTCTACTGCTTTGTGAAGCTGGTGCTGAGTCCGGATCCTTAGGGCTCTAAAGGCGAATTAATTATTAAACAGGAAGGGAGCAGTACTTTCAGCAGGAGCCAAGTAACTATACTTAAACTGCGACCTGGCACTGTTTTTCCCACCCTTGTGCTGTGGTTTGCTGAAGGCAACTGGAGATTTTTAGTCTAGTTTTAATCAAACATTTCTGTAAGTTTTCAGACAGTTTAGATTTGGCAGCAAGGTACTGGGCAGTCAGCCTTCATCACCTCCTGACCATTTGGACCAAAAAAAAAAAATTAAAATCAGAAGTTCTTTCCCAGCTCATAAATCAGTCTGAAAGTGCCCACTCCCAAGTGTCACCTTTACTGAGAAGAGGTTGGGATTTTCTCTCAAATATATTTAGGTATGTATATGTAATATATTTTTATCGATTAGTTCCTATTTGTGGAGAACGGTGCTTTTCAAATAAAATCATAAGAACATTGTCTTTGTTGCCTTACGATTATTATAATTGTTGCTTTAATTTAGGGGCTAAGTTGAAGATATCAAACCTTGTATTAAAAAATACTAATGAAGACACACTGCAAAATTTCTTAATTTCCTGAGTCTAGGCATTGATTCTTTTCAGACATTCACAACTCACAGGAATTGCTGGGTCCGCTGGGTCTGGACGTACCCTTAGAGCTGCATGAATGAGACAGTGGCAGTGTTTTCTAGAGAAACCCAAGCCTATATCAAAGGTATCAAAGTAATAGCCTGAAAGAGCCAGCTGCCCCCATGCAGGGCTCCCCATTTGATTTCCACTGGGCCTTTCCCAGTCTCAGCTGACTGGCTTTCCACAGGAAGCTTGATAGGAAGTGTGCTCAGCTCCATTAAGTCTCAGCCTGCACTGAACAGCAGTGCAGGCCTTTGGGGTGGGAGGGAGGGAGGTCTATCTGGGTGCAGCTGGGTGCGTAGGCAGGAGCGTGAAGCCTCTTCAAGAGGAAAGAGAACAAAGATTTGTTTAAAAATTTAGATTCATGCATATAAATTCAGAACAGGGCAAAAACAGTGAGCCCAACACATGCAACTGTCTTGCAGTCCTCCCGGTCGGTTTATGAAGCACTGTGGGTATGAGAACGCTTCAGGACTGAACACGCACAGCTGTCTCGCCCTTTGCAATGTGTTCAGAAACTCACCGTATACATCTTTTCTATTCTTAGAACTTTGTAAAAACCAAGGGATGTTCTGTGAGCCTTGCTATACAAATATTATTTCTAAATTCTTACTTTTCCCTTTAGAGATTAAAAAAAGTTTTTGAGCTCAAAATTCTTATTTTTAAAAATATATACAATTTTTACTTCATGTGTATTACCTACATCCTGACTATATGATTTCATTCAGCCAATACATTTAATTACAATAAGCAAAAATGTGAGATCCATTGGCTTATTTAAAATGATTAGGTAGAGGAAGCCCGATAAATTTACACTTCTAAGAATTTAACTAAACTCAAAACTTCAACATCTCCTATATTTTCCCTGACGTACCAACTTTTTCAGTGGCTCGCGTTTTCTCACTGTATCGCCCCTCATCTCTGTACTGAGGCTGTTGTGGGTGTCCCATTCTCAGGATGTCATGCTTGGTCATGTTATTTAGGATTTGATAATGGCCACTCTTAATCATTATTCTTCTCACTATAATAAATAACTTAAAACCCAGATTAAAAGTAACATATTCATCATCACCAATATTTGGAAAATATGTTTATTAAATGGACAACTTGTGTACATTTTGATTCATTCATCATGTCCCATTTTCTTTCCAGAAACTATATTAGAATTGGTTTTAAAATTAAGTGATATGATTTCTGGTTTTTGACAAAGCAAAGATTCTAGTTCTTTTTGTTTGAAAATGGATTAATATTCCTATCTCTTAACCGTGGAAAGCTTGTAATACACACTTCACAAAAATACTTCATTTAAATTAAGCTCTCAGAAGCTGGCCTATGTCTTCTATGTTTAGCTATTAAAGCACACTGGAAAAGTGCTTTCACTGACTTGGAAAGTATAAGTAGCCAACAAAAATGACAGCATGTAAACAGAAAAATAAAAGGAATACAGAGCATGTCAGATATACATGTACTGCTTTTTCAATACCTTTTCCCCCCTCTAGCCATAAGGATGACTCTAAAAATATTGTAAAACTTACAGTTTCCTGAGGACTTTCTCCCCTTGGCCACCAGAAAGAAAGTTAGGAGATGTGTATTTTGGTATAATTTATGTCAAATATGAGGAATATTTATTTAGTTGCCTGAGCAGTTAGTTGTCACCTTTTGTTACTTGATTTTCCAAACCACCAGTGCCCGGCAGCACAGGCTTCTCCGCCTCGGGAATGGCTCCGATTCTTGGGAGAGCCCAGCCGGTCTGCCAAGCCATCCACCGTCTCTGCAGGTGTATGGGCTGCAGCCCTAGGCAAGACTGTTCCTGCCTTCCACAAAGGTCTTGGAGCCCTGGTGCAGTCCAGATGGTTCCAATTTGAGGCCTACACTCAGCGCTGGAGCTGTATTGAGTTTCTTCCCTGAAACCAACAAAACCTGCTTCAGCATTTTGCTTGGATTAAAATATTTGTCCCTTTTTTCACAGGGCAGAAGGAGGACTCCTGAAGCCTCCAAAGGAAGGAAATCATTACAGGGCCTACAGAAGTAGGTCATGTGCGACAGCTGCTCATCGTTTAAGAGGAAGAAACACGGGACCTCAAACCTGGAACACAGCTCTTTCAAAATGCTGTGAGCAGCCCAAGAAAAACATCCTCCCGAGGCTTATCTAATAACCATGATCTGTAATCGTCTCAATGTGTGCTCACGTTTCCTTCACCGTTTGCACCTACTTCCCTAACGAGATGCTGAAACAGAACACAGAGAAATTTAATGAAAGGGATTTAATAGTTTGTGTTAAAGCTAATATGGATCATTAGAAGCTGTCCTTTTTATAAACAATGAAGATATGTTTCCCTCTTTTTTGGTGTAAAGTCATTCTGTGCAGGACCTGGAAACACTCAATAATGATCTGTAGAACATGCATGAAAGACAATTAAAGTGCCACTTAAAAAGTCTGTTTTCCTCACATATTTGGTTTCTTGCTAAATAAACTTATAAGGATAATACATGTGTAAGCATATGCTATATTATAAAAAATAACACATGTTTGCATTTCATTAAAAAATCAAAGAACAGACATCTTATAAGTGTTTGGGGCTTTTATAAGCTTGGGGAATATCAGAAGTGATTAGTTAAATCAGGACCACACTTTCTGTTCTTTAGTTCATACTATAGTAATAGGAAAACCACTATTTTGTGGTGGGGGACATAAAATTAATAGTTCACAGTGCCATTAAAGGCACAATGACAACCTTTAAAAGCTGTAAGTAAAAAATAGTATGTTTTGCTCTGATTCAGGTATTTTTAGAAATTTATTTTTTTAATGGCAGCAGGCACTAGGCAGAGACAAGGCTTTGGAGTTGCATACTTTTTGAAATGAACTAAACATACTTGAGAAAATGAAATCTACTTGACTCCGACTTTGTAAATAGAATTTGCTCCCTTGCTCTCCTTTTTAAAGACAAATGACTCCTTTTTATAAGGTATAGTTTTGGCAGAATTTGATGAAAAATTCTTATACCCTCATAACATTTCCTCTGTGCACTGAGGGAAAGGGGTGGGTAGGGATACAGATTAAAATTATTCTACTTATTCTTGTAGACTTGAAAGCTTCTGCGTGAGTTTTGAGGAGTAGCCTCAGGCAAAACTTGCTATCAATGAAGGCCAGGAACAAAAACATTTAAAAGCAGATTACAAATCCTTCCCAACAAAGCAAAATCAAATCACAGATCGATAAGTGCAGCTGGGTTTAAATTGTTTCCTTAAAAGGTCTTTAAAAACTTTTTTGAATGATAGGCTGGAGGCTGAACCTTTTATGCTTTGGAGCAATCTCCTTCTGGAAAAGACTTTCCCGTCTCATTCAGGGGGCCTCTCTTGGGATGAGCCAGAATGCTCTCTTCTTGCTTAACATGGGCTCCATGGCTGGAAAAGGCTGGCAACGTGATATCCAAGAAAGGGAAAGATGTTGTTTGATGTTGTGTCAAGCACTGTAAGATACTTTAGCTACAAGTCCCAATAGCATAGCTGACTTCCTGTGGTTATCTGTTAGCTCTTTGTGAAATGCCCAAGCTAGGGTGGGTATTATAGCTCTAAAATCAACTTGGAAATTAAAGAAAATCCTCATAAAGAAACGCCCCCAGACACTAGGTCATTTAAGCTCAATGACAGAAATGTGCTGGGTAGACTGTGCTATCTAGAAGAAGGCCACGTAGAGGCCAAGGAGGCATACCTACCAGCATAATACTAAACTCAGATGCCTAGCTCTTTGTTTTTCCTTTTTTTATTTTTAAAAAATTTTTATTGTTGCTCAATTACACTTGTCTCCATTTTCTCCCCCCACTCTACCGCAGCCAAACCCACCTCCCACCCCACCTCCACCCTCCCCCTTGGATTTTTTCCATGTGTCCTTTATAGTAGTTTCTGGAAACCCACTCCTCGCTGTCCCTTCCCCACTCCCCTCCGGCTATTGTTAGATTGTTCTTAACTTCAATGTCTCTGATTATATTTTCTAGGCTTTTTTATTCTGTTGATTATGTTCCAGTTAAAGGTGAGGTCACATGGTATTTGTCCCTCACGATCTGGGTTATTTCTCTTAGCATAATGCTCTCCACTTCCATCCATGCTATCACAAAGGGTATGAGCTCCTTCTTTCTCTCTGCTGTGTAGAATTCCATTGTGTAAATGTACCATAGTTTTCTGATCCACTCATTTGCTGGTGGGCGCTTAGGCTACTTCCAGTATTGGCTTTTGTCAAATGTGCTGCTATGAACATTGGGGTGCACAGGTTCTTTTGGATTGGTGTTTCAGGCTTCTTAGGGTATAATCCCAGCAGCAGAATTGCTGTGTCAAAGGGCAGTTCCATTTTTAGTTTTCTGAGGAAATTCTTCCATACTGTTTTCTACAGTGGCCTCACCAGTCTGCATTCCCACCAACAGTGCACTAGGGTTCCCTTTTCTCCGCATCCTCTCCAACATTTGTTTGTGGATTTGTTTATGTTGGCCACTCTGACTCGTGTGAGATGGTACCTCACTGTGGTTTTAATTTGCATCTCTCTGATGGCTAGTGATGCTGAGCATCTTTTCATATGTCTCTGGGCCCTCTGTATGTCTTCCTTGGAGAAGTGTCTGTTCAAGTCTTTTGCCCATTTTTTAATTGGGTTGTTTGTCTTCCTGGAGTGGAGCCTGTGAGTTCTTTATATATTTTGGAGATTGAACCCTTGTCCGAGGTATCATTGGCAATTATGTTTTCCCATACTGTTGGCTCTCTTTGTAATTTGGTGCTGTTTTCTTTAGCTATGCAGAAGCTTTTTATTTTGAGGAGGTCCCATTTGTTTATTCTTTCCTTTATGCCCCTTGCTTTAGGGGACGTCTCTGTGAGGATGTTGCTGCATGGAATGTCTGAGATTTTCCTGCTAATGTTCTCCTCTAGGACTTCTATGGTGTCATGACTTATATTTAAGTCTTTTTTCCACCTTGAATTTATTTTTGTGTATGGTGTAAGTTGGTGATCGAGTTTCATTTTTTTGCACGGAGCTGTCCAGATCTCCCAACACCATTTATTGAGGAGGTTATTTTTACTCTGATTTATGCTTCTTCCCCCTTTGTCAAATATTAATTCACCATAGAGACTCGGGTTTATTTCTGGGCTCTCTGGTCTGTTCCATTGGTCTATGTGCCTGTTTTATGCCAGTACCGGGCTGTTTTGATTACAGTGGCCTTGTAATACAATTTGATATCAGTTATTGTGATCTCCCCTGCTTTGTTCTTTCTCAAAATTACTGCAACTATTTGGGGTTGTTTATGGTTCCTTATAAATTTCTGAAATGTTTGTTCTATATCTGTGAAATATGTCATGGGTACTTTAATAGGGATTCCATTGAATCTATAAATCGCTTTGGGTAGTATGGCCATTTTGATGATGTTAATTCTTCCAATCCATCAGCATGGTTCATGCTTCCTTTTGTTTGTGTTTTCCTTATTTCTTTCTTCACTGTTGTGTAGTTTTCTGAGTACAGGTCTTTTACCTCCTTGGTTAGGTTTATTCCTAGATACTTTATTTTTCTTGTTGCTATATCGAATGGGATTTTTTCCCTGATTTCTGTTTCTGATGGTTCATTGTTGGTGTAGAAGAATGCCTTTGATTTCTGAATATTGACTTTGTATCCAGCTGTTTTGCCAAATTCATTTATTAGGTCGAGTAGTTTTTTGGTGGAGTCTATAGGATTTTCTATGTACACAAAATCATGTCATCTGCAAACAATGAGCTTTCCTTCGTCCTTTCCACTTTTGATGCCTTTTTTCTTCTTTTTCTTGTCTGATTGCTGTGGCTCAGGCTTCCAGTACTATGTTGAATAGCAGTGGTGAAAGCGGGCATCCTTGTCTTGTTCCTGATCTTAGTGGGAAAGCTCTAAGTTTTTGTCCATTGAGTATGATGTTGGCTGTAGGTCTCTCGTATATTGCCTTTATTATGCTGAGGAATGCTCCCTCTATTCCCACTTTGCTGAGTGTTTTTATCATAAATGGGTGCTGTACCTTATTATCAAATGCTTTTTCTGCATCTATGATATGATCGTGTGATTTTTGTCTTTTGTTTATGTGGTGTTTTTTGTTTATTGATTTGCAAATATTATACCATCCTTGCATGCATGGGATCCTTGCATACACTTGATCATGGTGTATGATCTTTTTAACGTATTGCTGGATGTAGTTTGCAATGTCTTGTTGAGGATTTTAGCATCTATGTTCATCAGCGATATTGGCCTGAAGTTGTCTTTCTTTGTTATGTCTTTATCTGGTTTTGGGATTAGGATGATGCTGGCTTCATAAAAAGAGTTTGGGAGTCTTCCATCTTCTTGAAGTTTTTAGAATAATCTCTGGAGGATGGGGGTTAGTTCTCCCTTAAATGCTCTGTAGAATTCTCCTATGAAACCATCTGGTCCAGGGCTTTTGTGTATCAGAAGCTGTTTGATTACTGTTTCAATTTCATCAGGTGTTATTGGTCTGTTCAGGCTTTCTGTTTCTTCTTGAGTTTTGGAAGATTATATTTTTCTAGAAATTTGTCCATTTCACTTAGGTTTTCAAATTTCTTGGCATACAGTTCTTCCTAGTAATTTCTTACATTCCTTTGTATTTCTGTGGAAGCAGTTGTAATCTCTCCTCTTTCATTTCTGATTTTGTTTATTTGGGTCCTCTCTCTTTTTTTTTTTTTTTTTTTTTTTTTTTTTTGGTGAGCCTGCTTAAGGGCTTGTCGATTTTGTTTATCTTTTCAAAGAACCAGCTCCTGGATTCATTGATCCTTAGAATTGTGCTTTTAGTCTCTATGTTGTTTCATTGTGCTCTGATCTTGGTTATTTCCTTCTTCTACTTGCTCTGGGCTGTCTTTGTTGTTGTTCCTCCAGTTCTTGGGGGTGTAGGGTTGGGTTGTTTATTTCAAATGTTTTTTTTGTTTGTTTGGTTTTTGGGTTTTGGTTTTTTTAGGTAGGCCTGTCTCACTATGAACTTCCCTCTCAGGACTGCCTTTGCTGTTTCCCATAAGGTTTGGATTGTCGAGTTCATTTTCATTTGTTTCCAGAAACTTTTTGATTTCCTCCCTAACCCCATTCTTCACCCATTCATTGTTTAATAGCATGCTATTCAATCTCCATGATTTTGAGTGTTTTGGGGTTTTTTCCTTGAGGTTCGTTTCTCATTTCAGTCCCTTGTGGTCAGAGAAAATGCTTGATATGATTTCAATTTTCTTGAATTTGTTGAGGCTTTTTTTGTACCCTGTCATGTGCTCTATCTTGAAAATGTTCCATGTGCTTTTGAAAAGAATGAGTGTTTTGCTTCTTTGGGATGAAAGGTTCTATATATATCAGTTAAGTCTATTTTATCTAGGGCATTGTTCAATGCCACAATATCTTTTTTGATATTGTGTTTGGAAGATCTATCCATTTTTGACAGTGGGGTGTTGAAATCCCCTACTATAATTGTGTTGCTGTCAATATCTTTCTTGAAGTCCTCCAAGACTTTCTTTATGTATTTGGGTGCTCCTATGTTGGGTGCATATATATTTATGATGTTTATGTCTTCTTGATGGATTCTTCCCTTGAGTATAATGAAGTGACCTTCTGGGTCTCTTTCTATGGCTCTTTTTTTTTTTTTTTTTAAGTCTATTTTGTCTTATATGAGTATTGCTACCCTGGATTTTTTTTTTCCTGTCTATTTGCTTGCAATATTTGTTTCCAGCCTTTCACTTTCTGTCTGTGTAGGTCTTTTGGTCAGAGGTGGGTCTCTTGTAGGCAGCATATGTGTGGGTCGTGTTGTCTTATCCATTCAGCTATTCTGTGTCTTTTGATTGGGTCATTTAGTCCATTTACATTTAAGGTTATTATTGATAGGCACTTACTCATTGCCATTTTTTCATACCTGTGTTCCTCTCTCTTTCACAGTTTTTCTTCCTGTTCTTAAAGCAAAACCTTTAGCATCTCTTGCAGTGCTGGTTTGGAGGAGGTATATTCTTTGAGGCTTCTTTTGTCTGGGAAACTCCTTATTTGGCCTTCCATTTTAATTGAGAGCCTTGCTGAATAGAGCAGTCTTGGTTGCAGGCCTCTGGTTCTCATCACTTGGAATATTTGTTGCCATTTCCTTCTGTCTTGGAGCATTTCCATTGAGAAGTCAGCTGCTAGTCTTATTGGGGCTCCCTTGTATGTTACTTCCTGTTTTTCCCTTGCTGCCTTTAAGATTCTCTCTTTGTCTTGGAATTTTGCCAGTTTAATTATGATGTGTCTTGCAGTGGGTCTCTTTGGGTTCCTCTTGATTAGGACTCTCTGTGTTTCCTGGATATGTTGTGACTTTTTCTCTCATCAGATTAGGGAAATTTTCCATCATTACTTTTTCAAACATGTTTTCTATCCCTTGCTCTTCTTCTTCTCCTTCTGGTGTCCCTATTATATGGATATTATTACGTTTCATGTTGTCCTGACTTTCCCTTAACCCCTCTTCATTCTTTCTGGGCCTCTTTTCCTTTTCTTGCTCATTCTGGGTGTTTTTCTCTACCTTGTTGTCCAGCTCGCTGACCCAATCAATCGTCTGCTTCATTGAGGCTCCTTTTGATTCCTTCTACTGTGTTCTTCAGTTCAGTAATTGTATTCTTCATTTCCTCTTGGCCCTTGTTGATAGTTTCTATTCCCTTTTTCATGTTGATATAGTTTGCAGTGAGTTCACTGTAGTTTCCCTGTAGTTTTTGGTAATTCTCTGTGAGCTCATTAAGCTTCCTAATAACCATCGCTTTGAACTCAGTATCTGAAAGTTGACTTGCCTGTATTTCATTTAGCATTCTTTCTGAGGCTTCCTCCTTTCCTTTCATTTGGGTATTGTTTCTTTGTCTTCCCATTGTTTGTGAGACTCTTCCTGTTAGCCTCTGCCTCTTAAGTTGCTCTGTTCTGACCCCCTGGATTTATGGTGTAAATTTCCGTGGTAGAATACCTATGAGATTCAGTGGTACAGTCTCCTTGATCTCCTGAGCTCACTGGTCTTGGGCTGTCATTTATGTTGGCTCTGTGTATGTCTTTGGTTTTTGTTTTTTGTTGGGTCTTTCTTTGGTGGGCCCTTCCCATCAACTGGTTATCTGAGGGTCAGTCTGTCCACCACCTCTTGTCTTCTGTTGTGCAGGTGTGGGCAGGTTTTTTTGGAGGTGGTTCTTCCGTGTGTACCAGGTTTTGAGGCTTTTCTCTTGCTGTTATTCAGTTGTTTTTTCTGAGTAATTTCTACACTATTTAGTTGTATTTCTAGATAGGTCCTGGGTTGAGTTAGTGTGGTTTCCACTCCCTCCTTTACCTTCTTCTGTTGTTATGTGTTGGTGGTTCCTTTGTTGGCACATTTCCTCTTCCAGGAGGTATCCTGGTGTTCACATCTTACACTTACTGGTCTGATTTTTCATTGTCCTCTACAATTTTTGTTCTCCAATTTCATATGCTGGGGTACTGTTGACTGTTCCCTATGTTCCTCAGAAGATCAGCTAGATGTTTCACCCACGTGCAGGGGGAAGTGGACTCTGCTCCCAGCTATCTCACCACCATCTTTCCTCCCCATACTATTCTTAACATGCCCCTGTCTATTCCGTACCTACGAACTTTTATTTATTAATCCCTGCACCTTTTCCCCCATTCTCCCCTTCCCCCTCCCAACTGATAACCCTCTGAATGATCTCCATATGTATGATTCTGTTCCTGTTCAGCTTGTTTGTTTAGTTTGTTTTTTAGGTTCAGTTGTTGATGGTTGTGAATTTATTGCCATCTTAATGTTCATAGTTTTGACCTTTTTCTTATATAATTTCCTTTATCACTTCATATAATAATGGCTTGGGAAGATGAACTCCTTTAGTTTCACCTTGTCTGGGAAGCACTTTATCTGCCCTTCAATTCTGAAAGATAGCTTTGCGGGATAAAGTAATCTTAGTTGTAGGTCCTTGCTTTTCACCACTTTCAATACTTCTTTCCAGTCCCTTTTAGCCTGCAAGGTTTCTTTTGAGAGATCAGCTGACAGTCTTATGAGAACTGTTTTGTAGATATTTATCTGCTTTTCTGTTGCCGTATTTAAGATTTTCTCTTTACCTTTAATTTTTGACATTTTAATTTTTATATGTCTTAGTGTGGTCCTCTTTGGGTCCATCTTGTTTAGGACTATCTGTGCTTCCTGGACTTGTATGTCTCTTTTCTTCACCAAATTGGGGAAGTTTTCTGTCATTATTATTTCAAATAAGTTTCAATTTCTTGCTCTTCCTCTCCTCTTTTAACATCCCTATGATTCGGATGTTTGTACATTTGGAGTTGTCCCAGATGTCCCATAGCCTCTCTTCACTTTTTTAAAATTCTTTTTCTTCTTGCTATTCTGATTGAACACTTTTTTTCTTCCTCATGTTCCTAATTGTCAGTTTGATTCTTGGCTTCATCCTGCTGGTTGAAATCTGCTGGTTCCCTGTAGATTTTTCTTTATTTTACTTAATGTAACCTTCATTTCTGCTTGGGTATTTTTTATGCTGTTGAAGTACCCAGTGAGTTCCTTGAGCATCCTAATAACCAGTGTTTTGAACTATGTCTCTTATAGGTTGCTTATCTCCATTTCATTTAGTCCTTTTTCTGGAGTTTTGTTCTGTTCTTTCACTTGGGCCACATTTTTTTGTCTCCTTATTTTGGCAAGCTCCCTGTGTTTTTTTCTTTGTATTAGATAGAGCTGCATTGACTCCCTGTCTTAGTAGCATGGCCTATTGTAGAAAAGCACACCTGTAAGTTGTATGGGGGAGTGCTTTTGGTAATTTCCAAGGTGTGGTAACCCATATCACTGCTCTGTGGCTCTGTGTGAGGGAGGGCTCAGAGAGGAGACAATGCCGCTGCCTGGCCTGTGGGGTTTTGTCCAGAAGGATGTTGTCTCCTGGCTCTTGCCCTCTTGCCAGTCACTTCAGTTTCTCCCTGTATGCTTCTGGTGCTATTCCAGCTGTAACCCTGTTCTGAGTTCCAGAGGGGTGAGTCTAAGTCCTAAGTCCATTGTGGACTCTTTAAGAGGAGTTTCGGAGAATCCCAGTCTCTCCTGCTGCTCAAACCCCCCACTAACTTTTACAACCAAAAGTTATGGGGACTTATCTTCCTGGTGCTGGAATCCTGGGCTGAGTGGTCTGGTCTGGGGCTGAAATCCCTCATTTCTGAGGTATCCCTCCCAATTTTTATCTACCACACATGGATGCGGGACCACCCATTCTGTGTCTCCTCACTTCTCCACACCTCTCCACATCTTTGCACTCTCCATGCCTCTCCACCTTTCCGTGCATCTCTGCATCTTCAACCCTGCTGCACATCTGGATGAATGTGGCTTCTTTAAATTCTTGGTCGTTGAACTCTTGGGAACCAAGATGGCGGCGTAGGTAGACACACTGTGCCTCCTCGCACAACCAGAACTAACAGAAAATTGAACAGCAAGGAAGTCCAACACCAAGGAAATAAAAAAAATAAACATTCATCCAGACTGGTAGGAGGGGCGGAGACAGGGACCGGGGCGGAGACGGGGACCCGGGCGGAGAGGACTCGCGTTGCCGTGGCAGGACCCAGACTGGTGGAGCATGGGACAAACAGGGCAGGCAGTCTGACCACTAGCAGACCCTGCGGCACAACATTCTCGCACAGATTAACGGGACAAACGGCAGGGAGTGAAGCAGACCGCATAACTCAGGCAAACCTCTGATTGAAAACTCCTGTGGGGGTTGGGGCGGCAGCAGGAGAGACTCCCAGCCTCATGGGAGAGGTCGTTGGAGAGACCCACAGGGGCCTAGAATGTGCACAAGCCCACCCACTCGGGAACCAGCACCAGAGGGGCCCAGTTTGATTCTGGGTAGCAGAGTGAAAGATTGAAATCCGGTGGAGAGTGGAGCGGGAGACATTGCTCCCTCTTGGCCCCTCCCCCATGTACATCGTCACAGC
Organism: Desmodus rotundus; assembly: GCF_022682495.2. NCBI lineage: Eukaryota > Metazoa > Chordata > Mammalia > Chiroptera > Phyllostomidae > Desmodus > Desmodus rotundus. The sequence continues at coordinate 97,956,648 of NC_071391.1, read as the reverse complement.
ACAGCCACCAGTGTAACCCCGCTCCGGGGAACATATAAAGCTCCGCCCCTTTAAGTAACAGACACACCGAGACAAAAAAAAAAAAAAAAATGGCCCAAATGACAGAACACTGCAAAGCTCCAGAAAAAATACAACTAAGCAAGGAAGAGATAGCCAACCTATCGGATGCACAGTTCAAAACACTGGTTATCAAGACGCTCACAGAATTGGTTGAATCTGTTTGAAAACCAGATGAAAAAATGAAGCCTATGCCAAGAGAAACAAAGGAAAATGTACAGGGAACCAATAGTGATGCGAAGGAAACTGGGACTCAAATCAACAGTGTGGACCAGAAGGAAGAAAGAAACATTCAACCAGAAAAGAATGAAGAAAAAAGAATTCGGAAAAATGAGGAGAGGCTCAGGAACCTCCAGGACATCTTGAAACGTTCCAACATCCGAATTATAGGGGTGCCAGAAGGAGAAGAGGAAGAACAAAAAATTGAAAACTTATTTGAACAAATAATGAAGGAGAGCTTCCCTCATCTGGCAAAGGAAATAGACTTCCAGGAAGTCCAGGAAGCTCAGAGAGTCCCAAAGAAGCTGGACCCAAGGAGGAACACACCAAGGCACATCATAATTACATTCTCCAAGATGAAACAGAAGGAGAGAATCTTAGAAGGAGCAAGAGAAAAGGAGACAGTTACCTACAAAGGGGTTCCCATAAGACTGTCAGCTGATTTCTCCAAAGAGACCTTACAGGCAAGAAGGGGCTGGCAAGAAGTATTCCAAGTCATGAAAGGCAAGGACCTACACCCAAGATTACTGTATCCAGCAAAGCTATCATTTAGAATGGAAGGGCGGATAAAGTGCTTCTCAGATAAGGTCAAGTTAAAGAAGTTCATCATCACCAAGCCCTTATTATATGAAATGTTAAAGGGAGTTACCTAAGAAAAAGAAGATAAAAAATAGGAACAGTAAAAATGACAGCAAACTCACAGTTATTAATGATCACACCTAAAACAAAAACAAGAGCAAACTAGGCAAACAACTAGAAGAGGAACAGAACCATAGAGATGGAGATCACATGGAGCGTTGTCAATACGGGAGTGGGAGGGGGAGAGGGGGGAAAGGTACAGAGAAAAAGTAGCATAGATGATAGGTGGAAAATAGACAGGGGGAGGGTAAGAATAGTTTAGGAAATGTAGAAGCCAAAGAACTTATAAGTATGACCCATGGACATGAACTATAGGGGGGGAATGTGGGAGGGAGGGGATGGGCAGGATGGAGTGGAGTGAGGGGGGCAGGAAATGGGACAACTGTAATAGCATAATCAATAAATATATTTTAAAAAATTTCTTGGTTGTTGGATTTCTATACAGCTCGATTTTCTGGCAAATCTGTGTGATATTTGCTTTGTAGCCTAGTTGTAATTTTTGCTGTAGTTGTGTGAGGAGGCAAAGCATATTCACCTTTGAATAAGCACATGTCCAACTTGATGGGAAGCCCATAAATAGAATGAAATTTTGCCACTTGTGACAATATGGGTAGATTTAGAGGGCATTATGATAACTGAAATAAGTTAGTAGATAAAGACAAATACTGTATAGTTTCATTTATATATGGAATCTATAAATAAAACAAAACCAAAACAGACTCAAAGGAACAAAGACCAAAGGGATGGTTACCAGAAGTAGTGGAGTGGGGTGAGGGGATGGAGGAAATGGAGAAGGAGAATATAATAAAAAATATTGTGATAAATTTGTTTGGTAACAGATGATTACAGTATTAGAGGGGCTATCACATTGTAGGATATAAAAATGTCAAATTACTATATTGTACACCTGAAATTAATATAACCAATATAAGATTATATACCAATTACTGTTACCTTTAAAAAAAGATAATTAAAAACACCAGGTGTGGTGAGTGATCCTCGCAGCAATAACTAATAGGTGGAGAATAATCCTCTGCTCAAATCAAGCACATGGGAGCTTGACCACTCTTCCTCTCTTTCTCCCAAAACATCATTTTCTCCCCATTATTTGGGGTTTCAAAAGGAAACAAAAGATATGTACTTTATTTATTTTATTATCATATTTATTTTGGTGTAAAAGCACTCTAGGCTTGAACACTGAACTGCAGCCTGGATCAAATTTATAATATACCAGGATTGGGCATAAATAGGAAGCCACCCAGTGTAGCGAGGACAATGTTTACCACGCAGGATGAGGACACACCACAGTGAGTAATCGTCCTGCTGACCCACAGGAAGAAAGTGCGATGATGTCACCATCCCTTCTAATTCTGAGGGGTGTGACACTTACCATGTCAAGGCCATCATCACCTTACTGCCTTATCTGGATTTTCTTTGGACAGAAGATTCTGGACTATGTTCAAGCATTGCTCATCCTCTTTTTTTACCCAATAATTTTTTTAAGTATGATAACTTTGTGTGTGTGTGTTCAATAAGCATTTAATTTTTTTTCTTATTCCCATCACCCCCACCCTTTGGCACCCTTTGGAACCAGCTTGTTCTCTACATCTATGGGTCTGTTCCTGTTTTGTTTTATTTGCTTATTCATTTATTTGGGGGTTTTTTTAGATTCCACATATAAGTAAGATTATACTTCATGTAAGAAGTTTTAACACTTAAATTATTATTCACAAGATTCATGTCTTTATTTTACTTATTATTTTATTTTACTTAATATTTATTTATTTTCCTAGGTAGAAGGAAACTTCTACCTAATGGAAGAAGAAAGGGGTTGTGGGGTTTCATGAGTGGCCTTCCAAGGGAATTCAAACAACCCAGGTGCCATGCAGTTCAACTGAGGCTTTATTTAGCCTCCTTGTCTGTCCCACAAGCCAGAGGGAGAGTTTCACAATTGTGACAAGCAAAGCATTGGTGGGCTTGTTGGGTTTTTTTAAAGGATAGAGTCCCCAGCTGCCACTATGTTACTGTCACTTTTCTCCATGCCTATTAGAGCTTGGAAATCACCTACTATCAGAACATTTAAGCTGCCAGTTCTAACAGTCTCTTGGCCTAGGAATTAAACAATTGGAACTCTGCTGCAGTATGCAGTACTGGCAGGAGCATTCTGTTAAAATGTGTGTGAATAATGTTGGTTTTCCAAGACCTGAATGAGAGCTATGATCTTCAGCACTGGTATTTTAAAAAACTTTCATTGAAGTATAATATACATACAGAAAACACATACATACACATTTATCCTTGATTTTCTCATCACCATTTTATTTGTTATTTTAATTAATAGATCCATATACTTCCAAAATAAACAGAAGGTAAGGTGTATTTTTATTATCCATCATTAAAATTATATATATGTACACATACATATCTGTGTATATACATATATACGTATATGTGTATATATAGGTATATATATGTATGTATAGAGAGGAGAGGGAGAGAAGACCTTAGTCTTTGAATGAAGGCTCATCCACAATGAGTAAATAAATGTACAGTTTTTTAAGCTGCGAAATCCATATTAAGTACACAAATGATAGCTAGATTTTCTATTGTTCCTCACATTCTGCTTTCATTTCAACTCCTCTGTCAAACCACATACTTATTTATCCTCTCCACATATGGTCTTGGGATATTTCTCTTTAGTAGGAAAGCAATACTGATGAGCATCTCTGTTTTATTTTGTCAAACAACAGAATATCTGGTCTTTGGCCAGAATTTGTTAATCTGTTATTATGGCTCTGTCCCAATATATCTTGGAAAGGCTGTTTTCCAACACATTCTTGGGTTCATACTTTTTATCAATGGTATTCATCCACTTGTTATTGATGTCAAATATCAGCACCATTTTTCTGTATGGTGTTTATGTTTCTGAGGAAACTTCTTCTACTCCATATCCTAACCTCTCTTTTAGGTTTAATTATGATATGAGCTGATAATTTCTACCCCAGTTTCAAAAGCCTGTACCTTAAAAGTTGACAGAAGAGGCAACTGAGGAGTAAAAACTTCTTTTTATGAAGAAAAACGAGGACAAAAATTTCCTGTCTTTGCATAACCAAGGACCCTTCTGAATCTGATTATTTAATTTTTATTTTTCCCCTTTTAAAAATTTCTGTTGAATTTATTGGGGTGACATTAGTTAATAAGATGATAGGTTTCAAGTATACGATTCTGTGATACATCATCTGTATATTGCATTGTGTGTTCACCACCATCATAAGTCAAATCTCTTTTCATCACCATTTATTTGACTCCCTTTACCCTCTTCTACCTCCCTCCTTCCCCTCTTGTAATCACCATACTTTTGTTTGTATTTGTGAGTTTGTTGGGTTTTTTCCCCTTATTTGTTCATTTGTTGCTTTCTGCTTTATATGCCACATGAGTTAGATCATATGGGTTTTTTTCCATCTCACTTACTTCACTTAGCATGATATTCTCAAGATCCATCCATGTTGTCATGTTGTTGCAAGTGGCAGTATTTCATCTTTTCTTATGGCTGAGTAGTAGTTCATTGTATATGTACCACATCTTCTTTATTTAATTATCCATTGAATGACATTTAGGTGGTTTCGTATCTTAGCCACTGTGAATAATGCTACAATGAATATAGGGGTACATATGTCTTTATGAATAAATGTTTTCAAATTTTTCAGGTAGGTACCCAGAAAAGGGATTTCTGGGTCATATGGTAACTTTATTCTTAATTTTTCTGACGAACCTCCATACTATTTTCCATAGTGGCTTCACCAGTTTATATTACCACCAGCAACATATGAGTGTTCCTTCTCCCAAACCTCTCCAACACTTGTTATTTCTTCTTACTGATAACAGACTTTCTAACAAATGTGAGGTGATATCTCATTGTGGTTTTGATTTGTATTGCCCTTATAGCTAGTGAAGTTGAACATCTTTTCATATATCTGTGGGCCATTTATATGTCTTCTTGAGAGAAGTGTCTGTCATGGGCCTGATGATTTTAAAGTATTGTCTCTCAAATCACAGTAATTAAAGAGCAGAGATTTTAGCTTGAGCCTGAGCTATCTATGGCGAGGATTCAGGTGTATCTGCAAATGTTTGGTGATTGGAAGGAAGACAGGCTGAACCAGAACCAAGCTGCACGTGCACCTGGCAGCAGTTGGAGGGGGAGATGGTTTTAGTGGAAGTTCCCTGGAGAAGGAGATAGGAAAATGTCTGTCTCCTGCCTTTTCTCCCACCCAAGAATGAGTTCTAACCCCTGATGGGAGTTTTGCTATCAACACAAGCTATAAACAGGGAGAGATTCCCTGAGACTATGACAAAACAGTGCTATTTCAAGGTTCAGGTGACAGAGGGTGGGTGATACAGAATTGGGGGAAGGGACATCCTGGTAACCTCTCTGCGGAGCCCTGAGTGCCTCAGGAACAGGAGCCACCCACATAACTTGTGCCCACAGCGGGTAGCAGACATTGCCAGTGGCTGGTGGATGTAAGTTGTGTGGTGGATGTGGCTGAGCCGCAAGGTAACACAAGATGTCAATGGCTATAGAGGGACAATTTGCAGCAAGCTAAGATCTTGTATAAAGGCAGAGGCAAGAGTCATGAAAATCTGATTTATTTCTAGCAAATAAATGACCAGGATTCGTCATCTAAGGAAACCTAGGGCAAGGGGAGTTAAATAATAATTCATTCAATTTCCAAAATTTAGTCTTTACAGGTTTTGACAGAGTACCTTGTTTCAGGTAGCAGACTGTGTGGCTGCAGTGCAGGAAGGTCATAGTGATGCTCATCTTTGTAAACTAACCAAAGACAATTTAGTGGTTCACTACAATGTCAGGTCCTTTAGGTGAATCTGAGTAGTGGCCAATGATTAAAGTTAAATAAAAGCTATTTGTCTCCTATGCCATAACACTTGGTTATACAGAAAGCAAGTTTCAGACAAAATTATGCCATTGAAACATTCATTAAAAAAGTAGGATTAAAGAATCATAAAGGTCCATTCTGCTAAGCTTAGGGAAGTCTTGCCCTCTGTCCACAGCTCTGAATAAGAAGTTCACTCTATGGCCCACACTTGGTATTCATGGCAGCCCTGCTGTCTCAGAGTCAGTTCAGCAGAGTCCTGCTTTGGAGAAGACCAGGGCCCAGACCTTAATGACATAAGAGTGGTAAGGATCCCCCAAATCCTCCAAGTCAGCCATAAATTTAAATGCTGCTCATTAGAAACAGCCAATGAAAAGTTGTTTCTAACATCAATCACGCTGATTGGCCAACCCCCAAGACCAGATTTGAATGAGATTTGAAACATTTGTCTCTGGAGTGTGGGTTCCTGGTGAAAGTCTTCTACCTTATAACTAATCGTCCCTGTGGTATGGATTTCTGATTAGGAACTTTCAAATGCTAAGTAGCTACTCATCGGTGTTTTATTTAAAGCAAATGTACTCATGTACCAGACATCCTGTGGTTGATAGTGAAGTATATGAATTATTGCGTAGGCAATATGATATGCCATATGAGAGAGTAAGCACCTGCAGCAAGGATGGCCCTTCACATCAAATAAAGTCATTAGTCTCCCAGAGCACTTTCAGAATGTACAGAAAACACAAATAATTAAACAAACCCAATATGTGTGCCATTGCTTGTAGTTATAAGACACTCATGCATAAGACTATTTAATCCTCATTTTAAGATAAATACCTTGTTTTAATAATGAAGAACACAAGATTTAGAGAACTTGAGTGCTTTACACAAGCTTCTGATTAGAGAATCCATGAATTTATGCATCATTCATTTAACTAGTATTTAGCAGGTGCCAGGGATGTTGCAGTGAGCAAGTGTATTATTCACTTATCACTGGGTAATAGTTGAATTTAAAACTTAAGGCTTATTACAACAAACATAGATTTTCTCCCAATTCTTGTAGTTCAGGAATCTAGGCAGAGCTTACCCTGGTGCCTTGGGTTTGAAATCTCTTATTAGGTGCACTCAAACTGTCAGTGGAGGCTGTGGTCACTCAAATCACAAATGGAACTAAAGGACCTACCCCTAAATTCACTCCTGTGGGCTTCTCTCCACAGGGCTGCCTCACAGCATGGTGGTTGGCTTCCCCAGAAGGAATGATATCAGAGAGACTCAGCCTTCCTATTACATAATCTCAGAGATGATCTCTGATTCTTTGTATCATTTTCTGTTAAAGTTAGTGCATAAGTTCAATCCACACTCAAGGGGGAAGGATTCCACAAGAACATGAGTTTCAGGTACGGGGAAGATCATCAGAACCATCACAGAAGCTGCTCAGTAGAGCAAATCATACATCACTCTTCCTTCTGGAGTTTACAATATGGTCACAGAGAAAATTATTAATCAAACCAACTATTACTCAAATTATTCACTTATAGTTACACTTACATTTAGTTAGAATTGATTTATTTTATATAAAAGGAGAGACACAGGATGTTGTAAGAGTATATGCAACAGGAGCCTAAACAAACCTGGAGAGTAAATAGGAAAGTTTCTTTGAAGACGTGATACTTGAATGAAATTTGCAGGTGAGTGAGAGTTAGGGAAGAGGGTATCAGAAAGGAAGAGGAAAGGGTATAGTCTGGTAAAGGCTCCACAGTGGGAAGAAACTTAGCTCTTTAAGAAACTAAGGGAAGAGAACCAAGATGGAGGCGTAGGTAGAAACACTGCGCCTCCTCGCACAACCAGAACTGACAGAAAATCGAACGGCAAGGAAGTCCAACACCAAGTAGATAAAAAATAAACATTCATCCAGACCAGTAGGAGGGGCGGAGACAGGCACAGGGTGGAGAGGACTCACAAGGATGTGGCGGGACTGAGACTGGTGGAGTGTGGGACAAACAGGCAGGCAGTCTGACCACTAGCAGACCCTGCGGCACAACATTCTCGCACAGATTAACGGGACAAACGGCAGGGAGTGAAGCAGACCGCATAACTCAGGCAAACCTCTGATTGAAAATGCCCGTGGGGGTTAGGGCGGCAGCAGGAGAGACTCCCAGCCTCATGGGAGAGGTCGTTGGAGAGACCCACAGGGGCCTAGAATGTGCACAAGCCCACCCACTCGGGAACCAGCACCAGAGGGGCCCAGTTTGATTCTGGGTAGCAGAGTGAAAGATTGAAATCCGGTGGAGAGTGGAGCGGGAGACATTGCTCCCTCTTGGCCCCTCCCCCACGTACATCGTCACAGCACAGCCACCAGTGTAACCCCACTCCTGGGAACACATAAAGCTCCGCCCCTTTAAGTAACAGACACACCGAGACAAAAAAAAAAAAATGGCCCAAATGACAGAACACTGCAAAGCTCCAGAAAAAATACAACTAAGCAAGGAAGAGATAGCCAACCTATCGGATGCACAGTTCAAAACACTGGTTATCAAGACGCTCACAGAATTGGTTGAATCTGTTTGAAAACCAGACGAAAAAATGAAGCCTATGCCAAGAGAAACAAAGGAAAATGTACAGGGAACCAATAGTGATGCGAAGGAAACTGGGACTCAAATCAATGGTGTGGACCAGAAGGAAGAAAGAAACATCCAACCAGAAAAGAATGAAGAAACAAGAATTCGGAAAAATGAGGAGAGGCTCAGGAACCTCCAGGACATCTTGAAACGTTCCAACATCTGAATTATAGGGGTGCCAGAAGGAGAAGAGGAAGAACAAAAAATTGGAAACTTATTTGAACAAATAATGAAGGAGAACTTCCCCGATCTGGCAAAGGAAATAGACTTCCAGGATGTCCAGGAAGCTCAGAGAGTCCCAAAGAAGCTGGACCCAAGGAGGAACACACCAAGGCACATCATCATTACATTCCCCAAGATGAAACAGAAGGAGAGAATCTTAGAAGCAGCAAGAGAAAAGGACACAGTTACCTACAAAGGGGTTCCCATAAGACTGTCAGCTGATTTCTCCAAAGAGACCTTACAGGCAAGAAGGGGCTGGCAAGAAGTATTCCAAGTCATGAAAGACAAGGACCTACACCCAAGATTACTGTATCCAGCAAAGCTATCATTTAGAATGGAAGGGCGGATAAAGTGCTTCTCAGATAAAGTCAAATTAAAGAAGTTCATCATCACTAAGCCCTTATTATATGAAATGTTAAAGGGAGTTACCTAAGAAAAAGAAGATAAAAAATAGGAACAGTAAAAATGACAGCAAACTCACAGTTATTAACGACCACACCTAAAACAAAAACAAGAGCAAACTAGGCAAACAGCTAGAAGAGGAACAGAACCATAGAGATGGAGATCACATGGAGGGTTGTCAATAGGGGAGTGGGAGGGGGAGGGTGGGGAAAAGGTACAGAGAAAAAGTAGCATAGATGATAGGTGGAAAATAGACAGGGGGAGGGTAAGAATAGTGTAGGAAATGTAGAAGCCAAAGAACTTATAAGTATGACCCATGGACATGAACTATAGGGGGGGGAATGTGGGAGGGAGGGGGTGGGCAGGATGGTGTGGAGTGAGGAGCGGGAAATGGGACAACTGTAATAGCATAATAAATATATTTAAAAAAAGAAACTAAGGGAAGATCAGTGTTTTTATAAAAGTGTACACTTGACTCTGGGTAGCAAAGAAGTTATTTTTTTTTTCTTTTGGAAAACTACATGACTACAACATTCCAGGATTTAAATAACAGTGGGGCCCATGTCCAAGGAGCTGGGCTTCTTCTGTCTATTTCCTCACTTCTGGGGGTGTGGCTCTTATTCTCAGAATCCATGTTGGCCAGACCCACATTGGTATCCTAAGCAGCAAGCATGGGGAAGGGGGTGAGAGCAGGAAGAAAGACACACCTCTCCTTTTCAGGATATGACCTAGCAGTTACAAGCTGGGCATAATTTAGTTACATAGCCACACCCAGCTGCAAGAGAGGCTGGAAGAAGAGAGACTGTCTTTATTCTGGGTAATCATGCATCTGGGTAAAATATGAAGGGTTTTTTTCAATTTATTTATTTATTTTTATTGCTGTTCAAGTAGTTTTCTGCCTTTCCCCCCACTCCTCCCCACCACCCCAGCTGTCCCCACCTCCCTCCCCTGCCCCCCCCCGTTATTGTCCATGTTTTCTTTATAATTGTTCCTGTAAACTCTACATCCTTTTCCCCCATTACCCACTCCCTTCTCCCCTCTAGTCACTGTCAGCCTGTTCTCAATTTCAATGTCTTTGGCTACATTTTGCTTGCCTGTTCATTTTGTTGATTAGGTCAATGGTGAGATCATATGGGATTTGTCGTTCACCATCTGGCTTATTTCACTAGAGAGCAGCATAATGGTCTCCAGTTCCATCCATGCTGTCCTAAAGGGTATGAGTTCCTTCTTTCTTTCTGCTGCATAGTATTCCATTGTGTAAATGTGCCACAGTTTTTTGATCCACTCATTTGCTGATGGGCACCTAGGTTGCTTCCAGCACTTGGCTATTGTAAATCATGCTGCTATGAACATCGGGGTGGATAGAATCTTTTGGATTGGTGTTTCAGGGCTCTTAGGGTATAATTCCAGCAGTGGAATTGCTGGGTAAAAGGGCAGTTCCATTTTTAGGTGTCTGAGGAAATTCCATACTGTTTTCCATAGTAGTTGCATGCAGTCTGCAATCCCACCAACAGTGCACTAGGAGTCCCTTTTCTCCACGACTTCTCCAACACTTGCTGTTTGTTGATTTGGTTATGATGGCCATTCTCACCAGTATGAAGTGGTATCTCCCTGCGGTTTTAATTTGCATCTCTCTGATGGCTAGCGATGCTGAGCATCTTTTCATATGTCTCTGGGCCCTCTGTATGTCCTCCTTGGAGAAGTGTCTGTTCAAGTCCTTTGCCCACTTTTTAATTGGGTTGCTTATCTTCTTAGAGTTGAGTCATGTGAGCTCTTTATATATTTTGGAGATCAGGCCCTTGTCTGAGGTGTCATTGGCAAATACGTTTTCCCATACAGTTGGTTCTCTTTTCATTTTAATGCTGTTTTCTTTAGCCATGCAGAAGCTTTTTATTTTGATGAGGTCCCATTTGTTTATTCTTTCCTTTATGTCCTTTGCTTTAGGGGACATATCAGTGAAAATATTGTTGCTTGGAATATCTGATATTTTCCTGCCTATGTTCTCCTCTAGGACTTTAGTGGTGTCATGACTTATATTTAAAACTTTTTTCCCATAAACTACTTTATTGTTGTTCAATTACAGTTGTCTGCATTTTCTCCCCACCACATCCCCCCACCCCAGCCAAGCTCACCTTCCTCCCTTGCTTCCACCCTCCCCCTTGGTTTTGTCCATGTGTCCTTTATAGTAGTTGCTAAAAACCCTTCTCCCCACTGTCCCCTCCCCACCCCTCTGGCAATTGTAGATTATTCTTAACTTCAATGTCTCTGGTTATATTTTGTTTGCATTTTTCTTTTGTTGATTATGTTCCAGTTAAAGGTGAGATCACATGGTATTTGTCCATCACAATCTGGCTTATTTCACTTAGCATAATGCTCTCCAGTTCCATCCATGCTGTTGCAAAGGGTATAAGCTCCTTCTTTCTCTCTGCTGCCTAGAATTCCATTGTGTAAATGTACCATAGAGTTTTGAACCACTTATTTGCTGATGGGCACTTAGGTTGCTTTATATTTAAATATTTTCCTCAACTTGAATTTATTTTTGTGTATGGTGTAAGTGGGTGATCAAGTTTCATTTTTTTGCATGACTTGTCCAGTTCTCCCAACACCATTTATTGAAGAGATTATCTTTACTCCATTGTATGCTCTTGCCTCCTTTGTCAAATATTAATTGACCATAGCGACTTGGGTTTATTTCTGGGCTCTCTGGTCTGTTCCATTGGACCATGTGTCTGTTCTTATGCCAGTACAAAGCTGTTTTGATTACAGTGGCCTTGTAATACAGTTTGATATCAGGTATCGTATCCCTCCTACTTTGCTCTTCTTTCTCAAAATTGCTGCAGCTATTCAGGGTCATTTATGGTTCCATATAAATTTTTAAAGAGTTTGTTCTATATCTGTCATTGGTATTTTAATCGGTACTGTGTTGAATCTGTAAATTGCTCTGGGTAGTATGGCCATTTCCATGATGTTAATTCTTTTGATCCATGAACACGGTATATATTTCCATTTGTTTGTGTCTTCCTTAATTTCTTTCTTCCATGTTGTGTAGTTTTCTGAGTACAAGTCTTTTACCTTCTTGGTTAGGTTTAGTCCTAGGTACTTCTTTTTCTTGCTGGTATATCAAATGGGATTTCTTTCCTGATTTCTGTTTCTGATATTTCATTGTTGATACACAATAATTCCTTTCATTTCTGGATATTAACTTTTCATCCTGCTGTTTTGCCAAATTCATGTATTAGGTCAAGCAGGTTTTTGTTGGAGTCTATAGGATTTTCTATGTACACAATCGTGTCATCTGCAAACAATGACGATTTTTTCCCTCTTTTCCAGTTTGGATGCCTTTTGTTTGCATATCTTGTCTGATTGCTGTGGCTAGAACTTCCAATATATGGTGAATAGCAGTGGTGATAGCCGATATTCTTGTCTTGTTTTCATCACAGTGGGAAAGGTTTTAGTTTTCGCTGATTGAGTATGGTGTTGGCTGTAGGTCTTTCATATGTGGCATTTATTATGTTGAGGAATGCTTCCTCTATTCCCACTTTGCTGAGTGTTTTTGTCATAAATTGGTGCTGTACCTTATCAAATGCTTTTTCTGCATCTGTTGATATGATCATGTGATATTTGTCTTTGCTTTTGTTTATGCAATGTATTGTTTATGGATTTCTGAATATTGTACCACCGTTGCATCCCTGGGATGAATCCCACTTGGTCATGGTGGATGATCTTTTCAACATATTGCTGGATGCAATTTGCCAATATTTTGTTGAGGATTTTAGTGTCTATGTTCATCAGGGTATTGGCCTGAAGTTTTCTTTCTTCATTGTGTCTTTATCTGGTTTTGGGATTAGGATGATGCTGGCTTCATAAAAAGAGTTTGGGAGTTTTCCATCTTCTTCGATTTTTTGGAATAGTCTGTGAAGGATAGTGGTTAGCTCTTCCTTAAATGCTTTGTAGAATTCTCGTGTGAAATCTTCTGGTCCAGGGCTTTTGTATGTTGGGAGTTTTTTTGAATACTGCTTTAATTTCGTCAGCTGTTATTGGTCTCTTCAGGCTTTCTGTTTCTTCATTGAGTTTTGGAAGAATATATTTTTCTAGAAATTTGTCCATTTCATCTAGGTATTCATATTTCTTGGCATATACTTCTTCATAGTAATTTCTTACAATCCTTTGTATTTGTGTGGTATCAGTTGTAATCTCTCCTCTTTCATAACTGATTGTGTTTATTTGGGTCCTCTCTCTTTTTTTCTTGGTGAGCCTTCTTCAAGGCTTGTCGATTTTGTTTATCTTTTCCAAGAACCAGCTCCTGGATTCATTGATCCTTAGAATTGTGCTTTTAGTCTCTATGTTGTTTCACTGTGCTCTGATCTTGGTTATTTCCTTCCTTCTACTTGCTCTGGGTTGTCTTCATTGTCGTTGTTCAAGTTCTTGTAGGTGTAGAGTTATATTGTTTATTTGAAATGTTTCTTTTTCTTTTTTCTTTTTATATAGGCCTGTCTCACTATGAAATTCCCTCTCAGGACTGCCTTTGCCGTTTCCCATAAGGTTTGGTTTGTTCTGAGTTCATTTTTATTTATTTCCAGAATCTTTTTGATTTCTTCCCTAACCTTATTCTTCATCCATTCATTGTTTAATAGCATGCTATTCAATCTCTATGAGTTTGCATGTTTTTGAGTTTTTTCCTTGAGGTTGGTTTCCCATTTCAGTCCCTTGTGGTCAGAGAAAGTGCTTGATATGATTTCAATTTTCTTGAATTTGTTGAGGCTTTTTTTGTGCTCTATCATGTGCTCTATCTTTGAAAATGTTCCATGTGCATTTGAAAAGAATGAGTGTTTTGCTTCTTTGGGATGAAAGGCTCTATATATATCAGTTAAGTCTATTTTATCTAGGGCATTGTTCAATGCCACAATATCTTTTTTGATATTGTGTTTGGAAGATCTATCCATTTTTGACAGTGGGGTGTTGAAATCCCCTACTATAACTGTGTTGCTGTCAATATCTTTCTTGAAGTCTTCCAAGATTTTCTTTATGTATTTGGGTACTTCTATATTGGGTGCACATATATTTACAAAGTTTACGTCTTCTTGATGGATTCTTCACTTGAGTATAATGAAGCAACCTCTGGGTCTCTTTTTATGGCCCTTTTTTGAAGTGTATTTTGTCTGATATGAGTATTGCTACCCCGGCTTTTTTTCCCTAAAATAGGAAGATTTTGTTCTTGTGAGAACAGAATAATAATCTCTGCTACTGTCTGTTCCTTGGACCACTCAAAGATCTATTCATACACTTTTTCTTTGGAATTTAATCCCCCCTCTTTCCAAGTGGTAAAATCCCAGAGCTTCATCTGAACACTGTACACAATTTGAATTCATGTATCTCTCAGTGAAATTAAATTTCCTCCAGCAGATTCATATGTAGAACTCTATTTCTGGTGACCCTAGAACTAAAATACAAATACCTGTCTTGATGTATCCATTATACAATAGGGAAGAAGGAGCATCACCTTAAGGGATGAACTGTGTCTCCCTAAAATCCATATGTTGAAACCCTAACCCACAGTGCCTCAAAATGTGAATTTGTTTGGAAATAAGGTAATTATGGATATAATTAGTTAAGATATAGTTATACTGGAGTAGGGTGGGCCTTAATCCAATATAAGTGGCGTCCTTGTAAAAAAGGGAAATTTGGACACACACAGAACACCATGAAAACAATGAAAGCGGAGACAGACTAATGAGTCTGCAAGTCAAAGAAGGCAAAGATTGCCAGCAAAATCACCAGAAGTGAAAAGAGGGGCCTGGAACGAGTCCTTTCCTTAGAGCATCAGAAGGAACCAATCCTGCTGCCATCTTGATCTAAGACTCCTCACCTTCAAAACTGTGACTGAATAAATCTCTAAATTTAGGCTACTTTTTATTCAGCCCTAGCAAACTAGTACACAGAGTAACTATAACAATGCCAACCCTCCCTCTAAATTTGAAGAGAATAAGATGGGAAATTTACAGTAGTTACTCATTCATAAAAGAATTTTAAAACAACCTGCGCTGCCCAAGGAGTAAAGTGTGTGTGTGTGTGTGTGTGTGTTTTGTCCATACATCTGGCAACCCATCTGATCCTTGGGAGGAATCCCCTGGGCAGTGTCTCCTGAGGTCTTGGGCTTCGCTTTCTGCATTTTATCCTTTCTCCTCTGTGACAACATCTAAGATGATCCATTGGCCACTATGTTCTTCTGGGCAGCTGCTCAGCTTTCACAGCCACTTCTGGCCAGTGTCATTTCAGGGGCACAGGTGGTTCTAGGGGTTGAGTGGGCACAGGTTTAGGGAAGCCAAACATCTGACTTCTTTGGCAATATGGTCTCCTCAAAAACTCAACCATTTCCTGGTCTATTTGCTCTGGTCAGAGCTATGCGCAAGATTTCCTGATTTTGCCCCAGCCCACACTATGGCAGAGCTCACGTAATCTTCTCAACCCATATAAAAGTGGGCCAATGGGATAGCAGACATTATGACCCTCCTTTTAAAAAAATACCCCGTGAAGAAACTATTGACCAGAGAGTTTAAGTGACTTCCCCAAGGGCACAGAGCTCATCAGTGTATAGAGTAATTTGACTGAGCCCAGTCCTTTATGAGCTGCCATCCCTTATTTAGGCCATGCTGAGGTCAGGAATAGGATCTGGGGCCCAGAACTGCTCTAGACCCGAGCTGTCCCTGGATGCCTTTGGGTGAGCCACAGGCTCCTCCTTGTTCCCAATGTGCCTTTCACTTACACCATTCTTACACCATTCTCTCAGAGTCCTGTGTTCTGCTAATTTGAAAACTGCACTTCCATTTGTGTGTTAATATTTATTATGGTGAAGTAAAATGTATACCTGTGTACAGTAAAAATTCAAATGCTACAGAAAAATGTAAAAGATAAAAAAGGTTTTCCTACCTTCTCCTGATAGCCCATTCCACAGAGGAATATCACTATTAATGGTTTTATCTATGTCTTTCCAGAAAACTGTCCTAAGAGTACAACCAGGTCCATATTTAATAAGGACCTTCTGCCACAATGTCATAACCCAAGGAGTGAACAATGTTATGAGAATTTGAGGTATAATCATCATGGGGCAATAATATTTTTGTGTTATTTTTATTTTTAAAGTACAACTAATTAATGACAATAGCTAAGGCTTACTAGTACTTCTTTTGGATGGACAGTACTCTATGAACTTTTATGTATATATTACTTAATTTCACAACAGCCTTGTGACGTAAACATTAGAGTTTTACAGAGAGGATCCTTAAGACCTTAGAGAATATAAATCTCTTAAACTCTTCTAGTACTAAGGGGTAACATCAAGAAATGCACCTGGACAGTGTGACATCCATCTTGAATTGTTAAGTACACTAGAACACCTTTCATCCCAGAAATGTCACAGACACATTGGGAAAACAAGAAAATCACCACTGTCCAAATAAAATCCATAGTTTGTTTATTTACTCATTTATTTTAAAAGTATTTTTTATTGATTATGTTATTACAGTTTTCCCAATTTTTCCCACTTTACCCTCCCTCTGCCCTGCACTCCCCAACCATCCAGCATCCCCCCATTAGTTCATGTTCATGGGTTGTACATATAAGTTCTTCAAGTCCTCTGTTTCCTATACCATTTTTTATCTCTCCCCATCTATTTTATGCCTACTAATTATGCTTCTTATTCCCTGTACCTTTTCCCCGACTATTCTTCCCTTCCCCTTTCCCACTGAAATCCCTCCATGTGATGTCCATTTCTCTGATTCTGTTCCTCTTCTAGTTGTTTGCTTAGGGTTTTTGTTTTTTCATTTTTTTTAGCTTCAGTTGTTGACAGTTGTGAGGTTGTTGTCATTTTACTGTTCATAGTTTCTGATCTTCAATTTCTTAGATAAGTCCCTTTAACATTTCATATAATAATGGCTTGGTGATGATGAACTCCTTTAACTTGACCTTATCTGGGAAACACTTTATCTGGCCTTCCATTCTAAATGAAAGCTTTGCTGGGTAGATTAATCTTGGATGTAGGTCCTTGCTGACTTTAAATACTTCTTTCCAGTCCCTTCTTGCTTGCAATGTTTCTTTTGGGAAATCAGCTGATAGCCTAATGGAGACTCCTTTGTAGGTAACTCTCTCCTTTCCTCTTGCTTCTTTTAGGATTCTCTCTTTATCTTTAATCTTGGGTAACAATGATATGTGCCTTGGTGTGTTCTTTGGGTCCAACCTCTTTGGACTCTCTGAGCTTCTTGGGCTTCCTGGAAGTCTATTTCCTCTGACAGACTGGGGAAGTTTCCTTCATTATTTGTTCAAATTAGTTTTCAACTTATTACTGCTGTTCTTCTCCTTCTGGCACCCCCATAATTCAGATATTGGAGCATTTCAGGTTGTCCCAGAGGTTCGTAGGCCTCTTCACTTTTTTGAATTCTTGTTTCTTCATTCTGTTCTGGTTGGATGTTTATTTTTTCCTTTTGTTCCAAATTTTTCCAGGACTCCTTTTGAGTCCTGGTTTCCTTCTTTTCACTGTTGGTTTCCTTTTCACTGTTGCTTTATTTCATTTTGAGTATCTTGCATTTGTTTTTTTCATTTTTTGACCAAGATCAATCAGATCTATAAGCATTTTGATTACCAGGGCTTTAAATTCTCTATCAGATACTTTGGTTATCTCCTCATTGCTTAGTTCTCTTTCTGAGGTTTTTCTCTGTTCTTTCATTTGGGCCATATTTCTTTGTCTAGGCACACCTGTTAAGTTGTAAGGGGGGCAGGACCTTAGGTATTCACCAGGGCAAAGTAACCCTCCTTGCTGTGCTGTGGTGCTACCTGTGGAGGAGGGGCCAGAGAGGGAACAATGCAGCCTGCCTGCTCAGCTGTAGCCCACTTTTCAACAAACTCTCATGTGAGACTGGGAGTTTCTCTCACCACTGCAACCGCCGTAGTCCACAGTCAACTCTGATTCTCAGTTTCCCCTTCAGTGAGCCACTGCTGCATGGTCCGCCACCTTGCCTACTGGTCTCGTTGCTCTGGTTGACTTTTTCTTTAACTTCTTGGTTCTCAGAGTTCCATGCAGTTTGATTTTCTGGTGCTTCTGGTTGCTTATTGATTTTAGATTGGTTGTTATCCTCCTTTTGGTTGTACAAGGAAGTGAAATGTTTCTACCTATGCCTCCATCTTGGCCGGAACTCGAAACATTGAACAAAATTAACATTTAAAAGTACTCATTTCTTTCATTAATTCTTTTTAAAAAAATTCGGCTTTCTTATTAAATGTGCATACTATGCAGTTGAACTAGTCAGAACTAGAGTGCTTTTGTGGATATGTTCTATTCTATCTCTCTTCCCTAGGTAAAGTTTTTATTGGTGTTATGAGAATTTCACTTAAATGAAAGAAGAACTTAGCTCTGGCTGGTGTGGCTCAGTGGATTAAGCACTGGCCTACAAACTGAAAGGTTTCTGGTTCAATCCCCATTCAGGGCACATGCCTGGGTGACCAGCCAGGTTCCCTGATTTGGGGCATGGGAGAGGCAACTGACTGGGGATATCTCTCACACATTGATGTTTCACTTCCTCTCTTTCTCCTTCCCTTCCCCTTTCTCTAAAAGTAAATAAATAAAATCTTTCCAAAAATGAATTTTAAAAATTACCAGTAATTTGACAATTTTTATTGAAGGACTTCTGTGATCTACATAGATATTCAGTTAGACTAGGATCCATGATAAAAAATAATAACAAAGGTTATGATGATGTAGGACATATTCTTGTCCTCCTACAGGTGTTCACAATCCACAAATTAAATTGTGTACATGTGTGCCATGCACATACACACACTCACACACAACTCTGATTCCAGATAAGTAGATGAATATGGTAAAACTGAAGAATTGAACATTTGAGAACCAAGAAGACCTCTGAAAGTTGAGAAATCAGATTTGTATTAAAGTTTATTTGGAGAGCTTCTAGAAATACAGTGAAATTAGTAACATAACTGGTCATCAAATAAAGTAGTCTTAAGTTTGATTAAACAATTTTTATTTCACAAGGATTATTTAACTGATGCATACCAGTATTTTACTATAGTTTCTACTTAAGTGAAACTTTAAAAAATTGGTTTGGGAATAGGTAAATTGTTACAGGTTGGAGAGATTCCAGAGAGACACAAGAAAAAGTTTCTAGGCCAGAATATGCAAGTCCAGCACAAAAAGAAGCTGGGGTTGTTGAAAACTCGGTATTCTAGGGTTACAAGGTAGGTCAGATAATACATTGGACAAGAAACAAATGTGTCCTTTAGCATTTATCATGCAGAACAAATAAATGTTGAGGAGCTGAAAGTAACTGTCATACCAAAAGTCAATGAAAATGATCCAGCCTGCTTATAAAACTCAAATACTTCCAGGGAAAAGAGAGTTACTACTTTTGCCAAGTAGTGGAAGGTCTTAACCTACTAGAGGAAAGGGGTGGCATGGCAGGGAGCATTTCCTGGAAGGATGGGTGAGAGTGCACACTTGCCATGGATTTCTGGAGGAAGTTGTGTGGGAAGCTGTGGTGCTGTAAAAGGGACGTTGGTTTTTCTGAACAGGCTTTTTGCTTCTATCATTTTATAGGTAGAGGGTGCTTTGAGTTATACCTGCAAAAGTCATATCACAAAATAGGCTGAGTCCTTGGGTTTAACAGTCATGTGCCTTTTTTGGGCTTGTTAATGGCATCTATTTTCAGCTTCCTTATTAACAATCTAATAATAGACTGATTTTTATTGAGCAATGGGGACATCATAGCCTTGAGCAGAAATATAAAGATTTTATAGTCCTTACCTTCAGGAAGCTTACCATCTTCTTTGAAGGATGATACACATACATCCATAAGCAGATGATAAATCAGCTTTTTAGGCAAGAAATCATTTCCACAAGAGCAACAGAGGAGCTCTCCGAAAAAGGAAAGCTTTCTTCAGATGGGAATGTCCAGAGCACTTGCAATAGGGCAGGATGCCTGGCTTCAAAGTGACAGTTGTGGGGGAGGAGGAGCCCAGGAGGAGGGAGGGGATCGATCTGTGACCCAAGCATGCTGGCTTCCCCATTCTTCACACATGCTTGTGGATGTGACATGGGCTGCCTGAGCAGCACTGGCTAGGCAGACATCCCCACTGCTCAGCCTGGTGAGGTTTGGGCAACCAGAGCCTCCCTTTACCTTCTTGCTCCCTTCTTCTTATGCTAAAATTATGATCCACCCCAGTCAAATAATGTTAACAGAGAGATGCAGGGAGCCAGGCCAAGATAAAATTTTTCTAACCATTCTCAACCTTCCTTTTTAATAAGCTGACTTACAAACAAGCCTAACTTCAAAAGATCACAGTAGGTCAGCCTTGGTTGTATATAGGCATAGGCAATCATTTGTGATATTATTTTCTAAAATTAATCTTATTTTTCTATCTTACCAATAGCATCTGGACAATCTTTCAATTCTTGTCTGGTCATAATGAAATCATTAAAAATGTACCAGAATTCTTTCTGCTTATCAGTGTGCCATTAGCAACATATATGAATAAATTGAACACCACTGGCTCACTGGTATTCTTTCTTTTCTCTCTCCCCTTGTTTTTAAAACCCAACTTTGAATTCAGTAACTAAAGAGCTAGATATAAGGCAAACTGTGCTCCTCTGGGTCCCTTCCATCCGCTGCCAGCAATGGTGGCTGGGAGCTTGGTGTTCCTCCTCTGCCTACCTTTTTCCTTGATCACTCTGGTCCAGAGAGAGTACGTAGAAGCTGTGAACACCAGGATACCTCCTGGAAGAGGAAATGTGCCAACAAAGGAACCACCAACACATAACAACAGAAGAAGGTAAAGGAGGGAGTGGAAACCACACTAACTCAACCCAGGACCTATCTAGAAATACAACTAAATAGTGTAGAAATTACTCAGAAAAAACAACTGAATAACAGCAAGAGAAAAGCCTCAAAACCTGGTACACACGGAAGAACCACCTCCAAAAAAACCTGCCCACACCTGCACAACAGAAGACAAGAGGTGGTGGACAGACTGACCCTCAGATAACCAGTTGATGGGAAGGGCCCACCAAAGAAAGACCCAACAAAAAACAAAAACCAAAGACATACACAGAGCCAACATAAATGACAGCCCAAGACCAGTGAGCTCAGGAGATCAAGGAGACTGTACCACTGAATCTCATAGGTATTCTACCACGGAAATTTACACCATAAATCCAGGGGGTCAGAACAGAGCAACTTAAGAGGCAGAGGCTAACAGGAAGAGTCTCACAAACAATGGGAAGACAAAGAAACAATACCCAAATGAAAGGAAAGGAGGAAGCCTCAGAAAGAATGCTAAATGAAATACAGGCAAGTCAACTTTCAGATACTGAGTTCAAAGCGATGGTTATTAGGAAGCTTAATGAGCTCACAGAGAATTACCAAAAACTACAGGGAAACTACAGTGAACTCACTGCAAACTATATCAACATGAAAAAGGGAATAGAAACTATCAACAAGGGCCAAGAGGAAATGAAGAATACAATTACTGAACTGAAGAACACAGTAGAAGGAATCAAAAGGAGCCTCAATGAAGCAGACGATTGATTGGGTCAGCGAGCTGGACAACAAGGTAGAGAAAAACACCCAGAATGAGCAAGAAAAGGAAAAGAGGCCCAGAAAGAATGAAGAGGGGTTAAGGGAAAGTCAGGACAACATGAAACGTAATAATATCCATATAATAGGGACACCAGAAGGAGAAGAAGAAGAGCAAGGGATAGAAAACATGTTTGAAAAAGTAATGATGGAAAATTTCCCTAATCTGATGAGAGAAAAAGTCACAACATATCCAGGAAACACAGAGAGTCCTAATCAAGAGGAACCCAAAGAGACCCACTGCAAGACACATCATAATTAAACTGGCAAAATTCCAAGACAAAGAGAGAATCTTAAAGGCAGCAAGGGAAAAACAGGAAGTAACATACAAGGGAGCCCCAATAAGACTAGCAGCTGACTTCTCAATGGAAATGCTCCAAGACAGAAGGAAATGGCAACAAATATTCCAAGTGATGAGAACCAGAGGCCTGCAACCAAGACTGCTCTATTCAGCAAGGCTCTCAATTAAAATGGAAGGCCAAATAAGGAGTTTCCCAGACAAAAGAAGCCTCAAAGAATATACCTCCTCCAAACCAGCACTGCAAGAGATGCTAAAGGTTTTGCTTTAAGAACAGGAAGAAAAACTGTGAAAGAGAGAGGAACACAGGTATGAAAAAATGGCAATGAGTAAGTGCCTATCAATAATAACCTTAAATGTAAATGGACTAAATGACCCAATCAAAAGACACAGAATAGCTGAATGGATAAGACAACACGACCCACACATATGCTGCCTACAAGAGACCCACCTCTGACCAAAAGACCTACACAGACAGAAAGTGAAAGGCTGGAAACAAATATTGCAAGCAAATAGACAGGAAAAAAAAATCCAGGGTAGCAATACTCATATAAGACAAAATAGACTTAAAAAAAAAAAAAAAAAGAGCCATAGAAAGAGACCCAGAAGGTCACTTCATTATACTCAAGGGAAGAATCCATCAAGAAGACATAAACATCATAAATATATATGCACCCAACATAGGAGCACCCAAATACATAAAGAAAGTCTTGGAGGACTTCAAGAAAGATATTGACAGCAACACAATTATAGTAGGGGATTTCAACACCCCACTGTCAAAAATGGATAGATCTTCCAAACACAATATCAAAAAAGATATTGTGGCATTGAACAATGCCCTAGATAAAATAGACTTAACTGATATATATAGAACCTTTCATCCCAAAGAAGCAAAACACTCATTCTTTTCAAAAGCACATGGAACATTTTCAAGATAGAGCACATGACAGGGTACAAAAAAAGCCTCAACAAATTCAAGAAAATTGAAATCATATCAAGCATTTTCTCTGACCACAAGGGACTGAAATGAGAAACGAACCTCAAGGAAAAAACCCCAAAACACTCAAAATCATGGAGATTGAATAGCATGCTATTAAACAATGAATGGGTGAAGAATGGGGTTAGGGAGGAAATCAAAAAGTTTCTGGAAACAAATGAAAATGAACTCGACAATCCAAACCTTATGGGAAACAGCAAAGGCAGTCCTGAGAGGGAAGTTCATAGTGAGACAGGCCTACCTAAAAAAACCAAAACCCAAAAACCAAACAAACAAAAAAAACATTTGAAATAAACAACCCAACCCTACACCCCCAAGAACTGGAGGAACAACAACAAAGACAGCCCAGAGCAAGTAGAAGAAGGAAATAACCAAGATCAGAGCACAATGAAACAACATAGAGACTAAAAGCACAATTCTAAGGATCAATGAATCCAGGAGCTGGTTCTTTGAAAAGATAAACAAAATCGACAAGCCCTTAAGCAGGCTCACCAAAAAAAAAAAAAAAAAAAAAAAAAGAAAAAAAAGAGAGAGGACCCAAATAAACAAAATCAGAAATGAAAGAGGAGAGATTACAACTGCTTCCACAGAAATACAAAGGAATGTAAGAAATTACTAGGAAGAACTGTATGCCAAGAAATTTGAAAACCTAAGTGAAATGGACAAATTTCTAGAAAAATATAATCTTCCAAAACTCAAGAAGAAACAGAAAGCCTGAACAGACCAATAACACCTGATGAAATTGAAACAGTAATCAAACAGCTTCTGATACACAAAAGCCCTGGACCAGATGGTTTCATAGGAGAATTCTACAGAGCATTTAAGGGAGAACTAACCCCCATCCTCCAGAGATTATTCTAAAAACTTCAAGAAGATGGAAGACTCCCAAACTCTTTTTATGAAGCCAGCATCATCCTAATCCCAAAACCAGATAAAGACATAACAAAGAAAGACAACTTCAGGCCAATATCGCTGATGAACATAGATGCTAAAATCCTCAACAAGACATTGCAAACTACATCCAGCAATACGTTAAAAAGATCATACACCATGATCAAGTGTATGCAAGGATCCCATGCATGCAAGGATGGTATAATATTTGCAAATCAATAAACAAAAAACACCACATAAACAAAAGACAAAAATCACACGATCATATCATAGATGCAGAAAAAGCATTTGATAATAAGGTACAGCACCCATTTATGATAAAAACACTCAGCAAAGTGGGAATAGAGGGAGCATTCCTCAGCATAATAAAGGCAATATACGAGAGACCTACAGCCAACATCATACTCAATGGACAAAAACTTAGAGCTTTCCCACTAAGATCAGGAACAAGACAAGGATGCCCGCTTTCACCACTGCTATTCAACATAGTACTGGAAGCCTGAGCCACAGCAATCAGACAAGAAAAAGAAGAAAAAAGGCATCAAAAGTGGAAAGGACGAAGGAAAGCTCATTGTTTGCAGATGACATGATTTTGTGTACATAGAAAATCCTATAGACTCCACCAAAAAACTACTCGACCTAATAAATGAATTTGGCAAAACAGCTGGATACAAAGTCAATATTCAGAAATCAAAGGCATTCTTCTACACCAACAATGAACCATCAGAAACAGAAATCAGGGAAAAAATCCCATTCGATATAGCAACAAGAAAAATAAAGTATCTAGGAATAAACCTAACCAAGGAGGTAAAAGACCTGTACTCAGAAAACTACACAACAGTGAAGAAAGAAATAAGGAAAACACAAACAAAAGGAAGCATGAACCATGCTGATGGATTGGAAGAATTAACATCATCAAAATGGCCATACTACCCAAAGCGATTTATAGATTCAATGGAATCCCTATTAAAGTACCCATGACATATTTCACAGATATAGAACAAACATTTCAGAAATTTATAAGGAACCATAAACAACCCCAAATAGTTGCAGTAATTTTGAGAAAGAACAAAGCAGGGGAGATCACAATAACTGATATCAAATTGTATTACAAGGCCACTGTAATCAAAACAGCCCGGTACTGGCATAAAACAGGCACATAGACCAATGGAACAGACCAGAGAGCCCAGAAATAAACCCGAGTCTCTATGGTGAATTAATATTTGACAAAGGGGGAAGAAGCATAAATCAGAGTAAAAATAACCTCCTCAATAAATGGTGTTGGGAGATCTGGACAGCTCCGTGCAAAAAAATGAAACTCGATCACCAACTTACACCATACACAAAAATAAATTCAAGGTGGAAAAAAGACTTAAATATAAGTCATGACACCATAGAAGTCCTAGAGGAGAACATTAGCAGGAAAATCTCAGACATTCCATGCAGCAACATCCTCACAGAGACGTCCCCTAAAGCAAGGGGCATAAAGGAAAGAATAAACAAATGGGACCTCCTCAAAATAAAAAGCTTCTGCATAGCTAAAGAAAACAGCACCAAATTACAAAGAGAGCCAACAGTATGGGAAAACATAATTGCCAATGATACCTCGGACAAGGGTTCAATCTCCAAAATATATAAAGAACTCACAGGCTCCACTCCAGGAAGACAAACAACCCAATTAAAAAATGGGCAAAAGACTTGAACAGACACTTCTCCAAGGAAGACATACAGAGGGCCCAGAGACATATGAAAAGATGCTCAGCATCACTAGCCATCAGAGAGATGCAAATTAAAACCACAGTGAGGTACCATCTCACACGAGTCAGAGTGGCCAACATAAACAAATCCACAAACAAATGTTGGAGAGGATGCGGAGAAAAGGGAACCCTAGTGCACTGTTGGTGGGAATGCAGACTGGTGAGGCCACTGTAGAAAACAGTATGGAAGAATTTCCTCAGAAAACTAAAAATGGAACTGCCCTTTGACACAGCAATTCTGCTGCTGGGATTATACCCTAAGAAGCCTGAAACACCAATCCAAAAGAACCTGTGCACCCCAATGTTCATAGCAGCACATTTGACAAAAGCCAATACTGGAAGTAGCCTAAGCGCCCACCAGCAAATGAGTGGATCAGAAAACTATGGTACATTTACACAATGGAATTCTACACAGCAGAGAGAAAGAAGGAGCTCATACCCTTTGTGATAGCATGGATGGAAGTGGAGAGCATTATGCTAAGAGAAATAACCCAGATCGTGAGGGACAAATACCATGTGACCTCACCTTTAACTGGAACATAATCAACAGAATAAAAAAGCCTAGAAAATATAATCAGAGACATTGAAGTTAAGAACAATCTTACAATAGTCAGAGGGGAGGAGAGAGGGGACAGAGGGGCAAGAGTTTCAGGGACTACTATAAAGGACACAAGGACATAACCAAGGGGGAGGGTGGAAGCCAGGGAGGAAGGTGCGTTTGGCTGGGGTTGGGGGGGAGTGGTAGGGAGAAAATGCAGACAACTGTAGTTGAACAAAAATAAACTAATTTGAAAAATAAGAACAGTATGGGAAGTGGAGAAGCCAAAGAACTTATATGTATGACCCATAGACATGAACTAAGTGGGTGGATTGCTGGAGGAAATGGGGGGTACCACATGTGAGGGGGGCAAAGGGGAAAATTGTGACAACTGTAATAGAATAATCAATAAAATATATTAAAAACTTCATTCTACTTTAGTTCTGATTTATATATGTATATATGTGTATATATATATATATATATATATATATATATATATATCTCACATCTTCTTTATTCATTCATCTATCAGTGGACACCTAGGTTGCTTCCATATCTTGGCTATTGTAAATAATGCTACAGTGAACATAAGGTACATACATATTTTCAAAATAGTATTTTTTTTGTTTTCTTTAGATATATGCCCAGAAGTGGAATTGCTGGGTCAAGTGGTATATCCAGTTTTTATTTTTTGAGGACTCTCCATACTGTTTTCTATAGAGGTTGCTAACAAAAAAGCTTCAGCACAGCAAATGAAACCGTCAACAAAAAAAGACAACCCACAGAATGGGAGAATATGTTTGCAAATGATGTATGCAACAAGGGGTTAATATCCAAAATATATAATAGACTCACACAGCTCATAACAAAAAGTTTGATAAAAGTGGGCAGAGGACATGAAGAGACATTTCACTAAAGAAGACTTCCTTCCCCCCTCCTGCTCTTTCTTCCTTCCTTCGTCAAAAGTAGAAGAGATATTATGCTCCAAATCTAATGATTGAGCACTGTGTTTCTTTGCATTTCTGATGAGGTTTGGTTTTCTGAATCAGTTTTTCACACATCATAGCTTGGAGTAGTTCCTCTCCCTCTAGTTGTGCTCTCCCTTCTCTTCCACTTTTTTTCCTACACTCTCCTCCTAACTTTTGTTTAACCAGACTGAAACACTTAGGGATAAGCTGGGGTTTCCAAGTCAACAGAACTAGCCACAAACCTGTTGGGAAATGCTCTTCTCACATACTTTCAGGACATTGGTCCCACTGTACTCCCCATCCAAGGCCCCAGCTTCACACATCCACTCTGACCCTCTTCCACCACTTGCACTACCATCCAGTTCAGGCAGTGCCTGCCCCCTTTGTGGGCTATCACAGGCAGCAACTCCCATTCACTGCATCCCTTGACATTTTTTCTGACTTTGTGAGTGACTTCTGAGCACATTTTAAACATGTAGAGTTGTACCTTTCTTAAAGTCAGCTGGATCCCATTTTGCATGGTAAACCAACTACTTGGTAAATTATGAATAAATTCAAAATCATTCTTTCATTTGGAGAGTTTTATACTCTTCTTTACATGCAATAATAATATTAGCTAACATTTTGGGAATACTGACTATATTTTTATCCATCTAATAAAATCACTTATCTGTTGTAATAGTTGATAATATCTCATTTAATTCTTACAGTAGTCCTATGAAGTAGCTACTATAACTTTAAGAATGAGTGAAATAAGACCCAGAAATTTTAAGTGACTTGCCTAAGTCATATGGCAAAGGGAGATGCCAAAGCAAGGACCTGTTGAGAAGAAGGAAAGGGAACTTTGAAAATATATTTCCTTTTCACCCTCTTCCTTCATATTGTAGAGAAGAGACTGGTTATAGAGCCAGAGCTAGAACAATCACATTTGCCCAGATTTGACCTTGACTTAACCCCCAAAGAAAGTAGAACAGCCCAAGGAAGACAAGAGGTTCGACCCCCATAAAAAACCTCCCAGTCTCTCTATAACAGCAAGTTTTTGGCCTTTAATTGTATCATAATAGTATGATATTATTTTCCTCAGATACTATATTGTTACTAAAACCAGGTTTTTTGTTGCTAGTAATGTTATTTTTAGAGCATTTATACAATAACAAAATGAATTGTAAAAAAGTACAGTCAAGCACTTGGTTGGGCCTTTTTTGTTTGTTTGCATAATGTCAAAATCAAATCTAATTTTACAAAATGATTTGGTCCCAAGTTCTTCCATAAAAATAGATTTTCAGGGAAAATGGGAGGTTGACAATTTCTCTAAGAACTTTATATGGAGAAGTACTCTTTTCTACTTGAATAATGACATGCATTAAGTACTCCTGTGTTATTTCTTTTTCCCTTTGTTAAAAATCAGAATGCATAATTGATTTAAAATTAAATAAAATTCTCGTAAGCATCATTCACGTCTTCATTTTAAGTCACTAGTGCTTTGTAAAGATGGTTTTCCATTTAAATGATTTCATGTCCAAATGGGAGCTGACCGTGGCTTCTGGGGGCTCAGCTGAGAAACAGCCTGACCTGGCTCAGCCTGTGGCCAGGGGGGCCTGCACAGGTAGTGGCCCCAGGGAATGGACTCAGGCAGCGGCAATGGGATGCATCCAGGTGGTACCAGTGGCTGCAGGGCAAGCAGAGATATAGAGGGCAATTCCAAATGAACCAGGGAGAGGGTCAACCATTCAGCTGACTCGTAGATCAAGGGTTCCTGAGAGATTTCATAGCATGACACCTGGCTCCTTGAATTGACTCACACAGTGCTCAGTTGGTCTACCTTTTGTATTCCAGGCTAGCATCTGAGGGTCATCTTCTGCATAACTTCTGAGCTCCTGTCCATATTTTCAGTGGATTATCTGGACACTTGGGACCGTGGACATAGCTTCCTCCTCACTAGGGATTTTGGGGATTCTTTCTCCAATGGAGGGCAAGAGGCTGTGTTTAGACGAGAGCTCTGGAGTAATCATTTTAAGAGATTTTTACTTTGTGATTCACTAGTGTGTTGAAAATGTGAGAAAACATTACATGATTATTTCTTTTCTAATTCAGATGCTGCTTTTTAAATGTGACAGGTTTCAGAATAATTAAATAATTTCTAGTGTCACTTTTTTCTCCCATTATTAGTATCACATGTGAAACCTGGTATTTTGAGACTTTCCATCATCCATCTGGTTCTCTAGGAATCTTTAAAAGGTGCAGCTACTTAAAACAGAATGAGAAAGACAAAAAAAAAAGAATGTTTTAAAGGATATGTCTATGTCCATGCTGCCAAACATTCTAGTTTGATCAGCAGGCCATAATGAACTAAGCGTCACTAGCTAGTCTTAACAACGTACGAAATAAGCTAAATAAATTTTAGCACACTTGATGTTCCCATGAGTTGCTTACATTACAGATTGATTCTTTCATTCTTTGCTGTACACCCTTGGAAACTGTTTAGTGAAACTACATTTAAGCTGGATTTAAGTAAGCCTAAGTGTTGGCACTGCTGGGTGAAAAGGAAATCCTCCTAGTTCTTGCTTGATTACAGTCATTCTTGGCTTCTACCCTGCATAAGCACCACTATTAACTCATAGAAGATCATGTGGTCACAGGGAGCCAGATGATCACTGGGGACAACTATGCCAGGGGGAGATTCCTTGGCTGCTCCTTTCTCCTCAGACAGCTATGCCCTTGAAAGGTTACCCCAGCCCTCTTCTATAGTTCCGTCCTTTTCTCTATTAAAGAATGATTGTTCCCTCTCATCTTCTGACCCAGAGCCATGTTCTGAATGAACACTAGCTAATTCTGCAGGGAATTTTATCAGCTGTGATTGAGCTTTAGGTATTTCTACAAATTATCAAATTTTTACCATATTATAAACTTGTGTAATATGAATTCTACATCCCGTTCTTTTTCCTTTTCTGTCTCAACTTCACTTCCAGAGATGTTATTATTCCAAAATATATTCATCAATGAAAGCCCTGAACAATGAACCATATGTGACTAACCACCTAAAATACAACTGGTACTCACGCATGTTGCTTCAAAGATCTTGAGTAAAGTATTATCAAATAGAAATGGCATCCTATTTTAAAAAAAGATCAAGTGGAGTTCACTACAGAATGCAATAACTGTTCAATATTAAGAAATCTATTAATATAATTCACCACTTTAATAATTTAATCATCAATCTTTTGTTGATCTGAATAAATGCTAAAACATGTCTTAGAGGTAATATTCCATTCTGATTTTTCTAAGAAAAACTTCCTAGGTCTAGAGCCATACCTCATTAACACAATAAAAGTACACACACATATTCATTCCAGTATTAGTATCATAGTATCATGTTTTGTGATAAAACCCTAAAGCAGAATTGTTCCTAATTAAAGTCAAAGCAGGTCAAGGGTCTCTGTTATCACTAGTATAATCTAAAATTGTTTCAGAAATACTAGTCAAAGGAATTTAAACTCACAAAATAAGAAGTGTAAATAGTGCAGCTAAAGGAGAAGGCAACAATTTTATTATTTACTGTTTACATGATATGATTGTATACCTGGGTATCCCCATGAGAATGAAATAAAATATTATTTAAAAGCAAAAGAAGTAGGTGGCCACTTACTAAAAAAATTAATAGCTTTTAAACATACAAACATAAAATAAAAGCAAAAAAAGGGAGACAACATTCTATTTCTTTATTCAACACATTTTTCTTGAGAGACTCTTTTGTGCCTAGCATTGGGAACACAGCTATAGTAAGACAGAGTCCTTGTTGTCTCTCACAATTACAGGAGATAAGCAATCCATAAACAGCAAATACATAAATGGGCAAGTAAGACTTTTCAGGCAGTGGTCAGTGCTGTGAAGGAATTCGGGAGAATAATGTGAAGGGATAATGGAATTAGGCCAGGGGCAAGTTGCAGGGGATGAGAAGAGGTGAGGAGGGAGTGCTACATTAGCCTTGGGAAGGCCTCTCCTAGGAGGTGGAATGTGAGCTGAGACCTGAAGGATGAGAGGTAGCAGGCCAAGCAAAGAGCAAAGAGCTAAACGGAGGAAATAAAGGAAACCAGGGTCGGGGAGTGGGGGGAGGGCAAGTGCTGTATGAAAAGAGCTCAGCATGTTAGAGACAGGAAAGAGCCAGCATGACTGGGAAGGGGCTGAGGCAGCATCACACAGGACCACACAGCATTATGCAGGGCCCATACGAGAGACTGGGACACATTTTATTTTAAGTGCAGTATGAGGCCATTGAAGAGTCTAGCTTTAAAGGCCTAGCATTGATATGGTTTCATGTACCCTCAGAAAAGTTAACCCTGGAAGCTATGTAGAGAATGGATGGAAGGAAATATGGGTGGAAAGAACCAACTTTGAAATGATAGGAGCTAGCCAGTGGGGTGTGACAGAGAAATATGTGTATGTTGACAGATACTGAAGATGCAGAAAGACCTGCCAGCACTTGCCAGCAGGATGATGTGGTGGAGAATGAGTAGGAGGAGAAATCACGGTGTAATTCAAAGATCCCATTCACAACAGAAAACAAACAAAAACGTGAAATGTCTAAAAATACATTAGACAAGAAGTATTCAAAACCTAGGTGAAGAAAACTACACAAATGCTAAGGGCCTATTGAGAAAAGGGAAAAAGGACACTCACATAATGGAGAGACAACTTTGCTTTAATGGGAAAAAACAAAAACAAACAACAAAAAAACACAACCTCGACATTTAAAGAACTCAGTGCAGTCCCAAACAAACTTTTCTTTTTAACATGACAAAATGATTCCAAAGTCCATCTGAAGAAGTAAGTACTTATTTGGGAATAGCCAGGACAATGTGATAGAGAAAAAAGTTCAACAACAGAAGATACAAAATGTAAAGTAAAGCTGCAGTAATGAAAACAGAGAAATGAATGAGAACTGCACAGGCACAGAAATAGACAAGCAGGTGAAAGGACCAAATGAATAGTCAGGACCCATATATATTCACAATTTTTTATATTTTAAAAGTGGCACATCCACACAGAAAAACTGGGTTATTAAAGAGGTGACTAGCCCTTTGGAAAATCAAACAAACAAAAAGCTGGGTCACTGTTTAGCTACACACAAAATAAACTCAAATAGATCAAAGACATAAAGAAAAAATGAATATTTTTGTAATCCTGTAGTGAGGAAGACCTTTCTAGGCATAATACAACATTTTATACCATGGGAGGAAGGATTGCCAACTCAAACTATATAAATATAAAAAATTGTTTGTATGCCAAAGAAGTAAGCAAGCCAACAAACCCTTAAAGTTAATTGAACTCATTCAGTTCTGTGGGTTTAAATCCTATTTTGTCATGACTTTCAAAAGATATCACCAGCCAAGTGAATTCACATTGCTGTGGCTTGAAATGTGTCCCTCCAAAAGATACGTTTAAGTCCTAATTTCAGGTAACTGTCAATGTAACCTTATTTGATAGTAGGGTCTTTGTAGAGATAATCACTTTAAGATGAGATCATACTGAATTAGGGTAGGCAATTCAGTGACTGGTGTCCTCATAAGAAGAGGAAAATGTAGACACAAACACACACAAAGGGGCGACAGCCAGTGAAGACCAAAGCAGAAATCAGAATGAAGAAGCTAAGGAATGCCAAGGACTGCTGGAAGTGACCAGAAACTAGAAGAGAGATGTGGAACAGATTCTTCTTGGGAACCTCAGAGGGTGCGTGACCCTAGTGACACCTTGATTTTGAATGTCTGGCCTCCAAAACTGATAGAATAAATTTCTGTTGTTTTAAGTCACCTAGTTTGTGGTAATTTGTTACAGCAGCCCAAGGAAACTCATATACACATTACTATCTGATATTAGGGCTTATTAAACTTGACTGTTAATACAAAACTCTGTCAGTTACACATTAACACACATATAAAGAAAAAATCTGAAATAATGTCAAACAACAGTAGTTAATTCTGGAGGGTGAGAATAAAGAGGACTTTCACTTTATATGTATATGTACAATCTGTCTATTTTACAGGCTGCTTTTATAATAGGATGCGATTTTAAAAAGAAAATATACAAAAGCCTGCCATAATGCTATGTGTGGAATCCAAAAAATTCAATTGTGTAAAATGAAAGTTCATGTTATTGGGGTATTAATTGATCAGGATGGAAACAAGCAGCTAGCCGGCTAAGACTTCCAGGTGTCCGACTGCTCCTTTCCAAACCCATCTTGGTCCCAGCTGGGCCTTGTTGCCAATGATGGTGACTGTCTGTGCTGGTTAAGTATGCAGGGGGTGGATTCTAAGCCCTGGGGCTGGCTAGGATTCCTGGGATAATGGCTCTGTTCCTGGAATCTCCCAGTTAGTTGGCACCTGTTTCATTGGACCAGCTAGGGAGGCTGGACCTGAGGAATTTGGACCACACAGGGACCCAGCCTCTGCTTCTCTCCTTCCCAACCTGCCTTGCCTACCATTGTTCATCTGCTTGGCTCCCCAGTCCCTCCACACCAATCTCTCTTACTATGGTAGCACAGCCTTAAGAACTTCAGCTTACCTCCTTTGGGAACTTGAAATGCCTAAAAGAGGAATCAGTAGCCAATCTCTGTATACATCTGAGTATGCATTTCTATAGGGTGTACTAAGGAAGTGTGTACATTGTGTTATATATTGTACCATGACTTGAATACAGAGTAATAGAAAAAAAAATAAATCACTGTGTGCTACATGATTCTAAGCCCAGTCCTATTATACTCATGTTTAGTTTTCTTGTTTTAAACTCATTTTTAATAAATTTTTTATTATTAACTGGATTAATTCCACTGTATTGCTATTTGCCATATATGTTTGTTAACATTTTACCATTTGATTCTTTAGTAATTTTCTGCATATAAATACAAACTCATGTTGTAAAATTTTTTGCTTTATCTATTTCAATTCTACTTTATATATACCTTACATTGGGCCTGTCAGTGGCATCCGATAGACTATAGTACATTCAGATAATTATTTAACCAATGATAACTAGCCCCGAGTAACTGACTATCCAACAGCCATTCAATGAAGCGGAATAAAGAATATTCCTTTCATGTGCCATTTTGGGCTACCTAAAACATGGAGAATTCCAATTGTTGGAAACTCACTCTTCTTCTGACAGAAATATCAGCGTTTCAAAGCTTTGTCAATGCTTTATTGTTAGTTTCACATCACATCCTACTTCATACACCAGGCCCTCCAAATTTCCCCATTCCCAAGAAGCTAAGGTTATTTGTGATGGTTAATTTTGTGTCAACCTGAATGGGCCATAGGATGACCACATGGATTGTAAAACATTATTTCTAGGTGTGAGAGTGTTTCTGGACGAGATTAACATTTGAATCAGTTGACTGAAAAAAGTAGATGGCTCTCCTTAATGTGGGTGGATATCATCCAATCCATTGATGACCTGGATGGAACAAAAAGGTGGAGGAAGTGAGAATTCATGCTTTCTCTCTCTCTGCCTGAGAGCTTGAGCTGGGACATTAGTCTTCTCTGCCTTTGGATTGGAACTGCACTATTGGCTCTCTTGGGTCTCTAGCTTGCAGGTGACAGATCGTGAGACTTCTTAGCATCCATAATTGCAGGTGCCAATTCTTTCTAATAAATAAATAAATTTATTGCTATAAGGCCAAATCCTCCCTTGGACTTTCAATCATTCTGATTCACCTCAGCCTTTCTACGTAGTCCTTGAATAAGAGAGATCCAGAAGTATTAGTTTCATTGTGCATCAGACCAATCTGAGTATCAGAGGAAAATCAGAATGAGCAAATCATCTTAATGTGGCTGATCAACATGCAAACCAAGGAAAGAAAAGTCCATCCCACCTCAAGAACCCACAGAAGCCCCCACAGACACCATTGTTCTAACAAAGAGGTTATAGAAAGGAGACACTGAATTTATTAACTGTTTTCTTGGCCCACTGCTGCCTGACTTCCTTTGGGCTCACCAGACGTTGTTTAGGTGCCAGACACATATGGATGCTGCCATTTTGTGTCGTGTTAAAATTGACTTAATTAAGAGAGTTTACCTGAAATAAATACTTAAATGAATTCTGTTAGTGGTGTAAGATTTTTCATACTGCCTATTGCTGTGCCTTGTGGCTGAAAAAGGACAGGACATATGAACTGTGCAACTGCAATGAAGCCGTGTTTACATGCATTGATGTGCAGCAGGAAAAGAAAACGGGACTAGGGTCAAGTGAACTCCTGTAGAATAAATAGAGATAAATAATTCAGGTTCTCATTATAATAGAGGCATATAGCTCCAGTGCAAGGGAGCACCCTGCCTTTGTGCACATTGGTATGCAGTGGCTGTTCAGAAAGCATAGCATGTAATCTAGCATTAATATTAACACAAATCAGAGGTAAGAATTAGCAATGATTCTAAAGTCTTATAGTGTAACTGAATTCATACTATATTGTTTAGTCCTCCTGGGTATTTTAGTAATTATGTAATAGAAATGTTGAGGTAGTTGAGATATTCTGTATATTACTCTATGAAAGGATCTTTAACACAATGTCTTTAGTAGACAGTTTTGATAGAATGAACTGAACAAAAAGAAATATGCCTATTTTGGTAATACGGTATGTTTCATTAGTTCAGCCTGCAGCAATATGACATTACCTTCTAAAAGGAATACAATTAATAACAATGAGAGATCTTTAGCTCTCAGAATGTAGCTGGAGGAACTGAGCACAGTGTCAGGGCAATTAAGCAGAGGCACTGTGTTACCTTTGTCTGCACACCCTTAACATCACCCTGTCTCAATGTGTTGAACAGTTATTTCTTTAGCATAGAATTTGTAATTATTTTGATGCTTCCCATAATTCAGGCCATCATTATAACAAATGGTTTTTTTCTCTCTTTTTTCTATTTAGGTAAGAAAAAAATCTTTCACAATAACTAGCTAGTAGAAATAAACATTTATTTGGATTGGCATGGCTTCCATTTTTCTATAAGAGAATAAGTGACAACAAAGGAGATGCACACAGTAACTGTAGGGGACTAACCCAAATAAAACTACCCCACCAGTGTTGTAGGAGCATGCAGTTACGTACAGTCCATGCCTTACAATGGCAATCTAGGGGGAAAGCTGTATTTGAGACTATTAAAATAATCAACTAGGATATTATTTTATTCAGTGGTAACCTTTACGTTTTATGTTAAATGACAGTGAAGGTTCTGGAACATGGTGATTCCCCAGAGTCTCAGTAGCCAAGATTTCTTTTATCTCTTCAGAGGTTTCATTTTCAGGTCACTCTGCAATGCTGAAACTGCTCTTGGCTCCCTTTGCTGGTCAGTTCTAACAGCCATAGAAAAAGAGAAAATGGTTTGAAACATAAAAAACTTCGGTGCTTAAAAACAGAGAATAAAGACTCTGGTTTAAAATCTCATTTCTGTGTGTCCAGTCTGCTTCAAGCTTTTGGAGTGGTGGTTGTGTTTGGGCAAAGGGGAGGCTGCAGGTGAAGAGAGGGTAGGGGGAGAGAGAGACAGAGAGAAAGAGCGACAGACAGACAGAGAGAGGCTGAGACCCCTGCCAATTATTACTGCTGCCCCAAATTTACCCTGACAGACTTTCCTTCGCGAACACCTACAGCCTGTAAGCAGGTGTCTAGAAATGCTGCCGTGGAGTCTAGGCCTTGGGGGGAATAATATGCAATTCCACTTCCACTTATAAGTAATGTATTAAAATTTTGTAGCTAATAAATTCTTAATCTGAGAGGCTCCAGGTTATTTCTTACTTACATAGCTACTTGGTTAATGCAACACCGACCTGGCTCACTCTGGCCTCCTGTTATTTTCTGCGCTGTTTTCCCAAGGCTTCCAAACACAGTTGGCTGGACTGCCAACTCCCTCTTCCTGTGACCACTGCTTAGTTCCTGCATAAATGCAGAAGCACACACCTCTTCAGACAATTAAATCACACCAAACTGCTTGGGGACTGTAGACCTGTGAGGGTTATGTGAGCAGCCCCCTCCCCTGCTAAGTATTATTGACAAATCCATCAAGGGCAGTGATGCATTGGTTTTCACCTTACCTAGAAGGACACTAGGGCAACAGTGACATGCTGTCACCGTGGTAACTGAGGCTGAAGTGAACAGCCTGTTAGAATAGGTGACCTCTGTTGGCAGTGCGCCTGGAGATGTTGCCCTGGCAGGGCTGCCATGTCATGGGGACCCCAAGGAGCAGTCCAGTGCCCTCAAATTGATTCATTAGACCCTAAACATATCGATCACTCTAATTTGCAGGAATTTATTATATTGATATTGGACTGATTAACATTTTGTGCGAGACTGGTTCGATATGTGCTTGTAACAGCTTTTAATGATTAATTGACTTTTATGATTCCATCCCAGGGCTGTCAGTGAGCTGTGAACTGTGGGCAGGCTTCTTCTGGGCCGTCCCTCAAGTGGCACAGGGCAGTGATTGAATACCTCGGAAATTAGTGTCCTTGCTGTCTCATTTTATGAAAGATAAATGCTATGACATTTAATGCAGACCTTAATTTAGAACAGAACTGAGCAGATCATTTTGCAATTTAATCATAAACAAGTAAATATCAAAACTTGTTTAGCATTTCACAAGTTAAGCACACAGAAAACAGAGGCAAAGTGGAGCAGGCAGCAGGGGAACTGGCAAAAGGCAGAATAAAATAACATGGGTTGGAACGGTGCATCAGTGTAATCGTCACATAATTTATTAAGACCAACATCCGAGCCCATTTTTCAGCCCAGAGTATACAGCTTTCATTCACTGGGTGGTGGGCCTAGGGTGTTGGGCCTTGGGCCATTTTGCACAAGCTGAAAAGTTAGCGTTTACCTTCCTGGCTGTAGGCAGCCCTGTGATACTGCCTGGTTTGCTGAGGAAAATACATTGACTGATCTTCTGCAAAAGTATAAAGAATAAAGTTCTAGCTAAATATGTGCCCCATTATGTAATAAGGGGAATATCACATCAAGCAGGGTTTATGTGTTACCTAAAACAATCATAAACATTATGAAAGACAGCATGCGAAGATGAGATTTTATTGTGCTCCTTAACAACAGAGGGAGAGAAGCAGGCGGGCTGAGGACTGCCAGCTCACACCTTCTCGCATTCATATTTAAAGCACATTTCCTTCCTTTCATTTTAATTAAAAGGCTTAAGTTAGGGAGAAACTGTCTAAACATCATGTCAAATTATTCATGTTTGTACATATAAAGAATAAAATGAAATGGTTCTCCTGAGCACGATTCTTCTTTCTACTTTACCCATTCCATATTTTTCTATCAAGGTGTGCAGAGTGAGGACACCTTTATTTGATGTGCAGTTGTCAATTGCTAATGTGTAACCTAACATATGCAGTATACATATTTTATGGCTTAGACCATAGCATTTTTATTTTATACAGCCTTCCACTGCTAAAAAGCACAGGAGGCGCTGAGTCAGGTACCATAAAGACACTAGAAACTCCATCTTGCAGCTCTGCACGTTCCTGACAAAGGCCTAGGCCGCCCCTCTCCTTTAGCTTGTATGTACACTACCCTACATCATTTCCACATCTGTGTAGACCTGTGCCTTTGTTTTTCTTAATTCTTTTATTGGATGGAAAGCAGAGCTAAATTGGATGTCTTGATACGTGTGTATCTACATAAACACACAAGTGGGCAATCTTGGAATATATGAATTTCACCTGTGTGGCCTGGAGCACATTCACCTCCTTATCTGTCCCAAATTCTGAGCTCAGTTTGGCATTGGTGGCCACTGGTACTATGTAGTGTTGTGATCTCCTGTTCAGATCATCAAGTACAGAAAAGACAAGAGCACTAAGAACCCTCAGATTGCCTCGCTACTGTTTGAAAATTGAGGAGGCAGAAACATAATTGCTTTGTTGGATCACAATCCTGAATAACAAAAGAAATTTTAGACATCTGCCCTCCATTTGATTGGCTTTACATCTTCTCTCTCTTTGGCTTCTGTCCATTATTCTGCATTATCTTTATTATCAAGAAATCTTTTCCATGCCAATATTTTTGTCTGCTGAAGGACGACTTGGATTCAGGTAGGTAATTGGATCCAGTCCCCTGCAAAGCCATAATAGATGATGATACACTACATACAGGTAAGTTCTATAGCAAGAGATGTGTTTTACGCTTAAGAATCTGATTCTTTCCTTTGTGCCAGAAATGCCATATCCCCCGGCACAGAGTGGGGAATGGGTCTCTTTCCAGTTTCTCCCTTGAACTGGAAAGAGGAAAGGGAAGAATCTGGAGCCATCCTGAATCTCTGCTCGGGGTTCATACTACTGTGCCACAGCAGCAGTTTTTTTCCATAAGTGTGTGCATGCATGTGTGTGTGTAAACAAGTATTATGGACTGGGGACTTATAAACAGTAAACACACACACAACTTCAGTCACACACACTCAGACACATACACCAATACTTCTGATCCATTGATCGTGTGTTGGTTCTGCCAATTGTCCTTTGCAGGGCTGGGGGTTATCTTCTTGGTGTTTCAGCAGCATCATATGCTCACGATGCTTCTCAAATTACAACTCAGATTTCCTGACTTGGTCAAAATCCATTGGTTTCACCTTACCTGTATTTGTTCTGCCAGGAGAATTTTCAGGAATGGCTGAATCATCTGTTGCCTCTTTTATTCCAATCACTAATCCAATAACTTTCTGTATCTATTTTATCTTCTGATTTTGCTGATTCCTACTATTAGCAGGAATTCCATGAAAAATTTAACAGGAAAAAAATGTTGATTCCCCTAAGTGGATTACTGGAATACATTCTCTCCATATCTTGTGGTTATTAACTTTAAAATGCTTACCTTTTAGTGAGCAGTTTAACTCAGGCAGAGAAAGTACAAAAGGTGTGAGAAATGATCTTATTCTAAATCTAGCACCTAAGGAAAAAATATTCAAAAGTTCCAGTAGAAAAAATTCAAAGATATTGTTTTTTAAAAATGTTTTTTTCTCTGTCCATTTGACTGGTAAGATCTACCAGAGGACCATTATGGTATGTTTTACTTCATAGTCATAAAATATACAAACAATCTGTATTAGACTACTCACATATAATAGAAATTATAGTACCAAATACTTTACATGTTTGATATGAGAATTACTCTTACATATTGAAATTTTTCTTAACATCACTCTGTCTCAATGTGTTATTGCCTTTAGAAGTGATGGCATAATCCATCACAATGATATGAAGATTTATCATTTTATATTATTTTATAATCATATTTGCATGCCTCCAATCTAAACAATATTATGCCCAGGAAGAGGTACATAAGTGAAGATAGACATATCTTTACTTAGTGTTTTAGTCAATCTGGGCTGCTTTAACCAAATACCATAGACTAGGAGGCTTACAAACAACAGAAATTTCTTTTTGTTTTTTAAAGATTTATTTTATTTTTAGAGAAAGGGGAAGAGAAGGAGAAAGAGAGGGAGAGAAACACTAATGTGTGGTTGCCTCTTGTGTACCCCACACAAGACCTGGGGACCTGGCCTGCAACCCAGGCATGTGCCCTGACGGGGAATCAAATCAGCAATGCTTTGGTTTGCAGGCCCATGCTCAATCCACTGAGCTATACCAGCCAGGGCTAGAAATTTGTTTCTTATAATTCTGGAGGCTAGAAGTCTGTGACCAGGATGCCAGTATGGTCAGGTTCTGGTGAGGGCCCTTTTCTGGGTTGCAGATAGCCAACTCCTTGTTGTGTCCTCACATGGTGGAAAGATAGTGAGCTAGTTCTCTGTTCTCTTCCTACTAGGGCACTAATCCCATTCAGGAAGGCTCCTCCATCATGACCTAATTCCCTGCCAAAGAGCCACCTCCAAAAATTACATTGGACATTAGATTTCAATATAGAATTTGGGCAGGTGATGGGGGTGCATAGGGAACACAAACACTCAGTCATAACACATGGGAAAAACTTTTTTTCCCCTCAGATGTTTCAGTAGCTACATGAGTTGGAGTTTTAAACATAGGCAAATTTATCCCCTGTCTATCTTCACAAGGCCAGAGGGAAGTCTTCGTTAGCCTCCATGTTCTGGTTTTTGAAGGGATAGTGGAATGTTAGCACATGTCTAGTGTTTCCAAATATCTAAACATTGGTTGAAATGCATACAAAATTTCTGGTTCAAGATGATGTTTCACTTTTTATGTATATGTTTTGTCAGTATGCAGACAAAAAGACCACCTTCTGAATCATCACAGCCTAAGGCTCTATTCTTTTTTAGCACCAATAATTTCTTTGTCTGAGGTCACAAGAGTATCTGCCTTACTTCCTTGTTGACTGGGGGTCAGTTCTGGACATTCAGGAGGAGTTCACCACTAAGTGGGTTTATGGGTTGACAGGTAGGGCTCTGGAAATGGTTTGGTGGCCATATCTGTGGCTTGCTTGCCTCAGATCTGCCATCTCTCTGTGTTCCAGGTGAGTGCGCAAAGGGACAGTTGAGAAGCTCCTTTTTTTTTTTAACTCTTCCATGTGTAACTTTACCAAAATGAATAATTCCTTAGCACCTGCCAGGTTTTGGGAGCAGAGACATAGGTCCCCAGTTCTGGGTGGAGGAACTCCTGGAAAGTTCTGTAACAAGAAAGACTCAGTATCGCAGAAGTTCTAGGTTTTCATTCTGACTCTCACCAACAGCCTCATCTTAGGGAGCTCACCTTCCATTGCTGGCTTCCTTTACTTCAGCCATAAAGAGAAATGCTTTCACTCTAAAACACTCTGGCAGCCTGTTGCCCACTCCTGCTGTGGTAGTTAACCCCACTCCTACCTCCGTTTTAGTGTTATCTCAAGTTTCTGACACAGGTGTGTTAAGATTGTAATGGCAACTTGTAAGAAGAAAGGAGGAAATAGGGACTTCACAAGAAGGACTCAAAAGTCCAGTGGCCAAAAAACAGAGTTCAAGATACTCTGATGCTTCTAAGACCACTCCGTGTTTGTACCCTGGTGAGTCAGGCCAGGAACCTGAAGTCCGTGGGCAAAGGTAACGACTGAAGTTTGGTGTGAGACCATCATAATTTCACCCACCTCCATCTTAGTTGAAACAGGCCTCCTTCCAAGAGATTAGATTCTGGGTACATATCCATGGATAACTTCCATACCTACCTCCATGGAGGCAGTGAGGTGGAGAGTGGGAAAGGGGGAACATAGGACCAAGAGGAAACTGAGCAGAGGGGCTGGGGAGGAAACTAACACTGAATCCATTTGACTGTAAACTGGACTTGGTGCCAGGTAAGTCACTGACATAATCTCAGTGTTTCCTAAGGTGTGCTTCTCGTGTCACTCATGGATGAGGTTGTGAGGTCATTAAAAAAATATTAAGTAAACTATAGTTAATACCAAGGTAAGGGGAAAATAATGTAGCTGTTATGTAATTGACTGAACTTTGAGAGACACCGTATTATGGCATGAAATCTTTATCAAAGCTGCTGGCATCTCAGGGTTTGTGACCTAGAATCACACAGGGCTCTTTGGTCCAGATGGAATGGCACTGGGTCTGGACTGTGTCACACGGCCTGGGCAACACCCAAGACAGGGAAGAACATGGAAGGGTGGCATGTATAACACAGGAGCCCCAAACCAGGAAGCTGCTTACTCACCTTACAGGTTACTCACATTACAGGGGAGTATATCTACGGTGGCAGGTCAGTGAGAGAGAGATTGCACCTCCTCCAGTCTGAGGCTTGTTATAAGGGGTCCCAGACAAAGGAGGCACGTGTCCAGGATGCACAAACCTACCTGTGGCCTGGAGCTACATTATATCTGTGTGTATGTGCAGAAGGAAAAGGTCAAGAAGCAGTTGAAGGATAAGAAGCTACTCCCAAAAGGAGATGAGAGAGTTACAATCTATTTCCAAAACAATACACATTCCTTCTGGCCCTCATCACAGATAGTGGGAAAGCCATATATTGAGCCCCCACTAGGCGTGCTGGTATTGGGCACCAGCATTCCCACTGGGCACAGAGCTAAGGCAGCAGGATCCATTCAGAGACCCAACCCAGCCAGGCTGTGTCTAACCTGCATGAGGATTCAGGAGGACTGAGCCACAAACAGGAGGAAAATCCCAAGTCCTTAGGTCACTGATGTCCTGCCTACCTCCCTATCATAGCCCCTTTATTTTACTTTATTCTTGGACCTTGCACTTTTGCCTCTGCTTTCCAGTTCCCTATTCCTGCAGCCCAGACTTGCCAATGCTGACTGTCTGTCTACCAAAACACTCTGTGCCAAAGCCAGCCTCCCTGATACCTGCCTGCCAGAATATATTAGGCTGCCCACTTGCAGGTCAGAGTTGGCCCCAAGAGACTCTTCTAGAAGCTTCCCAGAGAGGCATTCATATTCCCCAGGACGACCTGGACTTCAGCCCCTTGTCCTGGGTCAGATACTGCATTGTCCGGGAGTGCCCATTTCTGACACAACAAACCCTCTGTGGTTATGAAAATGCTCAAAACCCACAAATGCACAAGCTTTCCTTCCAATGTGTTTATCCAATGGACCCAACCTTGATCTCTGAAGATAAACGGAAAATTGGGGCAAAGGAAGTAGAAAGTAACCTACATAGTGGCAGGAGTACAATGGCAGAAATTCTCATTTGAGTTTCTCCTGTGGCTCTGCTGTTTGGGTATTTGGGAATAAATTCTTCAAATTGCATGTTAATTACCTCATTTGTGGCTTCTGTAGCATCAGACATTTTCAGGAAATATTACAGCTATAATTTCCAGATTAATAAAACTGGAGACAAAGTTGACCCAGTGGACATAATTTATTGTACTTTTCAGAAAGCTTCTGATAAGGCCCCTCATAAAAGGCTATTAAGAAAAATAAACAACCACAAGGTAGAAAATAAAGTTCTATAAATTACAGGATGTGAAGACACTGAACCAAGTGAAGAGATTCATAGTGACCTGGTTATATTGGTTTGTTTACCTAAAATACATGGGCAATTGGTGGTGGCGAAGTTTTTGGGGTTTTATTTTAATTTTTATTGTTATTCAATTACAGTTGTATGCCTTTTCTCCCCATCCCTCCACCCCACCACAGCTGAACCCCCCTCCCTCCCCCACCTCCACCCTTCCCCTTGATTTTGTCCATGTGTTCTTTATAGTAGTTCCTCTAATCCCCTCTCCCCACTATCCCCTCCCCACTCCCCTGTGGCTATTGTTACAATGTTCTTAACTTCAATGTCTCTGGTTATATTTTGTTTCCTTTTTTCTTCTGTTGATTATGTTCCAGTTAAAGGTGAGATCATATGGTATTTGTCCCTCACTGCCTGGCTTATTTCACTTAGCATAATGCTCTCCAGTTCCATCCATGCCATGCAAAGGGTATAAGCTCCTTCTTTCTCTCTGCTGCATAGAATTCCATTGTGTAAATATACCATAGTTTTTGGATCCACTCGTTTGCTGATGGGCACTTAGGTTGCTTCCAGTACTTGGCTATTGTCAATTGTGCTGCTATGAACATTGGGGTGCACAGGTTCTTTTGGATTGGTGTTTCAGGGTTCTTAGGGGATAATCCCAGCAGCGGAATTGCTGGGTCAAAGGGCAGTTCCATTTTTAGTTTTCTGAGGAAATTCCATACTGTTTTCCACAGTGGCCCCACCAGTCTGCATTCCCACCAACAGTGTACTAGGGTTCCCTTTTCTCCGCATCCTCTCCAACATGAAGTTTTA
Source organism: Desmodus rotundus (assembly GCF_022682495.2). Lineage (NCBI taxonomy): Eukaryota > Metazoa > Chordata > Mammalia > Chiroptera > Phyllostomidae > Desmodus > Desmodus rotundus. Next base: position 97,911,801 of record NC_071391.1, on the reverse strand, counting down.
AAAAAATAATAACCCTTGAGTTTCTATCAAGTCTGATTGGGTTTGAAATCGTGTCAAATAGTGTAGAGAAATAAACAGGACAGGGGGACTAGGACGCCTCAGCACCAAGAGGTGGGGCTGCTTGTGCAGTGAGGAAGGCAGGGCCAGTGGGCAAGTGCATGCACAGTGGCAGGGCCACAGTGTGGGCTGGTAGGTTTAATTTAGTAGGAATTTTTTGTTCGAGCTCTAGATAAAGTCCCTCCTGTAAACAGCATTTTTAGGAAAAAAGATGCATACACACACGGAAAAAAGAAAAATTCAGGCCCACAGATAAACCGAGTAGTCTTGGGGGAGACCTGGGAGCTCCCTATGCTGCTGATCTTCTTACACTGGGGGAGGGGTGGGAAAAGCACTGAGGCCCAGCAACTAGAACAACACAGGGTAGGGACATCTTCCCTCTGCCTGTCTGCCATTGGGGCCACTTGGGATGATGTCTCCACAGATGTTTTAGACAGTCTGCTTTTTACTGAAATGGCCAGATGCTGTCCTTAAAGGAACTCTCACTGTCTGTCTGTGTTTGTTAATCCCACTCAGCACCCAGCCAGCAACTTGAGGTACCTGTATCAGGAGGTGAAAGAATGACAAAACTAGACTAACACACTTTCCTTGCCCTGTGGGGGATGCAGACCCAGCAGGTGCCAGTGCAGAGTGTAGGGGAAAAGGACACCTGCCACCATGAACTATGTCACCAGAGAACTCACCAGAACTCACCATCATATTTTTTTGCCTGAAAATGTAAACTCTTGGCCCATGTTTCTTTCAGGAATTAAGGGAAAAGATTAACTAATGCTTTCATAGAAGGACCTGAAAGCAGTTTTAAAAGTTAGATCATTAGATTAACAATCTAATGTGACAGTGTGGTAAGTGCAGAGAAGGGTGATTCTATGTAGAATTACTAATTTAATAATAATGCCTAACATTGATTGAGTTCTTGGTGTGTGCTAGGTACTGTTCATGTGCTATGCATATCTGTCCCATTTAACCTCACAGAAACTGTCACTAAGCCCCATTGTGCACACAGTGGTGATGAGGCATAGAGAGGCTGAGGGTGTGCAGTTAATTGGCAGAAGCAGAATCTCAACTCTGACAGTCAGATCCTGGAGCCCACCAGGAGATAGATGCACCTTTACAACAAGCATTTAGCATAATCATTATGCTAATACTTCTATACATATAGCTCCATATATAATAATATGTAACTATGTCACAGGAGCTAACCTGTTTTAAGCATTATGAATGTACATACTTGGTGGAAATTCCTTTCCATGTACTACATCTTTCAATCCTCATTCGACTTAGTGATGCCAGTGCCATTATCTTTATTGAAAGGTATATGGTTATTCTGATCCAAGACTTTTCTTTTCCATCAGTAGGCCATCTATTGTCCTCTGCAGATTACTCAGTGATTCCTCAATTTCCCTTCACATCCAAACCCTGCCAACTTGTATTTATTTCATTTTCATAAAGTGAGTGTAAGCACAGCACATTGTTGAGTGACTCAGAGGGTCCTGAAATTCAAGCCTTATGCTAGTACACGTGCACGTAGTATAAAGTATATATCGCCCATTGTCTATAAAACTATTTTTTAAGATTTTATTCATTTACTTTTAGAGAGAGGAGAAGGGAGGGAAAAAGAAAGGGAGAGACATTAATGTGCAAGAGACACATCTATCATCTATTTGTTGCCTCTCACAGGCCCCCAACTGGGGACCTAGCCCACAACCCAGGCATGTGTCCTGATTGGGAATCAAACCTGCGACCCTTTCATTTGCAGGTCAGTGCTCAGTCCACTGAACCACACCAGTCAGGGCACATAAAACTTAATTCTTTGGCCTTGGCTGGTGTGGCTCAGCGGATTGAGTGCTGGCCTGCAAATCAAAGGGTCACGGGTTCAATTCCCAGTCTAGAGCACATGCTTGGGTTGTAGGCTAGGTCCCCAGTGAAGGGAGGAACATGACAGGCAACAACACATTGATGTTTCTCTCCCTCTCTTTGAAACAACAACAAGAAGAAAACTTAATTCTTTGGAGTGACCTTTCCCTTACACATAGGATATTTTCCGTGAGTAAGAATACCATTTTAATTTAATGAAATAAGATTAATGTCAATGGTCAATTCCTGAATCTGATCACATAGTAAAAATTATATGTGCAGGTTAACTCAAAGAAAGCTGTCCTCTTCCATTTTTATTATTCATCTTTCACCATAAGAACCTAAAGCATGAATCTCTTAAATGTCCAAGTCTTCACCACTTGGTTTATGTATTTGCTTGTTCGTTTATTTTTTCTTAAGGACATTTGGGTAGGCTACTTTTTGATTTGCTATTGGAGAGCCCTTGGATACTTATTGGTGTGAAACTCGATCCAGTTCCCTGATAGCTATCAATAGGACCACCTTTTTTGTGTTGCCCCATCGTCATTGGTCTATCTAGCTCTCTGCATGTGTCTTTTCTGTATCTTTCTATATAGCTCTCATTCCACTTCTCTATCTCTCGGTTTTCTCTTGCTTCCTTTAGGGAGCGTTAACAAGCTAATGCTGAGACTTTTCACTGTGATAAGATAAGAAGGATATCATCTATTAGCTCAAAAGATAATAGGTTTCTTTGCTGATTTGAGTGATTTTATTGTTACACTTTTTCTATTTTTACTGACCACTCTACTGGTTCTGGTTTTTATAGACAGAAGGCTTTTGGGTCTGAGAAGGAAATATTTTTGTTAGCTAGGTTTGTAAGACCACCCAAGGTTATTAAATTCTAGAATGACTTGAAATGCTCAGAAGGTAAAGCTCCTCTAAATATGCCACTGACTAAATGTATACACCTGGGAAAGCCTTCTTGGGTGGGAGGCAGTTGGTTGTTCTTTTCCCTAAGAACAACCTAAGTTGTTCTTAAGGTTGTTCCCTTAAGAACAACCTTAAGACATTCCTAAGTTTTTGCCTCCCCAGTGGGGCCATCTTTGTCAGGGAACCTGATGACAAAATCAGAGACAGAATGTTAGAAAGTATGGCTCACACCATCCAATCTGCCATTTGATACATGAAGGGGCCATGGCCCAGAAAATATGCAAAAGTTTCAGGGCTCACTGGGGCTTCCAACCCAGGCCTCCATCTTGGACCTTCAGAGTCCAGGCTCACCTCAGCGGGTCTGATATGAACACAGATGTGTACTTTAGTCTCCTGATGGGAACATTTTGCTAGTGATATTCCTCTATTTATACCTCAGGAAAACTGTGCTCAGTGAGCTATGTGCGTAATGTGCTTTAGGCTGTGTCTAAGTGATATATTTCTCCAATCCAAGACTGACAAATTCAGATGGTCTATTCCATATTTTTATATATTTAGAAACAGATGGTTGATTGACTGAGTTTTTAGTTTTTCACAGAAATATTTGATGTTGGGGAGATTGGGCCTTCAAAGTTCTCCAAGGGAAAAAAAGATTTATTTGAAAGTTTCTTTCTCCATAAATATTTTAGGTTTCACTAAATGACTATGAGAGGAAACTACATGATTAATGAGACAATCCCCCTTTCCCCACACACCAACCAAAGGTTTGCTTTCCAGCCATGGCCACCCACTCCCACTTTGGCAGTCTGCCCCCAAACCCTCTTCAGAACTCAGCTGTTATCAAACCCTTCTATCATATCTTAAAATTGGTTTGCTGCTACCATAATTTTGAGTAAAAAGCCTGAAATCTGTCAGAATGCTTGCCACCTGACTTGCAAAAAATAGGCCATTACTGATCTTTACACCCTGTGCATCATGGACACTTGATGTATACATTAGACATCTACTCAATCAATATTACATATTCATTAATTTTTAATATACTAAAATATCAACATATAATTTGTGTTATATAGTAATGTACAGTCATATAACTTAACTTGTAATTAATAATGTAAACTGTACTAAATTGAATCGGATGACACCCCTCAGGGCAAACACATATAGATAAGGAAAATGACTCAGAGGTACAAGAATGAAAAGGAGCTGCTATTTATTGACTATGTAGTAGGTACTAGGTGTAGTGCTAAATGCTTAATAAATTATTTCATTTAATCTTGCTCAAATCCTAGGGGGTAGAGCCTACTTTCTCCAGCTTACTGAGGGGGAAATTCAAGGTTCAGAGAGGTGAAGGATTTTCCTCAAGACCACACAGCTAGTACCTGAGGTAGCCTGAAAGTTAATGCAGACCAGTCTAGTTTCAAAGCCCATGCCTTTATCTTCTGTGCTCCCCTGATCCAGCTCTCTCCCAGGTCTCCAGTTGCAATTTCCACACTGCTCTAGAAGTTGTAACAACAAACAGCTCTCGGCCTTGGCCTCCAGCAGGTCATGATACACACAGACCCACGTGGCCAGCCGATGGTTGGAACAGGTGGGACAGGAATCCCTCTGACTGCCATGCCCCAGGTGTGGAGGAACATGTCAGATGGCCCAGTTTTCCCCTCACACACTTGCCAGACCCAGCAGGTTAGGAATGATGCAATCATAATTTCTCAGAGTAACTGAAAAAACACAGAATCAGACGGGGTCAGGAGACCCAATAAAGTCAGAGAAGAAAAACTAAATATCCAAGTGTTTGACACCAAATGCTTAGGAACTTAGAAATATTCCAGGAGTGGCACTTTTTCTTTTTTATAGGGATTCTTGGGGCCCCTTCCCCTCTCTCATCAGGCTGTTTCTCACTGGTAGCTGAGCTTATGAGTCTCCTTCTTTCTGATATTTTACTGTGGGCATGAGAAGAGAGAGGAAGATGGAAGAAAGTATGTTGGGATTCGAGAGTCCTGCAAGAGTCAGCCACAAGTATAACATGTAAGGGGGGATCCCTCACAAACACACAGGGTACACTACCTAGGTCAGGAAGAAAGGGCATATCACATGTAGACAAGACACCAAGGTCCCATTTGTTACCTCTCACCCACAGAATACCTTTGGACAAAATTCAAAACTCCACAAGAAAAAATGATTTAATAATATATTCGCTATATATTAGTAGCATCTATTAATTAGAAATGTCAAACTTCTTCATTTCTTATTAGTTTTTGTAAAAGTTGTAAACTAATTCAATTAAACAAGTGTTTATCTGACACTTCCTATGTGGCCTCCTGCATGGTAGAAATACCAAAGTGAGGAGGACAAGTTACCTGCTAGGCAATTTAACTATGATGGTGCCCCTTTTGATGTGGGTCTCAGGTTCAGAATTCTGGATCATCTTAAAGGCAAGGCCCCAATGGAAAGAGAGGAGTTAACATGTGAAAAAAGGTCCAGGCTTCAACAATGTGGGTCCAAATGACTTGCTATGGGACCTTAGCTGAGTTACTTAACTCCTCTGACCTTCCATTTTTTCATTTATTTTTATACGTACAGTTGAGGATTCAATGAGATCATGAGTGGAAAACACTTAGTAGCACAGTCTCTGGCTCCTAGAAGGTGCTTTTGCTATTATAACAGCCAAATGGGTAGGGCCTTCATACACTAAGTTCCACTGGAGTCAAACTGAGGAAGGCCCCAACATATGCATTAAAAGCTAGGTTCAGCTTATTTTAAAAAGCATTATCAAAATTTGATTAAAGGTCAATGACTAGAATTACTGAAAACAAACATTTTAGGCCTTTGCTGCATTAATGCAAAAAGGTTCCCCTCTCTTTCAGTGGCATAATTTGGGAAGCGCTGACTCAAAGTGTTTAGACCAGTGAGAGGAAGGGTGGTGGCAAGGAGAAAAGAGGGAGGTCTCTTAGCCAAGATTTGCAGGTGTTAAATATAAACCCCAGATTGGTTACTGTGACTTTCCTGAGATGGGGGAAGGAAGTGTGTGGGTGGATGGGTGGGTAAGGAGTAGCAAAACCAGGCTGGAAACCACGGACTCTATCTGATGAATCAACAGATATTCTTTTCATGTTTCCTCCTTTCTCATGGAGGTGGGATTTACATAAGCGTTTTCTTGAGTCCAGACAACAAAACCATGCCTTGAAAGACATTTCACTTTTTCTACCCATAATCAAGGCCAGTACAGTCCAAGATGCAGAAATCCTTGATCGACAACAACAAAGCATGTACTCATGATGTTTGAAAGATTTCCAAATCACTATGCAGTGACGAACGAGGAAATGCCAAACCTGCCTGCCATCCTGGCATCTCAGCTGCACTTTTATCCAGGCACTTTGTAGCCATCCATGTGACACTTAACAAATGGCCTATCCAAAACCCACATGAGCTTCTTGATTTTTTTGCACAAGAGAAAGAAATCCATTAGACCTTCCTAATAAACCTTCACCCTTTGAAAAGTATTTAATGTTTGCCCCAAGAGCCTGCAAAAATATGCCCATTTCACACACATAGCAAGGCTGCCCACAGAAAAAGGAAGGGGTGTGGGTGTCAGATGAAAGCTGTCTTTTTCAAGTGCAACACAAGTACTGAAGGCATATTATATCTGAAATGGATGTACTTTCATTGGATAATGAATAATAGCACTTCCTTGTTGTCAGTACCCACTCTCTACTCTTATGAAAAGTCAGCCCTGTATAGCATTTACAATCTTACAGAACACAAATTTTAAGTGATTTAAATACCTAATTGCTCCTAATTGTTGTTCAGAATGAAAGGTTGTACTTGTTGAGTGTCCTCCTTTTTAGCACTGTTTTTAGTATCTTCATTTAAAGCCTCAAAAATGCTTTTGCTTGTGAACACAGAGCTATAACATATATGGGGTACTGGTCTTGGTGGTTGGGGGGTGGGTCTGGGTGCTCTAAATAGTTTGTATCCTGTGCAGAGTAGAACATAGCCCCAGGAAAGGCCTTGGGTGCCCACATTTCGTATTTACTGGGCACCCATTATGTCAGGGGTGTCAAACTCATTTTCACTGGGAGCCACCTCAGCCTCGCGGTTGCCTTCAAAGGGCCGGATGTAATGTCAATTCCTTAACAGTTAAGGAGTAGTTACATTTATACAGTCCTAAAATTATTTTGTCCCTTTGAAGGCAACCGCGAGGCTGATATGGCCCCTGATGAAAATGAGTTTGACACCCCTGCATTATGTGCTGGCATGCTTCAAGGCTCTGTAGAAGGTACAATTTGAGAAACTTGAAGTTTCGTTGCCAAGATATGATGGAACTATTCTACCTGGTTGTCTTAGCTAATCCAATCTTGTAACACCAAGAAATATCACATCTAAAATAAACCCATACTGCCCTGGCTGGGTAGCTCAATTGGACTGAGCATCACCCCATACACCAAAAGTTTTCATGTTCGATTCCCTGTCAGAGCACATACCTAAATTGCAGGTTCGATCCCTGGTAGGATTCGAACCCGCAATTGCACAGGAGGCAAACAATAGATGTTTCTCTCTCACTTCGATGTTTCTCTCTCTTTATCCCTCTCTCTCCCTTCCTCTCTTTCTAAAATCAGTAAAACATATCCTCAGGTGAGGGTTAAAAATAAATAAATACATACATACATACATAAAATGGCCCCAGCCTATGCTTCTTCTCCGGGGATGGAAGTTTCAGAGATTCTTTCACTCTTACGGGACTCTTCCTGTTGCTTTAGGTATGTGGCTCTGCCCTGAGTTGAAAGAAGGAAAACCAGCTGAGTTTCTTCTGTTACCCAGGGTAGTATCACAAAAAGTGAATGGATCAATGGTGCTTTGAGAATATTCTATCATTAGGTCAATGCAGAAGACATTTTTCAGTAATACAGGTAAACATGGCTCACCTCCTCTCACAAACACACAAAAATTACAACTAAAATATAGAACAATCATCATTCAGAACTGTCAGAAATCGAGTTGAATGAAAGTGTGACAGCTACGGAATTAAATAAATCACATCCATCCAGACTGGTAGGAATGGGCTGGTCCCACACTCACCTGTGGTGGATAAAAATTCAGGAAGGACATCTTGGGATCAAGGAGTCCCAGCCCCACACTAGGTACCCCAGCCCAGGGTTCTAGTGCCAGGAAGATAAGCCCCCATAACCTCTGGCTGCAAAAACCAGTTGGGACTGAGTTGGTGAAAGAAACTTCTGGAGTCACAAGCAGGTCCCCTTAAGAACCCACACATGGATTTGCTCAGGGTCACTCTCCCTACTACTGTGGTAGCAGTTTGAAATGCACCAGTGGCATACAGGGAAGAACTGAAGTGTCTGGCATCAAGGCGGGAGCTGGGAGACAGTTTTCTCCCAGATGGAAACACATGCAAAAACCATTGTCCCTTTTCTGAGCCATCATGACACAGAGACATAGAGCCTGCAGGGAGTTGCCGTATTTGAGATTCCATCAACCTGCCTAGCACTGTTTGCCCTGCCCTGGAGATCCTCTGAAACTCTGTCTCACCCAACTTACTGGCCCACCCAAACTGCTAACCATGACTTTTCCATGTGAATGGCTGGTCTGGGCTCATGTTCACAACGTCCTAAATCCTATGAAACAAGCAAAAACTAGCCTCAGTGAGCCCCACCCTGTACCTCTTGCTGAGTGGCCCCAGGAGGAACTCATGGCTGACCTTGGCCTGAACCACCTGGGAAACCACAGAGCCTGTGCACCCAGTGGACAACTCCAGACCACCCTGTCCCCACTCAACTGATACTCCACAGAGGGCAGAGGTTGGTGGCCAGTGGTCACAGCCAGACCTTGCAGCTGACTGGCCTGGTTAATCCCTCCCATTGACTGACTAGCAACAATCAGGCTCAACTACTCAGCTCACATGTATGGTGCACCTCAAGTACCTAGCTTGGATGACAGGGGAGGCTGTACAGGACCCTACGGGACATCTACTCCATTAGGCCATGCTACCAAGACAGGGAGTCATAGCAGCTCTACCTAATACATAGAAACAAACACAGGGAGGCTGCCAAAATGAGACAAAGAAACATGGATGGAATGAAAGGACAGATGAAAACCAGAAAAGAACCAAACAAAATGGAGATAAGCAGTCTATCAGATGCAGAGTACAAAACACTGTTTATTTCTTATTCCCTCTGATAACCCTCCATGTGATCTCTATTTCTGTGAAACTGTTCCTGTTCAAGTTGTTTGCTTAGTTCGTTTTGTTTTTGTTTTTGTTTTTTTAGGTTTGGTTGTTGATAGTTGTGAGTTTGTTGTCATTTTACTGTTCATATTTTTGATCTTCTTCTTTTCCTTAGATAAGTCCCATTAACATTTCATATAATAAGGGCTTGGTAACGATGAACTCCTTTAACTTGACCTTGTTGAGAAGCATTTTATCTGCCTTTCCATTCTAAATGACAGCTTTGCTAGATAGAATAATCTTGGATGTAGGTCCTTGCCTTTCATGACTTTGAATACATCTTTCTAGCCCATTCTTGCCTGAAAGGTTTCTTTTGAGAAATCAGCTGATAGTCTTATGGGAACTTTTTGCAGGTAATTGTCTCCTTTACTTTTGCTGCTTTTAAGATTTTCTTCTGGGAGAACCAAGATGGCGGCGTAGGTAGACACACTGCGCCTCCTCGCACAACCAGAACTGACAGAAAATCGAATGGCAAGGAAGTCCGACACCAAGGAAATAAAAAATAAACATTCATCGAGACTGGTAGGAGGGGCGGAGATGGGCACCGGGGCAGAAAGGACTCGCGTTGCCATGGCGGGACCGAGACTGGCGGCATGTGGGACGAACGGGGCAGGTAGTCTGACCACTGGAAGACCCTGGGGCCCCACATTCGCGCAGATAAACCGAGAGGGCTGGACTCAGAGTGGCGGAGAACGGGGCAGGCAGAGCGGCGGGTGGCACCCCACGGCCCCACATTTGTGCACAGATAAACCAGACAAACGGCGGGGAGCGAAGCAGACCGCACAACCCAGGGCTCCAGCACGGGGAAATAAAGCCTCAAACCTCTGATTGAAAATGCCTGTGGGGGTTGGGGTGGCAGCGGGGGAGACTCCCAGCCTCAAGGGAGAGGTCATTGGAGAGACCCACAGGGGCCCAGGGCGTGCACAAGCCCACCCACTCGGGAACCAGCACCAGAGGGGCCCAGTTTGATTGTGGGTAGGGGAGTGAAAGACTGAAATCTGGTGGAGAGTGAAGCGGGTGCCTTTGCTCCCTCTCGGCCCCTCCCCCCTGTACATATTCACAGCGCAGCGACCAGCGTTACCCCACCCTGGGGTAACACCTAAGGCTCTGCCCCTTAAAGTAACAGATGCGCCAAGACAAAAAAAAAAAAAAAAAGGCCCAAATGACAGAACACTTCAAAGCTCCAGAAAAAATACAACTAAGTGAGGAAGAGATAGCCAACCTATCGGATGCACAGTTCAAAACACTGGTTATCAAGATGCTCACAGAATTGGTTGAATCTGTTCAAAAACTAGATGAAGAAATGAAGCCTATGCTAAGAGAAACAAAGGAAAATGTACAGGGAACCAATAGTAATGCGAAGGGAACTGGGACTCAAATCAACGGTGTGGACCAGAAGGAAGAAAGAAACATTCAACCAGAAAAGAATGAAGAAAAAAGAATTCGGAAAAATGAGGAGAGGCTCAGGAACCTCCAGGACATCTTGAAACGTTCCAACATCCGAATTATAGGGGTGGGAGAAGGAGAAGAGGAAGAACAAAAGATTGAAAACTTATTTGAACAAATAATGAAGGAGAACTTCCCCAGTCTGGCAAAGGAAACAGACTTCCAGGAAGTCCAGGAAGCTCAGAGAGTGCCAAAGAAGCTGGACCCAAGGAGGAACACACCAAGGCACATCATAATTACATTCCCCAAGATGAAACAGAAGGAGAGAATCTTAGAAGCAGCGAGAGAAAAGGACACAGTTACCTACAAAGGCCTTCCCATAAGACTGTCAGCTGATTTCTTCAAAGAGACCTTACAGGCAAGAAGGGGCTGGCAAGAAATGTTCCAAGTCATGAAAGGCAAGGACCTACATCCAAGATTACTGTATCCAGCAAAGCTATCATTTAGAATGGAAGGGAAGATAAAGTGCTTCTCAGATAAGGTCAAGTTAAAGAAGTTCATCATCACCAAGCCCTTATTATATGAAATGTTAAAGGGACTTACCTAGGAAAAAGAAGATAAAAAATAGGAACAGTAAAAATGACAGCAAACTCACAGTTATTAACGACCACACCTAAAACAAAAACAAGAGCAAACTAGGCAAACAGCTAGAAGAGGAACAGAACCATAGAGATGGAGATCACATGGAGGGTTGTCAATAGGGGAGTGGGAGGGGGAGGGTGGGGAAAAGGTACAGAGAATAAGTAGCATAGATGATAGGTGGAAAATAGACAGGGGGAGGGTAAGAATAGTGTAGGAAATGTAGAAGCCAAAGAACTTATAAGTATGACCCATGGACATGAACTATAGGGGGGGAATGTGGGAGGGAGGGGGTGGGCAGGATGGAGTGGAGTGAGGGGGGTGGGAAATGGGACAACTGTAATAGCATAATCAATAAATATATTTAAAAAAAGATTCTCTTCTTATCTTTAATCTTGGGTAATGTAATTATGATGTGCCTTGGTGTGTGCTTCATTGGGTTCAATTTTTTTGGATTCCCTGAGCTTCCAGGACTTCCTGGAAGTCTATTTCCTTTGACAGATTAGGGAAGTTCTCCTTCATTATGTTTTCAAATAGAGAAGCCAAAGCACTTATATATATGACCTATGGACATGAACTAAGGTGCAGGAATGATGGTGTGTGTGGGGGGAACGGGTTGGAGGTGAATAAAGGGGAGAAAAAAATGGGACAACTGTAATAGTATAATCAATAAAATATATTAAAAAAAAACACTGGTTATAAGAATACTTAAGTAACTTAGGACCTCAGTTGCATAAAAAAGATCCAGTCAAAAATGAGGAATACACTAATTAAAATAAAGAACAATTTATAGGGAAACAACAGTAAAGTGTATGAAGCCAAGAATCAAATCAATGATTTGGAACATAAGGAAGCAAAAACCAACCAATCAGAACAACTAGAAAAAAAAAAGAATCCTCCCCCGCCTCCCCCTCAAATGAGAATAGTGTAACCAGACTCTGGAACAACTTCAAGCATTCCAACATTCACATCATAAGGGATGCCAGAATGAGAAGAGAAATAGCGAGAAATTGGAAATCTATTTGAAAAAATAATGAAAGAAAACTTCCCTAATTTGGTGAAGGACATAGGCATGGAAGTCCAGGAAGCATAGACAATCCCAAACCAGATGGATACAAAGAGCCCACTCCAAGACACATCATAATTAAAATGCCAAAGGTTAAAGATAAAGAGAAAATCTTAAAAGCAGCAAGAGAAAAGCAATTAATTACCTACAGGGGAGTTCCCATGAGACTGTCAGCTGATTTCTCAAAAGAAAATTTTCAGGTTACAAGGGATTGGCAAGAAATATTCAAAGTCATCAAAAGCAGGGATCTGCAGCCAATATTGCTCTACCTGGCAAGGCTATCATTTAGAATAAAAGGACAAATAAAGAGCTTCCCAGACAACAAAAAAACTAAAGGAGTTCATCATCACCAAACCATTATTATATGAAATGTTAAAGGGACTTATTTAAGAAGAAGATCAAAACTATGAATAATAAAATGGCAATAAATACATATCTATCGACAATTGAATCTAAAAAACAAACTAAGCAAAGAAGAACAGAGAGAGAATCATGGATATGAAGAGCATTTTTATGGTTGCCAAGTGAGAGGGAGGTTTTGGGGAATGGGTGAAAAGGTAAGGGGATTAAGAAGCACAATGGATAGTTACAGAATAGCCACAGGGATGTGAATTACAGTATAGGAAATGGAGTAGCCAAAGAACTTATACATATGACCCATGGACATGAACAATGGTGTGGGGATTGCCTGAGGGAGTAGGGAGTAGGGGGTGCTAGTTGGAAGAGGGCAAAGGGGGAAAATTGGGACAACTGTAATAACATAATCAATAAAATATAATTTTTTAAAAGCAAAGAACATAAAATTTTAAATTAAAAAAAAAACCCCTTATGCTTAATGCTTATGCCAGTTTACCCCCTTTTGCTCTAAGTTAGGATGGAAATCACATTTTATTGTATAACAACAGAGATGTGCATTCTGTGTTCTGTACATTTTGTACCTGCACTGCTGCCCTCCTACACCTCAACCATACTTTTACTTCTCTGATGTTCTAAGCATTTAATAAGTGCAATAATATGCCTTGAACTTCTCTGTTTTCAATGATCTCTAGCTTCTCTGTTTTAGATCAAACAACCTCCTTTTTGTATTTATCACCCTTATTGTTCCTTGAAATGCCTTTAGATTTTACCTATATTTCCTACAAAGGAAGCCCCTCCATGACAAGAGAATAAGGAACTTTGTACCAGCAACTCTTTTTTCACACATCTGAGAATGGGACTTGGTCCTTCTGCCATAATACAAGACTGTGTGGTCATCTCCTGTTAGCTCTTTTGAGTCAGAGTAGAACTCCTTGTTAGCTTATGGCACCTAACCCTTGTGAGGTTTTATAGGGATAGGCTATTTTGTGTAATTCAGCCAAGATATGTGTGCCCTTTAATTGCCCCCATTAATCATCTGTTGGATATGTTGAAGTGAGTAGTGTGTTCTGACTTCCTCAGTGAACAGGTTTCCAATATTCTACATGAGTTGATTTTAGGCTCACAGAGAAGCTTTTATTCCCTGGATGTAGTCATTAGTGGGATGCCTAAAGAGCATTAGAGTGGATCCCTGGGGTGTCAAGATGAGGTCTCCTTAGAGAATCAGAATAAGGTAGAGAAAGAGGATCCTCTGCTTGCCACTTAAACTGCAGAGTGTCCCTGCATGCGGTTCCAAGGTTCAGGAGCATTGAATTCTACAAGGTCCAATGCAGTCACTCTCTACTGTTGGTTTTTCCATCCTCTGGTATCACTCTGAATTTGTTCCCTGTGGATTTTTTTTGACATCATCTTCAAAGGAATGTGTTTGAATTTTCACCACTGTTTCAAACTAATTTTGAGTTTAATTGTACCATCATTTGTACTCATGCTCTTTCCTGTCATCCCTTTCACAATGTTCTCTCTACCAATTATACCAGATTGGTGTCATCTCTAGCTTCAAGAACATGATCTCTAGTCTAACCAGTCCTTACAGGTAAAAGCAATTCTACATCATTGCAACAACTTGAAATGGACCACTGAGGAGTCCACTAGGGAAGCAAGGGTTGCAGAAAATGTGCTTTTGAATGCTTTCCCCACTCCCTGACCTTACTCTAGTTTTGTCCATAAACTTCTGGCAAGCGTAACAGTTCTAAGAAAGGATCTCTGTAGGAACAGAGCTCACTATAGTCTCAAGTAAATTCTGACTTCCTATTAGTGAAGGGGCAAACATCCCAACGACTCTTCTCAATAGTCAGAACCCTAATGATATTCATTCCTAAGTGTTTGTGACATGACCAGACAACATGCTGATTTTTGGACATCAAACATATAATTGGTATGGGATGGTCCTGAAAATATGCCCCCCCTCCCCATATAGAAAGTAGAGAATTGCATTTGTTAGTCTTCCAGATGCTAAAGGAAGCGAACTGAGCTGAGACTGTGGAGCTGGACAGAATCCAGAGTGGCTGTGTAATCTTTCTGGCTCTCCTGTGTCCGGTCTTTTGCAAGTGATAGCACATTGCACAAAGCTTCCACTGAAGGAAGACCACTCGTTCCATCAGCCCTGCCTGATGACAGACTAATGTGCCTTCATGTCCAATTCTAAGAAAAAAAATCAACCCTCTCAGTGTGCAGCTTTTATGGCCCACAGCTTATCCAGGACCTTAAACTGCTGCACGAAGCCCCAAGGTTGAGGCTGTGACAGGCCTGGGGCAGGGAGGCTGCATGGCTGGTGGATTATGTACAGGGGATCTGTCCCTCTAATGTCCTCTGCCGTTTGGGGTGGGCCTTACTGAACACAGGTCAAAAATTGTAGGCTCTTTTTCTCCAGTACTGCCCCTTAATCCATGTAAGGGTAATCTGTAATTCTCTATAAGAAAAACCTGCTTTCCACAAAGCCAAACTGGCCATCCTATCCTCTCAGTGAGGGCCTTGCCTGGAAGAGAGATGTGGAAATAACATCCCCCCTGGGACTTATCTAGGTACAGAATTACATATACATGACTATTATCTTCTGATAGTAAATATGCTTGCCTGTCATTTTCACCTGTTGTTTTGGTATTCAATTCTTGTCACTTTGTAAAGCTTTTACTTTATTCTGTGATGTTTCTTCTTGGTTCTTTCCTAGGGCAAGATAGTTAAATTACAATTTATCAAGAGGAGAAAAGAATCATATGAGAAGGTATGTACAACTCTCAAATCACGTAGAATGGGAATTTGTTTCTGAGCTCAGATTTTGAGTGTTTTAGTCACACAATGTCAGATGAAGATGGTGAAATTCACTGGACTTCTCAGACCATCTATGTGTGGGATCTTAAAGTCAGAACGAATGCCATTTTCACTCCAATATTCACTCTGTGGAGAGACAAGGCAAGGCCAAAGAAAGAAAAGAGTAAATAAAAACATCCAGGTCTTCTTTCCAACCAGAAAGATTGTGCTTATCAATATCCGAAATTTATAAACTCATATAAGACTTAAAAATATGCAACCAAACAACTTTTCCCTTTGAACCACTGTATATTTCTTAGAAACCCATTCCCTAACAGCATATTTTTATATACTGTCATCATCTTTTAGTGAGCTAATAACTCTACCAACTAGATGATAAGCAAGATACCAACTTGCTCATTATTTTACTTATAAGTGTGGATTTTATTTGTTCTCCCATTTTTTGGATATGTTTATTGATTTTAGAGAGAGAGGAATGGGGAGGGAGAGAGAGAGAGAGAGAGAGGGAGACATGTACATGCAGGAGAAACATTGATTTGTTGTCTCCCATATGCACTCCAACTGGGGATCAAGCCTGCAACTTAGGTATGGTCCTTGACCGGGGATCAAACCCGCAATCTCTTGGTATATATAACAATGCTCCAACCAACTGAACCACCTGACCAGGGCCTTCTGCTCCCATTTTCAAAGCAGAAAGAAAAGCAGAGCAGCCTTGAGATGCTGTGGAGTGGCAGAAACAATGATAACGGAATGACAGATGTCCCAGGAATGAGACACCTTAGGACTGCACATGTCAGAGATGCACACTAAGAACCAGGCAGGATTTCCCATTTGAACTCTCAAAAAATCACCACAGTTTAAAACTTAAATCAAAATTATTTTACTGAATTCCGGCAAATGTATTTCTTTTTATAGACACACCTAATGCTATGTCAGAAGTAATTCAAGGCAACCAGTTGAAGAGCCATTTTGAAAAAATATGTATTATATTATACAATACTATATTTTCTACAGATTGCATTCTGATATATATGTGTCACCTAATACATACATATGTGTATGTGGAGAGAGAGAGAGAGACAAAGACAGAGACAAAAAGCACATTGAATTTTTGTGTAGCAATTGTATATGAAAAAGTGTCGATATAAATAAATTTTTAAGTGAAATAAACTGGATGTAAAATAAACTAGATGTGAAATAAAAAGGTTATATATGAAATAAACTAGCTGTCCTATATCCTTCAAGAGTCTAAAGGCTATAAGAAAGAATATGTTTACCCTATTAATGTAATAAGTTGTTTTTGACACATTGTTTTTGCCGAATTGACTTTTTAAAAAAATATTTATTGTTATTCAATTACAGTTGTATGCCTTTTCTCCCCATCCCTCCACCCCACCCCAGCTGAACCCCCCTCCCTCCCCCACCTCCACCCTCCCCCTTGGTTTTATCCATGTGTCCTTTATAGTAGTTCCTGTAATCCCCTCTCCTCATTGTCACCACCCCACCCCCCGTGGCTATTGTTAGATTGTTCTTAACTTCAATGTCTCTGGTTATATTTTGTTTGCTTTTTTCTTCTATTGATTAAGTTCCAGTTAAAGGTGAGATCATATGGTATTTGTCCCTCACTGCCTGGCTTATTTCACTTAGCATAATGCTCTCCAGATTCATCCATGCTGTTGCAAAGGGTATGAGCTCCTTCTTTCTTTCTGCTGCGTAGAATTCCATTGTGGAAATATACCATAGTTTTTGGATCCACTCGTTTGCTGATGGGCACTTTGGTTGCTTCCAGTACTTGGCTATTGTCAATTGTGCTGCTATGAACATTGGGGTGCACAGGTTCTTTTGGATTGGTGTTTCAGGGTTCTTAGGGTATAAGCCCAGCAGTGGAATTGCTGGGCCAAAGGGCAGTTCCATTTTTAGTTTTCTGAGGAAATTCCATACTGTTTTCCACAGTGGCCTCACCAGTCTGCATTCCCACCAACAGTGCACTAGGGTTCCCTTTTCTCCTCATCCTCTCCAACATTTGTTTGTGGATTTGTTTATGTTGGCACTCTGACTGGTGTGAGATGGTACCTCACTGTGGTTTTAATTTGCATCTCTCTGATGGCTAGTGATGCTGAGCATCTTTTCATATGTCTCTGGGCCCTCTGTATGTCTTCCTTGGAGAAGTGTCTGTTCAAGTCCTTTGCCCATTTTTTAATTGGGTTGTTTGTCTTCCTGGAGTGGAGTCGTGTGAGTTCTTTATATATTTTGGAGATGAGGCCCTTGTCTGAGGTATCATTGGCAAATATGTTTTCCCATACTGTTGGTTCTCTTTGTAATTTGGTGCTGTTTTCCATGCAGAAGCTTTTTATTTTGATGAGGTCCCATTTGTTTATTCTTTCCTTTATGTCCCTTGCTTTAGGGGATGTGTCTGTGAGGATGTTGCTGTGTGGAATGTCTGAGATTTTCCTGCCAATGTTTTCCTCTAGGACTTTTATGGTGTTACAACTTATATTTAAGTCTTTTATCCATCTTGAGTTTATTTTTGTGTATGGCGTAAGTTGGTGATCGAGTTTCATTTTTTTGCAGGTAGCTGTCCAGATCTCCTAACACCATCTGTTGAAGAGGCTGTTTTTGCTCCATTTTATGCTCCTGCCTCCTTTGTCAAATATTAATTGACTGTAAAGCCTTGAGTTTATTTCTGGGCTCTCTGTTCTGTTCCATTGGTCTATATGCCTGTTTTTATGCCAGTACCAGGCTCTTTTGATTACCGCGGCCTTGTAATACAGTTTGATATCAGGTATTGTGATCCCTCCTGCTTTGTTCTTCTTTCTCAAAATTGCTGCAGCTATTCGGGGTCGTTTATGGTTCCATATAAATTTCTCAAATTTTTGTTCCATATCTGTGAAATATGTGATAGGTACTTTAATAGGGATTGCATTGAATCTATAAATTGCTTTGGGTAGTATGGCCATGTTGATGATGTTAATTCTTCCAATCCATGAGGATGGTACATGCTTCCATTTGTTTGTGTCTTCCTTAATTTCTTTCTTCAGTGTTGTGTAGTTTTCTGAGTACAGGTCTTTTACCTCTTTGGGTAGGTTTATTCCTAGGTACTTTATTTTTCTTGTTGCTATATCAAATGGGTTTTTTTTTTCCCTCATTTCTGTTTCTGCAGTTTCATTGTTGGTGTACAGGAATGCCTTTGATTTCTGAGTATTGACTTTGTATCCAGCTATTTTGCCAAATTCATTTATTAGGTCGAGTAGTTTTTTGGTGGAGTCTATAGGATTTTCCATGTACAGTATCATGTCATCTGCAAACAGTGACAGTTTCATTTCCTCCTTTCCAATTTGGATGCCTTTTATTGCTTTTTCTTGTCTGATTGCTGTGGCTAGGACTTCCAATACTATGTTGAATAGGAGTGGTGAGAGAGGGCATCCTTGTCTTGTTCCTGATCTTAGTGGGAAAGCTCTAAGTTTTTGTCCATTGGGTATGATGTTGGCTGTAGGTCTCTCATATATGGCCTTTATGATGTTGAGGAATGTTCCGTCTATTCCCACTTTGCTGAGTGTTTTCATCAGAAATGGGTGCTGTATCTTATCAAATGCTTTTTCCGCATCTATGGATATGATCATGTAATTTTTGTCTTTGCAGTTATTGATGTGATGTATTATGTTGACTGATTTGCGAATATTGTACCATCCTTGCATCCCTGGGATGAATCCCACTTGGTCATGGTGTATGATCTTTTTAATGTATTGCTGGATGCGGTTTGCCAATATTGTGTTGAGAATTTTAGCATCTATGTTCATCAGCGATATTGGCCTGAAGTTTTCTTCCTTTGTTGTGTCTTTATCTGGTTTTGGGATTGAGGTGATGCTGGCTTCATAAAAAGAGTTTGGGAGTCTTCCATCAGTTTGGATTTTTTGGAATAGTCTGTGAAGGATAGGGATTAGCTCTTCCTTAAATGCTTTGTAGAATTCTCTTGTGAAACCATCTGGTCCAGGGCTTTTGTGTGTTGGGAGTTTTTTGATGACTGCTTCAATTTCGTCTGCTGTTATTGGTCTGTTCAGGTTTTCTGCTTCTTCTTCATTCAGGTTTGGAAGATTTTATTTCTCTAGAAATGTGTCCATTTCATCTAGGTTTTCAAATTTCTTAGTATACAGTTCTTCATAGTAATTTCTTACAATCTTTTGTATTTCTGTGGTATCAGTTGTAATCTCTCCTCTTTCATTTTTAATTGTGTTTATTTAGATCCTTTCTCTTTTCTTCTTGAGTCTACTTAAAGGCTTGTCAATTTTGTTTATCTTTTCAAAGAACCAGCTGCTGGATTCATTGATCCTTAGAATTGTGCTTTTAGTCTCTATGTCATTTAACTCTGCTCTGATCTTGGTTATTTCCTTCCTTCTGCTTGCTCTGGGCTGTCTTTGTTGTTGTTCCTCCAGTTCTTGTAGGCATGGGTCAGGTTGTTTGAAATGTTTCTATCTTCTTAAGGTAGGCCTGTATTGCTATGAACTTCCGTCCCAGGACTGCCTTTGCTGTGTCCCATAGGTTTTGGGTTGTTGTGAGTTCATTTTCATTTGTTTCCAGAAAGTTTTTGATTTCTTCCCTAATCTCATTCTAGACCCATTCATTGTTTAATAGCATGCTCTTCAGTCACCATGATTTTGAGTGTTTGGGTTTTCTTCCTTTGGGGTTGGTTTCTAATTTCAGTCCCTTGTGGTCAGAGAAAATGCTTGCTATGATTTCAATTTTCTTGAATTTGTTGAGGCTTGCTTTGTGTCCTATCATGTGGTCTATCTTTGAAAAAGTTCCATGGACACTTGAAAAGAATGTGTATTTTGCTTCTTTGGGATGAAAAGCTTTATATATATCAGTTAAGTCTATTTCCTCTAGGGTATTGTTAAGTGGCACAATATCCTTGTTGATATTTTGTTTGGAAGACCTGTCCATTTTTGATAGTAAGGTGTTAAAGTCCCCTACTATAATTGGGTTGCTGTCAATATCTTTCTTGAATTTCTCCAAGATTTTCTTTATGTATTTTGGTGCTCCTATGTTGGGTGCATATATATTTACAATGTTTATGTCTTCTTGGTGGATTCTTCCTTTGAGTATTATGAAGTGACCTTCTGGGTCTCTCTTTATGGCCCTTCTTTGGAAGTCTATTTTGTCTGATATGAGTATTGCTACCCCTGCTTTTTTTCCTGTCCGTTTGCTTGGAAAATTTGTTTCTAGCCCTTCACTTTCAGTCTGTGTAAGTCTTTTGTCCTGAGATGGGTCTCTTGTAGGCAGCATATGTGTGGGTCATGTTTTCTTATCCATTCAGCTATTCTATGTCTTTTGATTGGAGCATTTAATCCATTTACATTTAAGGTTATTATTGGTAGGTAGTTATTCATTGCCATTTTTTCCTACCTGTGTTCCTCTGTCTTTCTCTTTTCCTTACTTTCCTTAAAGCAGTCCCTTGAGCATCTCTTGCAGAGCTGGTTTGGTGGAGCTGTATTCTTTTAGATTTCTTTTGTCTGGGAAACTCTTTATTTGGCCTTCTATCTTGATTGAGAGCCTTGCTGGGTAAAGTAGTCTTGGTTGCAGGCTTCTGGTTATCATTACTTGGAATATTTTTTGCCATTCTCTTCTGGCTTGGAGCGTTTCCATTGAGAAGTCAGTTGCTAACCTTATTGGGGCTCCCTTGTATGTTACTTCCTTTTTCTCCCTTGCTGCCTTTAAGATCCTCTCTTTGTCTTGGAATTTTGCCATTTTAATTATGATGTGTCTTGCAGTGGGTCTCTTTGGGTTCCTCTTGCTTGGGACTCTCTGTGTTTCCTGGATTTGGGTGACTTTTTCTCTCATCAGATTAGGGAAATTTTGCGTCATTACTTTTTCAAACAGGTTTTCTATCCCTTGCTCTTCTTCTTCTCCTTCTGGTATTCCTATTATACCGATATTGTTACGTTTCATGTTGTCCTGCATTTCCCTTACCCCTCTTCATTCTTTCTGAGGCTCTTTTCCTTTTCTTGCTCTTTCTGGGTGTTTTTTTCTACTTTGTCCTCCAGCTCGCTGATCCGATCCTCTGCTTCATCAAGTCTGCTTTCCATTCCTTCTATTGTGTTGTTCAATTCAGAAATTGTATTCTTCATTTCCTCTTGGCTCTTGTTGATAGTTTCTATTTCCTTTTGCATGTTGATATAGTATGCAGTGAGTTCATTGTAGTTTCCCTGTAGTTTCTGGTAGTTCTCTTTGAGCTCAGAGAGCTCAGTGAGCTTCCTGATGACCATTGCTTTGAACTCAGTATCTGATTTGCCTCTTTTTCAGTTAGCATTCTTTTTTAGGCTTCCTCCTTTCCTTTCATTTTGGAATTGTTTATTTGTCTTCCCATTGTTTGTGAGACTCTTCTTGTTAGCCTCTGCTTCTTAAATTGATCTATTCTGACTCCTTGGGTTTATGGTATGAACTTCTATGGTAGAATGCCAATGGGATTCAGTGATGCTGTCTCCTTAATCTCCTGTGCTCACTGGTCTTGAGCTGATGTTTATGGGTGTAACACAGTCTTACTCTGGTCTTTTCAGCACTCCAGGTTTTCTTGTCTCACCTGTGGGAAAAAGAGGAATGGGCGGAAAAAAAAAAAAACAAACGGAAGGAGGGAAAAAGGGAATAGAAAAGGAAAGGAAGGAAAGGAGTAGGAATAAAGAAAGATCGGAGGCAAGATAAGAAGGAATTTTTTAACAAAAATTAAAACAACAGAATAGATAAAAGAAGGCAGGAAGAAGGAATAAAAAAGGTAAAGGATGGAAGGAAGAAGGAATAAAAAAGAAAGTAGGACAGAAAGGAAGAAGGAATTCAGGGGGAAAGAAGGAACGAAAAAAGAAAAAAAAAGAAAAAAAGGAAAAAAAACCGTCTTCTGCTGGCTTTAAACTGGTCAGGTTAGTTTTGCTGGTCGTCCTGTCTGTGGAAGGGGAGGGGGTGGTTGGAAGGATTGGTTTCACTTTTCTCCCTTCCTGAGCCACACTCTTCGCTGTTGTTCAGCCTTGAGTCCAGTTCCTCCGGGTCCTTCTGCTCCCCACTAGACCTTTAGTTCACCAGCTGTGCTGTCCTTGAGTTACACCAATTAGGGGCAACTCACATTCCACCTTCTTGCTCTTTGCTGTCTTAGATGCTAGGGGCTCTGGTTGCTGCTATGGGGTAGTTCAGCCCCCTACTGGGTTGAGTCTTTCCAGGGAATGTAGTCTCTCCTAGCCCTGCAGTCTCCCCTCTGCTGGGTGTTCTGCCTTCCTCCTAGAGAGCCAGTAGGGCCTGCAGAGTTCAGTGTGCAGGGGCTACCTAGGAGTTTTTCAAAACCAGTGCTTTTGGCTGTGGTCGCCTGCAGGCAGCCAGGCTGTTGATCGGGTTGTGTGGCTGATCTCCGCTTTGGACGTAGGTTGGTTGCCGATCCCCTGCTTTGGGTCTGGGGGGGTGGGGGGGCGGCGACAGCCACTGATCGGGTTGCTCGCTCACCTAGGAGCTTTTTGTCTGTGCGCCCAGACAGCTGGGTCGCTTATCAGGGCGCCCGCCCACCCGGGGTTTCAGGTGTGGGTCCCAGGCCACTGATTGGGGTATGCACCCACTGGGGCACTTTGGGTCTGGCGCCCAGGCAGCTGGGCCGCTTATCAGGGCGCACGCTCACCCGGGGTTTCAGTTGTGGGCCCCTAATTCGCTAATTTGGGTGCGCGCCAGCTGGGCTTCAGGTGAGCATGGGGGCTGCTTTTCTGTGTTCACAGTCCAGGGGCTGAGCGGGGAGGGGCACCAGAGTCGGGAGGCTGCTGCGGAGAGTTCTCTAACTAGCTACTACGTGCCTCTATTTTCTTTTCCTTTTTGAGAAATTCTTCCTATTCAAGCCCCCCTGGTCCAAACAAGCACCTGGCTGCTCACACAGCCCAGCCTGGCTCTCTCCCAAGAATCCTGCAGCAGACCCTGCGCCTAGGCTGGGGCTTCAGTTGCCCTCGTCCCCGCGCGGGTCCCGGGGATCTTATTGTCCTTAAGCACTCTTCTTACTGTCTGATCTTTCTATGTCCTCTATCTTTGGTCTCCGATCTTCATATATGCTGGAATACTGTTGGCTGTTCGCTCTCTTCCTCAGATCAGCTAGGTATTTCACTGGCGTTGAGGGGAAGTGGACTCTGCTCCCACCTATCTTGCCGCCATCTTCCCACCCTGAATTGACTTTTTTAGAGCATTTAAATGATAAACTGAGTCTAATTCCACAACCTCTACTCAGGGTAAAGGACAGCCTAGTATTGGTTTATCTAGTATAACAGCATAAAACCCATTCCTGCACAGAAAAGATAAACCCTGACCCAAGCCCTTGGCCAAAAGAAGAAGCGGGTGCTGTGCCTACAGCCATTGCTCTAGAGCACAGTGATGGCCACAGAGTTTGCAGAGGACTAGCCAAACGTACTCTGATCTTCGGAAGAAAAGAGGAAAGCAGAGTGGTGCGGTTTCCTTTCTTTCTGGGCTCTGGAACTGTGGAACCATTACCTGGTATGGAGAGGTCAGCAGATAAGAATGGATTTGATGGTACTGCCTGAAGGAACAAGAGTGGACCTGAACACTTGCAGGGAAGAATTGAATGGTGTCAGCAAAAAATATGGATATGGCACCGTATTTCAGTGGGGAGCTTGACCAGGCACAGAGCATGCCTAGGACCAAGTAGGCAATGTGAAGGTGCTGGAGACCCCTTAGCTATTACTTCTAGAACAATGGGTCTTTCTTGGGTGTTTGTGGTTTCCATCCAGCTAGTCCTGCTGAGTTCATTGTTGTGCAGGCTGCACTTCATCCAAGCACAGAGCCTGGAAGTGGAGCCAAGGGGAGGCTTTCTCCTCCTGAATGCTGGGGTGGGCATTACTGTGGACTAGGAAGGATGAAAGAAAGAATCTGGCAGGAGGAAGTTTTGCCATCCTGGCTGTGGAGTGAACAGGTGGCCCCAAATCTGTCTATGTGGTGTGAAGAAGCTGAATCCGAAAATATAATGTCCTGAAACTTAAATCCCAACCACATAAAGGAGGGGGAATATGCTCTAAGGTAGCAGTCTCACAATTTTCCACCAAAATGTCACTGTCAGAAGAAATTGCCTGTGTTTGGATGAGAAGAAGAAGAAGGCATTGGTCCAAAACAACTATGTCCAGTCACAAAATTCACTGAAATCTTTGTTTTGGTTTTTAAATTATATGGTAATTTTGTATGCTACTGTATGCTACATGTTGGTTTTAACACAAATGTATAGTTTGAAATTATCAGTTAAATACCTTAACTAGTCCCCCAAAGAATCATGTAGTAAACTGTTACTTCAGGAGGACACATTGTGCTCTTCCTGTGACTTGTTTTCTGTGACCTGGATGCATTACCTGCACCCCTCAGTAGGTATGGATTTAACAAGAGCAGCCATGTGATGGGATTTCTGCTATGCAAACAAAGCACAGAGGCCACAGTGACAGGAGGAGGCTCCACAGTGAGAAGGAGGATGCATTGTCCTCCCCAGGGGGCTCCTCACTTCATGATTGCTGCCCCATTCTGCTTGCCAAAGGTCAAAGCAGCTACCTTTTAATGTTCTGACCCAAATGTGGGAAAATCTTGCTTCTGGATATTTCTCTTGGCCTAGCTGAGACAGGTAATTTTTTTCAAAAGGACTTGAAAAAATAAGGAGAAAACAAATAGCAAATTAAATACAAGAAACAAAAAAATCACCTTTCTTGCCTCTTTCAGTTGCTCTCACCTGAGGTACAAAATTTTACCCCATGCAAGCTCATGTGGTCCTCTAGGACCTGGTCTTCTGGATACCCAGAGGTGGCAGAACTGTGGTCAGGGCCCCAATGTGAATTAAGACACATATGGTATAATCACGCACACACAAATCTTGGGACACGGTGTAGTGAATCTTGACATTAGCGCTCAAGTCTATCTTTGCAGAGTGGAGAGGTTTTCTTTCTTTTCTGGGCTCTGGCATCCATTGCTTGGTATGCAGAGGTCAACAGATCAGAAAAAATTTGATGGCACCGCCTAAGAAACAAGAGTGGACTTACATGAACACTGACAGGGGCAAAATCAATGGCACCAGCAATAAGTACGAATGCAGCACCAGCACCTAGAACCCTTTCTCAGTACTGGGATCTGAATGGTCTACATTTCATTGGGAGATGGCAAGGATGGGTTACTGGCAGATTGAATACTCCCAACCCTTAGATGAGATGCCAACTCCTACACATAAGATCTGCTTCAGTCCTGTATTCTATCAAGTGTAAAATAATACTAGATTCATACAGTGAACACAACACTTACATATGAATTCTAACTGTGGAATAGTAAGAGGGCAGCCTTATCACAAAGGCATAGCATGGAGCAAAAGCACCGAATATCCATTGAGAATATGGAGGAGGTTGAAAATAGTTTATTTCATTATAGTTTATCATATGATATATGCAGGTAGACAATATTTATAGAAAAATATCAATGACATATCTTAGGCTTCCCTATATATCACTGTTAAGGAACTGGTAGAGAGGAAAAAGAATGCACCTTAGTTGGAAATAATTCATCCTCATTTCTAGGCCAAATCCTACCATTGAATTCAGTCTCTGAAATTTGGGTAAATTGCATGACTTTCCACTCTGACCTTTGGAATCTGTCTGGGAAGGCTGGGTCTACAAGTGCAGCCAGTCTGTCCCTACACTAAACTGACCTACTAGAACCTAGTCCGCCAGGCAAACCAGCTACTAATCAGCTGCTATCTGGTTAATCTTTATTGCTTAGAAGTTGCCAGATTTTTCAGCTGCCTGCATGCAGGTGTATGAAGGAACCTCTTCCTTTCATCCTTGTCCTGTCCCACAAGGGCAGGAAGGACAGTCTTCTGTGGGGAGAGTCACTGTATAACTTAGAAAAGGTTTGGTAACAACTGAGCTCGAGGCTGAAGAATCCCAGCCAAGCCACATGCAGAGACACAACACAGGCCTGCCTCTGACACAGCTGGATTCCACCTCCCCCTCTGCACTGTGACTGGACTGAAACCATTGAAATAAGGGTGGCATTAGTATTATCACACTGTATCATCAGTGGAGATCCTCATTACAGACTATGAAAAGAAGACACCAGAATTAAGCATGAGCCTGTCTGTGGTCTCTGGGTTTGCAGGAAGGACATTTCCCAGGGTAACTGCCTGTTAAGGATACACTTTGGCTGTCACCTATGGCAGGGCCAGTTGGAGGTAGAGCTAATCACTCAATAAATAGAGTAAAGAGAGATGCTGATACTTAATAAGCCATTGCAAATGGAAAGAGCAAGCTCCTACCCAATGTGATTCTTTCTAGAAACAAATGACTTGGATCCAAACACTACAAAGTCCTTTCAAAATGCTGAGAGGTCTCCCGGCCCCAGTGCCCCCAAAATGTAAACCTTCCGCATCTTCTTTCATATGGAAGTAGCTTTACCAAGGGAAGAGGAAATGATTGTGTGTGCCCCTGTGCCACAGTAGTGCTTTTTTCTTTTGTCTTAAGTTACAGAGCTCCTGATGTGCAGTCTCTCCTTCTCTCTGGGGAGCAGACTCAGAAATTAAAGGGGAGGGCCAGCCAGTGCTGGAGGAGCTGAGGTACTGGGAACTGCCTGCACAAAACCCCTCCCAAAGGGGGTTCTCAGTCTCCTCCCTCCATACCCCTGAACCACACACAGAAGAGTGAAACACCACTGAGTTTCAGTGGTTCAGCAAGTGGCAAAGTTGGCCTCGTGGCAGAGGGGAGGTTGAGGTCTCTGCCAAGGCTTGCTGCTCTGGTTTCTCCCATCTCTGTCCTGTGCCAACCCTCCTGTCAGATGAAAGAAACAGTGTGGTTCAGCAGGCCAAGGAATATCTCAGGCATGGAGCCTCGGCCATGACCCTGTCACCACAGTCCTTCCCATTTATTATCTTGTGCCCACTCTGGATATTTTCACTTAAAATGTGGGAAAAAAGAAAACTAACTTGTTTCCCAGGCTGGAATATAAAAAATAAGAAAGGATATTAAAGCACTTGCTAAATACAGTACACATAAGGGCCAAATAAGGCTACGCTAAGGTTACCAGCAAATAAGGCCTCATAAAGAAGTGGAGCGACATGGTGAGATAGCTCCCAAAACAGGGGGCTCCGGGGATAGAGTGGCAGCCTTCCCGCTTATACACTTGCTATTTCTCAGCCCCTTTCTAGAAAAAGGAACTTTAAAAATTTGCACCGTTCTACATGGCCCATGTCTGGGATAGTAGCTTACCTTTCAATTGGAATAAAACAAACAATCCAGAAAAAAGACAAGCACAAATTTTTTTCTCTCCCCTCTACTTAAGAGAGGTTGACTCCCTGGTCTCCCTTTAGAAATAAAGAAAGGAATAGGGCTCACTAATATGACATCCCCTCTATTTTCCAGGTTGCAATTAGAAAGAGAGGCCAAAATATGATCATCAAATAGTGTCAGCACTGTGTGCCCCTCTACCTTGGCCATTTCTCCTCTTTCCTTCTTTCTAGAA
This sequence comes from Desmodus rotundus, assembly GCF_022682495.2. Taxonomy (NCBI): domain Eukaryota; kingdom Metazoa; phylum Chordata; class Mammalia; order Chiroptera; family Phyllostomidae; genus Desmodus; species Desmodus rotundus. The sequence continues at coordinate 97,883,971 of NC_071391.1, read as the reverse complement.
CTAAACTCAAGAATTAAAGATCAGAAATTTCAAGTAATTGTCAGGATATTTCCACTCTGCTAAAACCTGTGGCTAATTTGCCTTAATAGTATTATATAATTATATTTGTATATTTAGACTTAAAAAAACTGTTTCAAAACTACAATTGGGTATCACTTTACATCCATTAGGCTATTATTTAAAAAGAAACAAACTGGAAAATAACAATGTTGATAAGAATATGAAGAACTTTTATGTACTGCTGGTGGGAATGTAAAATGGTACAGCCACTGTGGAAAATGGTATGGAAGTTCCTCAAAAAATGAAATGCAGATTTACCATATGACCCAGCAATCCTACTTCTGGGCATATTCCCCAAAGAATTGAAAATAGGGCCTCAAAAATGTGTGTATATCACTTTCATAGCAGCATTAATAACAGTAGCCAAAAGGTAGACACAACCCATGTGCCCATCAGTGAATGAAAGAATAAATAAAATGTGGTATATACATGTAATGGAATATTATTGGGCCTTGAAATGGAAATTCTGATACATACAATAACAGGGATGAACCTAACAGGCTGGCAAAGTGAAATGAGCCAGACACAAAATGACAAATACTGTAGGGTTCCATTTATATGAGGTACCAAGAATAGACAAATTTATAGAGAAAGAAAGTAGAATGGTGGTTGCCAGGGGCTATCAAGGTGGGAGTGGGGAGTTGGTGTTTAATGGGTACAGAGTTCCAGTTTTGGGAGACGAAAATGTTCTGTGGATGGATGGTGGTGATGGCTGTACAACATTGGGAATGTACATAATGCCACTGAACTGTACACCTAAAAATGGTTAAGATGGTAAGTTGTTTTTTTACCACAATAAATTAATGTGTATATCTGCTTTCATGTAGACCTCAGAACATACTTGAAGAAGGAACAGGTATTCTAATCCCCATTCTAGAAACCCAGAAAGGCTCTCAGTCCTTCAACAACTCTCGACCTGGACTGGTAGGATCCACTGCTTTCCCCTGGAATCTAGACTCCAAGCCTAGGCACCTCTGGTGGCATCATGAGGGCCAACCACTGGATGTCTAAGGGGCTGCCCACAGGCTTTCTCTGCCTTTGGCCCTTTGTCTGGAGGCATGGAGATAGGTCACCCATTTGTTAACCAGCAAGACAGATGGCAGGTGTTGGTATCTGAGGAGAAGGTGGTTTGGGCCTGACTGGCATATATCCTCCTTTTCATCTTTGTTTCCCAGTTGGTTAGAGACACCAGACCTTCTGCTAACTTCCCAGAATCTGCAGAAATACCCTGAGCTGACAGGAGTGATGTTTGGGATTAAATCTTCCATGACTATTGGCCCTCACAGTGGCCTGGAACCTTTGGGAAAGTCCTGGGTCTCATCAAGCTCCAATCCACTTTCTGGGTAGGTCGGTCCCTCTCTTCCATCCAGAGGCCGCTCCAAGGTTACCACTTGTCAGGCTTCTCCATATAGCAACTCCCAATTGCCAGGACAGCTCCTTAGAACCCAATTCCTCCCTCCCAGGAGACACCGAGGCTTGCTGAAGCCACTGCAGGACCAAATCTTCCAGTTGGGCCCATCATCTTCTGCAAGGATTTTTGGCTGCAGACCTCTTCATTAGGTAACTGCTCCTTTCGGAAAACAAGTGGACTCATCCGGTGCTATTTGGGCCTTTCACAGGCTAAGAGGAACGAGACAGAGAGCTTGGACAACACCAGGGCCCTATTAAGGCAGGTGCAAGACAGGTCGGTTTTCCTCTTTGGTGGCCTGGGGGAACGCGGAAGGGAGGAGAGGGCAGGGGCGAAGGGGTCAGTACCTGGCGGGCAGGTGGGCGCCGCTCCTGGCCCTTGGGAAGGTGGACTTCGGGGAACTCGGGGGTGTCCGAGAGAGTGTGTGTTCTGTGTTGGAGGTTGGTGACTAGCTCGGGAGTGAGATGAGGTTGGAGGAGAGGTCCCTCCAGGGCGCCCCCACCAGTCCTAACCTCCAGCAGGCGAGAACTTCGTGCTGCTCCCGTTAGGTGGCGCCCAAGACTTTCTAACCACTTGCGAAAGTGCTCCTGGCCCTGAACAAAAAGAACCGCGAGTGTGAGTGTGTGTGTGCCTGCGAGGGTGCTGCGTCGCCCTGACTCCAAGCGTGGTCGCCTCACTGTTCGGTGGGCCCTGGTGAGGACGCGCTCCCGGGCAGGACTCCGCACGGCCGGCCAGCCCAGAACTTTCGTCTTTGCCCTCCCTGTTCCCACTCCTGCTAGCCAGGCACCCTGGCCGCGCTCCTCCGGGAGTAGTCGGGAGACGCAGTGGCCTGGGGAAGCGGGCACGGGGAGGAACGGCTCTGGGACGTGCCAAGGCGAGAACAGGGGCACAGACAGGAGACTTGATAACGTGCACACTGCAGTCCCCTTTTCCGTCCTGACTTACCGCCACAAACGGGGCTCACTTTTTAAGAACAGGGGCCAGGTGCGGGTGTGATTGTTGCTTTGACTGTTCAAATGAAACTTGTTCGGGGTAAGGTTTGCTTAACTTAGTGCATGTGTGGCTTCAAACAACACAGGCCAACTTTCTTGCTGTCCCCAGTGCCGGTGGAACATCAAACAGACTCTTATTTTAAGACATACAAAAAAAAAAAAAAAAAAAAGCCCCCGGGGACCCTAAGGCCTATGATACGACGGCTAGTTTGAAAATAGCTATTTAGGGATCCCGGAGCGTGCAGATTCAACAGCTAGTTTGAAAATAACAGTTCAGGGATCAGAGAGCGAGCTTTCTCCCCTTTACCAAGTTCATCACTCCTTCCCTACTTTCCAAGAAAAGTGACGACGCTAAAGTGATCCGGTCCCCGAGTCCTCTCCTTAAAGTCAGTCCGAGCGGGCACTGCGCGGGGAGGGGTTGCCTCTCCCCAACCTCAGGATCAAGCAGGAACGGAGACCTTCTTTTGTGCGTCTCCTTGGCTGTGAACTTTCCCGCGCGTAGGTTCTCCTTTAAGAAAGTAGCGATCTCTATGAATATTTAATACTGAGTGCTGCCGGCCGGAGGGGAACCCACCAGCCCGGTCCCGGCGCGCCTCGGCCCCAGCGCAGAGAGCGCGCGGCAACACTGGCTGGCTAGGGAGAGAACCGGGACGGAAAGGCCAGACTCCGGGTGAGCGACCGTGGCCGTCATTTTTAAAAGAAAACTGAGGTCGCGGTTGGCTAGAGGATTTGTCGCCCTTACTGCTCCCTCTCCCCGGTTTTCTGCAAGAAGCGGGCTTGGTTGCTGAGAGCCCGAATTGTACGCTCTTGGCTTTGACGGTATTCATAAAGGGTGGTTTCAAATGGTGCCTCGAAGGAGGCCTGTTTCCTGTCCGTGTATGGAGTGGAAGGACCTCGCTGGGTGAGTCCAGAGCGCCGGGGGCCGGTAGGAAGAGCAGGGGTCAAGGAGAGGGGGGCGAAGGCAGGAGCTCAGGGTACCCTTGCAGAGGAAGTTCTCCGGTAGGTTCTGAAAACAGGAGCCAGGGTTAAACGCAGATCCAGAACGCAAAAGAATGTGAGAGCGTTGTGGGGCGAGGGGAGTTGGTGATGTGTGAAGAGAGGCTGCACAGTCCCAGCGTCCGAGCGGCAGGTGGTGGGAAGATCTGGCCCACCTCGCCGTGTCCCTCTTCAAAGACTCGGGAAAGTCTCTCGCCGCCGCTGACCCTCTTCCTGCGAAGGAATAAAGTGAATTTGCTCAGATATTTGATTGCACTATCAGTTCAGTTATTACGTTATTACTGCTTTCACACTGAGTTTCTTTTTTGCTTTCCTCGATTCTATTGTGTGTGTGTGTGTGTGTGTGTGGAAAGAGAGAGAGAGAGAGAGAGATGTATATCTCTATCCTAGGTACATTATGATCCCATTTAGATAAATTAAAACGTAGATCGGTAATGTTTATTCTTAGTTTACAAAAAAGCAGGAAAAAATGTGAGACACATCGGCAAATATAACAAAAATACTTTCCTTTCAGCTTGAATTGTCTGCAAATGGCTTTCCTTTACTGATTCTGAACCACCTGTACTCCCCCACCCTCACCAAACTAAATCGGGTCATGAATAAAGCAACAATCAGATCAAGCAATTAAATACTAATTATGACTATTAATGACTTTATTACTAATGATTGGAGTTGAGGACTCCAAAAGCGCTTAAGGTAATCAAGCTGTTTAAAATTCTGCTACCCCTGATTTTTACAGCCCTCCATCCCAATAAAGGAGGTAAGAAGATAGGGATGATGTTTTCAAAGAGTTCTCTAATAGGTATCCCATGGTCAATGTTGAATTTCTTTCTTTCAGTAAAGTTTATTGCTACTTCTGGTAAATAGTGAGTCTGCGTTGCTGGAGTGTCAGGTATACAAAATGCAATTAATGATGGTAGTTACAACATATTTGGTTTGGATGTGGAATTGGGCTGGAGAGGGTACATTCTCCCTCCAACTACTCTGGTTGTGCTGAAAACTCTGAAAGATTTTAAGGAAGTGTTTTAAATCTTCAGATGGGGTATGGATATCGGCATAGCTGGGAGGTGAGAAAGTGAGGGATGGTCAACCCCAAGAGCAAAAGGGAAAAAGGAACTTGGTCTCTGTTTTAAAATTTCCTTTTGCTAGTGGGTTAAAATGTTTTTGGACATTGGCTGAATGACTGCTTGGAAAGAAAAAGTGAGTGAGAATAGTCTATGTGTGTAAAGGTTATTGTGGCTGGGTTTATTTATTACTGAAGATGGTTCACCACCCCACCCTTCATCTTTACTGACACCCCTTCTCCCAAATGGAAATCCATGCTTGGTTATGGAAAAGGAGGAAGACACATGGAGGGAGGGGGTAAATTGCTTTAGGCACGCACAGCAAGAAAAGAGCAGAGGGCAGCTTGCAGGGGCTCTGGTCAGCCACCACGACGACACAGGCCGCTAGGGAACCTGGCAGTTCTCTTGGTGTAGGTCACCTCTGTTCACTGGCCCACAGTTCAGCCCTTCATAGTGCCTGTCAGGACACTGAGTGAGTTGGGGCAATGAATTTTAAGTCTGTCTTGTTTGGGACATCTCCCCAGCACCTTGGCTCCTGGGTGGAAGCCCACAGCAGCAACACACATCTGGTTCTCATGTATTTCCCAGGCTGGTATGGAAATGCCCAGGCTTCATGGCAGAAACCTGAGCTGGTGTGACAGGCAAATTTCTCTGCTGAGCAGCGTAAAAGTTTGGATAGTTTCAGAGTGCTGGGTGGCCCCTACTGTTGATGTGAAGCACATGACCTCCCTCCTCATTCTATTCTCTTAGAGTTCATTGCTCCACAGTGAGGGCATCTCACACACCAGAGAAGGAATCTTCCCTAGGTAGTAGGATGGCACAAGTAACATCACCGGTGGAATAATTTTGGACACCTGAAGAGTGTTCTCATCTGAAAAACCCCACCTAAATAAAATGGGCCTGGCGTATTTTTTCATCAGTGGCTTCCTGGGTACAAGCCTCTTTTGCCTGGCCCAGGCTGTTAGCAGACTCTGGGCCCTACATTAGACTGTGCATCCTGACATTAAAGCTACTACAGCTTCTGTGAGTGGGCAGCCAACCCCAGAGTTAGATCTTAACAGAATAGCTTCATATGTCAACAGCAAATTAGCAGCTGTCCTTAAGAACCTGGAGGCACCCTGAGAACAAATTCCCCGCAGACTCTGAGAACCCAATGAAAGAGGAAGCAGAGGCTGTCACACAGCTCCAGTAACTCCCAGCAGTTTGGGCCCTGCTGCCAGGGCTAAGAAAATCAGTTGTTCCCCTTCCTTGGATCAGCTGCAGATTAGCTTGAGACAACAAATACCTGATAAGAGGAGTAGGGGTGGAGGGTGGAGCTGGCCCTGTGGTCCTCCCTGGCGGTCCTCTGGCAGATCTCAGGCTCTGAGCTAAATGACCGGAGCTCCCCCACAGTGCCCTTCTGAACTTCAGGAGGTGGCCCAGAGCAGAATAGCGGAGGCCTTTGGTCTCTCAGACCTGCCATGCCTCCCCCCACCCCTTACTTTACAGAGGCCTACAGCACCTACTTTTGAGAGGACTTGCTTTTGCAGGAAACTTGGTAGAGGGATGTGGGGAGAGTTGGAGGCATGTTTCCTGCATTCACAGCTCTTGGAAATTGACATATGAAGAAGAGATCCAGAACTGCCAAGATAGGGGCTCCATGGTATCAGAAAACCTCTTTCTTCCTGGTGAACCCCTGAGACTCTCCCTAAGTAACCCCAACACTTTGTTCAAGATGTCAGGTAAGCTGGGAGAAGGAGTTTGCTCTGTCCCCTATCCAAGTAAATGCAAATGAATTTTGCTTCTTAAAAAGAAATGTTATGGATTTAAACTTTTCCCAGCCAAAATCCACCTAGTGTTCTCAGGGTCTCTTGTCAGCAACCATAGCCCACCCCCATCTCTTTTTCCATTTTTCTTTGTGGCTTAAGGTTGCTGTGTTTAGGAGGGTTGTTTGTGTGAGCAAGCCTTCCTGTCTCCACTCTCACCCCATCTCCCTGGATGCAATTGCAGTTGGAAGCCGCACACACAAAAAAACTCTTTTAAAATTTTCTGCTATTCTTCTTGACTAGAAGAGTTGACAAGACATAGACATATTAAGATGCATAAAATACAGTGGACTGATCAGCCAAAATGCATCTCATTTGCACTTGTATGTAGCCAGGAGAAGGCGTTTGTGTCACCACCACGGCCCCCAGCCTTCTCTGCCATGCTGGGCTGACTGGCTGGAATTTCTGAGAAGGCCCCACTGCAGAGGCTATTTGCTGAGGTCCTGGTTACAGCCCCAGCCCAGCCCAGGCCAGCAGGGGTGGGAGGAGTTGGGGAGGGATCTGTAGGCCCTGCCTGAGGGCTTGAGTCAGCCTTGGCAGGCTGCTTTGAGCAGCTCAGGGGCTAGAAAGCCTGGCTGGTGGATGCAGAAACTCTGTGGGGCTGTCTGGGTTGAATTAAAGAAAGAGGACACTGTGAGGTAGTCATTGACCACATTTATACCCACTTCTAATCCCTTCCCCAAAGTTTTGTCCTCTTTACCCCGTTTGTCACTGGTGGAGGGATACCTCTGCCTGATGGGTTCCTCCATCTTCTAGTCCTGAATTCAGACCCTGAGCTTCTCCTTCCTGCAAACATCTCCTGTGAGCCCCACTCCTCTGTCCCCGAGTTTCCAGACTGATGCCTCTCCCACCAACTCTGAGAGGTTCATGGGAGCTGCACCAGAGTTGTCCGGGAACCAGTGGGGCTGTGGGCAAAGTTAGGGATCATTATGATGTTCCCCCTCACCACCCACCTAATGGTAGGTACCCACCCTACTCTGTTGCTTGGATCTTGAGTCTTCCTGTTCCCAGGTGCTGAAGTGCCCAACTCCTATCCACTAGCTGGAGGCTGGGGTTGCACTCAGATGCTGGGTCACTGCCAAGGGGACAGGGCATGCCGGGTAGAGGGTCCAGAGGAACTAGGGTCCTTGAAGAACCTAGGAGGCAGGGCAGAGGAAATGCCCTACTAGTTGCTCTGAGAGCTCCAATGGCACATCCTGGGGGCATCTTTTCCACAACGTCCCCTGTGATTTCCCTGCAAAGGCCATAGTGACAGACTCCACCAGATCCCCACTTCCCTAGCAAACTTCCTTTCGCCCAGCAGGGTGGCTTGTGGCTGCTTCTGGGTCTGCATCTTTAGGCCAAATGGCAGCCCATGACTTTCCCGCTCCCACTAAGGACGAGGTATGCGGCCCAGCAAGACTGCTGGCTCACCAGGTGTCTGCCTGAGGAACAGCCACTGATAATGCCCTGCGAACTCAGGTGCAACCACCCACTCATGCTCAAGGCTGCCTGCAGGAGTGGAGGGTCTGAGGCTGCAAGGCCGACCTGTGAGTCCTGAACCATTGACAGCCTGGGCACAAGTTCGGAGTCCTGGGGAACAATCAATAGACTCTATGTCCTGAGGGTGGGAGACATGCCTGTAAGGTGTGGGTCCTTTAAAGATCCTTGGTACTACTTTTGCATGAATCCTTTGTTACAGCTTTGTCAGCCTGCACTCCTTCAGCAGCACCCCCTCCCGGGCCTCTCCACCTTCCCTCATTTCCTCCCCACACCCCAAAGGAGAGAAGGTCTGGGTAGGGAATCTGGTCAAATCAAGTGCCCTGCTCCAGATCCCCTCCTGCAAAATGTCTGTCCCTAGGTTATGATCTCCCCTTCATGCTTGGGGCACATGAACATGGTTTGCCCTGCCTTTGCCTTTGGGGTGAGGTTCTCTTGGAAGAAAAAGCTTTCTGAATGTGACCTCAGGCTGCCGCTGCCGCAGACTCCTGCTGCTAATGAATGTGTAGCTCTTGCGCCACAGACACAGATGGGGGTGACTAGGGTGGGTACAGCAGAGCGCATGGGTAGGGGGTAACCTTCCCTCCCACAGTAAGGACTGGAGGATTATTACAGAAAGAGTAGGGTGAGGATAACACAGCTCCAAACTCAGTTGGTTCCTTCCTACTGGCTACAGGGCAACCAGCTCCTGCTGTTGCTGTTCCGGGGTGGATTGCTCCCCTCACCTCCCAATTGAGGTCTGACTGTTCTATAGCCAAAGTACAGCCCTAGGCAAATGTTTAAAGGAAGATGCTCTGACACACAGGAGGTACCAGTAATGGCTGTGTTCATGCACATGAGCTTACCTGTGTCATCATATTATAGTTGCACTCTCCCCAGTTTTTTCTATTTAATTTGTCTTCATTCCTCCTTTCTTAGCCTTTCTCTTTGTACAAGTCATTTGGAGAAAAATCAAGTGTGAGCACCTCTGTGCAGAATCTCTATGTTATGCAACACACACAGGGAGTCCTGAAGTTACCATTTTGCTCCAAATCAGTCAGCAAGAGGGTTTCTGGCTGCAGTGGGATGAGGTAGAGATGTCAGGGTAATGTAAATGGAGGTGCAGGCCTCATTTCCAAGGGGTGGAGGGCTTTTATTTTCCTCCTCAACGACCCAGTTCAAGACCCAGGAAAAAATGGGACAGGTAACTGATCCATCTTTGGGTCTCTCTCCCTTCACTTCTAACCACTCACTGGCAGGCCCTCTGCTTTGATAAACAGGGAAAGCTTGTGGGATCAGGTATATATGTAAACAGTACTGACCTCCAACAGCCCCTCCTTACCGAAAGGCACAAAGCCCACTTTAGGTGCAGGCTCTTCAGAGCCTTTTAGGGTCACCATTTCCATTTCCCAGATGTAGCTGGACTCAAGCCTACTTGCTTAGCATCCTTCTTGTTAAAAATATTCAGGATAAATATTAAATACTTCCCCGGAGAGTTAGTGACATTTCTCTGGTTTGAAACATTTTTAAAGCCCTGTTTGGAAGAAATCTTCAAAGAGTACAAAGTCTGATCAGTAGGATTGCCTAAGTAAGTGTAAAAGATTTCTCCTCCAAAAATGTTAATTAAATATAGTTTGTAGGTGTTGTTTTATTAACTGATGGGTTTTTCCTTACACATTCTCAAGACCAAGCTAGTAAGACATTCCTTTCCATTTTTCTAGTTTTTGGGTGATACTATACTTTCTGATTAGCCCTTTTTTTATTTTTAAACTCTGCTGGAGGGTTTTCAACCTTGGAAATGTAAAGGAAAAAACAGACTCTCCCTTTAAGACTCTTACAGGGTGGGTCAGAGTGGAAGAAACCTGCCTGGCCCCCACTCACATCTCGAAGAAGCCTTGTCTGAACTTGACAGTGGCAGGTTTGGCACCTCTAATGTTGGCACAAGGTGAGCTCTTTGAAATGAGTATCTACTCTATTTCACTATGCAATGTTCCAGCTGACTAAATGGGCTGCCTTCTGCAGAGAGGCAGTCCTAGAGGACAGAACTAATGTGTGATCTCCCAGGAAACTTTTCATCAGAACATCCCTTGTCCTTTTGTTTTTGTATTAAAAAGATGTTTATGCTTTCCTCTCAGTTCCTCCACATTATTTTATAGCTACAACAAAGAAACATGGAAAACGGTTATCTTTTTTTTTTTTTTTTTTTGTCATTTGTAAACGTGTCTCGTATTGGGAACTCACAAAGCCCCAGACATACCTCAGGTATGTCTCATGCTTTTTTTTTTTTTTTCCTTGTGCTTTTGATGTTTATTCCTGACTCAATGGTTTACCTAGAGAATCACAGTTGATTTTGCCTTTCCCTGGACAAATCTCTCCCCTCAAAAATGCTCTCTCCTAACTTTCAGGGGAAGGGGATTAACTTAGAAAAAGCTTCCTGAATTAAAGAAGATGAGACTCAGGTTTTCCAGGTAAGTGATACCAGCTTATACTGGTGATGCGGAAGCCAAGAGCTGGTATCTATCCCCCTTAGTGTAAGTCCTCTCAGGAAGGAGGGCGGCAGAAGCATTACCACGGACATTTCTAAAGCTGCGGGAACTAAGTGAGTTTTATAGATAAAATTCTGATGTAGTCCCAAACAGCTCAAGTTACTTAAATTTGAGTGGTTTTTTTCACATGCACACACATGCACACACAACACACCAACCAGGGGTATACCACCAGCGCATTTCCACTGGCCAGCTCTCGTGGTAGCAGCCACAAGAAAAAAACGTATTTTCTGAAGAATAAAAAAGGGGCAAAAAAGCACTGCTCCATATCTTGTAAGTGGTTATTTTATACTGCTTGACATTCCCGCAGACAGGAATTGGCCAGACACCCCTGCTCCTTTTTCTAGAAACTGGTAAACTAACCACTCTTCTCCTTCCTCAAGACCTATCTATTTTTAAAAGCTAAAATTTCTCTTCCCAAAGGGAGGAAAAGAAAGGAATGAATTCCATTAATGAATTGCATACATGGAATGTGGCTCGTCTAGGGCAACTGTATTTGTAAATAAATGTCTTCCTGTTTATTATAAAACGAACTCGAATGCCTCTGGAACACTTAATACAGCAAATATTTCAACGTATGGTTTGATCTCCACTGTTTGTTTGTTCGTTTGTTCGTTTATTGGTACTCGCTGGAAAGAAATTGTGTTAAATGGAGTCAGTTTGGGGTGGGGAGGTGGTCATCATCCTTCGACACCCTGGCTGACCTGGGGAGGAGTCACCTCCCAAGTTCTCACATTAGCCAAAGTAGGAGCAGAGAGGGAAAGTTCCCTGGCAATATTATTGGAATCAATCTGGGGAGTTTCAGTTTTGCCCCTGAACCTTTCTAAAGGTGACCATGGCCTCCTTTTGCAGCTTCAGAAGCGAAGCCGGCGTGACATCCTGTTGGCGCCTGAGCAGGGCACCAACCCATCTCTTGCGCTCACCCACCACCAGCTCAGCAACCCCGTGCTGGACCGGGCCCCTGGGCAGGGACGGAGTGCGGTAGGTGACCGTGAAGCGGCGAGGCACTGGCCGCCACCTCAGCGTTCGGGAAGCGCTTGAATTTCCCACTCGTGGGAAGCAGAGGTGCGCGACCCAGGCTCCTCGGAGTCCTCCAGATTTCCATCCAGAGTGCGGGGCACAGGGCGTGAGGCAGAAACTTCACAAAGCGCGGGCTGCCTCCAGTCCTGTTCCTGCTCTGCTGGCCAGGTTCAGAGACGTCCACTCATTCCCAAACAATGCGACCCATCCGCATGTGAGGCCAGTCCTCAATGACCCCTGCCCCCCACCCCCCAACAGATGGACTACAGCAGAGGGCTGGATACTTATTCTGAGCCAATGCATCCCCTTCCCTGGGTGGTACCCTCGGGAAAAGACCCCAAGTGCACCCATCACGGCAATCCCAGGCCCCGGTCTCTAGGCTGGGCCACAGACTTTGAAGATTCAGTGGGTGCAGCTCAGTCTTGACTTTTCTTCCAGGGCTCCAGGGTTGAGGCAGCAGCCAGGTGGGTCTCAGAGACAGCCGAGCCTCTCTGAACTCCAGCATCCCAAGAGGGGAGGCGGCAACCGAGTTCCTGGGGAGAAAAGGCTGGAGCCCAGCACGGAAAAGCCAACAAGGTCGAGCAGTGGTCTACCAGCATTTCTGCCTTTAGTTCCCACCTGCGTTCAGAAAGTAAGCACCAGAACCTCTGGAACCTGAGCCCACCCGAGCTCAGCTACTCCTCCAACCTTCCAAGAAAACTTTCACAACTTCCCATTTGTTTTCTCCTCCGTTTTTTAAAAAAGTATTTCTCCAGCCACCGGCCTTGTGGATTGCTCTGCCAGCTGCCCTTTAGTCTCTAGGGCTCTCGAGCCTCGAGTATTTACAGAATTATAATAATAATAATTATTATTAGGCTGGGGGAGGAGAGCAAGATCAGAGGACAGTGGACTGAGGGGGAGACTAGAAATGTTGATGAAAAGGAATATTTCGACCTGTGTTTTAAAAAGTTTGGTTTGACAATTATCAGTAACCTCGATAGACAACTTCATTAAAAAAAATTTAATGCTTCTGAAAAGCCGTTTTTACATCGCTTTTAGGAAGATAGATGAACAAAATATCGCGTTTCAAGCTATTTTGATCTGTAATTAAATGGCAGGATCGGTTTGTATTCTCCTACGGCTTTTACAGAAGTTGCAGTGATCCAAAGTCGGGTTGCTGTGTCAGAGTGGCATTTTTATTAATGAGAATACAAAAAGCTTGCATATTCTTAGCCCTGCTTGAATTTAGTTGCTAAGCAACCGCTGTATGGTAATTCATCCGCGAAATTTAAATCTTTGAGAAAGGATCTTGCGTTTTGCTGAATGGTCGCCACGAGGAAAACAACTTGTGGGACTGGCCAGCTGTTACGCCAGGGTAGGGATGCCACCCCTCCGCGCCTGCCACCGTCCCACCTGGCTGCCCGGCTCTGCCGCCCGCCCCCGGAAGACTGCCGCTGCCTCAGGTCCCCAGCACTGCCCTCGTCCGCTCCTCTGTGACCTTCCATCTCCGCGCGAGGCAGGCCCTGCACCTGACCAAGCCCTCTGCATCCTTAGGGCGGCAGAGACTAGACAGACTTTCCACAGCCTCGCTCCTCACCTGCACCCACAGACACGCATACACACGCACACGTGCGCACACACACTGGTGCACACATCGTGCCACCACATGAAGGCCAGTTGCCCAGACCCCTCTGAGGTCATTTCCAGAGCGGGCTCATAAAGAACTCAGCCCACAACCCTCCAGAAGACCAGGCTGCAGCTCCGGCTGGCCGGCAGTGACATCATAGGCTCCTGCTCACCATGCTCGCGCCCACATTTTAGGGTACTGGAACAAACACGGATGTGAAATCAAGAATGAAAGAGAGTAATCTAATTAATAGGCCATGAGCCAGGCTAACAAAATCAAAGAATCTGATTACACAAGTACCCCTCTTGCTATCTCCGCTGCCCCCACCCCCATGCCTCTCTTCCAGCCTCTGCATGACTTCCTTTCCTAGACTGGAAGGTTCAGGAGGCAAACCCAGAGCTCTCTGATTTCCTTACTGAAATCAAGATCAAGCCCATGGTGGGGCTTCGCAGCCAGGAGGTCACATGGGAGACCTTCAAGGAAGGAACTGAGATGACCAAGAGACCTACAAAACTTGGAGATCTGAAGAGGTGACCTGCACACTTTTTACATGTATCACTCTCAACAACAGCAGCAACTACAGGGAGACACACCTGTGCTGATGTTTGCTTGTGCTGTCAGTAACAGGCTAGGAGAAAGAGGCTCTTCATTCACAGTCATTTTAAGAGGACGCTTAAAAAGAAATATGTAACACAACTCTTTTTTCTACATTATCATGTTTCTGGGTCACAGATAACCTCAAAGTCTTAACACTCTTTCAACACCGCTCCCCAGCATAGATGTCTGAATACAGCCAGGTATTAGGTTTTATCACTGATACAGAACATCTGTTCTAATCTGCCTCGTCAGCCACATGCATTTCATGAAAGAATTCTTTAATTTCTATCCTTCTGTCTTGAAAAAAAACAGGTCCAACTCCTAAATAATTAATTTCAAGTCTGCATCCAGTGCCAATACTTGTTGCATCTATTTTAGAATTTGATTAATTACCCTGGAACTTGGGCAAACTAAACTCCATGTGGAGAGAATGTTTCTTCTTTCAATTTAGTTCTGAAAGCTACATGTTATTGATGGATCTTACTCTATTTACATACAAATTGGTGCAAATATGCCCATCTCTTAAAATGCATTTTGTATAAATATATAAAAGTGTCATTTTTAATTTAGCTTGAGAGGTTGACCATTTATTAGAAAAATAAATGAATAAATACAACAATATATTGTTGCTTCCAACAGGATAAATACTTTACAAATATATAATTTAAAAACAAATTTAATTGTTAAAATTATTTAAAATATTACACTTATTGATAAACTATCAATAGTATATACTGCATTTAATATTAGAACCAATTCTTTGAATGTTGAAAACCATTCATACAAAACATTATGAGCATGGTAATGAGCAACTACTGGAGGCTACAGGGAAGCAGAGGGACTCTCTAAGATCAATAATGAACAGTTCTGTTTTGGAACAAAGAAGTCGTCCTTAGCTCAGTACTTTAAAAAAGGCAGAGCAACAACAGCAAAGTGAGTATTTTAAATACACCTTGAATGATTTATTGCCCAGACTTTCAGGAGAAGATGGCTGGGTGAATGAGGTGACTGAGGCTTGGACAACACACCAGGAGCCACAGGAGACTGCAAAGTATAAATGGGCCTGGTTTGGGATTAGCCAGATTGATGGAACGGAACTTTGTCACTTTCCTTTGGGTTGGAAGAGGAGGAGGGGGTGGATTGAAATGGAGGAAACAAATGGGCACTTTACGAAGCACAAGCCACTTGCTCTGCAAAGGAACACAATGACCAAATTCATTAAAGAGATCTGGTGATATATAACAATATTTTCATTATTTATGTTAGTAACAATATAAGCCTTAACACAAAACCTCTCAGTTCTATCTGCTCTCTTTTGTTTTCCAACCATAAATTTCATTTTGTAAATACATTCGAAGGGTTGATTTTCAAAATACGGAGTGCTAGCATTAACTCATTAAAAAAAAATGTAAAATAATGAAATAAAATGGTCCTGCTTTCCCAGCTTCTCCAGTTAAAAGTTTCTGTTACCCCTAAATCAGGGCTTCTTCCAACATAATCAGCAAAGGTTGATTTTTAATAGCAAACAGTGTGAAATCTAATGGCAGTTCTTTTGTTGTCAACCAAATAAAGTAAGCAGATAGCTCCTAAAATTTTAAATAGACCCACCGTCTAATCAACCACTACCAAATATAGGGAAAACAGGATTTCATCTCACATGCCAGTAGTATCCAACATATGAAAACCACCACACCCAATCCTCAGCTTTCCAATAAGCCTTCTTTGCTTGCCCCTGTAGACCCTCAAAAATGATGAAGTTTGCCCCGACTCCCAACTCCAGGTTGTAAATTCACTGGGCAGAGAGATTACAATAGGAAGAAAAATAAGGGACCAGGAAAGCCAAGGAAAGTAAATTGTGATTTCTTGTTTTCATTTTTTCCTTTTTCTGTTTATTAAATATGGCCTTTTTCAGATTTCACAAATCAAAATGATTGTGATTTTTAGTACAATTTGGTGTTTAAAATAATGCAACCCACCGCAAGCCCATCTGGCTGAGCTTGATTTATGAAAGTGGCAAAGAAGTGGCCTGGAAGAAATAACTGTTCCTTGTTGCTCTCACAGTTTTCCAGGTTTTTTAACCCCTGCACTGATATCTTAAGGAGAGGAAGTGAGGATGAGAGAAGAAGGCAAAAGTGAGTGACAGCTAAATGAGATTAGGGGAAAATTATTCTATAAAATCACAGCTTTATCATCCCCAAATACTTTTTTAAAGTTCTATATGAAAGGACTTAGCTAAGCAGAACCGTTTCTGTCTTTAGTACTCAACCTGAGGCATCGCATTTTCAACCCCACCCCCCCATTGTAAATATTGATACCTTAATGTGATAAATGTGACCACTCTACAGGGTGTATCAAAGGAGTGATTCTAAAAGCTCCCCCGCCCCCAACTGCCTGGGCCAGTAAAGAAGATATAGAAACACACTGGGGAAAGACCAAAACACAGAAATGTAGAATCTTATGTCTGAGCTGGTATTCACACTGAGGGTAATGCAGTGTGGACCATATTCAGGATTTTAGAACTACATTTTTTCATTACAGGAAAACCAAACCAAACCAAACAAACCCCAAAACGGCTTAATAATTTAAACTTAATTACATAGTTATCAATGGAAAGTAATTGATATAAAATGCTATAGACTTGTGAACTAGTTTTCACAACTACTAGTCTTTAGAAAAAGAGGAAAGAGACATAGATAGCAATATGGTGGGGAGGAGAGGGAAGAGAGGCTAAACTCTGGGAAGGGGACTCTGTATTAACCACTAATAATCAGTTGGCACATTTTTACTGATGACGACATAGTCCAATCTAATAAAGATGAAAAGGACCCAAGTATCTCCAAGGAAAGGACAAAGACACTAAAAATGCCCCCTGAAATTAAGGAAAGAAAAATATTGTGAAATTTATAGTTTATCAAGGAGTGACTACTAAGTTAAAATTAAAGTACTAGCAGATTGTGTCATGTCTGTCCTTTACTCTAGATTTCCAAATCTACCTCAGGTGCAGTAAGTTCTACTTTACTTCCTCAGTGCTCTCACTTAAGGATATGCATTAGTAAAAAAATATTTTCTAAAGAACTATTTTATTCCCACACAGTGTTTATGCATCAGACACAGGCTATTTCATTCTAACAAATTTATTTTCTCCATCAGCTCTTACGGAATCACTACTCAAATTAAATTACAATCAAATGATCACATCAAAAGATACCCTTATTACCTAACAACTGTCCATATTTTCATTTCATTTTGATTTGTGCTCGTCTGAAAAAAACACGTAATACAAGATCTGGGGAAAAATAAATTACCGTTTTGCAGCAGTTCATAAGTATTCTGAATAAAATATTAAAAGAAGTCATTTAATGAAAATATAAAGCAAATATTTTTAGATCAACAACGGATCTAACAATTCTATATTGCCGTCTTTTGAAAAGTCTGTTTATTAAAACCTACCAAAAACACTGCTTGGAAATGGCAGTATTATATAGTCACATCCACAGCACCCATTCAATCAAAGTTGGCAACGGATTGAGGAGCGAAGTCCAAGAAGGGCAGCGGCTGGTGCTCAGTCTTTCCAAATCCCTTTATCTGAGTCAGTCCAGAAATAAAAAATAAAAATATTAATAAAAAAAATATTAGCGGTGGAATCTTTAGGCATTGTCCACCCGAGTGGCAGCCATTGCGGTCGGGGTTGTTGGCCAGGCCTCGCTCCGCGCCCAGTCTGCCCGCCCGCACCCCTGTTCTGCCGGCTCTCCTACTCCTTGACAGGATGAGCGGATGTCCCCTTCACCCTCGCTCATCACTCTGCTCTTTCGTGATGCTTTTATTTACGAGGTTATGTGGATGAAACGTATTCTTTTTCTTTTGGCATTGTTCTTCAGTTTGTTAATGTCAGAAGCTGTGAATATTATTTTTAATGGAGACTGTTCTTTTTTCTCCTTCCTATTTCATAGTCAGTTTATTTTGTCCCCAAATGACTTTAATACGTCCAAGAAGAACCGGGTTCCGGAGCAGAGTCATCCCTGATTAAACCCGGTGCCTCTGCTTTCTTTCAGATCGCTCTCAGGAAACAAGGTACGGGTGGATCACTTTAGGCAGCCCTTTGGAGGGAGGGGAGTAGGAGAGACGGGTACTTTATTAAGAGGAGAGGAAAAGGCAGGTGCTAGGTTCTGTCCACGTCGCCGTGTGGGACTTCTCAGCGTGCGCAAAACTCCACGAGTGTAGTTTTGGTGCGCTGGCATTTTCACCCTTCTTTGAAAACGAAATCAAGAACAAAAAACGAAACACCACCACAGTATAAATGAGATCTCACGGTCGCCCTCCTTCTCTCTTCTGGTTTTGTTTGTTGTGTATGTATGTAAAACCGTCTGAGTATTTATTATGCTTTTTTGTTTGTTTTGCCCCTCCCTCCTTGGGCTTCAAAAAACATCTCTTCGGTCTTTTTTTCCTATCTAAGGGTGGGCAAGCCTGTCTTTGGGTAGAGGGGAGGACGGCGGACGGGCAGGGGCCTGGGGCAGTCCCGGTGCGATGCGGCTTCGGTGGTGGCGGCGACTGTGCAGGCGGCGGCGGGCCTTCGTGTCGCTGCTTCCCTGGCTCTCACTGCACGCTCGTCTGCAGTCCGTGGTGTGGCGGCGGCGTGTCGGCGCTCACAGTGCCCACTTGCGAGTAGACGTCGTCGGGAGTCTGCTGTTGAATCCCGGGTGGCGTCATGCGCTTCTCCTTTTGGCGTCGGTTGCAGAACCAAACCCGTACGACCTCCTTCTCGAGCTGCAGGCTGTCGGCCAGGTTGGTGATCTCCTGCGCCGAGGGCTTGGGGCACTTGAGGAAGTGGCTCTCAAGCGCGCCCTTGACGCTCACCTCGATGGAGGTCCGCTTCTTGCGCTTGCGGCCCTGCGCTGCGATCTTGTCGATGCTGGTTGGGCTGCCGGTGCTCGAGTCCGCCTCCTCCAGCCACTTGTTCAGCAGAGGCTTGAGCTTGCACATGTTCTTGAAACTCAGCTGCAGGGCCTCGAAGCGGCAGATGGTGGTCTGCGAGAACACGTTGCCGTACAGCGTGCCCAGCGCCAACCCTACGTCGGCCTGTGTGAAGCCCAGCTTGATGCGCCGCTGCTTGAACTGCTTGGCGAACTGCTCCAAATCGTCCGATGTTGGCGTATCCTCGTCAGAATGCGGGTCGTGGCTGTTGAGTCCTGGCCCAGCGCCGCCACCAGTGTGGTGTGGAGGGCCCTGCGCGTGGTGCGGGTGAGGCGGGTGCGGGTGGTGGTGGTGGTGGTGGTGGTGTTCCGCCAGCTCGGGCGTGTCCCCGCGCACCAGCCCTGGGTGCACCAGGCTCTGCGCCCCGCCACCCGCGCTGCCACCGCCAGGCCCAGGGGGTGCGCTCAGCATGCCGTTCACCGTGAAGCCCCCGGGCTGCGAGTACAGTAGGCCCTGCGGCGGCGGCTGCTGGCTCCCCGCCATGGACGGGAGGTGCGCGGCTGCGGCAGCCGCAGCAGCGGCTGCTGCTGCAGCGGCAGCCCCCCACCCCCCAGGGTGGCCCTGGTGCGGCGGCGGCGGTGGGGGCCCGAGGTGTGGCGGCCCGCGGTGGTGCAGCGCGGTGCCGGCGTGCAGGTCCTCGCGCCCCGCGCCTCCCTTCACGTCGGGGCCCTGCGGCGGCGGCGGCTGCTGGGGACTGCCGGCCATGCCCACGGCGCTGCCGGACCACGGCGAGCTCGCCTCTACCGCGGCGGCGGCAGCGGCGGCTGCGGCGGCGGCGGCGTGGGGCAGGGCCGTGACCCACTGGTGCGCGTGGCTGAGCATATGGCCGCCGTTGCTGGCGGCCATGGCCCCCTGCATGAAGTCGCTCTGGACCATCTTGACTGAGGACGGGTCCCCTCGGTAGGCGCCGGAGGTCACAGCGGCACTGCCGGGCTGGAGGCC
This sequence comes from Desmodus rotundus, assembly GCF_022682495.2. NCBI lineage: Eukaryota > Metazoa > Chordata > Mammalia > Chiroptera > Phyllostomidae > Desmodus > Desmodus rotundus. The sequence goes on along the minus strand of NC_071391.1, from coordinate 97,864,506 downwards.
GCCCCCTCCGCCGCCCGTGCCGCCGCCCCCGCCGCCCCCGCCCCCACCGCCGCCGGCCCCCGCCGCATCCGTGTGTACAATGGAGCCGGCCGCCAGCAGGCTGTTCCCCGGCAGGTAGGGGTTAGAAGCCGCCGTGGCCATGCCGCTCCTCTCCCGCCACCCCACCGCCGCCACCACCGCTGCCGCAGCAGCAGCCGCGGCCGCCGCGCCACCCCCCCTTTCCCGCCTTCTCCCCCCCCACTCCTCCCCCGCCCCCGCCGCGGGCCCCTATCGGCCCGGCCGCCGCCTGCGCCGCCGCCTCCGCCGCAGCCTCTGCCTCCCCGGCCGCCGCCGCCGCCTCCGAGGCCCCCGGCCGGAGCTGCGAGGCCCTCGGCAGGGCGCGGGGGTCGCCGGCCGGCCTCGGTCAGCTGCAGCAGCAGAAGCACCGCTCTGGGGAGTGGGGCTAGCTTCTCGGGGCGTGCTCCGTGGCCGCCCCCTTCAGGGGGGGTCTTGGCCGCCCCCCAGCCCCGGCGTGTTCGTCTTGCTCCAGCGGGGCGCGCCGAGCGGGGTGCGGGCCTGCGCTCGGGCTCTAAGCCGGGGCACCCGGCTCCCACTCTTCCTCGTGTCCCGGTGAACTCGGACTCTGCCCGGACGCTGGGCTCGATCCACCTGCTAAGTGGCGATTTCACGGGAGACAACAAAGAAAGAAGCCGTTTCTTTCTTCCTGAATCAAATTATGGATGACCAACAGCGGGCCTGCTCCTTTCCTTGGCCGCTCTCCTCTCTCCTCAGGAACACATTTCACTCGTTATCCCTTGGAGTAGTAAAACTTTTTTAGTCCTTGAAGGCGTGGTGATGCTGGCTGCTGGCGTGTGGGGAGAGGAGAGGCTAGCTCCTGCTCTCGTCTGGTCCTCTCGTTTCAAGTTTTGTTCTGTCCTAGGAAAACTTCTTGCGATGCTGCATTGCTCTGAAGTTGCTATTGCCGGAACTCTTGGTTGTCTCTGAAACAAGAGTCCTCTTTCATTCTCCTCGCAACAGTCACAGTCTGATGCGACATCTTTCCTTTTGGGCAGAAACGAGGAAACAAATATAACAAGAAAAAAATGAACAGGAGAAAAATGAGGTCGAATGGCTCTGTTACCTTGTTGCTGAAGGTTGGGGTTGGTGTTTTATTTTTTTCCCAGCAGTTGTCTGGAGGAGGAGGAGGAGAAGGAGGAGGAGGAAAAGTGCATTGGTGGAGGTTGAGGGGTGTGTGTGCATATAGGGGATCCTTGGTACACAACCAACTCCAGTGGGCACGTTGCGCGGCTCGTAGGGTGCACGGCTGGCGCTGGCGCGGGACGTGCGCGAGCGGAGTTGCAGTGGGAGCTCGTTCTGCGCCCTGGTTTGCGCTCTCTTTCTCTCGCACTTTCTCTCTCTCCCTTTCTCTCTCACTTTCTCTCTCTCCCTTTCTCTCTCTCTCTCTCGCTCTCCCTCCCTCTCTCTCCCCCAGTCTTGCCCGCCCGCTTGCGCTCCAATCTGACAGTTCGCTCTCGGTCCCTCCCTCTCAGAGCAGGGACTGTCGAATGTTTACCCTCCGCCGCGAGCGCACACCCACCACCACACTTTCCCAAATACAAGGAAGTCGAGCACCAGGGGCCCTGTTGATTGGCTACCTGCTGGGTGATTGGCAGGCCCAGAATGACTGGCTCAGGACGCGAGGCCCCCCTTCCGGCCGTTTCGATTGGTTGCTTTTTAATTTAGGCAGAGCGTCGTAGTTGCGGGAAATCTGTCCTCCCTCAGGCTCCCTCCCCCTCTGCACTTTCTCCTCCCCGCCCCTCCCCCGCCACCCTCTCCGCCACATCTTAACTCTTAGCGTCCGGCAGAGTCCTAGGCGTACCCTCCGCGGCTCTGGACGTTCGCAAGGAGGCCTGGGAGGTCGGAAGGGAAGCGGAGAGAACAGAGAGGGAGGGACAGAAGACGGGGTTAGAATCAGAAGGAAAACGAAGAGGGGGGGAAAAATCATGACATAGAGCAACCAACCCACTCCACCTAGGATTGCGTAGTGTCGCAGCCCTCCCGCCCCCTCCCATCCCAGAGATTTGTACAGCGTGCGGCAAAGATGCACCTTTCAAGCTAATACCTATAGACAGATGTGACCCCAGTGGTTTCAAAGTTTCCTTTTTCGTTCAGCAGCAGGCCCCCATCGCGGTCTCGGCGGGGTTGGGAAACCGGAGCTCGCAGCGCCAAGATATCGGGTAGTGGCCACGCTTCTTGGAAAGGCGCCACCGCAACTTTCCGCAGCGGCTTCGCGCCGGCGGCGGTCCCCTTTGTTTAAGTTCTCGCGTGCCATCATCTGGGAAGCCTTCAGCCCGGGACCAGCGCGGTGCCCGCGCGTGCGAGCGGACCTCTCCCTGCCGCGCTGCGCTCGCCCCCACCTCCCTTGCCTGGCTCCCTCTCCTTTCCTCCTTCCCCCTCCCTCCTCCCTCCTCCGGGTCAGGCAAGTAGCACGCGTTCCCTTGTGAGTTTGGGGGGTGCTGGTCTGCAGAGTGGGGCGATGTTTTTGAAAAGCATGCCGACCTTGCCCCATAGATACATCGTAAACGTATTCCCATCCCAGTGACTTTAGGATGTTGCAGCCGGAGCCGGCCTAAAGAACCGGAATCCAGTCGCCGCTCCCTCCACCTCTTACTAGGTGTGCTTAATGTGTGTGTCTGTGTGTATAACTTCAGTGTGGTTATTAGTGGTGGGATTTGCTTGCTGGCTTTTCTAAGGCACGGTGGTGCTTTTCTTTCTTTTCTGCCCCCAATGGGTTTGCGGAGTAGATAGGGCTGGCGACGACAAACGCTTTCTCAGCCCCAACCGGGCTGAAAGAGTTAAGGGGGATGGGCGGGGGAATGCGAGGGTAGGCGGGAGAAGCGGGGTGGGGGACGCGGCCAAGCGGAAACGCTGCGCGGAGGAACCTCAGCGAACCAAGAAAAAGGAGAAAGTGGCAACGAAAACAAGGGCAAATTGAACCCTCCTCGGGGATTTCAAATGAACTAACCCAACTCGGACATTCAAATAAATACATCGTTCTTAATGAGAGTGCGTGTGCACGCAGCCCGCACCGCAGCTGCAGTGCACCAGCTCTGCACCCGCGGCCCCAGCTCGTCCCTGCGGCGGGCGCCGGAGCCGCGGCCCTGGACGTGGAGGCCGAGCCTCCTAGTGCTCCGATTAAATTGTGAACGAAACTGCCCTCCCCTCCCGAGGAATAATTCCTCTGCTGGGTTTAGTTAGGCGAACCCAGTTAAAGCCGGAGAACCCAGCCGCAGCCACGCAGCCTTTGCGTGATTTCCAGATTAACAGTAAACACGTAGAATTTATGTAGGATCTTGTCCAGCTCTTGCTTGCCCAGGGGGGATACCATCGTAGGTAGGTTTTTCAGCAAAGCCATTATTGCTAAGGTATAGATGTGAAAAACAGCGGTAACCAAAGCTCTAACAGCACGATTTTTTCCTTTTGTGTCCCCATAAGCTTCCTTTTTATATTTATGCATGCGTATATACATATATAAAAGATGGAACACAGATTTCATTGAATAAATCTGAGCTCTCCAGGTGCAGACGTTTGAATAGTCAGTGCCAGCACCCCGTGTTTTCCTTTCCTGCCGATTTTGCTTGGATCTGGCTCAAAAACGGAGGGAGTCTCGTGGTTTTGTTTACACTGAATGGGGAGGATAGGAACAGAGCCATGGGGCCGTCTTTCATTAATATACAGTGAGGATTTTGTCTAAATTACTGCTATGAATTTCACAGTACGCTCTTTCAAGGCAGTCTCAGGTGGCCAGACGAAACGTGATAGCGCCTCTGTGAACATACCCACTTTCTTTCTTTTCAAGGAGGGTGTGTGTGTGCGCGCGAATGGGAAGCCCCCCCAAAACGCAGTGCTCCTTGATAACAGAAATGCACTTCTGTTCCGAGGTCTGTTTCCTTAGTTCCCCCCTTTCCTCCTACTTAGTTCTCCAGTCGCACCCTAGCCACCCCCAGCCCCACCCCACCCGCTCCCTCCCTTTGCGAGTGTGATTGTTTTGTCTGGAAAAAAAAATCCAAAGTATATAACAAGGGGAGAACAGTTAGTGCTGATTTTCATTTGCATACATTTTCATATATTTTGGTGAAAATAATAGACTAGTGGAGAGCTGGGCTCCGAGGAGTCAGTGTGAAGGGAAGGCTAAGGATGCATCGTTCTGGGGAGTTGAGAATATGCCTTCCCGCACTCCAGTCACCTCATTTAAAAAATAAAACATCTTTTATTTTAAAGTCTAACTCCGGAAGTTTGCTTGGTAAGTGTTTTTCATTATCTTTCCATGTTTTCTCTTTTTCTCCTCTTTTTTTCTTTCTTCCTTTTTTTTTTAATACACTTGTAAGTTTGGGGGCTTATTTTCATTGCTTGGGCCAAGAGAGGGTTCACAGAGCAACTGTTTTTAAGTAAGGAAGGGAAAGTGTTTTGGGGGAAGAGAATTAAAAACCCCAGCCCTGCTAAAATGTATAAAAAGATGGATTTATTCCAAAGCTTCCCACAGCAATGCACTTTGGGAGGGGGGGCGTGCTATCAGTTTTAATTGTTGATTGCAGGGGGGGAGAGCCCTAGAAAAGAAACAATTATAAAGTGTGCAGTATTATAAACATTTCTTGTTTGGGGAATTATAAAAATGAGGACCAGAGAGGAAGAGACCCTCTTTCCGCAACCAGTGCAGACATGGTGAACTGTATGTGCTTGCTTGGGACTGGGGTGAGGGGATTCCTACTGGGAGCCGGGGTTGGGATGGGGGTTGGTGAAGGGAAGGCAAAAAGCTGCAGACTACGGAAGCAGGGGTGGAAGAAGAGGCAGGAAGTCAGTGCGCCCTGGCTTAGTACCGTTTCTGCGAGCAGTTAGCTGCAGCCACCTTGCTTGCTAGTGGAAGTCCACCAGAAAGAGGGTGATCAATCAAAACTAACGGGGACACCCTACACTTTATTCCCAAAGGGAGCTGAAGCTTGAGCATTGCAAACTAGATTTTATTTTGGTTTTAGTATTTGACAACTGGCCTTGTCCCCCTCTTGCCCCCTGGATTTTGTAAAAATTGAGGGTGCAGTTACTTGTTAGATGCAGTTAATTAGATAAATATGGCTGGAGGAAATAGCTATGCCAGTTCCATGCTGATGCGGGCACCTTACCTTCATGAAATAGGCTGGAGAGGATTCTTAAAGCTTCTTGGTTTTGTTCTTTTTAGAGGAAGCTGTGTCTGGGTGATGAGGGGGTAGACTCAAATGGCTGGAATTTTATTGCACTTTTTTATCCAGAACACCTTGCAGTTTAAAATTCGCAGTGTCTTGGCAACAGTTCATGCCATATCAATGAAATGGTTTGTGAGGAGGGAGGAAGAGGTTTCAGTTGGGAGAGGAGTAAGAATCGCGGGTTTTCCACTCCTTGTTTACGTGCTTGGCAGCCTCGCTTTTGACTGGGGTTAGTTAACTCTCTGTGCTCCATTGGACCAGATGCCATATAGAGCTGCTCCCTGAAGATCATTTGTTTCCTTGATGGGGAACATTTCTGAGCAGAGCATATTGGTTGCCATAGAGAAAGAAATAAAAGGAAGAACACTAGTCACATTAAGCTATATGTTTGTGCACTGGGCTTTAGATAAAAGGACCTTGGTTCAGCCAAAGAGGAGAAGCCAAACTAGAGATTTCTAGCGTCACTAAAACTAGCTTTATTATGTTTTGGACTTTTACACTTGAAACATACGAGCTCATTTTATTGGTTTTTGTTAAATTTATATGATACGGTTTGCCGAACAAAATAAACTTTCGAGTGCTCAGGAATCACACCAAAAACTTGTCAGCAGGGGGCGCACTGACTCGCTTTAGCAGGTACTGAGTAAAATGTAGCTGTATCCAAAGCAAATCTGCTCATTCAAACATGCCAAAGGAGCAAACCTTTCTGTGCAGATTCTCGATGAGTGAATTCATTGCATAACACAGGGTTTTAAATACGAGGACAATGACTTCCCCATCTCCCATCCGTGAAATGGCCCTGCAAGAAACAGTTAAAGGATTTGTCCATTTCTCTCAGTGAACTAACTGTATATAAGGCTGGAAAACAGAATTGGGCTGTGAAAGCAAAAAAGCTTTAAAAATTATTAAGGGTATGTAATAAACTACTTCAGAAACTACCCTTCAGGTTGTATTTGGGGGAAAACGGTTAAAAAATCAAATGCACCCTAAGGTATTACGTATTATATAATGAATGTTCTTCAACTTGGTTCAAACTTTGACTTCTAAATATAACTCAAGATCCTGGAGATTTACTTAAGGCATCCCGGATCTTTTTTTTTTAAACTTCATTTGATATTTAATGGCTACATTAATTCTTGGTACCTCCTATGGCTGTACGAAGAGTCTGGGTTTATCTTTGAAGGGTTTGTCAGGGAAAAGGAAACACAAAGTAGCCATTGGTTAGAGGTAACTGTGAGCTAGAAAATTTTTAGCATAATATTACTTAACACAGGTGAAGAAAAGTTTTAATAGAGCACCAGGTTTCCTTCTACCCCAGAGATTTTAAAATACTGCCTATGAAAACAACTTTATTTTGGTATAGGATAAAAAAGGTACATAAAAAACTTCCTAAAATAGTGAAGAACAAATTTTCACCAATTTTGAGGAGTTAGTCAGTTTGTTACTAACAGTTTTCCCAAGGAGATTTAGAGAGCTTGGCTAAGAAAGGGCAGCCATAGTGACTGGCAGTAAGAGCTGGTGACCACAGGTCAGTGCTTCAGTGCACCTGTGGCTGTGTCACGGAGCCTGTTTGGAAAGGGCACAGGATGTGAAGCTCTAATGTTTCCCAGGAAGAGGAGGGAAGACACCTTTTCTAACTCAACTCCAAGTCAACCAGCTTCCAGCCATGAGTTTTACTTTGAAACTATGAAAAGGCAAGGTTTGGCTTTAAATGGTCTTTAATCTGAGAGGGTTGAAAGATAATGGGGACTCATAAGCAAAGGAAACATTCTGAAAATCATTTTAATTCCGTGATTTTTGTCTGGGAGCTCTCACATTTAGAGTCAGGAAATATACCGTCAGGTTTGTGCTGATAAAACAAAGTGGAAAATTGAGAAAACTGTAATTTGAGTCCAAACATTGCTTTCTCTTAAGCTCTCTGGACAAAAGACTTCTGGGGGAAATCCACATGAACTGGACAAATGTCTCAAAGCTCCAGCTTACTTTGCATGCCCGGGCCGCTGAATACATTTAAAAATTGTAAAGGAGAAAGGAAACTTTTCTATTTAGCCAGACATTTTGCAAAACACTAGTTTGGCAATAATTGTATATACATATCTAGAGGATACTTTTTAGTATCATTATTCTTTAGATCTGTAATTGTTACTATCTTGGCTGATACTTTCTTTTTTCTTTTTTTTGCAAAAGTACTTTAAAAGAAAGAAAAAAAATGCTCCTCATGATATCTATAGTCTTAGATTACCTAAAGTAAAAGAAACAGAAAATAGTGATTCTGAGTAAAGCAACAAGTTAATTTGAGAACTGATATATTATAGAGAATGCATTAGCATTCCATAATGATTTGGTGGTGGGAACGATCAAGCTGGGTGTATGAATTAAGATTCAAAGTGCTGGGCAAAGCTACAAAATTTTAATTGTTGGGGATGGTGAAACTGCTTTTGCCAAATGAGAGAATGAGGAACATTACCTGGGTCAAATGCACAAAACACAAAGTGGGTATTTATTCATTTGCTTTCATTTGAGAATGATAAGGTGCTGGATACCCTAGCTGTGCAGGAGTACACTTGCCATTAGCATTTACAAATTAAAATGTTAAGCATACTTACAACCCACAGTGTGTGCTATATACAAAGTAAAGGGCTCTTTAATGGTGACTTTTGGGTGAAAACGAGTACATGTCGTCTTGAGCAGTGGATGAGTTGTTTCCTGGTCTTGCTGAGTGTTTTGAAGTGTTCGATGGTTCTTCTAGTTCTTTGTATTATTTTGATAACTGATTTATCTGATCTGTAGGAAAGGAGCAAGCACTTAGTTCTCTTAGATGGGTTTGAAGAGGCAATTATAAATTCAGACACTGTAATTTCTCACCCTAAAGTAAGAAGCTTTACTTTTCTTGCTTATAGGACAGCTTTAGACTACCAGGCAATTCAGATTGGGGAACCTAATTTGAGAAGCCATGATAAGTTGGTTATGGAGTGCATACTTTTGAAACCACCCATCTCGAACATTTAGCCCACTCTAGCTGCATGCGTGCATCTGACAAGTCTGTTAAGGAAAGCTACCAATGGTTAGGGAAGCCATAGCTGACACAATGTGATGCACTATTCTTGCCTGCCCCCTCATATCACCACCCTAAACCCCATCATAAGGTCTTTGAATTTAAATTCACAGGGATAGATAAGTAGAGCCTCAGCTGACTGACTAGAGTGATTTATGATAATGATTTATAAACAAAAACATGTGGGTATGTCCTACCTAGAAAAAATATTCCATGGTCCACTGTGTGTGTGTGTTTTAAAACAAACACTAGAAATATTAACTCAGCTTTGCTAGAGAGGTAGTTGGATTGCTTTGAGCTTGGGGTCCTAACAGAAGTGAACTCTCTTCTCCCTTGGGGACACTTCTTCCCAACCCCAACCATTTCCTATATATTAGACAGCACTTCCTTTCTAGGTTGAAACCTGGTACTCTGTGATGGATAAGCAGCATCATGTGGCACATTGTGGGGAAAAAAAAACCAAAAACCTTTTTTACTTTGGTACCTGTGTTTTTTATTAGATTTTTAAATATTTGAACTTAGCTATTATCTGTGGAGCTGAGTACAAATTGCAGTTTACCAGGCTGAGGGCTGTTTTTTAGGGCATTTTCCCCAAATGGTGCTTATGTGGTGTCCTTTCCACCGTGACTGCTGAAGCTCCCACTTCACTGTCCTGCTCCCTCCATGGGTCCACCCTAGACTGGTCAGTATTCGAGGGGTCTTCAAGAAAGTGTGGCTGTTTTGTTCACTTAAAAGATACAGTATCGATATTCATGAGTATTGATACTTTCAAATACTCCACAGTTTGTTTGCAGCAGTATAATTTCAGCCCCAAAATATCTGGTGCAGAGGCCTTGGTGGTAGAACTCAGTGACCTTGCTCACTATAGCTTCATGCCACTGGAATTTGTTGGTCCTAAGTTAAAATTTTGTATCCCCTATTGCTTTGAACACTTACCCCTCCTCCCAAATTTGCTGGTTACTCAATAAAGCCCAAGGGGAGGATTCCCAGGTTGAGTGGTGCTTAACAGATGACCAATCTTAATTTAATGTTATATCAGGGTGCAAAAAGCCCCCAGAAGTCAAGGCATGCATGTCCAAATGGCATAGGTTATATTCTTTTTAATTCTCATTGCAAAAACAAACAAAATTTCACTGAGAAAAAAGTGACTATTTAAGTATCCTGAGTTCGGAGCACTACGATTTCACAGCAAGGGTCTGGCAAGTGATTTCTTTCCAGGGTTAAACAATCAGATTGGAACTTTCCCTAGATAGGTTTGCCTTGTGGGACACCGACACTTGAGGTCTCCATTCCACAGAGGCAGGGTGGCCTCCTTCCTGCCGGGTCTCCTGTGGTTTGTGGCCATCTTAAGAAACTTGTCCCGAATGGGCGGCAACTTGTGGGGGTACCAGGTCCAAACTCCACTTATTTAGACTGAATTGTACTTTATTTAGAACATGGTTTGCAGAATAAAGTTAGGAGAATCCCATTACTCCTTTTTTCTCTCTAAGCGCTAGGCACACAGAGCGGCCTTCAGAAGTCGAATTGGCATTGCATTTCCGTGGAAAAGAAAAACGGAAGGAGATGAAAAAAGGCAAAGGGAGAAGGGAGTAAGGTAAAAGGGGTGAGAGAGAGATAAAAGCAGGGAGAGATGGAGGAAACTAGAGACAGAAAGGGACGAGAGAGGAAGATAGGGGTGCGGGACAGCGAAGAGGTAAACGCTGAGTCATCTTATCAGGTCACTGAGTACAGACGCCTTTGTCACCGGCTCGGTGCACGGCTGCGGGATGCCTCCGTGGGCTTTGTTCTGGCAGTGCAGGACACGACCCCTTGCACCGCCTTGTCCCCGCCTTCCCCTGAGCTGGGGACGATGGAGGTGGGGCAGCGGGACAGAGACATGGACCAAAGGAGTGTTTCCGGGAGCCTTCGACCTGGGATTTCGTTCCTTTGCACTTTTTTCATAATTCAGTGTTCTCCCTTTGGGGAGGAGAAGAGGGCTGAGCGGGAGGAGGGACTGCGGGAAAGCCCTCCCCACTCCAGCTCTCAGCCCAAGCAAGGGAGGGGTGCAGCAGTTGGTGCCTGTGTCCGTGGATTTGTGTTGTGTGCATGCGTGTATGGATGGATGCTTGCCTGAGGACGACCGTTGAATCCGGTCATATGTTTTAGGTTTCCAGCAGAGGTTTTGGTAGCTGCAGGGCGCCCCAAGTTGTGTCCAGTTATTCGTGAAGATCTGCTCTCGACGTTGTTTGGGGCCCCGGGTGGGCGCTGTGGATGCACCCTGGGTCCGGGGGCTACTCACAGAGGGCACGCAGGTCCCCGTCGTGGAGTCCTGTGGCGAGGGACAAAGAGGCAGACACTCTAGCAAGTAAAGGGCAGGCGTGCACATGCACCCGTGCGTACATCCCACCCGGGGCTCCTCCCCATAAGGACTTTTCGCCTTGGAGCCCAGGGCTCTGCGTATGGAAAGTTCAACACCCTCCTCCCCTTGCAGAGCACGATCACTCCTCTTACCACTGCATTTGCCAAACGGCTAGCGAACGCGTGTCACCTCCCTAGCCACCCCCAAAGGTGTGGGCAGATTGCAAGAGTAGCTGCTCTGTTATTGTTTGTCAAACAGGCCCTTTCTCTTGGGAGACGGGCGAGGGGCATGTGGCGGATCCCGGGCAAGGATTACATTAATCAAAGCATTATTTCCCCAGAGAAACCGAGCACAAATGAGAGTAAATCCTAATAAAATTGGATCGCGGAGAAATGGTACGCTTTAAGTAATCTGTGCTACCTGATAAAAATCTCACATTTATAAGATGTGGGTTAAAAAAAAAAATCAGCACACCTCTGGGTCTGGCTCAGCTGCTGGGTCCGGATCAGGATGGGGGACAGCCATCACCCAAAGCTCGGCTGAACTTCCGGAGTGAGAAAGGGACAGCCCGGAGTTTGAGGTTTCACAAAATCAGGTCGATCCCAAAGGCACCATTGGCCCTGGTTGCCCCCCTGGAGTACCTGCGGAGCTCGTGGACTGGATGAAGTTCCCTTAGGTGCCCTGGGAGGATTCCAACTCTTGTTCCTTTGGAAACGTAGGCCCCATTTTCCATCTCCAACAAAACTACAGGGTGCACAAGTCCCCGTGGGTGGGGCGCAGGGTGCAGCGCGCGAGCTGGGCAATGGGCGGGTGCCCAGGAGCAGCGAGGACAGATTCACAGGTCGCTGCAGGCCCCCAGCCCAGGACCCGCTGCAGCTTCGGGGCTGTGTCTTAGGCGGCCTTGGGTCCCCTTAGGCCAGGGTAGGGGAGTGCTTTTGAGAATGATTCTCAGGAGGCCAAGGGCGCAGCTTGGCGGTGAGACTTCTGGTACTTTCGGGTAGTCCCAGACAGGAAACTCGCACTCCGTCTGCCTTTGTCCCCCAAGATGTAGGAAACTGCCGGATGCGGTACACTGCCCTGAGAGGGCAGAAAAATAAAACTCCCCCTTCCCTACCCCGGAGCAGAGATTAAGCCATCAGCCTGGAGGCAAACTCTCCAGCAGTTGGAGGCCTCCTGAAGTCACCGGTACTGGAAAGCGACACCTTGTTGGTGACAAGTGTGACAACTGCCCCAATCCTCAGGACTCTGCACGACTTTTCGTAGAGGCTCAGAGACTACCCGCTTTGGTGAGGGTCCCCTGCCGGCCCCTCCCGTATGCTGGGGCTCCCAACAAGGTCCCCGCAGGGCGCTAACCCGCCGTCGCCCCCTGCAGGCCGGCACTAGAGGAGCCTGCACGCAGCCCGCGATTGTGCGGGCCCACTTTGGTTCTCCGCGCCGACCTGGTACTGGACCAGCTACCTCGCACACGCTCCCGGAGCTGGCTTCCGTGCCGTGTGTTTTTCCAAACGCGAGTCCCTAGAGGCGGGGAAGCAGCGGATGGAGGCAGAGGTCACAAAGGGATGCAGCAGCGTCACCCCTCCTCGGTCTCTGCCCACGCGGGGTCCACCGCTCTGCTTTCGCCCCAACTCTGGCCGAGGCGGGCAGCGCCTGTTGGCACCTGCGGAGGTGCGCTTCGTTACCCGCCTGCGGGCTCCGGAGCTACTAGAGCTGCCCTGTGCGATCGAGGGGCCTGGGCCGCCTCACCTCCGGTGAGCGCACCTCTGTAGTCTGGCGAGGAGACACGCTTGGAGCGTTCTGCGTGTGCGAATGTGGAGGGCGGGTATGCGGGTGAGTGCGGTGCGCGCGCAGGGCAGGGCAGGAGGCGTAGCAGCATGTTCCGGTGCCAGCGTAACCTTTTTAGCTGTGCGATCTGAATCTGCAGCCCTAGAACTCATTCCTCCTCCTCCCCCCCGCACCTTCCCATTTCCTCCCTCCACCCCTATTCGCCACACGTGAGTGTCCTTTCGCCTTCATCCCATCCTATTCCAAAAGAGATCCCTCTTGTGGTCCGAGGATACTCATTGACACCCTGTCTCCTGTGAGCGAGGGTAAGGCTGAAAGGGACAATATTCGCTTAGAAATGCCACGGAGAGCTTTTCCATCGCCCAGCCTGCTCTTTTAAACTGGATTCCCCCCACCGGGAAGCCACGTTTCAGGGGCTTGAGTATTTGCTTCCTTTTTGTCTTCGCCTTCAAAATTGCTTGCATGGAGGTTGTTTTATTTTTGGAGGCATAGGGAGGCAGCAGGAACCAATTAAAAATGGCTTTTGGGGAGTCTCTTTAGCTGTCCTGTTATGTGCCACTGTCCTCAGCTTCTTTCCAATTTACTGGCCCCTTTCCAGTAATGGGAAATTTGGGGGCGGGGTGAATAAAGACACTCACACCTTTTCAGTTCTGAAATAATGACTCCCCTTTCCACCAGTCTGTGATTTCCATAATTTCATTACAAAACAGAGCTGTCAGTTATCTCTCATTAGAAAACAGAAGAACAGTCTAGTAGAAAAAAAAACTTGGGCCAAATGAAGTTCCTTCTTTTGAAAACATTAACCAGCACCATCCAGATCGTTCAACTCTCAAGGGGAAAGCAGGACAGAGAGAATTCAGAAAACGGTGAAAATTCCCATCACGGAAAATATGAACCCAATTACCAAACCATTTTTGATAACATGAGATTCAGAGGATATGAAACAGAAACTTTATACTTTTAGTTGTCCTTTTTTGGCCCTATTGTTTGTATCTGAGGATTTTCAATAATTTAGAAATACTAGTGGTATCTATACATTTTTCTTGGATTTGTTAACATTAGATGGTTTTACTATTAACCATAATTGTTTACAAGACTGCCTGTCCTGGGGAAGGGCTCTCAGTAAAGTCTGCACACAGGAGACCGTCACCAGCCACTGTCTCGATCCAATTTTGACCATTCCTTTCCATAAGGTAATTGTAGACGGCTAAACTTTAAAAAAGAATATTAATGGTAAAATGTTAATGATGAAAATACATGAGTTTTTGTTTTTAGAATCAAAGTTTAGCTTTTCTTTGAATTGTTTATCAATCTGTTTTCCCATAGGCCTTCCTAAGAGAAGGGAAAGGTTAAGGGAAGGGTATCACTCATTGATTTAAAGTATATGTGGGCATAAGGTTATAAAAGTAGCCTTTGGAAATAGTAAATAACCATGTCTACATCACACACCTTTGGAAAAAAAAAACCCTACTTACTTTCATGGAAAAACAGCACTCGGTGAAAAACAGGACTGCCATACAACATTTTAGTTGTAGGCAGTCCTGAGACCCTCCTCTTCTTCCTTCAGTGTGGTACCCTTTGGAAATGTACATGTTTATACATGATGTAAATGTACATGTGCACGAGGGTAGATATTTATGTACATAGCACAATAATCATACGCATCCCAACTGAATGCATTTGCGTTTAACAAGTCCATGTGTAATACACCAAACTTCTGTGATAAACAATACATTCTTTAACAGGCAGTCTTAAAATAAGAGAAGAATGAGTATATCTTAATGTTATTAACACAAATTTCAAAATTTCTATTGAAATCTGTATTGTACCAACTGTAAAAGACACCACAGAAATTGATAAATAATACATGTATAATAATTATATTTTAAGCATACCCCATTTAAAAGTACTATGAACTTAAATAACTTGTTTTACATAAAATAAAAGGCATCATATTTTTGAACACACATTTAAAATATGCACACTTTGTAAAAAAATCAGTGGTTCTTTTTGCCTTTTTCCTCCCTGCACATTAAATACTGTTGACAGAACAAAAATTAAATTCTGAACACAATAACAGAGAACATTAATTTTATTTTCCATTCTACTGTAAAGGAAACATTTTTAAGTGGTTTAATTTAATGGTCATTTATATCAATAAAAGACATTTAGTAGTTTAGTGATAATTCAAAATGTAAAAAAATTTGAAGCATATATTTCTCCTTGAAATGATGTGCAATATGGGATAACACGTCACTTACTTCTTGTTAGTTTTTTAAATCTTTCACTTCCAAATACTTTTTGGGGGGGTTAAAATAATACAGTTAAAATGAATACATTGGCAGGAATCCAATGCTTGTTTGTGCTTAGCAAATGTAAAGAAACATTATAATTGAATGTTATAGCTAGTTGTCCAGTTATTTGTCCTAGTTGATAAAGGAATAAAAAAATAAAGTTTTGAAATTTCCTTGAAAACCATGATAGAAGGAGCTCTCTCACGTAATGAGACTTACTTTACTGATATTATAAAATATTTTGTTGGCTTTTCTTTGCTTATGTAAATATACATTTCTTTACTGAAAAACATATACGATGTTTATGGTGGCATTTATTCCCACATGTAATTTATTGCTTATTTATTTCAGAGACAGAATTTGAAAGACTGATGACTCATCAGGAGTGTCTAAATATTAGTGATGAGCTTGTGAAAATTAAAATCAGTTTTAGTCCAACTGCTTTTTTGAGGTTAGCATCTTAGTCTCTTAAAATGCTTGAAGTTAAAACCATGGAAATACTACAAGTGAAAGTCTTTAACATGACTATTACTTGGAAAGAGATGCAAATGTTTTATTCTGGATGGGTTTTAAAATCAACTGCAAAAATAAGTTAGCCTTTTATTTTAGGAAGTTTTCTGATGGTGTGCTGTGACTTAAGGAAACATAGGCTATATAGTGATTTAAAAAATGCACACTGTTCATTAAAAAATTGAGCTGAAGAGTTACTCTCTACAAACATGTAAAAATCTTTTTTTAATATCGATTTAATTAATGAAGTGGGTACAGTAGGCTCAAGTTAGACACATAGAAAGATTTGTATGGATGAATATTTTGGCATTCGGTGGCTTGCGAGCAGACAGAACTATAATATAGTAAGTAAAACTCCCCAGAATGTAGGCATCCAAGATTAAATTTCATTAAAAAATTTGACAGTTAAGGAAAACAAGGAAAAATGCTTATTAACTCAGGGCAATTATAAAATGTTGACAGATCTCAAGTTTCATATTTAACTAGGCTCAGAAAACTGCTGGGATGTTGGTGAAGTACAAGTTATTCTGTCAAACCATTTTTCATAGTGAATTATCTTTTCAATGCTCTCAAATTTAAAGCCTAACTTTATAAACTTCCAATTTTGCCCCTCTCTTCCTCCTTCCCTCTTTCCCCCTTTCCCTCTCTCTGTCTCTCTCTCTTTCCTTTTCAAGTCTGCAAACTGTTGGGTGAGGCTAATTCAGTAAGGTTCAGAGAGACACCCAAGGGGGAGTAGAGGTATTCAACCTCAATGTTTAGACATCATCATTGTCACACATTGAGGTGAGATGTATTTGTTCTCTCAAAATGTTTATTTTCTTTCTTCAGCCACTACTAGTGACTTTTAAAGGGAGAATTAGGCAATGTCTACTGAAAGCAAAATAAACTGGAGAATTGAATTAATGATTTGGAGATTTCCGACATTGCTGCTTTCTCTTCCACCTACCTATTAAGAAAAGAAAAAAGGACATGGTGAAATTATATTGGCTCTCAGTAGTGATTCAGTTTGTAAGACAGCAACTAATTCTATAAGCTATTGCTTGACTCCTCATTCTCCCAGTGTTATGAGAGATGAAACACACCTGAATGAACCTCCTGTTGAGACATTCACCAGATATAAATAAAGAGAGTTAAGGGGCCTGACTTGCCAGGTTTGGCTGGGTACATTGATTGAAGTTATTAGATAATTGTTCACCTTTCTACTTAGCCCCATGAGAGGAGACACTCACATATTATAAAATACTTTAAATTAATATTAAGTAGTCCGACTGGGATTGCTAAGGTTATTTACATTTAGTGATAGATTGAAATGTTAACATTATACATTTAATGAGGTAGAATCTTAGTCTCCTTGTATGCTCTGACTTGGAAATGTTAGATGAACACATTTTCAAGGATGTTTTAGGGAGGACAATTTTCTCAGTGTGATTTGGTGAATTGAAAGGTACAATCTCTTTACTTCCTGTGGGGGACAAAAATTGAGAGAATAAGAGAGGACAGTGTTCATATATTGTAGGTGGTTATTAGACCCATACACTATTTAAAGTAGTCTTTGGTAGAGTAGGATAAAATTAAGCATTGTTTGGGTTTAGTCTAAAAAATATTAGTAAACATTAATTACAGGCAATTTTTAAAAAGCTATGTAGTCACAAATATTATTCTAAAAATGGCAGCTAGAACTATATTAATAAGCTTTGCTTTCCTTCTCAAATATTTCTGGAAAATTATGTCACTATATCTAGCATTCATCTAATTAATCACCTGAACTATTGTTTTCACACATAAAGCGTGAATACGCCAAGAACAAATAAAATCGTATGCTAGATAAAAAGAAAACATTGCTGACTTCATATTTGCTATAATGTCAGGAGGGAGTGGCCAGGTGAAAACTATGGGCTGGTGATATTTTATGTTTGTAAAGTCATTTTATTACATTAACAGAAATTGTGTTTTTTGTATTAATCTTAGAAAAAGTATGATACCTTTTGAAATTTTTAATGATTTCAATTTCTAGATGCACATAAAAATAAGGAAGTACTTGATAGGTTTAATGTTTGTTTGCACAGAAATTAAACATATAAAAAGATTTAATGAATAAATGAATGAAGGATGTTTAAAACTGGGCAGTTAGACCAAAGATTGTACTTTTGTCGGTTACAACTGTTAGTCATTCTACAGTATTTTTTCTTTGAACCTCCAAAAAGTTATGCAATATGAATTTTTACTGAATCACTAATTATTCATCACCTTAGACCCTTTTCAATAAATTGATGCCATCCACTGAAAATTTATGGCAAAGCAAGATAAAGACTTATTATTAGGAAGTTCTTCTGTCATAAGAATATACAAGATTTTTTGGAAATAATACCGACAGGGGTATTTATTTTGCTTCTTTTCTTTCTCATTTTAGAGTGAGGGCCTAATTCTTGGTGTTGGCCGTTGATCACGAGCAGGCTGTTGAGAGGTAGCCAGTAATTTCTTTATCTTTCACCTGCAAATTACACACATTATTTTGCAGCTCAAAATAAGCATTGGCAATGAGTATCATTCAGTAAATGTCTTTCACAGCATTAGTACAGAACTGAGGTACAAAAGAATATTAATCTAATACATTCCAAAATTCAAATACTTGTGATTAATAAGCATTATTATCTATAAATAAGGCCCTAATGATACTTTGGCAGTGTTGTAAACACAAGAATCAGAGGCAATTATTGTCATTATTGTTCGGCAAGTACTTCCATGAATACCAAAAGGGTATTGCTGTCCAGCTACTTGGCAAGTAAGGTTCCTATAAAGAAACAGATGTGGGCCAATCGGACTGGCTACTATTAACTGCCCTTAGCCCCAAGTACATAGTCCTTAAAAAAAGAAAAAAAAAGTCCAAGACACGAAAACAGTTTTGACATGACATATTTTTAAAAATATGCTTTATAATATTTATAAAGTATCTTGAAAATAATGCTGTTTTCCAATACTGACTTTGGTGTATTGGCTACATCAGCAACCATTGTGTTAGCTGGAAGTAAAGGTCTCATTTGGAAGGCTGTAGATCCAGTGCGATGATGAGATGCTCTTGAAAATCAAATCAGTAGACAACAAAAAACAAATTGTGATTACATGAATAACCCTTCAGAGAGCATGGGTGTGACCACGTTTTTATCTTTTTTCCCTTCCTTAGGCCACCCAGAGTTCACTCCTGTCTATTAAATGGGACCAACCCACCAGGCCCGGCTCCAACACTGTGTATGTGTATGTGTGTGTGTTAGGTGGGGAAGCTGCTGCAGTACAACTTAAAGCAAGTTCCTCATGCTCATAGAAAACTCCACAGAGGCCCTAAGCCACACATTCACTTTGTAACTTGGATCTTAGAAGTCATTGCAGAACCAATTTGGCTATGTCAATGAACTGATTTTATCTTACAGTCTTAGTAAATTCAGTGGCATTGGTACCAGCTAACGTGTTTTTGGGAGAAGAGAAGTAAGTTTTATATACATTTTCCTAAGGGGTAGGTGCATTAAGCATCAAATGCAAATTTGTTATCTATTTTTAAATTTTGTTGTGCCAAGCTTTATGCTTTAAAGGTGTCACAGGTCTATACTGGCATTGAGAAAGCATTGAACTGGTTTCCCAAGATTTTGGAGAAACTTAGAGAGGAGGAGTGGGTGGCAGTGGAATAAGTGATGGGAAGAAACAACCTCTTTGCCAACCATTGTTGTTGGCTTTCAGTTCTAATGGGCCATGCTCTTTATAGAATAGAAGTTGTTAATGGGACCCACTGGAGGTGAGTGAGATTGCTTAGTATGGAGTCCCTCCACCCCTTCAACCTCTGAAGAGATACCACATTAGTATCACTTTAAGTTTGATGGGATTTTTCCTTCTTACCTTCAGGGAACCAAAACAGAAGGGATTCTTGGAAGTGAAACCAGGGAGAAGGGCAACCTCTGAGATTTTCCTCTGGATTCTTCTGAAAATATTCTTACCATACTCTGTCTGGATTTTGTCATGGGAGCAAGGTAGCCACGCTCAGGGCAGGTTGCTGCACTGCACAGCTGTGGCTGACAAGAGGCAGTGGGGTTGCAGCCTGGGCCCTAGGCCTCCTCTCTCATCCTCTGAATGGGCTGGAGAGAGGATGATCTGCTGGAATTTAGGAGCCCGTGTTGACTCTCTGCATATGGGGAGATGAGAAAAGGTGAACTTTTCCAAGCAAATCTTTTCTCATTTTTCATGCCTAATGACTCAAAGGAGAATTTCTATAACAATAGCAACGATGATAACAACAATAATAATAATGACAGAATTTTACTAAAGACATACCATGTACCAGTTATTAAAATATGCATCTTATGGGCATTGTCTTATTTAAGTTTCTAAGCACCCTTTAAAGTTCAGCTTGTACTCAGGTTTGACAGATGAGTCAGCTGAGGCATCTAGGGGCTTAGTCACTTGCCCAAAGTCACGATGTGGTGGTGGTACCCAGTTTTGGACATCAGTCATGTCTCTTAGAGACAAAGTACTTTTGGATTTTTCAGGGCTCCTGCTGCTTTCTTCCCTTTAGGGACACCTGTACTAGCTGGGAAAGCAGTCAGGTGATATCTGTGAGTGTAGTGCCCTACTAGTCTCATATCAAAACAAAGATGGTAAAGGCTCTTAAGGTTTCCTTTACACACCATTAGCACGGTTAGCCACATCTCCCAGCCCTACATGATAATGAGAGCACAATAAGGCTCACCGTATTAACATGGAACGATGATTACGATTTGGCTTGGATGGTACATTTACAATGAAGTATAACAGGTTATAGGGTCTCAGAAAGTGCATCTGTGTACCTCTGTAAACTCTTACATTAAATATACATGTAGCAACATGCCAGCTTCTCTGTATATGAGGACTCTGTGGAAGAAAATAACCTATTGCCTAGAAGCACTCTCCCTAAACATGGTGGTGACTACTGACTCTGGGGATTGTCCTTGCTTCCAGGGTGATGGAAGAGCCAGTGAACTGCTTTGGCTGGTTCAGCTCCTCAGTGTCCTCAGCTCACAAACACCTTTGCAGGAGCAGTGTGGACACCTCGCAGCCAGAGTCAGAGCCACTGTCTTAAACTTCCTTACTGGTCTTGGAGCTATTTCAGGGGGCCCAGGATAAAACAGTGAGGCAGGACTCTGTGCCCACCACGGGAGTGCTGTGAGGCTGTGCAAGGCTCCTCCTTACAAGGACTCAGGAGCAGAGCATGCAAATGCTGGTTTCTGGGCAGAGGGAATAGAGGTTTTGTTTGGGGTCTAAGAGGAAATAGAGCCAGCTATGGAACTTTGAGAAACACTGGTGTTCCACTCAATAATGATTTGTCTAAATAAAGTCATTGCTGCTGCTGGCCCCTAAAGGGCAAAGTGTTATTTTGAAGGTCAAAGTAAAAAGGTTACTTACTGGGCTTCCAGCAAAATGACTTTCACCCATTAATTAATTAGTTATTAATGAATGAACATTCTGACTCATTCCAAGAAATCATTTAAGGCAGTTTATAGAAATCCGTGCCAGGGGAAAAAAAAAAAACAAACCCTAAGGTAGGAAAAGTGAGCTCGGGTAAAATCAGAATAAGCAGATACATGTCCTTAAATGCTGTACTTGGCTTAGAGACGTCAAAAAGTCACACGGAACAACCTGGGATAGGGTTTACTTTCTTTGTAGTAAAAAAAAAAAAGAAAAATTAAAAAAACAAGTTTACAATAAGGTATAAATCTGTTAACTTTTATTTAAAAATCCATGGTTTTCAAGACAAACTGTCAATTACATCTGACTTGAATATACTTCCTAAACATCTTTGATGTATCTAACCTCAAAGAAAATGTTCTGAGTGGAATGTACTAGGTTATCTTTTGTATTAAAAATGAAAAAGTGAATCTTGTGTCTGAGAATTTAATATTAAAGCAATAGCATATGATATTCTTTGATAATTTTTAATGCTAACAATTGGCATTTTAAGTCCTGTATTTACTTCCCATGAGATAAGTTGAAAGTTTGAAAAATATAGATCATGTCTGTTTCTTCCCAGTATGTCCAAGAAATCAATAAATTACATACGTGTTCCTGTTTCTTCTTCTACTTCCTCCTCCTCCTCCTCCCCCTTCTGTTTAGGTAGTCAAGAGATAAATAGTATAAAAGCTCAGTAAAGTTCCTTGTGTTTACAGATATATAGATTAATACACTGAGCAACAACTAATTTAGTGACTTGGTTGTTTCATGTAACTCTTTTGGTATCAGTTTTGTCATCTGGTAAATGAGGGTTGAGATTTAGTTGATCTTAAATTGCCTTCTAGTCATAAATTTCTGTCCTTTCAATTTTCTGTAATCTAGACAATCCATTAATGTAAGCATGATTTTTAAATATCTATTTATATTTCCATTGAGATAGAACTTCCATGTAAAGAAGAACACAGGGCATTCTATTATGTGGTGTAAATCAATAAAATGAAAATGTATCCATTGACAACATTTGTATTTTCACCTATTACAGACTTGTGCCATTTCTTTGAATACAATACACTTGTATGCCCCATTAAAGCATGTTGACATAACTTTCAACTACTTGCAAATGCTGAAGAGTTGAAAAACATAACATTTACAAAAGATACATCTGGTGCATATTGATATGACTTGGAATAAAGAATCATTTAAATACTGCTGAGCCATCTCTATGTTAGGAGAAAAGATATTCTATGTCCGTTTGTGAAATTGGTAGTAAAATACATGGAGGTTTAAATTTCTCCTGTGAATTTTTTTTTTACTTGACACATGTTAAAAATACGGAATTATTGATTAGGGCTTAATTTATCTGAGCTGTTGGAATTGCTTCCCCCTGAAGTTTATGTATTACATCATTAAATCCTGTTCAGATTCTAAGTTTTTAAAGGTGTTAAAAGTAGCACTTTCTACTAAGAAGAGAGGCAGTTTTTTAATCTGGGGTTAATGGACATGTTAAGCATTCAGAGGTGAGCTTGGGGCTTTGTGAACCTCCTGAGTTTATTTGTACACACTTGTGTGTGTGTATATGCATATATGGGCCTGTCCAGAAAGTATCCAGCCATGTACTATGAAAAATAGAGACATTTACTGAAGAAGATACAAAATACAAGAAACACTGTACACAGGACAGTGACTCCTTAGTCCCCTTCAAAGTAGGCACCTTGGGACCTCACCCAGTTCTCCCTCAGCTGGCCTGTTGTATTTTCCTGAATCTCACCAATGGTCTGAAATGTCTTCCTTTTAAAAGGTGAATTTATTTTTGGGAAAAGCTGAAGTCGCAGGGCACCACATATGGGCTGTAGGGGGCTGAGTCACCTGGGTGATTTAATGTTTCAACAAAAACCTCTGCGCAAGACATGATGCATGAGCAGGAGTGCTGTTGTGATGAAGCTGCCAATCACCAGTTGCCCATAGCTGAGGCCTTATGAATCATCCAGATAGTTTCTGTGGAGGAATGTTTAAGCTTAATGCAAAATTTGATGCAGTTTTTTGCCCCACTCACTCAGTCATTTTGAATGAGACAGTGCACATGCTCACTCAACGGCTTCTATGGCCCCCACTGACTAGTACAGTGAAGTCGTCACTGGTCACACATGTGCATTCCAGTCCTCTCTCCTCTTGGCTGCCAGGTTATGTTGATGTCACACAAACCATTCTCATTATATTAACAATGGTGGGGCTTTTTCCAGACAGACAAATATATACATATCCTTTTCCCTCCTGGAAAAGACCTAACTCACATCTGTATCTCAAAGAGGTTTATGATCCTGGCATAATAGAAAGGCTTGGAATCATGAGAAATCCTTGCGCTTTCCCCTTCCTCATTTGCTGTTTAACCTGCCTTCTGTAGCCATCTCACTTCTGCAGAGCTTACCTGCAAAATAAAAAGGTTGCACCAGAAAATCTCAGCTACCCTTTCCAGCACCAGCATTCTGTAGTCCTGAGTCTCAGAAACTTACCTCCATCTGCCTAAATACTTAAGCCACCAATGCCCTCTCTGTTTTTTTTTTTAATTAACTGCCTTCATTTTTAGGTGGTTATTGTGCAGTTTCTGTGTAGAGCATAGGTTAGGTTATGCCGAAAAGTGTGCAGGACTGCATACATATCAACTTGAGGAAAAGCACACCTAAAAATTGTACAGCTCTTCTAGAATGCCATGTGGTGCAGCATGTGAAATAGAACTTGTACCCTCCAGGTCACACACACTTTCATTAATGGTATGGACAATGCTTTAAACTGAGAGAAGTGAGAAAGTAAAGGTTAAGACCACTCTGTTCCTCACTATGTAGGAGGAAAAAAAGACAGCTATGTAAATCAAGGAGTTGTATCTCCTCGTCAATTTCTTATCTGTTGTCAGTTTGAATGATTTCTAAATCAGAAGAGTGCTGAAGATCTGTTTTCCCTTCACTTTCAAGCCTAAGGAATTTGGAGCTGGAGTTCTGAGCCAGGAAACAGTCCTGTTTTGAATTCAGAGGCTCTACTGCTGAGCACAGATGCTAGGTCGGTGATAAATTCCAAAAGGTTCAGCTTGATATTTCAACTTCAGAGGTCAGAGAGGATTCCTCAGGGTGGGCTGATGAAGAATAGCAAGCATGGCTGGGGAGTCTTCAGTCGTAGCACCTTGACAGGCTTTGGGGAAGTGATCAGCTAGGAGAGACCCACCTCTATTAGCTAGGGTATCATAGTGGGCACTGCTGGCCTCAGGCTATAAGGTGTCTCTAAATTTCTATATATTTGAGATGATGTAGCTTCCATATCTACAAGGCTTTTTAAATTTTTCACTTTACAGTTGCTTCAGTTATATAGACCCAGCCTCCAAAGCTGATATTATATATTATGAAGAAATTCTTAGTTTGAGAGGTATTAATGGGACATGTTCTCCTAGATCTTTTTTTGAGCCCTTAAGAGTGACCATGTTAGCGTGGCAGCTTCGCATGTGGACCAACCAGATTCCAACCTCAGAGGCAGGCACCCACCCTTGCTTTTTTCCCTTCTCTCTTTCCCCAGATGTTTTTTTTTTAACATTGCAGATCTATTAAGATTTTTTAAATATAACAAGAGATGGAACTTTTTCTGAGTTCAAATCCCCACAGAGACTGTTTTTCCAGGAGATG
Organism: Desmodus rotundus; assembly: GCF_022682495.2. NCBI lineage: Eukaryota > Metazoa > Chordata > Mammalia > Chiroptera > Phyllostomidae > Desmodus > Desmodus rotundus. Next base: position 97,840,177 of record NC_071391.1, on the reverse strand, counting down.
GCTTGAAAGAGTCTTACAGAGCTGAGATGTCAGCAGTCATGAACTTCAAACGAAATTTGGCTAAATCACATTCATTTTGATGTATACTGATGACATTTGGAAATCTGAGAACATTGGGATTGATTTATTATTAATTTATGCTTCTAATACTTGACAGAACTTTTTATGACCAATCGAAATGACAAAAAGAAAAAAAGAGACACAAGGATTGAAACTGTCAGAGCACATTTTGATGAGGAATGAAACAAAAGTATTTCTTTTTTTCTAAATGACCATCATCCTCATGCTCCAAAGCCTTATAAAAACCAGAACTACATCCTGCACTGATGCTTTTCTTAAGTGATTAAGTTTCTTAAGTTATTGATCTGCCTCTTACCGTTGTTTACCTTGATGGAAACTGCAAGATACGTTGACCCAGTCTGAGTGCCAGGTAACCCCAGGAGGTGGATGGTCAGAGTAAACCTGGCTAATGATACAGTGCTTTCATCTTTGGAAGGAAGGGAAATAAAAGACTGCCCACTTTTGGTGCCAGTTTTCTCCACTAGTAGAGATCTGAATCGCCGGAAGCTGTTGTGTGAGAGCTCCATGTCCTGTTCCCATTGCTTCTCCCGAGCCCCACCCAGTGAGGCGCAGCGACTGCATGGTTTGGCAAAGGGCACTTGAGTTTTCTACCTAGGAATAATCTCAGGGAAACTCTTTGAGCATATTGATAAAGCAACCACAATAAAACTGAATGTCATACCATTGATAACATTAGCTGGTTTAGGTTTAATTAATACCCCTCCAGTCAACAATATACCTATTTACTATTTGATTTCAGTATCACAAGGACTTTGGAAGAAGAAATGAAATAAAGTATGTCAAAAGCTCCTTAGAAAAAACTGTCTTACAGGTCACAAGTGTTCACCTTCACCGTGAACCAGTGTTGCTGTGCAGCCGGAGATTATAAGACATCCCATGAAAGGGCAGGTGAGAGAGAAACAAAAGAAGGATTTCTGACACTGTTCGGCAATGTTCCTGATTCAGACTTTTCAAGTCCTTTCTCTGAGGCTCTGGTATTCCCACTGTACTTGACATTATTATTTTGACTTGAAAACACCCTTTGTTTGTCATGACAATTTTTTGGTTGGGTGGTGTTATTCAGAACTGGGGGATGAAACTCTACTTTGGAGACATAATGCACCTGCGTAGGTGAGAATGGAGACCCTTCAACTTGGCTTTCTGGTCTGAGGTCAACCTATAGAATCTTATGTCTCTCAACCTTTTGCATATTAATTGCATTAAGTCATCATTTATGTGAGTTCCAGGGGAGTTTTTCTAAATAAAAATGAAATAGGCATCTGGACGAAAAAAGAAAAATCAGATGTTCTGCCTCCTCGCTCCTCCCCAATGAAGGCACTGAGACCAGAAATCTAAGTGATTTCTCCATAGACGTTACTTTGAAAATATGACCATGACATTACAAAAATGACCCAGACAGTTTGCAAAGTATATTTTTACATTTTGGGCTGGAAAATATCATTTTAGGTATAGAAACATTTCTTTTTTTTAAAACTAGTTTTTCTAAGACTAGTATATAAGATCTTAAATTTATTCTTTTCTCATGTCATCAATCAGGACAGGTTTTCTGATGAAAAAGATTACTAACAGATTAGGGAATGTGCTTTTTAAAGATGTACTTCTCTATAAGAAAAGGCATGGGCAACTGAATCATCCAAATAAAGTGACATGGGCTATTAAATTATCCCTTCAACATTGGGAATTCAGGGTGACCTAAATTATGCAATTCTGAATGTGCATGTTATAGATCCAGCATTTAAGGAAAGCCATTTTGCTAGTAATCTGCTGTGAGGAAGCAGTGCAAATTAATTAATATTGAGGAAAGCCCATTCTGTGTCTATGTTCTTAAACGGATGGCCTGTTTGGACTGAAATGAATGATATTCAACTATAAATTCCAGTGAAGTTGTTGAACCAGTTAACTCAGTAAACAAGTAGGGCTAAATTAAAAAAAAGTGAATAGTACAAGTATGATGTAAATCAAGAGTGCTGTGAGGGAATATGGACATATACCCCAAGATAAGGAATTTCTTATTATGCTATTTGCAAAGAAGTGAAGAAAGAGATTGCTGACTTTTTTTTTTTTGGTTATTATTTGAGACGAATATGTGACTTTGGATATGTAAATAACTGGAGAAAAAGACAATGGAAAATCTGGAGGTTTGCCACAAAAATATTGTTTAGAAACCTGCATATGTTTTGAATATTAAAAGGCTTTTCTCTCTCTTATTTTGGTTATGCCTTCTTAAGTAGCTAATGTATTTATCAGCCTTCTTGACCTGAGGTAGGTGATTTGGCCCTGGGTGATTTTTCTAGCACTTCTGATGCCTATTTAAACTTGTTTTCTAGGAAGATAGTATGTATTTGCTTTTTGCAGAAATAGTTTTGACAATTTGTTTCTTTTTTTAATCCCTACCCAAGGATATGTTTATTGATTTTTGAAAAAGAAGAAGGGAGGGAAGAGGAAGAGGAAGAGAAAGAGAAAGAGAAAGAAAGAGATGTGAGAGAGAAACATCAAACCTGCAACCTAGGTACATAGCCTGACCAGGGACTGAACCTGAAATCTTTTGCTGCACAGATGACACTCCAACCAACTGAGCCACCCAGCCAGGACAATAATTTTCACCATTTCAATCAGCTTAACTTTAGTTTATTTTCAGTTTTCTTCTTGGATTTTCTTCCCTTTTGTCTTGTTTTCTCTTTTAAAGTTTCAAGTCAACTTTCCACAAATTTTTCCACATTTACTCCCTGGTCCCCTCCGTTCCCTTTGGGATTTTTTCTCTGCCCCATCATCAAATTTCCCTGTCGATATTCCTTACGTATCTGTGGACTGTCTTTTACTTTTATCTTTTATCTTTCCCTGTTCTCTTTGCTTTTATGGATATAATATGTTGTCTTCTTCTGGTAGAGATTTTCCAAGCTATTGGACAATTCAATATTTGTTAATGCACAATTAACTTTTCACAGTTTCATTGAATTTAGAATTGGCTTTAATCCCTAATTTCTTTTTCACAGTTGCTCTGTCTTACCCTCTCTTCCTAATGGGCAGAGACTGTGTCTTTTCATCCTCACTTGCCTGTCTGGTTGCTTTTGCCTGGTTGTCTGTGGTTACATCTAAGAAACTCTAGATTGAGAGTTCTGTCTTGACAACTTAAAAGGGGCAGTTTAGTACATTCTTCTCATTGGCTAAATAGACAGCACCTCCACACGCATCTCTTTTGGAGCAGGTGTGGCTGGTAGCAGGGGAGAACCTTAGATGGGAGGCACTGCGTGTGTGCTGAGTCAATGGGCAGATAGGGTTCTGACTGGGGCCTTCCACGTTACCCCCTTCTGTCACCCTGGATAAACTGATAAATTGTCTGCACTTCTCTGTATTAGTAGAGATAACACCCAACTCATAGGGTTTTTGTGTAAATTTTGTACTTGGAGCATTTCTAGTGTTAATTCCCTCTGTACTTACCTATGTAGAGAGACTCAGAAAAATTAGGCAGTTAGACACAACAGACACAGCAGATGTGGTGGAAGTGAGGGTGCTAAAAATAAAGCCATTAATATAGCACCTTTAGTGTTTTAAACCACACATATCATTCATTTCCTTTTCCTTTACAATCACCCTGAGGTTTGGTGATGACCTTAGGCCCTTCATTAGGGAACTGGAGCATCTCTTTGGGCCACTGCTGTCATGGGAGTCACTTGGGAGAAAGAAGTGCCCACTAAAAGCCACATGGATATTACAAAGGTGATGGCTAGGAAGAGATCACCCTGAGTGTGGAAAATCAGACCATTTGGCCTCATAGAAAAGAGTAGTTTCATGTTTCACTCTTAAGTCCAGAGAAAAGAAAACCTTTCCTTTTCTTTCCCCTTTGTTGTTGTTGGCAAGACTGTGAGACTGCAGCTCACATATAACACACACTGGAGCAAATTTTCAAAGAACCTCTATACTTTGCATGTGTTTGATTTTTCATGCAAAGCTGTAGCTGTGGAGAGTGGTAGGATATGTGGGGTTGTGGGGAGGGGCACAGATGGCACAGGGGCATCATTTTCACATTTGCCACCTCACTTTGAATGTGATAATGTACTAATTTTGTGAGGTTTGGTTTTCTTAAGAGTTCCTTAAGGAGGGTAATCTCTTGAGCAGTGCAGTCTTCAAGTGAACAGTTCTGAAAATGATGAGGAATCTGTGCCTCTTCACATGGATGTTGGGAAGAAGGTGATTTTTTTTGTTTAAAACAGAACTTAGAAGACAGCACCAAATGATTCCTGCAATTTGTGGGCTAGAGTGACTTTTGATTGCTTACAGGTCATAGCATAGCTTTTTCCTAGGTACTTTTTGTTTAGAATAGACCTCCACTAGGGAATGGTTAAATGTCTTAGAGTTAGTGATTAGATGAATAGAGAGGCTTGAGGTTTCAGTCTCTTCTCAGAAAGACCTAGGTTCCTTCTTTCTGTTATGACCACTAGTGACTTTAAACCTCTTGTTTGGGCTATTTGCCACCTATATCTGTTAGAATACAGAAGGTTATGCTGTGGTAGCAAATAACTATAAAAATCTCAGTGGCTTCAAACAATAAGAGTTTATTTCTTGATCCCACTATATGTCCACTGTGGGTCAGAAGGGGTATCTGTCGCTTGTAGACAGTTAGGGACTTAGGATGATGGAGCTTCCTCTCTACACCTGTTTCCACATTCACCACAGTCGGGGAAGGGAACATGGTGAAGCTTGCCCTGGCTCTTAAAGCTTCTGCCCAGAAGTGAAACATGCCACTTCTTGCATTTCATTGGTCAGAACAGTCACATGACTGTGCCTAACTTCACAGTTGTTGGGGATATTCAAACATATTGTGAGCTTAGAATGAGGAGAAGAGAAATATTTAATAAACTGCCTATGACTACCTCATTACTCATTAAACACAGCCACACAGGGAAGGGATTTCTCTATGTTTATGCTAATTTGTACCACTGGCAGCAGAATTTCTCTGCCCAGACATTTTGAGCATTGGTAAAATAGTGTTGCATATTTGCATGATAGTCCTCATGAAGTGACTGCTCTGCATCCTTGGAATCTCATGCTAGAGCAGCTTCAAGGACTACTGATACTCTGAAATACTTCCAGCGCCAATTATTTTGATGAAAATAATAACGAAGAATAGAAGCTCACCCACATAGAGAAGTACATCCCTTAAGCAGTTGCTTAAATTTCACTTTTCCCCTTTCTTTTGAAAGTGCCTTTCAAGTCTTAAAGAACAACATCTTTGGTGGATATCAACATTTGGTGGGTAAGGAAGTTAAGACTGAGAAAATAGGTAGCATAGACTTTGCAATCTCTAATATATAAGGTAAAGTGTTTAACTCATTTTTGAGGGCTTTGACTGTAATCACCAATGCCCCCCTCTCATGCCACCCCCAACATCACCATCACTAGTACTTCCAGTACTGCTGCCATCTATCATTATACACACATGTGTGACCCATGTAAGGTTTCTCTTCAGACCATCATGGGGACCAAAATTTAGGTAAGATTTTTAGCAATTATTTTTTTCTTCTACACATCACATAATCCAGGAACTAAAAAGGTCATGGAAGAAGAGTGGCAACTCAGAAGTGTCTTGGGGACTGGGTTTGCAGTAAGCCCATCTTCCTTCCCTTTCAATATGTCCTTTTTTTTTCATTTCAATTTTCTTCTTGTTGCACTTTCTCTCCTTTAAACTTGGAAGAAAACCAGAGCTAAAAAAAAAATGACACACTTCATGACCTTCAGGTCCCAGAAAGTGTCTGTGTGTTGTAGCAGCACGCCCTTCAACTCTTTTACCACATACCCAACCCAGGTGTACCACTTAGAAATGCTCGGGTGTGGCCAGGATTACCAAACTTAGGGTGATTTTTTTCTGTCAAACTCAGCTTAGGAACCATCAGGAGGAAGCCAGAAGGACCAGTCCAAAGTGAGGTGGTACAGTTACCCAGGGAACCAGAATAATTGGGCAGGATTTTTGTAATCTACAGGCCCCACTTAAGTCTCCTGTCTGCTCTGATGTGGGTACCATGCTCCAGGCCTCTGGGAGTAGTGTTTAGAGTGGGATTTCCCTGGAGGTGATTCTCACTGCTAACTGAGCTGTAGAGATGAAGGTTCTGTCATAACCTCTGGCTTATTGTGGCATCTTGGACCCCGCCCATGGGCTATGTGATTTTAACAATCCTTTGAAAAGCCTTCAGGCATTTGTGTCTTTTCTTTTTTAAATTTTTATTGTTATTCAATTACAGTTGTCTGCATTTTCTCCCCATCCCTCTATCCCACCCCATCTGAACCTACCTCCCTCCCCCGCCTCCACCCCCCACCCCCTCCCCCATCCTTGATTTTGTCCATGTGTCCTTTATAGTAGCTCCTGTAAGCCCCTCTCCCCACTGTCCCCTCCCTACTCCCCTCTGGCTATTGTTAGATTGTTCTTAACTTTAATGTCTTTGGTTATATTTTGTTTGCTTTTTTCTTTTGTTGATTATGTTCCAGTTAAAGGTGAGATGTGTCTTTAACCCCCTTTGCTGGCTGAGGTAACGGTGGAGAGTAGAGAGATGATTCTGTCCCAAAGCGGAAGGCCCTAGAGCTTTACCCCAACCCCATACCAATATTAACAAAACAAGGATATCATTAAATTACCCCTCCTGGCTCCAATTGAATATTTGCCAAGAACTCCCTGCTTCCCCCTCATATAATACATTTTATTTTTCTTTTGAGAATTTGTTTTCTGAATCAGTATACTTCTTTGTGGTCCCATAATCACCAAATGGAATTCTCTCCATATTTCATCCTTCATCATTAGAAGAAAAATACAGTATCATTTTCTGGCAAGAAATAAATATCTCAAAATGAAAGACAATATTTAGTGACCAAAAAAAACCCCACTCAAAAACAAGAGTACTACATTTCTGATGAATCAGAACTGGAAGCGATTAAGGGCTCATTGCATTAAAACAATGAACACTCACATCCATTCCTCTTTTTCATATGAAAATCAAACAATCTCTTTTAAGTAAGTTGGGGGCTGCTTTCACAATTCCTTTAAGAAAAAGTACTCTGGCATGGTTCAAGGAATCACATAGAGGAAATTAAAAATATTTATTTGGTTGACTTACTATTCCCTGCTTGAGATTATAGTTGCAAATAGAGCCCATGACACTAAGATAGACACAGTTCAACAATTTAGTTTCTATATATTTGGTTCCTAACTGTCAACTTGAACTTGAGAAGAAGTTTTAAATTGTAACTTACAAAATGTTTATAAGAATCTTCCTTCAATATAAAATGGGGTTGTTTCAGATTGTATTTTCAGGAAAAATATATTTAGTATGATTTTATTTGAATTGCTGGTATTTTTCATAGATTGAAAATGTGAAATTCCTGATAATATTTAGGTTTATTAACATTTTGGTATGTTGTAGAGAATTGTGGTTTAAAGATCATATATTTTTTATCATGCTAGTTTGGAAAGTTCCTTATGCCATTTTATAATGCATTTCATAAGACAACATTTTTAAAGGCAATATTTAGAAATCAGGGCTATTTTCATTTTACGCTGCTACTTCCTAGGTGTTTGAATCAAAGCACACTTTTTAAGCTTGGTTGTGGTCAGTTTAATCTTCTTTGTGGATGTACAACTGTAGGGCTTAATTTTTGTTTTAGGTTTATAAAAGAAGGGATATCTGGATTGCAGACACATTCCATTGAGATAGCCACATTTTTATTAGGAGGTAGATAGTAGCTACAATAGTTAAGTTTCAATGAGTAGTTACTATGTTCCAGGCAATGGGCTAAAGAATTTTCTGACATTATTTCCTGTGGAGAGAGTTACTGTTTTACATTTTACAGGTGAGGAAATTGACAACTCAGAAAGATGCCTAACTTTTCCATAAGTCCTTTGCTGGAGAGTGGGAAACTGGGGTGCTCCTGAGATGTCAGGTTGGTTCTCTCCACTGGATGTTGTGGGGTTTCTCTTACAACAGGCATAGGTGTGGGTATTTAAAGATGGTCATTGGCCCTGGCTGGGCAGCTCAGTTGGTTAGCATGTTGTCCCAAAACACCAAGGTGGCAGGCTTGATCTTGGTCTGGACACACAGAAGAATCAACCAATGAATGCATAAATAAGTGGAACAACAATTCTCTCTCTCTCTCTCAAATCAATTTAAAGAAAAAACAAACAAACAAACAAAAAAAGAAAAAACGTGGTCATCGAGCTCCTGGAACAAAGGTGATAAATGAATGTAGATTCGTATCCTTTTCCACATTATAGAAATTCTCCTGCAAAACATCCATGCGTTTTCAAGCAGGCTTTTTTCCATGGAAAAGCTAGCATGGGCACACAATTCAATTCCCAGTGTGATTTCTCACAGAGTTTCTTCCACAAAATTACAAAGACTGGGAACCTAGCCCATTATTAATATTTTAAAGTTTCTCTGGCTTCTTTCAGGGCCATATCAGTTTCAAAGATCGCTGTCAGGATGGGAGCAAGTGAAGTTAAATTGGCCTCAATGTTAAATAAATGTAGCCTTAGAGCGGAAACTGTTTCTCAGAGTTGAAGAGTCAGTGGAATATTCATAGAAATGTAATATGAGCACAGGATACTGAGTCAGTGTCAAAGCTTTGTTCCAAACCATATTTGCTATTTGTAAATCTGGCTGGCTCTTTGAGGATGTGCTGGTGATGAGGTAAGAGGGTGAAGTGAGATGGGTTACAGCATGCCTTGCTGCAGCCGGGGCTGCAGGTCTGGTCTTCTCTTCTGAAGGGAGAGAGGATCTATCTCTCCACAGGAATTAGAGCTGTGGGAGTGGGGAGAGTTAACTGGGTCTAGCCCTTCCCTCTCTAATAGGGCCATCTCTGCCTCAATATGGGAACCTTTCCTTCGTGTTGCCACCTAAGCTTTGTGCCTGATTTTGAAATAGAAACTATGGACGAATCAATATGAAAATCGTTGTGTCTTGCTTTGCAAGTGCAGGAGTGACACCATTTGCTTTTTCCTTGAAAGTCTCCTTCTTCTTCAGGATATTGCTAGAAAAATCATGGCAGTATAGACCTTGATGCATAGCATGTTCAGATGCCAAAATTATATATTAAAAGTAACCAAAGCAATCGCCAAGAGATGACCCAAATTTTCTTTGTTGAAGAATTAACAAATCGCATTCCCACCCTCCCCTGCCCCCAGGAACTCTGCTCATCTGTAGTTAATCTAAAAATTAACATTTAGCATATTATTGCTTCAGTTCCTTAAATGAGGTACGTGCCTGGTGGCTCAGTTGATTGGGACCCTGTGCTAATGAGGTCATGAGTTCAGTCCCCAAGAGGACTAGTTCACTTCACCATGGTCCCTCTCCAAACTCCAGCCAGCCCTCCAAGTGAGCACTAGTCACAAGTGGCCTTCTGGAGAAGAATCAACACAAATTCTTTATCATGTGGGGGGAAAACCCAACTCAAAGCAAATGCCTTGAGTTAACCTAGAATATGACAATATTGCTGTGGGATAACAACATGGTGCCCGGGAGGCTGACAGACTTCTTGCAGAGCACCACACTTCCTACTGGTGGCTTCAGTGCCAGGAAAACCAGCTTTGCTGTATGGAGGTTCGAATCCTGCAATTTAAGGTGAGTATCGTCCAGGAAGGGTAGCAGGCTGAATGCTTATTAAGGAGGCAGACTCAAAGGAATGCTTTTGGGGGATTTTGTTGAATTTTCACTAATCACTTATTTATAAGATTGGTTGTTTGGGGCCTTCCAGTTAATGTCTGTGGTCGTTCAACCCATCGGAAGAACCCATTTCTTCCCTGGGCAGGCCACTCCAGATGTTTGTTTTAAGTCAGTGGGGGACATAGTAGCTATGAACTTTTAAGAGCATGAGTGAATGTCATTCTGTGCATTCTCTTTACTGTCTACTCTCAGAAACCACTTTTTCAGATCCAGGTCCATTTCCCAGGCCAAATCTCACCCAAGAATGCGCAGGTGCATCAGTATCCTCTGAGGCCATTTGTTGGGTTCAGGGAAGTGTAGTGTCTAATGAGCTCCAGCTGTGGTGGTGGTCTTCACTGCTCAAACCAGCACCCTCACTGGCTTTCTCCCATTTACCAAAAATACCTTCTCCAGGGCAGAGGCCACCTCTTTGTTTTTAATTTTAAAAAAGTTCAATCACTGTATCCTTATCACTTAGCAGAATGCTTTGTATATAGTAGGAGTTCACTAAATATTTGTTGAAAGAATGAGTGAGTGGACGAAAGAATCAAGTGTAGAACTGTTTCCATTGAGACAAAGGCAGTTTTTAAAAATGTTATCATTGTTGTTTTTGTCTTCACAAAATTATACATGGTTTTTGCAAATAATTTAGAAATAAAATAAAACACCCATAATGCCATCATTTGGATATAATCTTTCTTGACATTTTGAGGTGTGTAATATTTATATCTAGATGCATATCTATTATATATAACTTAGACAATATATATTATTGTGTCATTGTTTTTATTTATATCAGAAAAATATGCATTATGTTATATATTCTTCCACATTATTATTTTTAATTTTGTTCAGAGCATTAAATTGCATGACTTCAACTTAATCAGTCACATATTAAAGTATCATTGTAGCTTAAACTTTCTACCTAGCTTTGCTTACCTCCTCGGATAAACTCCTGTAAGAAGAGCTGCATGCCTCCGTGGTTTTCTCACTCACTGTGTGTTGGGAAGCTATGTCTCAGAGAGGCACTCCCACTATGTGCTCCTGCCTGGAGTGATCTAGTGTGCTACCCCTCTCCTTGCTGACCAGCCAGCATCGTCATTCCTTTAAATTTTTCTTAATTCATAGGCAAAGACTATATTAATGCTCTTAGGCTTTGCATTTCTTTTATTAATAGTGAAACTGAGTGTTTTTTTTTCACGTGGCCACTTTAACATTTTCTTTGCAAATTGCCTGTTAATGAAGGCCTCTAGCGTTTGGGTTCCAATATACTTACGCTCTATTTATAGGGCTATTGTAAGAGTTAGTTGACATAATCTATTTGTATATGTTCAAAACCTACAAAGCAATACACAAATGTGTTGATGAAACTTATGACCTGGAAGGGTGATGGTAAGTAGGAATAGTCACTTGCAGACAAGCATGCTGAGTAAATGGGTAGGGGCCAAAGATTGGGTAAGCTTTGAGGAGGCAAGATGGGCAGAGGCACCTGTAGAGAAAGCGAAAGAGGCCTTGGGGTGGAGATTTGTTACTTTGAGAAGGTCACTGGAAACAGACAAGGTCAGAAATAATATAGGGGCCGTCTGCTGGAAATTTAAGCCAATGAGAAACAGAAGGAAGCAAGGGGGCCAGGGAGGGATTGGAAACCAGAACCCATCCCAGAGGTCGTCTGTGGTCTGGGAATGGGGGTGGAATGAGAGGGGGAAAGGCATCCTCTCAAATGTTCCCAAACCAGCGACTGAGAAAACATCAGCAGTGCCGCTTCTCTGAAGACTCACCTGAATTCCAGTGTGACCAAGGCAGGTATGTTTAAGAACAGAAAGGGAGCTGGTGCCACACACCTGTGCTCTCCAGTGTGTCCCTGGAGTAATCAGATCTGGGAAAGGCAAGCAAAACACATAGATGTGGTCATTAAATAAGATAAAAATATTGTCCTCAAATTCCCCAGCATGTATATTACTCTGGGCATGTAAAATTATACATAATATATTAATATATGATTATTTCTAAATATATTAAATACAAATATACATTATGTACCTTGTACATATATTACATTATATAATTATATAAGTAACATGAATATAGGCATGGTAATGAGGTGGGACAGGGAGAAAGAATTATCTTTGCTTTTGTTCACATTTTTAAGTGTTTCACTTGTTACAACTAGTATACATGACTTCTCCCATTCAAAAATGATCCAGTAAAGAAACCGATGTTAAGACTGAGAAGATGTCCATGTGGTGAGTGTGGCCGGCCTCTCCCCACTCTATAGCAAAGTCGTTTAGCAACAGGAGCCGAAGTTCCGGGCTGTCACTAGAGCCTGAGATTGCTCAGGCAGAGGAGCCCCAGGAGGCATGTGAGAGTCACAAGTGGGCCCCACAGTGAACTGAGCTTATCACCACCTCACACGTACATGACAGGAAGTCAAGCCTCCTTTGCAGGCAGGAAGACCCTGGCCAACAGGTAAGACATTCCCCAGGCAGGTTGTAAATGCGCAGGCCTTCCTTCGAGACCAGGTGTGCTTCATTTGCAGGGGAAAGAGTTTGAGCCTGGAGGGGGAGGGAAAATAAGAACTTTTCTCCTTCAGTTCAAGGGTTGCTAGTGCAGCTCATGCAGTAAAGGGTCTTATGTCATTTTATATCAGGTAGAGCTGTATTAAGGCAACACTGTTTCGCATGTCCTCCATGTGCCAGACACTATGCGGGGGCTTGGGCACAAAGTCAGGGGAACAAGATGATCTCTCACTTTCTGGAGGCTATAGTTGCATTGGGGAGATGAATGGCACTTGGGGGACCAAATAGAGGAAGTGTTACATGGTAATGATACCAAAAGAGGTGGGAAGATCAGGGCTGGGCTGTTTTGGATGAGGAGGCAATGGAAGGTGTCTCTGCGAGAGGACGTCTGAAGTCAATCAGGCAAGAAGAGCTGGGGCCACCAGGTGAATTTCCAGGCACAGAAGGGAGACCCAGGAGGCAGGACTCCAGCTCACTCTCTTCAAAGTGTGCCGAAAGAGTGGTGAGGGTGGGGAAGTTGGTCAGGATGAGGTCTGAGAGCCCAGCATGCATTAATTCATGCCTGGCCTCAGGCATGGTTCATGTTTAGGAGTTTGATTTTATTCTAAGTGCAAAGGCCAGATAAATTGTGCCTAGAAATCCAACATAATGCAGAGCCTAAGCCTCAACTCAACGTGTATAAAGATTTGTTGAGTGCAAAATATATAAAAAATTGATGTTCCATGCTCAGAAAATGTTTTATTTTTTTAAAATTTGATTTTGACTTCTATCACATGAAACATCACTCCCATGTAAATTAATTTTCTCCAAAAGACCAAGTCACTGTGATGAGAATATAGTAACAAGTCGAGAAATGTGCTGAGAAACGTGCCTAAAATTAAAGGAAAGGTTAATGAGACACGTTTCTTGTAGCATGGGTTGTCTGAAGCACTGATATAAATGGGGTTATGTCCCATCTTTAACATCACTGAGCATTCTAGGCTGAGCAGGTAGTACTTCTGCTGTTTCCATGCTGCAGCTGAGGAAACAGCCTTTGAGAAGTGGAAAAGGACTTGGTGTCCCTGTGAGCAGTTCCTGGAACAGAAGCTCTGTTCTAGTGAATTTACTGTGAGCCCAGGGCAAATGGTGGCTCCAGTGGTCACAGGGAGGTGCTTGGGCTCCTTCCAGTGTCCTCTGAGGCCCTTGCTGTAGGAGTCTGTGGGAATAGAAAGGAGCTCATGGGTGGTTGTGGCTGGTCCCCGTTACCACTGAGGGGCAGTTGGCGCCCCTGGCTGGTGTCTGCTTACTCTATGGCCACTGAATAGCCACGTTCTATACCTTATCAGGGCTCCCAAATCTCGATGGGCCCAAGAGGATTAGTGGAAGGTACAAAGTTCTCCTCCCTTTCCGACAATTAATAACATGGAGTTTGAAATTTTGCCATTTTAATTATGATGTGTCTTGCAGTGGGTCTCTTTGGGTTCCTCTTGATTGGGACTCTCTGTGTTTCCTGGATTTGGGTGACTTTTTCTCTCATCAGATTAGGGAAATTTTCCATCATTACTTGTTCAAACAGGTTTTCTATCCCTTGCCCTTCTTCTTCTCCTTCTGGTATTCCTATTATACGGATATTGTTATGTTTCATGTTGTCCTGCATTTCCCTTACCCCTCTTCATTCTTTCTGAGCCTCTTTTCCTTTTCTTGCTCTTTCTGGGTGTTTTTTTCTACTTTGCCCTCCAGCTCGCTGATCCGATCCTCTGCTTCATCAAGTCTGCTTTTCATTCCTTTTGCTGTGTTCTTCAGGTCAGAAATTGTATTCTTCATTTCCTCTTGCCCTTGTTGATAGTTTCTATTTCCTTTTTCATGTTAATATAGTTTGCAGTGAGTTCATTGTAGTTTCCCTGTAGTTTCTGGTAGTTCTCTGTGAGCTCAGTGAGCTTCCTGATAACCATTGCTTTGAACTCAGTATCTGATAGTTGACTTGCCTCTTTTTCAGTTAGCATTCTTTCTGAGGCTTCCTCCTTTCCTTTCATTTGGGGATTGTTTCTTTGTCTTCCCATTGTTTGTGAGACTCTTCTTGTTAGCCTCTGCTTCTTAAATTGCTCTATTCTGACTCCCTGGGTTTATGGTCTGAACTTCTATGGTAGAATGCCAATGGGATTCGGTGGTGCTGTCTCCTTAATCTCCTGTGCTCACTGGTCTTGAGCTGACGTTTATGGGTCTAACACGGTCTAACTCTGGTCTTTTCAGCACTCCAGGTTTTCTTGTCTCACCTGTGGAAAAAAGAGAAAGGGGGGAAAAAAAGGAGAAGGGAAGGAGGGAAAAAGGGAATAGAAAAGGAAAGGAAGGAAGGAAAAAGGAATAAAGAAAGATCGGAGGCAAGATAAGAAGGAATTTTAACAAAAATTAAAACAAAAGAATAAATAAAAGAAGGCAGGGAGAAGGCTAAAGAAAACAGCACTAAATTACAAAGAGAACCAACAGTATGGGAAAACATATTTGCCAATGATACCTCAGACAAGGGCCTGATCTCCAAAATATATAAAGAACTCACACGACTGCACTCCAGGAAGACAAACAACCCAATTAAAAAATGGGCAAAGGACTTGAACAGACACTTCTCCAAGGAAGACATACAGAGGGCCCAGAGACATATGAAAAGATGCTCAGCATCACTAGCCATCAGAGAGATGCAAAGTAAAACCACAATGAGGTACCATCTCACACCAGTCAGAGTGGCCAACATAAACAAATCCACAAACAAATGTTGGAGAGGATGCGGAGAAAAGGGAACCCTAGTGCACTGTTGGTGGGAATGCAGACTGGTGGGGCCACTGTGGAAAACAGTATGGAATTTCCTCAGAAAACTAAAAATAGAACTGCCCTTTGACCCAGCAATTCCACTGCTGGGATTATACCCTAAGAACCCTGAAACACCAATCCAAGAGAACCTGTGCACCCCAATGTCATAGCAGCACAATTGACAATAGCCAAGTAGTGGAAGCAACCTAAGTGCCCATCAGCAAACGAGTGGATCCAAAAACTATGGTATATTTCCACAATGGAATTCTACGCAGCAGAGAGAAAGAAGGAGCTTATACCCTTTGCCACAGCATGGATGGAACTGGAGAGCATTATGCTAAGTGAAATAAGCCAGGCGGTGAGGGACAAATACCATATGATCTCACCTTTAACTGGAACATAATAAATAGAAGAAAAAAGGAAACAAAATATAACCAGAGACATTGAAGTTAAGAACAATCTAGCAATGGTCAGTGGGGAGTGGGGAGTGGGGAGGGGACAGTGAAGAGGGGGGATTACAGGAACTACTATAAAGGACACATGGATAAAACCAAGGGGGAGGGTGCAGGTGGGGGAGGGAGGGGGGTTCAGCTGGGGTGGGGTGGTGGAATGGGGAGAAAAGGCACACAACTGTAATTGAATAACAATAAAAAATTAAAATTAGAAAAATAACATGGAGCTGTGGTTGTTTGGATGTCTGACCTCTCTATAGATTCGCATTTGGGTCCTTTGTCACCCTGGAGCCCTCGCGTATCTTCTTCCTCTTTCTTGAACTTGTGTCCAAGGGAGTCTACTATAATCATTAGAATCACCTTTGTTGTCTGAGGTTCAGAGAGATGTGCCAGCATTTTGAGACACATAAATGTGACATTCAGATTCGCTAGTGTAGATCTCCAGCTGCCTTAGATTCTACATTTTCTTGCAGAATCCCACTGGGAACTCTGAGCAAAATGATTCTTTTGCAAGTTAATCATCAGCATGTTGAACACAGTATTCCCTGTCTGAACCTAAACCGAAGGAACCCATAATCTTTGAGTTCTAGCTCTTCAGAAAAATGGTAGCTGCTTTCAGATGTGAACTTGACACTTGAAATTGGCAGATACCTGGGAGTTAGTGTGAGGTAGAGAAACAAACATGGGCTTTGAGATTGGGTAGATGTGGGTTCCAGATCAGCTCTGCACTTACTGTTGTGGGACTTAGGAATAGACAATTTGCTTGATCTCTGTGAGGCATTTCTCTGTCTTAAGAATGGGGGTCGTATAGTTTGTGTCGTGATACATTGGTGAGGATTAAAAGAGGAGAATTCAAATATCCAGCACACAAGGAGACACTCAAGAAACATTCGTTTCTGTTATCCTTTATACTCAATAATTTAATGAATCCTTGCAAAAATAGAATGTCCTTTAGAGTAGAATCCTACTCATTTTTTTGCTGATGAGACATACAAAAGGATGTTAGATTCCTTTGTTTGGTTTGTGGTAAATTGATTTTACACTTTAAAAGGAAAAGAAAAGAAACCTGTAGTACCTCAAACAACGAGCCCTTTTAAAGCCTGCATTGAACTCCAATTTCAAAGAATATTCTTATTAACACACTTTCTTATAAATGGAACACTACTCATCAAGTATTTATAAGTGGTAGCCCGAGAAGCCAGTGCAGTGCTTGGCAAGCCCAGGGATACTTCCCATGTGCGCGGTGTGATGGCTGTTGGACTGCGTAGGCAGGGGAGGTGGTTCATTTTGGGACATAGTTTGGGGGCTCCAGCATGAGCTAGTTTTGGCATGGTTTCCCGGCTCTGGGCCTGTTCTGCAGCCTTTCAGGACTCCCACACAGCCCATCCTTGCAGGTGATTCCCTTTGAAGTCCACAGGAGCTTTTTGAATGGAAAACACACCACGGGGTGTTGATTCAAATAAAAATGTGCCCGTGGTACGTGGGATAATAGTGGTGCTTCTCACCCCACATATTAGTTCTTCAGCCCAGAAACTATGGTTTATTATTAAATAGTCCCCCCCCCAAAAAACCCCACAATCTGCCACCAAAGCTCCACTGTCCATTTGCTCAGGAAATGATCAACCTGACAATTACCTGAAAGTTTAACTAAAGCAACAGATGTAGACAGTGCAGGGCTCTGTTTTTTTTCTTTAAACTTATCAATAAAATAAACATTCTAAATTCCAGGGCAACTTGCTAAATAAAAAAATAAACATGACTACCTTTTTGAAATATCACTCACCAAGTATGATAATTTTGAAAAATATCTCTATTAGATATTTTTGGTTAGAAATGCAATCACCAATGGAGCACAAAGCTGCAATTTGTTGACAGGTTAAGTAAATTAAATCACTCACTGTCTTCCCCCCACCCCCAGTGGCTTTAAAAGTTAAAGTAATTTGCAAAAAAAAAAAAAAGCTCAGCTTGAATTGGTTTGTAATATCTTTTAATGATCTTTAAAAAAAATCCACTTATTCACAATCCTGTCCCTGAGGGGATTTCAGTGTGCTATCAGAGTAATTTCTAAAGTCTGAAATGTCATTAGCTAGTGATTTCTTTGAGGTAAAAAGCCCTGAAAAATAAATTATATAAGGCATACAAGTGCGCAGGACAATCACTTTGATGAATAATCTCTATTTTTCGTACGTAAAAGTGCACCAATTGAAATCCAGGCTGCTAAATGACAGAGCTGTGTTTTGAATTACCTCAGTATAGGCATACCTGCTCTGTTTATTTTACACATATATTGAGACTGCACATATATTGATAGATTGTTGATGCAAAAACAGTAGTTTGAAGAACAATTTTGATGATATGCATTGTGTTTACCTTTGGAAACACAAGGCGCAGCCTAAATACAGGTCTACAGGCGTTATCATCCAGGATTAAAACAATAGCCTGTTTCATTGCAGCCTCCTGGATCCCAAAGCCAGGTGCCTAAATGGAGGTGCAAGTACTAGGAAGCCCCTCTCCTGCTTCAATATTAGATAACAGAGCTGTGAAATACTACACCAAAGGGAAAATTTTCTTCCTGACCCCAGCTGGCTATCAGTTTTTGCCTGGAAGCAGGGGAGTCTTTGTAATACAATATTAGTCGGTGTAACTGCAGAGGCTGGTTCGGCTGCTATAAATAGCTTTCTTTCCTTTTCTTTTTTTCCTTTCCTTTTTCTCCTTCCTTCCTTCCTTCCTTCCTTCCTTCCTTCCTTCCCTACTTCATTTTTTGAGGGAGGCTTTGTATTTTACTAAACCATTGTCTACAGATTAATTACATTTCATGAGACAGCATTTCCTTGTAGCCAGTCTAAATTTGTTACCTTTTAATCCCTCTTTATACAATATAACAAGGTTAGGTTCTTCATACATTGGGTCTCTAACTTTTTTTTTCTTCACACATTACTCAGCTCTTAGCTAAACTGCAAAAGGTCCAATTATATTCATTTTTACTCCAGGGGAGGGCATCTTCTTCTGAGTCCAGCTCACCTATTCCTGTGTGGTTCTTCTTTTCTGCTCTGTCAACTAACATCAGGGGAGCAAACTAAGCATAGGTAAAACAAACCACCAATTGACTTTAATAAAGATATTCCATATTTTCTGTGTGAGCCCCTCCATTTATTTCACCTAAGAAATGGAAATCAACATTTGAAACTTGTTTTAAAGCTTTATTGGGGTTCCACATATGGATGACTGCAAAGAGCAGAGCATGAGACATGAGGCCTTACTCTAAACCAGGGGTGTTAAATTCATTTTCACTAGGGACCACGTCAGCCTCACGGTTGCCTTCAATGGGCCGAATGTAATTTTAGGACCGTATAAATGTAAGTACTCCTTAACAGTTAAGTGAGAACTCGGCGCTGCCGCTGGGTAGAAACAAGGTGCTGGACTGGATGAAACAAGGTGGAGGGCTGGATTCGGCCTTCAGGCCTTGTGTTTGCCACCTGTGCCCTAGAATGAACACATCCTAGAACGACCCTCAGGACAAGAAAGAGAATGCAGCTAGTGTGTCCAGTGGCCCCTGTGATGGAACTCCCCCTTCCGAGATAACCACTATCCTGATTTTTGATACCACAGATTTGTGTTGTTTTTGAACTGTATATAAATGGAATCATAAGGTAGGTATTCTTTTGTTTGGTTTGAATCTGTCAACATTATGTTTGTGAGTTATACCTATGTCGTTGGATGTAATTAGAGTATATTTTTCTGTGTTTCCTTCCACTGTATCAATAATATACCACAGTTGATCTATTTTTACCCTTGAAGAACATTTGGGTTGTTTTCAGTTTTAGGCTATTTCAGAGAGTGCTCTTGTAAACTTTCCTGTGCACATACATCTGTGGTGGGTGGGTGCCTACATTTCTGTTGGGTATATGGATTACAGGGGAACTTGCTACATTGTACCACATCATCATGCTCAGCTTTAATAGTGTCAAAGAGTTTTTCGAAGAGGTTGTATCAGTTTCCACTCCCACCAGTAAGTAGCGGGTGAGAGTTATGCTGCTCTTGTAAACATTCGGTGTTTTCAGTCATTTTGATTTTGGTCATTCTGGTGGTATGTAGTTGAATCTCATTGTGGTTTTAATTTGACTTCCCAGATTATCAATAAATTGAGCATCTTTTCACATATATTGGCCATTTGGCTATTCTGTGAATGGGTTTTTCAAGTGTCTTGTTAATTTTTCTATTGTATTGTTTATCATATTGATTTGTAGGAGATATTTACATAACCTGGATATGATCCTTTTTTGGATATATTTATTGTAAATATCATGTACCACCCTGAGCCTGAATTTTTACTCTTTATGGTATCTTTGGATGAACAGAAGATTTTTAATTTTAATGTAGTCACACTTACCAATTTTCCTTTATATTTTGTGCTTTCTATGTCCTATTTAAGAGAACTTTGCTTACTTCAATGCCATGGAAATACCTTTTTATTTTCTGGAAACTTTGTTGTTTATTCTTTTTCATTTACATGTATAGATTACTGATAAATTACATTTTAGTTTTTTAAAGATTTTATTTATTTATTTTTAAAGATAGGGGAAGGGAGGGAAAGAGAGGGAGAGAGATATCAATGTGTGGCTGCCTCTCCACGCCCCCTACTGGGGACCTGGCCGTAACCCAGGCATGTTCCCTGACAGGGAATAGAACCAGCGATCCCTTTGTTTGCAGGCCAATGGTCAATCCACTGAGCCACACCAGCCAGGGCTAGATTAAATTTTATTTACTTATTGATTATATCTATAATCCAGTGTCATTGATTTTGTATATGATGTGAGGTGGGATCAAGTTTGTTTTTTCCTCCAAGATACCCACTTATACCACTAATGGAAAAGACTTCCTTTCCTCGGTGGTCTGAAGTGACACTTTTATCATAAATTAAGTACTCACTTATTTGTAGAATGATCATATGACTTTCTCCCTTTATTCCGTTAGTGTGGTGAATTATTCAATAGGTTTTTGAATGTTAAACTAGTCTTGCATTTCTGGACTAAACCCAACTTTGTTGTGATGTATTATTTACTCTATGTATTGCTGAACATTTTGATGATTTTTCAACAATGTGTATGAATGAAATTTACCTGTAATTTTCCTTTAATGTAATGTTCCTGTCAGGTTTGTTATGAAGGTTTGGTTGGCTCATAAAATGAGTTGAGAAGTGTCCTCTTTACATTCTTTAAGAAACAAAATCATAAATGAGTCCAATCTAAATATAGTAATTTAAAAAATATATATAGTGTGTCTTAGGTATATTAGTCAGGGTTCTCCAGAGAAACAAAACCAATAACATAAAGATATAGTATAAATATATGTAAGAGGATATTTATTCCAGGAATTGGTTAGCACAATTATGGAGGCAGAGAAATCCCGTGACCTGTGTGCAAGCTGGAGACCCAGGAAAGCTGGCGGTGTAACTGAGTTCAAGTCCGAAGGCCTGAGAATAGCTGGGCAGGGGGTGGAAGGGGGGCAGAGATAGTATAAATCCTTTTTGGATTCTGAGGGTCCAAGAGCCAGAAGATTTGATGTTCAAGGGCAGGAGAAGATGAATATCCAGCTTAAGCAAAGAGAGAAAATGTTCTCACTTTCTTAGCTTTTCTGTTCTATCCAGGCCTTCGGTGGATTGCGTAATGCCTGCCACACTGGGGACGGAAATCCTCTTTATTTAGTCTACTGATTCAAATGCCGATCTCCAGAAACACGCTCCTGGACACACACAGAAGTAACGTTTACCAGCTATCTGGGCATCAATGAGCCCAGTCAAGGTGCCACAGAAATTAACCATCACAGTAAGTATTCACCGCAATCTTCTTTCATCCCAGGCTTCTGTATATTTTAACTTAGACTTATGGCAGGAAACTGTTTTTGGGTGAATTTTGACTGGGAAAGTAAATACAAATTAGACTCTCTTCTAGTTTTCATATGGCATGCAGCAGTATGCTTGTGTGCCCAAAGCTGAAGTTTTTTACTGCATCTTGGTCCTGGAGCCCATGATCAAGGGCCCTCCTGGGTTTAAAGGAGAACATATAAGGAGGGAGACTTTTTGGATGTGTGACAAGCATTTGGTTAAAACACCTCCTCCCCACTGGGAATCTCCAAAGCCTATTTCATTTCCTACTTTTGACCCCTCAGTCAGTGTTCTACTGAGGTTTGAAAAAAATCTCCTTCAAAACTGTACTCTCAAGCCTCACCCCTTCTCTCCATTCCTACTTACATTTGTCCTAGTTCAAGGCCTTATCACCTCTTGCCTCGGCGGTGGCTTTTGTGGGACACCTAGTCTTCATTTCATCCTCTTCTCAATCATCCAAAGGCTCACAGTGGAAACTTGGCCCCGGTGGTCCCTTGTGGGAACCTGCCTGATGGTTCTCTATGTCTGTACAAGACAAAGTCAGGGGTCCTCGACATGGCTCATAAGCCCTCCGTGGTCTGACTCCTGCCCCATCCTCCCAGGGTCTGCTCCTTGCCCCTCTTTGACCTTGGGCACTACCATCCAGTGTCTCTCTCTGCTTGCAGTTCATGCATTCCCCTGGGATTCCTTGTGTCCCAGCTTTTGCACATGCTGCTCTTTCTCTCTGGGTAATCCATTCTTTAACTGGCAGCTTAGGCCAGATCCCTGGACTGCATGGCCTCCTTTCTGCCTGTTCCTGTGTCTCTGTGACTACACTGTGAACTCTTTGCAGATAGGGTCTCAGTCTTAGTCATCCATGGACATCTGTAACTTGCACGTGGTGGTAGATAACAGATGCTCACAAAACATTTGCAGATTCAAACAGAAGGGATGACACTGACTAGTTGACTAGTTTGAATTTCACTTTGTCTCCTTTTGGAAGTCTGAGATGAAAGAAAATGGCCAGAATGTCATGCATAACCAGAAGGGAAGCAGGACAGCAAAGGCTAGGGAACGTTGGCAGATACAGTCTCTTCCTGTATGACTGAATTCAGGACTCTCTTATGTTGGAATCTGCTTTTTGTAGAAGAGATGAGTGGCAAAGCTTTTCTGTAATGATAGATTTTTCCAGGGAAACAAATCTGAACAATTTACTCTGAGAATTTAAATGAAAAAATAATCTTCTTTAAATGGCAAATTGAATAATATACTTCTTTTTTATTATTAATAAAAGAGTTTACACAGAAACCCTGTAAGAAGTTGTATGAGAGATTCACAAGGATCATTAAAGTCTCTAGTAGACATTCACTTTCACATTGTAAAATTGGCTATATCCTCAAAATGGTATCACATAAAAATGGAGTTTCTGAGGCTCTTCTATATGAATGGGTTTTAGTTGCACAGTGGTGCCATTCATTTTATTTGGCCCATTTATTACCAAGTACATTCTAAATTTGGCCTTAATTATTTTTCCTTTCACAAAAATATTTTGTGGGATTTTTCTGAGCCCTGACTACTTCCTTCTTGCCCCTTAACACAGAATCCAGGAGCATTATTTTTGTTCTCTACTAATTAAAATAATTGCTTAGTTCCTTTTAACTAGATTCATGCAGTTATTAGCCTAATATGTGGATGGGTGCCATAGAGTGCTTGAAAAATAGAATGAAAAGTGATCATGTAGCTTCACATGAAGAAAAATTCCGTGGTGCCAAGCAGTATTGTAGCCTTTCAGCAGGCCTTTCATAAAGGCCTTTGGTAAACCTGGCCCCTATACCCTTACTAAAAGACTATTAAGTGAAATAATAGCTCTTTTTCCTCTATTAGTTATACAGAAAACTCAGTACAATTTGAAGAGGGGCCCTTGATAAGCTGGGTATGGAACAAAAACCTGGGGTCTGGCTTTAATCTCTGCCCCTGCTTTGTCTTTCAGGATGACTGCAGTTGAAGGATAAATGCTCCATGTCCCCTCTGCCACTTGGTCTTTATCAGAGGATGGTGGAGGAGGAGGGATGCAAGTGCATGGTTAGACGTAGTAATCAAGAGTTGTCAGGACCCTGCCTCTAAAAGGAAGTGTTAAAATAGTGTTTTTGACATTAAGACTTTCCTCAGAGTTGTAGTCCAAGGGTTTGGCACAAAAAGGCCCGAAGGCTAAATCGGACCTGCAGTCTGCTTTTGTAAATAGAGACTTATTGGAACGGAGCCACACCCATTTGTTTGTTGTCCGTTTTGGCTTTTGTGCTGCAATGTGGAGCAGTAGAGACAGTGATCATGTGGTCCACAAAGCCTGAACGATTTACTATCTGGTCCTTTACAGAAAATGTTTGCTGACCTCCGGTGTGCTCTAGTCAATTCACTGCATATCTACTAAACACCCACTCCATGCTGAGATATTTGTAGGAATTTTTTAGCGGCCCTCATTTGACCAGGGCCTTGGTCATGTGCAGTGTTATGGGTGTTCAGTACACATGTACAGATAGCAGGAAGTGAGAAGGATTGGGGGCAAGTAAGAAGGATTTGGAGCAAAAAGTCATGGTTTGAGAAAAGGTTCTGCCATTATGGTCTCAATGGCAAGTAACTAATTACAGGCTTGGTTCATCCTTTGTCTGCTGCCTGGAGGAGGAGGTGTAGACATAACTGGAACTTCTCACCTTAAGGGCACCTTTATTAACTGCTTCCAGGCCAAAATATGGGCACCCTTTGCCACCAGTTGGTGGTTGGAAAGGTCAAGTGAGAGAATGTAAGCCCAAGTGTTTTCTAAACCATAAGGTTGCTATTTTGTGGCATAGACATTATTTATAAAAACATTAGAATAAGTGTTATTTCTACTTGGCATGTGAAAAATGAGACTCAGATAGCCTACCCAAGATCAAATAATAAGTCAGCAGAAGAGCTGACCTCTGGGTCTCCTGGTTTTAAGTCCGTGCTCTTTCCAGTTTACTACATGCTTTTCTACATCATGCTTCTTTCCATGGTTTCAGAAATGCTCAATTCTTTAGTTCATTTATTCATTCATTCACTAGTCAAAATTATTTAAGAACCTGCTATGAATTGCAAAAAAAGCTGAATTTTTCAGGGAGAGTGATAACTGCATAAAGACAAGTTGGAAGACTCTTAGATCAATTTTGTTCTTGGACCCCTCCGGCTAGAATCCTCCAGAAGTTTATAGGTTCTCCTATTGATTTCCCCCATGCTGTTCAAGGAGTTGAAGAAACAGAGTAGATGGAATAAGAAAGAGAGAGCAGTCCTGCCACCCAACAAAATGCTGCCTGACATGTTGCTTTGTGCAGCGTGCGTGTGCAGGTGTGTCTGTCTCTGTGTGTGTGTGTACACACTGTGAAAGGAAGGAGAAGGAGAGGTACTGAAATGCTGATAGCAGATCGTGCCAACAACTAACGATGGAAACAAACTAGGTTTGGGAGATTAGAAAGTTAAGATTTTATACATAAAATTCAAGGGAATTCTTTGAGAGAAATTTTCAGATATGAATTATCCAATTAAATGACATATATTAAAGAAGCCAGATGTGAACTTACTTTACCATACTGTTAATACAATTTTCATTCCAGTTGTATTTATTCAATGACTTGCCCATAATTTTTGAAATAATTATCAAATGTGCCTGGGGGTAGGAGCTTCTACAAAATATTGAATTTGCCCCTCATGGCAGGAGAACTGAAATTCTTAAGTTTCTAACTGTTTTTGGTACTTGCCCTTTTAACAGGGAAGTTCACCAATATTTTCTTATCTTCAATTCAACCTCGTTCTCTTCAGGCTTATCTGTGAACCTAAAAGTCATGTGCTTTTCTGAAACAACAGTGCCAATGAAGTTGCCGCATAAGGAAAACAACCTTCCAGAATCCTCAGTTTTAAAATTGTCCACTGCAAAGACCCCTGACAGGTCACAGTAGAAAACCCTGCTTTACTTTCCTCTTTGTCCCACATAAGTCGGGCAGGGCCCTGGTGCCTGAATTTGGGGTTGGTGTTGCCTGATTCTGCAGTTTGTCTGTAAAGCTGTGTTACTTCTCAGACATTTCCAGACCCAGGACACTGCTGTTAGAAGAAATGTAATTCACTTTAGCACACAAAAAAGCATGCTCATGGAAGGGCTGAGCACTGATGCAGGCAGCACTTTTCATCTGTAAGAAATTTGTAAGCATTAACTAATTTATTTAACTTTCCTGTATTAGAGTGTATGTTCTTCCATTTGCTGTGGGAAAACGCTTCTTTTACTAATCCAATTTTTAAGTAGATATTCTACTGAAAAAGTGCTACTACACTGCAAATGTTTTGTAGAGGGAAACAGATTCTTCAACACTGTGTAAAATCCCCTTGAAATAGATGACCTCCACTTTCATGGTGTGTAGGCCTATTTTTAAGTGATTAAGCATTGCTCTGCAAAAATATTAAATCTCTTTGAAAACAGTAGGAACTGTTATTATAATACTCCTACTAGCGTTATTACTACCACTACTGCGTGCAGTGTTCTTGATAGTTTATACGTGTTACTTGGGGTTCCCCAGAAAGGAGAGCTTGAGGGAAACCTCATGGCTGTCTCTGTAGTGGAGAGTTCTATTCAAGAGTGGGGGACTTTGGAGGAACAGTAGTGAGGCTGCGGTGAAAGGAGCAAACGCAGGGTGTGTTACTGATGTGGTCCCAAGTAGCAGGAATGGAGCTGATTGCCCGGTCCTCTGGACTGCGGAGGCTCAATACAGGCCTGCAAAGAAATGTCTGCATCTGAATTCCTTAAACTTGTGAATGTTACCTTAAATGCCAAAGTCTTTGCAGATGTGATTAGGGTTTTGAGATAGAAAGATTACCCTTGGATTTTCTGGGTAGGTCCTAAATCCAAATGTACCTGTGGTTATTAGAAAGAGGCCGAGGCAGATTTGACGCAGAGAGGAGGATAGGGCAGTGTGACCTTGAAGGCAGTGGCTGGAGTCATGTGGCCACAGGACAAGGCATATCAGCAGTTACCAGGAGCTAGAGGAGGTGAGGAAGGGACCCAGAGCCTATGGAGGGAGGAAAGCCCTTGCTGACACCTTGGTGTGGACCTGTGATTGTTAACTGCAGATGGCTGGCCTCCAGGATTGTAAGATAACACATTTCTGTGGTTTAATCCCCCACATCTGTGGCAATTTGTAACAGTAACCACAAGAAACTAATACAGGGACCATACTCTCAGAGCATGAACTGGTAGGTCTGTCTCATGATATCCTGGGTGGTGGGAGAGGAAGGAAGGGAAAAGAACTTGCCACTTTCAACCTCTGATTTGTCGATGGTTTTCATGATGAGACATTAATACCCTTTTACTTCCCCTCTAACCTCTGGACTGAGCATGGTTGGGCCCTGAGTTTTACTGGAGTGTCTAATGCTTCAGGGGAAGCAGGAAGCCCTGGGGTGGGAGGGCAGAGACCAGACAAGAAGATTTGGGAAGAGGCTGCATTGGTTGTGCCCTAGGAAGTCTGTGGTACAGAAACTGGAGTGAAACAAGAGGAGACAGTCCAGAGCAGTGTGGCCAAGTTACCGCCTGAGAGGTGGCATGAAACGGGGTCTGAAACAGTGGTCTCCTTGGTCCTCCTCCCAGCCCTGTGAGGCTGGTATGCTATGATTTCCTCAGCAAGCATGCACTCCCCAGCCTGGAACACCGTTGGCTCTAGAGCTCACTGTGGCTCAGGGCTGTGTGTCTGTCTTCAAATGTAGTAACTGAAGTCTCTGCCTTCAGCTGGGTCAAGACCTGATACCATGGAGCACTCCATGATAGTTGGCTTCAGTCTTACTTCCTGATGTACATGAAATAAGGCTCATTTTTACACATGAAATCTCCAAATATTTGAAGACAGTTTTTATTCTTTCTTCCCCCACCAGGCAAGGCGCTCCCTGTTTCCTCAACTTGGGCCTTACAAGGAGTTTGTCTTTGTGGCTGGTGGCCATGCCAGCTTCTCCTCTGGACCTGAAGCACGTGTGTCCCCCTGCCTTACAGGGATGCTCACAGAATGCACTAGAACTCCAGGTATGGTCTGCCTGGGCACACAAGAGACTTGCCTCCTTGGTGCTTATATCACGAATGTAGCTAGTTATTTTATTTAACTTAATGAATGTTATTTTTATTTAACTTAAAATTTTGTCAAGTACATAATTTTTTAAAAATTTGTTTTTTCTTTATTTTTATTGTTGAAACTATTGCAGATGCCCTCATTCCCTCCCACCCTGTTTATGCCCCTCCTCCTATCCCCCAAACCCCCTCCCTCTGGCTGTCCCCAGACTGTTGCCTGTGTCCATGGGTTATGTATATATGTTCTTTGTCTAATCCCTTCACCTTCTTTCCCCTCCCCAACTCCTCTTGACAGCTGCCAGTCTGGTCTGTGTATTATTTTTAGTGGTACCACACAGAATGTTGAGTAAAATGCCCTCTTCTTACACTGGGGTATAAATGACTATATGGAAGCATATGTTAATATTAAAGGTGCCCTAAGAGCCCCAAACAGTTCATCAATTTGTAAGTGGCATTTCCATGGGCAGAGATCAAAATGCCATCCCCTGTCATGGAATGTAGATACATATCCATAGTTTCATGCAGAACAGAGGTCAGTACCCATCAGCCATGCTCACCTGAGGAGTGTCCTCACTCAACCTGCCCTACCACTATCCTTCCACAAAACAACCCACCCACCAACCAAACCCAGTTCTGGAGCACCTTCCAGCCTGGTGGAAATATCCCTGAGTGGAAACATTTTCTCTTATCAGGCAGCACCAATCTGGGCTCTGTTTCTGGTCCAATCCAAGTCTCCAGGAACTTCTGTAAGAAGAGCCGTTCTAACGTTCAGTGTGGATGGGCGCTTTACATACATTATGTCTCATCTTCGCTGCAACTCTTCAAGGCAGATATTACAGTGTTCAGATAAAGAAATTAAGGTTCGGTTCAAAGTAACTTTCCTATCGCTGTAGGGTAGCAGACCTAATGTTCTGACTCAGGCAGCTCAGACCTTCTGTTCCACCATGTGGTAGACAAATAATTTTGAAGCTGTAGGAGAGGGAGGGGTTCTTTAGACCACTGCAGATGGACCAAACCATCTGAAGCTGAGCCTTCTGGGTCCCCTGAAGGAGCTGAGTAGCCCACAGTTGGCATGACATAGCTCAGATTCTGTAGGTTCTCCCTCTGTGATGGGGTCTTTTAATGTCATATATGTTAGGAAATGAGGCTCTGCCACATTCTGGCCCAGCCTCTACAGTTCACAAACATGGGCAGTTTGGGTTTTGGAGGGGTTTTTTTTTTGACCCATCTATTCACAGAGTGCCTTCTAGGTTTCTGGGACCAAGGCAGTATAGGGATGGAAGGACAGAGGCTCTTGCTGTTGGCCATGCAGCCTGTGAGTGGTAGGAGTTTGAACTGAAGGTCTTAAGTGTCTAGTTTGCTGAATCTGGTTTATGCTAAAGTGCCAATAGCATTTGAACTTCCTCTGGGCTCTCTACCTAGATCCAGATGTTCTCGAACCTGGGTGGTAAAATATTTAATGAAACATTATGCAACATTTAACATCTAGTTTCTCTTTTCACCTTGACCTCATTCAAGCAAATAGGCCAATGCCTACTCATTGCTTTGGGGGAAGGAAGTGACAGTGATAATAAATGAGTCTTCCCCTGGTTGTGGCAGATTCTTTAGGTTGACACCCTCAATCCCTCAATCCCCTCTTTAACTCCTTTGTAACTGGAAATTACTTGCAATGGGGGCTAGAAAGCTAAAAGCTCACCTTTCCAGACCCCCTTACAAATTGGAGTGGGCATATGCCTCCAGCACTGACCTGTAAAAGTTAGGCCATGGCCTCTTGAAGACACTTCTTTCATATCCAGCTTTTTCTTGCTCAGAAAGCATGTGATGCCCAGGGCACAGCTGCCGTTGCTGAACAGTGGATGGGCAGAAGATTGAAAGTGCCTGGTTGCATCTTTGAGCGCTGTGCCAGATTTTTTTTTGTTGTGGCCCATAATACATTTGTATTTGGTCAAGCCTCTGTTGTTGGGTTTCTGTGATATTTGGCCAAGTATAAGCCTTGCTCAGTACCTTGCTTTGATTTTCTATAGCTTTGGAACTTAGGGGACCAGAAAGGCCTTAGGGCCCAGCTAAAGACTTGAGAGAATAAGTCTGTGGGGACATTTCAGTTATGATAGTAAGGGTGTAGAGTGAGGGAGATTGGTCCCTGTTCTCTCTCTTTTTAAAAAGATTGTATTTCTTTTACTAGAGAGATTGTATTTACGTGTTTTAGAGGCAGGGCAAGGGAGGGAGAAAGAGAGGGAGAGAAATGCCAATGTGCAAGAGAAACATTGATTGATTTCCTCTCACATGTCCCCAGCCAAGGACCTGGCCCACAACCCAGGCATGTGCTCTGACCGGGAATGAACTGGCAACCTTTTGAGTTTCAGGATGATGCCCGGACCACTGAGCCACATCAGTCAGGTCTGACCTTGTTCTCGTGACACCTGGAAAGGGACCATAAAGGTGAAACAAGAGGGTGTCCAGGACAGCTTGGGCAAACTGATGCCTGAGGACCAAGTGGCTGGATTGAATAACATCTCAGGCCTTGACTGAGTAGACACATGACCTCCAGCACTGATGGCCTCTCCCCTACCAAGCCTTAGAACTGAAGATCCCCAGAACTTAGCCATGACTTAGGGGAAGGCAAGACCCCAAGACTGAGTTTCTGTCACCCTTGAAGAATAAAGCTAGGTAGAAATTATAATAAATTATAAAATTTTATTTTTTAATCTACCTGAGTTGTGGACTGAGATTTGTATTAGGATGGGTAGAAGACAGAGAAGCATTCTTTAATGAGCTGCCCTGAGGTAAGCCCTCAGGCCGGGCCTGCCTTCCACTCACAGGGCTGGGGGGTGGGGCGGAGCTGCTGGAGGTCAGTTTCCAGGATCTCAGAGCCAGCCTCTGTGACTGCTCCTTCCTTGTTCTCACAGTCTGTGAAGTGTCCCCTCAGTCCCGGGACCGGGACACTGTGCGGGAGGGTTCAGGTTGAAGATTCGGGGAGGTTGTGCAGAGGGAGGACGTTTGCCTCTCTGTGCTCATGGAGAGGTTGAACTCTGCTGTGATGGAGGGGGAGGACTGAGCATTTGGTGTTTATTTTGGAAATGATTATAATTAAGCCAAACCATTTCCTGCCTTTTTGAAAGCCCACCACTTTTCTGACTTTCTTTCAGATAAACTCAGTTCACTTGAGCAGCAGCTCAAGGTATCTCAGAATGGGCTGTCTGGCTGCGAGTACCTCCCTAGCACCTAATAACCAGGTAGTCTTGGGCTAGTCACTTCAGGTATCTCTGCGTTATTTGTAAAAGGGAACCTGCTTCACAGGATTGTGGGAGGAGGGTAAAGGCCTTGGACTGGCACACAACACATCATCCACATGTGTGTGAGGGTCACTCTGTGCATGGGCCCCAGTGACCCTGGTCAGGCTCCCTCACCAACACCATTGCTTCCTAGAAGTCAGCGGGCGCATCACTGTGAAAGAGCTATATCACCACACACAAATTGACACTTTCCTTTTGACAACAGCAATGAGCAACAAGTCTACTGCTATAGTGGGTGGCTATATTTTGCAAAATAGCCTTACTTTTTGCATTTTATTTTAGAGAGGGACATTCGCTTCAACTCATTCCCCTTGTATTTCCTTAAAAGTCTAATCACTGACCCCTACAGAAGGGAAGCTTCTGCTCCGCCCAAAGTAGGGGCTTCCCAAAAATTGTTGGAGTGTACGCAGGGTCAAACTCCCCATCAGAAAGTCAACAGTTGGAATAAACCTTTTAAAGAAAACTCTAAATTGCATCATTTATAGAGACACTTTATTTCCTTGACTCAATTCTAATAGTTTTCCCACTGATGACAATGGTTCTCCTCCTCCTCACAGTCATCACAGAGGTGGGCCCTACTCTTCCTCACACCCCCAAGGAAAGGGTTCTCAGTGTTTCACTCTATTGCTCAGAAGAGATGGATTCCAATCAGCTCCTTCCCTTCGTTCATTATGCTGAAATCATATTTCTAAGGGACAGAGATGAATGCTGTGTATGTATCTGATTACACTGCCTGTTGTTTTAAATCTGTTTTCACAGACTTTCCCCCTTGCGATAGACATTTAATGACACAACACAGTACAAGTTACATCTGTATCAGCGGTTTCCTCTATAGTATTTATGTAGCATGTGTGTGTGCAGGCCTGTGTGCATGTGCTAACTCAGTGATCCCTTGTTTTGATCAATATATATTCAACAATTGTGAAACAATGGCAGTTTAAACAACAGACAAGGTTGGATACACATTTTACTGACCAGTTAAGCAAATCACACAGTTGTGGAAAATACCAAATATATAAATTCCATTAAAATGGAAAAGTACAAGGAGACAATATTAACCAAAGGCCTTCACCCTGGATGGCAGACTCTCCATGGTCACGGGCAGTTCAGCAAGTCTCTCTTGCAGGTCATTTTCTAGTATGTTTGCTTTTTAGCAGAGTCTGAGGAACAGGACTGACTGCAAATATCTCAGTCCTTGCCCACCACTGTCATCAGAACCTTCATTAATCTTTGAGTTCCTTGCCCCCACTTTACCCAAAGAATAATGCCTTCCCTGGAATTACACAAAAATCAATGGTAGAGTTAATTGAAATTGGGATCTCTTAATGTTTTTCTCTTTTTTAAGTGATTGCTTAGTTTCTGAAATTGAGGTTTAACTCAAACGACAGCTCTAGCTGAGGGTGAGTGAATTGGTAAGGGAGAGAAAATAGAGGTAGATAATTTTCCAAGTGACTGGAAGATAGTGTTGACATTTAGGATTTTATTTCTTTTGAAGTTTTACACGGGCTTAAGGAATGTGAAGAATGACCATGGTGTTAAGGCACAGTCCACTGCTCTGCTGTCTGCTTAAAGGGCTGAACATGCATTGAAGATTGGCTTCTTCCTTTGCCTCCCAGGGGCCAGAGAGAGTAAGTGGGGGGAGGGGAACTGCAGGAGGCATTACTGACCACTAGAAGGTGGCCAGCTTCTTTATTTTAATGATTCTCCATCTTTATGATGATGGAGGTATTCATATCACAGGTAGTTGGGCATGTCATTAGCTTAGTACTAGCAGTACTTCTTATATTCAAGCAGTTTATAACATGCAAAATACACTCTACTTCCATGGATTCTCACATCAATTTTCTGAGACAAGGGGGGCTGATGTTTTCATCTCTACTTTGTAGAAGAAGAAATTGAGGCTTTAATGGGTTGGAATTTGTCCCCAAAACGACACAACCAGTGATGGGGCAAAGTATGTACAAGTTTAGGCTTTTAGGGGAAGAGATGGTGGAGAGCCAGTGCTTACTTTGATGGAGCTCCTGATGACTGGGTGGGCCAAGCTCATCTTGAGCCAGTGGGAACCCACACAGCATCCCTATGGTGCCCTTGGTTAGTGCCAGTCCAGCCACGGGGCACTGAAATGCCGAATGCTGATTCTGACTCATATTTGTAGCTTCCAAACTATTTAGACAGAGGACTCCAAAAGGCATCTGGTCAAGCTTTGCTAGGGGAGAAAACTTATCCTCTGATTCCTGAAGCCCTGAAGTCAGGGATTTGATTATGCTTATCATGATCTCAGCTTTCATGGCTCCAAATGTGATTAGTTTTCTAATTAGTTAATGTCATTACCTGTCATCAAATCCAGACAACATTGGTCTCTAAAACCTCCTGTGGCCTAGAAACCTACAACCTCATATCTTTCCACTGTTTAATAGAGTTTCTTTAATAATCCTGGCCACTCTCCTCTCATTCCTAGACCTAGGGAGATGTTTTTTTAAGGCAATTTAAAATTCTTCATTCTGCTTTCCAAAACTTTTCTTCACTTCCAACAAAGCATAAATATAATTTTTCAGCAAACCTTATACCCACCCTACTTTCCTTCGTATATATATGAGACTCTTTTGTTTTGGGCAGAACGGTCAAAATAAGAAAGAGTTTACCATAGGGAAACGGCCCGTTAAGGACCCTTTTTACTTTATATGAAACTCTGCTTGTCTTATTAATTACTTACTGCTAAATACTGGACAAATGGTTTTCTTTTTTGCTCCTATTCAGTCCTTTAACAGATATTCTCTGAGTGCTCATCGTGTGAAGATACTAGGGACCCAGCAGGGAACAGACTAGCTTAGTACTCATCTTCCATGAGCTTATGTTCTAGTAGGGGCAGGTAGACAATAAGAAATGAATGTTTAAGAGTAAAATATATAGTGCGTGGGCTTGACATTTTTCATTTGCCCCTTGGACCCCTCTCTCTCCTTTTGCACCCTGCTATGTGGAGAACCCTGGGGAGGTAAGTAAGTATAGGTGGCATCAATGTCTTCTTTGCCTTCAGGGTCTGGCTGGGTAGGGAGCCAGAAGATGAGGAGCAGGTCAGTGAAGTCAGGGTGCTGATGCCCCAGTACCTTCTGCCACCCTGAGGGTGACACAGTTACTTTCCTGTCAGTGGGAATTACCCCTCCCCAGTGCTGCTTCAAGCCTACGGGTGGTAACTGCTCAGCACAGCTTTGGTTTTCTTAACTCTAACTACACCTCTGGACAGAGACCCTTCGTTAGTCTCCCCTAGTACCGGTGTGAATGGGCCCTCTGTTCCCCACTGGGATCCCCCAGGCCGGCACAGTAGGTCAGAAGGTAATGCCAGGGAAAAATGCCATTTTTTTTCATGCCAATTTTATCACAATACTGCTTGTAGTCACCTGCATGGTTTTGGAATAAATGTCATCAGGCTTCAGGCTGCATTGCTCCCTGTGACTCAATTACTTCTTGATAAGCCATGTGATTCATTATCACTACACACCATGCAGCAAGGGCACCTCTCTTGCAGGTTCTCTGAAGGCAGCAGTTGTGTTCTGTGATGATTGGCTAACCCTCAGCACCTAATGTAGTGGGTGGGGGAGCAACAAAGAACTGCCCATTCATAGACCAGTTCATCAAGCTGCCAGCAGCCTGCAAAAAGGTGGCCCAGCACCTCAGTGTGGTCTCTGAGACTCTTCCCGTCCAGCTCTGCCGTCTGCCCTGCCAGCACTGCCCTTGCTCTGTGCTCACGGGGCCACTTGTATGTCTCCAGACCCCATTTTACTCCTCCATGATAAAGTCCATTCAGGAATCCTCTCAGAAGCCTTTGTTAGCTTCATGAGCTTGAAGAACGGGTTCTTTATCTTTTTTTCTAAAGGTTAAATTTTAATTTTTTAATTTTCCTAATTATGAAAAAATGCATGTTGACTATAGGGGACATAAAATCCAGCAGTTAAAAAAATTCATCTAACCTTCATACTTTAGCACCATGAACATTTTGGATTCAGGGAGCTTTTATCTTTGGGGGAAGCATTGTCAAGCCACCTCTGTTGACTGCCTCCTTTTTGCTTTCTAAAGAACTTCCATAGATTCTTGCACACTGGCCTGGAGTGTCAACTTAAGCCAAACCAAGTATTTTCCTTGCCTGCATTTAAGCTTACTGCTTAGGTTTGGAGTGAATCTGTGCTCTGAGCTTTGCAGCTCATGGCAGCTCCTCTTCATGGCCTGGAGTGCACCCCCATTTGTGGGTGGTTTATATACTTATCACTTTCTTTCTGGAAGACGCTGGTGGATGCCATCCCATCAAGAGGCTTTGCTCCTCTGTTTAAATTTTTTAGCCTACTCCAAGATTTCCCCCCTAGAGACTTCAGTGTGTGTTAAGTCCATGCTAGGGTTTCCTGTGCAAAAAGCCTTCAAAATATGAAGTTCCCCATTCTTTTGATGATGAGAGTGATGCAGAAAGAAACAACACATAACAGTTTTATTATGTGATGGCATTTATTAGTTAACTCCCCTCAGAAACAGCACTGAGAGATTCATGTGGATTTCAGTCATATTCCAGGGGAATTTGGCAACAAAAGCCCCTAAGTAGACACTGTTCATGTGTACATTTCTTTCTCTGTAATAAATAAATAAGGATAATAGTCTTTATTTGATAATGCACTCAAGAATCATTCAATATAAGTTTAAGTTTACAACTCTAAGTTTCTAGCAGCCTATTAAAAAGAAGAAAACACCAGTCTGGCTAAAAATTATCCTCAGGAAACCAGCCTGGAAGAACAGCGGGTGAAACATGAATGAGCTATTTAGCTTTTCTTGGAAAATGGTAACAGTCTCAGAGGAATGGAAGGCTAAGCATTCCCCAGATTTTTGTCAGGCACATGTGCCAGTCCACAAAGTGCTGGAACTCCAAACACAGAATCTGGATTGATTTCAGTTTCAGTAACTCAGGTGTTTGTGGCATGGAATACACACCACCCAGAAGGCAGCATCCTGAGTTACCAGAAGTTCCAGTGTGTAATTTTAGGTAACACTTTCAGCTTCTTCTACATAGGGATAGTAAGTTAGTCATTCAGTTCACATAAGCAGGGTTTTTTTTTTTGCTATTTAAAAAAGAAATCCTGACTCAATCAATGTTTGGGACTAATCAACTGAATTAATTTATTTTTCAGGGTCCTGTAGTTCTAGCTTCAAGCTACTGATATATCCACTTCAGTAACTCAATGGAGTGTTAGTTGAGTGGATATCATGCTATGTCACTGTGCCAGATGTTATGAGCTGTGGGAACACTACATTGTATCTACTACTTTCAGGGAGCTTGCAGTCCAGCCAATGAGACTGGACAAGTACTTATGAAACAATCAATTCAGCTGCTACACTGGGATTGTGTTGAGGACACCAAAGAGGTCTGCCCATCTATTTCCTCGCCTCACGTTAGAGCAGCAGGCACTCTGACAATTGCTTTTTGCGTGTTCTTCTTACACAGTGAGTGAAAAACTGAACACGAAAGTTTAGATGCAAAACCAGAAATGCATCTGAGTGTTTCTGTGCTTCACAGCCAACAGGAAGGATTGGTCATATTGGTGTCTCGGTGCTCACGGTGGCTGCAGTGACCACCCCCTGAGGCCCTGCCACCCCTCTCCAGCCTCCAAGAGCTCTGAAGGGTGGTAGGGATCCTAGGTGAGCGATCTTCCTCTTCCCATGAAAGACAGAGTCTCCACACAGGTTCCCCTACCCTGGGACAGGTCTTGGAAAACTGTCTACTAAGAGAGGTGTCTAGAAACATGTGGCAGATGGCCAGTTACCCCCAAATCCATTTCATTTGTTCTCTGGACATGAAGCCAATTAGCTAGAGACTACTTCTCAACCTTCCTTTCAGAACATAGACTAAAGTACTGCCTATGAAATGTGAGCAGAGTGGTATGTGCAACTTCTGTTTCCTATCCTAACTGGAAATCCCTCTTCCTAGACTTCCTGTGGGCTGGAACCTGGATGTGCTGGTAACTCCATTAAACCAAGCAGATGAGCGCCACCCCAGGAGAATAGAGGAGCAACCATAGAGGGAGAATCTGGGCCTCTTCTTCACTGTGCACAACTGGAAATCCGGCCAGCCTGGAATGTGCAACTCCAGAGTACTGTGTAAAAGAGAGGGCAATTCAATTTTGTGAGCCACTGTATTTTGGGATCTGTTTAATAGAAGAGTGGAGGTTCTTACCCTGAATAATACAGAACATTCCTGAGCTGGGAAGTAGAGCACTGATTTCAAATCAATATCTTGTATTCCTTCATTCTTTCCTACTTTTCTTCCTTCCACACATTAAAAAAAATCCTCACCCAAGGATATGCTTATTGATTGTTAGGGGGAGAGGAAGGGAAGGAGGGAGGGACAAAGAGAGAGAAACATGAATGTGAAAGACAAACATTGATCCATTGCCTCCGGTATGCACCCCGACAGGGATCGAACCCACAACCTAAGCATGTGTCCCGACTGGTGATTGAACCCACAACCTTTTGGTGTATGGGATGACACTCCAACCAACTGAGCCACATGGCCAGGGTCTTCTACACATTTTTATTGAGCACCAGCTCTAAGCATTGTGCAAATTGCCAGTGACAGTAAACCAAAGAGCCATGTCCCCATCCTCCTGAAGCCTATATTCTAGTAGGGGAGAGAGACTAAAGCAAGTAGATAGATGTAATTAAAATACCTACAGACCAGAGTATGTGTTGTGAAGGCCATAAACTTGGGGCTGAAATAGAAATAGATGGGCCAGAGAAAGCTACTTTAGGTAGAGGTTAGGGGAAGGAGAAGCCTCTATGTGAAGGTGGTGTTTCAGCTGAGCTCTTAAGGAAGACACGGAGCCAGGTGTGCATAGATTGGGGCATCCATTCTGAGCAGAGGGGAGCATGTGCAAAGGCCCTGGGACAAGGAAGAACTTCCTGAGCACAACGAATTGAAGATAAGAATGAAGAGCAAAGGGAGGCACGACAGGAAACTGGCAATGTAGGTGGGAGGCTGGTCTTGGCTTTTTACTCTCAGTACACTAGGAACCTATTGAAGATTAACAAGGAGTGTGTGTGTGTATAATTCACTTGATTATTGTTTAATATCACTTTTATTGCTTTATGGAGAAATAACTGTGAAAAGCTAACAATTCCTACAGTTTTCACAGACTATAGTATTCCTGGTAATGGAGGTTGGGAAAGGGTATTAAAAAGTCACAGAAGAATTTCTTTAATCACATAATATTTGAATTCAGTTAAAAATAATAAGTGTAAGTCAGTAGTTTTAAGAGTTAAGTTGGAAGAGGGTTTCTTAGGTACCATACTGTCCAGTTCCAAGCAGGTTGGGAAATGCTGGTTTAGAGTTAGCAGTGACATCATCCAGTCAACATTTGCAGTTTTGGATTGCTGAGAAGGGGTCTCCCCAGACACACAGAGCACTGCCATTTCTGTGGGCTGTGAGAGTTGTAACAGGGTTTGGGCAAGCCTCTAAGGAGCCTGGCCTTTGGAATTTCTAATTCTGGTTTAGAGATAGTGAAGAAGGAAATGGAAATATTTTAATTTATAAAACTTCCCAGACCATTAAGGCAACCTATTATTTTATAAAGCAAATGAGGTCCATATTTAAGAGCCACACTTTCCTTCATATATTAATTTTCATAAGTGAGATTTTGTGTCTTACAGAGCAATATCCTGACTCCTTTTGAAGTAATTATTAAGAAGCAAGTTATTTCAGGATGGAAACAATACAGTTTTCAGACTTACAGATGTCAATGTAGTTATTATTGGGCTTTCTGTCTAACGTTTTATTTTCCCTCAGCTTTATTGAGATGTAATTCACATATAACACTGTGAAAATTTAGATGTGTGATGTGTGAACTTGATACACATACATTACAAATTTCTGAGGTTTTTAACACTGTTTTCAGAAATAGGAAATTTCTCTTTCTCTGTTTTTTTTTTAACAGAGAAGAAGAAATATAGGGGTTTGAAATAGTCTGAGTTGGGTGTATTGTTAGACTCTCTTTTGTTGGGTTAGTTTTTTGCATATCTAAGAAATCTAGCAAGGAGTCCAAGTTTCAGCTTTTGCATGTCAGGAATGGTTAGTGTGCCCCAGTCTTGCCTTACAGACAGGCTGAGGATGAAAATCTGCCTTTTTCTTTTCTTCTCCCTGCCCCTCCTGCCCATCTCTCACCCCAAAGGTTGTGTCTCACCCCAAAGGGTTCCCTGGGAATCAGGGCATGCTTGACTGGCCCTGGAGAATGGCCGCCCATCAGCACAGCTGCTCCCTGGAATCAGCCTGGGAGCCAGGCTCTCCCCTGGGCAGGAGGAGGGAAGAGGGGAGAGTGGGGTCCCCACGGCTGGATTTCCTGTGGTTTCCTTGTGTGTGCTTTTTTACTCTGCTCCGAAAAAGAGCGCCTGGAAGAGGCCTGGGGAGTCCCATCAAAGGTACTGGCCTACAGCCAAAGCCTGACTTTTCCCGGTCGTGGCCATGGGAACTCCACGTTCTGGGTCTCCATTTCTGTCCTGTTGAAACTGACAGGGAAGGTTAATGAGATTTAAAATGGCCAAATACTACAGCTTCTGAAAAGGAGGAAGCCAGAGATGTGCTGTTCACTGCTGAAATACTGGCAAGGCCATTTCAACTGGGGGCATTTTATTGAGCTCTTTTCTAGAAAAACTTGGCTATTTTTAGTAGACCATTCTGAATAGCATGTGATCAGGGCTAGTCTTAGGAGTGGCCTAAGACTAGGTAAAGTGCCTGCTGAGTCAATGGATGAATGAATGAATGTCCTATTTTATTTTGCTTCTGATTTTTTACCAGCTTGGTCCAATATTTGCCCCCTTTCCCAATATATGGTGATTAATATTTCCTGGGATAGGTCTTTTTAGTCAGAAAAAAAGTCTGGCTTATGATAAAATGTGGTAAAATGAAGCAACAGTGGAGTACAAAACCTAAGCCCTCTATCAAGCTAAAAGATGAAATATCTCTTTGGTTGGAGGTTTTCTGAATAAAATATTGCTGAGAAAAGTGGAGAAGATGGAAATGTTTGTGCATGTGTGTTTGTGTGTGTGCACGTGTGTTTATGCATATTTTAAAATGTTATATAAGCAGAAGGAATTTAGGTGAATCTATAAAATCACCACAATTTATGACAGTTTAAAAGGCAAGTTCTTTTTAAGGGAAAACTTCTAATTTCTCACATACAAGTATGGGAATGCCATGGTAAATCCTTCTCTTACTGACAAGACCCCTGAAAAGAGGTATGAAAAAGAGTTACTGTTCCCTTCCCATTCATGTCTCTTGAAAGCCTGTGGCTGTGAAACTGCCCTGGAACACACAGCCCTGGGTTTCAAAGCTGCCCAGATGACTTTTCAGAAATGATCTATTGTGATGCTTTGTTTTGTCCGGGTTGCCCTCGTTTTGTTCTGCTGGGGCTGTATCACCCTTCTCCCACTGCCATTAATCCACCCTGTCTACTCCTTCCCATTCAGAGGCACATTTTACCCTCTGCCCAGCAAAGGGAGCCTGGAATAAAATGGCTGATAGGCTCATCATTGCTACAGATAGGGGGACCAGGGAGAAAACAGGAGAGGGACGAGGAGTGCTGCGTGCACAGCCTCACCTGGGTGGTGGGCACTTGGGAAGAAAAGAACAAGGAGTGGGGAGGGAGGGGAGCAAGCAATGCGAATAGGCTTTATCCTTTGTTGGGAGCCAGGGAAAGTTGGAAAGAAACCCTTTCTTACACTTTAGCAGTCTGGCTGAGCTGCTCCGTGTGGCACTGGGATCGGCAGCTTGTGTCGCCTGCAGATGAGCCCTCCCTTATTTTTCAGTTTTGACTCTATTCACTTCCTCCACTTGGACATCTAGGCTCCTTGTGATTTAAGGGTGGTTGGCTGGGATTAAGTGGCAAAAGGTCAGTGAGTTGTAAAAACAGAAAATTAAATCCAAAATCTGTTGTTTGGTTAGTAACTCAAATTTGGCTTGCATTCTTATGTTCTCTCGGAAATCTCATTATGTTCAGTTATATTTTAAATGGGGAAGATGGTCCTTTCTCTCTCCACTCTTTTTTATGCATCACTCAATTTTAACAGTGAAAGGAGACTGTCCAGAAGTCCCAAAAGGTCCTGTGATATGCTGGGTTATAGAGTACTAACAAACATTTCCCAAATAGTAGCAGCTTGATATTCTCGCCTGTTGTTCTCACTACACACCCAGTGGGGACAGTAGGGCCTCTGTCATCATGATTGGTCAGAAACCCAGGGCAGGAGAGGGTTGCTTTCTACCGTGCATTCATGTCTGAGTGGGCAGAGGAAGGTCCCTCTGAAGGCTCTCACACTGGCAATAAAATATCTGGACCATGTGATGATTCCCCTACAAACTAGTCAGTCCAATGGCTGTGCCTGACTCTGGTGTCCAGGAGGAAAAGAAGACTCAGACATCTGCCAGGAAATATTCTGCACATGTTCTCAGGGAGAAGCTGAGGGCTGCACACACATACATGCATACATACATGCACACAAACATGTATACATGCATACTGACACACAAGCAGGGCAGCAAAATGTTTGGAACTGAATAATAAAAGTCAGGAATTAAATATGTTGAGCAC
The DNA here is from genome assembly GCF_022682495.2 of Desmodus rotundus. NCBI lineage: Eukaryota > Metazoa > Chordata > Mammalia > Chiroptera > Phyllostomidae > Desmodus > Desmodus rotundus. The sequence goes on along the minus strand of NC_071391.1, from coordinate 97,798,786 downwards.
AGTATGATTAGTTCTAGCCCCCATTCTCATTCGAGCTGTGTGTATGGCTTTAGGCAAATTACCTAACTTTCGGGGCCTCCATTTCATCATCAATAAAGTGAGTCAATGGGTCTAGATTGGTTCTTCTCAAAACTGAGTGGAATTTAGATCACTGAGAGGACTTTTAAAAACATTAATTGCAGGCTCTTACCACCAGAGATGCAGCAGGCTTGGGGTTAGGCCCACAGCTTTGCATTTCTAACAAGTCCTCAGGTGATGCTGATGCTGCTGGTCCAGGGATCACAATGTTGCCAATCAAGCTGTTGGGGAGGGGACCAGATACTGTTACCAAAACAAACCCCCTCCTTATACTATGGTTCTTCTGGTCCACCTCCAGGTGTTAGGAATTGTGGCTTTCAATGCTAGAGTTTGGTGAAGAGGAAGTGAACTATTTATTCAAAAGTTATACAGGTTTAGAATAATGGCGGAATGTTGCCATTAATTTTCAAAGTCTCTAAAACACCCACAAACACACACACAGTCCTGCCTCCCTTTGCTAAACAAGGCCAGTCAGGGGTACCGCATCTCAGGAAAAGAAATAGAAGTCGGTAGCTCAGCTGGACTCCCAGTTCCTCCCAGTAAACTGTGCTCAGCTGGGCAGGTTTCCTTCAGTCCTTAGCACCATCAGCTGTGTAGCCCGTGGTCTTCGGTTCTTGATTCAAAGCCATGTGGCACTTCTTCATGGCCTGCCAGTGAGAGTCCTTTCACCTCTTTTCTTCTGGCATGGTCTCGCATTGTCCCCGCATTGTCTCCCTTCCCTGGTGGCGGCCGAACTTTAATTTAAATCTCAGCCTGGAACATCCTCCATAACCCCATTTCTGACTCCTCCCACAATTGGCTACACCCGCCAGCACTCCCGAATTTTTCTGCTTGCCTTGGCTGCCATAGTTAGTCCGGGCAGGCATGGCCTCCTGGCCTGGAGCAAACCATCTCCAAGCTCTAGCACAGGCGCTGTCACCTAGGGAACTGCCTTCCAGTTACATCATGGGTTAAAGTCATACACATCTCCCTGGCTCCACACAGGCTAGGAAACTAGTTTGCTGTTATTGATATGCAAAAATAACTCTGCTGCTTTGCCCAGTCCCCAAGCTAGTCTTATGGGGAGCTCTGGGGTCTCTCAACCTACACCCCCTTACACTTTGAGATGGTCTTCAGATGAACTCTAGAGTCTGATGCAGCCAGCAAAGTCAATCTCTCCTATAGGGGATGAGGTGCGATTAGTTGATAGGTTGAATAATAGCTAAAGTTTTCATGTTGAAATGTGACTGGAAAATGATTCACCAGAGTGTCACCAACCAACCCTTCACTTTTTTTGACAGCATATTTGCACATTGGGTTGACACATATAGTTTAAAGATGTATCTCAATTACAAGATGTGGTCCAGATAGCTGCCCTTGTGGGGACAGAGGCAGCCAATAAACTCTGAGCAATTACTTGAAATTAGACTTGTCAAATTTGTTTAGGGTGACCAGGCAAGTACATACATTGACCTAATGTCACTTTTCCTGGAGAGACATTGTAATGATTTTGTATATCAGTCAAACTATTCAAATAGTAAGACTGCCTTCATGCCTTAATCACCATTCTAGTCAGATGTCATTTCTAGAAGCCCTTGGGGGATTTGCATCCCTTAATTATTCTTCAATACCCAAACCAAGCATTCTTTAATTGGTGTAAATTGAACGTGTTCAATGCAAACAAGGACAGGGCACATTGATCAATGATTCTGTGCATGCCTGTTGGAAAGTCTTTGCTATGAGATCGAGTAACAAACCCTTAATTCCATTTGCTTCAGTGGAAACACTAGCTCATGAAGATGACAAATACTGTTTCTACTTAAGTCATCACAGTTGGGAAGCATGGACTAAGTTAATAAGTTGTGATTCCAAAATATCAGCTCTTAGTGAAAGGGTTAACAGAATCCGTCATAAGGTATAAAAGTGTCAAATCACTTATACTCTACAACTGAAACTACTATAACCAATGAAATATTGTATACCAACTATAGTTAAAATCCATCATAAAGATACTCTGTTCCAATGTCTGAAAACACATTCAGGAGCTTTTTATGAGAACTCAACTAGATATATAAATGTCTGATCACTACATTGTACACTTGAAACTAACATAATATTGTATGTCAACTGTAATTGAAAAATTAAAAAATATTAAAAAGGGAGAACTCAACTGGAAACAAAGTATTTCTATCCTCTGGAGATTTGATGTCTGTCTCTCTCTATTTCTTAATTAGAAATAATACAAAATTCTGGTTAATTTGCAAAGCCATTCCTTTTCATGATTTTTTGTTGTTGTTGTTCCTGATAGGGTGTGATCCATTTAATCATAGATGCAAGCTGTGGTCATGTAACATGAAACAGGTGTTCCCTTATCCTTTTAATGTTATTGAAATACTCAAGACACAGTTCTTAGGGAGCCCAGGAAAAGTCCTTCTCATAAATATGTCATGCTCACTTTTCACTCTTTGTCAGCTCTTTCAAATTGATTATTTATTACTAGGTTGGAAAGAAAAGGAGGCAGTAGGCCTATGACACACCCCTGGCCCAGACCTAACAGTCTCCAGCTCTCTCTGCTCAGAAAACTCTTCTTTGATGCTACCAGGTGTAGGGGCTATGCATGTTCATTTTTAAAAAAATATTTTATTTATTTATTTTTAGAGGGGAAGGTAAGGGAAGGAGAGAGGGGAAGGGGAGGCAAGAGGGAGAGTAACATCAGTGTGTGGTTGCCTCTTGTGCAACCCCTGCTGGGAACTGGCCTGCAACCCAGGCATGTGCCCTGACTGGGAATTGAACCCCAATCATTGGTTCAAAGGCCCATGCCCAATCCATTGAGCTACACCAGCCAGGGCTATGTATGTTCATTTTTAATCTCTCTGGTTTTTGAGAAAATGGGCTGGTTCTTGGGGTGGGGGAACTTTCAAGTTGTCTTCAGTTTGAGTTTTAGAGCAGTCCAGGGCAGAACACTTAAAATGAGAGGAGTGAGGGAGCTGTCAGCTTCCTTGACAATCTTTGTTTACTAGCTTGGATTTAAAGGGCAACTTTTGGTGAGGTAGTTCATTTGGGTAGCCTGTCTCCACAGAGGGTGCTATAATGTATGTACATCCTAATAGAGTATATTGCTTAATTTTCAGTGATCTGGTCAAGGGTTTTGAGGACCTTGGGGTAAACTTTATGAAGACTTTGGGGATGTCTTGGATGCAGGGGTTACTTACTTCAGAAACAGCTGGACAAATGCAGACAGGCTGACACCCCATGGCCACCTTCCTGTACCACCTCAGTAGGTCTCACAAACTGGAATATCACCCTTAAAATAAAAGCACATTCATGTTGGGAAGACAAAGCCAATTGGCATTTCTCTCCATGGATAAACTTTGAGAGTCTAAAAGGGAAGACTTGAAAGTGGGCTGCATAAATGGTCTGCCCCGGAACATTTTTGAGGGACCCCTCAGAATCTGCAGTGGTGTGGCTGCCCATCCTCCATGTTTCATTTCTGTCACCTTCTCATTCATGGACACTTTAACTGGCTTTCCTCAGCCCTGTAATGGGCACATTGAACTTGAGAGTAAATTTCTTGATTCCAGTCCTTGCTGTTTTCCTTTGAAATCATGTTACCTCTCTGGGTTTTGCTTTCATCATCTGCAAAATGAGGCAGTAGAATTAGGTGGATTCTCGGATCCCTTTGAAATCTAATAGGTGAGGAGTTATTTTCTCCAATGCCAACTCTCATGAAAGTCAAGGGAAAGGAACCCAAATTATATTTCTTTGGGGCCCATAGTCTGATTCTCATTCATAGAAATGAGTATCTAAATCAGCACTTCCCAAACTTAAATATACATTCAAATGGCCTGGAATCATGTGAAATGGAAGATTCTAGAATTGTGAAGATAAAGATTCTGGTTCAGTGAGTCCAGGGTGGGGGCTGAGATCCAGCTTTTTTGACAGCTCCCAGGTGATGCAGCAAGGCTTTGAGTGATAAGGCCTCAGAAAATGGGCTCTGCACTGGACCCGTGGCTCAGAGTGCACAGTTACACTGTGTTTGAGTAAATGAACACTGGGGGAGGGGCATTCAGAGGGAAGGATAAGCTGTGGACTACTGATCCTTGGGTCATATCTCATCATCACCATCTCTCGTTTTTACTCCCGGCTGGATGGAAAGGCTCCACCACAAATAAGGCCCTTTGCCCCACTGGGCCCTGTGTTATCCTGGGATCAGGAGGATGTCAGAAACTCCTGACATCTGGTGGGAGAAGCGGGTGCCTCTGCCCCCTTAGTCCTGGCTCTTGACTCATCACTGAAGACCATGGCTCTCAAGGACATACTCTTACATACTTTTTTTCCCCTGTTGGTTTCTCTTTGCTATCCATTTCAACCATTGCAAATCAATCATTCAGTGGCAGTGAAGGTTTTCCACAGCATGACTGTGGCTCCAAATATCAACATTTTATGGAAGGAGTACTGGTCTGGCTGGCAAACTATATGGGTATAATTCTGGCTGGTCCCCTGACCATGGCAGTGAATGACAGCCTATCAAATGCTCTGAGCTCTTAAATAGGAAGTGCTTTTCCAGCTTAACTGTTCAAAGAAGACAAAGTTTGTGAAGATCCTGCGGAAGTGGCAACTTGTAGGATGAACATGAATTTGAATTTGTATTTTGCTGCACTAGGGATGGCCCTCTCTGGTAGCCAGAGTTCACACCTTATGCTTCTCTTGTCACTCCAGGACCCTAGGTATGAACATAGAGCAGCTCCTTTCTCTCTCTTTTTCTCTTCTCTCTCTCACACACAAACTCACACACATGCACATGCACATGCACACACAAATGTTTGCTTTTTACATGTAATCTATTTTTAGTGCAGAGTGTTCCCAACTCTACTAATAAGAATAAACTTGGGACCTTGTTAGGCTTCATGATTATTAGGCCTCTTTCCTCAATCAGCAGGTGTGGGATTGGTATTGGGGTCACTCCTCCTGCTCCATTCTCCTTCTCTCTGTTTTTTAAAAGAGCTTCAATTCATTCATATATTGAGGGACATTTAGGACACAGTGTTTAGTGCAGGGTTCCCCACTGGGCTGCCCTTTGGATTACCTGGGAAGCTTTCGCAAGTGCCCATGTCAAGGCTACACCCCAGATTAGAAAGTCCAGAGAGAGGACTGGGCATTAGTATTGTATAGTGTTCCCCATGGGCATTCCTATGCACAGTGAGGATAAGAACCTCTGGTGTGATCGCCACTGACTTGTCTAGCCTGGGGAAGAAGTCAGGAAGCCCATAACCTTCTCCGTAGGCCAGTGATTCTGTAACGTGAGCACACATTAGAATTATCCAGTTACGTTTTAAAAATCCTGATGCCTAGGTCACACTTCATACTGATTAAGACAGACTTTCTTGGAATGGGAGCTGGCATCAGGATTTTTAAAAGGTCCCAGGTGATCCCAATGTGTAGCCCAGATTCTACTTGAGTGCAAGTTTTAATGATTCTACTTGAGCGCAGTTCTGGTTGTTTTTTTGTTTTTAAATTAGTTGTTATCCTTCTTTTGGTTGTACGAGAAAGCGTGTGTCTACCTATGCCTCCATGTTGGCCAGATGTTGCCCAGATCACATTTTTGAATGTAAATACCTTTTGGCCCAGCATCCTGACACATTGGACATTTAGCAAGTGGAAAACTAACATAAAGATGTACCTTGTGGATCCCATGAGTGAAAGCTGGCACCATAAATAACAGAAACAGAAAAGAGAAGGTGTTCTTTGCAGCAGTGAAAAGTTGGAAACCATCTCAATGCTCATCAGTATTTTTTTTAAAAGAACAATTTATCAAGGTTGTATTGATATGTATAATCTGTACATATTTAATGTGTACAACTCGATGAGTTGGGAGAGATAAATATGCACCCATGAAACCTTACCAATGTCAAGGCCATCAACATATCCATTAACTCTCAAAGTTTCCTACTATCCCTCTATTATTATTATTTTTTAGCACATTTTAAATATATAATACATAATTGTTAGCTAAAGACTTTATGCTGGACATTAGATCTCCAGAACTTACATAACTGAAACTTTGTATCCTTTGACCATTGTCTCTCTACCTCTCCCTTCCAGCAGGATTTGACAAAATAAGTTGTGATATAGCTATATAATGGATTTCTAAGAAACCATTATAAATGAGGAAGATTTTATAACATGGATATAGATTCTAAGTTCTTTACCAACCTTGTAGTTATGTTTGCCTTCCTGAGAGCATTAAGGTGTGAAATAATGCACCCAGTAGTCTACCTCATGAAAATGATGGCTATGACATACTTTAAAATTTTTTACTTATTTTTTTTACTTCTTAGACACATTCTATTTAATATTATAGCAGTTAAAACTTGAAACATGTAAATCCATGTTTTAGAACCATGGACTTCAGTTTGTGAATGTATATGCATATACATGTGTGCATGCTTGTGTGCATGTGTGTGCATGCACGTGTGTTTGTGAGTCTGTTCATTGTGTGCACGAGGGCATGTGTGCCTGTGAGTGTGAGGTCCCTGGAGAGTCTCACATCCAGCTGAGGATGCTACCACACCCTATCCACCTAGAGAATTTGTTGCTTTTTTTAGAACAGATTCAGGGGAATTAAAAAATCAAGTAAGACATAAACTCTGTCTCCCTGAGAATAAAACCTTTCCACCTGTAGGGACTCCTTTATCTTCTGAATGGAACAGCATAGGATGTTAATGCCAACGAAAAGCACAGATATGTCTGATAAAATTTGCCATTTGACCACACACTCTACAATCCTTATTCAGGACTCTGGAAATTCTTCCCTTCTCTTTTCTTGTTTTTCTGGAGCCTGTTCACCTCTTCTGTTCCTTTGAAATTACTTCCATCTGGTAGCTGTGCCCATCTGCCCACCCCACTCTCCACTTTATCTCCCTGCTTCTTCTGTCCTGTTGGTCTGGTACAAAAGGGAACAGGCATCTGCAGATGCGTGGTGCTGTTGGTCCTCCTTAAAGACACAAGAGTTTATTAAAGTACCGCTTGCCCAAGAGCAGTGATCATCAAACTCTAAGAGCAGTAATCACCAAGATTTTTTGATTGCTCACCCTACGACTAAAATATTTTGAGCACAAATTCTTAATATACACTTATTGATTGATTGGTTGATTAATACTATTGCACTGATAGATTATATACATTATAAAATATATATAAAGGTGAAAATTTAAAAAATAATGAGATATTAAAAGTATATAGATGTTGTAATATTCTCTCCCCACATCTTATGGGGGCCCTTTTTTGACCAGTAGTCCAAAGATGGATAAAGCTTTTTAAGTCTCACTATGTAAGCCTCAAGGGCACTAAAATCTCTTGGGCCCCGCCCCCCCCCCCAAGGGCAAGGCTTCCTTCCATAGTGGTCTTCCTGGGCCAAGCTGCCCACTGGGCTTCTGTGAACCTCAAGACATAATGTGCTGCAACAAATGACCTGCATGATTTTTTTCTTCTGCAGTTTACTGAATGCCTTTCCCTCACTTGAGGGCCTCACTGATGCTCTTTGAGTTACACTTGTGTTCCCTGTTAGTGTGCTTTCTGTTTCTCAGTTAGGACTCATAACTGGCCAACCACGTCTTAAACTGTGCAGGCAGTTCCAGCCCCTCTCTTCTGTCTATAGGCAGAGCTCCCATTTGCTTCCTCATCCATCTTGAACTTGGATGTCTTTACTTATCATTACACAAACACTGGCTTGTTTTAACTGTCAAGGGTCTTAGAGAATTGGTCCAGGGTCTCAAGAAGTTTATCAAAAAATAAAAGATACAGAAAAGTAAGGATGCAGAGACATACAACACAGCCATAGCCCCTGTGTGACAGAAGAGAGCACAACTGATGTTTGCCTCTAAGGTACAAGTCTTGCGGGACCAGAGTTTTCCCTGACACTCCTTTCTCCTCAGCACATACAGTAGTGCCTGGCATAGAGGAAGGGCTTGTTGAATGGGTGAATGGCACAAATTTTGCTTTGGATTGGTATCAATTTTGAGATATCTTTCATTGCTTGCTTTGTTTGGGGTCTGAAAAAACACTTTAATTCACAGTCAGGCTGTTTATCTTTCAAACCTGGAGAAGTGATGCAGAAATGCCAAAGCTCAGCTTTCCAGTATAATCACATCGATTTATTCAAATGGAACACTAGGACAAGTCTCCTGTCTTCTCTAAAATTTCCTCTGTCTGGTGCCCTTGGAGCCTTGTTGTTCCCCAACGGGAGGCTTGCTTCTTCCTGGGACTTGAGTCCATCATTTTGCTTTGTTCTAATATCTCTGGACACATACTTCCTGCTGGCTTTCCTCCTGTGCTTCAAAATATCTTAGTTTGCCCTGGCTGGTGTAGCTCGGTGAATTGAGCGTGGGCCTTCGAACCAAAGGGTTGGCAGTTCGATTCCCAGTGAGGGCACATGCCTGGGATGCAAGCCAGGTTCCCAGTAGGGACTGTATGAGAGGCAACCACACATTGATGCTTCTCTCCCTCTCCTTCTCCCTCCCTTCCCTTCTCTCTAAAAATAAAAAATAAAATTTAAAAAGAAAAGACCTCCCCCCCCAGATCTCTTAGTTCTTCCTTACCCTGCCCCCACCTCACCCTCCAAGTGGCTTCCTCCAAGTGGCTTCCTCTGGACTCTCTTTCCATTGTAACACTCCCTCTTTCTAAAGAAAATTAAAATTTAAACAATTTTTTATTGTAGGGAAAAGCAAAAAATTTACCATATTAACTGCTTTTAATTGTATGGTTAATTAGGATTAAGAATATTCACATTGTTGTGAAACAGACCTCTAGAACTTGCCAGTCTGAAACTACACCCATTCAACAACTTCACTTTTCTTCCTCGCCCCAGCGCCTTGTAACCCAGCACAATTCTACTTTCTGTTTTTATGAATTGGATTATTTTAGATAACTCATACAAGTGTAATCATACAGTAATTGTATTTTTGTGACTAGCATCTTTCACTTAATGTAGTGTACTCAAGGTTCATCTATGTTGTAGCATGTGAAGGATTTCCTTTCTTTTAAGGTGCATAATATTTCATTGTACGTATAGGTCCTATTTTCTTTATCCATTCTTCTTCTGATGGACATTTGGATTTCTTTTACTTCCTGGCTATTGTGAAAATGCTTCTATGAACATATACACACACACACATACACACATATACACACACATATTCATATTCTTTGAAGCCCTGCTTTAGATTCTTTTGAATATATACTTAGAGGTGGCATTGCTGGATCATATGCTAGTTCTATTTTTATTTTTTTAAAAACTGCCATACTGTTTTCCATAACAGTTGGACCATTTTATAATTCTACCAAGAGTGCACAAGGGTTCCTTGCCAATACTTATAACTTTCTACTTTTGATACCGACCAACTTAGTGGATGTAAAAAAATATAATGGGACATCTCATTGTATTTTTATTTTTTAAAGAGCCTCTATACAGTTTTCCATAGTGGTTGCACCATTTTATAGTATAGTCCTACCAATGGAGCACAAGGGTTTCAATTTCTTCATATTCTGACCAACGCTTGCTAATTTCTGTTTAAAATTTTTTATAGTACCCATCCTAAGGAGCATTAGGTGATATTTCATTGTCTTTTCTAATTAAATTTATTGGGGTAATATTAGTTAATAACATTATATAATTTTCAGGAGTATACAACATTATAATTCAACATCTTTGTATTCTATAGTGTGCTCACCATCTGAAGTTTAGTTTTCTTTTGTTACAATAAATTTGACTCTTTCCCCATTTTGCTTTCTTTTCACCCCTTTTTCCTTCTTGTAACTACCACTCTGTTGTTTGTATCTATGAATTGGTTTTTGTTTGTTACTTTTTTATTTGTATTCCACATGTGAATGAAATCATGTTTTTTGTTCTTTTCTGTCTGACTTATTTCACTTAGCATAATATGCTCAAGATTCATCCATGTTGTCATAAATGGCAATATTTCATCTTTTGTATGGATGAGTAGTATTGCATTGTGTGTGTTTACCACACCTTTGTCCAATCATTCATCAAAGGACACTTAGGTTGTTTTTATGTCTTGGTTATTGTAAATAATGCTGCAATAGACATAGGGGCACATATACCTTCACTAATAAATGTTTTCATGTTTTTCAGGTAAATACCCAGAAGGGGAATTGCTGGATCATATGGTACTTCTTAACTTTTTGAGCAACCCTATACTGTTTTTCATAGTGGCTGCACTAATTTACATTCCTACCAACAGTGCACAAGTGTGCCCTTTCCTCCATATCATCTCCATAACTTGTTCCTTCTTTTTGTGTTGATAATAGCCATTGTAACAGGTATGAGATGATTTCTCATTGTGGTTTTGATTTGAATTTTCCCAATAACTAGTGATTTTGAACATCTTTTCATATGTCTGTTGGCCATTTGTATGTTTTCCTTGTAAAATCATCTATTCAGGTCCTCTGCTAGTTTTTTAATTTAATTCTTTTTGGTTGTTGTTAAGTTGTATAAGGTTTTTATATTATTTGGTTATTAGAGTTGTGATTCACATTTCTGTAATGATTTTCAGTGTTGAGCATATTTTCATATTTGCCATTTGCATATCTTCTTTGAAGAAATGCTTATTCAAATTCTTTGCCCATTTTTATTTGGGTTATTTTTGTTGTTTTTGCCTTGTAGGAGTTCTTTATGTATTCTGGATATTAACCCCTTATTAGATATATGATTTACAAATATTTTCCCATTCTGTAGTTTGGCTTGTCCCTCTGTTGACTGTTTCCTTTGATGCTCAGAACTTTTAAAGTTTGATGTAGTTCCATTTGTCTATTTTTTGCTTTTGTTATCTGTACTTTTGGTGTCATATCTAAGAAATCATCGCCAAATCCATCATCATAAGGCTTTTCCTCATGGTTTCTTCTAGAAGTTTTATAGTTTGGGGGCTTACATTTAGGTCTTTAATCCTTCCCTAGTTAATTTTTGCATATGTTGTAAAATAAGGGTCTAGTCACTATTTTGCATATAGATATCTAGTTTTCTCATCATCATTTGTTGAAGAAACTGTCCTATCTCCACTGAGTGGTTTTGACATCCTTTTTGAAGATCATATTACCATATACATGAGAGTTTATTTTTGGACTCTCTAATATGTCTCTCTTTAGGTCAGTACCATACTGTTTTGATCACTGTAGCTTTGCAACATGTTTTAAAATCAGGAACTGTGAATCCTCAATCTTTGTTCCTGTTTTCTTTCTTTCTTTTCTTTTTTTAAAAGTAGTTCTGGAGCTGGTCCGCCCCGCGGAGCCCCGGGGTCCCGCGGCCTGGGCGCCCGCAGCTCCCAGCTCGGTGCCTGCAGCCTGTAGAGAGCTCCAGGTATTATTGTATCACCTGTGGGAAAAGGAGGAAGAAAAAAAAGGAAAGAAGGAAAAAGAAGTAGAAAAGGAAAGGACAGAAGGAAGGAAGAAGGGATAAAGAAAGATCGGAGGAAAGAGAAGAAGGAATTGTAACAAAAATTAAAAGAAAAAATAAAAGAAGGCAGGAAGAAGGAATAAAAAGGTGAGACAACAAAACCTGGAGTGCTGAAAAGACTAGAGTTAGACCGTGTTAAACACATAAACGTCAGCTCAAGACCAGTGAGCACAGGAGAGTAAGGAGACAGCACCACCGAATCCCGTTGGCATTCTACCATAGAAGTTCATATCATAAATCCAGGGAGTCAGAACAAAGCAATTTAAGACCCAGAGGCCAACAAGAAGAACCTCACAAACAATGGGAAGACAAAGAAACAATTCCCAAATGAAAGGAAAGGAGGAAGTCTCAGAAAGAATACTAACCGAAAAAGAGGCAAGTCAACTATCAGATACTGAGTTCAAAGCAATGGTCATCAGGAAGCTCACTGAGCTCTCTGAGCTCAAAGAGAACTACCAGAAACTACAAGGAAACTACAATGAACTCACTGCAAACTATATCAACATGAAAAAGGAAATAGAAAATATCAACAAGAGCCAAGCGGAAATGAAGAATACAATTTCTGAATTGAAGAACACAGTAGAAGGAATTAAAAGCAGACTTGATGAAGCAGAGGATCGGATCAGCGAGCTGGAGGATAAAGTAGAAAAAAACACCCAGAAGGAGCAAGAAAAGGAAAAGAGGCTCAGAAAGAATGAAGAGGCAATAAGGGAAATGCAGGACAACATGAAACGTAACAATATCCGTATAATAGGAATACCAGAAGGAGAAGAAGAAGAGCAAGGGATAGAAAACCTGTTTGAAAAAGTAATGATGGAAAATTTCCCTAATCTGAGGAGAGAAAAAGTCACCCAAATCCAGGAAACACAGAGAGTCCCAAGCAAGAGGAACCCAAAGAGACCCACTGCAAGACACATCATAATTAAAATGGCAAATTTCCAAGACAAAGAGAGGATCTTAAAGGCAGCAAGGGAGAAAAAGGAAGTAACATACAAGGGAGCCCCAATAAGGTTAGCAACTGACTTCTCAATGGAAACGCTCCAAGCCAGAAGAGAATGGCAAAAAATATTCCAAGTACTGAGAACCAGAGGCCTGCAACCAAGACTACTTTACCCAGCAAGGCTCTCAATCAAGATAGAAGACCAAATAAAGAGTTTCCCAGACAAAAAAAGTCTAAAAGAATACAGCTCCATCAAACCAGCTCTGCAAGAGATGCTAAAGGGACTGCTTTAAGGAAAGGAAGGAAAAGAGAAAGACAGAGGAACACAGGTAGGAAATAATGGCAATGAATAACTACCTATCGATAATAACCTTAAACGTAAATGGATTAAATGCTCCAATCAAAAGACATAGAACAGCTGAATGGATAAGAAAACATGACCCACACATATGCTGCCTACAAGAGACCCATCTCAGGACAAAAGACTTACACAGACTGAAAGTGAAGGGCTGGAAACAAATTTTCCAAGCAAACGGACAGGAAAAAAAAGCAGGGGTAGCAATACTCATATCTGACAAAATAGACTTCCAAAGAAGGGCCATAAAGAGAGACCCAGAAGGTCACTTCATAATACTCAAAGGAAGAATCCACCAAGAAGACATAAACATTGTAAATATATATGCACCCAACATAGGAGCACCCAAATACATAAAGAAAATATTGGAGGATTTCAAGAAAGATATTGACAGCAACACAATTATAGTAGGGGATTTTAACACCCCACTGTCAAAAATGGACAGGTCTTCCAAACAAAAGATCAACAAAGATATTGTGTCACTTAACAATACCTTAGAGGAAATGGACTTAACTGATATATACAGAGCTTTTCATCCCAAAGAAGCAAAATACACGTTCTTTTCAAGTGTCCATGGAACTTTTTCAAAGATAGACCACATGATAGGACACAAAGCAAGCCTCAACAAATTCAAGAAAATTGAAATCATATGAAGCATCTTCTCTGACCACAAGGGTCTGAAACTAGAAACCAACGCCAAGGGTAAAAACCCAAAACACTCAAAAGCATGGAGACTGAATAGCATGCTATTAAACAATGAATGGGTCAAGAACGAGATTAGGGAAGAAATCAAAAACTTCCTGGAAACAAATGAAAACGAACTCACAACAACCCAAAACCTATGGGACACAGCAAAGGCAGTCCTGAGAGGGAAGTTCATAGCAATACAGGCCTACCTTAAGAAGTTAGAAACAGTTCACACAAACAACCTAACCCTATGCCTACAAGAACTGGAGGAACAATAACAAAGACAGCCCAGAGCAAGCAGAAGGAAGGAAATAACCAAGATCAGAGCAGAACTAAATGACATAGAGACTAAAAGCACAATTGTAAGGATCAATGAATCCAGAAGCTGGTTCTTTGAAAAGATAAACAAAATCGACAAGCCTTTAAGCAGGCTCATCAAAAAGAAAAGAGAGAGGATCCAAATAAACAGAATTAGAAATGAAAGTGGAGAGATTACAACTGATACCACAGAAATACAAAGGATCGTAAGAAATTACTATGAAGACCTGTATGCTAAGAAATTTGAAAACCTAGATGAAATGGACACATTTCTAGAAAAATATAATCTTCCAAAACTGAATGAAGAAGAAGCAGAAAACCTGAACAGACCAATATCAGCAAAGGAAATTGAAGCAGTCATCAAGAAACTCCCATCACACAAAAGCCCTGGACCAGATGGTTTCACAGGAGATTTCTACAAAGCATTTAAGGAAGAACTAACCCCTATCCTTCACAGACTATTCGAAAAAATCCAAACTGATGGAAGACTCCCAAACTCTTTTTATGAAGCCAACATCATCCTAATCCCAAAACCAGATAAAGACACAACGAAGAAAGAAAACTTCAGGCCAATATCGCTGATGAACATAGACGCTAAAATTCTCAACAAAATATTAGCAAACCGCATCCAGCAATATATTAAAAAGATCATCCACCATGACCAAGTGGGATTCATCCCAGGGATGCAAGGATGGTACAATATTCGCAAATCAATAAACATAATACATCACATCAACAACAGCAAAGACAAAAATCACATGATCATATCAATAGATGCGGAAAAAGCATTTGATAAGATACAGCACCCATTTCTGATAAAAACACTCAGCGAAGTGGGAATAGAGGGAGCATTCCTCAACATAATTAAGGCCATATATGAGAGACCTACAGCCAACATCACATTCAATGGACAAAAACTTAGAGCTTTCCCACTAAGATCAGGAACTAGACAAGGATGCCCTCTCTCACCACTCCTATTCAACATAGTATTGGAATTCCTAGCCACAGCAATCAGACAAGAAAAAGCAATAAAAGGCATCCAAATTGGAAAGGAGGTAATGAAACTGTCACTGTTTGCAGATGACATGATAGTGTACATGGAAAACCCTATAGACTCCACTCAAAAACTACTCGACCTAATAAATGAATTTGGCAAAACAGCTGGATACAGAGTCAATACCCAGAAATCAAAGGCATTCCTGTACACCAGCAACGAAACTGCAGAAACAGAAATCAGGAAAAAAATCCCATTCGATATAGCAACAAGAAAAATAAAGTACCTAGGAATAAACATAACCAAGGAGGTAAAAGACCTGTACTCAGAAAACTACACAACACTGAAGAAAGAAATTAAGGAAGATACAAACAAATGGAAGCATGTACCATGTTCATGGATTGGAAGAATCAACATTATCAAAATGGCCATACTACCCAAAGCAATTTATAGATTCAATGCAATCCCTATTAGAGTACCCATGACATATTTCACAGATATAGAACAAACATTGCAGAAATTCATATGGAACCATAAACGACCTCGAATAGCTGCAGCAATTTTGAGAAAGAAAAACAAAGCAGGAGGGATCACAATACATGATATCAAACTGTATTACAAGGCCACTGTAATCAAAACAGCCTGGTACTGGCATAAAAACAGGCACATAGACCAATGGAACAGAATAGAGAGCCCAGAAATAAACTCAAGTCTATACGATCAATTAATATTTGACAAAGGAGGCAGGAGCATAAAATGGAGCAAAAACAGCCTCTTCAACAGATGGTGTTGGGAGATCTGGACAGCTACGTGCAAAAAAATGAAACTCGATCACCAACTTACGCCATACACGAAAATAAACTCAAGATGGATAAAAGACTTAAATATAAGCCGTAACACCATAAAAGTCCTTGAGGAAAACATTGGCAGGAAAATCTCAGACATTCCACGCAGCAACATCCTCACAGACACATCCCCTAAAGCAAGGGACATAAAGGAAAGAATAAACAAATGGGACCTCATCAAAATAAAAAGCTTCTGCATGGCTAAAGAAAACAGCACCAAATTACAAAGAGTACCAACAGTATGGGAAAACATATTTGCCAACGATACCTCAGACAAGGGCCTGATCTCCAAAATATATAAAGAACTCACTCGACTCCACTCCAGGAAGACAAACAACCCAATTAAAAAATGGGCAAAGGACTTGAACAGACACTTCTCCAAGGAAGACATACAGAGGGCCCAGAGACATATGAAAAGATGCTCAGCATCACTAGCCATCAGAGAGATGCAAATTAAAACCACAATGAGGTATCATCTAACACCAGTCAGAATGGCCAACATAAACAAATCCACAAACAAATGTTGGAGAGGATGTGGAGAAAAGGGAACCCTTGTGCACTGTTGGTGGGAATGCAGACTGGTGAGGCCACTGTGGAAAACAATATGGAATTTCCTCAGAAAACTAAAAATGGAACTGCCCTTTGACCCAGTAATTCCACTGCTGGGATTATACCCTAAGAACACTGAAACACCAATCCAAAAGAATCTGTGCACCCCAATGTTCATAGCAGCACAATTTACAATAGCCAAGTACTGGAAGCAACCAAAGTGCCCATCAGCAAACGAGTGGATCCAAAAACTATGGTATATTTACACAATGGAATTCTATGCAGCAGAGAGAAAGAAGGAGCTTATACCCTTTGCAACAGCATGGATGAAACTGGAGAGCATTATGCTAAGTGAAATAAGCCAGGAAGTGAGGGACAAGTACCATATGATCTCACCTTTAACTGGAACATAAGCAATAGAAGAAAAAAGCAAACAAAATATAACCAGAGACATTGAAGTTAAGAACAATCTAACAATAGCCAGGGCTGGGGTGGGGGGTGGGGGCGGGGATAGTGGGAAGAGGGTATTACAGGAACTACTATAAAGGACACATGGACAAAACCAAGGGGGAGGGTGGAGAGGGGGGAGGGAGGTGGGTTCACCTGGGGTGGGGTAGAGGGATGGGGAGAAAAGGCATACAACTGTAATTGCATAACAATAAAAAAAAAAAAGTAGTTCTGGCTATTCAGGATCTGTTTAGATTCCACATAGATTTTAGGATTTTTTTTTATATCTGCCTTTGGGCAGATATGGTGAGGGACTTTGGGATTTGGTAGGAATTATGTTGAATCTGTTGATTGTAGATAGTATTGACCTTTTACCAATATAGTCATACTTCAGTACTCATTGGATTCAGAACTCATCAAACCCATACTCATTGCATTTCGATGAGAAAAAAAATGTTTCAGCACTTAGCGCTTGCTTGGGACATCATTGCACTTGCTAGATATTGTATGAAGTCTCAACTTCTTCCCCTCAAGAGAAAATGTTTCGTCATTTGGTACTCATTGATTTTGGCACTGGTCATGAGCTCTGCAATGAATTAATGATGAGTACCAAGGTATCACTATATTTTCTTCCAATTCATGAACCATTAATGGCATGTCTTTCCATTTATTTGTGTCTAAATTCTTTTGGCAGTGTTTTGTAGTTTTTAACACACAAGTCTTTTACCTCCTTGGCTAGGTTTTTATTCCTGAGTATTTAATTCTTTTTGATGCCATTGTTAATGGAATCATCTTCTTAATTCCCCTTTTGGACTGTTAATTGTTAGTGTATAGAAACACAACTGATTTTTGTGGGTTGATTTTATATCCTGATATTTTGCTGAATTAATTTATTAGTTCTAACAGCTTTTTTTGTGTGTGTGTGTGTAGTCTTTAGAATTTTCTACACAAGATTATGTCATCTGTGAACAGAGATAATTTTACTTCTCCTTTTTTTCATTTATATGCTTAGTTTCTTTTTCTTGCCTGACTGTTCTCACTAGCACTTCCAGTACTGTGTTGAAGTGGTAAGACTAGGAATCGTCCTTTTGTTCTTGCTCTTACAGGAAATACTTTCAACACATTGAGTCTTTAAAGATCAGGTGTGGTGTTTGCTGTGGCCTTTATTATGTTAAGGTAGTTTCCTTCTTCTATTCCCAGCTTGTTGAATATTTTGATAATAAAAGAATGTTAAGTCTTTTTCAATTTCTTTTCTGTATCATTTGAGAATAATGTCATTTTTGTTCTTCATTTTGTCAATGTGGTTAGTATATGTCTTACCTTTGTATAGTTCTTGGATCCTATTAAATATTTCTTCCAAACTTTAAGCATCCTGACAATATGCTCAGTATTCAGTAAAATTGTTGGTAAGGAATTTTATTAATATGGTATATGTTGTGGTATGTTAATTTTTAAAAAGATTTTATTCACTTATTTTTAGAGAGAGGGGAAGGGAGGGAGAAAGAAAGGGAGAGAAACATCAGTGTGCAAGAGATACATTGGTTGGTTGCCTCTTGCACGCCCCCAACTGGGGATCTGGCCTATAACCCAGGAATGTGCCCTGACTGGGAACCAAACTGGTGATCTTTTGGTTTGCAGACTGGCACTCAATCCACTGAGCCACACTAGCCAGGATGTGGTATGTTAATTTTTAAAACATTTGATTCTTCCAGCAGTCTTCATTCTGAGCTTTGTTTGAGAACACAACTCTGTTCTTTCATGATTACCCAACCCTGTATTCACAAATTTTAAAAAAAATTTATTTTTATTTTTGGTTTTATAAAGAGAGGGGAAGGAAGGGAGAAATAAAGGGAGAGAAACATCGATGTTGGAGAGAAACATCTTTTGGCTGTCTTCCATATGCATCCTGACCAGGGGCTGAACCCATGATCCAGGCATGTGCTCTTACTGGGAATCAAACCAGTGACCTTTTGGTTTTTTGGGTGATGCCCAACCAACTGAACTACACTGGTGGGGACTCTCCCCTATTTTTAATCTCTTTTCAAATCCCTAAGGGGTTTCCAAGATAGCTGCAGAGTAGGTGGAAGCTACATTCACCTGCTCCTGGTGCCAAATTGTATTTACAACCAAATTGTAGAGCAATCAACCTAAATAACCAACTGAACACTAGCTGAACTGAAATATTATAATCAAGGATTTACAGAAACCACAGAGAGACTAATAAGAAGGGTAAAGACACAGAAAGGGCTGATACCCACACTCAGGTGCAGTAGTGGCTTAGAAGCCAGAGGGATAATGGGGCTACAAAACTCTCTCTCCCCAGGAGCATGGTGTCTCAACTGCATACAAGGATCCCTAACTCAGAGTAACAGAGATGGGAAGAGGAGCTTGCATAACATCTGGTAGCGAAAAGCAGTGGGGATTCAGTCCACCTGGGAGACCCAGACAACACTTTTCCAGGGGTGAACACTCCTATTGTTACAGCACCAGCCTGGGGAGTGCACCGCCTAGTTTCCAACTGCTGGCAAGGCCATGTTGCCAAAGCTTGGGTCCTGTAAAGGGGTCTTCTAGGTGCAGCTAGCACCCAGATATTAGGTGGCCCTCTTTTTCTTTTTTCTTTTAATTTTTATTGTTATTCAATTACAGTTGTATGCCTTTTCTCCCCATCCCTCCACTCCACCCCAGCTGAACCCCCCTCCCTCCCCCACCTTCACCCTCCCCCTTGATTTTGTCCATGTGTCCTTTATAGTAGTTCCTGTAATCCCCTCTCCTCACTGTCCCCTCCCCACTCCCCACTGGCTATTGTTAGATTGTTCTTAATTTCAATGTCTCTGGTTATATTTTGTTTCCTTTTTTCTTCTATTTATTATGTTCCAGTTAAAGGTGAGATCATATGGTATTTGTCCCTCACCATCTGGCTTATTTCACTTAGTATAATGCTTTCCAGTTCCATCCATGCTGTGGCAAAGGGTATAAGCTCCTTCTTTCTCTCTGCTGCATAGAATTCCATTGTGTAAATATACCATAGTTTTTGGATCCACTCGTTTGCTGATGGGCACTTTGGTTGCTTCCAGTACTTGGCTATTGTAAATTGTGCTGCTATGAACATTGGGGTGCACAGGTTCTTTTGGATTGGTGTTTCAGGGTTCTTAGGGGATAATCCCAGCAGTGGAATTGCTGGGTCAAAGGGTAATTCCATTTTTAGTTTTCTGAGGAAATTCCATACTGTTTTCCACAGTGGCCCCAGCAGTCTGCATTCCCACCAACAGTGTACTAGAGTTCCCTTTTCTCCACATCCTCTCCAGCCTTTGTTTGTGGATTTGTTTATGTTGAGGTGGCCCTCTTTTTCTGGGGAGGTTTTTGGTGGATCTTCAGACAGTGACTAAACTG
The DNA here is from genome assembly GCF_022682495.2 of Desmodus rotundus. Taxonomy (NCBI): domain Eukaryota; kingdom Metazoa; phylum Chordata; class Mammalia; order Chiroptera; family Phyllostomidae; genus Desmodus; species Desmodus rotundus. Next base: position 97,778,737 of record NC_071391.1, on the reverse strand, counting down.
TATGGCTTTGGAAAGAGGGCCTGTGTCCCCCACAACTAGCAAACAGCTTGTGCCCCTTCCCCCACCTGTTGAATCACTTGGCTGGCCCTGTCTTGCTACAGCAGTGCAGGGGCACCAGAGTGCTGCCCAGAGCTAGGACTTTTGGACCATGTCTCCCCAAAAAGCTTTTTTCTGGGAACAAGATGGGCAGGTGCTGGAATGTGTGACTACTCTAAGGGGAGCAGCGGGAACAGCCTGTGCTATCTCAGGAAGTGGAATAGGTACCTGCCCTCTTCTACAGAGTTGTGAGCACCACCCCCAGTAGGAGACTCTTGGGATTAACGCTGCCAAGTGTCAGATACTCCATTCTGCTGGGCTCAGTTTTGTGCGGGGAAGGGAGAGTGGCTAAGAGTTGAAACATTCAAAGTGTGAGACCCTCCTGTCCCAGAGGCTAATGTCTGAGACCAGGACAAAGTGCTTAGCCCCTTCTTGCAGGCTGGGGTGGCATCACCTCCAATGGGACGCTCTTGATCTGTCCTCCTGAGCCACAATGGCCGTGCCCTACTGAGCTTGCTCTAGCAGAGGGTACAGCTTTTTGCACCCAACCTGAACCTACAGCAAGACTCTGGCAGTGACTGAGTGGTTTGGCTGTGGATCAGGGGCCACTTTCCCTACACTGAGTGCTTGACCATGTGATCTCTATGTAGGGGACCCACTAGCCTGGTCCTCCCAACCCTGCTATCAAACTACACTACCAGTCCATTGTAATCAAAACAGCCTGGTACTGGCATGAGAACAGGCATGTAGATCAAAGGAACAGAACAGAGACCAGAAATAAACCCATGCCTTCATGGTTAAAGAATATTTGACAAAAGAGGCAAGAGTGTATAATGGAGTAAAGACAGTCTCTTTAATAAATGGTGTTGGGAGAACTGGACTAGTACTTGCAAGAAAGTAAAAGTACACCACCAACTTACACCATACACAAGAATAAATTCAAAATGGATAAAAGACTTAAATGTCAGTCACAAAACCATAAAAATCCTAGAAGAAAATACAGGTAGTAAAATCTCAGACATCGTAGCAATATTTTTCCTGATATATCTCTTAGGGCAAACAAAGAAAAAATAAACAAATGAGACTACATCAAACTAAAAAACTTTTGCACAGCAAAAGGAAGTCTGAACAAAATGAAAAGGGACTCATTGTATGGGAGAACATATCTGCCAATGATACATCTGATAAGGGTTTAATTTTCAAAATATATAAAGAACTTATGCAACCCAACACCAGGAAGATAAATAATCCAATTAAAACAGGGCAACAGTCCTGAATAGACAGTTCTCCAAAGAGGACAAACAGATGGCAAATAAACATATATAAAAATGCTCACCTTCACTAATCATCAGAAAGATGCAAATTAAACCCACAATGAGATATCACCTCATACCTGCCAGAATGGCTATCGGCAATGAATCAGTAAACAAGTACTGGGGAGAATGTGGAGAAAAGGGAACCCTTATGTACTGTTGGTGGGAATGCAGACTGGTGCAGCCACTGTGGAAACCAGTATGGATTTTCCTCAAAAAATTAAAAATGGAACTGCCTTTGGACCCAATGGTCCCACTTTTGGGAATATATCCTAAAATCTCAAAACAGTAATTAGAAAGAATATTGATGCCCAGCTGGGTGACATTTTTAATACTGAATTACATGATGAGTTCTTCCCTTCCCCATGGAAACACCTCTGGCTCACAGGAACGTGGCCAACCCTTCTCTCTTGGAATGAAGACCACAATATTTAACAGATCTCCTTGGGATGGTGATTATAATACACTAGGTGAGGATTAAAAATAAAACATTTAAAAAGAAGTCATTGGGATGGACTCCACAGACCCTTGTCTTGGCTGACCTCTGAGCAGGCCCCAAAGGCCACATGTCTGCAGAGGGCCCGTGGTGTCTCAGTGCCCAGATATGATCAACAAAATCAGAACAGTTAAATTGTTCAATATCAGGCTGCTGAAAGAAACCTGTCCAGTTAGAAGTCACTTCCCATCCTCTCCACCCCTGGCCAACCACCACATATCTGCTACTTCTCCATGGGTTTGCCTGTTCTGGACATTTTACATATGTGCAACCATATAATAGGTGGTCTTTGGTTAATGGCTTTTTTCTTTTTCTTTTTTAAAAAATATATTGTATTGATTATGCTATTATGGTTGTCCCATTTTTTCTTCCCTATATTGCCCTCCACCCTGTACCCCCCTCTCACCATCATCCCGCCTCCCCGCTTTAGTTCATGTCCATGGAACATACATATAACTTCTTTGGCTTCTCCATTTCCCATACTACTCTTAACCTTCCCCTGTCTATTTTGTACCTACCATTTATGCTTCTTATTTCCTGTATCTTTTCCTCCATTCTCTGCCTCCCTGTTGATAGCCCTCCACGTGATCTTTATTTCTGTGATACTGTTCCTGTTCTAATTGTTTGCTTACTTTTTTTAGGTTCTGTTGTTGATAGTTGTGAGTTTGTTGTCATTTTATTGTTCGTAGTTGAGATCTTCTTTCTAGATAAGTCCTTTTAACAATTCATATAATAAGGGCTTGGTGATGATGAACTCCTTTAACTTAACCTTATCTGGGAAGCACTTTATCTGCCCTTCCATTCTAAATGATAGCTTTGCTGGACAGAGTCATCTTGGATATAGGTCCCTGCCTTTCATGACTTTGAATACTTCTTTCCAACCCCTTCTTGCCTGCAAGTTTTCTTTTGATAAATCAGCTGATAGCCTATGGACACTCCTTTGTAGGTAATGCTCTCCTTTTCTTTTGCTGCTTTTAAGATTCTTTCCTTATTTTTAATCTTGGGTAATGTAATTATGATGTACCTTGGTGTGTGCTTACTTGAGTCCAACTTCTTTGGCACTCTGAACTTCCTGGACTTCCTGGAAGTCTACTTCATTTGCCAGATTAGGGAACTTTTCCTTCAGTATGTTTTCAGCTAAGTTTTTAATTTCTTTTTCTTCCTCTTCTTCTTTTGGTATGCCTATAATTCAGATGTTGGAACATTTAAAGTTGTCCCAGAGGTTCCTAAGTCTCTCCTCATTTTTTTTTGAATTCTTGTTTCTTTATTCTGTTCTGGTTGAATGCTTATTTCTTCCTTCTGCTCCAGGAAGAAACTGATTTCAGTTCCAGTTTCCTTCCCTTCACTGTACATTTTGGTTCCCTGTACATTTTCCTTTATTTCACTTTTCATAGACTTCACTTTTTCCTCTATTTTGTGACCATAGTCAACCATATCTGTGAGCATCCCGATTCCCAGTGTTTTGAACTCTGCATCTGATAGGTTGGCTATCTCTTCATCACTTAGTTGTATTTTTTCTTTGACCTGCTTTGATCTGCTCTTTTATTTGGGCCATATTTTTTGTTTCTGTGTGCCTGTTACATTGTAAGGGGTGGAGCCTTAGGTACTTGACCCAAATGTGCCTGTTACATTGTAAGGTACTGGAGCCTTAGGGCGGGGCAACCCAATTCACCAAGTTGTGGCACTGTATGTGGCAGAGGGGTCTGAGAGGGAGCAATGCTGCTTGCTCAGCTCTCGGAAGGCTTTCAGTCACTTCCTCCACTACCCACAAGGAAATTAGGCCCTTCTGGTGCTGATTCCTGAGTGGGTGCTTTTGTGTACATTCTAGGGCCCTGTGGGTCTCCCCAACGAACTCCCCTGTGAGGCTGGAAGTTTATCTTGCCACCTTGACTCTCAAAGGATTTTTCAGTCAGAGGTTTTAAAGCTTTATTTTCCCATGCTGGAACCCTGGGTTGTGAGGTCTGTCTCGCTCCCTGGTTGTTCCTCCTGGTTTATCTGCATGCAAATGTGGGATGGCCTGCTCCTTCAGCTGACACCTTGCCAGGTCTGACAGCTGCTGCCTTGCTGTGAGTCCTCTCCACCCTGGCTACCTGTCTCTGCCTCTCCTACTGGTCTGGATGAATGTTTCTTCCTTAACTCCTTGGTTGTTGGACTTCCATACAGTTCAATTTTTTGGCAGTTCTGGTTATTTTTTGTTTTTAAATTTGTTGTTGTCCCTCTTTTAGTTGTGCGAGGAGGCAAATTTTATTGACCAATGACTCTGTCCTGGCCAGAGGTCTGGTTATGGGCTTTCTTCACTTATCATCATCTTTGCAAGAGTTTTGTAAAGCACATTTGAGTCAACATATAAAAACTGGGAGACTTCCAACAAAATCCATGTGTCCAACATCCCTTGAACACTCATAAGCCCCTAGGCCATGTTCCTTGTGGCAATTCAGGCAATTGCTAAGGTTCCAGAGACCCCTGACACTCTCCACTCCTGCTTTCTGCCCTCACCTGCTCCTGGACGTACTTGGGTGCGAGGTCATCATATCCATGGAGTATGGTCCTCAGTGAACCCCTTTTCCTGATGCGGCCACTCCCTGGCCCTGAACAGTAAAGAAAAATGTTCATAGCAGCATTATTTACAATAGCTAAGATCTGTAAATAGCCCAAATGCCCATTAGTAAATGAATGGATAAAAAATGCCTTGGTACATTTGCACAGTGGAGTAGTACTTGGCAATAAAAAAGGAAATCCTTCTTTATGTGACAGCATGGGTTGACCTAGAAATTATTATGTTAAGTGAAAGAAACCAGTGAGAGAAAAACAAATACCATATTATCTCACTTGTATGAGGAATCTAATGAACAAAATAAACTGAATAACAAAATAGAGAGGAAGACCGAGCAACAGACTGAGAGCTGTCAGGGAGGATGGGGAGCAGGGAATGGATGGAATAAGTTGAAGGGATTAGCCAAAAGATGTATACATTACACATTGGAACTGGCAACAGCATGGTGATGGCCAGAGGGAAAGAGGGGTGGGGGCTAGGTGGAGGTGGGCAAAGAGAGGGAAAATGGGGACATGTGTAATAGTGTGAACAATAAAAATAAAGTTAAGAAAATCACTAGATAACCTCCTATGTGTCCCTTAAGAAATTCATTCTGAATTTTTTTTTCTTGTGACCAGTATGGTGACAGCTCAGTATGGTGACTCGCCAGTGAGGTAATATTAAAACAATAGTAACTGGAACTTGTCATTCCTCTGCATGCCAACATCACCTTTTTAACTTGGATGTTTTCTGAGTCTACACACTTAGATGTAAGTGTTAAGCATATTCTTGGTTACTGGTGCAAAAAACCCCAAACAAATAATAAAATAAAACATAATGAAACTAGACCTAGCAGATATTTGGTAGAATAAAAGTTTTATATTTAAAGTCAAACCATACTTTAAAACCTAAGGCTATTTTACCAATGCTTTATTTATAAATGTAATCAACTCCATTCAGGGAGAAATGCCTGAAGAATTAGATCATAAATTAAAAAAAAACATTAAAAATTGTAAGAAAGGAATGCATGAGAAATGTCTTATCCTTTTTAATATTTGTGATCCTTAAGCTTTGTTTTTTTGGAGAAGCTACAAGTAGGTGGAATTAAGTGTAAAAAGCTGGGGGGCTAGCCCATGATTGATCATGAAATGCTCTTACCACAATTATTTTCTAAATATGGCCGTAATTACACTTAACTGTTATTAGTTATATATCATAGTGAGGCTAATGAAAATGACATGTCTAAAAGAGAAAATTAACATAGAACTCTCTATTGAAGATCCATAAAAGCTATCTGGAAAAAAATTCAAAACTTTAGTTTTTAATTAGGTAATTGGCAATTGGATCTTATTTTACCTTTTTATGTTGAGAAGTAAACTTTTTTTGATCAAAAGCCTTTCTCCCTCATGAATGAAGAAGTAATAAGTAAGTGAGTGTCTGCATAAAACTATTATTTTGTGGGTAAAATAATTCAGTCTTTGTACCAATATTATAAAGTTCTGGTTTTAGTAATCAAAGTTATGGTGACTACATAGAATTTCTTCTGAGAAACACACACAGAAATCCACTATCTTACAAAGTGATTTAGATTTCATTCATGTTTTAATTCTATTTTTAGTAAAACTTGATTATTAATAGACATAAATGGGACTGTGAAGACTTGATCAGTGTGTAATAAATAATTTATCATTAGTTACAGCACTACAAACTCCTTATCCCTTGGAAACAGCACTAGAAAAATGAAATTCCTATTTTATTCTTTCTGAAATTGCCAAGCAAATAAGAACCAACCAGATCTTCTGAGGAATTATGTTTAATTCATTTTACTCTCCAGTGTGAACTCTGGTTTTCTGCCCCTCACACTCTGGTTATGGCCTTCGGAGACCATCAAAGAGCTACAAACATGCTATTCTTTGTTACAATCTTATTGTACTCCTTATTTTATGCAGCCAACCTATAGGAGTATCAAATTTACCTTCATAATCTTGGCTTTGTGGTTTAAAAAGCCCCAAACAAGAATTCTTCTAGAACAGCTCTCTTAAGATCTTAGCTTGGCTAGTCTAACTCCCAGGAGTGATTAGTGGGAAGATAAATCTCTCCTATGGGTGTTAGGCTCCATGTTATTCACATTAGGCCCAAGCTCTTTTTTGGCAACAGTATATTTGTGGTATAGCCACTGTGATCACATCCAAAGAATAGATGGGATTTGACTGATAGAAGGACAAACTCAAACCTATAGGGGCGATACAAAGGGGAATAACAAGTGCCAGTATCTGAAGAATCACATGTAATAGAATTGAATAATAGTACAAGTATATGGAGCCTCATTGTTACTGAAAACCACATGCTGTGTAGCTCAGAAAGAGAAACAGGAGTGTCTGGACTCATGCAAAACACCCTCAAAGCCCTTGTCATGCTCTTGAATATTTGTTCAATCTGCATCATTATTTCAGGACTTCTGTTGACCTGGGGAAGTGAGGATGGCTAGCTGCTTGCTGCTTCAGGAACACTCTTGATCCACATGGTCCCTGACCATGATGGCTTGGAACACAGTATAAACCTGTGCAGAATAAGGTTTGGTCAATCATTGGTCAATTAACCCACTTCAGGAACAGGTTAAATGGCCTGGTAGGGGTGGGAAGTGACATCCAGTCTTCTCCCACAGTGTGTGCAAACCTCTCTCTCCTGACTCTCATCTGACAGCTGAGCTTCTAGCATGCAGACACTGAGCATCCCCTGACATGCAGTGGTAAGTTTGGCTGAAAGGGGGAACATCTAGGAAGGCTTGCTGTAGCAATCTCCAGAGGCCAAGTGAAATAAACAGGCTTCACAAATTGGGTTGACTAGACAATGAAATATTGTGATTCCTCCTCTCTTTTTTTGAAGTTCAAAATTCCTTGTCATCCCTGGGCTGAAGCCTGTGTACATGAGAGGAATTCACAATTAGGTCAGAGGTGGCCTGCTACCATTTACTGATGACCTAAACCTGCAGCAGGCAGAAGGCAAGTGACTGTATCTGCATACATGCACATGGTTTCTTCCTAATAAAACAGGGAAGTCCATGAAACAAAAGAAGGCAATTCAAAACACCAGTTTCTATGATTGTTTTTCATTAGTTCTTAGTGTATGAAATAATTTCTTCCATGGGTGAAAACAGAGGCAAATAATTTTGCTGTTGTTTTAAAATAAACTTTTTATGTGAATCATGTTTAGTTTTAAACACAGTTATTTTTTTATTTACCTTGAATATCTACTGAGTCAATGGAGAATTGTGGGATTATTTAGATAATTTAGACCAAAATGCTCATTCATCTTTAAATATTTAGATAATGGAAGAAAAATCTGCATGGTTAGTGACCAAGTACTCTTTTTGTGTTCATTGATAAAGTATTGGCTCTGCGAGCCAAGTCACACATCAGTGGAGAAGCTTTACGGATTTGTTGTATAATAGGGCTTCAGTTTCCTGCACAAAGTGGACAACGGTCTTCAATGCTAACACACGTTAGTAATTTGGCATCTAAATAGTTCAATCAATCAGTAATCAACACTGATGACAAAGAAAGATAAAGTTTCTTCATCTGGGTATACGATGATTCCTGCCTTGGGCCTGATTATCTGTCCAGCCTCAGCTGCTGACATTCCCCCAAGGGATCCCACTCCCCAGTGGAATCTCCTTGGTATTCCCAAACCTGTCCAGATGGCTTCCTCCTCCTAGACTCTACATCAGCTACATGCTTCTAACTTTGCTCTTTAAGCAATCCCTTGCATGTCTCCTCACAGGAACCCCTGCTGCCATGCTTACCTCCTCCTTGATACCTTTCTAACGAATCCACCTTCCACTACAACCTGTGCTGAGAAAGGCATCTCTCCTTTGGGTTCCCATTTCTATCCTATTTATGTCTTTGAACTATCGCTTGTCTCCTTTCACCAGCCACAGACACTTAGTGAATTCCTCTTCTGCCGTAATTCCTGCTTGGATGCTAAGAATAGACACAGTCCCTGCCCTCTTCGGGCTCATATTCTAGTTGAGGAGAAAGATAATAAACATGTGTATAAAAGGATGCCAGGCAGTGCAATGACAAAGATACATAGAGATTTCTCTTGTCTGACTTCCCCAGCATGCAGTGAGCTCTGTATATCTAGCATAGGGTGGAGTATTCACTTATCAGGTGTCAGTAGATGTTGAATGACTGAGTAAATGAAAGAAGCATTTAGTGGGCTTTTAACTATGTCCCAAATTTTTTCAGCACTGAAGGATGTAACAAAAATCAAAGCTCATCGTACTTGGCTTTAGAGTTGGAAAGATTTCTCTTTTTGAGGAATACCTTTGGGACATTTTTTAGAGGTAATAAAGAATTTTCCCTCTGACTACAAAACAACAACAGTTTATATAGATGGGCACATGTGAACATCTGCCTGTCAATCGAGTCATCAGTCAGGTAGATCACCCACAGACACATAAAAATGATGGTTCTCTTTTACATGTTTCTATTTCTATTAAATTGTATGGCATATGATCTTGAACAAACATTTGTAGTCAATATTGGGTAAAAGTCCAATTCCATCGAGTAAATAAAACTTTAGAAAAAAATTTCATTTCTTTGCTAAACTAAATCTATTAAGACTAATACCAGTAGAACTGAGGACAAAGGATATTTAAGACAAAATAAGACAAAATAAGATAGCAAGACACATTGCACATTTGCATTTTAACATTAATTGCTGCCCTCATCATTTGTCAGGAGAAGCATAAATGAAGCAAATATAACTTAGAGTAAGGTTTCAGACATGCACAGGATTCTCCCGTCAAGAGTAAATTGTCATGTGGTTCAGTGTGATGGTTTATTTTTGCTGTCTTTTCCATAATTGAGGAAAGAGATAAAAGTGGAAATAGATCCATATGAAAATGAAATAGAGGCTCCAGAGAAAGCGATACAAGTAGGTACTTTTAGTTTTCCCCTGCAGGTGTGAGATAGTAACAACCAATAAAGAATGTTGGTACCAAGGAGTTGCTTTGAAAACCACACTGAAGTTGCACTTACATGAATATTAAGTGCAACTTCATGACCCCAACATGGAACCAGAAGTGAAAAATGCAGGTAATGAGGCTGTCATTCACCTTGCCTTGCATAGATAGGATTGACTAACTTGAGGATTTGCTTCATCTGCTCTCCCTTACACTGTATCAATGGAGCTCTAGACATCTAGCAAGCTGTAGTATTTTTTCAGTCACATAATCAGGCATACATTGTTGGTTATCTCAAAAGCTTATGAAACCACACAATGATGCTGAATCACAAATAGCTCCAAATCTCAATGACTTAAATTAACTGCTGTTTATGCTCATACATCCTGGACTGCAGGTCAGCTGTGGCTTGAGTGATCTAGGCTGGGTTCAGGCAGGCAACTGTCCTCCAGGTACTCTCTGCAGGTGCCTGGGCCAATTTGGACAGCTCTGCTTTAAGCTGCAGGCTGAGATCAGGTCTATTTCACTTATCTCTCATTCTGTGAAGATCAGCTGAGGACATAGAACTATCCAGCTCATGATATTTTCAAGGTAGATGTGGAAGCTCTCAAAGGAGTGAGTGTAAATATGAAATGCCTTAAGGCCTAGGATCCAAATTGGCAAATGGGTGTGTTTGCTCACCATTCATTGGCAAAGGAAGTCCCTTGGCCAAGGTCAATATCAGTGGGATAAGAAAGAAAATTCAGCTCACACCAGACAAGATGGAGGCATAGGCAGAAATGCTTCACCTTCTTGCACAACCAAAAGGAAGATAACACCCAACTAAAAAACAAAGATCAGAACTGCCAGAAAATCATTTGCGTGAAAGTCCAACAACCAAGGAGTTAAAGAAACATTCATCCGGGCTGGTAGGAGGGGCAGAGACAGGCAGCCAGGGCAGAGAGGACATGCTGCAAGGTGTCGGCTGGCAGACTGCATGGGTGATCCCCCTTTCATGCATAGATAAGCCGGGAGGAACAGCTGGGGAGTGAAACAGACCACGAAACCCAGGGTTTCAGCATGGGAAACTGAAGACTCAAAACCCCTGGCTGTAAAAAATCTGTGGGATTGTGGAGGTGGGAGAAACTTCCAGACTCACAGGAGAGTTTGCAATCCACTGTGGGAGGGGAGGGAAGTGACAGAAAGTGGGAGGAGAACTGAGCAAGCAGCATTGTTCCCTCTCTGATCCCTCCCCCAAAGACAGCACCACAACACAGCAAAGAGGGTTGCCTTGGCCTGGGGAATACCTTGGTTCCACCCCTTAGCAACAGATGCACTGAGACAAAGAACTATGGCCCAAATGAAAGAACAGATCAAAACTACAGAAAAAGAACTAAGTGACAAGAAGATAGACAACCTATGTGATGCAGAGTTCAAAAGACTGGTAATAAGGATGTTAACAGAATTGTTGAGCTCAGTCGCAAAATGAAGGAAGAAATCAAGGCTACACAAAGTGAAATAAAGAAAAATATACAGGGAACCAACAGTGAAGGAAAGGAAACAGGGACTCAAATCAATGATTTGGAACAACAGGAAGAAAGAAGCAGCCAACCAGAACAGAATGAAGGAACAAGGCTGTAAAAAAATGAGGAGAGGCTTAGGAACCTATGGGACAACTTTAAGCATTCCAATATCTTAATCACAGGGGTACCTGAAGGAGAAGAGGAAGAGCAAGATACTAAAAACTTATTTGAACAAATAATGAAGGAAAATGTCCCCAATCTGTGAAAGGAAATAGACTTCCAGGAAGTCCAGGAAGCTCCAAGAGTCCCAAAGAAATTGGACCCAAGGAAAAACACATTAAGACACATCATAACTAAGTTACCCAAGATTAAAAATAAGGGAAGAAAGCAGCAAAAAAAGGGGGGGACAGTTACCTACAAAGGAGTTACTATAAGACTATCAGTTGATTTCTTAAAAGGAACCTTGCAGGCAAGAATAGGCTGGAAAGAAGTATTGGAAGTCATGAAAGTCAAGAAACTACATCCAAGATTACTCTATCCAGCAAAGTTGTCATTTAGAGTGGAAGGGCAGATAAAGTGCTTCCCAGGTAAGGTAAAGTTAAAGGAGTTCATCATTATGAAGTCTTTTTATATGAAATGTTAAAGGGACTTTTCTAAGAAAATGAAGAAGGTCAAGAATACAAACAGTAAAGTGACAACAAACTCACAACTATCAACAACTGAACCTAAAAACAAAAAGAAAAACTAAGTAATCAATTAAAACAGGAACAGAATCAGAGAAATGGAGATCACATGGAGGGTTATCAGTGGGAAGCGGGAGGTGGATAATGGGGGAAAAGGTACAGGGAATAAGAAACATAATAGGTAGGCACAAAATAGACAGGGGAGGTTAAGAATAGTATAGGAAATGGAGAAGCTAATGACCTTATGTGTATGACCTATGGACATGAACTAAGGGAGGTGGGGAATGCTGGATGGTGGGGGTTGGTGCAGGGAGGAGTGGAGAAAAAAACTGGGCAACTGTAATAGCATAATCAATAAAACATACTTAAAAAAAAGAAAGTAAATTCATCCCATGGAGGTCAATATATGTTTATGTTGGGGAAGGGTAAGAGAATAAGAAATAATTTTGCTGAAAAATAGTGTAATCTACCATGACTATTTATATTTAAAGGAAGACCTTTACACATGAATTAAAATTTGCCTTTTTCTCATTATGAGTTTGTTATTTGTAAGCATGTTAGATTAGCCAGAAAGATCTTCTGTCAGTAAAACAGATAGATGGAAGACTTAGAAAGATCCGTGGATGAACCTCCAGCAACCACAGCCTGGAGCAGTCTGGTTGAGTCTTCACCCTGCTGTTTGAAGAAGGGGTTCGTGGGATGTGGGCCTGCAGCTCTGACTTGGCTTTGAGGCCATGTACCCAGCTGCTTGATATAGACCAGATGGGTGGGAATTCTGCCCCAGCAGATGTGTGCATGACTTCACTGCTCCAATTTCAGCACCTCCTCTCCCCTATCACCAAATGGCAACCCACAGCAAAGGATGCTTTTCTGATCATTTTGCACTCATTAAATACAGCTGTCACAACAGTGGGCGTGAGGATGCATGCAAAACTTTTCTGCCATGTCAAAATAAAGCTGAAAAGCTTTTTAAAAAGAGCTGAAATCTTTGAAGCTTATTCTCAAGGAATATTGGAGATATCACCTTTTGTCATTGACAACGGTGTTCTATTGCAACACAAATTAAATCTTGGCTCAGACTAAAGAAGCATCAGCCATCAAAATTTTGCCACAGAAAGCATTTGGCCAACCAGTTGGAGTTCAGTTTTACTATTCCTGGGTCTGAATGACCTGGAGGCTCCATAATCACTGGACTGGGTGATCCCTGCTAATGGTTTTAATGGGCAAAGTAGTTTCCTGAGTCTCAAAGAAATGTTATGAGAATGAAATAATCAGACACCTTCTACACACCTCTTTAGTGAAGTAAAACAACCAGATTCTAGAGCCGTAACACAGACCTCCTGGGTTAGACTCTGTGGGTGGAAGTGGAGACCTTCCACGACTCTGGTGTAGTCATCAGAATCCATTTCACCAATCCACAGACCTGCATGGGAACCAGCAGAAAGGACTATATTCAGTAATGTGCTTCTTGATGTTGCACCTCCTAAGCTTTCGTGTTGTTTCCAAAGTGTCAGTCTTAACTGCTTGACCAGCTCAAAAGTTGACCGTGGCTTTCCTCTCTAAGAACCCTGCCCATTTCCCCTTGGCTGGGCAATGAGTCTGAAGGGAGTCGTTGCCCACCTCAGGAATGATCACAGTGGTGATCACTCTTTTCTTGTGGTATAATCTGTTCATAATTTCCATGAGACTGGGAGTTGTAGACTAAGGACTGGCTTTATCATCATATGCAAGGCAGGGCTGGGCCAAAAAAAATGGTGGACAGAGGGGAGGAAGGTGATCAATGGCATCAGACAATTTCGAGGGTTGTTTAGGCATGTGTTGCAGCCATATGTTGCTTGTGCACATCAGGTAACACAGATACAGATGTTTCAGACTCCCTTGCTCTACCTTTAGGCTCCCAGCACATGGGCAGTGATTATTGATTAGGTAATGGTAGAAGCACTGATCTTCTGCTTGAGTGTATCAGTCAGGATCTGGCCAGTAAAACTCTACCTCACTAGTTATTTGGAAGCTACTATTTCCTATCTCTTAATCTCCACCTAAGTGGAGACTGGGCCTCGAGGGAGCAGAAGAATATGGCTAGTGAGCCCCAGCTCCCTGCCGTGAGACAAAGAAGAGCAGGGACAATGGCTTGGTGACCAGCTCTGTGAGAGCCAAGTGTTGGCAGTCTGCAGTTGTTTGGGTACTTCTATCACAAGATGTGATACACTTCTAAATGATCCAAAGCTGACCGCACCAGCTGTTGAGCCTAGTGACTACATCCACCTTACTCTGCATTCTTCTGATATAGGATGATATTACAGGTGACTGCAAGAAAAAAAGTGTAGGAAATTGAGATGCTGTCTCCACCATGATGCCACACTGGTGAAAACACCCAAAGAACAGAGAGAATTTATGAATGTAAAGGAATTGTGGAGGAAAACCTAGAATTCCCTAGTGTTTTCGTTCCTGTGCTAGGCACTGACTGCAGATCTGAAAATTGATGTAAAAGCAAAGGCCAAGGGTAAGAGGGCACTGAGCTTGGAGTGCACTTCTGTCTTAGGTGAGCCCATGAGAGAGAAGCAGCCCATTGTCTGTGCCATGCTCCACCTCCTTTTGGCAAGGAAAGAATTCACTTACTGGTTGCTTTGTCTACACAGAAGTACATTCTGACTAGGTTTTATTATTCATTTGAATTTATTTGATCTACTTTATAAGCTCTTATCAACACATCAGGAAGCCTTGATTGTGTGTCTGTGTGCAAGAAACCTCTCTCAGGAACACCCTTCCCCCACTTGTCATACGGCTGGCTCTGTCTATTTTTTCTACGACTCACCTTGAATGTCCGCTCCACAGATCCAATTGTCCTTAAAGATCCAATTTGGATGTTAGTCTCTTCTTCTCCACTATTTCTTGTCTTAGGTCTTGTTATTTTCTCTGCCTAACACTGATTATAATTAGCTTATTAACCTGTTTCATTACTTGTTTGCCTCCTCCAGAAGGGCAGGGCCAGTGTCTATATCCTGAGGCAAGCAGAGGGCCTGGCACATCATAAAAGTTACGGTGAGCATGACTAAATAAATACAATAATGCATAGTACAAAATTAAACAAAATCTACTCCTTTTTTCAAAGATTTCATAATATTGGGAGGAGCCATGTACACAAGTAACAAGATAAGACATTGCAGGACAATTCCTTTTTAGAGTGACAACAATAACTCTAACAGAAAGGGGTAATCTTGGCAATATTTGTTCAGGATGAGCAGAGAAGATAGTGGATTTGTGGTAGAAATAGGACCAGCATTCACCAACTTCTGAACAATGTCCTTCCCACTCACTGTGATTTTTGACTTCCAGTCAAGATTGGTGTGCATATATGAGAATGTGTGTGTGTGTGTGTGTGTGTGTGGCCTCATCCTGAAACAGCAGGTAATTTTGCTGTTATGGAGAGTCTAGCCTGTCTGAGGTGAACCTCATTGGGTACCTTCTGGTCTTTCTCATTTTGTTTCTATCTCCAACTGTTGCTTCCTAAAGTCAAGCTGGCTAACTGTGCCAGTCCCCCCATGTGTCTCTGTCATACTCAGGGAATGACTGTAGTTCACATGCATTCCATAGGTGGCATAGACAGTATTTAATTATATTGTTTGTGCCTCTTTTTAACAGTGCTACATAGATAACTTTTATTTTAATAAGAAAGCATTCACTATTCAGCATAATTGGAAACATTTTTTAGTATTTCTTGAAAACTCTGGATGATAATTCAGAGTGCTCTGGGATGGAGCAAAACCAAGAGTGGATCTCAGAGTGCTAACAATGCTCATGATGACCCTGAACATGGCAGCATATGTGAAGACACTGGCTCAGCCCCTGCCCTGGAGTTAGGGCAGGCAACCACCTAGCGTTGTGAGGACCACCCTAGACTAGGAAGGCTCTAGGATTTATTTTTTCATTAATGAATGCTTCAGAAAGTTCACCGTCTCTAATTTCCTGCTTTGAAAGATGGAAACTTGAATGTGCAGTTAATTAAACATCATGTTGATTTGCAAGCCCTGAGCTCTTAGAGGTCTTGGGGAGGTGGAGGCAAATTTAGAAATCAAACAACAGGAGGATTGGCTATCCCCTGTCTGACCACATAGCGAGCGGCACTGTTTGCTCCCAATGCCTGGGAGGTGGTCAAGGTGCCCCTGTGGCCAGGACCTGCATTCTGGGCCTGGGGATGCCCCCTTGGTGTGTTGACAGTGGAGAGGACCAAGCCTGAGCTCTGGGAGGAGGAAAGTGGCCCAGTCCCTCTCTTTCTGTGCTGCCCTGCTTTCAGAGAAGTTCTTTCTCTTTTTTCCCCCTAGTACTTCAGCACTTCATTGTATTGAGGGGAGCTGTGTCATGCTGGAATTCTTTTCACAACAAACTAAAGAACCCAGCTGTGGTGCTGGATGCATCCCGTGATGCTGTAGGCTTCTGTGGTTACAGGAAGTGGTTCCGTGGCTACGGCGGGATGTGGGGGAATGGGCATCACACGTGGGTGGTGGACAGTGGGTCTTCTGAGGAAACTGGGGGAGAAGAGGGCTTGAAGGCAGTTCATGTACTCAGGATTAGAGGCTGAGTGGGAAAGGGCCACAGAGCTACCTTCCCTGGCTCCCATTTCACAGATGGGGAAATATAGTTAAGGAATTCAGTAGCTTGATTTCACAAGAGGAAGCCTGGTTTGCTCCAAATAACTAGCACCTGTTAACAGTGACAAACTTATCATCCATTTGGCCCTAGCTAAAGGCACAGCTTTTGTAGTTACCAAATGACAACATGCAGGGTTATCTGCCACCAGAGCATGCTTTCTTCACCCTCACGCCTGCAAGAACAAAGCATAATACTTGATTAAATTTGTTTGCTTATCATTTTGGCACCAAATTCCTTTCTTGAGTCTCTTCTGTGTGGTCATCTTGCTATGATGCCCCAAAGAGCTGGCAATGATTCCAGGACTGACTTTGGGAAGTATTGGCAGTGCTACTCTGTTCTTATTATTAAAACCCAAGCTGATAAACATATTTTTTTTCACACTGAATTCATCAGGAATACATTAACATTTTCTAAAAGGTAAAGACTGAAAAAAAATAAAAGAATTGAAAGGAGAACATTAGGATGTATTTGGCTATTAGGATCCCTGTTTCCATCAGCTCCTGTTCGTGAGCCAGAACATCACCCCATGTAACTCACACTCAGGGGATTAGCCTATGGAATAATTATCACCCCTGATGAACAGAATAAGAGCCTGTTCCTGTGTATGTGCACAGCCATTCATCCCAAGAAAGAAATCTGGAGTGGAAGCTTAGAGCATATTTAGCATAGGTCCTGTAAAAGGATCCAGGCAAAACAGGCTTCACAACATTAGTTATGATTATATATGGAAAAAGCAGTTACTTTCTGTAGTGACATATGGCTCAGTTGGTACAATGCCCAGGAATCTCAATGTCCCCCTGCCACCCCTCATAGAAGGGTGAGCCCTGACTCTGTCCTTCACCCTTTTGTCAGCATAGGCAGCTCGTGGGGAGACCACTGGTAACGTGAAATCGAATCCACATGTGCCAAGACCAGAGCTGCTGCTGGGCTCTGGAAGTTGGCAGGTGCCACTATCCCTGTCTGTGATAATAATTGTTCTTAAATTAGGAAAATTATGAATGGAGCCCAAATCCATCTGTTCAAAATTCAAGCTGGTGACATTTCGTAGTAAACAACAATGGCAACAGCAATGACAAAAACGCAGGGACACTTTTATTGCAGGGGTGATTTCATTCTTATGTGATGAAAATTCAACCTTGTTCTGATAATATCCTATAACCAGTAAACTCATTTCCAAAATTTCTAACATGGGCAGGCAAATAAATTAGGTTTAATTGTGGAAGAGACAGAAAGGCCTATGACCACCTGAGTGCATGGTATTCATTTATCCACTCATGCATTTATCTGACCAGTACTTGATTCAGTGAAGGCTCCCTGAGTGCCAGCTCTGTGCTCAGCATTGGAAACACAAAAATGATTCTTCCCTTCAATGAATCCAGTCTTGCAGGGAAGACAAAGACCATTTACTTCTGTTATGCTGACACCTGGAAAGGAGTGAGAACCTGTTTGCAATTGGCCCACACAGTTGGGGAGGCCTTACAGCTAAGTGACACAGAGATTTGGATGGAGGTGGGGGAGGGCAGTGCCTTTCAAGCCCTCCCATCTGGCTGAGACTCTTGGTTTGGTGGCTTCTAGCTGTCTACAAATGACACACCTCCTCAAGCCTCGGCTTCCTTACTAATGAATCAGAGAGTGCAATGCCTCCTCACACTGATGTTCTGAGAATCCAATGAGAAATTTTATAGAGAGAACCCTGGGGGATGCCTGGTGGTAGACAATTCTCATACACTGGTAGTTTGGTGCTTCTAGGGGACTGGGAACCTGTCTTAAAAATGTAGCCCCTAGGGCTTGTGTGGGGGCATTGATGGTCTTCAGCAGTGGGGAGACATCCTTGGATTTGTGTTACATAAAGAAAACTTTGGAGACAATTTGGTAATCAATTAGGGGAGGAAGCAGTGGAGGGCAGTGAGCTGCAGGGTGCAAGACCAGTAAGGAGGTGAGTGAGGCCAACTGGACAAGCAGTTCTGAAGGCCTACCTTGACCCATGGAGAGGGGGAGGAAGGAGTAGATTGTGACATGTTTGGAAAGTAAAATAGACAAGACTGAGAAGAGAGACAGACAAGGAGAGAAGTGAAGATGGGGGAAGAAGAAAGAGTGAGAGACAGGGTCAGAGCTAGGGAAAGAGAGAAAGAGACAGAGAAAGAGAGGGAGATGGGGGAGATGTTGATGATGAGGCTGATGGTGATAACACTGAGTTGAAGAATGAAGCAAGGAGGGGACTGGGTGGAAGGAAATAAAGAGGAGAGCCACCTCCCATCCAGAAGAGCTCTGTCACAGGCATAGGAGGTCAGTGATTATCCAAACAGATTGGGTACCTCTCCTTACTGCATTTAGAATCAGGTGAGGAGCTCTGGTGGTCTAACATCCTTTCCTCCAACTGTGGCCTGAAGGATTTAATCTCTTGCTAGAGGCATTCCAGCCAGGCAGCAGGTTGCAATGTGAGAATAAGAGGCTTGTCCTACATTTTCAAGCCCCAGCTGATCTGTCTTCTTGGAGCACTTCTCTCTGCACTGGCTTAAAGTGCCCCAGGAGCTGTTCTTTTTTGGGGGGGGGGGAGAAAATATTTTTTTTCCTTTAAAAAAATTTTTTTATTGTTATTCAATTACAGTTGTATGCCTTTTCTCCCCATCCCTCCACCCCACTCCAGCTGAACCCACCTCCCTCCCCCACCTCTACCCTCCCCCTTGATTTTGTCCATGTGTCCTTTATAGTAGTTCCTGCAATCCCCTCTTCCCACTGTCCCCACACCACTCCCCCTGGCTATTCTTAGATTGTTCTTAACTTCAATGTCTCTGGTTATATTTTGTTTCCTTTTTTCTTCTATTTATTATGTTCCAGTTAAAGGTGAGATCATATGGTATTTGTCCCTCACCTCCTGGCTTACTTCACTTAACATAATGCTCTCCAGTTCAATCCATGCTGTTGCAAAGGGTGTAAGCTCCTTCTTTCTCTCTGCTGCATAGAATTCCATTGTGTAAATATACCATAGTTTTTGGATCCACTCATTTGCTGATGGGCACTTTGGTTGCTTCCAGTACTTGGCTATTGTAAATTGTGCTGCTATGAACATTGGGGTGCACAGGTTCTTTTGGATTGGTGTTTCAGGGTTCTTAGGGTATAATCCCAGCAGCAGAATTCCTGGGTCAAAGGGTAATTCCATTTTTAGTTTTCTGAGGAAATTCCATACTGTTTTCCACAGTGGCCTCACCAGTCTGCATTCCCACCAACAGTGCACTAGGGTTCCTTTTACCCAGGAGCTGTTCTCAGGACATCAGATCCAGATTATCCCACAAAAAAAGTGATCCTGAAGGAATGCAGAGTGGACTTGAAGAAGTGATGAAGTATTACCGTCTCTTACAGGTTGGTGTAAAATCTTTAGTGGTCTAAACCAAGGATTTCTATAATTAGTGGTGTGATTTTAGCTGATGTTCCCTCAGTACTTTGCAATGAACACCCATTGAGCACTCTGTATGGGAGAAGAACCTGGGCTGGAGGCTGTCAAGTGGATTACTTTGTCTGAACTCCACCATGAGATCCTATGAGGACAGGTAGGATTTGAGGGTTTCTGCATAAAAGGTGGGGGCAACTTGAGCTCAGAGATGTTAAATAACCCAGTCACAAAGGTAGTCATGGCTGGAGTTGGTTTTTGAACCCTGATCTTTGGATTTTGAGAACAGAGCTCATTATAGTATATATAGCTTGTAGCCCCTTCTATACTGCTTGATTTTCAGTGATTTTATTTTTGACTGTTGTTGGTCCCTTCAGCAAAGGAATTGCTAGGTGGACAGAGAGGCTAGTGCCAAATTCATGGGCTACTTGTAAATCACATGAGCCCCCTTCTCACATTCACATAGCATACTCCATATACCTGGAATATCTTCCCCTTAAAACAGGGATGAGCAACATGCAGTACTTAAACTTTAGGAATACAACCCTTGATCAAATAATTTCAGGAAAAAACTTAGTTCAGGTTATTGAACCCTTTGACCACATTCTCACTCACTCAAGTTCAAGCAGTAGCTGGCCCCCCAGCTGTGGCTGACCCTGGCAGACAGGGGCCAGGAATCTGCCACCATCCAAGAATGAGCTCTAGACAAGGGCTAACCCCAGAGACAGGATGTTTGAAGCCATGTACATGCAGCCAGTGCCCCACTGTGGGTAAAGAGTCAAAAAGATACAGACCTCTCTCCTTGACACACATCCTCAAGGAAGAGTCCTACAAGATATTCCCTTTTCACTATTTAGAAGCAGTTAGTGGAGAAGGAAATCCCATCAGAAAGCATTTTGTAATTCTTCCTTTCCTGTGCTGTCATACTCCTTAAGACACTTCTAAATCTCCACCCAAATGATAGGTCCCATCTATCCTGCACTTCCTTAGCAACTAGAAATTAAATGTGAATCTAACTTTTGTGTCTCTGTTCTGGGGTTGACCTCTAGTGATGATTAATCTCTAATTAGTTTATTTTTAATATTTATTGTATAAGAGGTTTTTTCTCTGTAAAATCCTTTTGTCTAATCTTCTACACTAGTTATTAGTGCACAAAAATGTGTTTAAAACGTGGTTTTTTTCAAATTCTGCATTCCATGCTATTTTTAGCCCTTCCCAACAACGTCATCATGGGAAGGAGGGTAGAGAGCATACCCTCAAAGACCAAATGCCAGCTCAACCACAAGCCAGTTGTGGGACACTAGAAGAGTCACTTAATCTCACTCTCAATAATTCAGCTATACTATAAACACGATAATAACCACAAATCTCCCAGGCTAATGGTGAGGGTAACAGCAGGTGTAAAAGTGCCTGCCAAGGTGGAGTCTCCTACTGGCACTGGTTCTTATTAAATGCTGCATGGAACACACAGATTGAAAGTCATGAACCCTGCCCCTAAGGGGATTAAAAACCTGCAGAGGTGCTAATAATAATTTCCCAGGTCTCTGGGTCTGAACTGCAGTTTTTTCCACATATAAAAAATATGTTAACTGGTACAAATAAGCATAGAAGCCACCCTTCTATGAGGGGTGGCAAGTTTCCTCTCCCCTTGCCTGCCACTATTCCCCGTCCCCCAACCCCAATCCAAAACACAGACAAGTCCTTTTAATGACAAAATTAAGAAATTACTGGTGAATAGCCACCAGCTATGGCAGAAGATGGTAGGTTGTAGTTGGATTCCAGAAGCCAAAGCCTGCCTATGTACATGGATTAGAAGGTAGTGGAGGGCTCAGTGATGGAAGTATGTCCCGTGCCTCCTGCCAGTGGGAGAAAGTTCTCAGGGTCCTGGCCTTCATGTGGCTGGAAGACACTAGTGGTGGGAACAGTGAAAGTCAACAGAGATGACCTAGATCAGCTTTCTCCTTGGTTCCATCCTGAAGAGGGCAGATACAAGGTTCTTCTTTCTCCTTTGTCTGCAGTCAGTGACTTTTCTTAAGATACAATCTTAGTTCTAAGATGATATACTGAAAATATTCATATAGAACCAACTCCTGCCACCTTCTATCATTTTAAACAACTTTAGATTAATTATCTGAGTCAGATATTATCAAGTCAAATTCAAAGGAAAATCAAAGATGATGAGAGACACTCTGATATTGTTCTCACTATGTGTGTGGCTTTTGGTCAGTTAAATAGGGGGATGTTGAGAAGAAATATGAAAAACATTTTAAAGGGAAGTTGACGGTGATACTTGCTTGTGAGGTCTGGATTGCTGAACTGGCCTTGTCTGTGAGTAGATTTTGAGAGTTGTTGTATCAGAATTTGTTACGTGAACCAGAAGTTCATGATATCTATCATGCTAGGCAAGAAAACTATGATGGGTCTGCCAGGCTTTCTCTCTGAAGAAATGTTCTTGAGGAATTTGACCTGTGGGGCTGCTCAGGTGAAACTCATTGATGTGGTTAGAGGGAATGGCACTCTGGGGTCTTTCTCCCTCCGTATGAACAGATGCTGAGTATATGGCTAACTAGAGTCACTGGTCAAAGGGACACTGTGGCCTTTCTTAGTAACACCATGGGCTGAAGGGAATTGGCAGGAATTCATTGGTCACTCAAGGTGGAGTGTGAGCTGCTTTGGCCTTTGAATTGCTTATTTGTACCTGCTAACATATTTTTTATATGTGGAAAAAACTGCAGTTCAGACCCAGAGACCTGGGAAATTATTATTAGCACCTCTGCAGGTTTTTAATCCCCTTAGGGGCAGGGTTCATGACTTTCAATCTGTGTGTTCCATGCAGCATTTAATAAGAACCAGTGCCAGTAGGAGACTCCACCTTGGCAGGCATTTTTACACCTGCTGTTACCCTCACCATTAGCCTGGGAGAGTTGTGGTTATTATCGTGTTTATAGTATAGCTGAATTATTGAGAGTGAGATTAAGTGACTCTTCTAGTGTCCCACAACTGGCTTGTGGTTGAGCTGGCATTTGGTCTTTGAGGGTATGCTCTCTACCCTCCTTCCCATGATGACGTTGTTGGGAAGGGGTAACTTGGGGAAGTCTCACTGCTTTCCTCTGAAGCTAATTCCTTTGAGAGGATGGCAAGCCCAAGCCTGCCAAGAGAGGTCAGAACCTGCAGAAACGGTAGTGCCATCCAGGGAAGGACATTTGAGCCCTCTGGCAATTTCTACCAATGTCCTAACAATCCTCATTGTTGGGACCTCCTTTCTTCCTTTTGACCTTAAATCCTTAGGTTAGGCCATTAGCTTCTCACTCCCTGGTAGATGGGAACGAAGAAAAGCTGGTTTCAATATTCTGTGTGCAAATGCACAGTTCTATGGGAAATGAGAGTGCACACATGTACATATACACACATACATGCATGCACACATACATGCATGCACACCAAACAACCCAGTTCCCCTATAGACCTTCACTGCAATAGTAAAAAGCTCATAATTCTGCCTTTAGGATTATTTTTCTCCTTCGGAAAATATTCCCTAGATTAAATATAAATTAACTTTTAATTTCTCAAAAATAATGTTTCTAGCTGATACAATTTCCATGTGTATATTTTACAGTAAAATAGTGGATTTTTAAGTTATGGGGTTTTAGGAATCTTGCCAATAAACTTTTGAAATTATGAACATCTTTCTATAGAAATACATGCCACAAATAATAGATTTTTGGAAAGAAAGGGTCCATGAACTTGAGTTATGTTATGTTGTCTCTCTGAGTCTTAAAACATCAAGAACTAGGTTTTTAAATTGGGAAACATATATGCACCATAGTACTTTGTACTGCATAACAGGATAAGCTGCAGTTCTTGGCTCTGTTCTATTTTTATTTCCATTATGGATTACTTTTGTATATTTGATGAGATTCTATTCAGAAAGGAACCAGGACTTTCCAAGTAAACAGTTAATTTCCAGTTGGACAACGCCGGAAGCAGTGGGTGTGGGGTGAGAGGAGGTGAGGAGAGGGCAGACAGAAGGCAGTAGCAATCGCTGGCAACGAAACAAAACCTTCCAGCTTCCTCTCAGTTGCCCCAACTCCTATTTCTGGCACCAACCTTTACTATCACAACTACCAGCAAAATGAAGAAACATGAGGAAAATGAGAAGACGCGTGGAAAGGCCCATAAGGTGGGTGCACATTTCTGGGGGGAGGAAGTCACTTTTGATTTTTCTCCCAAAAAGAGAAGGTAAGAAGAATAAAGAGGAGAGAAGAAAGAGAGAGAGGAAGAGAGAGGAGCAGAGAGAAAGAAATTGGTGAGAGGAAGGGAGGAGAGAGAGAGAGAGGGAGAGAGACAGGGAAATAGCTTTTAGTTTCTGGGAAAAGAAACAGAAAATAACTGACAACTCAAGGCAGGGGGCCTCAGGATTGCTGAAAATCTGCTCAAGGGAATTAGGCCCTAAAAGACCTGGCAGTTGGTACCCCCCACCTCACTCTTGCTTGGTATAGGGACTGAGGGGTGGGGCTGGGGTCACACAAGTAGATTACACTCATCGGTGTGCTTAACAGATTCCACATTGTCTCTTTCCATCCCCATCATGATTGAACTAGTTCAGGACTTTATCCTTTTCTCCATGTACCTCTGTTCCACTTCTGGGTCCTGTCCTCCAGCTTCAGCCACTCCCGTCACACAGAGTAGATGCCCCAAGCCTTTCATGCTCCAGCCTGTGCCTGCCTCATCACCTGCCTCTCCTGCCACCCTGACTTTGAACCTGGTGCTTTGGCCACCCATAAGTATTGGTGGTTTCCCCAAACAAACCAAGCATCCTTGTGGTCTTTCACATGCTGCTTTCTCCATCTGGGATGGTAAAACGCACAGCCACTCTGGGAGCTCACAGGAGCGCCAAGTACGGGCTAGCCTTAATTGTCTGTGGTGGGCCCTGGATCATCTCCATTTTCCAGAGAACTAAACTGAAGCCTAGAAAGGTTCATGAGCTTAAGGGAAGTTTTGCCTATGTGGGAAATTGTATTAGATAAGGAAATAGAGAAAAAAGAGCTGACATATATTTAGCATCTACTATGTACTAGGCTATGTACTAGGCTATGGTGCTTTCCAGATCTCAGATGCTATGATCTGAATGCCAAACTGTCATATTTTTCTAAAATAGAGATTTTGATCAATGTTTAGTTAGAAGAGAGACATGTCTTCTGACTTCATTTATTCATTTTTTAAGCCCTAGCATATTCTAGTGTGCTAAGGCAAAGGAGTTTCTCTCACCTGCTTATTTCTCTATTGTCAATCTTCCTTTTGGTTCCTTTGCTGACAGCTGTCATCTGTCTTTGAGTCACACAGAATCACTTGCAGAAAGAGCTCCAGAGAATTGGGGAAGAAAAGAGGAGGGAGGAGAGACAACAGGTATGTTCACCTCCGTCCCCCACCAAGAATCAGGAGAATGGAAGGAAAATAAAGGTGTTGTCAAGTGTGTCACCTACATCCTTGTCAGGTAACATTTCTTTAGGTGGCTTTGCTTCCCCTTCCTCATGCCTAGCTGGCTCTTCATCATTTTTTAATATCTCTTTGGGGATAAGGACATGAAAGTGAACTGCAGGTCAAAGCTGGGAATGAGGGGTTCTCGGGTTCTTTGTCTGATAACCTCACTTTTTCTTTGTGTCTGTGCCTTTACTGGGATCAGATAAGGCTGGTTCACCATTCCAGTCACATCATCTTCCCCTGGATGACAGCATCACACCTTCATCCACCCATTTACATTTCAAATTGCCACCCTACTGCCCTTCATTAATTATTTAGTAACACTGGTCACTTGTGAGATTTTCTAAGTTCACATTTTACGTAAAAAGATCCAATCTGTTTTTATCCAAATCTTTCCCTATGTAGTTTTCTAAATGAAATGGTTCGATTCCATCTGAGTCCCTGGCACCTGAGATATGACCCCCCTTCTTTGCAAAAGTTCACCTGGATGTTCAGTTCACAGGACTGGAGTTCACCTGCCTGGCTCCATCCCTGCCTGCCTCTGACCTTGGCCAACTCTCCCTCATGGGAGCTCCACTTAATAAGTAAATGAAAGGCTTTGTAACCCACAACCTCAAGGTCTCTCCTGTCTTTAATGATTGATGGAGCCTATGAGAAGTAGTAGAAGGGACATGGGTTTTCAAATTCAAGAGAGGTTATGTGCTCCTTGGCTCTGGCATTCATTGGCTTATTTGTGTGACATTGGGTAAGTTACATAATCTACCTGAGACTGATTTCTTTACCTCTACAATGGGTGGCAGGGAGTTAAGAAGAATGCATGAAGCAACACACATACTGTGGACCGTGAGGTAGCTGGTGTATCAAGGATTTAATCCTGACCCTCTCAATCAATGCGAATAAGCAGTTGGCACACAATAAACCCTTAAGAGCAGCAGGCAATTTATCATGGAGATACCTCCACCGTACGGAAAATTCTTACCAGTACCGAGGTGGAGCGGAAGGAAAACTCTGCAGCAAAACACCCTCAGCTCTCTGAGATGGTAACCTGGGGTTTGTTCCTCAACCATTTACATTCCAAATCTAATACTTTTTAGTTGTGTGATTTTGGTAAAAATATTCAATTTTTCTGGGACCCCATTTCATCATCTGCAAAATGGTCCCAATGAATCCTGTCTTGGGAGGATATTGTGAAAAAATTAAATGCTAACACAGTAAATACCTATCAGCATCCAACGAATAATTTTTATTTCTTGACATAATGATAAGTTAATGTCTGTTTATAAATAAGCTCTGATAAATTCTCAAAAAAAGGAAGGTTTAGATTTTTCTATTTTATTACTCACAGTATTATTAGTGTTTAAAGAAAACAGAGCACATCTTTTATCACGTAGAAAATGGAATCTACAGTTCTTTTGGCAAGAAAAAGATAGAATAGCATAAAGACAACTGACATTGCTTCTCTGTGCATATTGCATCTTGTCTCCCAGTTTTACAGTTTTCAGAAATGAAAAGTCCATCTGTTTCTCAAGACCTTTCTAGTTTCTAGAAAACACTGTCTAGCTATGGTAGTCCGGTTTCATTTGGCTGACTCAGGTCCCTTTATGCTGTCCTTCTGCTGGCATGCTCACAAAGCTGGCGTGCTGATATATGGCAGCCTCTGCCCTGGCAGCTTAACCTCCATCGCAGGTCACCCTGCTCTGTTAACCTCACCACAGCCTTCCCCTGGCTCCTCAGTGGTGAAATCACAACAGAGGGGAACACAAAGCTTGATGTACGTTGCTCATTTATGCCCACATAAAAATAAAACGAAACAGCTAAGGTATTCTGGACACTAGAGCACTCCTTTCTGGGGTGTTTTTATAATCCCTAAATCATCTGAGAGCTACAGATCTAGTAAGTTAGTAAGTCCATTAATGGCACACTGTATTACTTGGTGGAGAGGTCTGTGGTTGAAGACATTAAAATCTTTACCTTTTTTCAGTCCAGGCTTTTTATTTATTTTTTGTCTCTTTTTGCTTATTCACTCTAAACTATACATTTCTTATTTTAGTTCAAATGTCCCCTTACACTGTGAGGAGCAGAGAGCTGGCTCTGTGCTTTTTGGCACGTGGGGAATCCTCCTCCCTCCAGGTATACATTGAAGTCCCCTAAGTTCACTTTCCAGCTGCCCTTGGACTAGGTCTCAGTTGCAGCCCAAACTCCTTTTGAGGTGGCAGGCACTTCAGTTGTACAAGTGTGGTTGGCACTTCTCAGCACCTTGATTTCTTCAATTTTAAATACCAAGTATGACACCCATACCTACTTTCTAAAAGCTGTTATGAAGATTGAATTGAATAATACCTGTTAAGAATGGTAAAAGAAGAAAACAGTATAAACACACTGGTGTTTAAAAGAATATCTGTCAACTAAACAGTAGATGAGTTGGACTCCCAGGGTGAAACTGCATGCTCAAAAACAACAGTCACAAGAGGAAAGGTGGGGGGCCTGACTTCTCTTAGGTGACCTCCCATCAGTCACGGGGGATAATGTCATGTGGAATGGCCAGGGTGCTGAGTGCCAGCTGGTTGGACTTGCTTCCACACCCCTTCTCTTCTCCTTCTCTGGCTCAGTCAGCAGCACCAACCACTGTGCCAACAGGCAGTAGCTCCAAGACCTGGCATCTGGGGCAAAGGAGCCAGTGCAAAGTGGGAGCTGCCCTGCACTCAGTGATCACCTTGGAGGAATGCTGGTGTGCTCTGGGTGAGTCATAGAGAATGACGAGTTTGTGTTCAGGATGACTCTTCTGGATGAAGGGAGGCTGGAAACCTTTTTCAAATAATAATAATTTTTGTATGTGTTCCCATGGCTGAATAAGGTGTTCCTTGGGCTAGATCTAGGTAAAATTATGAAGCTTTGTCTTGTCTCCCTTTTGTTATTTTATTAATTTTGTAAAAACTCTTATGATACCCAGGCAAGACAGACAGTAGTAGGACTGACACTCAATCTTCATTTAAATGGGAGTGAAATCATAACACCGCTAAAATAAGATTAATGAAATAATAAATGCTAGCACAATAGAGGAGAAATATAATGAACAGCCAAGACTGGTAAAATAGTAATGTCATAAATTGCCATATAAGTAGATTAAGTTACT
This sequence comes from Desmodus rotundus, assembly GCF_022682495.2. Classification (NCBI taxonomy): domain Eukaryota; kingdom Metazoa; phylum Chordata; class Mammalia; order Chiroptera; family Phyllostomidae; genus Desmodus; species Desmodus rotundus. The sequence continues at coordinate 97,750,556 of NC_071391.1, read as the reverse complement.
ACCTTTGAGGATTAAGTTGGACTGTGCATAAAAAGAGACCCAGAACCATAGCTGCAGCAAGATGGAGGTTATTTCCATTTTATATAAAAGTCTGGAGGTAGGTGGTGAAGAGTTCTGCTAGTCTTACCCTCATTTCTTTTTTCCTGTCTCCTTTGGAGTGAAGGCATTTGTGCAGCACACTTGTCTCTGGGGATGTCTATCCTACATCTCTTGCTGCTGCCTCTTTCTTAGGGTTCATTGTGACCTTCCATTCCCAAAGATACCTGTTGGTCTAAGATGACTACAACAGAGCTGCCTATCACACCTACATTCCTGCCAGCAAGAAAGAGGGATAGAAACATGGCAAAGGGCTGATGCCTGCTGTTTCTTGAGGAAGGTTCCGAGGAGCTTTCACTGATATCCCACTGCTTGGGCCTCAGCCACGTGGCCACACCTACTAGCTGTCTCTACTCTGCTGGCCAGGTCCCTGCAAAAACCAAGTACTATGGAAGAAGTGAAGAGCACACTGGGCACCACTCATGGTCTCTGCCACTTCTGGGAAGTACCTTTGCCTTCCCTTCATTTGCACATACCCAATCTGTTCAGGAAGCCCAAGATTTCTCAACATCATCAGGTCTTTCATCAGCACAAAGTGGACTTTTTTATGCTGTGACATCCTCCAGGTCATCTGTAAGGTTCCTGGGGCAAGTTTTCTCCCAACCCCACAATTCCCCAGCCCAGCTGAGCTGGTATCACAGTGTTTTACCTTCAAGTCACCATTTCTTCTTATTGTCTGTTATAGCAGTCAGCATTTCAGCATTTACTGGGGCTAAGTCACATAACTCATACTTGCAGTTTCATGATCTTTTTCTCAGATAGTTACCAACATAAGCCTAGGAGATAGGTGCTTGTAATTGAGATGTGGGACTGAGCCAGGATACGTGCTAGGGCAGTTGTGCTGCCTAACTCTCATGCTAACCATTATGTGACACTGCTTCCCCTTTCTCCTGTCTGATCTCTGGGTAGATGAGGAGAGTTTCTCTGAGTCCTGGTTCAAGAATTGTGTGTGTAGGAGAAGTAGTGAGGTGGAAGAAACTAGACTAAATTCCTAAATGAATACAAGACACTCTGGTAAGTTCCACAAGAAGTGAAAGTAGGTGATTTGCTGTCAGTGTTCAGAGAGGTAATGTAAAAGCACTGGACGGGGCACAGTGAAATGAATGCCCTCTTACACCAGCTGCACCTCCTTTCTGGTGGCATAGCCGGAAGCCTTTGCCAGGCCTTTCCAGGACAGTCAAAGTCATTTTCCTGAGAAGCCAGGGACGCAGTGAGGCTCCTGCTCATGATGATCTGGCCAGGCTTGACTGGAATCCTTATTCTATGGCCTTGAGAGAACTCAGACTCCTTCCTGCCATGCCCTTTCCTCAGCATTTGCTTCCTTAAGCCTCCTTAAGGCTTCAGACCCTGAATGCTACTTTCCTAGTCCACGTCAGTGTTTTTCATCAGAGGTCACTCTTACATATGTCTTTTTTCAATTTAGTAGCTTTATCAAAGCCCGGGGGGCGGGTATTGCTAGGGAGGTCCTACCTCAGGCAAGGAGGTCTGCTGCTGCCCCACACTCCTTGCCTTTTTTCTCCCTCCTCTGATAGTAACTTTATCTTTATTTGTCTAACACACAATCTGTCAGCATTTGTGAATTTATACCCAATGATGATTAAAGCATTTTCCTTACCAGAAACTGATTTTTAAAATTTTTAAATTGTTATTCAATTACAGTTGTGTGCCTTTTCTCCCCATCCCTCCACCCCACCCCAGCTGAAACCCTCTCCCTCCCCCCCTCCACCCTCCACCTTGATTTTGTCCATGTGTCCTTTATAGTAGTTCGTGTAATCCCCTCTCCTCACTGTCCTCTCCCCACTCACCCCTGCCCATTGTTAGATTGTTCTTAACTTCAGTGTCTCTGGTTATATTTTGCTTCCTTTTTTCTTCTATTTATTATGTCCCAGTTAAAGGTGATATCCTATGGTATTTGTCCCTCACCTCCTGGCTTACTTCACTTAACATAATGCTTTCCAGTTCCATCCATGCTGTTGCAAAGGGTATAAGCTCCTTCTTTCTCTCTGTTGCGTAGAATTCCATTGTGTAAATATACCATAGTTTTTGGATCCACTCATTTGCTGATGGGCACTTTGGTTGCTTCCAGTACTTGGCTATTGTCAATTGTGCTGCTATGACATTGGGGTGCACAGGTTCTTTTGGATTGGTGTTTCAGGGTTCCTTAGGGTATAATCCCAGCAGTGGAATTGCTGGGTCAAAGGGCAGTTCCATTTTTAGTTTTCTGAGGAAATTCCATACTGTTTTCCACAGTGGCCTCACCAGTCTGCATTCCCACCAACAGTGCACTAGGGTTCCCTTTTCTCCGCATCCTCTCCAACATTTGTTTGTGGATTTGTTTATGTTGGCCACTCTGACTGGTGTGAGACGGTACCTCATTGTGGTTTTACTTTGCATCTCTCTGATGGCTAGTGATGCTGAGCATCTTTTCATATGTCCCTGGGCCCTCTGTATGTCTTCCTTGGAGAATTGTCTGTTCAAGTCCTTTGCCCATTTTTTAATTGGGTTGTTTGTCTTCCTGGTGTGCAGTCGTGTGAGTTCTTTATATATTTTGGAGATCAGGCCCTTGTCTGAGGTATCATTGGCAAATATGTTTTCCCATACTGTTGGTTCTCTTTGTAATTTGGTGCTGTTTTCTTTAGCCTTGCAGAAGCTTTTTAATTTGATGAGGTCCCATTTGTTTATTCTTTCCTTTAGGTCCCTTGCTTTAGGGGACATGTCTGTGAGGATGTTGCTGCGTGGAATGTCTGAGATTTTCCTGCCAATGTTTGCCTCGAGGACTTTTATGGTGTTACAACTTATATTTAAGTCTTTTATCCATCTTGAATTTATTTTTGTGTATGGCGTAAGTTGGTGATCCAGTTTCATTTTTTTGCATGTAGCTGTCCAGATCTCCCAACACCATCTGTTGAAGAGGCTATTTTTGCTCCATTTTATGTTCCTGCCTCCTTTGTCAAGTATTAATTGACCGTAAAGACTTGGGTTTATTTCTGGGCTCTCTGTTCTGTTCCATTTGTCTATGTGCTTATTTTTATGCCAGTGCCATGCTGTTTTGATTACAGTGGCCTTGGAACACAGTTTGATATCAGGTATTCTGATCCCTCCTGCTTTGTTCTTCTTTCTCAAAATTGCTGCAGCTATTTGGGGTCGTTTATGGTTCCATATCGATTTCTGAAATGTTCGTTCTATATCTGTGAAATATGTCATGGGTACTCTAATAGGGATTGCATTGAATCTATAAATTGCTTTGGGTAGTATGGCCATTTTGATGATGTTAATTCTTCCAATCCATGAACATGGTACATGCTTCCATTTGTTTGTGTCTTCCTTAATTTCTTTCTTCAGTGTTGTGTAGTTTTCTGAGTACAGGTCTTTTACCTCCTTGGTTAGGTTTATTCCTAGGTACTTTATTTTTCTTGTTGCTATATCAAATGGGATTTTTTTCCTGATTTCTGTTTCTGCAGTTTCATTGTTGGTGTACAGGAATGCCTTTGATTTCTGAGTATTGACTTTGTATCCAGCTGTTTTGCCAAATTCATTTATTAGGTGGAGTAGTTTTTGGGTGGAGTCTATAGGATTTTCCATGTACACTATCATGTCATCTGCAAACAGTGACAGTTTCATTTCCTACTTTCCAATTTGGATGCCTTTTATTGCTTTTTCTTGTCTGATTGCTGTGGCTAGGACTTCCAATACTATGTTGAATAGGAGTGGTGAGAGAGGGCATCCTTTTCTTGTTCCTGATCTTAGTGGAAAAGTTCTAAGTTTTTGTCCATTGAATATGATGTTGGCTGTAGGCCTCTCATATATAGCCTTATTATGTTGAGGAATGCTCCCTCTATTCCCACTTTGCTGAGTGTTTTTATCAGAAATGGGTGCTGTATCTTATCAAATGCTTTTTCCGCATCTATGGATATGATCATGTGATTTTTGTCTTTGCTATTGTTGATGTGATGTAATATTTTATTGATTTGCGAATATTGTACCGTCCTTGCATCCCTGGGATGAATCCCACTTGCTCATGGCATATGATCTATTTAATGTATAGCTGGATGCAGTTTGTCAATATTGTGTTGAGAATTTTAGCATCTATGTTCATCAGCGATATTGGCCTGAGGTTTTCTTTCTTCATTGTGTCTTTATCTGGTTTTGGGATTAGGATGATGCTGGCTTCATAAAAAGAGTTTGGAAGTCTTCCATCAGTTTGGATTTTTTCTAATAGTCTGTGAAGGATAGAGGTTAGCTCTTCCTTAAATGCTTTGTAGAATTCTCCTGTGAAACCATCTGGTCTAGGGCTTTTGTGTGTTGGGAGGTTTTTGATGACTGCTTCAATTTCCTTTGCTGTTATTGGTCTGTTCAGGTTTCTGCTTCTTCTTCATTCAGTTTTGGAAGATTATATTTTTCTAGAAATGTGTCCATTTCACCTAGGCCAGAAACTGATTTTTCATGTTGTACGAGATTCTGGAGAATTAAAGTTTTCTTTTCTTTTTACTCTTGATATTTCAGTGGCTAGATTGATATGGCAGAAATTAATCTGTATCTTCAGGTAAGAAAGAGATGGCATGATGTTCTTGGAATCTGGTGATAAAAAAGCCTTGGCCCACCCTTCAGCCTGGAAGGTAGAGCCTTGGGATCATGGTGAGTTCATTGTCTCTGAAGTAGCAGGACTTTCTGCACTTTTCAGATGTGGCAGTCACTGACAATTTTCTGGATGGTTTCAATGAAAATATCTGCTCCCAGCATAAGAGTTTGGCCATTGGTGGATATGGTAGAAGTGTCTAGGGCTTTCCACATCTAGCACCCCTTTATTCCTGAGCACATGGGAAGACTCAATCTTCCCTGAAAGTGGTTGGAGACCATGTGACTAGGACTGCCCAATGGGATCTGAGCAAAGCAATATTTCATTTTCATTCCAAGGCAGTTAAGAGTTTATGATGATATCTTTTCTTTGTGAGCCTTGTGTTGAAGTGATAGCATTTTGCAAGACAGGAGGGGCTGGATCTCTGAGACATTAGATGGCTGCGAGCCTTGCTGACTTGCATTGACATTGCATGCACAAGACATAAGCTTCTATTAGATGACAGGTACTAAAGAGAAATCCTAACAGACAGAATAGACTTTGTTACCATAGCAGAGCACAGTATATCCCAACAAATACAAATAATATGGACTGTATAGATGTCACTCAGCTTTAACTCCGGGACTCCTGGATATCTAACAGATTTCCAACTTTTGGTGGTCAGGGATGTTTTGGTGTTAGCAGAAAGAAAGGATTTTCTGTATCCTTTACTTATTTCGATATATTTTTAAGTGGCCATCGTTTTAAGGAGACTAGGTAATAAGGTGACAGGTACTCAATAGAAACACCAATAAACAGAATTGGTTAGAAGCATTTGGTAGGATAGTTCCCTAACAACCTCCATCCCTCACCCCCAAGCCTCTGCTCATCTAATTGATATGCTGTTTGGGTGTTTCCATAAGAGGAGTGTGTGGTGCTGAATCCAAATGTTACCATTTCACCTTTCACAGCAATCAAGAATCCAGGCTCTGTTTCCATTAGTAATCACCGAACATAATAATTAAACACGTATCACACCAAACTAAAAAATCCCTGCAGGATACTCTGTGTCCATTCTGTTCAAGTTCATTCTGAATACTGGCAAAGTGGGACTAATGGTTAAAGAAGTGGGAGAGGGTAAGACCATCCCAATGATGATTAGGGTAGCAGAAAATTCACATCTTCTGCTCTTGGAAGCTTAAAGGGTGCCTAATACAGTGTCTAATACAGCACTAAGTGAATATTTATTGATTAAATGGTGACTATGTGTTAAAAATGAGCATTCAATTAGTAGTAGAGATTGTTGTTTAGAAACTCATTATGGCTATGGAAAAAAGTGCATGAATCCTTGTCAATAACTATCTTCCCCAGCACATTTCACCTACTTTACACAGAATGAAAAGATTTGAGATGCTCAACCTACACACACTATGTGTGACTTGCCACAATGATCCAAGTTTAATTCTCAGCCCTATGGTCTCTGGTGATATTACGGTGGATAGGGACATTCCAGCTACAGAGTAGCAGCTGGCTACAACTGCATTCATTTCTTCCAGTGATAGATCTGAACTGCTGGTTGAAGTGCATATGAGCAGTTCTACTCCCATGCGTTGCTTCTAGAAAACCCCTTTATATAGAAGGAAGCTTGAAAGTAGCACCTCTTTTTAACTAAATACCACCCCTCAAATCTGACTTTCAGAATTTCACCTTCAACAATGGAGAGTGCCCTCTTGAGCTGATAGCTCTCAGAGAGGGAAGGGCGTGTTTTGACTCCCTCACAGGAGCTTCAGGAGCTCTGTCTGTTCAATGATCTTGCCTCTGGCAGGTGAATGTTCACAGATTCCTGGGGCTATTATACCAGTTCTCCAGGTGGGTAGGCTGCAAAGGTTTACTTGCCTTATTGAGAAAGGACAAAACAAATAAAATCTTTCTCCTTTTTTTTCTTTCCAAGATGCTGTCCAGGAAGATCCCCATTAGCCTGACTCAGAAGAGCAGTAGCCTGTTCATGAGCTTTCTACCCTTGAGAATTTCTTACTCCTTCTGTAATATCTTGTGATGGCCACATTTTCCACTTCCGGGACTTCTTATCAGCTTTTGAAATGTATGACTAGAAACTGAAGTCATTCTAGCATTGACTATGAAGGCTCAGGATTCCCACAGCTAGTTTTTCTCAAGATGAATATTGGGAAGCTATATGATCAGGAAGGAACACTGGTGTGGGAGTCCAAAGACAATCTGGGGCAAGTGGTTCACCTCTCTGAACTTTATTCTCATCAACTCTAAAAAAGTGAGTGGACTAAAGATGCTTCTAAATACCAGATCCTGTGAGTTGTAAGTAATGCTCGAGGGAGAAACAATATATTGGCAAATGTGTATTTCTGCACTCTTCTCCCATGCATTCTTAGACTAGTTGGAGAGAGTTTTGAATTCACCTAGTAATTACACCATCTTAATTTCATATTGAAGACAAAGTTTGAATGACTTAACCATGAGACTTGCACACTGGCTAACTTCCAGGCTTTTCTTAACAAAATAGATTAATTAATCCAGACAATTTCTGTCAAGCCTCCATATCACAAAGCAAAGGAGCAAGGCTGGAAATATTCTGAGAATCTTTTGTTTTTTTGTATAGTTGATCTAGTTAATTTGAGAGACCTCAGTGGAATATTTTCATTAATGATTTCAATAGCTCTTATATTTAGATAGTGCTGGTTGGATAGAAATCTATTAAGATTATAAAGTTTTGGTCAATTTACCAATGGGAAGGATAAGCACCAAGCATTATTCTAGCTTTTTATTCTTTCTGGAACTATAACAATTAGAGAAACCATGTCATGAGATTGGGCAAATTAATCAGCTAATCCAGTGCAAATAGTTGCAAAGCAAACCATTAAAAACACTCCAAATCAAACAGAGGTTTACTGAGAAATGATGTGTTACAATAGCACAGCCTATGAAATGAAATAGACAAGATATAAAATTTCCATATACAAATTCACTCAGCAAAGTCTTTTCCAATCCATATCTCCATTACCTGGATAAAACTGAGAGTTGGCCAGTGACTTATCAATTTAGATCAAGTAGGAACAATTAGGTTCTCAGGGTACATCCTCACATTTCCTTTGTTCACTTCAGGTTCATAATTTTAGATTTTTCTTCTTCTTTTTTTGAAGATTTTATTTATATATTTTTAGAGAGAGGGGAAGGGAGAAAGACAGGGAGCAAAACATCAGTGAGTGGCTGCCTCTCATGTGCCCCATACTGGGGACCTCACTGGGAATCAAACCAGCGACACTTTGTTTCACGGGCTGGCACTCAACCCACTGAGCCACAGCAGCCAGGGCCAGATTTTTCTTTTATATTTCCATGTTTTGGCCCATGGTGAAGGCTGAGTACAGCATTTTGGCAAAGGAATCTGAAAGAGCTACCATTGTAGATTCTGTAAATTTTTTCATCATAGACATGCCTTAGTTTTAACTTTGATCACAATCTCATTGGTCAAGGTTTTAAAAATGGAACATACTTTTGCTTGAAAAGCTGATTTACAAATTCATGTTACTGAGGTGCTTTACAAACATTAACCTCATTTATATACTTTACCCCAAAGTTAAAACTCTGTCATTCTCATTAGCCTTCTCACAAAATATGCCTTTAAACCAAGTTTTATGAGGATCCAAGACCAGTCAGGAAACTCTAATACCCAGCAAAGTCTAGGTGTTAGAACAGCAAATCTTTAGCTGTGTAAAGGACATTGCTAAACTTCTCGGCTGGAAGGTATCCTGATCTGTCTAATTCTATTTATGAAACTGCATATGTGTTTTGAAACTCCATTTAGAACCAGCTCATTCAGTGAGAGATGGAAACCATATGTGTGTCTAAGGTCTGTATGTTTGGGCTTGGAGAAACTTAGATTTTGTTTTGACTTCTAACTCAGCATTATTTTTAGATTTGAAGGCATCCTGGGTACATCCTTGAGCCTCTATGTCATGTAGCAATGTTTTTATTATCCATTATTATGTTTTTTCACCTTATCTCAGTTTTTCACCTTAGATAAATCCTATTTCTATATGCTTGGAAAGGTGTGTGGTCTTTCATTCTCAAAAGGTTGTTCTAAGTAAAAAAAAAAAAAAGAGGATTTGAAGCAAACGTGGAAAACTCAGGCTCACAATCTTATGCTTGGGTAAATAATATTTTGTTTTTGTTTATTTGAATCCATTAGGTCATGTTTTCCTTGATTCATTGTTTCTTTTGTGTAGTGGTACCTTTGGCTTTTACTGCACATATACCCAAGATTTGTGGGCAGAATCACTGTGAAGATGGCTGGCTGTCTATCAAATCTATTTTCCAACTCCTTCAAGAAAATAATCTAATTGTAGTCAGGCATGTGGCCTTTCAGCTAGGGACTATGTTTTAAGCCTCACTTGCAGGCATGTATTTAATTCTTGCTGATAAAATGTGAGCAGAAATGATAGGAGACATTTCTAGGCCTACACATAGCCTTACTCTTTGTTTTCTACTAAAATACAGAATAGCTTACAGCCATCTTTGAACATGTAGGTGGTGGCAATGTCCTGGAGGATGGTGGAGAAACTGTGTGGAAGAAACAGAAATCCTTTAATGTGTGTAAGGAGCATAGCTGCTTGCTGGCCCACCCTGGACTACTGGGCTAGAGAAAAAAAAAATCAAGTTTCTTTGTCCTTAAAATTATTTTTTTACCCTAAAATCATGTGTAGACCTCAGGGCTCATGCATCATAATTGGAAGAAAAGAAATCCTTTTCAGCATAGAGCCAAGAGAGAGTCTTAGGCTGTGCTGCCCTGTGTTCAACAGGAATCTGTTTTCTGAACAAAGAAATATATTAATCCATTTAGGACAAAATGGCCAGTCTGGTTCCTTGGCCTTAAGTTATTTAGACTCAGAAGGAATGTTTATTCAACACACAAACCCTATCTTCATCTCCTTTGTTGGGTGGCCACTTAAATCTCTACTGATGAAATTTTTTAAAATTAGGTTAATGACAGAGGTAATCACTGTTTAAAAGTGTCTTTTTAGTAAGAATGTAGATAAATAAAAATGTGGAAGTCAGTGCATTAGATTTTTATGAAGGATGTTGGTCAGGGATCTCACCTTTCCAGAGCACAGGCTTTGGTGGGCCACCCCTGGGCTTTGGCAGGTGATATTCAATGGAGCTGTGGTCTATGATTTGACCTGGCTTAGCCTCAATTTCTAAACTATAAAATGGCAATAATGATACCTATCTCATTCATTTTTATGCTTGATAGATCATAGAAATAGTATCTGTGTATTATCTGACACAGTAAACAATGATTTATGTTCACTGGTAGATGGCAGCGTCTTATAGGTTCCCATTGCTCATGGCAGTTACCAGGTGTGAGCTGTGGGGGCAAAGAGGAAGATCCTTGTTTCTTCCTCTTTGTGAGTGTGAGTGAAGTGCAGCTGGACTTTCAAATGACTTGCCTCTAATTTATTCAAGATTTGGAAGAACAAAGATGTGCCAAAGCTTTGATAGACCTTTAAAAGTTAAGAAGTTTCAAAACATAACAGAAAAACATATTCTGTATAATTTTGCATTTTCACATTATTCTAGGATTTATATTTGATTGATATGATGTAGTTCAGGGAACTCTGAATACAAATACGTTGTTCAGTGGGACGATCAGTAGTGCTTGTATGATGTTTATAATGGTATTGAATGTTGAAAAAGAACACTTTTCAGTTGTTTCAGAGACAGATTCCATATGTCTTTCTTTTCCACATTGTATGGTTTAATATAATAGTGCAGTGGAGGGAAAAGCTTGATAAGTAGTTAGAAACAATAATATAAAATGATAAAGACAGTTATGGCTGTGATAAAATTTCAGTTTAGTCTTCCGTGTACTTTGATTTTGAAGGCAAATCATCATGACCAGGATTAAGCCTATGTTAAAGCTGTTTTAGGAATCATTTTCAACTACAGTCTCTACACCATCTGAGAATCCAAGAATCACACCTTTGGCCTGAAATGATGTCAGGTATGGTTTTAGGAAATCAGTTGATTGAGAAGTTTGGCAATAATGAAATGAGCATCCTCAGAATATGTGGGCTCAGTCCTGGCTGGTGTGGCTCAGTGGACTGAGTGCTCGCCTGCAAACCAAAGGGTCACTGGTTCGATTCCCAGTCTAGGGCACATGTCTGGATTGTGGGCCATTTTCCAGTAGGGGGCGTGCAAGAGGCAACAACACATTAATGTTTCTCTCTCTCTCTTTCTTCCTCTCTTCCCCTCTCTAAAAATAAGTAAATAAAATCTTTAATAAAGAAGAATATAGTGGACTCAATAATTAATTGCAGCAGTTAAGTGATCAGAAAGAAAAGTTCATGATGGGTTTACTACAGTGATCAGACTCAATTAAAAAGTTGAAGAAAATGAATGGATGGCAAGGGCCCAGTTTTTTAGTTGTATGTAGATATTTTTGTTTCTGAAGCCTGTTATTTTTATAAATTCATATGTGAAATAGTTGTGCATATATGCAGAAATAGATAGTTGAAGCAATTATTCATGGAATTAAACTTCTTGTAATTTATATTACCTATTCAAATTAGTAAGTAAAAATTGAGGTCTGAATTATCTAAGCACAGAAATGAGTATATGAATTTGCAAATTTATAAGTATGCACATTGTAGCCTGTGATGAATTCATTCATCTGGTAAGACTGAGACAAATTCGTAGGTGTATCATCCATGGAGAAATTGGTTTGTTTGGCTCTGTGGCCACCATCTGTATCTAAAACCTGACCAACCATATTGTGCATTTCTGTCATTTGGCTTAGGAGAAACGGGGGGTGGGGAGAGTGGCACGCTGCATTTGTGCATTGTAGTTATTATTACAGGTAAGAAAACTGGAATTATATGCACTTCTAATATAAAGCAAGAATGCCATCATCCTATGTGAAGGATACATCTCTCAGTTTTTCTCTTACCTCCCAGGCTACACATTCTGTATCTCTTTATTTCATGCCACCATCATTTCCCCACTGACCTCCCCCAAATTTCCCATGTTTCCTCCTGCTGGAGAATTCATGCAATTCTCCTGCCTATATTTTGCCTTCATGCATTTATCTTGGGTTGTGGTCAAATACTTGTGTGCCTATATGATGCTTATTTCTTTTCATAAATTTGAGCCCCATGAGAGAATGAACTGGACCCATTTTGGTTCACAGTGTCTGATAATCTAGCATTTTGTAGAAGTTCACATTTATTGAGTGAATACTTGAATCAATCTGTCTTCCTGATACAGCTTCATTACTCATCTCTCTTGGGACTTGCTCTTCTCTACTCCATTTACCATGTTGCAAAACAGAATGAACAATTTAAAGTACATCTCAGCAAGCCATATTTCTACATATCCTTCAATGCATGATAAAGTCTAAACCTCTCTACATATCTCAGGCTTTCATGATTTGATCCCCACCAATGTCTCCAGTTTCATTTATTTTATTTTTGCTGCTTGCCTCTTTCCTGTCTCCCATTCCTCTTCTTTCTACTCTCCTCCTAACCTTGCTAACTTCACCTTATCCCCCAGGTCTCAACTTAATTGTCATCTGTCAGGAATCTTTTTGTGACCCTCTAAGATGCTTCATGACTACTTTTTGTGCCTCCACAGTAATTTGTATGTGTAATAGGACACTGAATTATAGCATAGAACTGCTAAGTGTCTCTCTCTCTCCACCATACTCTTGAGGGTAAAGTCCAGTGCTTGGGAAAATTAGCTTATTACCAGTTATGACTAAGTGACTGAGGGATGAATGCTAAGATCACAGTGATAGGATGCATGGTGTTTCTCTGGCCCAGACCCCTGTCTCAGAGTGATGGTGAATTAGGGCTAGTGTAGACTAATGATCACATTGGGTCAGTGGAGCCTAGAAAGGTTCCTCTCACCCTAACTGGAATATCCTGATCCTGTTGGGACACCCACTTTAACAATTAATGAGAGAGAGGGTGAGGAGTAAGGGGAAAGTAATAAGTATACAATGAGGAAGGAGGAGTGAGGGTGGAGACTAGATAAAAATATACAGTAACAGCACAAGAGACAGAGATAAAGAGCTAGTAGTGTTATCACTCATGATAGTCTGAATGATTTATGATTTAAAACGTTTCATAGTGACAACATTACTGTGTGATGGAGTTCCCTGACTTTGTTTCACTGGGATGTGATTGCTATATAGAAATCACAAAGTTCTACCACAATAAAAAAGCCAAGTTCTGAGAGACCCAAGATAATGGAGGAGTAAGTGGAAGCTACACTAACTTCCTCCCAGGACCAATCTGGAATTACAATTAAACTATAGAGAAATCACCTGGAATAACCAACGGAACAATAGGTGGAGAGAAGCCTAATAACCAGGGACAAACAGAGGAAACTGCTACATCACAACATGAGTGGTACAGAGTGCGGAGGAGGCATGAGAGGGCTGGCCTGGCTCCCATGGGAAGCAGCTGAAGTGATGGAGGGAAATTCAGAGGTTGGGGGGTTCCCCCGGGGAAGTGAAGGGACTAAACTCCAAGCTGCATTCCCCAGCCTACAGTAAAAGAGCTGGGAAAGGAACCCAGATAACATCCAGCTGTGAAAAGCAGCAGGGTTTCTGCCCACCAGAGAGACAGCCAGAGTCACGGAGAGCCTTTTGAAGGGTCAATGCATAAAATTTCATTTGCAGCCACTTATCTTGAGTTCCAACAAAGAGGGGATAGAGTGGACTAGAGATGCTGGAGGAGAGTCTGGGGATGGAGGCATTGGAGAGAGAACTGGAGGAGCAGCTGTCAGGATCCCTGTGCTGCTGTTATAGTGCAGGAGCCATCTTGCTCAGGCAGAGCAGTCCCCTTCAAATGGCATCAGCCTGAGGGGATGCAATCGCCCTACCCACAGGAATTACACTGCCCAAGCCTGTGATTCTTAAGCCTGACTGTTTATTACAAATTGACTAGATTAACAACTGAAGGAGATAGCCACAGCCTGTGGATCTCTGGCAGCATCAAACAGGTTACCTAGGGTAGACTGGTACACCATCTGACATAACCAGAGGTGGATATGGAAAGTGAAAACAGTGAGACAAATTTCACCACAGTCTTATTCTGATTTGTGTTATTTTCTCTCCTGTATAGCTTTTTGAACTTTAATTTATTGTCCTTCAAGTTTGTGCCTATTATGTTATTAGTTTTTATTATAGTTTATTTCAGATCTCATATTTTGCTCCTCCCTTCTCTTATTCCATTTTATCTTCTTCTATCCTCTTCTTATTTGGACTAAAAATTTTTTTCTCCCTTGCTATGAATTATTTCCATTACACGCTCTGACTATATCCCTCTCCAGCCTCTCAAAACCATTTTTCCTGACATCAGTCATTGCACATTATTTTTCCCATTCTTAAAATACCCTTATTCTCTCACCACCTTTATCAGTCTTTGCTTGTTGGTTGTGGGTATGGTGGTGGTTGTTGTATTTCTCCCATTTTATTTCTAAATCTTCATGATTTTTGTATTCCAAATCTCAAATCTTACTGTTCCCCTTGCCGACTCCATTTTGTCTTCTTCCTACCCTTTGATTTTTTCATTTTAATTTTTCCTGTCTTAGCCTGACTTTTATTCCTCACTCTTACTGTATTCCCTCTCCCTCTATTGTCTCTTCTCTTTCCTCCAGTTGCCTCTTAAGCTTTTCTTTCTTTGTTTTCCCCTGCTTACTCCCCTCCCACATATATTATTTTTTGCTCATTGGTATTGATAGCACTATGGTGGATCTTTTACTCCAATTTGGTTCTGTTATTCTTTTTTCTTCTCCCTCTCACTATTTTGTAATTATTCATTTATTTAAAAAATTCTATTTATACTTCTGGTCAAGATGGAGGCATAGGTAGACACACTGTGCCTCCTCGCACAACCAAAGAAGGACAACAACAATTTAAAAACAAAAAACAACCAGAACTGACAGAAAATCGAACTGTACGGAAGTCTGACAACCAAGGAGATAAAGAAAAAACATTCATCCAGACCAGTAGGAGGGGCGGAGATGGGCAGCCGGGGTGGAGAGGAATTGCGGCAACGCAGTGGCTGGCAGACCCAGCGAGGTGGCAGAGCTGCAGCTAGTAGAACCCATGGCCCCACATTTACGCATAGATAAACTGGGAGGAACAGTGGGGGAGCAAAGCAGACCTCGCAACCCAGGGCTCCAGCACGGGGAAATAAAGCCTCAAACCTCTGATTGAACACACTTGTGGGGGTTGAGGTGGCAGCAGAAGAAACTCTCAGCCTCACAGAAGAGGTCATTGGAGAGACCCACAGGGGCCTAGAGCATGCACAAATGCACCCAACCACTCGGGAATCAGCACCAGAGGGGCCCAGTTTGACTGTGGATAGTGAGGGAGTGATTGAAAACCGGCAGAGAGTAGAGCAAGTGCCATTGCTCCCTCTTGTCCCCTCCGCCTCATACAGCTTCACAGCACAGTGACCAGTGTTACCCCGCCCTGGTGAGCACCTAAGGCTCTGCCCCTTTATGTAAAAGGTGTGCCAAGACAAAAAAAAATGGCCCAAATGAAAGAACAGATCAAAGCTCCAGAAAAAATACAACTAAGCAACAAAGAGATAGCCAACCTATCAGATGCACAGTTCAAAACACCGGTAATCAGGAAGCTCACAGAACTGGTTGAATTTGGTCACAAATTAGAGGAAAAATTGAAGGCTATGCTAAGAGAAACAAAGGAAAATGTACAGGGAACCAATAGTGATGGGAAGGAAACTGGGACTCAAATCAATGGTGTGGACCAGAAGGAAGAAAGAAACATCCAACCAGAAAAGAATGAAGCAACAAGAATTCAAAAAAATGAGGAGAGGCTTAGGAACCTCCAGGACATCTTCAAACGTTCCAACATCTGAATTATAGGGGTTCCAGAAGGAGAAGAGGAAGACCAAGAAATTGAAAACTTATTTGAACAAATATGAATGAAGGAGAACTTCCTTAATCTGGCAAAGGAAATAGACTTCCAGGAAGTCCAGGAAGCTCAGAGAGTGCCAAAGAAGCTGGACCCAAGGAGGAACACACCAAGGCACATCATAATTCCACTAGCCAAGATGAAACAGAAGGAGAGAATCTTAGAAGCAGCAAGAGAAAAGGACACAGTTACCTATAAAGGCCTTCCCATAAGACTGTCAGCTGATTTCTCAAAAGATACCTTACAGGCAAGAAGGGGCTGGCAAGAAGTATTCCAACTCATGAAAGGCAAGGACCTACATTCAAGATTACTCTATCCAGCAAAGCTATCATTTAGGATGGAAGGGCAGATAAAGTGCTTCTCAGATAAGGTCAAGTTAAAGGAGTTCATCATCACCAAGCCCTTATTGTATGAAATGTTAAAGGATTTATCTAAGAAAAAGAAGATAAAAAATATGAACAGTAAAAAATGACCACACCTAAAACAAAAAACAAAAGCAAACTAAGCAAACAACTAGAACAGGAACAGAACCACAGAAATGGAGATCACATGGAGGGTTATCAACAGGGGAGTGGGAGGGGGAGAGAGGGCAAAAAGGTACAGAGAATAAGTAGCATAAATGGTAGGTAGAACATAGACAGGGGGAGGGTAAGAATAGTATAGGAAATGTAGAAGCCAAAGAACTTATGTGTTTGACCCATGGACATGAACTATAGGGGAGGAATGTGGGAGGGAGGGGGTGTGCAGGATGGAATGGAGTGAAGGGTGGGAAATGGGACAACTGTAATAGCATAATCAATAAATATATTAAAAAAAATTTCTGTTTAAACCTAATACTATATGTTTCCCTTTTCTTACTCAATTTCACCTTCTTCCTTGCCTTTTTTATTTATGATATAAATTTTTCTTTCTTTCTCTCTGCCTTGTCCCTATTCCTTATTCTTATTATTGCTCCTCTCTCCACCCTCCCAAAATCATTTTTATTTTACTTAGTCATTTCATATTCATTTTTCCTTTCTTGAAATAGTCTTAATCTCTGTACACCTTTATTAATACTGGCTCATTTACTGTTGATAGTGTGATTGTGGGTGTGTATTAATATTATGGGTGTGGGGTTGTTTTCTGGACTGTTTAGTTTTGTTCGGGCAGCACCTGTGCAACAGTCTACAAGAGGTGGTGGACAGAATGAATCTCAGTCAGCTGTCCAGAAGGAAGGACCCATCAAAGAATGACCCAAAAACAATCAAAACCTAATTACAATCAGAGAGCCCCCATAAATAGCATAAAGAGCATCCAAAGAGTATCAAATTCAGGAGATCAAGGAGACTGTACCACTGAATCCCATAGGTCTCCTACCACAGAAGATCACACCATGAAGACAGAGAGTCAAAGAAGATCAATCTAAGAAACTGAAACAGACAAGAAGGGTCACCTAAAGTGGGGAGACAAAGAAACAACCCCCAATCTAAAGGAGAGGAGGAATTTCCAGAAAGAGTGCTAAATGAAATTGAGGCAGGCAAATTATCAGACACTGAGTTCAAGATAATGGTTATAAGGATGCTGAATGAGCTCAGTGAGAACTACAAAGATCTCCAGGGAAGGTACAAGGAACTTACTGTGAATTACACTCGCATGAACAAAGACATAGAAACTATCTATAAGAGCCAGGAGGAAATGAAAAATACAATCTCTGAAATGAAGAACACAGTAGAAAGAATTAAAAGCAGGGTAAATGAAGCAGAGGATTGAATCAGTGAGCTGGAGGACAAGGTAGAAAAAAAATCCCAGAGAGAACAGCAAAATGAAGAAAGACTGAAAAAGAATGAAGAGAGTTTAAGGGAGCTGCAGGACGACATGGAATGTAACAATATCTGTATCATAAGGATACCAGAAGGAGAAGAAGAGGAGCAAGGGGTAGAAAACCTGTTGGAAAAAGTTATGACAGAAAACACCCTTAACTTGATGAGAAAGAAAATCACACAAGTCCAGGAAGCACAGAGGTTCCCAATTAATGAACCCAAAAAGGCCCACTTCATAACACATCACAATTAAAATGGCTACATTTAAAGACAAAGAGAGAATCTTAAAGGCAGCAAGGGAGAAACAGACAGTAATATACAAGGGAGCTCCCATAAGGCTATCAGCTAATTACTCAACAGAAACACTGCAAGCCAGAAGAGAATGGCAAGAAACATTCCAAAGAATGAAAAGCAAAGGCCTGTAACCTAGACTACTCCACCCAGCAACGATCTCATTTGAAATGGAAAGTGAAATAAGGAGTTTCCCAGACAAAGAAAAGGCTAAAAGAATACATCTCTACCAAACTAGCATTGTAAGAGATGCAAAAGGGATTGATTTAGGAAGATAAAGAGAAAGGGTAAGAGAGAGAGAGTAACACAGGTACAAAGGGGAAATATGACAATGAATAAGTACCTATCAATAGTTTCCTTAAGTGAAAATTGTTTAAACATTCTTATCAAAAGACATAGGGTAACTGAATGGAAAGAAAACATGACCTATATATATGCTCTATAAAAGAAACCCACCTCAGAACATAAGATCTACACAGACTGAAAGTGAAGGGGTGTAAAAAAATATTCCAAGCAAATGGACCTGAAAGAAAAAAGCTGGGGTAGCAATACTTGTATCAGACCAAATAGATTTCAACACAAAGGCCATAGACAGAGACAAAGAGGGACACTTCATAATACTTAAAGGAACAATCAATCAAGGAGATATAACCCTTGTAAACATATATGCACCCAACATAGGAGCACCCAAATGTATAAGGACAATCTTGGAGGACTTCAAGGAAGGTATAGACAGCAACATACTCATAGTAGGAGTTTTAACACCCCACTGTCAACAATGGATCGATCTTCCAAGCAAAGAATAGACAAGGATATTGTAGCATTGAAAACTAACATTCTAGATCAATAGACTTAATTGATATATACAGAAGTTTTAACTGCAAAGAAACAAAATATACATTATTTTCAAATGCACATAAGACATTTCCAAAGGTATACCACATTATAGGACACAAAACAACCCTCAAAAAAATTCAAGAAATTTGAAATCATATCAAGCATCTTCTTGTACCATAATGACTTTAAACTAGAAACCAATTTCAAGGAAAAAACTCATAAGCATTCAATTTCAAGAGAGACTGAATAACATGCTATTAAATAATAAGCGGGTTGACAATGAGATCAAGGAAAAAGTTAAAAAGTTTCTGGAAACAAATAAAATGAACACACAACAGCCGAAAACTATTGGGACACATAGAAGGCAGACCTAAGAGGGAAGTTCATAGCAATACAGGCCTACTATAAAAGCTACAAACATTTCAAATAAACAACCTAACCCTACATCTACAAGAACAAGATGGACCACAACAAACAAAGCACAGAGTGAATAGAAGGAAGGAAATAATCAAGATCAGAGCAGAATGAAATGACATAGAGACTAAAAGACTGATTCAAAGGATCAATAAATACAGGAGCTGGTTTTGTGAAAAGATAAACAAAATCAACAAGCTGACTTTAACTAGATTCATCAAGAAAAAAATGGAGAGGACCCAAATAAATAAAATCAGAAGTGAAAGAGGAGAAATTACAACTGATACCACAGAAATACAAAGGATTATAAGAAATTACTATGAAGAAACATATGCCAAGAAATTTGAAAACATGGGTGAAATGGACAAATTTCTTTTTAAAAATTAAAAGAAAATTATTGTTATTCAATTACAGTAGTCTTCATTTTCTCCCCATCCCTCCACCCCACCCCAGCCAAACCCACTTCCCTCCCCCATCTCCACCCTCCCCCTTGATTTTGTCCATGTGTCCTTTATAGTAGTTCCTGTAATCCCCTCTCCACACTCCCCTGTGGTTGTTGTTAGATTGTTCTTAACCTCAATGTCTCTCGTTACATTTTGTTTGCTTTTTTCTTTTGTTGATTATGTTCCAGTTAAAGATAAGATCATATGGTATTTGTCCCTCACCGCCTGGCTTATTTCACTTAGCATAATGCTCTCCAGTTTGAAATGGACAAATTTCTAGAAAAATATAATCTTCCAGAACTGAGTGAAGAAGAAGCAGAAAGCCTGAACAGACCAATAACAGCTGGTGAAATTGAAGCAGTAATCAAAAAACTCCCAGCAAAAAAGAGCTCTGGACTTGTCTCCAGAACTTCACAGGCAAATTTTAGCAAACATTTAGGGAAGAGCTAAATCCTATCCTTTGTGAGCTATTCCAGAAAATTCAAGAGAGGGAAGACTCCCAAACTCTTTTTGAGGTCAGTATTACCCACATCCCCAAAGCAGATAAAGACACAGCAAATAAAAGTAGAGACCAATATTGCTGATGAACATAGATGCTAAATTCCTCAAAAAAATATTGGCAAACTGCATCCGGCAATACATTTTAAAGATCACACATCATGAGCAACTGGGATTCATCCTAAGGATCCAAGAATGGTATAATATTTACAAATCAATAAACATAATGCACCACATAAACCTAATGAATGACAAAAAGCACATGATCATATCAATAGATGCTGAAAAATCATTTGATAAGTACAGCATCCACTTATGATAAAAACCCTCAGCAAAGTAGGAATAGAGGGGGCATACCTCCACGTATTAAAGGCCATATCCAAGAAACCTACAGCCAACATCATACTCAATGGCCCCAAACTAAAAGCTTTGCTCCTAAGATCAGGAACAAGGCAAGGGTGTCCGCTTTCACCATTTCTATTCAACATGGTATTGGAAGTTGTAGCCACAGTGATCAGATAAGAAAAAAATTCATTCGAATTGGAAAGGAAGAAGCAAAACTGTCATTGTTTGCAGATGACATGAATTAGTGAAGAATTAGCATCATTAAAATGCCCATACTACCCCAAATAATTTATAGATTCAATGCAACCCCTATTAAAATACCAATGACATATTTCACAGATATAGAACAAATATTTAAAAATTTTTATGGAACCATAAATGACCCTAAATAGTGTCAGCAATTTTGAGAAAGAAGAACAAAGTAGGAGGGATCATAATACCTGGTTTCAAAGTATATTACAAGGCCACGGTAATTAAAACAGTCTGGTACTGGCATAAGAATAGATACGCAGACCAATGGAACAGAATAGAACGTCCAGAAATAAACCAAGTCTCTATGGTTAATTAATATTCAACAAAGGGGGCCATAGCATAACATGGAGTAAAAATAGCCTCTTCAACAAATGGTGTTGGGTGATCTGGAAGTTACATGCAAAAAAAAAGAAACTGGATCACTAATTTACACCATACACCAAAATAAACTCAAGATGGATAAACAACTTAAATATAAATCATGACACCATAAAAGTCCTAGAGGACAACATAGCAGGGAAATTTCAGATATCCCACACAGCAATATTTTCACCTATGTGTCCCCTAGAGCAAGGGATATAAAGGAAAGAATAAACAAATGGGACCTCATCAAGTTAAAAACCTTCTGCACAGCTAAAGAAAACATCAGTAAAATAAGAAGGGTACCAACCCTGTGGGAAAACATATTTGCCAATCATATCTTGGATAAGGGTTTGATCTCCAAAATACATAAAGAACTTGCACAACTCCACTCCAGGAATACAAACAACCCAATTAAAAAATGGGCAAAAGACCTGAACAGACATTTCTGCAAGGAGGACATACAGAGGGCCCATAGGCATGTGAAAGGATGCTCAACATCACTAGCCATCAGAGAGATGCAAATTATAACCACAATGTGATAGCATCTCACACCAATGAGAATGACCATCATTAACAAATCAATGAACAGCAAGTGCTGGCAAAGATGTGGAGAAAAGGAAATCTTATTGCACTTTGGTAGGAATGCAGACTAGTGTAGCCACTGTGGCAATAAGTATGGATTTTCCTCAAAAAACTAAAGATGGAACTGCCTTTTGACCCAGTGATTCCATTGCTGGGATTATACCCTAAGGACCCTGAAGCACCAATTAAAAGAACCTATGCACCCTTTGTTTATAGTAGTGTTATTTACAATAGCCAAGTACTGGAAACAGCCTTTGTGCACATCAGTAAATGAGTGGATGAAAAAACTGTGGTATATTTTCACAATGGAATACTATGCAGCATAAAGAAAGAATGAATTCCTACCTATAGCAAGAGCATAGTTGGAACTGGAGACTATTACACTAAGTGAAATAAGCCAGGTGGTGAAAGACAAATACCGTATGATCTCACCTATAAGAGGAACCTAATGAACACAATAAACAAACAAGCAAAATAGAAGCAGAAACATGGAAAAAAGAAACAGACTGAGAATGACCAGAGGGGAGCGAGAAGGGGATTATGGGGAAAGAAGGGGAATGGTCTAATCAATGAACAGATATAAATGACCTATGGGCATGGACAACAGGGTAGGGATTATCTGTGGGAGTGGGGAGTGAGTGGGGTAGGGGAGAGCTACAGGGGAAATTTTGGACAACTGTAATAGAACAATAAAAAAAGGAGCTCTTTGTAGATTTGGGAATATGGATTTTAATTCCAATTATTTTCTAATTCTTAATTATAATACTGGCAAATCATAGAACTGCCTGTTTTCTCTGTTCCTTTGCTTTTCTCACACAGGTTAAATAGAGTTGGTTTTTCTGCAATAACTTGCCCTTTTGGTACTTAGGTTAATTTTTAGAGAAGCTTAAGCATGGTTAATATTTGAATATTTAAAGTATAATGCTGAATAACTCTTTTTTCCACTTATATGTAACTTTCAGGAAATTGTTCCATTTAACTGGAATTTCCATGTTTAGTCACAGCCTAAACAAAACAGATTTTAGGAATTTAATTGTTAAATCATTTCAGATCCTTTTAAGTTGAAGATGGATAGTGTTTGTGATTTATGAGTCACATTTCAGAGATTTTCTAGTTATTAGTGAATCAAAACACCAAAATCTAAGAGCCCAGAAATATGTGGATATAAGGGTAAGAGAAATTAAAAACAAAGACAAACGAGAAAGAAATATTGTTGATTGACTACTTGGTAATTGCTGAATATTCATTTCGTCTATTTATTTTGTTTGCAATGCCTCTTTACTTTTATATTTTATTTTATTTTTTATTTATTTTTATTTTAAAAGATTTTATTTATTTATTTTTAGAGAGAAGAGAAGGGAGGGAGAAAGAGAGGGAGAGAAACATCAATGTGTGGCTACCTCTCATGCGCCCTCCACTGGGGATCTGGCTTACAACCCAGCATGTGCCGTGACTGGAAATCAAACCAGGGATCCTTTGGTTCGCAGGCCAGCACTCAATTCACTGAGCCACACCAGCCAGGGCTTATTTCATTTCTTAAATTATATTGTTTATGATATTACAGTTGTCCTATTTTTTCCCCTTTGCCCCCTTCCACCCAGTTTTCCCACTCTGTAGGGCAATCCCCATGCTGTTGTCAATGTCCATGGGTAATGCAGATGTTTTTTGGCTACTATATTCCTTATGTTGTACCTTATATCCCAGTGACTATTCTTAAGTACCAATTTGTACTTTTTAATCCCTTCACATTCTTTGGCCATCAAAATGTTCTCTGCATATATGATTCTGTTTCTGTTTTGCTTGTTTGTTTATTTTGTTTTTTAGATTAAATTGTTGAGAAATATATTCATACCCATTTTTTGTGCATATTTATGATCTTTTTAGTAAAAAGACCCTTTGCATTTCATATAATACTGGTTTGGTGGTGGTGAACTCCTTTAGCTTTTTCCTGCCTAGGAAGCTTTATCTGTCCTTTAATTCTAAATGATAACTTTGCTGGGTAGAGCAATCTTGGTTGTAGGTCCTTGCTTTTTCCATCACTTTGAATATTTCTTGCCAATCACTTCTGACCTGCAAAGTTCCTTTTAAGAAATCAGCTGACAGTCTTATGAGAGTACTCTTGTAGGTAATGAGCTGCTCTTCTCTTGCTGCTTTTAAGATTCTCTCTGTCTTTTATCTTTGTCATTTTAATTATTATGTATCTTGCTGTGGGTATCTTTGAGTTGATCTTGACTGGGATTGTCTGTGCTTCCTGGACTTGTATGTCTATATCCTTCACCAAATTAGGGAAGTTTTCTGTCATTATTTTTTCAAATAGATTTTAAAAAATATTTATTTTTTCAGTTCTGTGCTATACTTTAAAAATTATTGTTATTTTTAATGTACTTTTGCATTACTATTTATCCCCCCATATACCCTCTTCTACCTCCACTCATACCCCTCCCCTGTGCAATCACCACACTGTTGTCCATGCCTATAAGTCCTTTTGCTTTTTTGCTCTATTCCTCCATCCACAAACCCCTTTCCCTCACCAGGCAGTTGGCATGCTCTGTATCTATGAGTCTGCCTTTATTTTGTTCAATTTGTTCATTAGATTCCACGAATGAGTGGAATTCATATGGTTTTTGTCTTTCTATGACTGGATTATTTCACTTAGTTTATTGTTTACCAGGTCCATCCATGCTGTCACAAAGGGGAAAATTTTCTTCTTCTTCTTCTTCTTTTTTTTTACAGCTGAGTAGTATTCCATTGTGTAAATGTACCACAGTTTTTTTATCCATTTGTCTACTGATGGATACTTTGGCTGCTTCCAAATCTTGGCAATTGTAAATAACACTGCAATGAGCATAGGGGTGCTTATATTCTTTCAAATTAGTGTTTTGTGTTTCTTCAGATAAATTTCCAGAAGTAAAGTCATTAGGTCATAAGGCAGTTCCATTTTTAATCTTACGATGTAACTCCATACTGCTTTTCACAGTGGCTGCACCAATCTGTATTTCCACCAACAGTGCAAAAGTGTTCCCCTTTCTCTACCTCCTCATCAGCACTTGTTGTTAGTTGATTTATTGACGATAACCACTTGATTATTAGTGAAAATGATCATCTTTTCATATGTCTCTGATGATTAGTGACATTGAGCATCTTTTCATATGTCTATTGCCAACCAGTATGTCCTCTTTGGAGAAGTGTCTGTTTAGGTCCTTTGCCCATTTTTTAGTTGGATTGTTGTGGAGTTTTTTATTTTTTATTTTTTATTTTTTTGGTGTGGAGTTTTATAAATTCTATATAAATTCTGGATATTAACCACTAATCAGATGTATCAGTGAATATGTTTTCCCATTCAGTGGGTTGTCTTTTCATTTTGTTGATGGTTTATTTTGCCTGGCAAAAATGTTTTAGCTTGATGTAATTCCATTTGTTTATTTTTCTTTTGTTTCCTTGCTTGAATATATATATATATATATATATATACACTGCTATGAGCAATGTCCAAGATCTTACTGCCTATGATTTCTTCTAGGATTTTTATAGTTTCAGGTCTAACATTTAAGTTTTTAATCTCTTTTGACTTTATTCTTGTATGTGGTGTAAAAAGGTGGTCTAGTATAATTTTTCTGCATGTGTTTGTCATATTTTTCCTAACACCATTTATTTAATAAAGTATGTGCTTGCTTCCTCTGTCAAATATTAATTGCCTGTTAAGGTTTAGGTTTATTTCTGGGCTCTCTATTCTGTTCCATTGATTTGTGTCTTTTTTTTTTTTTTTTTTTTTGCTAGCACCATGCTGTTTTATCATGACCTTATAGTATAGTTTGATACTAGCATAATTCCTCTAACTTTCTTCTTCTTTCTCAAGATTACTCTTGCTCCTTGGACACTTTTGTGGTTTCATATAAATTTTTGAAATATTTGTTCTTGTTCTATGAAATACATCATTGATATCTTGATAGGAATTACATTGAATCTAATCTATAGATTGCTTCAGTAGTATGAGCATTTTAATGATGTTAATTCTTTCTATCCAGGAACACAGTATGTGCTTCTGCTTTTTCTGTATCTTCTTCAATTTATTTCTTCAGTGTCTTATAATTTTCTGAGTACAGGTCTTTTTCATCCTTGGTTAGATTTATGCCTAGTTATTTTATTCTCTTTGAAGCAATTGTAAATGTGATTATTTTCTTAATTTCACTTTCTGATACTTTATTACTGGCATATAAAAGTGCAACTGATTTCTGGATATTAATTTTGTATCCTGCTACTTCACTGAATTCATTTATCAGTTCTAGTAATTTCTTGGTGGAATCTTTAGGGTTTTCTATGTACAATATCATGTCATTTGCAAATAAAGACAGTTTTACTTCTTCTTTTCCAAGTTGGATGCCTTTTATTTTTTCTTGTCTGATTGCTGTGGCTAGGACTTTCAGTAATATGTCAAATAACAGAGGTGAAAGTGGATATTTCTGTCTCCTTCCCAGTCTTAAATGGAACACTTGTAGTTTTTGCCTGTTGAGAATAATGCTGGCAATGGTTTTTCATATATTGCCTTCGTTATATTTAGATGTGTTCCCTCTGTTTCCATTTTGCTGAGAGTTTCTGTCATAAACAGGTGTTGAATTTTATCAAATGCTTTTCTGCTTATATTGATATGATCATGTAGTTTTTATCCTTCATTTTGTTTGTGTGGTATATTACTTTTATTGATTTTTGAATGTTGTATCAACCTTGCATCCCCTGAATAAGTATGACTTGATCATGGTGTATGATCTTTTTGATGTATTGGTGTATTCAGTTTGCTAATATTTTGCTGAGGCTTGTAGCATCTATGTTCACCAGGGATATTGGCCAGTAATTTTCTTTTTTTTTGTAGTGTCTTTATCTGGTTTTGGAATTAGAATAATGTTGGCCTCATAAAATGTACTTGGCAGCCTTCCCTCCTCTTGAATTTTTTGGAATAGTTTCATGAGGAGAGGTGTTAGTTCTTCCTGCAATGTTAGGTAAAATTCACCTGTTAAGGCATCTGGTCCATGGCTTTTGTTTCTTGGGAGTTTCTTGATTACTGCTTTCACTAAGTGTAATCTGTCTATTCAGATTCTCTGATTCTTCCTGATTTAGTTTTGGACGATTGTATGTGTCTAGGAATTTATCCATTTCATTCAGATTGTACAATTTGTTGACATATAGTTGCTCATAATATTTTCTTGCAATCTTTTGTATTTCTTGGTGTCAGTTGTTATTTCTCCTCTTTCATTTCTGATTATATTTATTTGGGTCTTCTCTCTTTTTTCTTGATGAGTCTGGTTAAAGGTTTGTCAATCTTGTTTGTTTTTTCAAAGAATCAGCCCTTGGGTTCATTCATCTTTTGTATAATTTTTAAGACTCTATTTTATTTATTTTTGTTCTGATCTCTATTATTTCTTTCCTTCTGCTCACATTGGACTTTGTTTGTTGTTCTTTTTCTAGTTCCTTTGAGTATAAGCTTAATAGTTTACTTGAGGTTCTTCATGTTTCTTGAGAAAGGCCTGTAATGCTATGATTTTCCCTCTTAGTATTTCTTTCCTTGTGTCCCACAAATTTTGGGTTTTTGTGTCCTTATTTTCATTTGTTTCAAGGTATGTTTTGATTTCTTTCTTTATCTCATTGACCTGTTTATGTTATTTGGCTTCCATATCTTTTCATGGTTTTCAGTTTTCCTCTTGTGATTGATTTCTGGTTTCATAGCATTATGGTTATAGAAGATGCTTGATATGACATCAGTCTTAAATTTATTGAGACTTGTTTTGTATCCTAACCTGTGGTCTATTCTAGAAAACATTCCATGTGCACTTGAAAAGAATATTTATTCTGCTGCTTTGGGGTGAAATGCTCTGTAAATAACAATTAATACCATTTGATCTAGTGTGTCATTTAAGGCTGCTGTCTCCTTGTTGATTTCTGTCTGGAGGATCTATCCATTGAAGTCAATATAGTGTTAAAGTCCCATACTATGACTGTATTTCTGTTGATCTCTCCCTTTGTGTCTATCAAGATTTATTTTATATATTTAGGTGCTCCTACATTGGGTTCATAAATGTTTACTAGGGCTATATCCTCTTGTTGAATTATTCTCTTTATTACAATTTGTGTCCTTCTTTGTCTCTTACTATAGCCTTTTAAAGTCTATTTTGTCAGATGTAAGTATTGTTACCCCAGCTCTATTTCCATTTCATTTTGCATTACATAACTTTCCCCCTATACCTTTATTTTTAGTCTGTATCTTTTGTTCAGAGGTGGTTCTTATGGAGACAGCACATATATGGGTCTTGTTTTCTTATCCATGCAGCTACCCTATGTCTTTTGAATGGAATATTTAAGCCATTAAGCCAGTGATTATTGATGGATATGTATTCACTGTAATTTTATTTTTCCTATTTTCCCCTCCTCCTCCTTATTATTATTATTATTATTATTATTATTATTATTATTATTTCTTCTCCTCCTCCTCCTCCTCCTCCTCCTTCTCCTTCTTCTTCTTCTTCTTCTTCTTCTCCTTCTTCTTCTTCTTCTTCTTCTTCTTCTTCTTCTTCTTCTTCTTCCTCCTCCTCCTCCTCCTCCTTCCTCTTTCTTCCTTTTTCTTTCTTTCTTCTTTCTTCTTAAAGCAAGCCCTTTAAAATTTGTTGCAATATTTGTTTGGTGGTGACAAACTCTTAGTTTTTTCTTGTCTTGGATGCTGTTTATTTCTCCTTAGATTTTAAATGATAGCCTTTCCGGGTAAAGTAGCTTTGGTTGTAGGTCCTTGCTTTTTATTACCTTGAATATTTCATGCCAATCCCTTCTGGCCTGAAATATTTCTGTTGAGAAGTCAGATGACAGTCTAATGAGAACTCACTTTTAGGTAACTAACTGCTTTTCTTTTACAGCTTTTAAGATTCTTTCCCTGTCTTTAAGCTTTGCTATTTTAATTAAAACATGTCTTGGTATGGGCCTCTTTGGGTGCATCTTATTTGGGACTCTCTATGCTTCCTGGATTTCTGTGTCTTTTTCCTCCAACAGGTAAGGAAATTTGTTGGTCATTATTTCTTCAAATAATTTATCAATCCCTTGCTCACTCTCTTTTCTTTCTGGTATCCCCACGATGCTGATGTCGGTATGCTTCATTTTGTCCCAAAGGTTTACTAAACTTTCATTTAAAAAAACCTTTTTTTCTTCTTGTTGCTCTGCTTGTGTGGTGCTTTCTACTTTGTCTTTCGAATCACTGATTCAGTCATCTCTTTCATCTAACTACTCTTTATTCAATCCAATGTACTATTTATTTAAAGTATTGCATTCTTTATTTTTGACTTGTCCTTTTTAATGGGTTCTATGTCTTTTTTCATACTGTTGAGCATCCTTATAATCATCACTCTAAACTCTACATCTGGTAAATTGCTGTCCTCCATTTCATTTAGTTCTTCTGGAGTATTCTCTTGTTCTTTCATTTTTGGTCTGTTTCTTTGTATTCTCATTTTGGCTGCCTCTTTGTGTTTATTTATGTGTATTAGGTAGAGCTGCAAAGACTTTGGTGCATGCCTATTTCAGATACTGTCTATGATTGGTCCTGGGCAACTTCTTTGGAGCTATCAATGATCCATAGCTTATGGCTATGTTTGCTGTGCCTGGGTGTGTCCAGAAAGAACCAAGCTGTGCACCAAGGTTGGCTTTTACTAGCACTGGGTCTGGGGGAGTGTCATCTAAATTCTTAAAGCTCCCAGAGATCTGCTTTCACCTGCATGCTTTCTGTTGGGCTTAATAAGTGAAAGTGAGTCAAGCTGTACTCCTAAGCTCCACAGAGTAAGCTCCACAGGTTGGGGCAGAGTAATTCCCATAGGTGGGGCTATTGCATCCCCCCAGGCTGATGCCTCATGGAGGGGAGTGCTCTTCCTGAGTAAGATTTCTTCTGCAATATGGGGAATGACTCAGCACAGAGAACCTTGTGGCTAACCCTTCAGCTTTCTCCCCAGAGCCACCAAACCCAGATTCTCCTCACTTGGCTCTAGTCTGCTCTGGCCTCTCTGTGCTGGAGTCCAGGATATGTGGCTGCTAACAAAATTTTGTGTGTTGGCCCTTTAAGAGGATCTCTGCTTCTCTAGCTGTCTCTCTCTGTTGGAGAGGACCCCCACTGCTTTTCACAGCTGGATGTTATGTGAATTCCTTTCCCAGTTATGGTGCTCTAGGCTGGGGAACCATGCTTGAGGTTTAGACCCAACACTTCCCAGGAGGAACACACTTGGCCACTGAAATATCCCTCTGAAACTTCAGTTGCTGTCCATGTGAGCCCAGCCAGCCCTTCAGTGCCTCCGCAGTTCCTACCAGTCTCAATGTGGTGAGGTGGTTTCTACTGTAAGTCCTTGGTTATAATGCTTTTCTCTAGCTAGTGTTCAGTTGGTTATTCAGGATGATTTTTCTGTAATTAGGTTGTAATCCCAGTTTTGTTATGGGAGGAGGTTAGTGTAGCTTCCACCTACTCCGCTGATATCTTCTTGAATAAATTTTCAATTTCTTTCCCTCTTCTCCTTCTGGCACCCCAATTATGTGAGTGTTGGTACACTTGAAGTTGTCTCAGAGGCCCCTCCACTATCCTCATTTTTTTGGATTCTTTTTTCTTCTTGCAGTACTGACTGGATGTTTTTTCTTCTTTATATTCCAAATTGCTGATTTGATTCTCAGCTTCATCCACTCCACTGTTGATTCCCTATAAATTGCACTTTATTTCAATCAGTGTATCGTTCATTTCTGATTAGATCTTTTTTAGGCTGTTGAGGTTCTCACTAAGTTCATTGAGCATCTTTATAACCAGTGTTTTGAACTCTGCATCTAGTAGATTGCTTGTCTCCATTTTGTTTAGTTCTTTTTCTGGAAATTTGTTCTGTTCTTTCATTTGGGCCATAGTTCTTTGTGTCCTCATTTTGGTAGCTTCCCTGTGTTTGTTTACACATATTAAGTAGAGCTGCTACATCTCTGAGGCTTGGTAGAGTGACCTAATGTAGGGAATTCACTCTGGTAGGGTCCATTGGCACAGCCTGACCTATCACCAAGCTGGGTACTCAAGGTGCACCCATCATGTGGGCTGTGTATGCCCTCCTCTTGCAGTTGAACCTTGATTGCTATTTGCATGTTGCAAGGTCAGCCACTGACTGTATTCTGTCCAGGGCCACCAGGCATAAGCTACAAAGAGATCTGCTGATGGCTGCTATGTGTTCTGGGATTAGAGGTGCCCAGACAAGGCCAAGCTGTGAATCAAGGCTGGCTGTTGCTAGTGCTGGGCCTGGGGCCATTTAACAAGAGATACACGGCTCATTCAGGCCAGATGCTGTTTGTTTGAGAGAATTTAGGAAAATATGATAGAAGAAAAGCCATTTATATAGAAAAGCCATGGGAACCAGATTGGGTGAGCCCCAAAGTTGGGTGGAGTTGGGGCTCAGGGAATTCAGGTTGATGGAGTTTCAGATATGGCACCTGCCTGCTGGCTCTGTGACATGAGACCTCAGAAAAGGAACAATGGCCTCTGCCAGCACTTCTGTCTGGGAGAAAGCTACACCCCCAGCTCTTGCCCAGCTGCCAGACAATTCAGTTCCTCCCTGTATGTCTCTGGTGCCTTTCAATCTGTTGACCTGTGCTGGAGCTCAGAGGGAGTAAGAGTAAGTCTGTGCATAGGTCCCTTAAGAGGAACTGTATGGGACCTCAGCAGTTTCTGTCTTCCACAGCCTTAATCCCTGCTGGTTTTCACAGACACAAGTTATGGGGAGTTTTCTTCCTGGCACTGAAAACCTGGTCTGTGGGACTTCTTACTCTTGAGATATCCCTCCTGACTTTTCCTCCACACATGAGTGTGGGACCAGCCTGTCCTGTGTCTCTACCTCTTCTACTAGTCTTGATGTGGTTTCTTCTTTAATTCTGTAGTTGTAGGACTTCCATTCAGCCCAACTTCTGGAGGTTCTGAATAATGGTTGTTCTGTAGTTTAGTTGTAATTTTGATGTAGTTGTGCAAGGAGGTAAGCCATGTTTACCTACACCACCATATTTGCAATGTCTTTTTCTAATTGCTGAATTAATTTTAGTTATGATTTTCTATATACTGAAGACCCATCTTTATCCCCAGTAAGGCTATATCAGTATTTAATAGTGCAGTATTCAATGAAACCAATCAAAGTTAGTGTACAATTATGTTCACTTTAGTTCAATTCAGCAGACATTTCTTTTTAAAATGTGTGTGTATTTTTTAAAGATAAAATTGTATATATTTAAGGTGAACATTATGATTTGATGATGTACATATGCATGGTGAAATGGTTACTACAGTGGAAATAATGAACATAATCTTTTAACATAACTTATCATTTTTTGTGTATGTATGATGAGAACACCTAAAATCTACTCTCTTAGAAAATTTCCAGTATTCAATATGGTATTATTAATTATAGTCATCATGCTGTACATTAGATCTATAGACTTATTCATCCTACACAACTGTAACTAAGTACCTTTTGACCAACATCTCCCACTTTACCCAACTCCTTGAGCCTGGAAATTACCATTCTACACTCTACCTCTGTGTATTTGACATTTTTAGATTCTATATAAAAATGATATATGCAGCTTTTTTTGTCTGTGTGGCTGATTTCACAGAGTATTATGTCATCATTTCATCTGTGTTATTGCAAATGACAAGATTTCCTTCCTTTTAAGGCTAAATGATATTTCATTGTATATGAACACCACAATTTCTTTATCTATTCATTTGTCAACAGACACTTAGGTTGTTTTCATATATTGGTTATCATGAATGATGCTGCAATGGACATGGGAATACAGATATCTTTTTGTGGTACCAATTTCACTTCCTTTGGGTATATACTGAAAAGATGGATTGCTGGGTCATATGGCAGTTCTATTTTTAATTTTTTGAGGATCCTCCATACTGTTTTCCATAGTGGCTGCACCGATTTACATTCCCACCAATAAAGTCAAAGGGTTCTGTTTTCTCCACATTCTTGCCAACACTTGTTATCTTTTATTTTTTAATGATAACCATTCCAAAAGGTGTAAGATGATATCTCATTGTGGTTTTGATTTCATTCAGCAAACATTTCTGGAGTTTATACTCTCTTCCAGATACTGAGATAG
The DNA here is from genome assembly GCF_022682495.2 of Desmodus rotundus. NCBI lineage: Eukaryota > Metazoa > Chordata > Mammalia > Chiroptera > Phyllostomidae > Desmodus > Desmodus rotundus. The sequence goes on along the minus strand of NC_071391.1, from coordinate 97,717,967 downwards.
TTCTTAGATATAAAAAGATGGTCATAGTTATCTTTGTTTTGAAGAAACCTAGAATCTCCTGTGTGAAACATGTGTCTTAGTTTTCTATGGAAGCTGTCACATAACACCATAGACTTAGTAGTTTACTGAAAACACACACATTTGTTAATAGTTCTGATAGATATCTGAAAGGGGTCTCTCTGGGCTTAAAGCAAGGTATCAGAATGGCTGTGTTCCTACTGGAGGCTCTAGGGAAGGATTCATCATGTGCCTTCTCCAGCTTCTAGAGGCTAACTGTAAACATTGCCTCATGGCTAAAACTCTCTGATCTCTGTTTCTGTCACCTCACCACCTTTTCTGACTCTGACTCTGGCTCTCCTGCCTCCCTCTTACAAAAATCCTTGTAATTACATGGGACAAAATGGATAATGCAGTATAATCTCAGGATCCTTAATTTACTCATATCTGCAGTATTCCTTTTGTCATGTAATAGAACATATTCATAGGTGTCAGCGATTAAGATGTGGACATCTTTGGGGGCTATTATTTAGCCTGCTAAGACATGTAAACCACTAAACCATGTGAAAAGGCTCTGGAAAGGCTGGCTTCTCCCTTTCCCAGGGCATAGTTACCCATAGTCACTGTATGGAGGCGTCAAAGGAATTTTTGTTTTATGTATTTGTAAGGATGTCATAGAATCCTCCCTCAAGAGGACTAAGACTTCCCTTCAATCAATGGCTTGTGGTCTGTGAACTGACTTAGTTCTGAAAACTGGGGTTAGGGTGGGCTGTAACTTTTATTGTAATGGCTGATGTCAACCTTCTGTTCATCAATTATTATTATTATTTTAATGTATAAGCTGTCCCTCTATTTGCCCCTCAGAGCCATGACTACTGACATAGGTCCCTAGAGGTGTCCTGGTTGTCCTCTGGCCTTGTTTCCCATTGCAATCATTAATGTTATTGCAGCTGATGGTTTGTGATGCCTCCCAGCCTCTGTTATTTCAGAATCTAGACACCCCCATTGATACTGGGAAGCCCAGTCCCAGAGCTGTTGCTTTCCTACAGTGACTCTGCCTCAGAGGACAGTAGTATGTGGCTGGTTCTCCAGACTCTGCACTTAATACATCCTTTAGGACATTCTCAACTTCCTGAGCCTGCTGACTTCCTCACCCCTGTGTCAAGATGATTCTCTTATGCCCATTACTTTAGCTGTAGGCCATTAGCTTGTTTCAACTTCAAGAAGCCATGAAAAACAAGTATGAGGACTCATGAGTGGCTGCTCTCATCCACAGTCTCTTCCCAGTCCAGCCTTATGTTGAGTTATCCCTGCCCCCATGTGTTCTGGTTTCTGTGGGTACATAATCTCCAGGTGTGTGAGCTCTTTGCATTCACACCAGAGACATTATTTCTCCATTCAGGCTCCACAGAGACAATGAGGGGTGGCAGCAAGGAGCAGCTCTTGAGGGTGATAAGTGTCATCATCTGAGTAACATGCCCTAGATGAGACCTTACAGGTCTATGGAAAGGGAAGAGGTTACCTTCCTCTATTGAGGTGATGGCATTGCTTCTGCCAGTGCAGAGAGTTCAAGGGAATGTGTGGTTCAAGACTGTCAGGCTTAGTGGCCCAAACCAAACTCTGTCCCTGACTCCAGCATAGGCGGCCTGCCCCCTCTGTGCACCCAGTTTCCCCTGCACTCTTGTCACCACTACTGACAGTGTAAAGGTGACTCAGCAGTCTGCTTCTCAGCTTTTCCTCTTGACCTGCTGCCCTAGAAATTATCTTGCCTTTGACCCTTGAGGCAAGTCCTGACTGATCCAAGCCTCCTGTTTTTTAAATTTCTTTATATGCCTTAAAAATAATAGACTTTATTTTTAGGGCAGTTATAGGTTTACAGAAAAATTGAATGGAAAGTACAGAGTTCCCATGTACCTCCTTTACCCATCCCTCAACCTCATCTCCTGACAGTTTCCTCCATTAGTAACATTTTCCATTAGTGTGGTATATTTGTTGCAATTGATGAGCCCATATTGATTTGCTCAATAATACTGATACTATCAATAATACTGATAATATTATTAACTAAAGTCCATAGTTTACATTAAAGTTCACTCATTGTGTTTACATTCAGTAGGTTTTGACAAATGCATAACGACACATGTTGTTTTTGATTCTTGAGTTTTCCAAAGCAATCTCCCTCCACAGTATTTACAGTGACCATTGCCTAGTGTCATTCAAATTCATGGTTATTGCTAATCTATGCTTCACCTTCCACCTGTCTGCCTCCCAGTCCATCACAAGGCAGGAGTCCCAGGGACTGTGATGAGACAAATCATTTATCCCAATAGATAGTAGTATCCTTACTGCCATCTAATGGGCTAGCGATCCAGCTCTAATTAATGTCTGATTCTGAGCATCTGCTTTCTAGTATTGCCCTGATACTAACCATCCCAGCTTGGGCCCCCTGAAAGCAGAGGCCAAAGACGAAGGCTAATGTCTGAGAGTTTACAGGAGCACATTAGCCAGGTGTGAGAGGCCTGGAGGGATAAAGAGCACATACCATGGGGGCTCACTGAGGAGCCCTGGTGAATGGCTGTGCTAATTCTCCAGGACCTTGTAAAATGTGGGTCAGGACTGTGTGCCTTTGATCCTGAGGTAGATACTTGGGAATGCTGAGGAAGGTTCTGTGGGCCCAACTGTGGCATCAGAAGAGCCTGGGGAAGGACGTAGGAGCTATAAGGATCAGCTGTGAAGTGAAGCCTTGTCTTGTTGCACTTAAGAAGAAATGCTTGCAGCCCACATGGTCCTGATCACTGAGGCAGTGCTTGACTGGTGTGGGGGGGCAGGATTTGAGGTGGTAATTCACATAGGGGTGGTGGATACAACATTGCTGGAAATGTTAGCTGTGATGGTGATCGTGAGGGTGATGATGATGATGACAATTCCATGATATTATTATTATAAACAAAAAGAGCCAAACAGCAATGTATAGGTTGAGTATAGTAGTCTCTCTCCTGGGAAGCTGTCATATACTATAAAAGGTATTTGATGTTGTTCCCTGATGTCAGCCAGTTAGGGGGCATCCTATAGTCTCAATCCAGTCCCTTCACAGTCCATATTTGTAAAATATGTGATTTGAATGCCTTGAGTCAGGAAGTGCCCTCTCCTATCCAGCTACAGCTCTCACCACACTCTCTGGCCCACATTCAGCAATTTTCCTGATATTTGGAGTGCCTGGACAAGTTGCTGGTAGTGTAGAAGAGTTAAAAGCTTCTATTGTCTAGGGGTTGTCACCCTTTTATCCTGAGTATGGCCAGGGTGAATTGAGAATGGTCAAACAACCCTCTTCCTTTGGCCGGTATTATATCTTGTGGACCTGAATCTGAAGAGAACAGTGCGCAGTCATGGAACACCTCTGGGGGCACTGGTCACATATGAGAAACTGTATCCGGCAGTGCTCTAGGGGGCACCATTCATGTTGGACTTCATGTGAATGGTGCTCCTGGAGGTGAGCAGCGGCCATTTTGGTCTGGTGGTCAGTAGCTTTGCCCCTTGGCCAGGTCACAGGGAGAGCTGAAGTCTCCTTGGTACCTGTGGCCTTGCTCACCAGACTCACCAGCATGTCTCTGTTGTCTGTTTTCCTTCTTTCTAGCATTTCACTTTGATGGCCAAGCAGTTTCTTCAGACCCGCAATTATAGACTGTATTTTGTTGTTTTGGGGTGTGTAAATTCTGATATATCCTGCCAGGCAAGCTTGCTTCTATCAAATAAAACTGAATTTGGATAGCTACATTGTCACAAATAAGGAGCAATCTTTTCATTGAATCATTTTTAGCTTGGCTTAAAAGATAACTCATTGGTCAAAGAAATATTTTAAAGAATATTTCCAAATATTTCAAATATTTTCTAATATTTTTCTTATTAATTTATTGTAGTCAATGACACTTTTGTTAAGTTTATATATAAATAAAAACACATCATGGTTAATCACTGAATTAATTAACTAAATATTATTACTAGGTTGAATACAAATTATAGGAGTTTAAAGATTAAATATAAATTACAGGGGCTTTTAATGTATGTGCTCAATATAGGTTTTTAATATAAGACAATTTGACTCTAGATCATATTAAGCCTAGATCAGTTCAACAGAAATCTTCTTTGCGATAAGTGTAGGTTACGACAGTTGCCAGCATAATAGATATCTCCTGGCTATTTCACCAAAATACCATTTTTTTTTACTATTAAAAGAAAGAAATACATTGGTTAGCTATAACAAGTTTTAAAAGGGGTGTATAAATGGAGGTGTGTCTTGAATTAAGAAAACCAGGCATTTAAATAGTTGACCTTACAGAGCACACAAATTAGAGGGTAATTACTTAAATGTCCTTCGGTTTGTGAAAGGATTTACAACAGGGTTCCTCTAAATGGCTAACGCTTTAGTGAATTTAAATTACTCCTGTGTGAGTTTTAAATTTTTTTTTGAAGAGACACACCTGTTGCATAAAATAATGTGTGTCAGAATTAAGAAAAGTTGAAGGGTTTTTCCACTAGTAAGCACAGTTTTAGGTGGCATTTTAACCAAACCTCCTTTCAAGAGGAGAGATTTTTCTTCAGCAACACACCGGAAAGGCAATGCTGAGCTCACCTTGGCTCTGGGTCCTTGCAGTCAGGCGGCATGGGGCCACCAGGTAGATTCTGGTGGTAGTAGCATCCTTGGCTTTCTGTTGGGGACTGGGGCTGAGGGGAAGGTGAATACTTTGGGGAGTCCAGAACCTCTCTTGGGAGAACCTTTCTACCTTGGGGTGGGAGTGGAGTGTGTTTGATCTCAGATGGTGAATACCAATGAAAAACAAGAGAAGAAAGCATTGAATTTGATTGGAATTGGCTCTGTGACCCTGAGTAAAAGTCTCATCCCTTCTAGTCTTAGTTGCACAAGCTTTTAAAAGCACATGGAACTTCAGCCAGCAATGAGAACCTCTTTCCTTTAAGACTGCTAGTCTCAATATCTACACCTGTAACGGATCTACATTCCATTTAAAGACTAAATCCCATGAACAGTAGTCCATGGGAGGTTGATCTTTTGAAATCATAGACAAATTCCTACCTCATTGTAGCTTACAAGAGGCCCATGTGTCTCCCTGAGCTGTACCTTGTGTTTCTAACTTGAGGCTCTGTGAGATCACTGATTTGGCCCATAGTGTGTGCCTTCAACTGAACTAGTTCTGTTCTTTTGGGCAGAAAGAGTAACTTCAGGATGGAGGGCCAAGGTCATTGTTCCCAAGTTTGGTCTACTGCTAATTATCAACCCAGAATAAAATATCTGTCATTCATTTATTCAGTGAATGTTTCTATGTCTCCTACTTTATGTTAATGACTGTTTTTGTGACTGGGTGTGGAGTAGTCAGTTAGACATAAAATACCTGTCTTACTTTGGGGAGACAGGCAATGGTAAATAAAGTGAATAGATACAGGATTGTACTTGGTGAAATTAGAAACATAAGGATAATGTAGTATGTTTTCAATAGTCATATGAACTTAATGTAAAATATTGCCTATGTACCAATATTATATTTCTCTTAGTACTTTGAATTAAAATTTCAATTTCAGTTATACTTATAAAATAATTTTGATACCAGATAGTGATACAAAATTGAAAAAAACTAAAAGTTGATGTGTTAGCCAGCCTCCAAGATTGCCCAAATGATTCCCAACTTGTGGTAGTCACACACTAGTGGAGGACTGGTTTCAGGGCTGGGCTGTGTATCAGCAGAAGAGAGATTAGTTTCTACAGACCAGTGCAGTTTCTATCATGGCCACTTTTGCAGTCTCAGATCATTGGACCTGGAGGAAATCAGCTGCTGTGTTGTGAACCTTTCTGTAGAGCAGACAGGGCAGTGAAGGACCGGGGCCTCTGTGAACAGCCAGGCAAGAAATGAGGCCACACAAGTGAGCAAGGACCAAGGTCCCTCAGTCCTTCCTAGTCAAGCCTTCAGATACCTGCAGCCCAAGCCTATGTATCAACTTCAACCTCATGAGAAATTGTGACCCAGAACCACCCAGCTAAGTCACTTCTGGACCCCTGACCTTCAGAAACTGTGAGATAATAAATGCTTGTGTTAATAAATGTTAAGCCACAGAGTTTTGGGGCTGTTTGGTATGGAACAATAGCTCATTGATACAGTTGGAACCATACTGCTGAATTATTTTCAAATAATAAAAACTCAGAAGTATAGCAATTGGTATGCTATATGAAAATAGATTCTCTTTGCAAAGGAATGTGAGCAAATTATACTTCCTTGTGTGATACTATTGATCACTCTGTGTTTAAAAGTGTCCCTAGTATATGTTAGTCTTACTTCTGTTTTAACATATCACACATAATTATACATCAACTACAACTTCAGCATGATTGCATCCCTTGGCTGAAATATTATCCTATCTCCCTTTCTTTTATCCAAATCCTACCCCTTCTTTTGAGTATTTGATATATTTAATAGCAGTTACTAGTAGGATAACTAATGCAATTTAAAAAATCTAGCTCTTGCAGATAATATGAGAAGTGGAAGGAGGATTATTTTCTACCTGTTTTGTAGTACATTTATTAATGACACCCCCTTCCACTCTTAGAAATATCTGGGCTTGGGGAAGTTGTATGGTCACCTTAGCTAAAAACAGAAAGCTCATTAATTTATTTTAGATTGTGTCACTTTGCAGATTTTTAGGGTGGGGACTAGAGCTTGCCTTTAAGGGTGAATGGTAGGATGACTAAATGTGCCCATACCTCCTCTATGCAATAATGCTTTTTCCTTTTAATATCCATGTGGATAGAGAAAAGGCCCTCGATCCACAGAGTTCCCAAGCAATGTCAGCACTAGTTTTTGAAGTGGTGGTCTGGTAACCAGCACAGCCACAACAATATCAAGCACAGTAATGATAATGAATGAGTTCCTTTCATTAAGTGCCTAGGGAGATACAATGAGTGATGCTTCCCTTGCAGCATAGGGGGCTGAAGGGAGGTGTCTCTGATGACTGACTGAGGCAGGGCTGTTAGCTTCCCCAGGGAGCCCTGAGCGGACAGGCCCAGCCCAGTTGTGTTTCCTGAAAGGTTTGCCCTTGGGTCAACCTGAATCATTTGGGAAATTAGGGTGGATCTGATTTCAGCTATAGGAGGAACCAAGAAGGATTTCTTCTGCACTTGAATTTTATGACATGGAAAGTTAGGCTGCCTCTGGAGAGGCAGAGAGGAAAGAGGGGAAAAAGCGCAGGATTTTGAGCTGGACCAATTTGATTTTGGTTCTAACATTAGTGCTTACTTGTCATTGACCTTGGCCAACCTGCTTAATATCACTGAGCTTCAGGTTCTTCCTCTTGTAATAATGCCAAGTTCCAAGTGTTGCACTGAGGATTAATTAGGACAAGTGTGAAACACGGAACACAGGCACAGGCATAATTACAGTTTACTGGCTGTGTTTGTATAATAAACTTAGGCGATAAACATTTTGATGAACCTTTTCAACATTGTTTCTCTGTTCCCAGCCACTCAGCTCAGGGTCCTCTTCGAGGTTATATCCCCTTATATCAGGACATCTTTTATCCTTTTTATGTGCATTTATGTTTTATGTATTCCTCAGGCTCCTTTCTCACCAATCTCTATTGATTTCTCAACCTCTCTCCTCATCCCTTCATCTCTGTCTTTGTGTCTCACCTGAATTGAGTTCCCCTAGCCTAGATTTAATAATTGTACACAATGTTTCAATCTGTGTCTCCCTCTTTCCTACTCTGCTCCAGAGTCTTTGAGTAAAGGGTTAATGTCTTGGACATGGTAGGGCTCAGGCTGTATGAAAAACAAATATTGGTTTGTGCAACTATCAATGCAGAGGGAATACTTTTTTTTTTTAACCAAAGCTCCCCAAATTTATGAGGGACGTATGGGGAGGGTTGCATCTGCAACTTCCCTCATATATCCCAACAGCTGAGTGTTAATTTGTAAAACTGCAAATACACAGTTGATGACATTGTTCATTTCTTCATCACTAAATAAATAAAAATTTATTTGTGAATTGATGAATAAAGAAATCTGACCCCCATATTTTTAATATCTGAATGTGGTTATTGAGTAAAGAAAGGCTGATTTGTTACAGTCCTCTACTCCATCAAGTGCACAGGTGGACTTCAGTGTTTCCCTGCTCAGGTTCGTGCATGACAGGAAATGAAGAAGGTGTGTCATGGGATACAACACTGCAGATGTCAATCAACTGGAACAAACTTGCTCCAGTCAAGGGCACAATGACTGGGGACATGCTGAAAAGTATACCAGCATTTACTCTGTGCTAAGGAAGCTTTCCCTCCCCGCAAAACCCCCTGCCTTTCCCAACCTCTTTCTCATATCAGTTAATAGTGATTCTGTTTTTCCTGTTGTTTAGTGCAAATATCTTGTTGTTTTGTCATTGATTTTTCTTTGTTATTTTAAATATCACCTCCAACTCATGAGCAAATCCCTTTGGTTCTACTTTTAATAGATATCAGACCCTGACCACTGCTCACCACATCCACATCACAGGTTGTTCCCTGGGGGCTGATTCTGAGAAACATGCTAATAAAATCCTGAGCTATAAAAAAGGAAGAATAAAGATCAGGGAAATATTTTAAACTTATTATATGACAACACCCCTGGATTTAAAATATAGCAGAGGGAAAATGATTTGAAACAGTTATCACACATTAGAGGTGAACTGCGATCACTTGCTGATGTCACTGGCAGCTCCCTCATGAAATGCTGAAAGGGCAGAAGGGTGAAAGCCAGAAGAAAGCACTGTGTAACAAACCAACTTTTGGAATTTAACCACTAAGTTGAGTCCCTCCTACTCTATCAAAAGCTTCTTTTGTTTTAGTCTTTTAAAAATTGTTCTTTAAGTACAGTGGTCTCTGTTTTCACCGCACCACACCCCTCTGCCCCAGCCATCCCCACCTCCCACCCTTGAACCTACTCCCTTTGGCTTTGTTCATGTGTCCCTTGTCCATGTTCCTTGAGGTCCTTCCCCTATTACTCCTCTCCCCCCTCCTCTCTGGTAACTGTCACTTTGTTCTTAATTTCAATGTCTCTGGTTATATTTTGATTGCTTGTTTGTTTTGTTGATTAGGTTCCACTTATAGGTGAGATCATATGGTATCTCTTTCACCACCTGGCTTATTTCACTTAACACAATTCTCTCCAGTTCCATCCATGCTGTCACAAAGGGTAGGAGCTCCTTCTTTCTCTGCTGCATAGAATTCCATTGTGTAAATGTACCACAGTTTTTTGATCCTGTCATTTACTGATGGGCACTTAGATTGCTTCTAGCACTTGACTATTGTAAATTGTGCTGCTATGAACATTGGGGTGCATAGGTTCTTTTGATTTGGTGTTTCAGGATTCTTAGGGTATAATCCCAGCAGTGGAATTGCTGGGTCAAAAGGCAGTTCCATTTTTAGTTTTCTGAGGAAATTCCATACTGTTTTCCACAGTGGCTGCCACAGTCTGCATTCCCACCAACAGTGTCCTAGGGTTCCCTTTTCTCCACAACCTCTCCAACACTTGTTGTTTGTTGATATTGGTATGATGGTCAGAGACAGGTGTGAAGTGGTATCTCATTGTGGTTTTAATTTCCATTTCTCTGATGGCTAGTGATGCTGAGCACCCTTTCATATGTCTCTGGACCCTTCCTTGGAGAAGTGTCTGCTCAGGTCCTTTGCCTATTTTTTAATTGGGTTGTTTGTCTCCCTGAAGTGGAGTTGTGTGAGTCCTTTATGTATTTTGGAAATCAAACAGTTGTCCAAGGTATCATTGGCAAATATGTTTTCCCATACAGTTGGTTCTCTTTTCATTTTAATGCTAGTTCCTTTAGCCATGCAGAAGCTTTTTATTTTGATGAAATCCCATTTGTTTATTATTTCATTTATGTCCCTTTCTCTAGGGAACATATTGGTGAAAATATTGCTGCATGGAATATCTGAGATTTTCCTGCGTATGTTCTCCTCTAGGACTTTAATGGTGTCACAGCTTATATATAAGTCATTTATCCACCTTGAATTTATCTTTGGTATGGTATAAGTTGGTGCTCGAGTTTCATTTTTTTTTGAAATAGCTGTCCAGTTTCCTAACACCATTTGTTGAAGAGGCTATTTTTACTCCATTTTATGCTTCTTCCCCCTTTGTTGAATACTAATTAACCATAGGGGCTTGGGTTTATTTCTGGCCTCTATTCTGTTCCATTGGTCTATGTGTCTGTTCTTATGCCAGTACCAGGCTGTTTTGATTACAGTGGCCTTGTAATGTAGTTTGATATCAGGTATTGTGATCCCTCCTGCTTTGTTCTTCTTTCTCAAAGTTGCCATGGCTATTCAGGGTTGTTTATGGTTCCATATAAATTTCTGAAGTGTTTGTTCTATATCTGTGACATATGTCACTAGCATTTTAGTAAGGATTGCACTGAATCTATAATTTTCTTTGGGTAGTATGGAAATTTTAATGATGCTAATTTTCCAATCCATAGCCATGGTTTATGCTACCATTTACTTGTGTCTTCCTTAATTTCTTTCTTCAGTGTTGTGTAGTTTTCTGAGTACAGGTCTTTCACCTCCTTGTAAGGTTTATTCCTGGGTACCTTATTTTTCTTGTTGCTATAGCAAATGGGATATTTTCCCCTAAAATGTGATTCTAATCTTTCATTGCTGGTGTATAAAAATTCCTTTGACTTTTGAATATTGACTTTGAACCCTGCTGTTTTGCCAAAATCACTTATTAGGTCAAGTAGTTTTTTGGTAGAGATTGTAGGATTTTCTATGTGTACTATCATGTCATCTGCAATCAATGACAGTATTGATTCCTCCTTTCCAATTTGGATGCCTTTTGTTTCTTTTTCTTGTCTGATTACTGTGGCTAGGACTTCCAATTTTATGTTGAATAGGAGCGGTGAAAGCAGATATCCTTTTCTTGTTCCTGATCTTAGTGGGAAAGCTTTTAGTTTTTGCCCATTGCGTATGATGTTGGCTGTAGGTTTCTTGTATATGGCCTTTATTATGTTGAGGAATGTTCCCTCTATTCCCACTTTGCTGAGTGTTTTAATCATAAATGGGTGCTGTACCTTATGAAATGCTTTTTTCGCATCTATTGATACGATCTTGTGATTTTTGTCTTTCCTTTTTTTTTAAATGAGGTGTATTATGTTTATTGATTTGTGAATGTTGTACCATCCTTGCATGCCTGGGATGAATCCCACTTGATCATGGTGTATGATATTTTCGATGTATTGGTTGGTGCAGTTTGCCAATATTTTGTTGAGAACTTTAGCGTCTATGTTCATCAGCGATATTGGCCTGTAGTTTTCTTATTTTGTTGAGTCTTTATCTGGTTTTAGAATTAGGATAATGCTGGCTTTGTAAAAAGTTTTGGAGTGTTCCCACTTCTTGGATTTTTTTTGAATAGTCTGAGATGGGTAGGGGTTAGCTCTTCCTTAAATGTTTTGTAACATTGGCTTGTGAAACTGCCTGGTCCAGGGCTCTTGTGTGTCGGGAGTTTTTTGATTACTACTTCGATTTCACCAGCTGTTATTGGTGTGTTCAGTCTTTCTGCTTCTTCTTCATTCAGTTTGGGAAGATAATATTTTTCTAGAAATTTGTCCATTTCATCATGGTTTTCAAATTTCTTGGCATACAGATGTTTGTAGTAATTTCTTATAATCTTTTGTATCTCTATGCTATCAGTTGTAATCTCTCCTCTTTCATTTCTGAGTTTGTTTATTTGGGTCCTCTGATTCTTTTTCTTGATGAATCTCCTTAAAGGCTTGCTGATTTTGTTTATCTTTTCAAAAAGAACCAGCTCCCATATTTATCAATCCTTTGGACTGTTGTTTTATTCTCGATGTCATTTAATTCTGCTTTGATCTTGGTTATTTCTTTCCTTCTAGTTGTTCTGGGCTTTGTTTGTTGTTCTTCCTCCAGTTCTTGTAGGTGTAGGATTAGGTTGTTTATTGGAAATGTTTCTATCTTTTAAAAGTAAAAGCTTCTTTCTGATAGCCCTGTGAATTTTTCATCTTGGCCATTTCAGCATGTATTGAATACAGCGGGCAGTCAATAAATGGTTGTGAAATAAATAATGACTAAAATGTGCACAATGACCTTAGTTCCTATCCTTTAAATTATATAAAACATGAATATCTTACATTTAAATTGGAAAGCTGGAAAATTATATACAAAGCATTTTAACTTTTTGTCTGCTATTTTTTACTTCTTTCCCTCCTCTCCAAGTATAAAACAAAAGAATGACCATTTATAGAAAATTAAATACTGAGCTGCATGTCTTCCTGGATTGTGTTTTCATTGAGATTTCAAAAAGATTTACTCTAAATTCTATGAGATTTTTCTTCTCTGTTGAGAGGTAGAATATCATTCTAAAATTTCTGGTTCAATTTTGATTCTATAGATTACTCTTGCTCACTTATCAAACAACATTCATTAGAGATTGAGGTTAACTTCAATTTTTCTGAATTAGACCAATATATATTTCTGCATATGCACTTTTGTGTACTTGTCCATTTATATTTTTGGAAGAAATTCCTGAAAGGGAAGTCTATGTCAAAGAGCACAGATATTTTAAGAGATTTTTGACATACGTTACCAAAATTGCCCTTCTACCACTTGATCGGTTATTGATCAATTTCAAATAACCAAAATCTAGCCAGCTCATTCATATAGAAAGGAATTTATTGCCAGTTGTTTGGTACTTAGAATTATTGGAGGGCTGGGGAATCTGTACTTAGGTTGGGATGTAGCTTGTAGGGAAATAAGTAGGCCCCAGGATTTTGTTACCTGTGCCATGATAAAGAAAGCAGCTAGTGCTGTGTCAGGAACTTGCTGAATCAAGACTGCTGTGGTAACTCCTAACTGTCTCCACTAAAATTCACTAACTGCCCGAGTATACTCATCAGGCACCACGGAGGGTCAACAGGTGTCCCTGGAGTTGTGAAGAGGCTGCCGTTTCAAGTTATACATCATTGTACCATTGCTACAGTCTCTTCTAGAAGCATTTCTCCCTGGCTCTTAGGGTCTCTGAAAAAAATAAAACTCAAAACTGTAGGCACAGGAAGCGGATAGATTTTGTGGCTGTATAATTAAGTGAAAAAGTGAGAAATGCTAGCCTTACTTCCTTCTCTTGCACACCAGACCAACATTTTCAATCAAGAAAGAAACAGTACTAAACATTGGTTGCTGGTTCAGAGCATATACTCAACTCTATGACAGCATCTTAACTTTACCATGTTGTCATTTCTCAGGTGATGCCATAAGTGAAGGTTCAGTAAGCCACTCGGTATTCTTTACGGTCAGCTGCTTCTGGGGTCGTAGGGCATGGTAAACTTGGTAGATCCTTTGAGTGGCATTCTCACTTGCTTTGCTATAAAGTCAGTTCCTTGGTCAGAAACAATGTGTTGGGTACTCTATGAATATTGCATTTAATAAATCCTGAGCAAGTTGTTGGCAGAAGGAAGGTGAGCAGCAAAGGAAACGTTCATATCCATATGTTGCCATGCTAGAGAAGACACTGAGATCCCTGCCAGTTTAGATGGAGTCTAATTATAACTACTGGGCTACTTGGTCGCTGGCTGGACTTTGAATTATGAGGCCAGTTATACCAGTCTTGGAGAAGAGAAATCAGTGTATTACTTTTATTTGTGTTGCCCTGGCTATTTAATTCATGAGCCATTGAGAAAGCATTTAGATAGTTGGGGAAAGAGGTTGACCAATGTCCACAGGATCCTCATCTTGTTCCTCTAGTTATTGAGAACCTCATCCACAAGGACACCTTTTGGTGAGCACTCACATCCTACTCTGAGGCCATTCTAATATATGCATTCATATACCTATTCTCCAAGCCTTCTTGTCACTAATCCTTCACTCTGGTTTTTCCAAACTGTTCACCACATGGTTAAACCCTCAACTGTCTCCCATGAACTATTGTAGATTTGTGCCCTGGTCATCTGTCTGTGTAGACAAAGTAAAACAACAACAACAACAACAAACCCCAGATATGCTGCTTTAAGTTCTGCCAAATAGAAGGATTTTCTTCTTCCACTGTCTTTCAGACAGTGCTGTTATAGCAGTAAAAAACCCACTCATGAATGTTACTGGCATTATCATGCAGAACAGTCTATGAACCAAGCTCCAGATTTTTTCTTTTTAGAATAGTTGTACATAAAGAACTCCCCATGGTGCTTGAAACTTACATGCTTGAATGCTGGACTTATCCAACTTTATGACTTGATGACTCAGATAACACCAAGTTCTGGATGGTGTTATCATTACTTTTTGTTCCATAGTCAAGTATTCAGTCTATCAAGATCAAGAAGAAACCCAAGAGCTGTTTCTCAAGAATAATTATGCTCTTGAGAACATAACTTTGCTTCAAAGCCCTATGAATTGAATTATTATTTTCTTATTAGGGTTTGCCATGGGCTCTGTACAGTATCAGCCCTTTCTCAGACACTTTGAGCACAACTAGATCTGTGGTATCTCAAGGTCCAAATGTTTGCAGCTACTTGGACCATCTGGAGAGCCTTCTCTTATCCTTGGCCTTCCTAAAAGGTGGTGCCCTTATGGCTTACTTGGTAAATGGATGGAGGCAGCACAAGTGAATGAGTACATATTGCTTCCAAATTTCAAAGAGGACACTTCCTTAGCTGTAGTGGGCTCATGACGCAGCATATTTCCCTATCCTTTGAAGAGGCTCTCCTGATATGTCCCAGACAACTGGAACTGCTGAACTTTCCATGTAGGAGCAAGCCTTTGCATTTTTATCTCCTACTCTGGCACTCCTGTGTCTCACCAAGAGATCTAGGGTAATTGTTATCAACATTCTGCTTTATGCGATGTGAGGTGATCAAGGTCTCTGTGGAATACATTATGACAGAGTGAGAAAAACGACATAACCCTGAGATAAGAGGGTGTGGTGTATTTCTTCCAGGTGAAAGCAAATTATCCCTAGTGAGTAATGGTTATTGGAATAGAAAAAAGCCTGGCAAATTGATAGATGTATACCAGGTACCAGGATTTGTTTCTTTGTTTCAGCAACAAGATTACCTAAAGCATTTTTAAATTATGAGATTATTTTAGGAATAGCAAGGACATTTAATAACACCACTCAATTAAGGTTTAAAAAACCCAACAACTTTCAAGACCCATTTTTCTCATGCATAGAAAGGTTGAGTTCAGTGGGGTTGAGGTGAGAATTAATCTTCCTGAATCTTTTAGGTCTTTGATGGTGGTCTTTTTCTTTTCTTTTTCTTTTTTCAAAATTTTTTATTGTTATTCAATTACAGTTGTATGCCTTTCTCCCCACCCCTCCACCCCACCCCAGCTGAACCCCCCTCCCTCCCCCTCCTCCACCCTCCCCCTTGATTTTATCCATGTGTCCTTTATAGTAGTTCCTGTAATCCCCTCTCCCCACTGTCCACTCATTGTGGGTTATTGTTAAGCTTATGGTGGTCTTTATTCCAATGGTTCCACCTGTGATGTATGGTATTGCTATTGGTTTACTATTTTGTATAAAGACATGGTTTGGAAATAAAATGTCAAAGGTTCCCACTTGGCCCTTTCTCATGCTATGGCCCGATTTGGAAGCATGTCTATTCCAGCTACAAACTCAGGAAGAAGGTACAAACCACAGGATGGGTTCACAGATCTCACACCTCATCTTTATAACACTTCACTTGATTGTTGGACCACAACAGCATTCTGGTTCCCCAGGAATAGATGTGAGCTAAGAATCCATATCTAATAATCTCTGAAAAGTATGGGCATTTTTCTTTCCTCTCTAATAATCAGTTTTCCCTCAGTAACAAGGAGATAAATATTGCAACTGTTGATATATAAAGATCGGAGACCAAAGATAGAGGACATTGAAAGATCTGATGGTAAGAAGAGTGCTTAAGGACAATAAGGTCTCTGGGACCAGCGCAGGGACCAGGGCTGCTGAAGCCCCCGGCTGGGGCACAGGGACTGCTGCAGGATTCTTGGGAGAGAGCCAGGCTGGGCTGTGTGACACGCCAGGTGCTTGTTTGGACCAGGGGGGTTTGAATAGGAGGAATTTCTTGAAAAGAAAAAAAGAAAATAGAGGCACTCAGCGGCTATTTAGAGAACTCTCTGCAGCAGCCGTGGCCTCTTGCTCCCCTACCCCCTCAGCTCCTGGACTGTGAACGCCGGATAAGCAGCCCCAGCATACACCTGAATCCCGGTTGGCACGCACCCAGATCATGGACTGGGCGCCCACAACTGAAACCCCGGGTGGGCGCACACCCTGATCAGAGGCTCCACTGCCCCAGCGCACAGACCCAAAGCCGGGATCAGTGTGCACCCAGATCAACGGCCTGGCTGTCTGGGCGTACAGGCCCAAAGTGCCTGGGTGGGTGAGCACCTCGATCAGCAGCATGGGCGCACACATCTGAAACCCCAAGTGGGCGCCCACAACTAAAACTTCGGGTGGGTGCACACCCGGATCAGTGGCTCGGCTACCCCAGTGCACAGGCCCACAACCAGGGATCCCTGCGCCCAATCAACAGCCTGGCAGTTTGCGGGCAACTACACCTGAAGCACCCATTCTGAACAAATCCCACCTAGCCCCTGCTTACAGAGCGCTGCAGGGCCTACTTGCTTTCTAGGAGGAAGGCCCAGCAGAAGGGAGCTGCAGGGCTAGGGGAAACTGCAGTCCGCAGAAAGACTTGATCCAGTAGGGGGCTGCACTACCCTGAAGGAGCACTGAGAGACCCTAGAATCTAAGACAGCAAAGAGCAAGAAGGTGGAGTGTGAGTTACCCCTAATTGGTGCACCTCAAGGACAGTACAATTGGTGAACTAAAGGCCTAGGGAGGAGCAGAAGGACCCCGAGGAACTGGACTGGAGGCTGGACAACAGCCAAGAGTGTGGCTCAGGAAGGGAGAAAAGTGAAACCAATCCCTCCAACTACCCCCTCCCCTTTCACAGACAGGAAGACCAGCAGAACTAACCTGAGCTGTTCAAAGCCAGTAGAAGACTTTTATTTTTTTCCTCCTTTCACCCTAAATTCCTTCTTCCTTTCTGTCCTTCTTTCTTTTTTATTCTTTCTTCCTTCCATCCTTTACTTTTTTATTCCTTCTTCCTGCCTTCTCTTATTTTTTTTACTTTAATTTTTGTAAAAATTCCTTCTACTAATCTTTCCTCTGATCTTTTTTATTCCTTCTTCCTTCCTTCCTCCCTTCCTTCCATTCCTTTTCTATTCCTTTTTCCTTCCTTCCCTTCACCTTTTTTTTTTCTTCTTTCTCCCTTTCCCACAAGTGAGACAATAAAACCTGGAGCTCTGAAGAGACCAGAGTTAGACTCTGTTAGACACATAAACGTGAGCTCAAGATGAGTGAGCACAGGAGATTAAGGAGACGGCACCACTGAATCCCAAGCATTCTACCATACAAGTTCATACCATAAACCCAGTGAGTCAGAACAGATCAAGTTAAGAAGCAGAGGCTAACAAGAAGAGTCTCAAAAACAATGGAAGACAAAGAAACAATCCCCAAATGAAAGGAAAGGAGGGAGTCTCAGAAAAAATGTAACTGAAATAGAGTCAAGTCAACTATCAGATACTGAGTTCAAAGCAATGGTTATCAGGAAGCTCAGTGAGCTCACAGAGAACTATCAGAAACTATAGGGAAACTACAATGAACTCCCTGCAAACTATATCAACATGAAAAACTAAATAGAACCTGTCAACAAGGGCCAAGAGGAAATGAAGAATACAATTTTGGAACTAAAGAACACAATAGAAGGAACCAAAAGCAGACTTGATGAAGCAGAGGATCGGATCAGCAAGCTGGAGGACAAAGTAAAAAAAAAAAAACACACAGAAAGAGCAAGAAAAGGAAAAGCACCTCAGAAAGAATGAAGAGGGATTAGGAGAAATGCAGGACAACATGAAACATAATAATTCCATATAACAGGAATACCAGAAGGAGAAGAAGAAGAGCAAGGGATAGAAAACCTGTCTGAAAAAGTATTGATGGAAAATTTCCCTAATTTGATGAGAGAAAAAGTCACCCAAATCCAGGAAACACAGAGAGTCCCAAGCAAGAGGAACCCAAAGGGGCCCACTGAAAGACGCATCATAATTAAAATGACAAAATTCCAAGACAAAGAGAGGATCTTAAAGGCAGCAAGGGAGAAAAAGGAAGTAACATACAAGGGAGCCCCAATAAGGTTAGCAACTGACTTCTCAATGGAAACGCTCCAAGCCAGAAGAGAATGGCAAAAAATATTCCAAGTAATGAGAACCAGAGGCCTGCAACCAAGACTACTTTACCCAGAAAGGATCTCAATCAAGATAGAAAGCCAAATAAAGAGCTTCCCAGACAAAAGAAGTCTAAAAGAATAAAGCTCCATCAAACCAGCTCTGCAAGAGATGCTAAAGGGACTGCTTTAAGCAAAAGAGGGAAAAGAGAAAGACAGAGGAAAACAGGTAGGAAAAAATGGCAATTAATAACTACCTATTGATAATAACCTTAAATGTAAATGGATTAAATGCTCCAATCAAAAGACATAGAATAGCTGAATGGATAAGAAAACATGACCCACACATATGCTGCCTATAAGAGAACCACCTCAGGACAAAACACCTACACAGACTGAAAGTGAAGGGCTGGAAACAAATTTTCCAAGCAAATGGACAGGAAAAAAAAAGCTGGGGTAGCAATACTCATATCAGACAAAATAGAATTCCAAAGAAGGGCCATAAAAAGAGACCCAGAAGGTCACTTCATAATGCTCAAAGGAAGAATCCACCAAGAGGACATAAAAATTGTAAATACATAGGCACCCAACAAAGGAGCACCCAAAATACATAAAGAAAATCTTGGAGGACTTCAAGAAAGGTATTGACAGCAACACAATTATAGTAGGGGGCTTTAACACCCCACTGTAAAAAATAGACAGATCTTCCAAACAAAATATCAACAAGGATATTGTGCCACTTAATAATACCCTAGATGAAATGAACTTAACTGATATATATAGAGCTTTCATCCCAAAGAAGCAAAATACACATTCTTTTCAAGACTGCATGGAACATTTTCAAAGATAGACCACATGATAGGACATAAAGCAAGCCTCAACAAATTCAAGAAAATTGAAATCATATCAAGCATTTTCTCTGACCACAAGGGACTGAAACTAGAAACCAACCCCAAAGGAAAAAACCCAACCACTCAAAAGCATGGAGACAATAGCATGCTATTAAACAATGAATGGGTCAAGAATGAGATTAGGGAAGAAATAAAAGACTTTCTGGAAACAAATGAAAATGAACTCACAACAACCCAAAACCTATGGGACACAGCAAAGGCAGTCCTGAGAGGGAACGTCATAGCAATACAGGCCTACCTTAAAAAGATAGAAACATTTCAAACAAACAACCTAACCCTATGCCAACAAGAACTCGAGAAACAACAACAAAGAAAGCCCAGAGCAAGTAGAAGGAAGGAAATAACCAAGATCAGAGCAGAGTTAAATGACATAGAGACTAAAAGGACAATTCTAAGGATCAATGAATCCAGCAGCTGGTTCTTTGAAAAGATAAACAAAATCAACAAGCCTTTAAGTAGGCTCATCAAGAAAAAATGAGAGAGGATCCAAATAAACACAATTAGAAATGAAACAGGAGAGATTACAACTGATATCACAGAAATACAAAGGATTGTAAGAAATTACTACAAAGAACTGTATGCCAAGAAGTGTGAAAACCTAAGTGAAATGGACACATTTCTAGAAAAATATAACCTTCCAAAATTGAATGAAGAAGAAGCAGAAAACCTGAACAGACCATTAACAGCAGACAAAATAAAAGGAGTCATCAAAAATCTCCCAACACACAAAAGCCTTGGACCAGATAGTTTCACAGGAGAATTCTACAAAGCATTTAAGGAAGAGCTAACCTCTATCCTTCACAGACTATTCGAAAAAATCCAAACTGATGGAAGACTCCCAAACTCTTTTCATGAAGCCAGCATCATCCTAATCCCAAAACCAGATAAAGACACAATGAAGAAAGAAAACCTCAGGCCAATATCGCTGATGAACATAGATGCTAAAATTCTCAACACAATATTGACAAATTGCATCCAGCTATACATTAAATAGATCATATGCCATGAGCAAGTGGGATTCATCCCAGGGATGCAAGGGTGGTACAATATTCGCAAATCAATAAACATAATACATCACATCAACAACAGCAAAGAAAAAAATCACATGATCATATCAATAGATGCGGAAAAAGCGTTCGATAAGATACAGCACCCATTTCTGATAAAAACACTCAGCAAAGTGGGAATAGAGGGAGCATTCCTCAACATAATAAAGGCTATATATGAGAGGCCTACAGCCAACATCATATTCAATGGACAAAAACTTAGAACTTTTCCACTAAGATCAGGAACAAGACAAGGATGCCCTCTCTCACCACTCCTATTCAACATAGTATTGGAAGTCCTAGCCACAGCAATCAGACAAGAAAAAGCAATAAAAGGCATCCAAATTGGAAAGTAGGAAATGAAACTGTCACTGTTTGCAGATGACATGATAGTGTACATGGAAAATCCTATAGACTCCACCAAAAAACTACTCCACCTAATAAATGAATTTGGCAAAACAGCTGGATACAAAGTCAATACTCAGAAATCAAAGGCATTCCTGTACATCAACAATGAAACTGCAGAAACAGAAATCAGGAAAAAAATCCCATTTGATATAGCAACAAGAAAAATCAAGTACCTAGGAATCAACCTAACCAAGGAGGTAAAAGACCTGTACTCAGAAAACTACACAACACTGAAGAAAGAAATTAAGGAAGACACAAACAAATGGAAGCATGTACCATGCTCATGGATTGGAAGAATTAACATCATCAAAATGGCCATACTACCCAAAGCGATTTATAGATTCAATGCAATCCCTATTAGACTACCCATGACATATTTCACAGATATAGAACAAACATTTCAGAAATTCATATGGAAACATAAATGACCATGAATAGCTGCAGCAATTTTGAGAAAGAAGAACAAAGCAGGAGGGATCACAATACCTGATATCAAACTGTGTTCCAAGGCCACTGTAATCAATACAGCCTGGTACTGCCATAAAAACAGGCACATAGACCAATGGAACAGAAAAGAGAGCCCAGAAATAAACCCAAGTCTTTATGGTCAATTAATATTTGACAAAGGAGGTAGGAACATAAAATGGAGCAAAAACAGCTTCTTCAGCAGATGGTGTTGGGACATCTGGACAGCTACGTGCAAAAAAATGAAACTCGATCGCCAACTTACGCCATACACGAAAATAAACTCAAGATGGATAAAAGACTTAAATATAAGTCATAACACCATAAAAGTCCTTGAGGAAAACATGGGCAGGAAAATCTCAGACATTCCATGCAGCACCATCCTTACAGACATGTCCCCTAAAGCAAGGGACGTAAAGGAAAGAATAAACAAATGGGACCTCATCAAAATGAAAAGCTTCTGCATGGCTAAAGAAAACAGCACCAAATTACAAAGAGAACCAACAGTATGGGAAAACATATTTGCCAACGATACCTCAGACAAGGGCCTGATCTCCAAAATGTATAAAGAACTCACACGACTGCACTCCAGCAAGACAAACAACCCAATTAATAAGTGAGGTGGAGGGATGGGGAGAAATGGCATACAACTGTAATTGAATAACAATAAAAAATGAATAAAGTATTAAAAAAAAAGGAAAGCCACAGGGCAGTGGAGATCCGTGAGATCAGCAGTATAAAATACTCAGAGTATTCCTGAGTAAATGGCAGTTAGTAATTGTTATTGGAGGTAAAGTAACAGAATTAAGACAATGCCCCAAAAGTTTTTAAAATTAGAAGACTAAGATGCAGTATATTAGATGATGGTAGTGCACTGCCTGCTGGTATGGCATAAACCAAAAAAAATAAAGGCAAAAAGAAACTAAACAATAAAATATTTTGGCAGAACAACAACAACAACAAAAAGTGGGCAAAGGACTTGAACAGACACTTCTCCAAGGAAGACATACAGAGGGCCCAGAGACATATGAAAAAATGCTCAGCATCACTAGCCATCAGAGAGATGCAAAGTAAAACCACAATGAGGTACCACCTGACACCAGTCAGACTGGCCAGCATAAACAAATCAACAAACAAATGTTGGAGAGGATGAGGAGAAAAGGGGACCCTAGTGCACTGTTGGTGGGAATGCAGACTGTGGCAGCCACTGTGGAAAACAGTATGGAATTTCCTCAGAAAACTAAAAATGGAACTGCCCTTTGACCCAGCAATTCCACTGCTGGGATTATATCCTAAGAACCCTGAAACACCCACCCAAAAGAACCTATGCACCCCGATGTTCATAGCAGCACAATATACAATAGCCAAGTACTGGAAGAAACCTAGGAGCACATCAGCAAATGAGTGGATCCAAAAACCATGGTATATCTGCACAATGGAATTCTATGCAGCAGAGAGAAAGAAGGACCTTATACCCTTTGCAACAGCATGGATGGAACTGGAGAGCATTATGCTAATTGAAATAAGCCAGGTGGTGAGGGACAAATACCATATGAACTCACCTTTAACTGGAACATAATAAGTAGAAGAAAAAAGGAAACAAAATATAACCAGAGACGTTGAAGTTAAGAACAATCTAACAATAGCCAGGGGGGTAGTGGAAAGAGGAGGAGAGGGGATTACAGGAACTACTATAAAGGACACATGGACAAAATCAAAGCAGAGGGTGTAGGCAGGGGAGGTAGGGGTGTTCAGCTGGGGTGGGGTGGAGGGATGGGGAGAAAAGGCAGACCATTGTAATTGAATAACTGTAAAACTTAAAAAAAATATTGCAACTGTTAAAATTTTTGTAGTAATGATTAAGGGAGGAGACAAGGAAAATTCTCAACAAAGTATCTGGCATGAGATTTAGGCCGAAAATATTAGTACTACTAAAATTCTTGATGATGATGGTTATCTCTTTTTAAGCTGTGTAGTAGACTTGCATCTTATCTCATTTAGGTGAGGAATAATTCTTTTTTTAATTTTTTATTTCTTTTTTAAAATTTATTTTTAATTTTAATTTTGTATTGTTATTCAATTACATTTGTGTGCCTTTTCTCCCCATCCCTCCACCCCACCACAGCTGAACCCCCCTCCCTCCCCCTCCTCCACCCTCCGCCTTGGTTTTGTCCATGTGTCCTTTATAGTAGTTCCTGTAATCCCCTCTCCCCGCTGTCCCCTCCCCAATCCCATGCTGCCCATTGTTAGATTGTTCTTAACTTCAATGTCTCTGGTTATATTTTGTTTCCTTTTTTCTTCTACTTATTATGTTCCAGTTAAAGGTGAGATCATATGGTATTTGTGCCTCATCGTCTGGCTTATTTCACTTAGCATAATGCTCTCCAGTTCCATCCATGCTGTTGCAAATGGTATAAGCTCCTTCTTTCTCTCTGCTGCATAGAGTTCCATTGTGTAGATATACCATGGTTTTTGGATCCACTCATTTGCTGATGTGCTCCTAGGTTTCTTCCAGTACTTGGCTATTGTAAATTGTGCTGCTATGAACATCGGGGTGTATAGGTTCTTTTGGGTGGGTATTTCAGGGTTCTTAGGGTATAATCCCAGTAGCGGAATTGCTGGGTCAAAGGGCAGTTCCATTTTTAGTTTTCTGAGGAAATTCCATACTATTTTCCACAGTGGCTGCCACAGTCTGCATTCCCACCAACAGTGCACTAGCGTTCCCTTTTCTCCGCATCCTCTCCAACATTTGTTTGTGGATTTGTTTATGTTGGCCACTCTGACTGGTGTGAGATAGTACCTCATTGTGGTTTTACTTTGCATCTCTCTGATGGCTAGTGATGGTGAGCATTTTTTCATATGTCTCTGGGCCCTCTGTATGTCTTCCTTGGAGAAGTGTCTGTTCAAGTCCTTTGCCGATTTTTTAATTGGGTTGTTTGTCTTCCTGGAGTGCTGTCGTGTGAGTTCTTTATACATTTTGGAGATCAGGCCCTTGTCTGAGGTATCGTTGGCAAACATGTTTTCCCATACTGTTGGTTCTCTTTGTAATTTGGTGCTGTTTTCTTTAGCCATGCAGAAGCTTTTCATTTTGATGAGGTCCCATTTGTTTATTCTTTCCTTTAGGTCCCTTGCTTTAGGGGACATGTCTGTAAGGATGGTGCTGCATGGAATGTCTGAGATTTTCCTGCCAATGTTTTCCTCTAGGAGTTTTATGGTGTTACGACTTGTATTTAAGTCTTTTATCCATCTTGAGTTTATTTTTGTGTATGGCGTAAGTTGGTGATCGAGTTTCATTTTTTTGCACGTAGCTGTCCAGATGTCCCAACACCATCTGTTGAGGAAGGTGTTTTTGCTCCATTTTATGTTCCTATCTCCTTTGTCAAATATTAATTGACCATAAAGACTTGGGTTTATTTCTGGGCTCTCTTTTCTGTTCCATTGGTCTACGTGCCTGTTTTTAGGCAGTACCAGGCTGTTTTGATTACAGTGGCCTTGGAACACAGTTTGATATCAGGTATTGTGATCCCTCCTGCTTTGTTCTTCTTTCTCAAAATTGCTGCAGCTATTCGTGGTCATTTATGTTTCCATATGAATTTCTGAAATGTTTGTTCTATATCTGTGAAATATGTCATGGGTAGTCTAATAGGGATTGCATTGAATCTATAAATCGCTTTGAGTAGTATGGCCATTTTGATGATGTTAATTCTTCCAATCCATGAGCATGGTACATGCTTCCATTTGTTTGTGTCTTCCTTAATTTCTTTCTTCAGTGTTGTGTAGTTTTCTGAGTACAGGTCTTTTACCTTACTTTATTGTTGTTCAGTTACAGTTATCTGCATCCCCCCCCCCATTTCTCCACACCCCAGCCTAACCCACTTCCCTTGCTTCCACCCTCCCCCTTGGTTTTGTCCTTGTGCCCTTTATACTAGTTCCTGAAAGCCCTTCCCTCTCTCCTCCTCTGTGGCTATTGTTAGATTGTTCTTAATTTCAATGTCTCTGGTTATATTTTGTTTGCTTTTTTCTTTTAGGAATAATTCCTTATTACATTTATTTCTTGGTGTTTTATTGTTTTTGTTATTACTGTCATGTGTCAAGTGGCAAAGAAAATTGCACATTTTGGAAGGTATACAACGTTTTAAAATTTGACAAATTGGGTTATGCAATCTTTTTTGGTTTAGAAAAATTGAGGTCTGATTTTTAGTGCACTAGGAAGTTTTAAAGTAACAGTACATGACAGTGCTGTTCAGAATTCCACACTCTGGTCATTGGTCAATGGTTTCTTTAAAGCCTGACTTCTCTACTAGGTTAAGGGCCGGGGTCAAGTCTGCTTGCTTACTTCCATAGGCCTGGCTCTACTAACATGTGTCAGGAAGTATTTGTTACTTAAATATATAATGGCTTTACCTGTACATCTTTTCAGAAGCATCTGAATTGCCTCTCACTTCCTATCCTTACAAGCTTTCAGTTATATCAAGCTTCTTGCTCTTTCAAAAATACTCCAGCATATTTATTCCTTCACTCCTTTTCAGTGCTATTTTTTCTTTGTCTTGTCTTTCCACCTCTCTGTCTAATCGAAAACTCTCACATAAAATACGGCCTGCAAGAAGCCTTTCCAGAGGGCTCATTAGTAGTGTGAGTCCTGCTTCAATAACATTTTGCATTTGGTCATACTATAAATCTTACTACTTTGAAACTTATTTATGTGCACACATCTGCCTTTCCATGTATACTCTGCCCAGCATGGCTTCTGCAGCAGCTGTGCAGTAAGTGTAAAATGAATGCGTGTGGTTCAGTTTTGCCCTTCAGTTGAGGGGAATCAGGAATAATACATTTTCCTGGTTCAGAGAGGAGCAAACATTGCCCACATCACTCTTTTATGATCTCTTCTATCTGTTACACAATCAGAAGAGGACACTTTCTGCACAATTAAAATTCCTCAACAATTGTTCCTAACAGGTGGCTATGGGAAGGAAAGATGCCTCTGGTTTCCAATGATCATGTTTTCTGGCTGAAAGCTAAGCTGCAAACAGAATGTTTTTAGATATGGTTTAAATCTGAAGGAAGCAATTTCTCTATTGGAAAAATGAACACTAATACACAGAGGATGAAATTTTTTAAAGAGAAAGGGTGGATGAGTGGAGGAACAAAAAATGGTATGCAGCACTAAAGAGTATATTTGTTAATCTGCTTTGTCATGTTCATATAATGGCATTAGTGTATAAGCATCTTGAGGCAACATATAGAGTGTCCTTTCAAATAAAGTCAGGAAAATGGGGATAACTTTTCATTTCCTGGAATCTATAAAGGCAGATTAGAGACTCATTAAATAGAACTTCGATGTTCAGGACAAGGTTTTAGAGAACAATCTAACATAATTTTATTAATTTTAAAACTTTCCCCCCTAATAGTTTCCCCTAATAGTAAAAAAATAGCTTAAGGACATCAATAGTAGAAAAATCCAAACTGCAAATGATAAATAGGTTATTTTAGAGACATGGGAGAAAGAATATAGCATCACTCCACTGAGGAGCTGTGAATATTGAGGTTAGTAGAAAGGAGAATATGCTTTGGGGGCAGGCACTTGGAGGTATGCAGCAGTGGTATGTGGCAGAAGATTGCAGAGAGAGTCCAGTTGGCAGAATAACCAAGGTAAGAAAGGTGGAGGGGTAGGTGGTTAGGAGTGGTAGAGGAGGCATGTGAACATGTTGGTATTCTCAAATTCTACTACTGATACTGAACTAAAAATTGCACAATATTTGCAGGTATGGTCACCACATTTGCAGTCTCATACAACAAAGAGAGGAAAATAAGCACAAATATTTATTACTATTACTACTGCTTGGCTGTGAGGCACCAGAGTACGTTGTATAGAAGATGGAGCCTGACAGACAGGTGTCAAGTCTGCTCCCTGTCCTTGGACAAGTTATTGAATCTTTGTCTTAGTTTTCTCATTGGTGGAATGGGACTGTGAAATCAGGGCACAAATGTGGATTAAATGAGGTAACATTTACAAAGCACTGAGGTTATATAAGTTTGCTATTATTATGTAATATATGGAGCTAAATAGATAATGCATCATAAATGCCATAAATTAAATATTCATATAAATTGACACTGGACTCTTTTTAAGTTTTCTGTAAAATTTGGTAACTCAGAGATTTAAGTTAGCTAGTGTTTAGATGCTGAAAATATACATTTTGTAATGAAGTAACAGATAATTTTATTCATTTAATTTTTTTATTCTTGATATTTTTAATTTATTTGTTTTTATTTATTTTTATTGTTGTTCAAGTACAGTGGTTTCCATTTTCCCCACCACCACTTTCCCCTACCCCACCTGCCCCCAACTCCCAGCCCCAATCTTTCCCCACTTTGGCTTTGCCCATGAGTCCTTTATACATGTTCTTGACAATCCTTCATCTTCTTTCCCCCATTATCACTCTCTTCCATTCCCTCTGGTTGCTGTAAGTAGGTTCTTAATTTCAGTGTCTCTGGTTATACTTTGCTTTCATGTTTGTTTTGTTGATTAGGTTCCACTTATAGGTGAGATCTTATGGTATTTGTCTTTCACCACCTGGCTTATTATTTCACTTAGCACAATGTTCTCCAGTTCCATGCATTGCTGTCACGAAGGGTAGGAGCTCCTTCTTTCTTTCTGCTGTGTATATTCCATTGTGTAAATGTACCATAGTTTGTTTGTGTTCAACCGGTTTTCTCTGGGATTGGAAGAATAAATAGGAAACTAGGAGGAACGTGGAGGAAAAGTATGTGCAGAACCAATGACCCCCATGATGAACTAACATCTGGATAATACAGGAAACCAGTCTATTTTAGAAATGTTATTGCTGGAGAAACCAAGATGGAGGTGTAGGTACACACACTGCGGCTCCTTCTACAACCAAAAGAAGAACAACAACAATTGAAAAACAAAAAAACAACCAGAACTGACAGAAAATCGAACCGCATGGAAGTCCAACAACCAAGGAGATAAAGAAGAAACATCCATCCAGACCAGTAGGAGGGTTAGAGACTGGAAGCCAGGGCAGAGAGGACTTGCGGCAAAGCGGCGGCTGGCGGACCCAGCGAGGTGGCAGACTGTGAAGCAGGGCAGGCCAGGCTACAGCTAGTGGACGCCACAAGGTAGTGGCTGGCAGACCCTGAGGCCCCACATTCACACATAGATAAACCAGGAGACACGGCAGGGGAGTGAAGCAGACTGCCCAACCCAGGGCTCCAGTGCGGGGAAATAAAGCCTCAAACCTCTGATTGAAAACACCCATGGGGATTGAGGTGGCAGCAGGAGAAACTCCCAGCCTCACAGGAGAGGTCATTGGAGAGACCCACAGGGGCCTAGAGCATGCACAAGCCCACCCACTCGGGAATCAGCACCAGAGGGGCCCAATTTGATTGTGGGTAGTGGAGGGAGTGACTAAATCCAGCAGAGAGTGGAGCAAGCACCATTGCTCCCTCTTGGCCCCTCCCCCACATACAGCGTCACAGTGCAGCACCCAGCGTTAGCCCGCCCCCGTAAACACCTAAGGCTCCTCCCCTTTACTTAACAGGTGCGCCAAGACAAAACAAAATGGCCCAAATGAAAGAACAGATCAAAGCTCCAGAAAAAATACAACTAAGCAACAAAGAGATAGCCAACCTATCAGACGCACAGTTCAAAACACCGGTAGTCAGGAAGCTCACAGAATTGGTTGAATTTGGTCGCAAATTGGATGAAAAAATGAAGGCTATGCTAAGAGAAATGAAGGAAAATGTACAAGGAACCAATAGTGATGGGAAGGAAACTGGGACTCAAATCAATGGTGTGGACCAGAAGGAAGAAAGAAATATCCAAGCAGGAAAGAATGAAGCAACAAGAATTCAGAAAAATGAGGAGAGGCTTAGGAACCTCCAGGCCATCTTCACATGTTCCAACATCCGAATTATAGGGGTTCCAGAAGGAGAAGAGGAAGAACAAAAAATTGAAAACTTATTTGAACAAATAATGAAGGAGAACTTCCCTAATCTTGCAAAGGAAATAGACTTCCAGGATGTCCAGGAAGCTCAGAGAGTGCCAAAGAAGCTGGACCCAAGGAGGAACACACCAAGGCACATCATAATTCCACTAGCCAAGATGAAACAGAAGGAGAGAATCTTAGAAGCAGCAAGAGAAAAGGACACAGTTACCTACGAAGGACTTCCCATAAGACTGTCAGCTGATTTCTCCAAAGAGACCTTACAGGCAAGAAGGGGCTGGGAAGAAGTATTCCAAGTCATGGAAGGCAAGGACCTACATCCAAGATTACTCTATCCAGCAAAGCTATCATTTAAAATGGAAAGGCAGATAAAGTGCTTCTCAGATAAGGTCAAGTTAAAGAAGTTCATCATCACCAAGCCCTTATTATATGAAATGTTACAGAATTTATCTAAGAAAAAGAAGATAAAAAATATGAACAGTAAAAAATGACCACACCTAAAACAAAAACAAAAGCAAACTAAGCAAACAACTAGAACAGGAACAGAACCACAGAAATGGAGATCACATGGAGGGTTATCAACAGGGGAGTGGGAGGGGGAGAGAGGGCAGAAAGGTACAGAGAATAAGTAGCATAAATGGTAGGTAGAAAATAGACGGGGGGGGGCGGGGGTAAGAATAGTATAGGAAATGTAGAAGCCAAAGAACTTATATGTATGACCCGTGGACATGCACTATAGGGGGGGAATGTGGGAGGGAGGGGGTGGGCAGGATGGAGTGGAGTGAGGGGGGGGAAAATGGGACAACTGTAGTAGTTTAATCAATAAAAAGAAAACAAAGAAAAAAATGTACCACAGTTTTTGGATCCCCTCATTTACTGATGGGCACTTAGGTTGCTTCTAGCACTTGACTATTATAAATTGTGCTGCTATGAACATTGGGGTGCATAGGTTCTTTTGAATTAGTGTTTCAGGGTTCTTAGGGTGTGATCCCAGCAATGGAATTGCCAGGTCAAAGGGCAGTTACATTTTTAGTTTTCTGAGAAAATTCCATACTGTTTTCCACAGTAGCTGCCACAGTCTGCATTCCCACTAACAGTGTAGGTGGGAATCCTTTTATCCACATCCTCTCCAACACTTGTTTGTTGATTTTGGTTATGATGGTCAGAGACAGGTGTGAAGTGGTATCTCATTGTGGTTTTAATTTGCATGTCTATGATGGCTAGTGATGCTGAGCATCTTTTCATATGTCTCTGGACCCTCTGTATGTCCTCCTTGGAGAAGTGTCTGTTCAGGTCCATTGACCATTTTTTAATTGTGTTGTCTTTCTGGAGTGGAGTTGTGTGAGTTTTTTATATATTTTGGAGATCAAACCCTTGTCTGAGATATCACTGGAATATATATTTTTCCATATGGTTGGTTCCCTTTTCTTTTTGCTGATGTTTTCTTTGGCTGTGAAGAGCTTTTTATTTTGATGAAATCCCATTTACTTATTTTTTTCATTTATGTCCCTTGCTCTAGGGGACATATCAATGAAAATATTGCTGCTTGGACTATTTGAGATTTTCCGGCCTATGGTCTCCTCTAGGACTTTCATGGTATATGGTATATACTTAAGTCTTTTATCCACCTTGAGCTTATTTTTGTGTATGGTATAAGTTGGTGCTCTAGTTTCATTTTTTTTGTATACAGCTGTCCAGTCTCCTAACACCATTTGTTGAGGACACTATTTTTACTCCACTTTGTGCATCTTCCCCCTTTGTTGAATATTAATTAACCATAGAGATTTGCATTTATTTCTGGCCTCTCTACTCTGTTCCATTTATCTATGTGTTCTTATGCCATACTATACTGTTTTGATTACAGTGGCCTTGTAATATAGTATGATGCTAGGTATGGTGATCCCTCCCTCTTTGTTCTTCTTTCTCAAGATTGCTGCAGCTATTCGGGGTTATTTATGGTTCCATATAAATTTTTGACGTGTTTGTTTTTTAAAAAAATATATATTTATTGATTATGTTATTACACTTGTCCCATTTCCCCCCTTCACTCCACTCCATCCTGCACACCCCCTCCCTCCCACATTCCCCCCCTATAGTGCATGTCCACGGGTCATACATATAAGTTCTTTGGCTTCTACATTTCCTATACTATTCTTACCCCCGCCCCCCCCCCCCGTCTATTTTCTACCTACCATTTATGCTACTTATTCTCTGTACCTTTCTGCCCTCTCTCCCCCTCCCACTCCCCTGTTGATAACCCTCCATGTGATCTCCATTTCTGTGGTTCTGTTCCTGTTCTAGTTGTTTGCTTAGTTTGCTTTTGTTTTTGTTTTAGGTGTGGTCATTTTTTACTGTTCATATTTTTTATCTTCTTTTTCTTAGATAAATTCTGTAACATTTCATATAATAAGGGCTTGGTGATGATGAACTTCTTTAACTTGACCTTATCTGAGAAGCACTTTATCTGCCTTTCCATTTTAAATGATAGCTTTGCTGGATAGAGTAATCTTGGATGTAGGTCCTTGCCTTCCATGACTTGGAATACTTCTTCCCAGCCCCTTCTTGCCTGTAAGGTCTCTTTGGAGAAATCAGCTGACAGTCTTATGGGAAGTCCTTCGTAGGTAACTGTGTCCTTTTCTCTTGCTGCTTCTAAGATTCTCTCCTTCTGTTTCATCTTGGCTAGTGGAATTATGATGTGCCTTGGTGTGTTCCTCCTTGGGTCCAGCTTCTTTGGCACTCTCTGAGCTTCCTGGACATCCTGGAAGTCTATTTCCTTTGCAAGATTAGGGAAGTTCTCCTTCATTATTTGTTCAAATAAGTTTTCAATTTTTTGTTCTTCCTCTTCTCCTTCTGGAACCCCTATAATTCGGATGTTGGAACATGTGAAGATGGCCTGGAGGTTCCTAAGCCTCTCCTCATTTTTCTGAATTCTTGTTGCTTCATTCTTTCCTGCTTGGATATTTCTTTCTTCCTTCTGGTCCACACCATTGATTTGAGTCCCAGTTTCCTTCCCATCACTATTGGTTCCTTGTACATTTTCCTTCATTTCTCTTAGCATAGCCTTCATTTTTTCATCCAATTTGCGACCAAATTCAACCAATTCTGTGAGCTTCCTGACTACCGGTGTTTTGAACTGTGCGTCTGATAGGTTGGCTATCTCTTTGTTGCTTAGTTGTATTTTTTCTGGAGCTTTGATCTGTTCTTTCATTTGGGCCATTTTGTTTTGTCTTGGCACACCTTTTACATAAAGGGGCAGAGCCTTAGGTGCTCACCAGGGCGGGGTAACACTGGTCACTGTGCTGTGAAGCTGTATGAGGCGGAGGGGACAAGAGGGAGCAATGGTGCTTGCTCCACTCTCTGCTGGATTTAGTCACTCCCTCCACTACCCACAATCAAATTGGGCCCCTCTGGTGCTGATTCCCGAGTGGGTGGGCTTGTGCATGCTCTAGGCCCCTGTGGGTCTCTCCAATGACCTCTCCTGTGAGGCTGGGAGTTTCTCCTGCTGCCACCTCAATCCCCATGGGTGTTTTCAATCAGAGGTTTGAGGCTTTATTTCCCCGCACTGGAGCCCTGGGTTGGGCAGTCTGCTTCACTCCCCTGCCGTGTCTCCTGGTTTATCTATGTGTGAATGTGGGGCCTCAGGGTCTGCCAGCCACTACCTTGTGGCGTCCACTAGCTGTAGCCTGGCCTGCCCTGCTTCACAGTCTGCCACCTCGCTGGGTCCGCCAGCCGCCGCTTTGCCGCAAGTCCTCTCTGCCCTGGCTTCCAGTCTCTAACCCTCCTACTGGTCTGGATGGATGTTTCTTCTTTATCTCCTTGGTTGTTGGACTTCCATGCGGTTCGATTTTCTGTCAGTTCTGGTTGTTTTTTTGTTTTTCAATTGTTGTTGTTCTTCTTTTGGTTGTAGAAGGAGCCGCAGTGTGTGTACCTACACCTCCATCTTGGCCAGAAGTCTCAAATGGTTGTTCTATATCTGTGAAATATGTCATTGGTACTTTAATAGGTATTGCATTTATTCTATAAGTTGCTTTGGGTGGTATCACCATTTTGATGATGTTAATTCTTCTGATCCATGAATACAGTATATGTTTTCATTTTTTTGTGTCTTATTTAATTTCTTTCTTTTAGTGTTGTATAGTTTTCTGAGTACAGGTCTTTT
Source organism: Desmodus rotundus (assembly GCF_022682495.2). Lineage (NCBI taxonomy): Eukaryota > Metazoa > Chordata > Mammalia > Chiroptera > Phyllostomidae > Desmodus > Desmodus rotundus. Next base: position 97,684,748 of record NC_071391.1, on the reverse strand, counting down.
GCTTCCTTGGTTAGGTTTATTCCTAGGTATATTATTTTTCTTGTTTCCATAGCAAAGGGGATTTTTTTCCTGATTTCTGCTTCTGATGTTTCATTGTTGGTATATAAAAAAGCCTTTGATTTCTGAATATTAACTTTGTATCCCATTGTTTTGCCAAATTCATCTATTAGGTTAAGCAGTTTTTTGGTGGAGTCTATAGGATTTTCTATGTACCCAATCATGTTATCTGCAAACAGTGACAGTTTTGTTTCCTCTTTTCCAACTTCCATTCCTTTTATTTAATTTCCTTGTCTGATTGCTGTGGCTAGGACTTCCAATACTATGTTGAATAGGAATGGTAAAAGTAGACAACCTTGTCTTGTTCCTGATCTTAGTGGGAAAGTTTTTAATTTCCGCCCATTGGGTATGATGTTGGCTGTAGGTTTTTCATATCTGGTCTTTATTATGTTCCGGTATGCTCCCTCTTACTCCCACTTTGCTGAGTGTTTTTTATCATCAATGTGTGCTGTACCTTATCAAATGCTTTTTCCACAGCTATTGATATGACCATGTGACTTTTGACTTTGCTTTTGTTTATGTGATGTTTTATGTTTATTGATTTGTGAATGTTGTACCATCCTTGCATGCCTGGGATGAATCCCACTTGGTCATGGTGTATGATCATTTTAATATATTGGTGGATCCGGTTTGCCAATACTTTGTTGAGGATTTCAGCATTTATTTTCATCAGCAATATTGGCCTGAAGTTTTCTCTCTTTGTTGTGTCTTTATCTGGTTTTGGGATTGGGATGATACTGGCTTCATAAAAAGAGTTTGGGAGTCTTTCATTTTCTTGGGTTTTTTGGAATAGTCTGTGAAAGATAGGGGTTAGCTCTTCCTTAAATGCTTTGTAGAATTCTCCTGTGAAACGATCAGGTGCAGGGATTTTGTGTGTGGGGAGTTTTCTGATTACTGCTTCAATTTCGTCAGCTGTTATTGGTCTCTTCAGGCTTTCTGCTTCTTCTTCATAGAGTTTTGGAAGATTATATTTTTCTAGAAATGTGTCCATTTCACCTAGGTTTTCCAATTTCTTGGCATACAGTTCCTCATAGTAATTTCTTACAATCTTTTTTATTTCTGTGGAATCATTTGTAATCTCTCCTGTTTCATTTCTGATTGTGTTCATTTGGGTCCTCTCTCTTTTTTTTCTTGATGAGCCTGCTTCAAGTCTTGTCAATTTTGTTTATCTTTTCAAAGAACCAGTTCCTGGATTCATTGATCCTTAGAATTGTGCTTTTAGTCTCTATGCCATTTAATTCTGCTCTGATCTTTTTTATTTACTTTCTTCTACTTGCTCTGGGCTGCCTTTGTTGTTCTTCATGTTCTTGTAGGTGTAGGGTGAGGTTGTTTATTTGAAATGTTTCTATTTTTTTTAGGTAGGCCTGTATTGCTATGAAGTTCCCTCTCAGGCCTGCCCTTGCTGTGTTCCTTAAGTTTTGGGTTGTTTTGAGTTCATTTTCATTTGTTTCCAGAAATTTTTGATTTCTTCCTTGATCTTATTTTTGATGCATTCATTGTTTAATAGCAAGCTATTCAATCTCCATGTTTTTGAGTGTTTTGGGGTTATTCCTTGACGTTGGTTTCTAGTTTCAGTCCCTTATGGTCAGAGAAAATGCTTGATATGATTTCAATTTTCTTGAATTTGTTGAGGCTTATTTTGTGTCTTATCATGTGGTCTACATTTGAAAATATTCCATGTACATTTGGAAAGAATGTGTATTTTGTTTGTTTGGGATGAAAGGTTCTATATCTATCAGTTAAGCCCATTTGATCTAATATGTTGTTCATTTCCACAATATCCTTGTTGATGTTTTATTTGGAAGATCTCTGCATTGTTGACAGTGGGGTGTTAAAATCCCCTACTATAATTGTGTTGCTATCCATATCTTTCTTGAATACTAGAAGATTTTCTTTATTTGTTCGGGTGCTCCTATGTTCGGTGCATATATGTTTACAATATTTATGTCATCTTGATGAATTCTTCCCTTGAGTATTATAAAGTGTCCTTCTGTGTCTCTTTTTATGGCCTTTTTTTTGGTCTGATATTAAGTCTATATTGTCTGATATTAAGTATTGCTACCCTGGAATTTTTTCCTGTCCATTTTCTTGGAATATTTTTTTTCCAAACCTTCATTTTCAGTCTGTATAGGGTTCTTTTTTCCTGAGGTGGGTCTCTTGTAAGCAGCATATGTTTGGGTTGTGTTTTCTTATCCATTCATCTACCCTATGTCTTTTGATTGGAACATTTATTCCATTTATATTTAAGGTTTATTATTGACAGATACTTATTCATTGTCATTTTATCCCCTTTGTACCTGTGTTCCTCTCTCTCTCACTCTTTTTCTTCCTCTTCTTAATGCAGTCCCTTTAGCATATTCTGCAGTGCTGGTTTTGGTGGAGGTGTATTCCTCTAGCCTTCCTTTCTCTTCGAAGCTCCTTATTTTCCTTCCATTTTAATTGAGAGCATTGGTGGGTAGAATAGTCTTGGTTGTATGCCTTTGGTTTTCATTACTTTATATATATTTTTTGCCATTCCCTTCTGGTTTGTAGTGTTCTTGTTGAGAAGTCAGTTGGTAGCCTTATTGGGGCTCCCTAGAATGGTACTTCCTGTTTCTCCCTTGTTGACTTTAAGATTCACTCTTTGTCTTGGAATTTTGCCATTTTTAATTATGATGTGTCTGGGAATGGGCCTCTTTGGGCTCATCTTGATTGGGACCCTCTTTGCTTCCTGGATTTGTGTGACTTTTACTCTCTATAAATTAGGGAAGTTTTCCATCATTACTTTGTCAAACTGGTTTTCTATCCCTTGCTCCTTTTCTTCTCCTTCTGGTATTCCTATTATATGGATATTATTACATTTCAAGTTGTCCTGCAGTTCCCTTGACTCCTCTTCATTCCTTTTGAGTCTTTTTTCCTGTTCTTGCTCTTTCTGGCAGTTTTTTTCTACCTTGTCCTCCAGCTCACTGATTTGATCCTCTGCTTCTTCTAGACTGTTTTTGATTCCTTCTCCTGTTCTTCAATTCATATATTGTGTTCTTCATTTCCTATTAGCCCTTGTTGATTGTTTCTGTGTCCTTTTTCATGCTGATATAGTTTGCAGTAAATTCCTCATAGTTTCCCTGTAGTTTTTGGTAATTTTTACTGAGCTCATTGACCTTTCATATAACCATTAATTTGAAATCAATATCTCATACTTGACTTGCCTCTATTTCATTTAGCACTCTTTCTGAGATTTTATCCTTTCCTTTCCATTGGGTGTTGTTTCTTTGTTTTCCCATTATTTGTGAGACTCTTATTGTTTGCTTCTGCTGCTTCAACTGATGTTTTTTTGACTTCCTGACTTTGTGGTGTGAACTTCTGTGGTAGGATACCTGTAAGATTCAGTGGTACAGTCTCCTTGATCTCCTGAACTTGATGCTCTTGGGATGCCCTTTATGACATTTATGTGGGCTCTCTGGATGTAGGTGGGTTTTGATTGTTGTTGGGTCATTCTTTGGTGGTCCCTTACCTCCAGCTGGTTTACTGAGGATCACTCTGCCCACCACATCTTGTGTGCTGTTGTGCAAGTGCTGGCAGAACAAAACTACAAATGCCAGGCAACAAACCCACTCCTGCCAAAATAACTCTGCCTTACAATCCTACTATGAACAGCAAATGGACTAGTATTAATAAGGGTGTAAAGAGATTGAGATGATTATAAGAAAGGAGAGTGAATATGGGATGACCTAGTGAAAGAAAAATGATTTTCAGAGGGTAGGGGGAGGAGTACCAATAAGAGTTGGGAGTCAGAGCAATTCAAAGAGAGAAAGTAAAATTTACATCATGAATAAAAAAGGGAATGAAGAATGTGGAACGGAGTGTGAGAAGAGAAGCATAAAATATTATGTTTAAACAGAAATTAAAATAAAGTTAGACAAAGAAAGAAAATGGAAAGAAAAAGTAAATAAATAGTAAATTTATAGGAACCAAATTACAAAGATCCACCACAGCATTGTCAACAACAAATGAGCTAAAATTAATATAGGTGGTATGGGAATAAGAGGGGAAAAAAGAAACAAAGAGACACTTAAGAGATATCTAGAGAAATGGGAAGTGATTTTGAAATGATAGAAGGAGAGGGAATACTAAGAGTGAGGAGCAAACACCAGGCTAAGACAGGGAAAAATTAAAATTTGAGATGGAATGAAAAAGGAAAAAAGAGGTGAATAAAGAAAAATAAAAGGGCAGAATGAAAGAGAAATAGGAAAGACAAAAAAGAAAAAAAAGCAGGGTAAGACAGGGAAAAATTAACAATTTGAGATGAAAAAAAGAGGAAGAGAAGGAACCAGGAAAATATGATATTTGAAACACAAAATTAGTGAAGATGTAGAGATAAAACTGAAGAAAATGTAACAACAACTATTGCTACCCAAAACCTCCTAGCAAAGATTAGTAAAGGTGGAGAAAGAATGCAGATATATTAAGAGTGGGGAGAAAGGATGTGAGATGACCATTGATAGAAAAATTGGTTTTGTGTGTGTAGACAGGCGAGAAATAGTAAGAGTGCAGAGGGAAACAAGTTGTAGCAGGGTAGAAAACAAATTTTAAAATGAAAATAATGAGAGGAAAGTAGAAGGTAAAATTGGGTAAGAGAAAGGAGTAGCAAAATATGTGAATTGAAATAAACTATAGTATAAAATCTAGTGACTTAATATTCATTTCTTGCTGGACAAGAAATGAATGTTACAAAGATAGGCAGGAAAGAAATATCACAGATCAGGGAGAAGACCACAGTGGATTTCATCTTGGTAGCCTCTTGTGTTTACCACTGTTGTTTTCTTTATGGATCTGCCTCTGATGATGTCAGATGTTGACCCCATCTGACCTTAGGCATCCAGTTCTGGAATTCCAGGGATTTACTCTCTGTAGCTCTTTCCTTCAATTATTAATCTAGTCACTCTGCACTCAGCAGTCAGCACCATAGGGTGAGGCTGAATCCCTCCTGGGGTCAGGGCTATTGTTTCCTCTCAGGCTGCTGCTGCTTAGAGGGGAGTGGTCTGCCTGAGCAGGATGGCTGCTGCCTTATGGGAGATGATTCAGCAGTGGGATCCCAGCATCTATTCTCTCAGTTCTCTCCCCAAATTTTCTGTCCCCAGTCTCTCCTCAGGTGTCTCCAGCCCACTCTGCCCTGGCCTTTGCCAGAGCCCAGGGTAAGTGGCTTCAAATGAAAATTTGTGTGCTGGCCCTTTAAACAGCTCTTTGCATCTCTAGCCATCCATCTCTGGCAGAGACAACCCTTTCACTTTTCATTGGTGGTTGTTATCTATGTACTTTCTAGGCTCTGGTGCTCTAGACTGGGGAATCCCAGCTTAGGGTTTAGACGCCACACTTCTCGGGAGGATCCAATCAGCTGCTCAGTTATCCCTCTAGCGCTGCTGCCTGAGGGTACCCAGCCAGCCCTCTTGAGTCTCTACCATTCTCCTTACCAGACAGCCTGTGCTGAAGCTGCTTCTTCTGTCTGACTGAGGTTATCAGTCTTCTCTCTCACTATTGCTTTTTTTTTTTTTTTTTTGTCTCAGGTGGTTTCTCCACAATTTAGCTGTAATTCCAGATTGGTCCTGTGAGGAGGTTAGTGTGATTTCCATTCACTTCTCTGCCATGTTCCTCCTCTCTCTTGATATTTTTCTCATTCAATTTTTAAAATGATATCATAGATGTCTTTTTACATTCATTTAACACATGTGTTTATTGGGTGCCTATTATGTGTCAGTCACTCTTTTACATGCTTGGGAGACAAGATTCCTGCCTTCCTAAACGATTTCTTTCTTTTTTTTTTCCAAAGATTTATTTATTTACAGAGAGAGGGGAAAGGAAGGAGAAGGGGAAAGAGAGAAACCTCAATGGGTGGTTGCCTCTTGCACTCCCCCTAATGGGGAACTGGCCCACAACCCAGGCATGAGCCCTGACTGGAATCGAATCAGCAACCCTGTGGTTCACAGGCTGGCACTCAATCCACTGAGCCACACCAGCCAGGGCTCCAAAAAGATTTCTAAAAACCAAACAAATACATATTTCCTTATACTTTTTATAAGCTATTAATTAGATGTTGGATCTGATACTGTAAAGAAAGATGCTGAAAAAAATTATATATTTAAAAAGATATGATGCAAAATTAAAAATTCATTCTCCTAAATGATATGGCATGTGTGATGAACAAAAGTAAATCTTTATGTTGTATTTTGTATCAAAAATGTATCCAAATTTATAGTTTATTACATGGTGCTAAGATTTAGGATATATCTTTGTGGAAAGGAAAGCAAAAAAAAAAAAAAGGAGAATGAAAATAAATAAGACAAAAATAATCAGGAAGGAATACTTAGAATAATTAAACCCAATAATAGAGAATACATAGGACTTGATACTTATGAAAATAAAAGTAAGCCATTTTTAGTGAAGTCAAGGTTTCTTGATTTCTCAGTATAAAAATCAGAGATTATAATCACTGAAAATCAGAAGAAAAATAATTAAATTATCTGTAGAGCTTCTAATCTTCTAAGCACTGTCCATATTCAACCTTCACATTTAATTTTACAGAGAATTTTATTTTCTTAACTGAAGAGGGGAGAACAGAGGATTTGTAAATAACTTTCTCTGGATACTAGAATTAGAATGGGCTGGAGAGAGGACTTCAACTTGCCCTATTTGCTTCCAAAGCTTAAACATATTTTTAACAAATGGCATTCATCCCCATAGGCCTTCCCCCAAATTATATTTGGCTCTTAAAGTGATTCATTCTCAATGTTTCAGAGTTTCATCTTTTAGATGCAATGCTCTAGCATAATGAAAAATACCCCATTCTGTTCCTGGTAAGGATTGGACTAACAACTAAGTCAGCATGCTTTTCATGCCCTCCATGCATGCATGCATACATTCTTTGAAGTCTCCCCCAGCACTGTTACTTTAGATGATCTTTTAGTTTTTTGGTGATAAATGAGACAGAATTCCTGTTTTAAAAGGGCTTACACTATGATCAGGAAACAGTTACTTTAGCAAATAATAATCAGATAGCAAACTATGTCAGAGAATACTTAAGGGCTGACCGTAAGCAAAGAAACTACTTTTAGAATGTGGGGAGAAGGGTTTTCAGGAACTACTATAAAGGACACATAGACAAAACCAAGGGGGAGGGTGGAAGCAGGGGAGGGCAGAAGCCAGGGAGGGAGGTGGGTTTGGCTGAGGAGGGGAGGAGTGGTGGGGAGAAAATGCAGACAACTGTAATTGAACAACAGTAAAGTAATGTATGAAACAAAAAAAATGTATTTTTAAATGTTTATCATTAAAAAAAAGAAATGACTGCTCTCTGGAGAAGTGGTGTGTGTGTGTATGACAGTGCAATGAAGAGGGCGTGGGGTAAGTGCCGAGTTGGCATTTTCATGAGGACAAAGCTGGCTTAGCCTGACATGATGTTTTAGGAAAACTTACCTAAAGAATCTGTCTACTGAGTTTTAGCAAGAAAAAATTTCATCTGAGTTTACCAAAGGAAGGTATGCTCAGGTTGAGAGATCAATGGAGCTATTTTTAGTTACAACAGGAACACAATTTATTTAACTCAACCCAGAATTGTTAGAATGAAATAAACCAAAGTCAGCATATGTCTTCCCACCTGCCCCCAAATCTGGACATCAACTTAGAATATTGGTGTGTCCAATTTTATTTCATTTTAGCTTATGCTGCTCTAACTATAAGGTTTATCTGAAGGCACTGAAGTATATTGAAACAGTATTTAATTATGAATTGATATATCTCTATTTGGTCAGGAGACCAAGTAATATCCAGAACTGTTAAATTAGATAATTGCATGCATAGCATTGAGTATAGCTACTATGAGATTATTGCTCTGAGATGATGTTGTCTTCGGAAGATTAGTCCTTTGCTCTACTGTTCTGTTTTTTATTTTAATTTGTTTTCTGTGTTAACCTGCATACTAGGCATTTAAGATCCTATACACACGCAAACACACAAACTCACTTGCATCTTCATCTCTGAGATCTTAAATACCATTGAAATCAAATGTGACAAAATTTATTCAGATCACATTTGCTGTGACTACCATCTTGTGCTCACTCTGTCCAGTTAAGGGGCTTCCTCCATTAGTCACTTTGCATGAAGCAAGCCAAATCCAAATCTGTGAAAGAAAAGTAATTAGCTATTTTAAGCAATGATAAGAACATCACAAATAATCGATTTCTATGATATTACCAGCTACCAGTCAAGGAAAATTCTTGAAATGCAAGAATTTATTGCAGAACATCAGCCAGCCTGTGGGTTTTGATTTTTCAGTATGCATAGATTGGTGGGTTGAAAGGCAGATCTGTAATGATTCTCACCTTTAATTTTTCCCCTCAAATAAGGAGGAAGCTGCCCATAAAGTCCTCAGTATAAGCAAATGAGTAGTTCTATGTTTGCACAGATGTATTGTGAGGCTTCACAAAAATAGGAAACCAGCAAACTGCTTGGGAGTAATTAAATGTAATCTGATGGATGCCACCTCACAAAGAAGGAAGAGCTGATTACAATTACAATACACCATGCTTAGAAACATATTTATTGTACTTATTTTAAAGATGTTTATTTCACCTGAAAGAAAAGGACTACAGAGGCATTTCCCTGTAATCAACAGAGATAGTATTTTACTGACCATATTTATTTCAATTTCAAAAGTTCATGGCAGACAGCATTTCATTCCACTTTAACTTTTGGCCTCCTTAAATGTTTAAAACTAACATTGCTTAAAAAGAAACACCCATATCCACGTCTAGCTCCTCCGTCTTTCTACTGGAGACAGGATGAAATAGAATAATTTGCCACAATAACTTAACCATAGTTTCCTTGAAAAAGGAATTCAGCACTTATATACTCATTAAAACATAAAACACAGTCAGTCCTCACAGGTGAGGTGGAGTACAAAGATTCTGAGGCACTGCCTCGGCACATGTCCACGTGTGTTGCTCTCGGCACAGAACATGAAGTAGTCATGAAGTAGTCACTGCTGTAATTAAAACACCAATTGAAACAAAAATGTAAACTGTGGCTTAAAGTAGGAAAGTGGAGATGGATGAATAATACTCCCATTATTCAAGTTAACTTGGAGTTATTAAGATATACTATGGGGCAGAAAACTAGCAGCCTATACCCCAAATTAATTTTCTTTAACTGTATCCAGGACTTGACTTCTGTGTTATATAGAAGGTATTTGAAATTAAAGTAGAATAATAGGGAAAGTATAAGAGTTAAGGGGATAATTGTAACTTCATAAGAACCCAGCAGTGATGCATTTCTTTCTTTTTTTAGGGCATGGCTTGCTGAGGGTAGAAGTTGAGTGGATACAGTCACTATTCTGGGCAGGGAAGGTGGGGCACACACACACAGGTAGTCATCTGGTGGAAAGTTTGTCTGTGGTGGTCGCTGGTGTGTGGAGTTCTTTGTGCAGGTGGGAGGAGAGATCCACAGCAAAATACCTTGGGACCTTCCCCTGACCCTGCACAGTCTCTGTGAGGCAGCCTCCATGCTATCCATGGCCTGGATTAAAACCTGTTCCAGGGAGAGGGAAAATTGTTGTCATTTTCAAAAGTGTAGTTTTGGAATATGCTAAGAATCTCTAGAACTTACTCTTTGCCCCAAAGTTTGGTCAAATGGAATGGAGTGCATACACAGTAATATGCACATTATTGCCAGAGTAGAATACTTTCAGTGAGTCCTTGTGCATTTTGGAGAAAATACCAGCAATGTTGAGACAAGGTGCATACCAGCAATAGTGAGCACTGCAGGTTTCTTCCCATAAAAGATTTAAATTTAGACCTCTATGGATTAACATTTTATTTTAAAGCATGGGAAAGACAGTGTGTCTCATCAGTAGTTGGGACTTGATTGAATAATACCTCTCAGGTTTATCAATTACTGAACAAAAGGATGCATAGAATTTCTCTAAGTTTTAATTCTTAAAGGTTTAAGTTAACATGTATTTTTATAAGAAAGAGCTATAATAAAACTTTTGTTGCACTTACAACAATGTCAAGATATGCAACAAAGACCCTTTCTAAAGTATCATGAGCTTTATTAAAATATCAGCCAAAATGTTTTTATGTGATACTTTGTGTTTTTCAATATTTATATTCTGAAACTGTAAAAATTGTTGAGATCACTTTGACAGTATCACTGAGTAGTAAGGAAAAAATGGAGGTTTTTTTTTTAATAAATCAATGGTACCACCTAAATCTGCATTAAGTCAAAACTGAAGACATTGTATCAAATCAGAATTGAAATAGCTAAGTCGTACTGCTGAGGGTCAGGCTTACTGGGAAAGGCATGCTCCCCACCTGGAAAACTAAATCTACAGTGAGCCTATCCGATGAAGGTTCACACATGACCAATGACACCAGAATTTGGTTTTCTCTCCAAAAGCCACACAAACGAGAGATACTGTAATGACACACACATGCTTTCTGCCCCTTTCTCTGAATGTTCTGACAGTGAAAATAGCACACATATAATATGACAACCTTGAGAGATCGTGAACTGCTTGGCGACATTACCTTCTGTGCTGTCAAGGGGTCATGGGTTTTCACTGGCTGCCTGAATCTGTCCAGACATGTTCTAGTGCTCATCCTGTCAGGACTGGCAATTAAACAGTCTCAGAGCTATGAGACCCCAAATTTGGTTCAATCCTCTTCTTTTCTTTGCAGAACCCGATTTGATTTTTTTCTACTAGAAAAATGCATACACACATGTAACTGTATATGTACATGTGTGTATTCCCGATGCACCTAAACAAAAGTGACAACCCTCTAATAATAAAATATCACTTTCCTAACCATGAAAGAGAATGAATTTTACAAAAGTAAAATTTCTCCATGGTTATTTTTAACGAGTATGTGCTCAAAACTGTACTTATTTTGATATTGCCTTTGAACTTTGGTCTATGTTGTCTGTGTTGGCACAACAGTTTTTAGCTGGTTAACCATTGAATGTATGAAGAAATGGAATGTGAATTTTAAGAGACTCCAAAGAATAGTAATCTGGAAAAATAATAAATACAAATCAGTAAATACGAAAGTCTTGCAAATCAACAACATAACACAAATAGGACATACAAAAAATCTGTAAAATGTTATCAAAATACAAAAAGAACCTTAAAAAAGAGCAAACTGTTTGTTTGTTTACGACAACTAACTCTGTTTGCTGAATGAAAATGCATTTGAGCAAGGGACTAGTGGGACATACAGATCAAGGGAGTAAGAATGACCACAGTTAAGACACTTAAGGGCTTGTGACATCTTCCCTTAAAAATAAGCCCCTAAACAGGAAAGGAATAATAAACTTAAAAATCATTCACTGATTGGCAACTGGAATTTTGCTTTATTAGTGCGGACAAGTAAATTTTCTGTGATAGTTTGTTGTATTTAAAGACAGTGTAAAACTCATTGCAAACAGTTGTTTACAGTGCGTTTTTCAGCGCCGAGCTGTTGTAAAGCTCAATTGTGCATTTTGCAGATAAAGTGGGAAAACTAACTGAGGGCTGTATTGTAAGCAGTGGTTGCCGTGGAAACCCCAGTTTCAAGAGCTGGTTCTCCATTACCACTTAATTTAGGCTTCCTAATTGCATTCCACTAAATCGGTAGCGACAATATCTGCAGAGCAAAACTGCTTGCCCAGTCTAGCGCAAACCTCTTTGAAACAGGCTTTTTGAAAGCCAGGAGCTATAAAAACTCAGCATGACACAGAGCATATGAGAAACCTGTAGTTCAAATGTACTACTGCTTGCTTTCTCATCCTTGGTAACTCCAGTGTGCTCTACACCAATCTATTAGTTCAGTCTACCTTAAAGATCATAAAGCTCTGCCATGTGGAAACTCATCTGTCCAGCAACACATTGGTGCAAAAAGATTTAATTGTCCTCCCAGCCCAGTATCATGTCCATCTTATTTTACTACACACCAGCAGGTAGCCGTACACAGTCTCACTTTCCTTGAACTGCCCTTGCTCCACAATATGCGGAGAACAATACTTTCTCAGTTTAAATTATTTGCCACTGTTGGGCTGAGCAGAGAGCTAGACCGCCCATATGTGACTTGAAGAGAGGCTTGTCAGAACCACTAGACATAAAAGCATTGCAATTATCGACCACACTGCTTTAATAGAGGAGGCAACTAATATGATAGTGTAAGTGACTGTGCCAGTGAGGAGCTCTTCGTCACTGTCAGATTAACACTTGAGTTAAACTCTTGTAAATCAGTCACATTATGCTGCTGGTGGAGAAATAAACACAGACCTATTATGCTTGGGATTCCAGAAAGCTCTCTCCACAAAAGGAGTTACATTGGATGCCCTGTGAATCTGAATTTTGTCATGTTGATTATTTTGCAATGACTAATGTGGGTAACAGTGGGAAGATCTAAGTTGCCTGTGGCAGAGCAGAAGGCCAGCCTGGCTCCAGGCCTGGCACAGGAGTGTGTGGAGGGCATCTTGTGTCATGTCCAGTGGAAGAGAAAGCCAGCCCAGCCCTAACTGACAACAAAATCCCACAAGTCTTGTTTTCTTCTTTAACAGCAAATGCTTTCAAGCAAAATGCACTGCTGTCTTGGAGGACATGACTTCATGCCAATCCATAGTGAAGCACTCCATTTCCTCAGTAAGGTCTTGAGGATTTGGCATTTATGTTTAGGCAAAGAGACTTTTTTTTGCTTCAGAGAGCCAAGTAAAAAGAAGGGCAGTGTTTTCATCCTCTCCCAGGTGGTGGTGCATGTTCCGAAAGAGGCCTGGAAGCCGCTGCCAAACACTCCACTATTGTCTTTCAGCTCCTGACGTTTTGAATGCCCTCGCTCTCCCAACTGCAGGTCTTCTGCAGGAATGAATGAAGCATTTTCCAGGACAAGACTTTATGAATGAGACAGCTTGTGCATTACAAGGCAGGAGGCTCTGTGCATTTCCTAGATCAAGAAAGCAAACTCTAAGGGAGTCTTGCATCTCTGTTCTAGTAGGAATGTAGAGGGGAAGGAAGATAACATCACCAAAAAGAAAGTCTCTCCACTGAAGCATGAAATATTAAAAAGGCCAGCCATTGTCTTTAAACAAACCTAAAGAGCCCTGGCTGAAGGACAATTTCAATTTGCAGGAAAGCAAGGCTGCTGGTGTAGGTGTGGTGGGGTGGCAGGCAGTGGCAAAACTGCACATCATCTCTGTATTAAATATACTGACTCATGATTCTGTGACTGAATTTGGAGACTAAGTTCCAGCAAAATTATGAGCTACAGTTCTGAAGTTTTCATTCTTCTTTTTCAAATAGGCCCCACCAGAGTGTTCATTTCCAATTCCCCAGAGCTTCCTTAAGAAGGCTTAGGGTGGTGAACACATTTTTCTCTTTCTGATGCACCCAGACACTGGGGGCTTCTGTATCCATCCATGCCCATTTCTGCTCACTTCTTCCTCAGTGTGGAAGGAGAAACAGTAAACAATCATGCTTTGTGTAATCACCTTGATGTCGCTATACTTCACCTAAACTAGGAAAAGCCAACCGTCTCCCCACCTTGTTTCAGGTCACTGTCACCATGCTCTTGCCTGCAGAGCACTCAGAAGCAGCTGCCAGAGGAGCGAGCCAGCAGGGACTGAGATCAAGGAAAAGTAAAGGCAACTTTGTTCAAGCATCAGGTTCCTGCTAATTTCCTCTCATGCTCATCTTCTGGAAACACCTCTGATTTTATCTGTGTTCTCCTATTTTGCCACTGCTTATCTCCGAACCACCTCACAAAACTAATAAAATAAAAGTCTAATGTTTCCTTCTCATCCTTAACAATTAATTCCAATTCTAAAACTACTTTGATCTCCTCTCCATTATTCTAACACTAAACCCCAAGTCTTTGAGCTTAAAATCAAGCCTTATTCCAGTGCACAGCCTAGGCACCCCATCTGAAAAAATTGGAGTTGCCACAGACAATGTTTATGCTGAATTATAAGTCATGGAAAATTGCATAAATAGTTATGAGGGAAAATTGCAGGATAATGCTGCTGATAGAATCAATAGCATCCTTGATAATAATATACCCAGGAGTTCTATATAGTATCTGTCCACTAAAATGTCAATATAATAAAACCTACAGAGGGATTTATATCAAGATCCATTCTCTGTTAATTCCCAAGTGAAAAATAAATCAAATCGGATATTTTAATGATCTTCTCTAATCAACTTGTTTGAGAAACTGGGTAAACTGGCCACTGTGCTATTCTGACTAATGGATGTCGGGAAGCATTTCTTTACAGCACATTTGAGCATATTGCTCAAGATAGCAAAGAAAATAATACATATTTTATGTATTCTGTAAATCATTAGGACCCATGCAGTTATGTTTTCTAGAAAGTGTGTTATATTTATATTATTTCTCTTTGAATCGTAGTGTTTAATAAGGGACCCAGAATATAAGAGGTTCCATATAAAATGCTTTAAGAATAGCAAATACACATCGATTGGGCATTATCTTTAACTATTTTTGCTCATTTTCTTTTTTCTTGACATCTAACATCCTTTAAATTAATTACTCTGTGAATTTTCAAATGCTAGCCACTTAGATACATTTTGGGAGAAGAATTAAAGATCCACTTTCAGCAGAAGCTTTTTGTGATCCTAGACCAATAGCACCTGTGCAGGTCTTACTGTCATGTTGCTTATCTTTGGAAGTGACAAGAAGGCTCTCAGCTCACTAGGGGATTGCTGATTAAATCTTGTTAACACAAAAATGCCTTTCATATACATGTCTTTGGAAAAAGAGAGATTTTAGAGTTCCACATAATGGTCTATATATTGAACCGATATTCAGTGTAATAAAGTTCCAGGAAAATAAAGATTTTTCTTTTCCTTTTTCTAACAACACATCTTTGTATTATGTTTAATTGTTTTTAAGAGGTTTTTGGCCTGATTTAAATAATGAAGTAGCTATTTCCTATGTGTTTTAAGCACCAAAGAATGTTATCAAAAGTGGTCACCAGGTACCTATCTGCACATGGCCCAAAGCTAAATTGGGTGAAGCAGCCAGAACTTCACTTTCTGGGTGTTAGGGTTTTCAATAATCTGGCTATTGTCTTTAAACAAAACCTAAAGCATTAATTCTATTTCAAACAAAAGATGAGTTCGAGAACTCTTATTTCAATACACTTTGATTTACTACTTTAGTTCTAAGAAGAAAAAACATGGAATCTGGGCAAGTTCGGCTATACAATTTGTGGGGCCCTCTACAAAATGAAACATAGTGCCCCTTCTGCAAAAACTAAGAATCTTAAAATGGCAACAGCAGAGCACTGGAGCAAGCCTGAGCCCCTTTCTGCATGGGCCCCAATGACTGCACTCCTTGGAGACTGACTGCCGTCTGGATTCAGGTCGTGGCTCCCAGCTGTGTGCTTGTGAACCAACCACACTTAGCTTTGGTTTTCTGGTCTTTCCAGTGTGGTCTTTCAACATGCCTTCCCTCACACCAATATGCTTGCTGTGAGCATGAAATGTAAAAGTGCTTTATAGATTTCAAAGCATGATATAAAACTATGTCTTGTAATATCATTTAAACATTTTTCAATTACATTTGATATTCAGTATTATACAGGGTCAAATAAAATTAGGTTTACAGTTGTTTGTGTGGAAATAATACAATAATTAATAAGTGATAATACAAGAATAACAAACTCTGTGTTTCATGTACTCACAAGTGTAAGCATACTTTTGCCCTGTATTGGTTTCAGGTGTATAACATATTGGTTGCCTTACAAAGTGATCATCCCAATAAGTCTACTAACCATCTGACACCATACATAGTTATTACAATATTATCGTTATTTTTCAATTGTGGAATGGTGATAGGGATGGGAGGGGACAAGATTAGGATGTAATCAAGGGCTGTCTTCACTTTTCCTTTTCTGAACTTAGAGATGACTTGATATTCTTCTCAGTCTCCTTGGGCTTCAGATCACATGAATACACCATCTTGTTGTCCTCTGAAACAAAGAACAGTTGAACACATTGATTTTCCTTGGGCCCATTGTCCTAGGTCCTGACTCTCACTCGTCATTGGGTCCTTAGAGTAAGTCAGTCACCAGGAATTTATCATATTGAGATTATTGTGTGCCAGGGCATATAACGTAATGAAATCCCTGTGAGCTACTTTTCTGAGCACTAATAGCATAAACATAATACACTCCAGTTGAGCCCTCATTAAGACAGAAGAATAGGGTTGTCCCCTCAGACTCAGGCAGGGATAATGCCTGGTGCATGAATATACTATTTCTCTTCTTGAACACCATGGCCATTGTTCCCATTTGAGATGAGTAGCTCTAGGCAGGAATGGAGGTATCTCAGCGGGCCCCAGATGGCTCCCTCAGGATAGATGGTTCCATTGCATTGAAGACAAAGGGACCAGGCCAAGACCTCCTTTTGTCAAGATATTTGTGACTAGATTGTCTTATAAAGTGGGGATCCAGGGGGCTCAGAGCTGAGTCTGATTATCAATTGCAGTAGCTGCACTGAGCCTAAGTAGCAGCTTCTGAGATTTTTTCAGGGAACCTTGTGGGTGTGCAAACTTGGCCTGAGGAGGCCCTGCAACCATGACATGTCTTCGGAATGTCAGGTGTCATCTCAAAGACTCACGTGGGCAAAAGCCACTATTCACAAATTCAGGACAAACATCGGAAAACTTGAATCATAAACAGTGAATACTACTAATAATAAAGAGCTCTGAAAATTTGAGATTGAAAAAGATGAACAATCTGGTGGCAACATGAGCAAATGATAGCAAGCAGTTTGCAGAGAAAATTACATGGACCTTAAACACATGAAAATATGATTGATCTCCTTCAGGGTGAAAAATCACAAATTAAGAGTATATTTACACGCATTGACAAAGAACTTGTGTTTTTTCACATAATTTGCAAGTGAGAGTGTTGGAAACAGCCCCTATCAGATATTGATGATAAAGACATAAAATGAGTAAAACCCTGGGAGAGAAAAATTAGGCAATGTCTAGAAAAATTTATATGATTTTACCTTTTGATCCAGAAATCCTACTTCTAGGAGTTTATCTCATAGATGTACTACCAAAAAATACAATAACATGTATACACAACATTATTATGACATATTAGTATTAGAAAAACATTGGGAAAATCCCAGGTGCCTGCATTAGTAGGGGCCTATGGAAATAAACAGTAGAGCATTGACTCAAACCTGGAGAGAAAGCCAAAAGATAAATAAAAATCACTACCTAAAGGAGAGGACACAGGGGCCAGAGGGAAATAAGACTTCTTTGAATCATGTCAATACTTTGAAGATTCAAAAAACATACAATTTCAAAACACTCTTAAGTACACGAACCTATTCTCTATTTGGTGACATAATCACACAGCAAAGAATTATTTCAGGTAACTTCAGAGGACATCATTTAACCTTTGTATCCATAGTGAAATATTTTGTGGGGACAAACAGAGCTGCAAACCAGTGATAAACTCCATCCTGTAATTTTATTGTTAGTAGTGATATTGGTAATATTACTTTGTGGTAATTTTACATATTTTGTAGACTAAAGAAAATGAGTAATTTCAGCTAATATTTTCAAAGTAAGAAAAAATACAAGTGTAAATTGAAGGAATATAGGCAAATTCCTGCAATGTGAATTAAAAATTTCAGTATGAACTCATGATTAAAAAAGTTATGGATGGGGGGTGGGGGGTTGATGATGTTTAAGGGGACAAATTTGCAACAGGTAGTAAATAAGTCATAGTGATCTAATGTGCAGTAGAATGAATATAGACAACGATATTGTACTATAATTATGTTACACGAAAAATATCAACAAAATGGCAATCATATTACAATATATAAATGTATGGAAGTAACACATTGTATATCTCATGTTTACATAATGTTAAATGTCAAATATATTCATTAAAAAACAAGTACTAGCCCTGCCTAAAAGCAAAGGCAACTCTGTAGCAATGATCATCCCTGATGCCACTATGGTGATCTCATAATACTATTTCCCATTAAAAGGAACCAGTTCTGGGAGAGAAACTATATAAATGAGCCAAGACATCTTGCTGTGTCAGAAACGAAAGAAGCTTCCAAAGACTAGTGGGCATACATAAAAATGACTCACTATCACTGACCAAAGATACAGCAATTTGAGTATCAAAAAGTGAATTAAATTAAAATACAATTGAAATGAAATATGAAAAAAATGAACTCTCAGTGGTGCTAAAAGTGGGGGGTGGCTAAAAACAACAACAAAACAAAACAATGTAAGTACACATAAAAAATGAAACAAAACAAGTCGTTGGTAACTATTTCAGGTAACCATGACATTTAGTTGCCAATGTTTTTGTCTAAAAACATTGTTTTTGTTTAGACAAAAACATTGGCAACTAAAGGAGAAGAATCAAGCATTTATCCTGCTTTATATACAAATTTAGTATCTCTAGTTGATGAAGAAAAATTCTTTACAAAAAATGTGGAAAACTTGACTGAATTAGAATGTTACCATTTTGCAGCATGTATTGAATGATCGGAATCCAGCATAGGTCTTCAGTAGAGGGAACTGTCAGATGTAGTGTGACCTTGTGAACACCCCATGAGGAGATAGTCTCTTTCCAACATTCTGACCTAGTCTGGTCTTATGACTTGTTCTGAGCAATGGAATGAGGTAAAAGTCATGTTGTGTAATGTCCAAGGCTGGGCCTTCAGAGAGCTGCAGCTTTTGCCTTTGACACTTGGACCACTCCCTCTTCAAAGCCACTTGTCTTGTAAGACTACCCAGAGACTAGCATGTCATAAGAAGCCTAAGCTAGACATGTGTAACAGCCACTCTGTGGATGAGAGCTGAGGATACAGACAGAAAACCTGGGTGAACTTACCAGCCAGGCCGAGTCCACAACTGACCACAAGAGAATGAATGATCCTAGCCAATGCCTCCGGGATGATCAGGTAAAACTTCCCAGCCAAGCTTTGCCCAAACTGTCATCTAGGAAACTGTGAGCAAGTAAAATGGTTATTGTTTTAAGACATGAAGTTTTGGGATAATTTAGTTATGTAGTGGGAACATAAAAATTAGAAAGTTACTCTTTTGTGATCTATAATGAAATATCCTGTTCAGGCACAGATTATCAATGAGGAAATCAAGAATTGAAAGCTCAGTAGGGAGTTTTACATTAAAAAGAACAGGAAAGAGCAGGTGGTCACCATCACAACATTACTAAAGCATGAAACAGCCAGATAATAGGTGCCTTTTGGTGTGATGCAGTGGGGAGTACAACCTATCACATATTTTTGTAAAAAAAGCAAATCACAAATGATTCAGAGTTGAACTTGTTTATTTTGATGCCTTTTAGTGCTTTTCTGCCATTTCTTTGTTTCCTTTTCCACATGGGCAAGATGTTTCACTTTGAGGAATTTTTTCATGCAGGGAAACAAAAAAAAAGTCACTCAGGGCAAGATCAGGTGAATAGGGAGGGTGGGGCACGGGGGTCATGCCATGTTTGGTCAAAAACTGCTGAACTCTCAGTGCAGTATGGGCAGGTGCACTCATAAATCTCCCATCATGAAATGGGCAAACACTTTGAAAGAGTCTTCAAAAAAGTTCAGTAAGGCCGAATGCAGCCTGTCACACAACGCCAGCTGCTACACTGATACAGATGGGTTCCTAGAACACTCATCTAGTGGGGGAAACCTGTTCTACAAGGGGTCCACCCTCCAGAAGTTAATTCCACTTTAAAAAAATTATATTTTATTGACTAGATTCCACTTATAGGTGAGATCATATGGTATTTAACTTCCTCGGCTTACTTCTCTTAGCATAATGCTCTCCAGTTCCATCCATGCTGTCGTGAAGGATAGGAGTTCCTTCTTTCTTTGTGTTGCAAAGTATTCCACTATATAAATGTACCACAGTTTTTTGATCTACTCATTTACTGATGGACATTTAGGCTGTTTCCAGCACTTGGCTATTATAAATATCACTACTATGAACATAGGGATGCAGAAATTCTTTTGAATTGGTGATTTGGGATTCTTAAGGTCTAATCTCAGCACCAAAATCTCTGGGTCAAAAGGCAGTTCCACTTTCAGTTTTTTGGGAAACCTCCGTACTGTTTTCCATACTGGCTGTACAAGTTTACATTCCTGGCAGCAGTGAATGAGGGATCCTTTTTCTACAAAACCTCTCCAACACTTGTTATTACTTGTCTTGTCGATAATAACCATTCCCCTTTATTCCCCTCTGCTCTGTACCCTCCTCCCACCCCTCTACTTCCTGCTGATAACCCTCCATGTGATCTCCATTTCTGTGACTCTGTTCCTGTTCTAGGTGTTTACTTAGTTTCTTTTTCTATTTGTTTTTGTTTTCATTTAGGTTCAGTTGTTGATAGTTGTGAGTTCATTCTAACAGGTGTGAGGTGTTATCTCATTGTAGTTTTAACTTCTATTTCCCTAATTGTTGGTGAAGTTGACCATTTTTTCATATATCTGTTGGTCATTTGTATGTCTTCTTGGGAGATATGTCTGTTCAGGTCCTATGTCCATTTTTAATTGTATTGTTGAGTTGCATGAATTATTTATATTTTTTGGATATTAACTCTTTATAGGAGGTGTTTTGTAAATATCTTCTCCCATTTGGTTGGTTGCACTTCTGCTTCATTGATGGTTTCTTTGGCTATGCAGAAGCTTTTTAGGTAGATATAGTTCCATTGATTTATTTTTGCTTTATTTCCCTTGCATTTGAAGTCAAATTTTTAAAATCTTCTCTAAAACCAAGGCTCGTAACTTTGACAGCTCTGTTTTCTTTTTTTCAGTATATTGCATTCATTATGCTATTACAGTCGCCCCATTTTTTTCCTCCCCTTTATTCCCCTCTGCATTGTACCCTCCTCCCACCAGCATTCCACCCCCTAGTTAATGTCCATGGGTCATACATGAAATTTCTTTGGCTTTTCCACTTCCTATAATATTATTAACCTCCCCCTGTCTATTTTGTACCTACCATTTATGTTTCTTATTCCCTGTACCTTTTCCCCCATCCTCCCAGCTCTACCTCCCCACTGATAACCCTCCATGTGATCTCTATTTCTGTGATTCTGTTCCTGTTCTAGGTGTTTACTTAGTTTGTTTTTCCATTTGTTTTTGTTTTCATTTAAGTTCAGTTGTTGATAGTTGTGATTTATTGTCATTTTATTGTTCATAGTTTTAGTAATTTTCTTTTTCTTAGATAAGTCCCTTTAACATTTCATGTAATAATTGCTTGGTGATGATGAACTCCTTTAGCTTTACCTAATCTGGGAAGCACATTATCTGCCCTTCCATTCTAAATGATAGCTTTGCTGGATAGAGTAATCTTGGATGTAGGCCCTTGCTTTTTTCATGACTTTGAATACCTCTTCCCAGCCCTTTCTTGCCTGTAAGATTTCTTTCGAGAAATCAGCTGATAGTTTTATGGGAGCTTCTTTGTAGGTAACTGTCTTCTTTTCTCTTACTGCTTTTAATATTATCTCCTTATCTTTAATATTTGGCAATTTACCTATGATGTGTCTTGGTGTGTTCCTGTTTGGGTCCAACTTGATTGGGACTTTCTGAGCTTCCTGCATTTGCATGTCTAGTCCCTTCACCAGACTAGGGAAGTTTTCTTTCATAATTTTTTCAACTAAATTTTCAATTTCTTGTTCTTCCTCTTCTCCTTCTGGCATCCCTATGACTTAGATGTTGGAACATTTGAAGTTCTCCAGAGGTTCCTAATCCTCTCCTCATTTTCTTGAATTCTTGTTTCTTCATTCTGTTCTGGTTGAATGTTTATTTCTTCCTTCTGCTCCAAATTATTGTTTTGAGTCCTGGTTTCCTTCCCTTCAGTGTCCTTCCCTGTATATTTTTCTTTATTTCACTTTGCATAGTCTTCACTTTTCCCTCTATTTTGCAACCATACTCAAGCATTTCTGTGAGCATCCTGATTACCAGTGTTTTGTACTTTGCATCTCATAGGTTGTATATCTCTTCGTTGCTTAGTTCTTTTTTATGGAGTTTTGATTTGTTCTTTCATTTGGGTCATATTTCTTTGTCTCAGTGCACCTGTTACATTGTAAGAGGCGGAACCTTAGGTATTCATCAGGGCTGGGCAACTCACTTTGCTGCATTGTGGTGCTCTATGTTGGGGAGGGGTTAGAGAGGGAACAATGCCTCTTGCTCAGCTCTTGACCCACTTTCAGTCACTTCTCCTGCTACCCACAAGAAAATTTTGGCCTTCTGGTGCTGATTCCCAGGTGGGTTTATGTACATTCTAGGACCTTGTGCGTCTCTCCAACAAACTCTCTTGTGAGGCTAAGAGTTTCTCCCACTGCTGCAACCCCCACAGAATTTTACAGCCAGAGGTTTTGAGGGTTTTTTTCCCCCTTGCTGGTGTGGTCTGTCTTGCTCCCCAACTGTTCCTCCCGGTTTATCCATATGCAAATGTGGGACCGCCAGTCACTGCATTTCCCATGTAGTCCTCCAGCCACAGCCTTGCCTTGCCTCCTCTCTGCCCAGGCTGCCCATGTCTGCCACTCCTACTGGTCTGGATGATTTTTTCTTCTTTAACTCCTTGGTTATTGGACTTCTACACAGTTCGATTATCTGGCAATTCTTTTTGTTTGTTTGTTTCTTTTTAATTTGTTGTTTTCCTTCTTTTGGTTGTGTGATGAGGCAAATTTTATATACCTATGCCTCCTTCTTGACTGGCAATCTGATAGCTCTTGTTTTCTTCTATGTACTTTATTATTCCAAATACTATACTTAAGTCTTTGATCAATTTTGGGTTAATTTTTGTGCATGGTGACAAATAGCAATCTAGTTTCATCCTTTTGCATGTGGCTTTCCAATTTTTGAATACCATTGATTGAAGAGGCTTTCTTTCTGGATTGTGTGCTTTGGGCTCCTTTGTTGAAAAGTATTTGCAGGTTTATTTTTGTGTTCTTCATTTTGTTGCATTAGTCTGTGTTTCTGTTTTTCTGCCAGTACCATGCTGTTTTGATTATTATCACTTTGTATAAAATTTGAAATCAGGGAGTATAGTACCTCAGGCTTTATTCTTTTTTTCTCGAATTGCTTTGGCTATTTGAGGTCTTTTTTGGTTCCATACAGATCTGATGGTTTCTTTGTTCTATTTCTTTAAAAATAGCCATAGTGATTTTGATGGGGATTGCAGTAAGTCTATATATTGCTTTGGGCAATATGGTCATTTTAACTATGTTGATTCTTCCAATACATGAACACAAAAAATCTTTCCATTTCATTGTGTCTTCTTTAATTTCCATTAATAATGTCTTACACTTTCGGTGTATAGTTTCTTTACATCCTTTGCTATGTTTATTTCTAGATATGCTATTTTTTGTCCCCATTGAATGAAGAATTGTTTTATTTGTTTTTTTCTGAAATTTTATTGTTAGTATAAGAATGCAGTGGGTTTTGTTCTTTTGATGTTTGTTAACTTGCAGCCTCATTATATTTATTTATTGTTTCTAATAGTTTTCTGGTGGACTCTCTAGGTTTTCTTTACAAAGAACCATGTCATCTGCATGAAGTGACAATTATACCCCTTCATTCCTACTTTGGATGCCTTTTATACCTTCTTGTCTAAATGCTCTGGCTAGGCCTTCTAGTACTGTGGTGAATATTGGTGGTAATAGTGGGTATGCTTATCTTGTTCCTGATCTTAGGAGGAAAGTTTTCCATATTTCACCATTAAATATGTTAAGTGATTTCCTTTTCTATGTCTATGTCTTCATTTGTAAAATAAAAATAAAACTAGCAATTTATATTTAAAGACCCAAGTTCTCGGTAGTATGATTCACAACAGACAAAGATGGAAGCGAGCAAAATATTCATTGATGGATGAATGGGTAAACAAAGTGTGGTATTTACTTTCAACGGAAAATTATTCACACTTAAAGAAGAAGAAAATTCTAACACATGATACAGTATGGATAAAATTAGGAGATTACACTAAGTAAAATAATCCAATCACAAAAAGACAAAAAGATAAGTGATTCCACTTATATGAGGTACTTAGAGTAGTCAAATTCATAGACAGAAAGTGGGATGGTGGTTGTAAGAGTAAAGAGGAGGGAGAATTAGGAGTTGTTTAATAGAGTTTCAGTTCTGGAAGATGCAAAAGTTCTGTGGATGGATGATGGTGATGGTTGTACAACAATGTGACTGTACTTAATTTCACTGAATAAAAGTAGTTAAAATAGCATTTTAATGTTATATATATTTCACTACCATTTAAAAAAAAGAATTAAAAGCTTGAAAAAACCCTAGCAGCTCCTGTGTGGGAGCATTTAAAGAATGATTTAAAGAGTAGAGATGCATAGATGAGTGCCTTAAGGACCCATAGGGAGTGCTCCATAGTGACAATTATACCATTATGATGTTTGCTATTATTATTTTCCTTTTACTCCAATGACAAGCTAATGACCTATAAGGTTGGAACTTTTTTGGAGGAGTGGGTGGGCTGAGACTCAGACTCTATGAAAATTATGGCCCCCTCTGTCTTTATTAAATAATAACTCCCCTGGTTACCAACATTATACTTTCTCTATGAATCTAACTACTTTTATGGGCCCCATGTAGTAGAATCATAGTATTCTACTACATAGTATTTGTCTTTTTATGCCTGATATATTTCAGTATAATGTCTTCAAGGCTCATTCATATTATAGCATTTGTGGAAATTTAACTCATTTTTTAAAGATTAAATAATATTCTAAATCAGAGGTCCACAATCCCTGGGCCATAGACTGGTACCAGTCTGTGGAAAAGTTGTTCTCCACGAACCCAGTCTCTGGTGCCAAAAAGGTTGGATACCACTGTTCCAAATGATGAAAAGTTGACATTATGGTGAGTCTGAGGTGTGGGAACCTAGATGGAGCGTAGGTTGCTATCTCTGGGGAAAAACATTGTCTCAGAGCTTTTCAAATTACATGGTGTGATTAGTTACTTGTTTTGCCACTCTCTGAAGCCACTTTAGTCCTAGTTTTTAGAAAAAAGTGTTCCTTGCATTTATGAGCTATGGAAATGAGAAGAATTTACAAGGGATTCTGGAAACAGCCTAAGTTTGGAGTCACTGTATTCTGGGTTTGTTCAAGATAGTTCTATTGACTGTGGAGAGTCACGGCAGCTCGTCAATGTCACACTTGCTTATTACATCATGACTTTTCACCATGTGCCATGTTTCTTTGCCTCTCAATATGCTTATATATATTTCAAAATAACCTTTGGTCATGAGAGAAAATATTTACTGGGTTATTAGCCAAGTGAAAGGAAAGCTGAGCATGACCTTCAAGGGCCCAGCCCATATCTAGAATGTGAGTTTGGAGAACATAACTCCTCCATATGGAATCTGAATCTGTTGGGTGTGGGCCTGAATGCATAAATTCTGCGGGAATTCCCCCAGCTCTCCCTGCCTTGCTACTATTTAAGAAAAACAATGATGTCTGTGGAATCCACTGAGATTAGACTGAAACCCAGAATAAATAAGGATTTTGATATCATCCTTTCCTGACTCATGTCTTGCATATTTTAAATTCTCTTGGCCCCA
The DNA here is from genome assembly GCF_022682495.2 of Desmodus rotundus. Taxonomy (NCBI): domain Eukaryota; kingdom Metazoa; phylum Chordata; class Mammalia; order Chiroptera; family Phyllostomidae; genus Desmodus; species Desmodus rotundus. The sequence continues at coordinate 97,659,090 of NC_071391.1, read as the reverse complement.
TAAATACATTACAACTAATTACAGCTGAAGCTGAGAAGGCTTGGGGCTGAGTACGTAGTAGATTCCAAGGCATGAAAACCAAGCTCAATTTCTCCATATTGGCAAGTGCATACTCTACTGAAGGTCCAAAAGCACTGGGGAGGTAGTTTGCAGCCAAATACATACAGGGAAGTGGGAAAGAGAAATAGAAATCAATCATCCATCATTGAGTCGGTAAAGCCTCTGCAGGTTTTGGTTTTCCTTTAGTTTGTCCATTTATTGTAACAGCTGGAAGGGTGAGCTCAGGGGACCTCCAGATATTTTGTAGTTACTAACATATTTGGTGACAGCTCAACTGTTGGAAGCTTAACAAAAGCAGAGAGATTAAAATCATAGCTAGAGATTTGAGAATTCTCTGACATCACAGAGAAGAAACAGAAGTTTTTCTTCTTTGATCTTCTTCTTACATGCGACAGGAGTATGCTTGGTTATCGATTTTGAAAACTGAAATACAACAGTGAAGAACAATAGGGAATGTGGCCAGAGAGTGTGCGTGACTTGTGGAGAACCTGGAGCTTTAAGGCTAAACCATGGGGCAAGGAGAACAGAAGGTCTGGGGACAGTGCCTACTCTTCCCCAATGATTTTTGGGGTCCAAAAATGTTTTTATTTCTTTTAAATTCAGAAAAAAATAAACTTTTGGGTCAAATAAAATGTTTTAACATATAAGATTAATATACTTATCTTTATATCAACACAGTTGGAAAATATAATTTTAATCTTATTTTTTGTGAAGGAAAGTTCCCACAAAGGCAAGTATCTGGTGCACATAAGCACTATCATGAAATTGTTTCTGTGTGAAGATCTTGGCATGTAATTCTATGCTGTCCTTCCCTAATGCTTCTATTGACAGCTGGGTCGTGAAAGCAGCCCCAGGGAGTTGGGCAGTCTCCTTTGGCCATATGTCTTTTTTTTGTATTCACTGAGTCCATACAGGAGATTTATATGAAACCAGACAGACTTGGATTTTGGCCATTTTCCTTTGAGATTCAGTTATTACAAATCTATTTGAATTTCTTTCCCTTTTGAGGCCAGTATCCTTTTTTCCCCACCAAATCTTAGGCCTTGGTGGAAGCAGTAGGCACTGTTCCCTGAGAGACAAGTAAAGAGAATCCCAGGCCCCAGAGAACTAGACACTTGCTCCCTCAGGGGTCTGGAGCATCTGACTGTAGGACTGTGACTATTTTTTGTTGTAAATGAAGAGAAAAGTGTTAAAAGGGCACTGAAGGAGAAACCCACTGACTTATGTTCAAATTTACCACTTAATCAGCTGTGCAACATTAGCCCTTCTGAAGAATAATTGTATCTGCCTAGGTCAATTCCTGTAGTTGTTACGGAAATCAAATGAAATAACAGGTGTTTTATAAATTTGGAAAGTTTTCTTCAATATAAGGATCAACAAATCATTTCACACATTATGCCTACGTTTTTTTACAGATAAAATGGAGAGAATAACTATGTTCCCCAGGTGACCTCAGAGGAGGGCTGCACGGAGAAGACTAGCTAGCATGACAAAATGTCCTAAAGATATTAAGTGCTCCCCAGAGTTGTAAGTCATTGTGGAGCTGATTAGCTTGACCTGCATATTATCATATGGAATGAGGACTTTAGCTGGGACTCCCCAGCAATGTTGTATGTTGGATCTAAAAATATCTGGGAGCAGAACTTTGCATTGAGCCCAGCAGAGGGATCTCCCCGTGGGCATGCTAACGTGGCTTGGTGTCCATTGATTTGAGGAAGGGCCTGAACTTAGTCATGGCAATTACCTTCTTCTCTAGCCTGGTCTTTGACATGTTGCCCAGTAACCACTGGGAGAAAAGGCAATTTCTCCTGCTTGTTAGAAAAATAGCCTTCTCAGGAGAAGATGAATGGCGACAATTTCACCCTGAGGAAAGTTAGACTTGCAAATGGAGAGAAGGAGTGGTCAAAAGAAGACACTACCCATCTCCAGAAGGGGTAAGAAGATAAAGTACTTTAGTAGGAAGGCAGGTAGGGTCTGTCCCAGATGAAGTCTTATTTACCATGTCCATCAATATATAAATGTACATACTGTGTTCTGATTATGCACATTTCTTTCTTTCTTTTTTAAAAAGATTTTATTTATTTTCACACAGAGGGGAAGGGATGGAGAAAGAGAGAGAGAGAAACATCAATGTGAGAGAGAAACATCTATTGGTTGCCTCTCACATGTCCCCAACCAGGGAGGGACCTGGCCTGCAATCCAGTAATGTGCTCTGACTGAGAATCAAACTGGTGACCTTTTGCTTTGCAGGATGATGCCCAACCAACTGAGCTATACTGGTAAGGGCAAGTGCACATTTTTAAAATAGGAGACATATGCTAAATATAAATAATAATTACATTAGACTATCATTCCCAACTCCTTCCTTCCTCCCAACCTCCTTCCCAACAACTGTTTGCTGAGTTCAACCATGAACTGGGCTCTGTTCCTGGGGACAGAGCTAAGGAAAAGACAGCATGATTTCTCTTCTGAAATACACATCTCCTCATCAGGGTAAAAGACAAAATAGAAATAAGCAGATAAACATGCAAAACACATACACTTCATGATAAATAGTGTGAGGAGACTATCCATTTACCTCATCCTGTAGTTCTCTTGGTCTCTCAGTTATTGCACCTGCATCCCTTTCATACATTCTCACAGCCCTTTTGTACCTTCACATTCACACTATGGCCCTTTTTTATATTTTGTTCATTACCTGGAAGCCAGCAGACTCTGCCTACCTCATTGTCTCACCACCAACATCATACACCTACATGCATCTGTGTCCTCTCTTTTTTCTCCCTCTTTTGACAGCACAGGTCTGCCAGGCTCCAGCTTCAGGTGCTCTTGCTTTGTAAAGGGCTCCACACCTGCAGTATCCCTGCCCCATGCTTCTGTATTTCCATATGTCCAAACCATACCAGCATACTTAGTACCTCCAACCCTAGGGCATGACCTTACATTTTCTGTCAGCTCCTGCCATTGTCTTCTTTTCAAAGTTAAACCTTATTATCGTATTGTCTTCACTAGGGCTGCTGCACGAATCTGCAAGACCCAGTGAAAAATGAAAATGCAAGGTCCAGCCTAGGGAAATATCCCCTTCCCAGGGTGACAGCCTCAATTCCTGGTGGAAGACATCCTTCAGTGATTGCATCCACCCAAATTCAAAGATAAAGTCCATAATTTCAAGATGGCCACCATAGATCATTCAATTCTGAGTGTAGTCACATGCTGTTTCTCTCCCTCCTGTGGGTCATCCTCAGCCCACATGGATGGGCTCCTGTCCCCTTGCACTCTGTTCTTGCCAAGCCTACCAAATGCAGGGGCTGGTCTGTCCTTTTCCACCTTACTCAGCTTTTAGATGGTGCAGCAACCCTTGATGGCCTAGAAGCTTGCTCCTAGACCTTACAACTTTTGAGGCAGCACACACTCCCTCCAACCTTGCTCACCTTGATTGCTTTCCAGTGAGCCCAAGCCCTGGGGGGAGGGGGCTCTGTCCTAGCCTCATCTATTCTCACTGGCATCTTCTCCCTAGTGTGCTTCTTCATGCTCCTGGATGGGACACCACTCCACACATTTGACTCCTACATTTGCAACCTCATGTGAGAGTGGCTCCATAGCCAGCCTTCTGTAACTGATTTTAGAGTGTTTGGGTCACATCTGTGGTCCTCGTGCTGGAAAAACAAGTTACATTCTATTCTTTGTATCTGGAACTAAGTAAAAACTTTTCAGGGTTTTCGGAGTAACAGAATTCAGGAATCCATTCTGGAACTTACATTTCTTGGTGTCCAATAATATGGTTATGTTGATGACACGTGAATGGTAATGACTTGTGGATTCTCTCTCCCTTTTTAAAGATTTTATTTATTATTTAGGGAGAGGGGACGGGAGGGAGAAAGAGAGGAAGAGAAAAATTGATGTGTGAGAGAAACACTGATCGGTTGCCTCTTGAATGCTCCCACCTGAGGACTTGGCGCACAACCCAGGCATGTGCCCTGGCTGGGAATTTAACTAGTGACCTTTTGGTTCACAGGCCAGTACTCAACCCACTGAGCCACACCAGCCAGGGCTTGTGGATTCTCTTTTCTAAAGAATTCTTGAAAATGATTTTATCTGAAAATATAGGTAGGTGTCTCAAGAGTATTTTGGCTTAGGGGTGGAAGATGCCTGAGGGTCCCTCAAGATTTTCACTGAGGGGCACTGAGGCTGCAAATTGGGGGTCAGAGGAAGGCTGACTGGGAGGCACCCAGCAGTTCCACTTATTTGGCTTCTGTGTTGGAATTTCATCAGAAGAAAGAACATTGCAATTTGGGGACTTGTTAAAACCACACCACTGTTGGGTTGAGAAGCTGGGCCTGGAAATTTTGGTTCCCGTTCCAGATTGTTCACAGAGGGCTTCAGAATAGTCTCAACTCTACATAAATACCTACCCGTGACTCTCTAACACTGAAAGTCATTTTGCATGTGGAAATTCAGCCTTCATTTCTCTCCTCAGCATTTTTAATTTTGAGGAACCGTATATTTGTAGCTGTTTCTGTTTCAAATTTTGAAATGGCCTTTGAGGAAACACTGAAACGCTTGGAGGGACTGGGTCAGCGTCAGATGTCCTTTAACCAGCACGACATGGAGGCTCTCAAATGTACACACAGGATTGGAGATAACCCAGCCTTCTTTTGACAGCAGTGGATGCGGGGCCGGGGGTGGGGGGGAGGGAGGGTGAAATGATCTACTGTGTTGCCCACAGCTTAGGAGGTAAGGCCGAGAGGCTTTAAAAGAGACACAACTGTTACTCTTACCTGTTCCCAGATCTTTTGAAACATTTTGTTTATTGTCAGAGCCATATTCACAAGAAATGAGTTTCCAGGATTTGTTATGTATTAAAGCAAAACTGCTTTTACGTTTTCTACAGTGAATAAAGATAACATGGTGCAGGTCACTGGGGAGACTGAAGTAAGACACAGACAAGAATCTTAACTCTGAGGTATTTCAGCCATGTCATTTGTCCCTGTTGCTTTACTTCTGTAATATGCAGAATTTAATCCCTTCATATGCTTATGCTAAGAACTGATTTATTAAAAATATGATGTGAATTATAACAGATAGTGGGTATGTAATAAATAAGAAGCATATAAATATAGCTGTCAGTGGTCAAATGATTAATATCTGACATACACATTTATGTATCTATAAAATTTTCCATGTTATATTAGTTCTTTTGTATGTTTGAGGAATGATCTACTGTATGTCGTATATACTTTGAGAAAAAGTTTTTAGTCACGCTATGAACTCCATTTATTTATTTCTATTTATTTTATAAATATTTATTGAGCAAGTGTATGTCTAAAGACACTGTTTTCAGGATTCAAGGATAAGTCTTCACACCTAGGGAGCTTAAAATTTAGTAACAATACTTTTATGTAGCCCCATGAATTTTTTATTTATCTTGAAAATTTCAAATGTCAAAGCAAATTTCTCTGCAAACTAAAAGGCAGTGCTTGATGAGTATTTGAGCATTTTGTCTTGAATTCATATTATCTCATGAAAAAGCTGAAAGGGATAATATAAAATAGATTAAGTGATTATATTCAGTGTCTATAAAAAGCTATAATGTAAAGGCCTAGAAAGTTTATTCCTTTAACTACTAAAGTGTAAACGAACATTCAAATGTACATATACATTTTTAACCAAACATGGCTTTTGTTACATATAAACAAACAAGTAATCCAAGATTGTCAAAGAAATTGTTAGAAGTGTAAAATGACTATTGAAAATAAGAAATGCCAGTGTTATTGCCCTGAAGTGATCTGGAACTGAATTGAATGCTGTTTGATTTAGGAATTAGAGCAATTCTTATCCTAAGGGCTCTCAAATCTTCATGAAACCACAAAAAATATGATACATTGATTCTGAAGACTATACATAGCAATGCTAATCTAAGGACACTCTAACCAATGGAAATTCCTAGACAGAGCCATATATTTCACTTTTGCTGTTTATTTTTGGGTAAACTTTGTTTAACATCCAACATTTTAGTCATTTTTTCCTGAATTATAGCAAACTCTTTAAAAAATTTTTAAAATATATTTTATTGATTATGCTATTATAGTTGTCCTATTCCCCCTCTTTATTCCTCTTCACCCTGCACACACCCTCCCACCTGCATTCCTTGCACCCCCACCGCCACCTTTGTTCATGTCCATGTGTGGTACATATAAGTTCTTTGGCTTCTACATTTCCTATACTATTCTTAACTTCCCCCTGTCTATTTTGTACCTCCATTTATGCTACTTATTCTCTGTACCTTTTCCCGCACTCCCACCCACTCCCCGCTGATAACCCTCCATGTGATCTCCATTTCTGTGATTCTGTTCGTGTTCTAGTTGTTTCCTTAGTTTTTGTTTTCTTAGGTTCAGTTGTTGATAGTTGTGAGTTTGTTGTCATTTCAGTGTTCATAGTTTTGATCTTCTTTTTCTTAGATAAGTCCCTTTAACATTTTGTATAATAAGGACTTGGTGATGACGAACTCCTTTAACTTGACCTTATCTGAGAAGCACTTTATCTGCCCTTCCATTCTAAATGATAGCTTTGCTGGAGAGAGTAATCTTGGATGTAGATCTTTGCCTTTCATGACTTTGAATACTTCTTTCCAGCCCTTTCTTGCCTGTAAGATTTCTCTTGAGAAATCAGCTGATCATCTTGTGGTAGATCCTTTGTAGGTAACTGTCTCCTTTTCTCTTACTGCTTTTTAAGATTATCTCCTTATCTTTAATCTTGGATAATGTAATTATGATGTGCCTTAGTGTGTGCTTCCTTGGGTCCCACTTCTTTGGGACTCTCTGGACTTCCTGGACTTCCTGGAAGTCTATTTCCTTCACCAGATTGGGGAAGTTCTCCATTATTTTTTCAAATAAGCTTTCAATTTCTTCCTCTTCCCCTTCTTCTTCTGGCACTCCTATGATTCAGATGTTGGAATGTTTAAAGTTGTCCCAGAGGTTCCTAATCCTTTCCTCATTTTTTTTTTGAATTCTTGTTTCTTCATTCTGTTCTGGTTGAATGTTTATTTCTTCCTTCTGCTCCAAACTGTTGATTTGAGTCCCAGTTTCCTTCCTTTCATTGTTGGTTCCCTGTACATTTTCCTTTATTTCACTATTTCACTTTTCATTGTCTTCACTTTTTCCTTTATTTTATGACCATACTCAAGCATTTCTGTGATCATCCTGATTACCAGTGTTTTGAACTGTACATCTGATAGGTTGGCTATCTATTCATCACTTAATTGTATCTTTTCTGGAGTTTTGATATGTTCTTTCATTTGAGCTATATGTTTTTGTCTCAGTGCACCTGTTACATTGTAAGGGGCAGAGTCTTAGGTATTCACCAGGGTGGGACAACTCAAGTCACTGTGTTGTGATGCTGTATGTGGGGGAGGGATCTGAGAAGGAACAGTGCTGCTTGCTCAAGTCTTGGACTGCTTTCAGTGACTTCCCTGGCTACCCACAAGCAAATTGGGCCCTTCTGGTGCTGATTCCTGGGTGAGTGGGTTTGTGTACATTCTAGGACCCTGTGGGTCTCTCCAACAAACTCTCCCGTGAGGCTGGGAGTTTCCCCCACCACTGCAACCCCCACAGATTTTTTCAGTCAGAGGTTTTGAGGCTTTATTTCCCTATGCTGGAAGCCTGGGTTGCGTGGTCTGTCTCGCACCCCAGGTGTTCCTCCCAGTTTATCTGCACGCGAATGTGGGACTACCCACTCCTCAGCCACCACCTTGCCTGCCCTGGTCCTCCAAGCCACCGTGTGCTGCTAGTCCTCTACACGCTGGCTGCTGGTCTCTGCCCCGATAGTGTTCTGGATGAATGTTTCTTCTTCAACTTTTTGGTTGTCAGACTTCCATACAGTCCCATTTTCCAACAGTTCTGGTTGTTTTTGTTTTTAAATTTGTTAGTGTCCTTCTTTTGGTTGTATGAGGAAGCACAGTGTATCTACCTATGTCTCCATCCTTGCTGGAAGTCCTGAATTATAAGCAAATTCTCCTATCTTAGAAAGTCATCTATTGAATAGGCATATTTTCCTTGTTCTTCCTTATGTGGAACTGAAAATGGGCAAGGTGACTAGAGATGTGCAAAACTGGATAAAATGATAAAAACTGGATAACAAACTCAATCCCAACTTTTGGAATTAGGGATATCAAATTACAAATTTTATAGAAAACAAAGAGTTAGGAGAAATACTTTGTCTAAAACAAATCCACTACAATAAAAAAAGAGTGTTTTTGTCTTCAACTTAAAGATTTATATTAGGGTCTCAGAAGTTATTTTTCTCTGCTGTCCTGATTCTAGAATGTTACTTTTCTACATCTAATTTCAATTTAAAACGACCCATTTTGCATTGATAAAAAGATTCTGAAATTCTTTTGGTAGGCTTTAATTAACACTGGGTAAAATTTTGCCATAGATATTCCATTAAATTGGGCTGGACAAGTAAAAAACCAAAACAAAGTTGAACACAAATTTGCACCATTGACTCTCTCAGAACACCTCTCTTCCACTGTGGCTGCTGCTCCCCTTTCCCCTACTTATCTCCTCTCTTTCCTTTTTTTCTTCCTTCTTTTATACTTATATGAATGAATGAATATTTCATTTGTAGAATCCATTTTCACCTTAAGAGAATTGTCATTCTGCCTCTTCTTTCTGAAATAATTCAACATTTTGATTTTTTTGTTAAATTCATCTTTTAAAAAATACATTATTACTTGTTAGAAATTTTCTCATGGGTAGAGATCTAGGCTTATATTGTCAATGTAACTCTCCAAATCTCAGTTATTTGATAAATTAATAGATCAATAATAGGTATCTGTTTCAGAAATTAGAAAAAAAACACATTAACTTAATAGAAAGAGATTTAATTTTTTTCAAAGTCCATGGATAATAATTACTACCAAAAGTACTTCTTGTGTTTAACTTGAAATTTGTTTATCAAGTCAATTCAATTTATCCAATATTTATTGAGTGCATACCATGTGATATATAATAAAAAAACAAACAAGCAATGTATGCACATGAAATACTTGAGCATAACAAGCAAGGAAATGGTATATGTATTTCTACTGACATTAACCTAGTGTCATTTAATATTCATCTCTGGTGTTGTAGAAATTGTCCTTTTAGAGAGAGCTAGCACTTTTGAAATAGGGCACATCATGATGTGTCATGCAAAGAGCACATGAATGAAGACACTAAGGCACCACATTGGGTTGAAAGACTATAGCTCAGTCTCTTAGTCCTTGCTCTTTATATCTAGACAATAACACACAATTTGCTATATAGACATATGGTCCATTTATTATTGAATAAAACCAGAGGCTCAGAATCAATGCACCTCAAGTAGAGAAAGAGCTATTCTCATTTGGTTAACAATACTCTATGAGTTACATCCATGACAAGGATTCTTGGAAATTTTATCTTTAATTTAATATTTAACAAACATTACATGAAAAATCTTATTTCTTCCTCAAATATTTTCTTAATTGATTCACAAAGTTGTGTATTTTTTATTCTTGTATTATTTAAAAGTACCTGCATATGTTAAAAATTTTCTTTACACACAGGGTTCAACTAAAACTAAAATATAAGCAGATATATGTGATAATAATGTAACTGTGAAAAAGTTCAAGTTGTAGAGTCCAGCTGCTGGGCAACACTTGGGAGTTACTGCCCCTCTCTGTGCTTCTGCAAAATGAGGCTGGTGATAGAGCTCATTCAGAGTTGTGAGGATCAATCATGGAGAGCATTTAAAGTGGCTCCTGCGACATTACACATGTGCAATAACTTTATTATTATTATTATTATTATTTTAAAAGGTATAGATTTAAATCTTAATTAATATAATCAAAGTCAGTCCCACAGGGACACTTTCTTTTGAGTAAGGAGAATACATTACTTTCTTGTTATATGGACTGAATTAAGCATCTCCAACAGCAAATGATACTTAAATACAGACACCGAGCAGACGACAATAGGTGCAGGGCAAGAGTTCTGTCATGACTTCTATTTTGTTGGTGATTTTTATCACAGTGCAGTTATTCATAACACTTTGAGGTCCTGCATTTTGAAAGAATCCCTTTTTTCCCCACACTTTCAGCCCCTTATCCTTCCATCAATTTCAGATCTTTGGGGGGTCCAGTGTGGTCTTCTCCTCATTCCTTTTAGTTCCTTTAGGACCATTCCTTCTCTTTTGCAAACCTTCTAGAAACACATGTCAAGTGTGTGCCAGGGCTCTCTCTATGTTCTGCTTATAGATGTGGATCTGGCAAAGATGGCATTGTTGAACAACCTGGAGACCATGGAGCTATAGGTGTTCATCTAAGCAACTGAGTCTGAGAGAGGATCTGATTGGTTCCTCATTAATATCCATGCCTAAGCACTAATTCTTACTAATAAATTTGTTGAGATGAAGGAATTAGATTAGCCACATTGAAAACTGGAATGTTGCAACCTCCCCATGCCAGTTTTCTGAATTCTAATTCAGGAATTTCTACATCAACTCCCACAGCCCTCGACTGAGATTTGTGACTTGTATGTTAGTTTCTTCCTTCTCACAAAATAACTTATTGGCAAACCCCAGGCACCTTATGGAAACCACAGAAAAATAAAGGAATTGTGAGAATGGTATGTTGCCACAAATCCTAAGAGAAGTCCCTAAAAAACTCAGTTAGATCCCAGCCCTAACATTAACTATGTCTCTACTTGCCTTTATCAGATTAGTACCTTGGTAATGGATTACTATTTTGTTTTTTATTAGATGAATTTCAAAAGTGTAAGACTTTCATCTCTTAACAATGTTTATGGTATATATATATAAGCCACTTTATGAATATTAAAAATGTTCAATCATAAAGTTAATTCAATATTAAAAATCATATTAATGGACTTTGCCAACCTAAAGAGATGCACTATCATAGGATGTTAAATGAAGACTACTTATTAAAATGCAAAGCATTGTCTACAGAGTCAGTGCTTACAGTTTTTGTTGTTTTTCCCCCCAAAGTTTAGAAAAATATGTTCAAAACCTCAAGTATTCTCTGTGAATGCAATGACATGAATGTCATATGGACAATAATTCAGACTCTTCCCATCATAACAGCAGGGGAAACCACTCTTCAGATGAATTTTGAAGGATAACTAGGTCACCCATACTCGCCAAACTCAGTACCCAATGATTGAAAGTTGATCTGCACCATAAATCAACTGCGTGTTGAAGTATACAAATTTCCAAATGGTGAACACATGTCAGGATTTTTTTCATATGCACTTCCTGAAAAAACAAAAAAAAGTACTGTGAAAGCTTTGGTGTCCAAAGCAAAAACAAAAAGCCAAAACAAAGAAAACATTCATATAAACTATACCACTATTGTAAAAATAAAACTAGGTGTTGGGGCATAAATACTGTGTGAGAAAAAAATGATTGGAATAATACTAAGAGAGCCTTATAGCTATCAAAATATCTGTCTTCTGTAAACTTAGCAGTATGAGTGGGCCTATGGGTGAAAATGGGCTCAATAACAATGCTGTCAAGATTGAAAAGGAAGAAACCAATTTTATGGTAACTGGTAATGAGTGAACTAAAACCTAAATTGGAACATGTAGATTCAGAAGTACATTTAAAAGATTTTTAGCTATTGAAAAAGAAAATCTATTGCAATTTAAAGTCAGTCATTTCAATTTTCAACTAATAGCTAGAAGTCCTCTCAGGGACCAACCCCCAAAATAAATTAGAAAATGAAAGGGAAGTAATAACTGACACCACAGTTATAAAAAAGATTATAAGAAACATTATGAACAATTATATGCCTACAAATTAGAGAATCTAGAAGAAATGAATAAATTCCTAGAAAATAAAATCTCCAAGAACTAAATCAAGAAGAAGCAACCAGTCTGAACAGTCTGATTCCAAGTAACAAAATCAAAGTAGTAATAATAATAAAGAAAATCCCCCAAACAAAAGTCCTGGACTGGATGGCTTCACAGGCGAATTTTATGAAATATTCAAAGAAGAAAAAACACTTATCGTTCTCAAACTATTTCAAATAATTTAAGAGGAGGGAAAACTCCTAAACTCATTTTATGAGACCAGCATTATCCTGATTCCAAAACCAGATAAAGACACTATAAAGAACAAAAGAAAGAAGAAAGAAAGAAAGAAAGAAATTTATAGGCCAATATCCCTGATAAACATAGATTCAAAAGTCCTCAACGAACTATTAGCAAATCAAATCTAGCAATACATTAGAAAGATCACAAACCATAATAAAGTGGGATTTATTCCTGGGATGCAAGGTTGGTACAATATCAACAAATCAATTAATGGGTTACACCAAATAACAAAATAAAAGACAGAAATTGTAAGAGCATATCAATAGATGCAGAAAAAGCATTTGACAAAATACAGCATGCATTTATGTTAAAAACTCAGCAAAGGCAGAATAGAGGGGGAAAAATGGCTGTTTGTTGAAACATAATAATGGCCATATATGACAAGTCCACAGCCAACATCATACTCAATGGGCAAAACTAAAATTCTTTCCCTTCAGATCAGAAGCAAGACAGGAATGCCCTCTTTCATCACTTTTATTCAACATAGTAATGAAAGTCTTAGCCACAACAATCAGACAAGAAGAAGAAATGGGCATCAGAATCGAAAAGGAAGACGTAAAACCATCATCATTTGCAGATGACACGATAGTAGATACATGCATATAGAGAACCCTAAAAATTCCATAAAAAAACTACTAGGACTGATAAAGGAATTCAGTAATGTAGCAGGATAAAAATTTAATATTCAGAAATTGGTTGCATTTTTATACACCAACAATGAACTATCAGAGTCTCAGAAAGGGAAATTAAGAAAACAATCCCATTTACAATTGCATAACAAAAAACTTTAGGAATAAATGTTACCAAGGATGTAAAAAGCCTTTACTCAGAAAATTATAAGATGCTGAAGAAAAAAATTGAAGAAGATACATACAAATGAACGGAAGTATATAATATTCATGTATAGGAAGAATTAACATTATTAAAATGGCCATACTACACAAAGCAATCAATAGATTGAATGCAATTCATAATAAAATGCCAATGGCATATTTCACAGAAATAGAACAAATAATCCAAAAATTTATATAAAACCACAAAAGACCGTGAATAACCACAACAATCTTGAGAAAGAAGAAACAAGTTGGAGGTATCACACTACCTGATATCAAACTATACTACAAGGCCACAGTAATCAAAGCATGGCACTGGCATAAAAGCAGACATATACATCAACGAAATGGAATAAAAAACCCAGAAATAAACCCATGCCTATGTGGTCAATTAATACTTGGCAAAGAACATACAATAGGGTAAGGACAGTCTGTTCAATAAATAGTGTTGGGAAAATTGGACAAATATATGCAAAAAATGAAACTAGACCACCTTCTTACACCATACACAACAATCAACTAAAAATTTATTGAAGACCAAAATGTAAGACTCAAAGCCATAAAACTCCCAGAAGAAAGCATTGGCAGTAAAACCTCAGACATTTCTTTTAGTCAATTTTTTCCTGGTTACCTCCTTGGACAAGGGAAACAAAAGAAAACATAAACAAATGGGACTATATCAAACCAAAAAAGTTTTTGCACAGCAAAGGAAACCATCAACAACTTGAAAAGACAACCTACTGAACAAGAGAACATATTTGCCAATGATACATCTGATAAGGGGTTAATATCCAAAAATATTAAAAAGTTACAGTATTCAACATAAAAAACCAAATAATCCAATTAAAAAAATAAGAAAAGGACCTGAGTAGATGCTTTTGCAAAAAGGACATACAGATGGCCAATAGACCAATGGAAATATGGTCAATATCACTAATCATCAGAGAAAGGCAAATTAAAACTACAATGAGATATTAACTCACACCTGTCAGAACTGATGTCATCAATGAATCCACAAAAAAGCAAGTGTTGGTGAGGATGTGGAGAAAGGGGAACCCTAATGCACTACTGGTGGAAATGCAAGTTGGTGTAAGCACTATGGAAAACAGTATGAAGGATCCTCAAGAAATTAAAAATGCAACTGTTTTTGGGCCCAGCAATTCAACTTCTGGACATATATCTAAAGAAACCTGATTCAAAGAATATATGCACTGTTATGTTCATTGCAACATTATTTACAATAGCCAAGATCTGGAAGCAGTCCATGTCCATCAGTAAATAAGTGGATAAAAACCAAATGGAACATTTACAAAATGGCATATTACTTTGCCATAAAAAAGAACAAAATCTTACAACTTGCAACAGCATGGATAGACCCAGAGGGTATTATGTTAAGTGAAATGTCAGTTAGATAAAGACAAATGCCATATGTTTTCACTTATGTGTGGAATCTAAAGAACAAAATAAATGAACAAACAAAATTGAAAGAGATTCAGACACAGAGGACACACTGGTGGTTTTAAGAGGGGAAAGGTTTGGAGTCTGAATGAAAGATATGAATGGATTAGCAATACAAATTTGTAGTTACAAAATAGTCATTGGGATGTAAAGTTCAGCATAGGGAATAGAGTCAATAATATTGTAATAACTATGTATAGTGCCAGGTGGGTGTGACAATATTGGGGGAACACTTTGTAAAATATATGATTGTCTAAACACTATGCTATATACCTGAAACTAATACAAAATAATATTGATGTAAAATCTCATTGAAAAATAAAATTTCACTTCTGGTCAAGTTGGAGCCATAAGTAAACATGGCTCACCTCCTTGCACAACCATAGCTAAAATTACAACTAGACTACAAAACAAACATCACCCAGAATTATCAGAAAATTGAGCTATATGGTAGTCTGACAACCAAGGAAGTAAAGAAGTCACATTCCTCTAGATGGGTAGGAGGGGCAGAGACACACAGAGAGGCATGGATATGTGGGATAGGTTGTCCCACACCCATGTGTGATGGATAAAAATCAGGAGGGATACCTTGGGAGTGAGGGATCGGAGCCCCACACCAGACCACCCAGCCCAGGGTTCCAGTGCCGGGAAGATAAATCCCCATAACTTCTGGCTGTGAAAACCGGTGGGGGTTGGGGTAGCAGAAGAAACTGCAGGATTCTCAGGAGTTTCCTCTGACAGGGCCCACAATGGACTTAGGGCTTACACAGGCTCACTCCCTCTGGGTTTCAGCACCAGGGCACCAGCTGGAATAGCACCAGTGGCAAATGGGGAGAAATTGAAGTGATTGACATCAGGGAAAGTGCTGGGATATAGCTTCCTCCTGGACAGAACTTCAGAGGCCAGGCAGTGTCATTGCCCCCTCTCTGAGCTCTCTCTCACACAGAGACACAGAATGGTGACATGGGTTGCACCACCTTGGTGATTACCTAAGGGTCTGCCCCAAACAACTAACAGTGTGCTTCTGTACAGTAGGCCATGCTTCCTTAAGACAGGGAATCAAAGCAGCTTTACCTAATACACAGAAACAAACACAAGAAGTCTGCCAAAATGAGGAGACAAAGAAATATAGCCCAGGTGAAAGAACAGAACAAAACTCCAGGAAAAGAACTAAATGAAATGGAGATAAGCAATCTATCAAAGGCAGAGCTGAAAACACTGGTTATTAGGAAGCTCAAGGAACTCATTGGGTACTTCAACAGCATAAAAAATGCCCAGGCAGAAATGAAGGTTATATTAAGTGAAATAAAAAAAAAAATATAGGGAACCAACAGTGGAGGGGATAAAGCTGAGAATCAAATCAATAATTTGGAACATAAGGAATAAAAAACATTTTATCAGAACAGCAAGTAGAAAAAAGAATCCCCCCAAATAAGGATTGCCTAAGGAATCTCTGGGACATCTTCAAACATACCAATGTTAAACTCATAGGGGTTCCAAAAGGAGAAGAGAAAAAGCAAGAAATTGAAAATTCATTTGAAAATATAATGAAAAACAACTTCCCTCAAATGGCAAATGAAATAGACATGCAAGTCCAGGAAGCTGAGAATCCCAAACAAGGTGGACCCAAAGAGGACCACACCAAAACACATCATAATTAAAACACCAAAGGTTATGTTCTGGCCAAGATGGAGTTGTAGGTGGATACTCTTCACTTCCTTGCACAGTCAAAAAAAGGATAACAACCAATTTAAAAAGAAGAAAAGACAATCAGAACTGCGAGAAAATAAAACTGTATTGAAGTCCAACAACCAAGTAGTCAAAGAAGAAACATTCATACAGACTGGTAGGAGGGATGGAGATGGACACCTGGGGTGGAAAGGATGTGTAGTAAGATGGTGGCTGACAGGCCAGGCAGGTGAGACAGTGGCTGGCAGAGTGGGTATTGCCACATCCGCGTGCAGATAACCTGGGGGCTACAGCTGGAGAGTGAGGCAGGAAACCCAACCCAAGGTTACAGTGCCAGGCAAATAAA
This sequence comes from Desmodus rotundus, assembly GCF_022682495.2. Lineage (NCBI taxonomy): Eukaryota > Metazoa > Chordata > Mammalia > Chiroptera > Phyllostomidae > Desmodus > Desmodus rotundus. Next base: position 97,642,573 of record NC_071391.1, on the reverse strand, counting down.
GCCTCAAAACCTCTGGCTGTAAAAATCTGTGGGGCTTACAGCAGCAGGAGAAACTGCCAGTCTCACAGGAGAGTCTGTTAGAAGGGCCCACAGGGTCCTAGAACATATACAAGCCCACCCAGCCAGGAATCAACACTAGGGCAGCATCTGGTAGGGCACAATTCACTTGTGGGAAGAGGGGAAGTGATTGAAAGTGGGGTGGGAACAGAACAAATGGCATTGTTCTGTTTCTGACCCCTCCCCCACATACAGCACTACAACACAGCAAAGTGGGCTGACTGGCCCTGATCAATACCTAAGGCACTTCCCCTTAGAATATAACAGGTGCACTGAGAAAGAGGAATATGGCCCAAATGAAAAAAAAGATCAAAATTTCAGAAAAACAACTAAGGGATGAGGAGATAGCCAACCTATCAGATGCAAAGTTCAAAACACTAGTAATCAGGATGCTCACAGAAATGATTGAGTATGGTCACAAAATAGAGGAAAAAGTGAAGGCTATGCTAAGTGAAATAAAGAAAAATATACAGGGAAGGACAATGAAGGGAAGGAAACTGGGACTCAATCAATAATTTGGAGTAGAAGGAAGAAATAAACATTCAATCAGAACAGAATGAAGAAACAAGAAATCAAAAAAATGAGGAAAGGATTAGGAACCTCTGGGACAACCTTAAACGTTCCAACATCTGAATCATAGGGGTGCCAGAAGGAGAAAAGGAAGAGCAAGAAATTGAAAACATAGTTGAAAAAAATAATGAAAGAAAAATTCCCCAATCTACTAAAGGAACTCAGCATGCAAGTCCAGGAAGCTCAGAGAGTCCCAAACAAGTTGGACCCAAAGAGGAACACACCAAGACAATCATAACTAAATTGCCAAATATTAAAGATAAGGAGAGCATCTTAAAAGCAGTAAGAGAAAAGGAGAGTTACTTACAAATGAGCTACTGATTATGCTCCTGTAAAACTGATTACAGTTTTCCCAAATTTCCCCCTTTATCTCCTCTCTGCTCTGCACCCCCTACCCTCCAGTATTCCCCACCTTAGTTCATGTTCATGGATTGTACATATAAGTTCTTCGACTTCTCTGTTTCTTATACCATTCTTAACTCTCCCCATCAATTTTATGCCTACCAATTATACTTCTTATTCCCTGTACCTTTCCCCACATTCTTCCCCTCCCCTTCCCCAATGAAAACCCTCCATGTGATATCCATTTCTCTGATTCTGTTCCTGTTCTAGTTGTTTGCTTATTATTTGTTTTTGTTGCTTTTTTTTGGTTTCAGTTGTTGATAATTGTGAGTTTATTGTTATTTTACTGTTCATAGTTTTTGATCTTCAATTTCTTAGATAAGTTCCTTTAACATTTCATATAATAAGGGTTTGGTGATGATGAACTCCTTTAACTTGATATTATCTGGGAAGCAATTCATCTGCCCTTCCATTCTGAATGAAATCTTTGCTGGATAGAGTAATCTTGGATGTAGGTTCTTGCCTTTCATGACTTCAAATACTTCTTTCCAGCCCTTTCTTGTTTGTAAGGTTTCTTTTGAGAAATCTGCTGATAGTCTTCTGGAACTCCTTTGTAGGCAACTGTCTCCTTTACTCTTTCTGCTTTTAAGATTCTCTGTTTATGTTTAATCTTGGGTAACTTAATGATGATGTGCCTTGGTCTGTTCCTCTTTGGGTCCAACTTCTTTGGGACTCTCTGGGCTTCCTGGACTTCCTGGAAGTCTATTTCCTTTGACATATTGGGGAAGTTTTTCTTCATTATTTACTCCAATAAGGTTCCCATTTCTTGCTGTTGTTCTCCTCCTTCTGGCACCCCTATAATTCAGATATTGGAACATTTAAAGTTGTCCCAGAGATTCCTAAGCTTCTCTTCATTTTTTTGAATTCTTGTTTCTTCATTCTGTTCCAGTTGAATGTTTATTTCTTCCTTTTGTTCCAACTCATTGAGTTGAGTCCTGATTTCCTTCCTGTTACTGTTGGTTCCATGAATATGTTGCTTTATTTCACTTTGGGTAGTCTTCATTTGTTCTTTCATTTTTTGACCAAGCTCATCAGTTCTGTGAGCATCTTGATTACCAATGTTTTGAATTTAACATCAAATAGGTTGTCTATCTCGTCATCACTTAGCTCTTTCTCTGGAGTTTTGCTTTGTTCTTTTTTGGGCCATATTTCTTTGTGTCAGCACACCTATTAAGTTGTAAGGGGGGCAGGGCATTAGGTATTCACCAGGGCCAGGCAACAATCTTTGCTGGGTTTTGGTGCTGTCTGTGGAGGAGGGGTCAGAGAGGAAACAATGCAGCTCATTTACTGGGCTCTAGCCCCACTTTCCAATGAATTCTTGTGTGAGACTGGGAGTTTCTCCAACTGTGGCAACCCCCACCATAGTCCACAGTCAGTTCTGAGTCTCAGTTTCCCATTCAGCCAGCCCCACCTGCACAGTCCGCCACCTTGCCATGGGTTCTATCAGCCAGTCCCCGCCTCGCTGCATGGTCTGGTTAGCTGTATCTCCTTGGTTCCTTTCAGCCAGCCCCACCCACATGGTCTGCTGCGTTGTCCTAGGTTCTCTCCATCTGCCCATTTGCCCATCATCTCCCTCCTACAGGTCTGGCTGACTGTTTCTTTAATTCCTTGGTTGTCAGAGTTCCATGCAGTTTGATTTTTTGGCACTTCTGGTTGTTTATTGTTTTTAGATTGATTGTTATGCTTCTTTTGGCTGTGTGAGGAAGCAAAGGGTTTCTACCTACACCTCCATCTTGGCCAGAACTCCAAGATAAGGAGAGAATCTTAAAAGGAGCAAGAGAAAAGCAGATAGTTACCTACAAAGGAGTTCACATAAAGACTGGCAACTGATTTCTCAAAAGAAACTTTGCAGGCTAGAAAGGAATCACAAGAAGTAGTTGAAGCAATGAAAAGCAAGGACCTACAGCCTAGATTACTCTTTCCAGCTAAGCTATCATTTAGAATTGAAGGGCAGATAAAGTGCTTCCCAGACAAGGTAAACCTAAAGAAGTTCGTCATCACCAAGCCATTATTATATGAAATGTTAAAGGAAGTTATTTAAGAAAAAGAAGATCAAAACTATGAACATTAAAATGGCAATAAATTCACAGCTATCAACAATTGAATCTAAAAAACAAAGTAAGAAACAAACAGGATAGAAACAGAGTCATAGATATGAAGATCATTTGGAATGATATCAGTGGGGTGGGAGAGGGGGAGAATGGGGGAAAAGGTGCAGGGATTAAGAAGTACAAATTGGTAGGTACAAAATGGACAGGGTGATGTTAGGACCAGTATAGAAAATGGAGAAGTCGAAGAACTTATATGCATGATCCATGGACATGAAATAAGGGGTGTGGGGCGGATTGCTGGAGGGAATGATGGATACTGTGTGGAGAGGGGCAAAGGGAGAAAAACTAGAGCAACTGTGATAGCATAATCAATAACATATATTTTAAAAAAGAAAAATAAAATTTAAAGTTTTTTTTAAAACTTTTCTCATTTTTCCCTGTGTGAATGCAATCATGTCACATCAAATTATCCAATTAGTTAATAAATTGGTTTTAATAAAAACCAATTTATCTGAAATTGCCTGTTTTCAAGATGATCCACATTAATGGCAGTCACTTTAATCAGAGTTTGGAGGTTCCCAGTTGCAATGGAGTCTTCAGAAAGGCCTGTTCTGCTGCAGGCTCTGTGCATGCCCGCTGGGCCAAGGGAAGCTCGTGGCTTTAGTGACTGGCTTTTTTGAATAGCTTGGACTCTTCTTTCTTCAACATGATGACCATAATTTCTGGGGAGGTTAATGTTCAGATATTTGTGGTGTTTAGAACTTCTTTGAATTTTCCTAAGTCTCATGTATAAGCCCAGAAGTTGCCAAGTTCAAGTGCTTCCCTTAGCCTCTAAATATTCCCTCATGTAATATGTGATTAGCCTTGAACCAGAGTTTTTAATCTACAAATTCAGCTTTAATATACAAAGGGTTCAAGGCTACCTGCTGGTCCTTGCTGTGTAAGCCATTTGCTTTCCTCCTTACTTTGTACTACATATAGGGAAGCAGTAAAACATGTGTTTTTTGTTTATTGGCGAGGGGTCTTGTTGAAATGAAATCACTTAAGAATGTGTCCATTGTAATTAAAAGATGTATAATGTTTATATTAACATGTTAAAGTTTGGTTGCTCTAGTAACATTGGTTTACATAAGTGTAAATAGGTTATAATGAATATGATGAAGTATTTCATGTGAAAACTGTAGCTTTCTAGGAAAATGTTGGTGTGCCTAGTTTCTCTAGTACCAGCTGCAAGACAATGTAAAACATTACTGTTAGGGTTGAGTTTCTGTGTGCTTCAAATAGTAGGTAAAAAAATTGCTTTCTCCCAACCAGGCCCGACCCTGCTTAGCTTCTGAGATCAGACAAGATTGGGTGTGTTCAGGGTGGTATGGCCGTAGACAAAAGATTGTTTTCTTAAGAAATCATAATTAAATCTTTCTTTAATACTTTTCATTATTAGAAATCCATGCCATTTTACTAAAACTCACAGCAGCTTGGAGCCACCAATGCTTCCTGGACCTCTGCCAGCTTCCTGGAGGATGAGAACCAGCCTTACCTTTTGTCTACATTTTCCTGGCATTCCCAGTGTGGGCTCTTCGATTCCTTCTAGCTTGGATGCAGGGGTCTTTCTATAGACTTATTTGTTTCTGTAAAGAAACTTTTATTTAAAGTTCAGTAATTCCTTTAGTTTCAGAGTGGGTTCTATTTTCTGTTAAATTCAAGAATAATAAACATATTCTTATACATAATTTTTATTAGTTTCTTGTTTTTATTATTATTGTTGTTGACACTCTGCAAACTTCTTTGTGAGGTGTCTGAGTTTGCAGTCTCCCTTGGCCACCACCCTTCTTGCCAAGCACACTTTCCTTCCCTGGGAGGACTTTAGAGTATTCCATTCTGGACACACACTGCTCCTTCTATCTGCCACAGTCTTCATGTTTAAAACATACTGCTGCCCAGCTGATGCTCTGAAGAAGAAACCTATCTTCAGCCACAGCACCCATCTTCCACTAACAGGACTGGGCACACACACCCCTACTCCCTCCATCAGGTATAAGTGTGGGCACCTTAAATCAAGCTGCCTCTCACTAGTGTCTCATGCTACTGCTAGCAGTAGCCTAGCCAGAGCTACCAAATAGCATTGCAATGAACATCATGGTATATTAGTCTTTGTTTGTTTCTCTGGTAATTTTCTTGGGATAAATGCCAAGACGTGTAATTATTAGGTCAAAGGATCTGAACATCTGTAAGAATCTTGATCCATGTGGCCAGTCTACTCTCCAGTAAGTTGGGTCTAATATGTGTTCTCCACAGCAATGTGTAGGGGTTTTCATTTCAGCATACCTTGACCACTGATGGATAAGGCACACTATCCCATTTGGAAGATAGCTAGCCTCCCAGTAACAGGGGACCTTGCAGTACTTTACTTTTGACCATTTTACTTATAAGCATGGATTTTGGGTGATCCTAGGAGACTGGGCTTAAACACAGCTTTCCTTTAAGAAATCACTCCTAGAGTACTAAAACTTGAAAGTCTTTAATATACAAATCTGAAAAATTAAATGCAGATCTCCACAATTATTTTACAGAAAAACATTACAGTTATTTTAAAAGTGCTTATAAAATCAATATTGTTTATTTGGTAATTAATGGATCCCAGCCATTTCACTTCCCTGTAACATGCAGATGACTGAATCCCCAGGCTGCAAGTGAGCCACAGTTCCTCTCACACTGAGACCCATTTTAACCTCTCTCATGGTTGGGCACCAACTCTGGGTACATGCCACTGGGTATGCCTAACAGTTTGCTCTTGACATTTAAAGAGGGATCAGAGGGAAGTCTTTCTGATTCATAAGGCAAGACTTCTTTCTTATAATGGGGAAAGAAGTTGGGGACAGGATTATGTAGATGGGGTAAATGAGAGCAGGAAAGCTGACTCCATCAAAAGATGCTGGACTTACTACTCCCAGCTGCCCCGTTTTTGAGGCCTTCTACCACTTGCTCTTTAACCAGTAAGTTTAACCCATTATATTTGCCATTGTAATGGTGTATTTTATATGACCATGTAGGTGAATTGTATGTGCGTGTTTAAGCCATGTTTTTTTCTTCAAAGGATATGTACTGTTTAGAAAAGAGGGGACTTATGCTTGACCGTGAGATGAAGGTTTTAAGTTTGTGTTGAATCTAGGTGTTATGTACTGAGTAGGGTGAAAAAGAGAATCCTTCATTTTGTTTGGGAGTATGATGGCAATTAACACGTTTGTCTGAAGAAACAGGAAGCAGTTTGTGCTTTGGATAATTGATTAGAGCCACTCATGCTCTAGGGAAAAGACAGGTGGGGGAGCAGGGCAGTTGGTATGAGTGAGGACTTCCAGTACATGTGTTGGGCCAGAAAGCTGAGAAGAGACTGGAATAGAAAGGAAATCATTCAGAATGGTGAAGATCCATAGCTGAGATGTTAAGAAAAAGGCAAGGCTTATGTAAATAAAGCTCAATAATAGTTTGGTTTAACAAAGTGGTGCTTGTAAATTAGATTTAACTGATTTTCCTCATAGCCTGCTTAACTTGTTTGTCCTGCTGTTTTGGTCACGGGTCTAGGTTTGTTCAATATACATATTTTTAATACAAAAATAAAGGCCCAGTTAAATATTGTCTGCTGTATCAACAGGGGTTAATTTTAACTTAGGTCCTTCAGTGGTAAGTGTGCTGTACTTAGAAAATATAATAATTGGTTTTCATATCACACTGTCATCATTGAGGTAGGACGAGTGACTAGATAAACACCACAATTTTTCAAACTCTTTGGTAGATTTGTTCAGCAAATCCTCTAGAAGATGTGATGTTCTGCCAAACACACTCTTTCATTTGAGTTTAGACTGTGATTTGGGCCAAGGGCTGCTTGGGGCAATACTTTGTTAGTATGCAGAGTGGCACTGAGGCAGATGGAAGCACAGTGTGGGGAAGGTTCTGCAGGGAGAATTCTGGGGAGTCAGTCCAGTTTAGGACTTAGGACTCTTACTTCCTCTCTTAGCTGAATTTGTGCTTTTGGCACATGAATCCTTCTTGATTCTTATCTTAGTCTGTAAATAGCACATAAATTGCACATGGAAAAATGGAACAAATCATACTTTCTTTCAAAGGGTAAATTAAACATTCCATAGAATAAGGGAAGAGTTGTTAGCGCAGGGGAAAACGCGCCCTTGCTAGCGCCAGTGTGAAAAAAGAAGGGAGTCAATTGGACTCAAACTCAACCTTAAAAAAAGTTTTGAGCATTTGCACTTTTCTTTTTCCTTTAACCACCCTCTTAGCCTTCCTGCCAAATATCAAATCCTGAGTTTTCTGAAAGTTTGAAAATATTCCCATTAATTTTGTCCTCTCATAGCCCTGTATTTACCAGGGCTTGAAATGGAAATACTGAAAGCTAGTAATAAAGGGCACTATGGTATTCCCAGTCTGTCTGAGGCCAAGCACTCCTGGCAAAGTCCTTAGGAAGTTCCGCTCCTACCAGGCTACAGTGGAGTTTTCAGTTATAGATGGTTTTGAAATTCAGGTAAATTTAGAATAAGCAGTTTACTTAAAGAAATGGAGTGAGCTAGTTCTTCTACTAAAAACATAACTAAAATTGTGGATAAGATCAGAAACTATCTTCCTGAAAAGAGAGAAGATAAACTGTCTGTGACAATGATCTTGGAATTATAAGATTTTCTTTTCTTGTATGGGAACACTAGGTTTGTCAATTGTGATTTGGTCAATAGTTCATGAACACACATGGGTTGCTGCTCACCTGGAATTCCAGGATGCTCCATTTCTTATCCAGTCCATAAGGCCTTCAAGAGGCAGCCATTATGTGAGTTCCTCAAGAGAGAGAGTTTTCTGAGTCACTAATCTCACCCACCCAGTACAATGCACAGTCCATAGCACACATTGGGTTACGATTGCTCAATGAATGACTAGAAAAATTCAAAGGAGGGAAAGAAGAGTGGACTTGGAAGAGAATGTCTGGCTGTAGCACTGAAGAAGTTGCAGTGCAGGAAGGCTCTCTTGGCCACGTTTGTACAGCTTACTAATGATCCAGTTAGGCCTAGAGCCCAGATGCTGACACCGATTCTCTATCCCTTCACCTACTATGCCAGCTTGTCTTTCCTGAAGATGTGACTGGTTCCATCACACATTGCTCATCTCAATCTGGCTCTTACCTTTAACTTTAAACCCATCCCACCCCTAGCCCACTTTTTCATTTATAATGGTAGCACCACTCAAGTTTCCACCCTACCCCTCCTCTATCTTTTAGCTCACCCTAAGCTACTTTCTTCAGCTACTACTCTGTGCCTCTAAACAGACTCTCTTCACCCATTTGTTCTTTCTTTCTCTGGAGGGGCATCCTTATTCCTTTCTAGGGGAGATACCTTCAACTAGGGTCTCAATCCCATCCTCTTCCACCCTTTGAAGGTGTAGGCCCTCTTTGGGCTTGAAGCCAATCGCTGGGCAGTCCTTACCTCACCAGGAAGCCAGGGATGCTCAGACCCACAAACCTCCCCATAGAGAACCCTTCTAGAGTTTCCTTCCTCTTTTGCTTGTCTATTGCTCAGTTGCAATGTAAATTAACATGTTAAGAAAAAGCTCATTTCAGAAAGCATGCAATATAACAGAAAATATTATTGTTCTATACACTACTTTACTTAGTTTACTTTTTTCCCTAGGCATTTTCAAAGCAAAAATCACAATCCTATGGAATAAAAAACCCAAGGTCTGTGCTATTTGTTTGATTAAAAAAACATGTTACACTCTTAGGAATATGAAAAAAGGTAGAAAATTCTAATGGGAAAAATATTCCAGAATTTCTTCTTGAATTTCAGTGTAATTCCTTAGAATATTTTTTCTAATGCATTTAGAAAGAGCATACTATACACAATACTTCTTGATAATAACTGGCACTGGAATATTCATAGGTTCTACAGGAAGGAGTATGTGGTAGGGAGTTTAATGACAGAAACCAGTTACCCTTGGGTGTTTTAGTACTCTACCAATTAAAATGAAAAAAAAAATCCAAATGCTTTAGGTCATTCTTTTAAAGATGCACTAAGTCATTCCTCAAGTTTTTGGCAATGAAAATGCTCACTATATTATTTTATTTACAGATTTCATAGAAGAAAAAGAGTTTTAAAATTTAATATTTTTTTAGTGTCTCAATTGTGTCGAGACACTAGAAAAACTTAGCTGGAACAGAACTCCATCATTTGTCACACTGAGAGGTAGTAGAGTTTAGTGGCTAAAAGTAGGATGCCCCTGGCTTCATTCATGGCCCAGCTCTGCAACTTATTAGCTGTAACTTTCTAATTGGTGATAATAGGAATTCTTATCTTTTTCATCTTCATACTTATTTTAGTGAGAAGCTGGGTGAATCAATGTTAACAGCACAGCCAGCTAAATACCTGACTGCTTTTCTCCACTTCAGAGTTCTCTCAGGTGTCCCTGATCTGCACCCCTCCCCAGTGAAATTAATTTTCCCTTTTTGGTGCTCTTACATAACTTTGGCTCAAGCCTATCAAAGTATTTATTTCAATGTGTATTCTATTTATTTGTTTGTCATCTCTCCCTCTCCACTTGGCAATATTGTGAACTTGTGAGTTTATTAAACATGGGCATTTTATTTTATTTTTTTACATTTTGTGGTTATCAGATCCCAGCCTGATCCTAGTGGCTGCTTAATAAAAATGCCTGTTAAATATATAAATTCTCCACTTCTGAAGCTGACTTTCGGACTTAAATGAATGCATAACCTCGTATTTATTCCTATTGCACTTTACCTTTTGGGCTGCAAATTCTCAGTTTTGTTTGTTGTTACTTTGTTGGAAGATATAACCAGGAAAAAGTCAAAACAAAACAAACCTGTGTACCACTAGAATACAGTGATATAGCTTGCTTGTCTGAATATTCCATGTGTAATTATTATTTTTTTAAATTTATTTATTGTTATTTAATTACAGTTGTATGCCTTTTCCCCCATCCCTTCACCCCACCCCAGGTGAACCCACTTCCCTCCCCCCTCTCCACCCTCCCCCTTGGATTTGTTCATGTGTCCTTTATAGTAGTTCCTGTAATCCCCTCTACCCACTGTCCCCGCCCCCACCCCCCACCCCCGCCCTTGCTATTGTTACATTGTTCTTAACTTCAATGTCTCTGGTTATATTTTGTTTGCTTTTTCCTTCTATTGCTTATGTTCCAGTTAAAGGTGAGATCATATGGTATTTGTCCCTCACTTCCTGGCTTATTTCACTTAGCATAATGCTCTCCAGTTTCATCCATGCTGTTGCAAAGGGTATAAGCTCCTTCTTTCTCTCTGCTGCGTAGAATTCCATTGTGTAAATATACCATAGTTTTTGGATCCACTCGTTTGCTGATGGGCACTTCGGTTGCTTCCAGTATTTGGCTATTGTAAATTGTGCTGCTATGAACATTGGGGTGCACAGATTCTTTTGGATTGGTGTTTCAGTGTTCTTAGGGTATAATCCCAGCAGCGGAATTACTGGGTCAAAGGGCAGTTCCATTTTTAGTTTTCTGAGGAAATTCCATATTGTTTTCCACAGTGGCCTCACCAGTCTGCATTCCCACCAACAGTGCACGAGGGTTCCCTTTTCTCCTCATCCTCTCCAACATTTGTTTGTGGATTTGTTTATGTTGGCCATTCTGACTGGTGTGAGATGATACCTCATTGTGGTTTTAATTTGCATCTCTCTGATGGTTAGTGATGCTGAGCATCTTTTCATATGTCTCTGGGCCTTCTGTATGTCTTCCTTGGAGAAGTGTCTGTTCAAGTCCTTTGCCCATTTTTTAATTGGGTTGTTTGTCTTCCTGGAGTGGAGTCGTGTGAGTTCTTTATATATTTTGGAGATCAGGCCCTTGTCTGAGGTATCATTGGCAAATATGCTTTCCCATATTGTTGGTTCTCTTTGTAATTTGGTGCTGTTTTCTTTACCCATGCAGAAGCTTTTTATTTTGATGAGGTCCCATTTGTTTATTCTTTCCTTTATGTCCCTTGCTTTAGGGGATGTGTCTGTGAGGATGTTGCTGCGTGGAATGTCTGAGATTTTCCTGCCAATGTTTTCCTCAAGGACTTTTATGGTGTTACGGCTTATATTTAAGTCTTTTATCCATCTTGAGTTTATTTTTGTGTATGGCGTAAGTTGGTGATCGAGTTTCATTGTTTTGCACGTAGCTGTCCAGATCTCCCAACACCATCTGTTGAAGAGACTGTTTTTGCTCCATTTTATGCTCCTGCCTCCTTTGTCAAATATTAATTGATCGTATAGATTTGAGTTTATTTCTGGGCTCTCTATTCTGTTCCATTGGTCTATGAGCCTGTTTTTATGCCAGTACCAGGCTGTTTTGATTACCGTGGCCTTGTAATACAGTTTGATATCAGGTATTGTGATACCTCCTGCTTTGTTCTTCTTTCTCAAAACAGCTGCTGCTATTCGAGGTCGTTTATGGTTCCATATGAATTTCTGCAATGTTTGTTCTATATCTGTGAAATATGTCATGGGTACTCTAATAGGGATTGCATTGAATCTATAAATTGCTTTGGGTAGTATGGCCATTTTGATGATGTTAATTCTTCCAATCCATGAACATGGTACATGCTTCCATTTGTTTGTATCTTCCTTAATTTCTTTCTTCAGTGTTGTATAGTTTTCTGAGTACAGGTCTTTTACCTCCTTGGTTAGGTTTATTCCTAGGTACTTGATTTTTCTTGTTGCTATATCGAATGGGATTTTTTTCCTGATTTCTGTTTCTGCAGTTTCGTTCTTGGTGTACAGGAATGCCTTTGATTTCTGGGTATTGACTCTGTATCCAGCTGTTTTGCCAAATTCATTTATTAGGTCGAGTAGTTTTTGAGTGGAGTCTATAGGGTTTTCCATGTACACTATCATGTCGTCTGTAAACAGTGACAGTTTCATTTCCTCCTTTCCAATTTGGATGCCTTTTATTGCTTTTTCTTGTCTGATTGCTGTGGCTAGGACTTCCAATACTATGTTGAATAGGAGTGGTGAGAGAGGGCATCCTTGTCTTGTTCCTGATCTTAGTGGGAAAGCTCTAAGTTTTTGTCCATTGAATGTGATGTTGGCTGTAGGTCTCTCATATATGGCCTTAATTATGTTGAGGACTGCTCCCTTTATTCCCACTTTGCTGAGTGTTTTTATCAGAAATGGGTGCTGTATCTTATCGAATGCTTTTTCCGCATCTATTGATATGATCATGTGATTTTTGTCTTTGCTGTTGTTGATGTGATGTATTATGTTTATTGATTTGCGAATATTGTACCATCCTTGCATCCCTGGGATGAATCCCACTTGGTCATGGTGGATGATCTTTTTAATATATTGCTGGATGCGGTTTGCTAATATTTTGTTGAGAATTTTAGCGTCTATGTTCATCAGCGATATTGGCCTGAAGTTTTCTTTCTTCATTGTGTCTTTATCTGGTTTTGGGATTAGGATGATGTTGGCTTCATAAAAAGAGTTTGGGAGTCTTCCATCAGTTTGGATTTTTTCGAATAGTCTGTGAAGGATAGGGGTTAGTTCTTCCTTAAATGCTTTGTAGAAATCTCCTGTGAAACCATCTGGTCCAGGGCTTTTGTGTGATGGGAGTTTCTTGATGACTGCTTCAATTTCCTTTGCTGATATTGGTCTGTTCAGGTTTTCTGCTTCTTCTTCAGTCAGTTTTGGAAGATTATATTTTTCTAGAAATGTGTCCATTTCATCTAGGTTTTCAAATTTCTTAGCATACAGGTCTTCATAGTAATTTCTTACGATCCTTTGTATTTCTGTGGTATCAGTTGTAATCTCTCCACTTTCATTTCTAATTCTGTTTATTTGGATCCTCTCTCTTTTCTTCTTGATAAGCCTACTTAAAGGCTTGTCGATTTTGTTTATCTTTTCAAAGAACCAGCTTCTGGATTCATTGATCCTTACAATTGTGCTTTTAGTCTCTATGTCATTTAGTTCTGCTCTGATCTTGGTTATTTCCTTCCTTCTGCTTGCTCTGGGCTGTCTTTGTTGTTGTTCCTCCAGTTCTTGTAGGCGTAGGGTTAGGTTGTTTGTGTGAACTGTTTCTAACTTCTTAAGGTAGGCCTGTATTGCTATGAACTTCCCTCTCAGGACTGCCTTTGCTGTGTCCCATAGGTTTTGGGTTGTTGTGAGTTCGTTTTCATTTGTTTCCAGGAAGTTTTTGATTTCTTCCCTAATCTCGTTCTTGACCCATTCATTGTTTAATAGCATGCTATTCAGTCTCCATGATTTTGAGTGTTTTGGGTTTTTACCCTTGGGGTTGGTTTCTAGTTTCAGACCCTTGTGGTCAGAGAAGATGCTTGATATGATTTCAATTTTCTTGAATTTGTTGAGGGTTGCTTTGTGTCCTATCATGTGGTCTATCTTTGAAAAAGTTCCATGGACACTTGAAAAGAATGTGTATTTTGCTTCTTTGGGATGAAAAGCTCTGTATATATCAGTTAAGTCCATTTCCTCTAGGGTATTGTTAAGTGACACAATATCTTTGTTAATCTTTTGTTTGGAAGACCTGTCCATTTTTGATAGTGGGGTGTTAAAATCCCCTACTATAATTGTGTTGCTGTCAATATCTTTCTTGAAATCCTCCAAGATTTTCTTTATGTATTTGGGTGCTCCTATGTTGGGTGCATATATATTTATAATGTTTATGTCTTCTTGGTGGATTCTTCCTTTGAGTATTATGAAGTGACCTTCTGGGTCTCTCTTTATGGCCCTTCTTTGGAAGTCTATTTTGTCTGATATGAGTATTGCTACCCCTGCTTTTTTTTCCTGTCCGTTTGCTTGGAAAATTTGTTTCCAGCCCTTCACTTTCAGTCTGTGTAAGTCTTTTGTCCTGAGATGGGTTTCTTGTAGGCAGCATATGTGTGGGTCATGTTTTCTTATCCATTCAACTGTTCTATGTCTTTTGATTGGAGCATTTAATCCATTTACATTTAAGGTTATTATCGATAGGTAGTTATTCATTGCCATTATTTCCTACCTGTGTTCCTCTGTCTTTGTCTTTTCCTTCCTTTCCTTAAAGCAGTCCCTTTAGCATATCTTGCAGAGCTGGTTTGGTGGAGCTGTATTCTTTTAGACTTCTTTTGTCTGGGAAGCTCTTTATTTGGTCTTCTATCTTGATTGAGAGCCTTGCTGGGTAAAGTAGTCTTGGTTGGAGGCCTCTGGTTCTCATTACTTGGAATATTTTTTGCCATTCTCTTCTGGCTTGGAGCGTTTCCATTGAGAAGTCAGTTGCTAACCTTATTGGGGCTCCCTTGTATGTTACTTCCTTTTTCTCCCTTGCTGCCTTTAAGATCCTCTCTTTGTCTTGGAAATTTGCCATTTTAATTATGATGTGTCTTGCAGTGGGTCTCTTTGGGTTCCTCTTGTTTGGGACTCTCTGTGATTCCTGGATTTGGGTGACTTTTTCTCTCCTCAGATTAGGGAAATTTTCCATCATTACTTTTTCAAACAGGTTTTCTATCCCTTGCTCTTCTTCTTCTCCTTCTGGTATTCCTATTATACGGATATTGTTACGTTTCATGTTGTCCTGCATTTCCCTTATTGCCTCTTCATTCTTTCTGAGCCTCTTTTCCTTTTCTTGCTCTTTCTGGGTGTTTTTTTCTACTTTATCCTCCAGCTCGCTGATCCGATCCTCTGCTTCATCAAGTCTGCTTTTAATTCCTTCTACTGTGTTCTTCAATTCAGAAATTGTATTCTTCATTTCCTCTTGGCTCTTGTTGATATTTTCTATTTCCTTTTTCATGTTGATATAGTTTGCAGTGAGTTCATTGTAGTTTCCTTGTAGTTTCTGGTAGTTCTCTTTGAGCTCAGAGAGCTCAGTGAGCTTCCTGAAGACCATTGCTTTGAACTCAGTATCTGATAGTTGACTTGCCTCTTTTTCGGTTAGTATTCTTTCTGAGACTTCCTCCTTTCCTTTCATTTGGGAATTGTTTCTTTGTCTTCCCATTGTTTGTGAGGCTCTTCTTGTTGGCCTCTGCTTCTTAAATTGCTTTGTTCTGAATCCCTGGGTTTATGATATGAACTTCTATGGTAGAATGCCAATGGGATTCGGTGGTGCTGTCTCCTTACTCTCCTGTGCTCACTGGTCTTGAGCTGACGTTTATGTGTTTAACACGGTCTAACTCTAGTCTTTTCAGCACTCCAGGTTTTGTTGTCGCACCTGTGGGAAAAATAGAAAGGGGGGGAGAAAGAAAAGGAAAAAACAAACAAACAAACAAACAAACAAACAAAAACCAAAGATGGGAAGGAGGGAAAAAGGAAATAGGAAAGGAGGAAAGGAAGGAAGGAGGGAAGAAGGATTAAAGAAAGATCGGAGGCAAGATAAGAAGGAATTTTAACAAAAATTAAAACATAGAAATAGATAAAAGAAGGCAGGAAGAAGACATAAAAATGGTAAAGGATGGGAGGAAGAAGGAATGAAAGAAAAAAAAGAGAGAGAGAGGAAGAAGGAGTTCAGGGGGAAAGGAAAAGGAAAAAAAAAAAAAAGGGAAAAAAAAAATCTTCTGTTGGCTTTAAACTGTTCAGGTTATTTCTGCTGTTGTCCTGTCTGTGCAACGGGAGGGGGTGGTTGGAAGGATTGGTTTCACTTTTCTTCCTTCCTGGGTCACACTCTTCACTGTTTTGTAGGTGTGGTCCCTGGCAGGCAATCAGGCCGTTGATCAGCCAATCCAGCAGCTTTGTTCTTGGGACTCTCGAGTGGCCGCTCCAGCCGCTTTGGCTCCGGACGCGTGCGCGCAGCAGGGGAATCCAGCCGCTTCGGGTTTGTGACGTTATTTGGGCTCTGAGCGCGCAGCCGGCCGACCAATCGAGCCGCCCAGGCTAGGGAGGCTGGCGCGCTGCAAGCTGCTGGTTCAGCCGCCTTGGTGTTACGACTCTCGCCAGCCCCTTTGTGCTTGGGAAGTGCGCATCCAGCCGGCCCTACGCTTGGTGAGCGCGCAGCCCGCCGCCGAGCCAGAGGCTCTACGCTTGGGGGCCCGATCCAGCCGCCCGGGGCTTGAGACTCTCGGGTGGGCGGGGCCGCCCTGGGACCGAATCACTCGGTACTCGGTTCCGAGGTTTTGGGCCTGTGGGTGGAGCAGCTAGTCTCTGCTCCAAAAGATCTCGGAGGTTTCAGGTGTGGGCGCCCCTCCGGGGTTTCATGTATGGGCCCCGTTTGCTAATCTGCGCGCTCGCGACCGCGCGCAACCGGACCTCAGGTGAGCGCGGGTGCTGCTTATCCCTCGTTCCGCGTTCGCAGTCCAGGGGCGGAGGGGGGAGGGGCGACAGGGGCCTCGGCCACCACCGAGAGTTCTCTAACTAGCCCCTGAGTGTCTCTATTTTCTTTTTCTTTTTGAGAAATTCCTCCTTTTCAAGCCCCCCTGGTCCAATCAAGCACCTGGCTGCTCACAGCGCAGCCTGGCCCTCTCCCAAGACTCCTGCAGCAGCCCGTGCGCCAGGGCTGGCGCCTCTGCAGCCCTTGTACCGCTCGGTCCCGGTTCCCGGGGACCTTATTGTCCTTGAGCACTCTTCTTACCGTCAGATCTTTCAATGTCCTCTATCTTTGGTCTCTAATCTTCGTATATGCTGGAATACTGTTGGCTGTTCGCTCTGCTCCTCAGATCAGCTAGGTATTTCCCTGGCGCTGAGGGGAAGTGGATTCCGCTCCCACCTACGTTGCCGCCATCTTCCCCCCCAGTCCATGTGTAATTATTCATTTACACAAAAACTACTCATGTCAGTGAAAAAGGTGTGATGGAATTTATACAATGGCTAAATACCAAAGAAGATGTTGCTTATTATTATAATTTATTGTACAAATGAGCAAACTAGACTCAGAAAGGCTAAATGACTAAGGGTGACACAGAGACTTAATGGCAGAGCTTTTCTACTGCAGTTTCTAAGTACTGTATTACCAATTGATAAAATGTATGTCATAGCGAACATTTGGTAAATATTTACTATAGTTATTGAATTGTACTTACCTCGAATTTTTCCCCTTCCACCACTGAGGAAACGTGATGTAGACTGAGTAGAAGTTACCAGCCATACAGATATTGAAGTGTAAATTTTGGATGTTTGCAGTTAGTAAATATGTGGAATTTTGATCTTACATGGGGGTTTAATATCACAACCTTATATGGTGGAAACACTGTGCAAATAGCAACAATTTCACATTTGCATAAACAGCTTTATAATAGTTTGAATAATATATAGAAAGAACACAAATTACTCTGACCAGAGTTAAGCCTATAAAGAAATCACATTTGAATGGGGATTTTACTTAAGATCATAGACTCATCAACTTTGAAGTGTTTTTATCTCTCACAAGAGGCAAATTTAGCCTGTTATAAATAAAATACCATAATATCTGCATTTTATGGCTGGCATATATGTATTGCTCAAGGGAACTTTAAAGTAAGACCCCATGTGAAAAAATAATAAAAAAAAGAGGCAAAGAACTGAAACATTTGACCAGAAAATTCCATTTTTCACTTCAAATAGTAGAATAATTGATTCTAAAGTGCTTATTTTGATTGAATTTTAAGCTTCTAAGCCCTTTAGATTCTTGATTTCACTTTGAGGGTGCAGTGGGTACAGAAACAGCTAGAATCTTTTGAGGTTTCTCCTTTTCATACCTCCTGCTGGTGTTGACACCATTTCTTTCTCTTTGCACAGTGGCAATACAGTTCTGGTGGTATAATTTTACAAGTGTGTTTTTAGAATATTAAGGGAGTTAGGTAGCTACTTTCCAAATATAACAAATTACAAGGTGTTTTTCTTGATTAATCTGAAGCTTTATGACACGCCTTTTTAAGCTTAAGGTTGAAAACAGTGTGTACATCATCATCAAAGGTGTGATACTCATTTAAAGAATTATGTGAGTTAGTTCAGCATTTTGGATAAATGTTGGTTCAATTATTTGGCTCCTAGGAAATTTCACTCAGGCATATTTTAATTGCCTGAAAATAAAAGTTTGAAAATAAAAGTAATTGATCTGAGAAATACAAATTTGGGATTGTACAATATTACCATTTTTATTTTAGCTCTAAATTTTATGTGGCAACTCAGAATTTTTGTTGAGCAAACCTTGATAATTTTTAATATGTTTAAACTCACCTGGTTATTAACTCCACCTCTTAAAATATTAATTTGTAAATTTGAAGAGAATGAAACAAAATTGTCTAATCATTTGAAAACTGGTAAAATCATTTAAAACGAAAGCGCTCATCTACAGAATTTTATTTCTCTGTTGTTATTAAAATTGATGTGAACTTGCCAAAGCCATTCTAATTTTTGTATATTTTATTTGCTCTTAAAACACTGAATAGTGCTTTGCTTCCTTAAATTCAGAAGAGGAGTGTAAATTCAGGAGACGGAGTTGCAAAAATGTAAAAGTCTTTGTATTTTTCTCTTGACAAATAAATGGCTTGTGCAGAAGTGAGGGGAAGAAATGCATTTCCAAGAAAGAGTTCCTTTAAAAGAAGGATGAGCAAGGAGGAAGTGAATACTGCTAATGTTTCTTCAAACATTAGCTGGAGATTAGAATATAGTTGGCTGATTTTAGTCTTTATTTTAAATTTGAAAAGTGAAACACAGCTAGAATTTATTGCTAAATAAATTTGTTGCTAGCTGGATTTTCAACTTCTTTACAATTTGGATTTTTATACACAACCCTATGAAGTAAATATGAATGGTATCCCCATTTTACAGGTGGATAAATGGAGAAAGAGAGAAATCATAGGTCATACTGCTAGCATTTCGAATTCAGGTGGACTGCCTCTAGAGTATTTAATATGTTATCTTGCCCTCCTGTAGTGGAAATTAGTATGAGTGCATATTGTGTTGAGCCCTGAGAAAAGGGTATGACAAATAATTTTGAACATCATTAGTTTTTTGAAGGTGATTTAAAAATAAAAATAAGCAAAAAGAATACATTTGAAGTGACATGGGATCTCATTCCAAAGTGATGAATATGTTAAAACTTTTGGAGTATGTCATTCTAGGTTTTTCAATATGTTTGGACATATCTGTACACTAACATACACTTGCTGATCCTCTCAGCTTTCCTTAGGAAAAGAGTGTCCATAAATCAACCAATCCTTGTCACTTCCCCTCTTGGGGGATACTACAAACAGTTGCCCAGTTAAGAAGTAGCTCAATAGCAAATCAATGTGTGTCCTCTCTGCAAATGTCTGACCTTGTGTGTGCGTATGTGTGTATTTCAACTTTTCTTCTCCAAATTGTTGGTAATATTTTTTTCTTCTCTGCCTATAGTGTCTTTTATTGATTGATTGATTGAAGAGAGAGAGAGAGAAATCAATTTCTTGTTTCACTTATTTATGTATTCATTGGTTGATTCTCATATGTGCCCTGACTGGGGAATGAAATCGCAACCTTGGAGTATTGGGACAATGCTCTAACCAAATGAGCTGCCTGGCCAGAGCTTCTGGCCATAGTGTCTTAATATATATAGTGTTTCTCTCTTCATCATCCATTATAGGGTCATCTCATAACTATTTTTTAATGCTTATATCTTGAAGGTACTCCCAAGGGATTCCAGTGAAATTTTATGATAGCAAGTAGCCTGTATTTAACCAAATTATTTCAAACATACTTTTCAAAATTTGTGCATGCTCTTTCTCTTGCTCTCATTGTGTGGCACTTATTAGGACTACTCAGCAAATATTCTCAGTTTGCTGCTTTCTGGGTGCATTGTAGAACTGCATTTTTTGTACTTCTTGTGATTGTGTGGGGTTATATGACTCATTCTAGCTAAAGGTGCAGCATTTAATTGCTAGTACAAAGCACTCAATACCATGGCTCACACACATGTAAGTCATGTAAATTTCATATGTAATTTAAAATTTCCTGGTTCCATATAAAAACATAAACAAAATAGGTGAAATTAATTTTAACAATCTGATTTCTTTTACCTAAAATATTCAAAATTTCATCATTTCAACATTAATCAACATAAAATGATTGAGATAGTTTATATTCTTTTCTTATTACAATTATTATTTCTATAAATCTTTGAAATCAGGTGCATATTTTACACTTTCAGCAATTTCAAGTCCCACAAGCTCCATTTCAAGTAGTTAGTAGCTGCATGTGGCCAGTGGCTACTGGATTGGACAGTAAAGCTTTCTTTCCCTTCACCATAATGTTGGGCAGTGTTTTAGATGGTGCTGCTTTACTCTGGGTCACAGAGTGAGGAGATGGGGAGTGGAGTTCCCAGCTGCCTCAAGAAGAGTCTGAAATAATCTTTGTTGTTATAAGACACTAAAATTCCAACTATTTGTTATATCACAACATAATCTAGCCTATGCTGCCTGATATTTCTTCCTTCTTCCCTCAAAATCTTATAGGATCATACCCTTTATATTGTTTTTCACCTACTTTTGCATCTAACCTGTTTTAAATATCCTTCAACTTAGTATGCATTCTTCTATAATCACAGTATCTTTTTTGTTAGCTAGGCAATAATGCATTTTATGTACAACCATATTTTATCGATCTAGTTGCCCCATTGTTGCACTT
The DNA here is from genome assembly GCF_022682495.2 of Desmodus rotundus. NCBI lineage: Eukaryota > Metazoa > Chordata > Mammalia > Chiroptera > Phyllostomidae > Desmodus > Desmodus rotundus. The sequence continues at coordinate 97,621,923 of NC_071391.1, read as the reverse complement.
TAGGAGTTATTTGCAATTACACAGTATAATAATCAATGCTGTAATAATCATCTTTATAGTTAAACATCAGGGTACAATGATGATTTTTTAAACATAACTTCTAGAAGTGAAGTAGCTTGAATAAAGGCACAGTATTTTTATAGTGTTTAATAATTACTTCTGGTTATGTCCTCAGAAAATATCAGTGTATTCTTTTCTACCTTAAGCATGGCCCAGGGTATTTTAATTTTAATTTCTTACTGAGGCTAAATACTTATGCATATGTCAGTTGGACAATTGTATTTATTATTTTGCTAATTGCTTGTTCATGTCAATTGGCTTTATTTACAAACTAAGTCATTCATCTTTTAAAAATTGATTTGTAATAATTATTTCTGTTAATACACACCATTAACATTTTGTTATAAATATTTTATATGTTCTGTATTAGTCATCTTTCTGAAGTTTTTATAAAAGTAGACGTATATAGTTTTAAGTGTGCTTTTCAATATAACTTGTTTTTAATCAGGTAATTTTGATTCTTCAGAAGTAAACTAAAGTAAAACACTACTGAAAATTTAGTTAATCATTACATGTTCTCCCATCCTCTTAAAAGGCCACATATAAAACTCTCCTTAATCACCTAATCTCCTCAATTAGATATTTAGATACTAAACAAGACATTCTATATTTTTAACATAAAATACCTTCTCTAAGTTGTGTAGATCTATTTTCCATATGTAAAATATACAACATTCATTCAAGATTTCCCAACAATTTTAGATTTACTATAGCATGTCTTACAGTTTGTTATGCCCAAATCACTTTTGACAGTAAGTTACTTGAAAAAAATGACAGTTAACTCTCCTTTTCCATGTCCCTATTTTGGCCCAGTGACTCATCATAGATTCTTTCTAAAGGATTCTCTTGGTTCTAATTTGCTCAATGGTCCCTAATTCCTGTTATCATTCCCTGTTTGCAGGATCTGCCTATTGTTTTTGGAAAAGTGTATTGTGAACCACAAGTTCATGATATTTCATAGCAGTTGTAGGTCATTATTAATACACACAGGATAATTTGCATTTGTTTGTAATCATTGTTCTTTGCAAAATATTGGTAAAAGCATTATTATAATAACTGCCATTTTGCCCAAGGGGAAACTGAGACCCAGCAAGGTTAAGTGACTTACCCAAAGGCATACAGTGAATTGATGGCAGAGACGAGGTTGTAGGCAAGAATCCTTAGAGGTTGCCTATTGTTCAGCATGCTCCGCTATCCGGCCTCTTGGCTGTGTTGTCTTTCTTCCATATGTCACATTTTATTATTCCTTTACTGCACTGACAATTCTTTAGGAGCACGTGACATGTTTATAACAAAAGGTTGGAATAATACTGTCTCTTATTCTATTTTTTCTTTCTCTTTTTAAATGTACTATTTCAACAACTTGGAAGGAGGTGAGAGATGGAGAAATTATTCAAGCTTTTACATGGAACAACTCAGTGGAATCACTAAAGAATCCAGAAATGTATCTAGTCTTTTCTGTTAAGGGATGAGAAATTCACTCAAATGCAAAGGATAACTATGCACTTTCCTCTATTCCCATATGTTTAAATAATAGGAAGTGAAGGATATTTATTAATAGTATCACAAATAAGTTCTGTGATGTCAAAGGTCTTTTTAATTGTTCAGAGTGAATAAACAATGTACAAATAAAAGCCCGCAGGAATATTAATTTCAATTTACCATTCAAGTTCACTTTGCACCTCAACTTTTTTAACCACTCCAGGTAATAGTAATATTTTCAACTATTAAATGAAGGTAGTTAATTAGCAGAAAATAATTTTTTCAACTTCAGGTATCAGAGAACAGAACCCCTTGCAATGTCCTCTTAAAATGCACACTACTATTGTCTTCAACAGAAGATTTTGGAAATAGGGAATTCGGCATTTGTGTGTGTGTCTGAAAATCAGTATTGTGTTCATAAAAATAACAGGTTGTAACCTACAAATAACTATCTCCCACTCCCCCATTCCATGATTTCATTTTAAAGAAATTTTGTTTGTCCTATTCGGAATACTGTTTGTGGATAGTTTTCCCATAGTTTGGAAGACATGCTTTTGGTATCTCCTATATAAATTATGAGAAAATGTGATTTAAATAGGAATCTTTGGAAAGCACCTGAAGGATGGAAACAAAATTGTTGTTCAACTTCAGCTAGGGCCCTAATGTAGAACATATATCTTGTTTCTTGCCTCCAAATGGTTTCTTACTAACCCTTGGCCCCAATTATATCCCACCCTTAGGAATCAAGCCAAGTACACGAATGTAATCAGATTAAAAGGAGAACTCAATCTGACTTACTTAGAAGTACATTTTTTCTTCAGACTGTCAGGAATAACACTTCAATATGTATTTATCTAATTCTGTCGTTCTGTATGAAGAGTATTAGGTCATATTGCTTCCTGGAAAGGTTCCTCACACCTGTAGTTTTTTTCTCCTTATTTTGAAGTGCTCCTCCTATTCAAGAAAAAGTAGGGAATAAGAAAAAGTCACCCTCTTTTTTGTAACTTGAGGCTTTAGTTTTCAGAGAATACAAAACAGGAAAATCAATCAAATAAACCGAAGGTCCTTCAGTTTATCCCCAAGTTAAGTGGGTCATGTATTTTATTTAACAAGCATAACTCCCTTCTCTCTTGTCATCTTATCTTTTTCTGCCTTTTTACCTTTATTTGTGGCCACGCCCCTCTCTACTCAGCAAAGGACATGGAGGCTTTCTCTGCTGATTCTGGGATATTGAGGATCAGGGGCAGGTAGATCAGATAACACACCTGGCTTTTTTCCCCTTTGCCTGTTTCTTGTGCCTGTGGCAGTGGACATTGAGGGTTCTGCCACCAGGGAGACAAGGGCGGATAGTCTTTGCAAACTCATTTCTTAGCAGCATAGCCTGGGCCTTGCCCAATCCATATGTGGTGTGAGTTAGGACCTTTAAAAAGACCAGATACAAGGGTGGGGGGGATGAAGTGTTTGTTCTTACTTAGGATAGCAACAAACCCATTCTGTCATCACCTGTCTGGCACTAAAACAATGGAAAACTCCAAAATTCCTTCAACCACAGCACATGTAAACATAATTTCAGAGGTAAATAGGTACCATGTCTAGCAACCAACTCTTTGGGCTCATTTAACTGAAATTCATGTTTGGGAAAATAAGTCATGATTGATGGAGGATGTTGGCAGCCCAATGCCTGCAATAGAGGGTAATGCTTGAATTCTCCTATTAAAGCGAGATAGCTGGCTACATTTAATGATGTTATTCTGGCAAACTTTTTTTAAAATACAATTTTTCAAGTTAAAAGCTCACTTGAATCTTTCTCACATAAGCTTTCCCCTCCCTTCAACCCTAGTTTCTCTTCTTTTCTCTCTCTGTTGCCTGGAGAGATTAAAGAAAAAAAAAAAACATATTGACACTAAGTACAAACCAGAAAGTGCACCTTACATCCTTTACTTCTCTGAGATTAAAACATATATACGTATTTTAACTTATATATATTTTTTCCTCAGAAAATTGTTTTGTTTTAAACTAAAAACACTTTAAAAGATATTTTGCTATCTATTTATCATCTATCTATATCTTTTTTGAGAAAAAAATCCTCATCTAGTGATTTTGTCATCTTGCCCATGTGTGACAAGATAGGTACTAAAATATCTTTCAAAAAAGAGACAAAAAGTAGATGAAGAAAGAACTGTCTGTGAGCAGCAGCAATTGTGTCTTCAATCTGGACCATTCCGTCCCCTGAGGTGGGTGGGAGGCCGGGCCCGCGACACGCACCGCCCCCCCCCCACCCCCCCGCCCCACTCCTTGGAGACTCTGGGGCCACTGTGGGCTCCCCGTCTTCAGCTCCCACTCCATTCATTCTGCAAAACCTAGAGGGCTGAGTTCAACTTTCCCCATGGAATTCGCCCTTGGACTCGGCTATTGTCCCTCTGCTACCCTAAGCTCCTGCAAGGTGATCTCGAAAGAACGCCCCTCACCCCTGGTAAGCTCCGGACTGGCCTTTTCGCGCTCTGAGCTGCGGTCTTTTCTTCAGGGGACCACCAAGCGCTTGGCTTTGCAAGGCCAATTTATGGAGCTGTCAGGGTCTCGGGCGCAGCGCCTGACCCCGCCGGCAGCCCCGGGGAGCTCGATTGTTCCCTGATTAGGCGGCCGAGAAAGGCAGAAAGGTTAGCAGCTCTTTCCCACAATCTGCGACAATGTGTGGCTGCAGACGTGTCACACTCACAGGCGAGGAAACATAGACAGGATGTATCTCCAAGTGGGTGCCAGGGACTCCTCATTACCACGCGAGGAAGGGAACAAAATGAATCCCCAAACTGCAAATATCCAAACCCCCAAACCCTCCTGGGCTGTAGCTATCTTTGAGAAGGTTTTGGTGGTTGCTGTCAATACCCATAGGAAATATGCCAGGGAAGAATCGAGAAAGCTTTACAAAGAACTAAAACAAGAGTCACAAAGGACCAAAAGACAGTCAATGAACTTGGGCACCGTAGGTCTTTGTGCACGGGGGCCAGGACTGCCCAGATGTAAACAGGAGGCTGAACTCTGCCCTGCCAGGAGCTGAGACTGTAGTCCTGGGGAGAAGGCAGGGGCGGGGATGGAGGGGAGCCGCTGTAGTCGCTAGGAGATGAGCTCTTGCAAATGTTGCCCCGCGGTCCCCCCGCCCCATAACCAGGAGGGCACTGTGCGCAGCGGGAACCGTTTGTGGCCTTGCTTCTACAGCCAGTTACTTTTCCCTTTTTAATATTATTTGTCTAAAACGTGTGTGTTGTTGCTGTTCTTTCTCAGTAAAAGTGTCTCCCAGAGAGGTTAGGGAGCCTAAGGCCAGACTTTCACACTCTCCCTTTTCCTCCTGGCCAGGAAAGAGAGGAAACCAGCACAAACAACCCCCACCCATCTCGCCTGCCTCTTTGGCCTGTCCCATTGAAAGGGCCTTCTCTAAAACTGCAAATAAAGAGGACAGCTTCTGAGAAACCAGGCAAAGGCTCAAGGGGAAGGGACAAAAAGGACTATATCTGTGCTCCCCTCTTAGATGTATACAAAAGGCTGTGCTCAAATTCTTAGGTCTCAGAAGAGTTTTTGAGTTGAAACATAATAAATACCCTTCTCTCAGGACTTGCATGGAAAGTGGATCGTAAAAAGAGAAAACTTAGGATAATTCTCTTTATGTTATAAATACCACTAACTCATCTAATGAGATGATGCAAAAATATTTAACATTTTTCTTTCACATTTTTTAAAAATATGTGGATTCTGTAGCTAAAGCTGTGTTTCTGCCTCAGAAAGGAACCACATTTATTAGCAGGTGGTTCAAAATTTTGCCCTTGAAGGAAAACTGACTGCAAGTTTAAAGAATAACATGCACAGTGTTTCCACTTTAAAACTCTTCTCAAAACAGTGTTGTTAAATGGTGAATGTGTTAATTTTTTAGTAAAATATAAAATTAGAGTTAAAAAGAAAATGTTTGTTTCAAGATTATATTTATATAAAATATACAAAGGTATCAATTATTTATATTTTTACTCTATTTAAAAATTATAAATACTCCAATATTTAAATTATTCTTAAAGCAGCACTAAAAGTAGTTTCATGATAGCAAAATAACGCAAATTAAACTTCTTTAAAAAGATCAAGTCTCATCTCTGGGGTGTGTTGTTCTGTGATTTTGTCTAAGCTACCCAAGCTTTCTTAACATGATACAAAGGGGTCTAGGTTCTTGTTTTTAATATTACAACAAGAACTGGGAGTGTAATCATAATCATAAGGCAATTTGTGTTAGTTTATAAAATCCATTGCAAAGGTTAATTTGGTTGTGGCAGGTTTTCTTTTCTTTTTTTCCCTCCCAGCTGGCTTTCTGTTCACTGTTAAGCTTAAAATTAAACATGTAAGGTTTTTCCTTAAAAAAAAAATCATGGTCTTAATTTGAGGCTGGTTATTGGTAGTGATGGGGCTTCTTTTTAATTTTTAGTTTTCTCCAAGTCTGTTCAATTTCACCATTCTTGCAGTTCTGAACTAGTAAATCTGCACTTGATCTAGGCCCAAACATAGTTTCATTGTAAATAAAAAGTCGTCTTTTATGAGGATGTTCACTTCACAGCTTGAGCAGTGTAATTTTTATACAGGTTTCAGCAATCAATAAAAAAGCCACAGGAGGAATGATTTATCTCGTTGGTTTCAGAGACTGTCACTGAGAGAAATTGTAAAAGATCAATTTACACAAGCCGGTGTGAGAATGTATTGATATAACACGGTTGATCAGTTTCTGGTTGTCTCTGCGCAGGCCCTGCGGAGGAAGCACAGTCCTGCGATAGGCCTGCTCTCCAAGGTTGAATAGACTGCGCTCCATAAAATGGACACAGAGCCAATGGCAGGTGGCCAGGCGGGAGAGGGAGGCTCCTGGAGGGGAGGACCTGGCATTGGCTGCCTCTGATTACTTCTTTAAGTGTGTCCTGCCTCCTCCTCCTCCTCTCCCTCTCTGTCCCTTTCAAGCTCTCTTACTCTCTTTAAAAAAAAATTTCCTCTCCCACTGCGAGAACTGTTCACTTGGAGACTCCCTGTCTTAATTACAAAGAGCCCTTTTAACCATAGGTCACAAGACTTGGCTGTCTTGACAGGAAATAAGGCAAAAGCTACCTTCCTGCAAAAAAATTCAAACTTCCACTTCTCAAATTAGTTAAATGAAGCTTATCAACGGTTAGGAGTTGAGCCTTTGACAGTTGGCTAATTGCACTTGGTACATTAAGTATGTTTTAACCGGAGCTGTTTGGGATGAAAGTAGTAAATAAATAAATAAAACCTGGGCACTTCCAGTGAAAGGCAAAGTGCTATAGCAATGAAAAAAAACAACAATTTTTAAATAAAAATTTAAAAATTTTTATCTTGGTCTTGCTGTAAATATAACAATACAAAATGGAGATCTAGGCTTTTAACATTTTAATTAATATTATTTATGAACATTAACATAATTTAAAATGACACTGAAACTACATCTGTGGTCTCTGTCTTTCTGTTCTCCCTTCGAGCTTTCCTCTGCCTATATTTTTATATTAAATACACTATGGAAAATCTACCTACTAAATATCTGGTTTCAAGTCTGAGTACACCATTCTCAAATGCAGAACTTTTCAAATGAAAGTAAATCTTAGTTGAATTGGTTTATTTTCTGATTTATAATTCTTTAATATTATTACAGAAGACGGAACATCAGTTGCACTAAAATAAAGAATAGCAACAAAAACCAACCACTCCAGTGGTTTCCTTATTGAAAGAGGAATTTAGAAATATGTAATAGTGCTTTTGTGTATTTAATTTATTATTTGCAATAAAATGTAACATCAGAATGATAATTATAATGTGGCCTGAGTTACAGGAATATAAAAGAATACAAAGTCTAAGAAGACTAATTATTATACACTTATAGCTTGGACTATTAGCTATAATTTTAACACTATTCTCTCATGCTCTTTGCTTTTTAACAGATTCCATATTTCCTTATTTCAGTATGTGTTTATATGTGCATATACACATACATATACACATACGTTTTCTACATGGAGTCTGTCTTTGCTTTTTTCATTTATTTTAAACACACACCATTTACTTGGGGAATGGATAAATGTTATGCTTTCTGAACACCTATTTAAAAGATAAGAATCAACTAGTTCTATGCATTCTATTAGATGAGATTTTAATTGCTAGATGTCCAATTAATATTTATTTGCTTTTGTTTACAGAAGAGTGAATAAATGTGATTTTCTTTTCATATTCCTGTGTATTAGAATTCTCTAATCGCTCTCATTGTCTTTTTATTAGCTAAAATTAGCCCTCAAATCTCTTACCACATTCATTATAAACAGAACACAAACAAAAGTCTGCTCACAAAATATGCCTTCCCTTCATCCCCTTTCCCCCACCTCCAAGCTTTTTAATGGCAGGTAGATATTCTTATCTCAATATCAATGATGCCTATAATATGGCATCAGACAATTCTGCCACCTGTTTCCTCTTCTGGGCTATAACTAAATCAGCACTCATATTACATAGTTAGTAAGAACTCTACAAGGGGAGCAATGTTCCCCTCCAGATTAGAAAAATAGCTAGTCAGTTTCTCCACATCTGGAGAAGACAAGCTTGCCTATGTCTTCAAGCATGGCTTTTTTTTTCTAATACAGTTTTTGTTCCTGCCAAGCTCCTGATGGCTGCAGGCCCTCCAGTGGTCTAGTACTGACTGTTCTCTGCCCTGGTCCTCCTCCCACCTCTACCCTCATAACCAGATAAACTCCTCCCCAGCAGGCATCTTACAGATCCAAGTTAAAATGCAATTTCCTGCTTTTAATAAGTACACACTATCCAGCCAGAACAAAACAGAACACTCTGACACAATTGTCTAATGGCCAAGCAGGGAAGCAACTCCCACCCTTCAAGTCTCCCTTCATTTAAGCCAAGCAGGAAATGCAGTTTCTGATCTCTATTCCTTTATTTTTCATGAAACTCTCCAGAAACATTTACAAGGTCTGTACATGCAAATCATTCAGGAAGCTAAGATCAAGATCTCAGTCATGAGGATATTATAGACAATCCTGCCCACCCTATCAATTCAAACATTATGGATACTTCCCATCTTGAATAGGCAAATGATGTAAAGAACCTTAGTTTAACAGCTCCAAAAAAGGTATGTTCATACCAGACAAGATTGTCTACTAGACTGTGTCTTATCTTGGGAGAGTGTCAAATATCTAGAAATGTGTCTGGCTTTTGCCAAATTACTTTCTGTAGGAGCTGTCCAGCTGCTTTCTCTCTAATGAAGACAAAAGTTGTGTTCAATAATCATTAGCAACACGAGGTATGACCCCCAAAACAAAATTTATTTATAAAAAATTGTATATTATTCTTACACATTTAAACTTCAATCATCTCCAAAGTGCTCTCCATTTAATGCAGTACACCTATCAAGATATTTTTTTCCACTGCTCAGAACAGTTTTTGAACTTGTCAATTTTGATGCCTTTTAGTGTTTCTGCTGTTTTGTTTTTTACCTCTTCCCCATCAACACAATGTTTCCCTTTGTGGACTTTTTTCACCTGGGGAAACAAAAAAGAAGTCACTTGGCCAAGGTCAGGTGAGTAGGGAGGATGGGGAATGGGAGTCATGCTGTGTTTGGTCAAAAACTGCTGAACACAGTGGTGTGGGTAGGTGTGCTCATAAATCACCCATCATGAAATGGGCAAATGCATTGAAAGAATCTTCAAAAAACATTCACTGAAGCCGAATGCAGCCTCTCACAACAATGTCGGCTGGTACACTGATACAGACAGGTTTCTAGAACAATCGCCTAGTGGGGGAAACCTGTACCACAAGGGTCCCACCCTCCAGAAGATAATTACAGGTTTTTTGGGTGCCCCACATTTGCTTCCTGCCAGCTTTTGTTGACATTGCTAAAGGAGACATAGTTATTTATAAAGCTTCCTAAGGCATACATTAGGTCAGCTAAGGGAGCTAAGTAATTATGGAAAGGAGCTAAGTAATTAATAAAACAATATGTTTTCTGTACATGAAAAATGCTCTGGGTGCCCTTAAAGGAATTTCAGAAGAATGAAAGACATGGACTCCCATCTGAACAAGCTTATGAATTGGTTGGCAATTAATTGTTCTCAGTGATAGAGAGTAAATATGAAATTGCATTGAAATGACTAGATGTTTTCCAGCAGAATGGGACATCAATAAAGTTTAGGATTATAAAGGAAAGTTTTCCAAGATAGAAATGATTTGGCTTGACGGAAGGAATAATAAAGATGAGAGGTCAAAAAAAGAGCAGGAGACATGGTGTGGTGAAACAAATGAATTCAGCATGTCTGGACTCCATAGTATCTACTGGGTAGTGATGGGAGCAAGTTGGAAAGATAGGAGGCCAGGTTATGAACAGTCTTGATAGGTATATCAGATGTTAAATAAATGTCTACTGATCAAGAAAATGAACTTATATCCATGGGTAAAATGTGAATCAATGAGTGCTTGTGGGTAGTAGCATGACTTAATGAAAAAGACCCTTTCAAGATACTGCTTAAACATTGGTGGTCTTAATGTCTGATGGTGTACATGTGTTGGGGTAGGGGTGGGGGACAAAAGCGGCAACTGTGGAATGCACTGTAGTTACACAGGTGAGAGGTGATAAGAACCTGAACTACAATGACAGGGGCAATGAGGAGAAAGGGTTGGATTTTAGCAACTTCAGAGACCAATCAATCAATCAATCAATCAATAAAAATAAAGCCTGCTACTCAGAAGGTGGTCATTATAGTATTGATGACAGCCTAATGTCATTGGACTAATAATTGGAGGTAAAGAATGAATCCAAGATGGCATAAGACTTGGAGACAAGGATCATGGTTGTACTACTGGAAGAGACAGACTTCCTGATTTGATTGGGAAAGATCTGGGGTGTGCATTGGGAAGAAATTTTAACTATTTCAAGTAAATATCCCATAGGAAGTTAGACATAGACTAAACCTTGGTTGAAGGAATAGGACTGGTGATACACATGTGGAGACATGAAGATTTTATATTAATTGATAAATCCAACAAGCCTATATCTACATACTTCTAGACTAGGTTTGAAGAGGAATTGGATGTGTTTACTCACATACTTTTTTAAAAATTGAATTTATTGGGGTGACATTTATTAAATAAAATTATATAGGTTTCAGGTGTACATATAATACATCCTATGTAAATTGTATTATGTATTCACCACCCCAAGTCAAGTCTTTTCCCACCACCATTTATCCCTACTTTACCTCCCCTACTTCCCTTCCCCTCCAGTAATCACAATACTGATGTTGGTATCTATGAGTTTTGTTTGTTTGTTTGGTTGGTTGGTTAATCTCTTTACCTTTTCCACCCATGTCTCCAACCTTCTTCCCCTCTGACAGCAGTCAGTCTGTTCTCTGTATCTATGAGCCTGTTTCTATTTTGTTTTTTAGCTTTTTTTTTTCATTAGTTTCCATATATAAGTGAAGTCACATGGTTTCTGCCTTTCTCTGACTGGCTTATTTCACTTAGTGTAATGTTCCCTAGGTCCATCCATGTTGTATTATAGATTTCCTTTGTTTTGACAGCCAAGTAGCATACCATTATGTAAATGTACCACAACTTATTTATCCACTCATCTACTGGTCGACACTTGGGCTCACATACTTTTAATTTTTAGTTGTAAAAGTGTGCATACAGATTAAAGTAGCATAGAAATAGCATAACAATATAATGCAATTTAAAGTAAATAAAATGAAATCTTTTTGGACTGAACCATGCTATTATATTTTTGAAAGTAAAGGACTCATTTTATTTTAGTATTTTTTGGATAAACTGTAAAGATGTGTGCATAGAGAAACATGAAAAATGGAACCTCTCTTCCCATTGAACAAAGTTCCACATAATGGAAGCTCTCTGCACTGATTAACATTTCACAACCAGCAGTTTGTGAACACAGAAAAAGATCTTTTGAGGGAAAAAGGAGTTGTTGAGTGAGTGATTGATGTGATAAAAGCAGGACTCAGGGTCAAATGATCAGGCAACAAATTTCAAGCATGTAACTGGGCACCAGGGTGTTCATCAAAGGCTGGCTTGTTTAGGAGAGCTATGAAGATTTTTCTCAAATAGTACCTTTGACTTGATCTTTGCCAGAATTGGCTATAGAAAAGAAAGAAAATAAATTGTTTATGTAACAAACATCCTAATGACAATAAGTCCTACATTTGTCTGCTCAATTATGAAATTATTTTTTGATCATATAAAAAATTTTACTTTTAATTCAAATTGACACCACTCAAGAGACATGTAAGTGATGCTGGTAGAGCAACACTGAGAAATGAGCACAAATCAATTATAAAATTTCACTTTGAAACCCTTTAAAAAACAAATGCATAGGTGTGATCTGGTCTTGGGTGACAGAACTTTAAACTGTTTGTGGAACAATGCTAGGAAACCTAAGGTTATGATGAGCATGCTCTACAGGATGTAGGTATAAGAATGAAGAAAAAAAGAAAATAAAAATATATTTGGGACAGCCCTGGCAGGTGGCTCAGCTGGTTGGAGAATCATCCCACATACCAGAAGGTTGTGGATTCAGAGTACATACCTAGGTTGTGGGCTTGGTACTGGGAACATATGGGAGGCAACCCATCAATGTTTCTCCCTCACTGTACTACAGAATTTGTTTGGAGCTCATTTAAAATTCTACAAAATCGGGGGGGATGGTGGGGGTGGGGGAGGGAGGTGGGTTCAGCTGGGGTGGGGGGGAGGGAAGGGGAGAAAAGGCATACAACTGTAATTGAATAACAATAAAAATTAAAAAAAAATTGTTCACTTAAGCTATAATAGCTATTAAAGATACTACAAGTTACCTTTAGATACTAAAAAAAAAATTCTATGGCACAGTGGATGAGGACATTCAACCTGCTGAGATGAATTGAAAACATTTTCATATGACTAAACCTAAAGGGTATCTTAAGTGTGAAAAACTAATTCACATGAATATCCTAAAAATCTTTGTAATCAAAAACAAACATTACATGAAACCAAAAAATATTCATATTCCCAGAGAGTTAGAAATAAATTTGTTTGATCACTTTAATGGAATAAGCTATTCATGCTTAATAAGGATTTAATAAATTGGGAATAAGAAAAAATGTCCTGAACATAGGGAGGACTTATTAGAAATCAACACCTTTGAACTTCTAAAGATATCTTCTTTAGAATCAAGAAGAAGACAGAAGCCTTCTCACACTGCTAGGTCTGTACAAGGCAATGTGACAGATGTAACAGAAAAAAAATAGTAAGGAGCAAAAATATTCAATAGGGCTTATTATTTTGGGCACACTTATTGGCTGGAATGTAGACGTTTGCTCATATTTGATTTTTTTACTTTTATCATGAGATATCAGTTAGTGGCTCTGGTCTTTCTTTTTAAAAAATTATAGTAAAATTTACTTAACATAAAATTTACCATTTTAATCATGTGTAAGTGTACAGTTTGGTGGCACTAAGTTCATTTTCATTGTTGTATAACCATCACCACCATCCATCTCCAGAACCATTTCATCTTCCCAAACTAAAACTCTGTACCCATTAATCAGTAACTCTCTATGTCCCCCCCCACCCAACCCCTGGTAAGCATCGTTGTACTTTCTGACTCTATGAGTTGAACTAGCCTAGGGACCTCATATAAGTGGGATCATATACTATTTGTCCTTTTGTGTTTAATTTATTTCACTTAACATAGTGACTTTAGGTTTCCCACTTTCCATGTTGTATATGTGTCAGAATTTTCTTACTTAGGCCAAATAATATTCCATTGTAGGCATATACCCTGTATTGTTTATTCCTTCATCTGTCGATAGACAGTTGGGTTGTTTCCACTTTTTGGCTACTGTAAATAATGCTGCTATGAACACTGATGTTCAACTATCTGTTTGAGTCTCTGGTTTCAATTCTTTTGGGCCCAGAAGTAGAATTGCTGGATCTTATGCAATTCTACATTTAATTTTTTGGAGAACCACCATAGTGTTTCCACAGTGGCTGCACCATTTTACATTTCCACCAGTAGTGCACAAAGTTTCCAATTTCTCCAGATCCTCATTAACATTTATTTTCTGTTTCTAAAATTTTGGAGGGGATAATGGTCACCTTAATCATTGTGGGCTCTGGTTTTTCAGAATCCTCTTTCCATGTGAACTGGGGCACACACCATTTAGTTTTAACCAATTGGTCCCTACAGATAAAATTCTAAATATATGATGAAAACGCATAAACATGGGATAATGAATACAAAGCATGATCACTTGCTTTTTCAAGAGAGCAGAATGCAATCGTGCAGCCATTATGTCATCATGAACTTGTCCACAAAGACAGGGACCTATGCAAAGGATTATTCCTGCCTTGAAGACCCAAATGCACGAGCATGTTATGGTCTTGTTGAGTTTCAGAATTTCTTGGAGTAGCTCTTTAAAGTTAGGGATATTTACTTTTATGGATGGTCCCATTGCCTGATACTTGGTGAACTTTCCTTCCATCAAACACTGAGATATATACTCACCCATGTTTTTTCAGCTATTTCTTTTCTCTTTTCTCAAATCCTCTTTATTTATCAGGGGAGAAACAAGAAAGTTGCTTCTTACTTATGTACATATTTTCTTTGTGTCATTCCATACCAATTCCTGATACTCTTTCAGTCAGGTAGCTTCTAGATTAATCTTAAGGACAAGCTCATTGTCAAAGGCCACTTGTATTTTACCATATCAAGATAAAAAATCTTTTTCCATCTTTTGCAGTCCTCATTTATGTCTTTATCGAGAAACTCAGAATCCAGCCACCATGACACAGGTACCATGACAGTACAGTGCCTGGTACCTGTGGAGTTAAAGAAGCTACCTGGAAGATGTGCTAGCCCAAGAAATGTTTGAGAGGAGGCAGAAGGAGAGGATAGAGTCTAATGGGGATGGAACTGGAGGAAACAAAGACATTTGGAATGTGGGGTCCCCAACAGGAGAGCTTTCATGAACAATATCAGAACCTTTTATTTTTTGAGTAGGTGATGTGTGACTGGGAAAGGACCACTACTTGATTCTGATGGTAAATCAGGTCGGGTTTTCCAACAATAAATACTTCTAATCATCTATTGGGCCAAAAGGGAAAATTGGGTTTCTAAGGAACATAACAAAGATTAGATAAAATCCTTTGCCTTCACAAGCTGAAATTGTAATAAAGTAATGTCTAAATGTAATTGAGGCTGTGGTAGGTATACATGGGTAGTTAGTAATTTTAATGTACATTCTTGAGACACATAATTTATAAAGTACTCATAAAAATCAATGTACTTGAGCTATGTAATTTGAGCACATGTCTTAGGTAAATATAAAAATAAAGATAAACTTTTTACTTTAGTTTTTTCATCATAAAAAAAAACTTTAAAATATGTGTCCATGATATTGGCAATAATGTTGTATAATCACCGATGAAGTTATTTATTTAATAAGTGTCTTTGAAAAAAGTTTAAGTAAGAAAATGTTTAAATAATATCTTGCTATTTTATCTATAAAACTTCAGAAGAATTTCACTGAATATGGCTCTGAAGTGTCTTACATAAATATAAAATGCCGATCCTCTGTTTTTTTTATTTTAATAGCATGAACATCTTAAATCTTTTTTGTAAAGAGGAGGGAGAAAAAAAGGTTAGAAAGAGTTTAAGGATGGGAAGTAGTTAGAAGGGCTGCAGAAAAAAAAACCCTGTCACTTCCAATTGGTCTTAATGTTTAAAATCTCTAAAATTTTCTTGTGTATTATGAAAAGCTAAAAGTTTATCTTTTTCCATTTTCCCAAAGGAGGTTGACCCAAATCCATCAGCAGCAGTTGAAAAATTTCTCTAAGCTTTATCAAATGGCTCCTATGGAGCTCAGCTTAAAATTAAAAGCTCCCCTTACCAGAGGGAATATACGTGACATTAATAACTGAAATGTGTTTTTACTTTCTATTACAGAGGTCAAAAGGTTTCTAAACAAACCAAATTTATCAATTATTTAGAACTGATTTCTTCTGAAGTGGTATTTCTGAGATATTATTTGGTGGATAAATTCAATGTTCTAGAGGCAACAGCAGCATTTTATTCATAACAAATTTCTACTAAACTGAATTTGCTGGGGCAATTTAATTTCTACTATTGTATTTGGACTGTACAAATATCAACTGAAATGTTATAGTGCCTAACTATTGGGCTTTTCGAAGAAAAATCCCATATAAGCATGCCTATTCATCTTCCCCTACCCCCTGCTTTCTGTTTATTGCTTAAGAAATGAACTGATTTCTCTATCTATTGGAGAAAACATATATTTCTGTGTATATATATTTCTGTATTTATAATCTCCTCTGAAACATTCTTCAAAACTGCAGAGACACCTTTAAAGTTAAAAACAGTATCTTTAACTACATTGCCATCCTAGCAACCAAACAAAATGAGATTGTTGTCAAGATTTTGATTAAAGAGATTTTTTTTAATGAAGGAGACATAGATTTGCATGCTCACATGTGTGTGCCAACAAACACACATGTGCGTGTGTCTTTGGAGTAGGTCAGGGTCTCTTCTTAAACATGCTTCTGGAATCTTGATGGACCACTTGACTTGGTTTAGAGCTCTGTGTTGAAAAATTCAATAACAGTTTATAGAGCAACTGCTCTTGATTCTTAACACAGTGCATAGCCCATGTAAATATTATGTTTATTATATACTAACTAAACATATATTGGGTTTCTGCCTAAAGTCTGCCATTTGGTGTATGCAGAAAACATTATAGAACAGTTCATAAATTCATTTGAAGCTGTGTTAAATGAAAGCAGCCATCCAGAAGCTGAAATTTTTTCATCTTTAAAATAGCAGCCTTTCCAGCTCAGATGCAGTAGGTTTATTTATGCTGGTAAGTGCAACGCACCAAAGTAATCAAGGAACTATGCTGTATATTCTATTTTAATGAAAGCAAATTTTGTTAAGACAAAAGTTGTATTTCCCTTATCAGTATGGGCTCTTATTATTATTATTTTTTTTTATTGTACATTCGGAGAGGGGGGAAAAAAGCTCTTCCCTCAGATACCTATTAGCTTGTTCAAGATGGAAATAACAGCAATTAGGTGTTCCAGATGTCCTCTGATAAAGATAAATGGAGGCAGAAAAGAGGAATGTGGCAAGCACAGGCAAGCCATTTTACCTCTCAGGGAATTGGATAGTTTCGGGGGTTGGTCAGAGGCTAGATAACTTTCACTTCTGAATGGTTGGCTGGCATCCAACCGGAACCCACACAGACCCCCAAAGGCTACTCTCCATCCTTGTGTGGGAATGGTCTGTGAAGGTGAGGTGGCAGTCTCAGGTTGAATACACAGAGTGATAACATCTCTATCAGAGCTGCTGCTTATGAGAGGACTCACAGGGGCCTTTGAACTCTCAAAGATGTTGGTTACAATAAAATTCTTCCCAAGAATTTAGATTTCAGGTACTTGATGAGATAATTAGTGAACAAGGAACTTTCAAACCTGGAAGGAGTGTTCAGGGTCTGGATCTGGATTTTCTTTTTTTTTTTTATTTTTTTATTTTTTTATTTTTTTAAATATTTATTTATTTATTTATTTATTTATTTTTTATTGTTATGCAATTACAGTTGTATGCCTTTTCTCCCCATCCCTCTACCCCACCCCAGGTGAGCCCACCTCCCTCCCCCCTCTCCACCCTCCCCCTTGGTTTTGTCCATGTGTCCTTTATAGTAGTTCCTGTAATACCCTCTTCCCACTATCCCCGCCCCCACCCCCACCCCCCACCCCCGCCCTGGCTATTGTTAGATTGTTCTTAACTTCAATGTCTCTGGTTATATTTTGTTTGCTTTTTTCTTCTATTGCTTATGTTCCAGTTAAAGGTGAGATCATATGGTACTTGTCCCTCACTTCCTGGCTTATTTCACTTAGCATAATGCTCTCCAGTTTCATCCATGCTGTTGCAAAGGGTATAAACTCCTTCTTTCTCTCTGCTGCGTAGAATTCCATTGTGTAAATATACCATAGTTTTTGGATCCACTCGTTTGCTGATGGGCACTTCGGTTGCTTCCAGTACTTGGCTATTGTAAATTGTGCTGCTATGAACATTGGGGTGCACAGATTCTTTTGGATTGGTGTTTCAGTGTTCTTAGGGTATAATCCCAGCAGCGGAATTACTGGGTCAAAGGGCAGTTCCATTTTTAGTTTTCTGAGGAAATTCCATATTGTTTTCCACAGTGGCCTCACCAGTCTGCATTCCCACCAACAGTGCACGAGGGTTCCCTTTTCTCCACATCCTCTCCAACATTTGTTTGTGGATTTGTTTATGTTGGCCATTCTGACTGGTGTGAGATGATACCTCATTGTGGTTTTAATTTGCATCTCTCTGTTGGCTAGTGATGCTGAGCATCTTTTCATATGTCTCTGGGCCCTCTGTATGTCTTCCTTGGAGAAGTGTCTGTTCAAGTCCTTTGCCCATTTTTTAATTGGGTTGTTTGTCTTCCTGGAGTGGAGTCGAGTGAGTTCTTTATATATTTTGGAGATCAGGCCCTTGTCTGAGGTATCGTTGGCAAATATGTTTTCCCATACTGTTGGTACTCTTTGTAATTTGGTGCTGTTTTCTTTAGCCATGCAGAAGCTTTTTATTTTGATGAGGTCCCATTTGTTTATTCTTTCCTTTATGTCCCTTGCTTTAGGGGATGTGTCTGTGAGGATGTTGCTGCGTGGAATGTCTGAGATTTTCCTGCCAATGTTTTCCTCAAGGACTTTTATGGTGTTACGGCTTATATTTAAGTCTTTTATCCATCTTGAGTTTATTTTCGTGTATGGCGTAAGTTGGTGATCGAGTTTCATTTTTTTGCACGTAGCTGTCCAGATCTCCCAACACCATCTGTTGAAGAGGCTGTTTTTGCTCCATTTTATGCTCCTGCCTCCTTTGTCAAATATTAATTGATCGTATAGACTTGAGTTTATTTCTGGGCTCTCTATTCTGTTCCATTGGTCTATGTGCCTGTTTTTATGCCAGTACCAGGCTGTTTTGATTACAGTGGCCTTGTAATACAGTTTGATATCAGGTATTGTGATCCCTCCTGCTTTGTTTTTCTTTCTCAAAATTGCTGCAGCTATTCGAGGTCGTTTATGGTTCCATATGAATTTCTGCAATGTTTGTTCTATATCTGTGAAATATGTCTGGATTTTCTTAAAAAGTCACATGACCCTGGGACCCTTCTCTTTCCAATCTGAGGGTCTGCAGTGCCTATATTGTCCAGGTGTTTGGTTTTTGAGATGTGAACGAAGACCATGAATGTAATGATTTTTTCATCCTAAGCTATTCTTACACCTGTGCTTGATAATCACTTGCAGATTATGGGCCCTGTCAGTGCTTTGAAAATCTCAGTAGAAGGACAAGATGTCTGATCAACATCTACCTTTTTTGCTGCTTGGCAGGAAAAACTGCAATCCCAAAGAAGGATGAGCAGGGATTGAAGACCAACCTCGGTTCCTAAACTTGCCAGTATGGCTTTGAATTGAACATGAGATTGGAGGAGAAGCAGAAGGGGAAAGTGCATCTGCTAGGTAGGATTCTGCTGGGTCCTTCCCCTTTCCCACTCAATCTGTCCTGGAGGGAAGGAAGAGTTAGAAGTTGTTTTAAATAGTGTTACCTACTCAGACAGTAGCAGCTATAGGTTCATCTTGTGAGCACTGGCACCTCTAATTTAAATCCCCCATATCTTCCTGCTTCCATACCCTGTACTTTAGAATTGTTGGCCATATTCTGATAGCATGCTCAAATAGAAGTAGAACCTAAAAGCTGCAAGATTTTCTAAGTTGTTGCCTGGTTGTTCAACTAGTTCTTATTTTCAGTCTTGATTCTAGATAGGGGGAGAATAGCCAAATAAGGCTTTGGCTGAACCTAGTCATTTGCCAAGTTAGAAAAAAATGAAACTACACATGGATTAATTTTTAAGAAATGTGACAATAATAGGACATGGCACTCTGTAAAAACAAAATTGAGATAGCAGCTTTTGGAATGATGCTAATTATTTTTATTATTGTTGTTAATATAATTTTCCACTTAAGGAACAATTTTCCTAAGTACAGAGGGAAAAAGTCAATAAACTGTGGTGAATTGGGCTTCAAAAATCATCTTTAGTTGTTAAATCAATAAATAACTAGCCAATTAGCATACTGTGTCCCGACATGAATAACACATACTCCCCACCACACCCCTCACATACACAAATGCACACACATACATCCCTACTGCCAGGACAAATGTATCGTCTTGCTAGTATATTGAAGAAGTTCACAGAAACATGCAGAACTTGCGAATGTGCAAAGTGCTAATAGGACATCCTCTGTCAATATGAATTATCTCTCCCTAGTTCTCAGACCCATTTTACCAATCTAGTCTTCAATATTTGTAAGGTAGGAAATAGGTCTAATTCTTACTGGCTTGTGAAACATGCTCGGTGAATGTTTTAGTCTATTTGAACTCAATTTCCTATTGATAAATATTTTACCCAATTGTCATGATTACCTTACCACAGAGACAAGTAGATACTAGATTAATCCAAATGTTTTTAGAGACAAGCTTATAATTTATAGAGAGAAGTGTTGATTTTATTTGCAACACAGAACTAGTAAGCCATTTAGTTTTCTGAGATTTACATGGTAGAAACAATTTGTACTTGTCTTTCCACACAAATGTCAGTCATAACCCCATGCTGTTTTCTGTTTTGTACTTTCTTAAAAAATAGGAAGTTCTGAAATAGTGTAACTTTATTTTTCATTATTACCAGTTATTAAAAAACACCTCCGGTTAAATGCTATGACTAAATTTTTGTCTCCCCTCAATTGATATGTTGAAGCATAACCCCCTTTGTGATGGATGTGGGCCCTTGGGAGGTTATTAGGTCATGAAGATGGAGTCCTCATGATGAAATTAGTGCCTTATAAGAGACATGAGAAAGATGGTCTCTCTCCCCAACATGTGAAGATACAATGAGAAGGCAACTGTCTGCAAATCAGGAAGAGTCCTTCACCAGGAACTAAATCTGCTGATACTTTGGGCTTTCCAGCTTCTAGAACTGTGAGAAACAACTGTTTTTTGTTTAAACCACTCAGTCCCTCCTATTTTGTTACAGCAGCCTGAGCTGAGTAAGACATTGGATAACTGTGAAGTGGGTAGAACAGCTTCACAGAAGACCACAACTTACACTCACATGTGGCCAACCTGAGGGTCACCCTCATTATGTCACTTAAAATGAGTGAATTCTCTTTAGTTCATTATATTTGGAAAACATCTCATTATGAGATTATCATAGTCTTGTTCACTGTTGGTCCTGAGAACTCAGTAGGTGTCATGTGCTCAAGACCTCTGTGTGGGTGGTCAAGTGTTCACTACCTGCTTCTGCTGCCAACCTTCCCGCCCCACCTCAGCAACCCCAAGAAGGAGCTGCTATTGGTTGATTTTATTGCAGAATGCTATTTTTCCAGCAGGAAAGGCCACTGTAAGATAAAATCCAGAGCCATGGATTTGCTTCTCTCTGATTTTCTCTTCTTCCTTTCCTTCTGGTTGCAGGGGGAGTAATCAGGTCTACTCTCCCTTCCAGTGACCCTATCTCCACACGCACATGCACGCACACACACACACACACCCTGGTTCAACCTTCTCCCTTGATCTCCCTTGATCTACTGTTCTACTCAGAGGCAGGCTAGAATAACAGACTGGTTTGGGGCCCTGTCACTGCTCCAGGCTTAAAGAAGAAAGGTTACTTATTTCCTGCTGCCAATTGAACATATTAGATTCATTTTTAAAAAAAATTTTATTGTTATTCAATTACAGCTGTATGCCTTTTCTCCCCATTCGTCCACCCCACCCCAGCTGAACTCACCCCCCTCCTTCCCTTCCCCCCTCCCCCTTGATTTTGTCCATGTGTCCTTTATAGTAGTTCTTGTAATCTCCTCTTCCCACTGTCCCCACCCCACTCCCCCCTGCCCATTGTTAGATTGTTCTTAACTTCAATGTCTCTGGTTATATTAGATTCTTTACTCATCACTATCTCAGAAGTGTCCTGAAGGGTGTAAGCATCTCAATTTGACAAGTGAGGAAATTGAAGTTCAAGACTTGCTCAAGGATTCCTAAAAAGGGATATAGAATAATAAACAAAAATATAATTTCTGTATTTATCAGTGCTACAAAGATAAGGTGGGCAAAGGCAGAGTTAGTGGCAAGGGTGGGGCTATTTAGTTTGGATTTTTGGAGAAGGCTTAGATCACATAAGATACCAATCTGGTTTGCAGTTGAGTGGGTCCTGTGTTAAGGTTACATCAAACTGATTTAATTCTCAGCAGGGCCATTCAATGAAGGAATATTTCTAAAGAATTTGATCCTCCCATTGTATAAGGTATGTTTTCATTTATGAAAACTTTTTCATGCATGCACATTTATGTTGTGAATTAAAAATCAAGGCTATGTTTTTATGGGCTAAAAAATTTAAAAATTATGTTCTTTAATCAAAATGTATTTTTCCAAGATATTATAGCTTGATGTCAAAGGCCCACATAGAGTGTAACAGAAGTAAGTGAAGGCTCAAGCACTTTCAGTTTATGGAAATACTCAGTGATGGAATGCTTTCAGGAGCTGTTTTGATATACTTTGCACATTTGCACACACTATTCCTAGCCTATTTGGTGCATATGTGCAAATTAGGAAAATGTGCCCCTTCTCCAGGGATGACCCAGTCCCATGCCTGATCAATCACATGGCTTAGAGAACCAAGAGTGGGCTGTATTTTAGCTTGCCTTTCCCCCTTCAATTATGTGCCCTTGGGCAGGGAAAGGTGTCCATAACTCTATCATAGGCCTTGATCTTTCAGGTAATAGTAATAATGCCCTATATTCTGTGACATATCAAACTACTTGCACAAATGCCATCTCATTAATTCTCAAAATTATCTTGAGTGATGAATGAGGCAAAGATTCTTATCCTCATTTTATAGTCATGGGACCAAAGTACAGAGAAGTTAAGCGACTTCCCCAAAGCCACACTGATTCTAGGTGGCTCTGACTAATCCTTGGCCTTACTCTTTCAGCCTTGTTGAGCATCATCTAGGACAGAGACATCCATCCATTCATTCATTGAGTCTTCAGTCATTCAAGATTGCAGATACTTTTTCTTTTCTTTTTTTAAAATTGTTGTTCAATTAGGGAAGGGGTTTGCCTCATTCATCTATGTGTTCTGCAAACTTACCATAACATGTGAAGTATACAATGAATGTTTGTTAATGAACTACAAAAAGCATTGGTTGTTCTGGTCATGTCATGATAGACCTGTTCTGCTGATAGATGTGGCTGCAAATGATGCCTGCTCTGCTTTTCCACCTTTTCTGTTTTTTTTTTCTGCCCAAACTGTGAGTGTGGCTGGCATCACACAGGCCTATTTGTTTTACTGCAAATACAGTTCAGAGCTGCATTGGTCAAAGCTCTGTGAAAAGGGAGGCAGACAGGTAAAGCTTACCCTGCTAAATGGACAGGTGCAGGTCTGAGAGGCTTCTCAGACAGCAATGAATCTACACCTTCTACCACCTTGAGAAAACTGATGTTATCGAAGATGTGGGGTTACAGAGGCAGGTATCTGGGAACTTGGGCTCCTTTTACAGAAGATGTATGACTACTGAGGTTTTCAGCTGCATTTTCCCCTGCTTACTGCCTGCTAGTTTACCTATCATATCTGTCAGGTCCTTCAAAAATTGAAAAAATAACCTTGGAGGGCTCAAAAGAAACCAGCTCAGGCCTCTTCCTTGCTGCCATTTGTTGGATTATTAATAACATTGGTTATAATCTTTGGAGCCTCCAAGAAGAGGGAACTTTGTTTCTTCTGGTGTCCTAAGCAACATGAATTGTCCTTCTGAAGATGCTCACAAGATTATGGTTGAAGTGTCAGAATTCATTAGCCAAATGGGTAGTCAACCCTCATGAAAATGAAGGGCCTTTTGTAAGTCTCAGTCAAAATAATGATAATCCCCTCAAGTTTATTTTCCATAGGTCTAAAAATATAGGGAACTAGTGAGTTACTCTTAATGCTGCTCATAATAATGTCATAATTGAATGATCTATAAATGGCATTATGCAAGGGAACATTGAGCAAATGCAGCTGAATGCTCTTCTAGTGAAATCTTTTCTTTCTCACAATTAAATGTCATTATGAGGGATTCGACTCTATTTTATATGTAATCAGGACTTGTGAAGTCTCAATATAAACAGCATTTTTATTTGATCAAAGTTCATTATGAGAAGCAACTACTATATAGAAAAATGTCTGAAATGATGCTCTGGACTAGATGGAAGTCAGGATTTGCTAAATGGAAGGGTAAAAATGGCTGTCTTGCCAGCCAGGCATATCTTCGAAATCTGGTGCATTTCCTTATGTGGCCTTGCTTGGGCTTATAAACCACTGGAATCAATTTCTTTTAAAAACACGTTTTTCAGAAACTTATTACGCACTTTAGAGATATATTATATACCTTCAGCAGGAAAAAAAGAAAAATTACAGGTGCAAAAGCAGCCCATTTTTCTAGCAGCTGAAAATGATGCTGTGTACTAGTCCCAGGGGAATAGTAAAAATTATACTCTGACAGCAACAGGGCAGAAGCCCCACAAAGGCACAGCCGAGCGAGTGGCATGGCCAGCGAGTGTGCTAATAAATCAAGATAATTCTCTGCCTGCCTTGAACTTAGACCCGGCTACAATTCACTGGTACAGCCAGGAAAAAAAAAAAAAAAGGGTCTGTTAGTGGAATTCAGCTTTACTGGGGGGATGTGATTAGTCACTGGACAGATTGAGCCTCGATTGAATCTAAATGGTCCACTTTATGAACCATTTATCTTCTGCTCAGACCATTTTCATTACACCAAAAACTGATGCTGAGCCACCAGCTGTAAGATACAGCCTGGTGAAAATTAATAACCTTTTTTTTCCTCCCCCTTCTGCAGGACTCCTGCATATGTGAGCAGGAGCATTTATTCCTGTTTTGTTGCTATTTGCATCCCAGCATCCCTGGCAGTCTTTCAATTTCCTCAAGTCTCTTAGCCTTTGCCCCCTGTTTCGCTTTTGCAACACAAACAATCCATCCTGTGCATTTAAAATTCTCTTAGCGCCCTGACATCACGCTATAGCCTTAGAGCAGGGAGCAGTTTACACAGAAAGGGCTCTTATTAATTCCTCTGTCCTGCTTTCCTGCTAAAATATAGGGATCTTGAGATTACTGCTGGGTCCCTTAAAGACCATTTAGAGGTGTGCAATTTAAAAAAGGAGACCTTTATTAATACCTGCTTAGGCTACTGACTGCGGGGAGGGCAACGGAGGTCTGGCTGTGATGGAAGATAGTCTCTCACTGAAGCAGAGTCATGTGACCTGTAATTCACAAAAGCCCACTGAGCCTTGTGTGGCCACTGAGATATATGCTGATATGATTACAATAACATACAATGAAATTATGGAGTATTAATGGTGCTTAACCACTGTCAGGCATTAAGCAGAATTAACCAGAGTCTTTTTCTGAGCAGACATAGTTTTGATAGGGCTGATTAAGGATTTGGCTATCTAAGGAAGCTCATTACAGTATTAAATGGGATACAGTGAGCCCAAACTATGTTGTTTTGGCACATTTCTGCCTGGAGCCATAGGTTTGGTGAGAAGTTTTGGAGTTTCTGGCCTCAGCCTTGAAGTTGTTGGATGCCATACAACTTTTGTTTCCTCTAGCAGATTTTCAGGCTTCTTCTGTTTTCATTTTTTCTCTTTTAAAGCACACTGAAACTATTTTGATAACCAGTATTCTTTATCCATAACTAAGGCTAGCTTGTCATTAAAATTGCTAATTAGTTTTCAGAGAAATATTTTATACCAGAGGGAGGATTTTGTGATTTTTGAAGTTCTTTGAAAGAAATTTTTTTTAATATGGTAAAGTTTAGTGTGAAGGTAGAATGGTCAGTTCAGTCACATTTTATATCTGTGACTATATTATGCTTTGCAGGGGTTTTTCCCCCCTCAAAATATGCCATATGATGGAAGTTGGGAAAAAGTCACTACTTCTCCAGTTTTTAAAAATATTCCTTTCCTACATAGCTGATATTTAATAAAGAAAGAGCTCCTTGACTTTGGGGCACTGAATTTCTTCTGTTAGGCAGGATGCTCAGCAAAGTTATTTCAGAAAAAGCTTCTTGGGATGGACTGTTCAGTGGTTAGGACTTGAGATCAAAATGAGCTACCAAGTAGAATGAAGATGGACACCAGCAGTTCTGGCATGAGTCTTCCCTCTTCTCAGCATCGTGTGTGGAGCCCACCCTGGGCAGGCAGGGACACAGAGTGGCTGTCTGTTCCACTCTGACAAATACCACATTCCCACGCTCATCTCTGCAGTTGCAGTGAGCCCTGGTCTGATCTGCATCAAATGCTGGGATGGCCAAATGGAACTGACGAGCTGTGTCCATTCGTTTTGTTTAGATGTGGCCTCAATTGACCAGCTGGATGTGCTCGGCCTGTCCGCTTGACAGCTGCTAACTGTCAATGGGCCATATGTACCCATAGACAGTTGCAGACTTTGGAATGCTCAAGGGCATGGACTAGATTCCTTGGGGAGAGAAGTTTTCCATAAAGATGTGTCACTGGTCTTCCTTTTTAAAAACTTATGGCCAAAAGGGCAGTGGCTAGTCTTAATTAAAAATCTTGACCAAACAACCATTGTCAAAACTATGTTAAGTGCTAAAGTTTCAAAGTGAGGGAGAGACTAGGAGATTGGATCAATATTAAAAAAATCTTTGGTGCCTCTTGCCTTAGATGCTTCTCTTCAAGAGTTTGGATCTTACTTTAAGTTTAGAGTTTGAAATGAAGAAAGACACTTTTTTAGCTTCTTAACATAATACCCTGGTCGAGGTTGTCTCCAGTGAGAATGCAAATATATATGATGTCTGTTCAGAAGGTATCCAGCCATGTAATATGAAAAATAGAGACATTTACTGAAGAAGATAGAAGATAAAAGAAAAATTGTACCTAGGACAATGATGCTCCAGTCCCCTTCAAAGTAGGCACTTTGAGACCTCACACAGTTCTCCCATCGCCATCAGCTGCCCCATCATATTTTCCTGAATCTCACTGACATCTGAAATCTTTACCCTCTCAAAAGTGATTTCGGTTTTGGGAAAAGACAGAACTCACAGGGCACCAAATCTGGGCTGCAGGGGTTGAGTCATCTGGGTGATTTGGTATTTTGCCACAAAACTCTGTAAGAGACATGATGCATGAGTGGGCACATTTTCATGATGAAGCTGCCAATCACCGGTTGCCCATACCTGCAGCCTTCTAAATAACTGAAATAGTTTTTACAGAGGAATGTTCAAGCTTAATGCAAAATTTGATGCAGATTTGTTGCTCTATTCTCTTGATCATTTTGAATGCAAAGGCAACACAGTGCACATGCTCACTCAATGGTGTCCACCGCCCCCACTGACTACTACAGTGAAGTATCATTGTTCATGCATGTCCACTCCAGTCCACTCTCCTTGGCTGCCAGGTTTCATCAATATCATGCAAATCATTCTCATTATATTAACAATGGTTGGGATTTTTCCAGACAGACCTTGTATATTTAATTGTAACCCAAGGATATGTTTATTAGTGAGAGAGTCAGAGAAAGAAAGAGAAATACAGAGAGAGAGAGAGAGAGAGAGAGAGAGAGAGAGAGAGAGAGAGAATGGAGAAACATTGATGTCAGAGAGAAACATCGATCAGTTGTCTCTCAAACACACCCCAACTGCAACCTAGATGTGTGCCCTAACTGGGGATTAATCAAACCCTCAACCTTTTGGTGTACAGAACATTGCTCCAACCAACTCAGTCTCTTGGCCAGGGACAAATCGCTATATTTGAAAAAATAAATAATTAAAACATTAAATTTAAGAATGTGAAGTAAGGATTAGCTTTGATCATGCTTTTCTGAGCTAATACTTTTCTTTAAATAAAGTTGACATCACATAAGGGTCACTTTCAAAAAATGTCTCTTCTTCGTATTACAAAATATGGCAGTTGAAGAATTGCCTTCCAAGGGCTATTTTTAGTTAAAAATGATAGTTTTACTAAAATAGTATATAACCTTGATGTGAAATTCATTAACTTACACAGTGACATTAAAGGTTTCAGAAGATAGTGGGTTTTGGGGGGGTAATGTTTTCTTTTTTACCTCAGTCAACAAGGTTTCCACCTCACCAGGAGCAATCAGCTTGTAGCAATTTTCATAATCAGAACCTCAATGAGTGTAGTTTGACAAGGAGATAAGCAAAAATAAAAAAAATGAATTGGATGTGGCTTATCCTATACTGAATATGTAGAGAGCAAATGCAGAATCAAAGGTGGGGAAGGGCCTCATCTCCTTCCCTTCAGATATTTGTGCTCAGGTCTTTCATCTGTTCTGCCTTTGGCCTCCTCTTCACAGAAGAGTCCAAGGCTCACAACCAGCAAGGACAGAACTAGGGACCTCACGGAAGGTTAACAACACCCCTTCAGAGGATTGACTGGCTCAGTATAGAAGCTGTAAGCAAACCAACATTCTTTTCTGGGAGGCTGCAGGCATGGCAAAGGCCACTTTCAGGGAGCAAGATAAGAGGAGGTTTATTTTGCTTCTGGAAAGGTATAATTTTATCTCCTTTACATAAGTGTGAGGATGAGGCCCTATCAAACTGTAAGTTATATACGCCAATTTGAAACTGGATCATTACAATCATTCTTGGAAACTGTGTGTGGGTTTGCTGTGACTCTGAGATTATGAATCATCTATCAACCAAAGCTGTCCTATGATAGGAACCAACTCAGTAGCTCAGTAAACAGATGTCATTTTGGTCAATGTTTACTGAGTGCTTGCTATGTTTCAGGCACAGTGCCATGGGCTGAAGAGAGAAAACATAAAAAACTTAGTTGTTCTCAAGGCAATCAGTCTAGTAGGGGAAGAGACCTCTAGTAACAGCAATTTTCAATGTTTCTCATCGTATAGCACACATAAACTAATTACTAAAATTCTGTGGCATGCCAAAACATATATTTTTTGACAATCTGACAAAAATAGTAAGTACAATTTTGATTCACTCATACCAATGGCTATTGTTGTGTTGACTATTGTCATTTTTTTTTTTGACAATTTAAGGGAAAAGAGGCCAGTGCCCCTGACTAAATGGTCAGATATCACATGTTTTAAAAATTCTTGTGGCACACTGGCTGAAAATTGCTGCTCTATATCATTTGTTAATCACTGCAGTGTGAAAATTTCTGTAAGAGAATTAGCAAGTAGGTGTCAGAAGAGTGTACTGGGCCAAAAATTAGTCAGGATGGGTTTCCAAGATATCAGATGTGGCAGCTGAGAGAATGTCTGCCAGAACAATGGAGGAAGCAAGGTCACAGACAAAGGGACCAGCACGTACACAGGCACTGTGGCTTGAGAGCAGGGTGCTCACAGTGCAACAAGCAGTTGCCATGATCCTCCAGGTAGGAGAGGAAAACGATGCTGGGCCTAGTAATGATTACCTCACAGACCATATTTACTCAGAGGGTGATTGGAGCTTTGACAAATTTTAAAACAAGGAGGGAAATTGACAAACTTATGTGTTTGAAAACCCTGGGAGCTGCAGCACAGAGGATTACGTGTAGTAGGAAAATGGCAGCTGTAGTTTTCTCACTCCCTGTTGCTCTTAGACTCATTTTTAGGCACACATGAAAACCCTGTCCTTAAACACTCATGCCACCAGCTCAGCTCTCTCCATCCTTTTCTTCAGTGTCCTCTTTCCCTTGGCCATTGAAGATTTTAGTTCCAGCTCGCAATCTTTCTTCTTTTCTATCCCTGTCTGTCCGGGGACTTTAATGCAGCCCCTCAGTCCGCCATGGATGAAGAATAAGTGTCCATGGCGATGGTGGCTCGAAGCCTCTGGTCCGTGCAGGTCCCAAAAACCCTCAGGTCCCTGTTCGGGCGCCAGATGTCGGGGGGCTTTAACACAGCCTCCCCCCCCCCCCCCACTCAGGCCCGCCACGGATGAAGAAAAAGACTACCAAGACATGATCTGCTTGGGGAGGAAAGGTGGCCGATCTCTCAAAGGAGAAGGGCCTTGATCCTTTTTCTCCATGGGCTTTTATTAGGTTCATTGGCATAGGAATGCAGATAAAGCTCATCAATCATTGTCATCCAGTAAGGATTAAACAATACAGGATTTACAGAGAACTTCCAGGGCTTAGTCTGAGCTACAGCCAATCAGCTAGAGGGCCATAAAACTTTAGGCGCCAGACTCATCTCAGGTCTGGACCTTTATCTTTTAAGCTGAGGGTACAGATTAAGTAGCTTTCACAGGAATGTATGTATTTTTCTTAGGCCTGATTCCCCAGGGAATCCGCCCCTCCCAGCACAGGACTGCACTGCCCTCTGTTATAGCTTCAGGCTCAAGTCAGACAGGGAAGTAAAGCAGCCAAGGGATTAGGAGACTTCTTGCAGACAGAATGAGGACTCAGGCTATTTCAAAGCCCAGGGGCGAGGGTCCATCACCCCCTTTTGCCACAGTCCCCCGAGTCCTTCCCTGCGAGCATATCCCTGAGGACCAGAGCCTGTCTTAGGTTGATCCTTCCTTGAGGATTCTTACCCGTCATTGGCTAGCTGGCCAAGCTCAGGGCCAAGCAGGGTGAAGTGGGCAGAGGTGGCACTTTTGCCAGGGAGATAGGCTTTGTCTCCTTAGTGGCTTATGGTCCCAACTCTGACTCAGCCTTAACCATGGGGGGTTACAGCCTCTTAAACCAGGCAGGGCGGTTCCCAACACCTGTCCATCCTGTAATCCTGGGCGATGTTACTAAATGTCCTTCCAACAACCAAAGTTCAAAATGCTTTGGCCATTCTGTATCCAGCACTTCACTCCCATAACCATTTGGAACTGCTTCTGAGACTTTAAGCCCCACGTGCTACTTGTGGAACTCCTCCCATCTCTAACTCTCCCACCCTCACTGGCATTACACCTGCTCTTTGACCCCTTCTTTTGATTTCCACCCATCACAGTCTATTTTTCAATTTCCTTTCCAATAGAACCTGAACACCATTTCAGCCTCCCTCATGGCAGCCCTTCAACTTTCTTACTTCCTTGGCCTGCCTTCTCCTTGCATCTCAGAAAAGTCTCTCAAATTTGCTTTTAACTAATTGGTGCTTCTCCTGTACCTATACCTGATAGTTGCAGAACTTTTGCAGAAAATTACACAGCTCAATCCCTTTTGGTGTCTCTGATTCGTACTTTTCCCATTTTCCTCAAGGACTACCCTGAACTCTCAGGAAGTTCCTTTTCCTCATACTTCAAAAAAGAAAATTGAGGCAATTTACCGCAAAATGTATCAACTTTGCCTCTTATGTCCTTCAAAACCAACTTACCCACCTCTGTCCTCATCCATCCTTTTCTTCCTTTCTATCCTTGCATTTAAGATGAATTCCCTGTGAGGTGCTTCAGGCCTCATACCACCAGCTTTCTCAAATGGTCAGGTCAGTGGTTCTGTCCTCTCAGCTCTGTCTTCAGGCATCCTTATAGTCAGTTCTACCTGGGCTGTCACGACATCATCAACTCAGTCCATCTTGCATGTGGCCCCCTCTTTCTTGGTCTTGTAGGTTTTTGCCTTTTACTCAACTCCACTTTTAATGCTAGGATGATGCATATGCTGTGTTCATAGTCTACTTTTCTCTCATTCTCATCATTCTTCCTCAGAATCTCACTCACATCTAGGACAGTAGTAATGACCTCAAAATCTAGTTTTAAAAATGTAAATGTTAAGGTCCAGACAAGTATATTAAATTACCTCATCAATTTTTATCCCTGTGATTGTAATCCTGTGAGGGGTTCCAAGGTCCAAGGCCAGACAATTTGGCTTATAAGGTTTGGGGTGGGTGTGGGAGGAGAAACATGGGTATCTACATTTTCTAAAGTTTCATAGATAATGATGCATGTAAAGCCTTGAGAAATATTGAACTATCAACTGGATCTCACCTCTGAACCTCAACATGTGAACCCAAAATGAACCCATTACCTCTTCCCCAAGCATGATTTTCTAATGTTTCCTTCTTTAATGTTCCACATTCAATTAGATGACTCCTAGTGAGAGAATCAATAGTCATCTTAGATTTCTTCTTCTTCACCCTAAGTCTATTGATTCTAATTCCTAAATATTATATAGGTTTTCCTTTTCTTCTCTGTCCCCACTCCTGTTAAGTCTCACCTTGTTGCCTAGATTATATCTACCTCCAGCTTGCTTCTCCCTGTCCATCCTCCATGTTGCTGCACAGAGCTCGCTAAAATTCCTGTCTGATAATGTGATCCTCCTGTTCAAAACTTGCAGCAGATATCCACAGTTTACAATTTCTGTGGTGTGCACAGTGATCCATAATTCCACTCCTGTCAACTTCTCTGATTGCATCTTCTGCATGTCAAGATGCTAGAACTCTTGGTCAGGTCAAAACAAGGATCACGGATGAAGAGAGGATTTCTGTTGTATGCATCATATGGCAATAAACAGAAATGAGTTAGTTCTTTCTTTTATAGGAAAAGTCAAAATATTCATGAATCTAAACTATCCTCATCAAAATGTTAGATATTCATTCATAGGAAATAGAGGATTAACAGAAAAAAAAAGGCAAGAGTAAAGTGATGGCAATATTGCTTTTAAAAATATAAATGATGAAAGAACAACTAAATGAAGGCATTAATGAAAGAACAGAGTTAAGTTAGAAGCTTTATAATAGTCTTAGAAGGAAAGAATCAGAACCTGAGTTTAATTTGTGTTAATAAAGTGACATTAAATTAACGGGGATATCAATTAGGATCGGGAAATTTTCTGTTCATTCATCTGGGCATGACTTTGCCATTTTGAACTTTTCTTTACCTATCCCTAATGGTATTGGACCTGATGAGGTGATGTTGTGGACTTTTTTATTAATATGGATCATGTTACTAAGAGATGAACTGAAAGATTTATGCCATTTGTGGGGAGCATGCTGTCGGAATCCAGGAAGGCTCTTATTAGCCTGTGGAACACAAAGTTCCTGGAGAAGTCAAGGTTAAGTTTGTGGAAAGCCAGTGGTGTCAAAGAAAGGAAAGGCTTTTAAAAAATTAAACATTATGTTTGAAAAGCATAGATTATATATCATATGTATATTTGGAAGTAATTTAAAGCAATGCTTGAAAAGAAAAGCAAAAATGGGAGCTAGGAAAGAACAGTTCATCTATACTGACAAGCTAGGAAAAGTAATTTTGGCTTTCAAAAATCTCACTTGAACAACAGCAACAACAAAAGAAACCTGGGCTCCTCTCACAGCTCTATTTGGGAAGTTACTTAACCTCTCTCTGCTTACATTTCTATGTTTGTGAAAAGGGTATGATATTCATTTTTGTTTTCCTCTCATAATCACTAAGAGATTATATGAAATAATGTATATGATGTGTATGCTATGAAAACAATGAAAGACTCTACAAATGTATTGTCATTAAGAGGAAACATTGCATACACAAACAACCCAGGCACACGTCCTGACTGGGAATCAAACCCTCCACCTTTCAGTCAGGAGGGCAACAACCAACCAACTGAGCCACATCGGCTAGGGCAGAACATGACTCTTAATTCACAAGCTGATCAAAACAATGGCAGTGACTGCATAAATGTAATCTTTAATTAAAGATCTTATCTTTGAAAACAACCATCTGAGAATCACCTTGGCTATAACATCCTGCATAAACATCAAACTTGAAATGTTGAGTATAATGAATTACTTATCTACAATGTACCTTCTATAAAAAATAATATGGGAGCCCTGACTGGTGTGGCTCAGTTGGTTGGGCATTGTCCCACAAAGCAAAATGTCTCCAGTTGATTACCAGTTAGGGTACATGTCTGGGTTGTGGGTTTGGTCCCTGGTCCATGGTTGGGGTGCATATGAGAGGCAACCAATTGATGTTTCTCTCTTGCATCAATGTTTCTATCTATCTTTCTCTCCCTTCCCCTCTCACTAAAAATAAATAAATAAAATCTTTAAAAAAATCTCAGGAACCCAGGAAATGTACTTGAGGGCAGGGAGCATTTCTCAGGCACCTTTGTATCTTCATTGCCTACCTGACTATTTCATGTTCAGCATGTACTACGTAAATGTGTTTTTCAAAAAGACAAAACCATTGAGAAATTAAAATGTAAAAAGTTCTGAGAATTCTACATTATTTAATTTGTAGGTAATTTTTTCAGCTATGTGTGTGATTTAAAAATATCTTCTATTTTAGTAAAATGCAACATAAGATCTAGTCTCTCAAATTTTTAAGTGTACAATACAGTATTGTTGACTATAGGTACAATGTTCTACAGGAGATTCTAGAGCTTATTCACCTTGCTTAACTGAAAAACATTATGCCTGTTGATTAATCACTCCTCATTTCCTCTTCTTCCTAGCCACTGGCAATCACCATTCCACATTTTGATTCTATGAATTTGATTATTTTAGATACTTCATATAAGTGCAATCATGTATCATTTGTCTTTCTGTAACTGGCTTATTTCACTTAGCATAATGTCTTCCAGGCTCATCCATGACATCACATGTTCCAGAATTTCTTTCTCTTTTAAGACTGAATCATATTCCACTGCATGTAGGCACTGCACTTTCTTTATCCATTCATCTGTTATGGACATCTAGCTTTTTCTTTTTTTTTTCTATCTTGGCTATTGTGAGTAATGCTGCAGTGAACATGGGAGTGCAAATATCTAAGACTCTGATTTTGATTCTTTTGGATGAATATCCAGAAGGGGGATTACTAAATTGTATGGTAGTTCTTTTTTAATTTTGGGGGGATTTTTCACAGTGTTTTCCAAGGTGACTGCACCAATTCATTTTCTCACCTACAGTGCACCTGGGTTCCAATTTTTCCACCCCTTCACCAGCACTTATCTTTTTTTTTTAATAATAGCCATTCCGACAGGTGTGAGGTTGTCTCATTGTGTTTTGCTTTGCATTTCCCTGTTGATTAGTAATGTTAAGCATCTTTTCGTGTATCTGTTGGCCATCTGTGTGTCTTTGGGGAAATGTCTACTCAAGTCCTAAGCTCATGTTTTGATCAGGCTATTAATCTTTTTTTTGCTATCAGGTTGTAGACATAATCTACAGGTAATTTCAAGCTTAATCTGACACTGTACATTGTTCCCATATTTTAAATAGAATAACTTAAAATTTTGAGTTTTTTCATTAATATAAAGAACAGCAAAATATTTATTTTATCAAAATTTATTTATCAAAACTCAAAGTGCCAAGCAGTGTGTTGGATGCTGGATGGAGGTAAAGTAAATAAAAAGATTAGTAACGGCCATAGGCATGCCTCCAGAGACTCAGCCTCTGTGACCTTTATTTGAGATGACAGAGGCTGTGTAAATGTAAGTCCTGTCATTGAAACCAAAGCAAAGAATGTGGAAGGTAGTTTAAGAAAGAAGCACAACATATATTTTGCTTATTATACTGTGGGCTTCTTCATTAGGTTTATAACAGAAACAGTCTTCCCTTGGAGATCATACCATCATTTATTTCAAATCGATGTTGAAAATTAAATGGTACTCCTCAAGGGGAAGGAGACTCTTCCATAACCACCACTTTCTATCGGAAATCTTTTTTTCATGTTTCTGCTTAGTACTGAATCCAGGGTTTGAAATTAATTAAAAGATATCCCTTCTCTAATCTTTAGATAATTAGCTTCAAAGATTTTCTTCAAAATGTTGTAATAACTTTATCTTTTATGTGTAAATTCAGAACTTTTCTATCTAGACAATAAAAATTCAGTAGTAGTTAATAATTGAGGGAAAGGAATTTTTGTCAGTTATTTGAATGGTTGGGGTTCAGTCATCAAAAACAAGTATTTATTATGAAGCAGTGTTTAGATCTTTCATACAAGACTAAAGGATAAATAAAAAGTCCCATATAGATTCCTAAAAATTAGAGCTGGAAAGTACCATATAAGTTTTAGTTTTTCATTTTGTGCATGGGGAAAATTCAATCCCAAATAAGACATAAATATCTTTAATTGTAGAAACTATTGCTATCAAATGAAAGGTTTCTAGTCACCTTAAAAAGACAGACTAAGGGAAATGGTTTTAAATTGCAACCAGAAAGGCTTCAGTTAAGTGTAAAGTTCAGTCTTTAAACATTTTTTCTTAGAGAAGCTGTGAAGGACTAAACATGGGTGAAAATTATTTGCCACTCCTCTCATTGGAGGAAGAGTCTCATTTTCTCCCCCCCTTATATATACGTGACCTGATCAATAAAAAGAATGCGGCAGAAACTATATTTTCAAACTTCTGAAGTCATGTCATGACAAGCTTGGTGGCTTCTGCCTGGTTAGCTTCTGCCTGGGTCTCTGAGAGCAATCACTTTGGAGCTTGAGTCTCTGGAAGTCTGATGTCTTGATGAAGCCATGCTGTGAGAAAGCTCCAACCAGCCACATGGAGAGGTTGTATGGAGTGGTGCCAGATGTATGAAAGAGGAAATTTTGAGATGGTTCAGCCTCAGATATATCTACCTGCAACTATATGAAGGATCCCAAGTGAGAATCACCAAGCTGAATCTGATATCTACAGACTGTGAGAGGTTATAAAATTAGTAAGATTAAATAATTTTCTGATACTTAATCCTACCATGATTTCTCTTTGGTTTAGATATGTTGTTGGTGGCAGCATAAATTGGCAACCCCTTTCTGAAAGGTGATCTGGTGATATAGATAGAGAACTTTAAAATATGCATGCCACTTTCCCAGGACCTCCTTCTCCTCTATACATTAATCCCAAGGACAAATTTGATATGTTAACAAGGGTGTCTGTGCAAAGATGTTCATTGCACTAGCAAATAATATAAAATACTTGCAAATAATACAAATGACCAAAATTAAGCAGAACATGGTTGTTTGCATAATGGGATTTTATGCAGGTATTTAAAAATATGTTTTTGATATGTTCTTTCAACAATAATCCCACCTCAGATAAACCTTATGGGCTACACTGCACAAAGCTTGATGTATTCCTAATGTCATAGAAAATGGCTTTGATATAATATGTAACAAAAAAGCAATATACATAATAGTGCCTACAATATGATCTAATCTCTAAGTAATTATAGAAAAATATGCAAAAAGCTAACACTTTTCACTGATTAGTAGATGTATTCATTTTTTATACATTTATACATTAATGTATGGTTCATTTTCAATAATTTGCAAATCAGTTTATTTTACTTTAATCATTAGGAAAATACAAAATAAAAAGATGATATTCACAAATAATTTTTATGAATGGTAAAGCACTCAGTGTATTTATTTATTTATTCAACATTTATTGACTTCTAGTACATATCGGGTGTGGTCTCAGGGGCTTAGGGTATGTCAGCCCAATGTGGGGCTTATATACTTGAGCAGTGGTAAACAAAAAAATAAACAGTAAACATATCAGGTAAGTGAGTTATACACACTATGTTAGAATATGATTAGAGTGCTGTGGTGAAAAAAAAGCAAAGTAGAATAAAAGGAATCAAAAATCAAAGAAGGCAGGGATGTTGAGCAACATGGGGCAAGTGGAGCAGGTTAAGGTACTAAATCAAATGGTTGCATTAGGCTGATTGGGAAGGTGACCTATAAGCAAAGAGTGGCAGGTTAGGAAGTTAACCATGTAAATATCTGGGAGAAAGGACTGTTCCAAGCAGAAAGAAGTACCAGAGCAAAAGTCCTAGGACAAGGCATTGTTTTGGAGAAAGAGTAGGAAGGCTAGTGTAGGGTAAGTAGAGGCAGTCTGGCTTCCTTACCCAGGTATCTGTGTAACTAAGGGAAGCAGTGTTCCCATAGCCTTGAAACTGGGTCCAGTAAACTGTTCCCATAATATGAAGTGGGCTAGCATGTGCAGAATTTTGTTATGTTATATAATTTCTGGCACCTTGCTGGCTTTGTTCCCCTCTAGTACTTAAACAGGTAGGGACTCCCTGTTGAGGGCAATGATGATGAGAGACACACAAGGGGACAGGTGCCATGACATAAGACATGCAAATAGACACGCAGCTTGCAGTGTGCGTGGCTTGCCCACCCATGAATAAAGGCATGATAGGCATTCCAACAGCTCCATGAATATTTTTCTGTATGCACGAATACCATGGACCTGCCTGGCCTTGAAGGGTGGCAACACAGCTGGGATGTAGGAGCAGAATTAGTAATGAAGAGACTGGGAGCCAAGATTAGAGAGATAATTGTCAGGGGGCTGACCCAGGCATGGAGGGCTGTTGTAGCCATTACAAGGACTTTGGTTTTATTGTGAGTAAAAAGGGAAGCCGTCAAAGGGTTTTTAGAAAATGGATGGGTTTTGTTTTTAAAGGCTTCCCTGACAGTTGTGGGGCTTTTAGCTGTGTGAAGGCAGAAGCAAGGTGTCTAGCCAGGAGGCTGACACATAATCTGGGCAAGCATGAGGTGGCGGCTGTGACCATGGTGGTAGCCATGGAAGTGATGAGAATTTGGGTTCTTGACACATTCTGCAAAGCCAGCAGAATTCCTAATGGATTGGATGTGGGTATGAGAGAAAGAGAAGAGTCACAGATGACTAACACTTGAACAACTAGAAGGATAAAGTTGATATCGACTGCAATGGGGAAAGATGCAAGTAG
Organism: Desmodus rotundus; assembly: GCF_022682495.2. NCBI lineage: Eukaryota > Metazoa > Chordata > Mammalia > Chiroptera > Phyllostomidae > Desmodus > Desmodus rotundus. The sequence goes on along the minus strand of NC_071391.1, from coordinate 97,583,606 downwards.
GCAAATCCTGGTGAGATCATCAAGGGAGTGAGTTTAGGAGAGAAAATGGTAAAAAAAAATGCGCCTGAAGAAGTTCAACATTCAGACATGGGGAAGGGAGATGAAGAGGCAATGGTGACTGAGAAAGATCCACCATGGAGAGAGAAAGAAACCTAAAAACGTGTGGTGTCCCAAAAGGCAGCAGAAGCAGGAGTGGCAAGGAGAAGAGAGTGATCAATTGTGCTTTGATTCTCTCAATGAAGTAGGAAGTCAGATCATTAGCTGACAGTGACATTAGGGAAGGAAGGATCTTTAGCTACAAACTTCCTTCTCAGGTGTTTCAGTTAGTCAGAAATGTGAGAAAAACTTTTTGTACCTTAATCCAATGGAGGTAATACTTCTTAGGGATTGCTCTGGCGTGGAATTGCCATGTTCAAGTTGAAGCACATTCTACAAAAGGTGAAAAGCACTGATCAGTTTGTTGACAGCTCTAGGGAAGCTTGAGAGAAAATAAAATTGAAAGGGAATAACCCAGCCTCTAAGTTTAAATGTCTAGTTTTCATGTAAGGGGCCTGCTGTCATTCTTTTGTATCTTAATCCAAACTTGCTCTAACCCACGTGATAAGATTCATGTCTTTATTATTAAGAAACAGAAAATAAAGGACAGCCAAGTTTGCCTTTATCATTAATCTGACTTACAGGGATGAATGAGACCAACCATTCAATATAAGCAAAACCACAATTTTCTCACACTTAATAAAAATGATAAGATTTTTATAGCACATTAGTTTAAACCAGATTTGCTAATGTGATTTGATAGGAAGGAGCTGTGTAAAAGATTAATATAATGGACTAGTTCTTCTAATGTAATTGAAGACTTGGATTTTTTTGCATCATGTTAGTGACTTTCACGCTCTTTGTGCAATTTTCTGATGAAATTAGTGCCATCTGCAATACATGAACTGCTTTTATGTATCATAGTGTATAAGGGACTTCTATAATACATAAGCAGTTTCACATCTTTAAACGTTTTTCAACATATTGTCAAGTGTTTTCTCTTACCAAATTGAAAAGGTAACTCACTCCAAAAACGGCAATCATTAGGAAGTTTTTTCAACTACAAAGTTAGGCCCTCCTCAGTAGCACATGTAATTTGAATATCCCTGCCACCCTCTACCAGCCAGGGATATTAACCCTCTAAGACTCCTTTTCCTGACCTCTGACAAGTAGACCTGTGAGTTTGTGAGCTTGATGGACAGAAATAGAATGCAGTTTTGGTCTCTAAGAAGTGCTATTAAGAAAACCCACAAGCCACCCTGATAGGTATGGCTCAGTTGGTTGGGCATCATCCTACAAAGTGAAAGGTCACCAGTTCTATTCTCATTCAGGGCACAGGCCTGGGTTGCAGGCTGGTCCCTAGTTGGAGCCCATGCAAGAGACAACCATTGATGAGAGGCATGTATGTTTCTCTTGCATTGATGTTTCTTTCCTTTTTCTTTTTCCCTCTTCTCTCTACAAATAAATAAATGAAATCTATTAAAAAAAAGAAAGAAAACTCTGTAGCTTATTTATTCAAATAGATATGAAAAGCATATCTGTGGAATTCAATGAAATTGTTCAATGTATGGCCTCCTACGCCTAAGGTGCTCATGAGGCATTTAATGTGCTGGGTGTGGCTTACTGCTCCAGTCTATCTTGTCAGTCTTCTCCTCTGCCCTTCCATCCATGGCTTCATGGGCTCTCTGCAGCTCCTCCAAATACATCAGGCTGTTTTATAACTCTGTGACTTTGACATGTTGTTAGCATGGATGCTTCAGACTAGGAGAGTCTCTTCTAACATCTCACCTTCATCTATCTTATGGTTTTCCTCGTTTTCTGATCCTTGATCTGCACACAACAGTCCACCTTCCTTTTGCCATAGACTTAAGTCTCTCTTTTTAGAACACCCACAATATTGTGGCTCCATTATAACTCTTACCGAACTGAATAAAAATTTTGAGCTTGTATGTCTTTCTACCCTTCTATATCATGAGCTACTTGAAAACAAGGACTATGCTTTTCATACCTGGATCCTTTCTTTAGTCTTTGCCACAAGTAGTGCTGAATAAATAAATAAGTACATAAGCAAATGGCAAGGTCACAGGGACTGAACTCTATCGACCTGGAAGTTATTTTCTCATTGATAATAAGTCAGCCTTGACCTGTGCATATTTAATTAGGACAGTTTCCGTTTTGTGCACTTAAAAATAATGGGTATCTATATCTATTTATCTATCTTCTATCTGTCTATCTATTTATCCATCATCTATCAATCAATCTATCATCTAGTTATGTATAAACTATAAGTCAGTCTGGCTTTTCTGCTGGTGGAAGATAAAGGAAAACTTCCAGAAATTATAGAAATTGTTTTGCAGGTATGCTTTCTTTCCATTCCTTCTTTCTCTTCTCATCTTATAAAACTATTATAATTAACACCTATATTAATGGGTGCTACTAAAGAAGGCACTGATAGGAAGTCCTTCTAAACAGATAATGAGACTCTTTCACTCTGCACTGATCGTTTCATAACAGTGTGATGAAAATAAAGTGGTTTAGGCTACATTTAGTCCAAAGTAGCCTCTATGTGGTTGTCTGGGCTTTTAAATTCTGCTGGATATCTGGAAAAACAGTGTGGCTACTGCGTACACATACATATAAGACTGATAGAGTGCTTAAAACCTCTAAACAAATGGCAGTTCAGTGAGTGGTACACTGTAATATATGTTACATTTATTGAGTGTGTCATGATCCCATGGACCGATTATTTATTTAACTAGTTATTCCACTAGAGGCTGACCAAAGGGAATTGCGTGTACATGAAATGCATGCCAATAAAGGCAGGGCATTCCTGGGAGTGGATGGAAAGATTCTAAAAGGTGAATTCTATTGCATTTTAGATCAATTTCCCATGAGTATTACAATCTGAAATTATGATGGAAATCAAGGTGAAAATATATTTGTTTCTCTGTATTTTGTTTTACGTATAATTTCCTTACTATTTTCATTCATCCATCTATATGGCACAAAAAATGATTATCTCACTCTTTTTTTTCTGAAGTAGATTCCTTTTTTTCTATGCTGGGTAGCTCCAAGAAGCATTTAAATATGTAAAATTAAAAAAGGTATTACATAATTAAATAATGCTGTCTTCTAGCTTGTCCTGCAGTGGACAAGAAAGTGAATTAAAAAAGTCAGAAAAGAGATTTTGATTTTGTATTTTCTTCTCTCAGACAGACAACTCTTCTTAGCATAAGTGAATGATGGAATATTTGGCTGCCATAACTTATGGTGTCCTATGTGATGGTCTATTTTATAATGCTTTGTGTTTTTATAGTTTCTGGAACAAGCACTTGCTGCTGGAAAGAGATGACTCTCCTTGGACAGACTGAAATTTAATAGTAGAGTTTTGGGGCTGGCTGCCTCCCCTTAATTTCCTGTGGGCTCTTGTTACCCTATGACACACAGAAGCTCAATATCACCCATTCGGTGAGGTGCTGTGTATCCTTCTTCCTTGTATTCAGATTTAAGGAGGCTAGAAAGAATGGAGGTGCTGTGAAACATAAGCAAACTCTGTGTTTACTTAAACTTTCTGGACTATGTTTGAGTGAGTTAAATAGAAGGGCATGTTTTGTTTTATAAAAATTAGAATTTCAAAAATATGCAAGCCAAGAGAAGAATTTTGTCTGTATTAAGCTATAATATTCACATGTATATTTTCAGCAGGTTTTCAAAGTATGTTCAATCATCTTAAGCATTCCGCACTTTCTACCTGTGTGCAAGGTAATATTATTGCTACATTAAGGATGGGAAAATGGGCCTCAAGAAGACAAATGACTTGTTTAAGATTGTACAGTCATTAAGTATCAAAAGTAAGAATTCAAGCTTGGTGCTTCTGATTCCAGATCAACAGGTCTTTCCTGAAGTGTATAAGTGTATATATGGACACACTTCTCCATTATTAAAGTGAGGCCCACAATGAGCCATCCATACTGTTACTCATACCCAGTGTGAGTCCCTTCCCATCAAGAATCTTGGCTGCCCTCTGTCACTCATTGAAGGAGATGGAAGTGATGCAGTGGGACTCTTGAGGCAAGGATCCAGGAAGACTTGCAGGTACAGCTTCAGCCTTAGTCTCATGGAACCATCTCTCTGCAGGGAGCTTGACCATGCTGAGATCACCATGCTGTCAGGAAGCACAGCTAGTCAAGAGCTACATGCAGAGAGACAGAGCCATAGCTGACTAGGACCCCAGTATTCCAGCCGTCCCAGCCCAATGATCAGCAACACAAGTGAAGAAGCCTTCAGAAAATTCAGCCCTTGCCACTCTGTGGCAGCAACCACATGAGAGAGGCTCTGAGCAACAACAGCCCAGCTGTGCCAAGAACCAAGAGAAATAATAGTAAATTGTCATTTGAAGTCATCAAGTTTTGGGTGAGCTGATAGGCAGCAAAAGCTGACTGGAAGTGTGATGTATAAAACTTTCTTTATTTTCCTTCCAAAATGCCATTAAGTTTATATTCTATATATTCTACCCCCAAACAAGCATCCAAACTTAGTGACCACTTTCCTAGGCTTTTTTTCCCTTCTGAATCACTTCTTATTCATAAAAAGTAAATAGTTTGAACAATATTTCAGAGAACATGGACAAGGTGTAATTCCAAGTCGTGGTTTTCAGAACTTTACTGTTGAGAGCCAGTGGACCTCTTATGTTTCTGGATAGCTTGTAAAACAAAGGCACTGACTGTCTTCATTCTGGACAACTTTATTAAGGGTGTTTATAACAAACAACCATGGAATATAGGGGAAGTTATCTCCATTGCAGCAAAGATGATTTTACCTTATATGCAAGCTAACAAATTAGTCTGCCATAGTTTCATGGATGCTGGTAATATAATTAAGATAATGTTTTACTCGGGAGAAAAGAGCAGGCAGACTCAGTGCCCATTATAAAAGATTCATGTTCTCTAAACTCAGGGTTCCTCTCTTGTCACACAGCCCACAGTACATTCAGGTGTCATGTGGTCCTCTTTGTGTCCCCTCGTAGGAACTGGAACTTAGGGAACCCATACAAATACTGATACTCTGGCTACTGCTATTGTTGTGAGTAATTCAGTATCTTTTGACCTAAACCCAGGGTCTCATGTTTTAGATAGGCATACCCTGGAGATATTGTGGATTTAGTTCCAGGCCACCACAATAAAGCAAGTCACACAATTCTTTTTTTGGTTTAAAAAAATATCTACACTACATTGTAGTCTATGAAGTATATAATAGCATTATATCTAAAAATATACATGCCTTAATTAAAATTACTTTATTGCTAAAACTTGATAACCATTATCTAAGCCTTCAGCAAGTCATATTTTTTTTTTCTGGTGGAGAATCTTGTCTCAATGTGGTTAGTGCTAACTGATCAGGGTGGTGGTTGTTAAAGTTGGGGTGGCTATGGAAATTTCTTAACACCACATTGAAATTTGTTGCATTGATTGGCTTTCTTTTACGAAAAATTTCCCTGTGGCATAAGATGCTCTTTAGTAGCATTTAATCCACAGTAGGACTTCCAAAATTGGAGTCAATCTTCTTAAACTCTGCTTCTGCTTTATCAACTCAGTTTATGAGATATTCTAAATTCTTTGTTGTCATTTCAACAATCTTCAGAGCATCATGACCAGGAGTAGTCCATCTCAAGAAACCACTTTCTTTGCTCATCTAAAAGAAGCAACTCCTCATCCACTGAAGTTTTACCATGAGATTGCAGTAATTCAGCCACATCTTCCGGTTCCCCTTCTAATTTTCATTCTCTTATTATTTTTGCCACATCTGTAGTTACTTCCTCCACTGAAGTCTTAAACTCCTCAAAGTCATCCATGAGTTTTGGAATCCTCTTCTAGAATCCTGTTAATGTGGATATTTTGACCACTTCCCATGAATCCACAAATATTCCTAATGGCACTTAAAGTGGTGAATACTTTATAGAAGTTTTTAAAATTTACTTTGACCAAATCCACCAGAGGAACCACTACATATGGTAGCTGTAGTTTTACAAAATGTATTTCTTAAATAATAAGACTTGAAAGTCAAAATTACTCCTTGATCCATGGGCTGCAGGATGGATATTGTGTTAGCAGGCATGAAAGCACCATTAACATTGTACAGCTCCATTAGAGCTCTTAGGTGACCATGTGCATTACCAATGAGCAGTAATAATTTGAAAGGAAACTTTTGTTTTGTTTCTGAGTAGAAGGTCTCAATGGTGGGCTTAACATATTCAGTAAATCATGTTGTAAAACAGATGTGCTGTCATCTAGGCTTTGTTGTTCCATTTATATGCAACAGAGGCAGAGTAGATTTAGCACAATTCTTTTTATTTATTTATTATTTTAAAAATGTTTATTGTTATTCAAATGTATGCCTTTTCTCCCCATTTCTCCACCCCAACCCAGCCAAAACCCGTTCCCTCCCCCACCTTTACCCTCCCCCTTGATTTTGTCCATGTGTCCTTTATAGTAGTTCCTGTAATCCCCTCTCCCCACTGTCCCCTCCCCACTCCCCCCTGGCTATTGTTAGGTTGTTCTTAACTTCAATGTCTCTGGTTATATTTTGTTTGCTTTTTTCTTCTGTTGATTATGTTCCAGTTAAAGGTGAGGTCATATGGTATTTGTCCCTCACCGTCTGGCTTATTTCACTTAGCATAATGCTCTCCAGTTCCATCCATGATTTAGCACATTTCTTGAGCAGTAGCTTTAACTTAAAGTCACCAGCTGTATTAGCCTCTAACAAGAGAGTCAGCCTGTTCTTTGAAGATTTGAAGCCAAGCATTCACTTCTCTCTAGCTATAAAAGATGCCTAGATGCCTTCTTCTTCCATTATAGTCAGGGGTCACTTAATGGTACGGATACATTCTGAGAAAGGCAATATGAGGCAATTGCACCATTGTGTGAACCTCATAGAGGGCATTTACACAAACCTAAATGATATAATCTACTACATCCCTAGACTGTACGTTATACATAGCTGATTACTTCTAGGCTACAAACTTGTACAGCATGTTACTGTACTCAGTACTGTAGTATTGTAGGCATTTGTAACACAATGATATATGTTTGTGTATCTAAATATCTAAACATAGAAAAAAGTACAGTAAAAATACAGTATAAAAGATAAAAATGATATACCTTTATAAGGGAGTTAATGATGCGGACACAACCTGCAGTGTCTGCAGCATTGTGGCTGAGACGAGACAAATTCATATGTACCACCGAGTCCTGTGGAGGAAGAGGGATGGCATGATCACTCTCTCAAGGGGAGAGCACCCCGAACCTTGCCTTGACAGGCTTTCATTGCTTTTCTGGGCACATTACACTGAGGATGATCCTCATTTACTATGCACAGGTTCACTTTAGGTGGTTACCTTTTACAGAAAACAAAGGAGAGGATGTTGTTAATTCCATCAAAAAAGAAGGATATTGGAGTGTGCGCACCCGCTGGGGACTGTGTGTATCGACCTGGGAGTGACCACACCTCATCTCAGAGGGAACTGAGAACACAGGCACTGGGGAGAGTGAGAATCAAGGAAGGCTCTGCACGCACACCCATAGCCTGGAGAAGTCCTACCATAAAAAAGAGTGGGTAGAAGCTGGGAACACCAGGATACCTCCTGCAAGAGGAAACCCACCAACAAAGGAAACACCAATAGATAAGAACAGAAGAAGGTGAAGGAGGGAGTGGAAGTCACACTAAGTCAACCCAGCACCTATCTGAAAATACAAATAAATAGTGAAGAAATTACTCAGAACAAACAACTGAACAAGAGCAAAAGAAAAGCTGCAAAACCTTGTACACATGGAAGAACCAGCCCCAACACAACCTGCCCACACATGCACAACAGAAAACAAGAGGTGGTGGACAGACTGACCCTCAGTTAACCAGCTGCTGGGAAGGACCCACCAAAGAAAGGACCAACAACAACCAAAAACCAAAGAAACACACAGGGCCAACATAAATGACAGCCCAAGACCAGTAAGCTTGGGAGATCAAGGAGACTGTACCACTGAATCTCACAGGTATTCTACCACAGAAGTTTACACCATCAATCTAGGGGGTCAGAACAGAGCAACTAAAGACAGAGGCAACAGGAAGAGTGTCACAAAAAATGGGAAGACAAAGAAACAACCCCCAAATGAAAGGAAAGGGGGAAGTCTCAGAAACAATGTTAAATGAAAAAGAGGCAAGTCAACTATAAGATAATGAGTTCAAAGAATTGGTTATAAAGAAGCTTCATGAGCTCACAGAGAATTACCAAAAACTACAGGGAAACTACAATGAACTAATTGCAAACTATATCAACATGATAAAAGAAATAGAAACTATCAACAAGGGCCAAGAGGAAATGAAGAATACAATTTCTGAACTGAAGAACACAGTAGAAGGAATCAAAAGCAGGCTAGATGAAGCAGAGGATCAGATCAGCGAACTGGAGGACAAGGTAGAAAAAAACACCCAGAATGAGCAAGAAAAGGAAAAGAGGCTCAGAAAGAATGAAGAGGGGTTAAGGGAAATGCAGCACTACATGAAACACAATAATATCCGTATAATAGGGATACCAGAAGGAGAAGAGGAAGAGCAAGAAATAGAAAACATGTTTGAAAAAGTAATGATGGAAAATTTCCCTAATCTGATGAGAGAAAAAGTCACACAAATCCAGGAAACACAGAGTCCCAAACAAGAGGGACCCAAAGAAGCCCAATTCAAGACACATCATAATTAAAAGGGCAAAATTGCAAGACAAAGAGAGGATCTAAAAGGCAGCAAGGGAAAGACAGGAAGTAACATACAAGGGAGCCCCAATAAGGTTAGCAACTGACTTCTCAATGGAAAGACTCCAAGCCAGAAGAGAATGGCAAAAAATATTCCAAGTAATGAGAACCAGAGGATGTAACCAAGACTACTTTACCCAGCAAGGCTCTCAATCAAGATAGAAAGCCAAATAAAGAGCTTCCCAGACAAAAGAAGTCTAAAAGAATATACCTCCACCAAACCAGCTCTGTAGAAATGCTATGAATTCTGCAGAGCATTTCAGGATGGGATAACCCCATCCTCCACAGATAACTTCCAAAAATTCAAGAAGATGGAAGACTTCCAAACTCGTTTCATGAAGCCAACATCATCCTAATCCCCAAACAGGAAAGACATAACAAAGAAAGAAAACTTCAGGTCACTATTGCTGATGAACATAGATGTTAAAATACTCAACAAAATATTGGTAAACTGCATCCAGCAATATGTTAAAAATATCATACATCATGATCAAGTGGTATTCATCCCCGGGATGCAAGGATGGTACAATATTCACAAAACAATATTCATAATACACCACATACAAAACAAAGACAAAAAACACATGATCATATCAATAAATGCGGAAAAAGCATTTGATAAGGTACAGCACCCATTTATGATAAAAACACTCAGTAAAGTGGGAATAGAGGGAGCATTCCTCAACATAATAAAGGCCATATATGAGAGACCTACAGCCAACATCATACCCAATGGACAAAAACTTAGAGCTTTCCCACTAAGATCAGGAACAAGACAAGGATGCCCTCTCTCACCACTCCTATTCAGCATAGTACTGGAAATCCTAGCCACAGTAATCAGACAAGAAAAAGAAATAAAAGGCATCCAAATTGGAAAGGAGGAAATGAAACTGTCACTGTTTGCAGATGACATGGTAGTGTACATGGAAAATCCTATAGACTCCACCAAAAAACTACTCCACCTAATAAATGAATTTGGCAAAACAGCTGGATACAAAGTCAATACTGAGAAATCAAAGGCATTCCTGTATACCAACAATGATAGAGCAGAAACAGAAATCAGGAAAAAAATCCCATTTGATATAGCAACAAGAAAAATAAAGTACCTAGGAATAAACCTAACCAAGGAGGTAAAAGACCTGTACTCAGAAAACTACACAACACTGAAGAAAGAAATTGAGGAAGACACAAACAAATGGAAGCATGTACCATGCTCATGGATTGGAAGAATTAACATCATCAACATGGCTATACTACCCAAAGCGATTTATAGATTCAATGTAATCCCTATTAAAGTACCTATGACACATTTCACAAATATAGAACAAACATTTCAGAAATTTATATGGAACCATAAGAGACCCTGAATAGGTGCAGCAATTTTGAGAAAGAAGAACAAAGCAGGAGGGATCACAATACCTGATATCAAACTGTATTACAAGGCCACTGTAATCAAAACAGCCTGGTACTGGCATAAAAACAGGCACATAGACCAATGGAACAGAACAGAGAGCCCAGAAATAAACCCAAGTCTTTATGGTCAATTAATATTTGACAAAGGAGGCAGGAGCATAAAATGGAGCAAAAATAGCCTCTTCAACAAATGGTGTTGGGAGATCTGGACAGCTACATGCAAAACAATGAAACTCGATCACCAACTTACACCATACACAAAAATAAATTCAAGGTGGATAAAAGGCTTAAATATAAGTCATAACACCATAAAAGCCCCAGAGGAAAACATTGGCAGGAAGATCTCAGACATTCCACGCAGCAACATCCTCACAGACACGTCCCCTAAAGCAAGGGACATAAAGGAAAGAATAAACAAATGGGACCTCATCAATATAAAAAGCTGCTGCAGGGCTAAAGAAAACAGCATTAAAATAAAAAGACAACCAACAGTATGGGAAAACATATTTGCTTAGGATACCTCAGACAAGGGCCTGATCTCCAAAATGTATAAAGAACTCACACGACTCCACTCCAGGAAGACAAACAACCCAATCAAAAAATGGACAAAGGACTTGAACAGACACTTCTCCAAGGAGGACATACAGAGGGCTCAGAGACATATGAAAAGATGCTCAGCATCACTAGCCATCAGAGAGATGCAAAGTAAAACCACAATGAGGTACCATCTCACACCAGTCAGAGTGGCCAACATAAACTAATCAACTAACAAATGTTGGAAAGAATGCAGAGAAAAGGGAACCCTAGTACATTGTTGGTGGGAATGCAGACTGGTACGGCCACTGTGGAAAACAGTATGGAATTTCCTCAGAAAACTAAAAATGGAACTGCCCTTTGATCCAGCAATTCCGCTGCTGGCATTATACCCTAAGAACCCTGAAACACCCTTCCAAAAGAACCTATGCACCCCAATGTTCATAGCAGCACAATTTACAATAGCCAAGTTGTGGAGGCAACCCAAGTGCCCATCAGCAAATGAATGGATCAAAAAAATATGGTACACTTACATAATGGAAATACCATGCAGCAGAGAGAAAGAAGGAGCTCATACCCTTTTTTGACAGCATAGATGGTACTGGAGAGCATTATGCTACGTGAAATTTGCCAGGCAGTAAGGGACAAATGCCATATTTTCTCACCTTTAACTGGAACATAATCACCAAGTGAGAAAAGCAAACAAAATATACCCAGAGACATTGAAGTTAAGAACAATCTAACAATAGCCAGAGGGAATTGGAGCGGGGACAGTGGGGAGAGGGGTTACAGGAGCTACTATAAAGGACACATGGACAAAATCAAGGGGGAGGGTCGAGGTGGGGGAGGGAGGGAGGTTTGTCTGTGGTGGGGTGGAGGGATGGGGAGAAAATACAGATAACTGTAATTGAATAACAATTAAAAAAAAGGATATTTGCAAATGTAAAGGGAAAATTGGTTGAACTGGTTACATGTGTTCTAGGAAGGTTTAGCATAGATTTTAGGAAGTTACTTTAAAGATATTAAGTAAACATTTGCTGCCTCAATTCAGGGTGAGGGAGTTTTAGCAAAAAGCAAGTCTCAAAGTGGCCTAGGTACAATGCAGGCCTGATTCCCCACAGGAGAACTTATCCATGTTTTGGGTCCTGTGTGCCAGACCTTGCTTTCCACCCGCCTTTTGGAGTGGGAGCTGGTCCCATGCCACAGAGACCAGTCTCCTATAAGTTACTATGAATGGAGGTTGCAGGACTGGAAGTTGCTCTGTGTGAGTCAGTGAATGAGTGGTGATTGAATGCGATGGCCTAGCTCATTATTGTTTACTAGTGTAGACCTTATAAACACTGTAGGAAGGTGTAAAAATTTTTTCTTTGTTCAAAAATGAATGAACCTTAGCTTACTATAACTTAAGAAAAAAGCATTTAAAAAAGGTCCTCACCCAAGGACAAGGTTATTGCTTCTAGAGAGAAAGGCAGGGTGGGGGGCAGGGGAGAGAAAGGTCAGTCAGTTATCTCTTGCCCATGGCCTGACCAGTGATCTAACCTGCAACATTTTTGGTGTACGAGATGATGTTCCAACTAACTGAGCCATACGGCCAAGGCTGTAATTTTTTATTTTATAAATTTTTTAATTTTTTAAAAACTTTTTCACTTTTTTGTAATAACACTTAGCTTAAAATGCACATTGTGCAGCTGTACAATTTTCTTTTTCATATACTTATTTTATAATACTTTTTCTCTTTTTCATCAAAAATTTTTAACCTGTTAAATGTTTCTGTTAAAAACTGAGATACAAGCATGCATATTAGCTTAGGCCTATGCAAACAGGGCCAGGATCATCAATATCACCATCTTCCACCTACACATCTTGTTCCACTACAAGGTCTTGCAGGGGCAATAACACACATGTATCTGTCATTTATAATGACAATGCCTTTTTCTAAAATACCTTCTGAAGGACCTGCCTGAGCATCTTCTTGAGGAGGCGTCACTTCTTTCAGGAATATGTCCATGATGATTTGCTTGGTTTGTTTCTTTTTCTTTTTTTATCATCGATTTGCTTATAAACATATAATGCTCCATGAACATTCCTTTCTATTAATGAAAACCTTTGGTCTTGGGGTCCACATTTTTAAACTTTTAGAGAAGCTTGTTGAGACCTATAAAAGCTTCTTCTATATCCTTCAGTGAGTTTTCTCAGGGGTCCTTTCTGCCCCCTTCTTTTGCAGTTTCCTTTTCTCGTGACTCTTCCTCAGCTCTGCATTATTTTTCAAGTTCCAGCAACTTTATATTAGTTAATTCCTCAGAAACCACTTCTAGGATCTCCTCAGTGTCATCGTCATCCATGCCCAGGTTAAAGTTCTTTGCCATCTTAACTACAGCCTTGTTGACTTTTGCATTCTCCTCATCCTTGGCAAATATAGACACATGTCACTTTTAAGTATAAATATAAAATTCCTAAATAAAATATTACTAGAATCAATTCATCAGTTTTTTAGATTTTTTACTATCCTCACTAATAAAGGCTTATACTAGAAATGGAACAGTGTTTTCAAATATATTAGTATAATTTATTGTATCTATGGGAAAATAAAAACAATATCTCAGAGAATCCAATGGATCATAATGCAAAATTCAACATCTGTTTTTTTTAAAAAATTGAATTTATTTGGGTTACATTAGTTAATAAAATTACACAGGTTTAAGGGGTACAATTCTATAATACATCATCTGTATATTGTATTGTGTGTTCACCACCCCAAGTTAAATCTCCTTCCATCACCATTTACCCCCTCTATACACTCTCCTACCTCCCCTCACCCTCATTTCCCTCTGGTAATTACCATACTGTTGTTTGTCTATGAGATGGTGACTTTTTTAATCCTGACTCCAAAATACAATTTTAATTATTTTAGAGGGAGAGAAAGGGGAAGAGGAAGAGAGAGAGAGTCATATGAGAAACAAATATTGATCAGCTGCTTCCCACATGCACCCTGACGGGGGATCAGACCCACAACCTAGGTATTGTCCTGACTTGGAATCATGCCTGTGACCTTTTGGTGAACAGTATGATGCTCCAACTGGCTGGGCAACCCAGCCAAGGCTTTTTGTTTTTATTTTTATTTATTTATTTATTTATTTTTAAATTTAAAAAAAGTATTGTTATTCAATTACAGTAGTCTGCATTTTCTCCCCATCCCTCCACCCCACCCCAGCTGAACCCACCTCCCTCCCCGAGGCTTTTTATTTTTAATTAAAATTTTTATTGTTGTTCAATTACAGTCATCCCCATTTCCCTCCCATTACTCTCCCCTGCCCTTCCCACTCCCTACCTCTCACAATTCAATCCTCCTCCCCATTGTCTTTGTCCATGGGTCCTTTATACATGTTCCTTGACTTTTCTTCTTAATTTCTTCACCTTTTTCACCCAGCCTCACTACCCTCTTTCCTCTGACAGCTGTCAGTCTGTTCTCCATCTCTATGAGTCTGTTATATTTTGTCTTTTTTTGTTTTAGTCCTTACCTGAGGATATGTTTATTGATTTTATTTTGGGGGGGTGGGGAGAAAGAGAGAGCGGAGAAACATCAATCAGTTGCCTCCCATATGTTCTTTGACCTGGATTGAATCTGCAACTCAGGTATGTGCTCTGACTGGGATTGAATCTGCAAGCTTTTGGTGTATGGGTCTATGCTCCAACCAACTGAGCCACCTGGCCAGGGTTGTTTTTCTTTTGCTTGTTAGTTTATTTTGCTCATCAGATTCCACATATAAGTGAAATCATATGGTATTTGTCTTTCCCTGACTGGCTTATTTCATTTAGCATAATAATCTCCAGGTCCATCCATGCTATTGCAAAACATAAGATTTTTTTATGGCTGAGCAATTGAGTAAATGACCACAGCTTTTTAAATATTTTTTTAATCCTCACTTGGGGATATGTATTTATCAATTTTAGAGAAAAAGGAAGGGAGGGAGAGAGAGAGAGACATCTATGTGAGAGAGAAAAATGAATCAGTTGCCTCCTGTATGCACCCTCACTGGGAATAAAACTTGCAGTGTTTTGGTGCATGCGTGACACTTCAACCAACTGAGCCACTGGGTTAGGGCTATACCACAGCTTTTTTTATCTACTCATCTACTCATGGGGACTTGGGCTGCTGCCAATCTTGGCTATTGTAGTTAATGCTGCAATGAACATGGGGTGTATATATTCTTTCAAATTCATGTTTCGAGTTTCTTTGAATAAATTTCCAGAAGTGGAATCACTGGGTCATAAGGCAGTTCCATTTTCAATTTTTTGAGTTAACTCCATGCTGCTTCCCACAGTGGTTGCACCAATCTGCATTCCTACCAACAGTGAATGAGGGTTCCCTTTTCTTCATATCTTTGCCAACACTTGTTTGTTGATTGATTATAACAACTTATAGCAAAATGGACGTAGAATGACTCATACCACAATAGCTTTGTGTTCTATGGTGAAGCAGTAAATATATTTCTTTTAATACCAGAGAAGGCAAAGATGTCCACCATTATTATTGTTTTTTTTTATTTTTCAAAAAAAGTCAGTTAACACAATTAGACAAGAAATCAAAATATGGCATGCAAATATTGAAAAAGAAGAGATAAAATTATTAATTGTACATGATTATAAACTTGTAAAATAAAAAGGAGTCGACTGAACAGATATCAGGAATACTAAGAAACTTTGCCTGGTAAGAACATAAAAATAAAATGTAATAATTTTCTTCTAGAATTATAATAAGTATTAAAAATGGCATAAAAATCCTATATCCAGGAATATGCTTGGAAAGAAGAATACTCGACTGACATGAGAAACTAAAACTCTACTGAGTGACATGATAGAAAAAGCTTATACAAATAAAGTAATTACAGTATTCTTAGATGGAAAAACTCAATAGTGATAAATATATTAACTTTTTTATAATAAAAAATAAACTTAACAGAATTTCAGTAAAATGTTGGTTAGAGTTTGAAACTTAACATTGTTCTAAATAATCTACTAGTAAGGCTAAACTCCAGAATGCAAGAGGAATTTTGAAACTAAGAATGAGGAATGTAAATACTAAATGTATTTAGTATTTTACCAGATACTAAAATATACTATAAATCTGAAATAGTTTTACTGTATGCAACAATAGTCAGATTAATAGAACAAAATATTAAAAGAAATATAGATGAATATATAATTTTAAATTGGGAAGGAAAGTGTACCTTACAGTGAAGGAACAGAGTATGAAGGAAAATCCAACGTATTTTAACATATGATAATAAACAAAAATTAAGCAATCCCACCCCATTTTGTATATCATAATAGCAAACAAAGAAAAATAAGTTTTAAAGATAGAAGGCAAAAACAGAATTGAAGAATGCTCTTGCAACTAAATAATAATGGTCAATTAACATTCTTAATATACAAAAGGGCTTTTCTATATTAACAACAGATAAAAGGTGACTATCTCAACAGGCAAGTGAGATAAGTTCATGAAGAACTCAACAAGAAAAATACATGTGCAAATTTCAAACTGCAGATATCAACAAATTACAAACAAAAGCAATAAGATACTATTTAAAACATATTTAAAAGAATGAGAATAATAAGCATTTTCTATGTTTCTGAAAACAGACATTCTGTCCTAAATGGATGTATTAATGAGGACATCCTTTTAGAGGAGTATTTGTGCATGTGCATGCGTACATATAGTAAGCCTTTTAAAAATGTATCTTCGTTTTGACCTAGCAAATTCATTTTTAAGCTTTTTCCCCAAAGGAATAAAACAATTTAGTTCTTTTTAAAATTTCTTTATTTATTGATCTCGAGAACCAAGATGGCGGCATAGGTAGACACACTGCGCCTCCTTGCACAACCAGAACTGATGGAAAATTGAATGGCAAGGAAGTCCAACACAAAGGAAATAAAAAATAAACATTCATCCAGACCGGTAGGAGGGGCGGAGACAGGCACCCGGGCAGAGAGGACTCCTGTGGCCATGGCAGGACCGATACTGGTGGAGTGTTGGACAAACCAGGCAGGCAGTCTGACCACTAGCAGACCCTGTGGCCCCACACTCACGCACAGATTAACCTGGACAAAGGTCGGGGAGCGAAGCAGACCTCGTAATCCAGGGCTCCAGCGCTGGGAAATAAAGCCTCAGACCTCTGATTGAAAATGCCCATGGGGGTTGGGGCGGCAGCAGGAGAGACTCCCAGCCTCACGGGAGAGGTCGTTGGAGAGACCCACAGGGGCCTAGGGAGTGCACAAGCCCACCCACTGGGGAGCCAGCACCAGAGGGGCCCAGTTTGATTGTGGGTAGCAGAGTGAAAGATTAAGGTCAAGCCCACCCACTGGGGAGCCAGCACCAGAGGGGCCCAGTTTGATTGTGGGTAGCAGAGTGAAAGATTAAGGTCAGGTGGAGAGTGGAGTGGGCACCATTGCTCCCTCTCGGCCCCTTCCCCACTACAGCATCACAGTGCAGCACCCAGCATTACCCCGCCCCGGGGAACACCTAAGGCTCCGCCCCTTTAAGTAACAGAAGCGCCAAGAGAAAAAAAAAAAATGGCCCAAATGACAGAACACTTCAAAGCTCCAGAAAAAATACAACTAAGTGAGGAAGAAATAGCCAATCTATCAGATGCACAGTTCAAAACACTGGTTATCAAGATGCTCACAGAATTGGTTGAATTTGTTCGAGAACTAGATGAAAAAATAAAGCCTATGCTAAGAGAAACAAAGGAAAATGTACAGGGAACCAATAGTGATGCGAAGGAAACTGGGACTCCAATCAACGGTGTGGACCAGAAGGAAGAAAGAAACATCCAACCAGAAAAGAATGAAGAAACAAGAATTCAGAAAAATGAGGAGAGGCTTAGGAACCTCCAGGACATCTTGAAACGTTCCAACATCCGAATTATAGGGGTGCCAGAAGGAGAAGAGGAAGAACAAAAAATTGAAAACTTATTTGAACAAATAATGAAGGAGAACTTCCCTAATCTGGCAAAGGAAATAGACTTCCAGGATGTCCAGGAAGCTCAGAGAGTCCCAAAGAAGCTGGACCCAAGGAGGAACACACCAAGGCACATCATAATAACATTCCCCAAGATGAAACAGAAGGAGAGAATCTTAGAAGCAGCAAGAGAAAAGAACACAGTTACCTACAAAGGGGTTCCCATAAGACTGTCCGTTGATTTCTCCAAAGAGACCTTACAGGCAAGAAGGGGCTGGCAAGAAGTATTCCAACTCATGAAAGGCAAGGACCTACATCCAAGATTGCTCTATCCAGCAAAGCTATAATTTTGAATGGAAAGGAAGATAAAGTGCTTCTCAGGTAAGGTTAAGTTAAAGGAGTTCACCGTCACCAAGCCCTTATTATATGAAATGTTAAAGGACTTATCTAAGAAAAAGAAGATAAAAAAATGAAGTCAAAATGACAGCAAACTCATAGTTATTAACAACCACACCTAAAACAAAAGCAAACTAAGCCAACAACTAGAACAGGAACAGAACCACAGAAATGGAGCCTACATGGAGGGTTATCAACAGGGGAGTGGGAGGGAGAGAGAAGGGGGAAAGGTACAGAGAATAAGTAGCATAAGTGATAGGTGGAAATAGACAGGGGGAGAGAAACAATGGTGTAGGAAATGTAGAAGCCAAAGAACTTATAAGTATGACCCATGGACATGAACTATAGGGGGGAATGTGGGAGGGAGGGGGTGGGCAGGATGGAGTGGAGTGAGGGGGGGAAATGGGACAACTGTAATAGCATAATCAATAAATCTATTTTAAAAGTTATTTATTTATTTATTTATTTTTAGAGAGAGGAAGTGATGGAGAAAGAGAGGGAGAGAAACATCAATGTGTGGTTGCCTCTTGTGTGCCCAGGCATGTGCCCTATACTGGGAATTGAACTGGCCACCCTTTGGTTCACGGGCCGGCACTCAGTCCACAAAGCCACACCAGCCAGGGCCAATCTAGTTCTTTTATAAATACTAATGACCTGTATTTACATGTTATTTTATATATTTCAAGTAAATTTATTTTTAGTCATATAGCATCAATAAAATTCTGTGTGACATTTTTTCCCTTATGATTGCTTAAGGGCTGTAAATTCTAATCATGCAGGCCAAAGGGCATAGTTTATTATTTCCAAATATTGTCACTGACATTCATTGAATGGAGAAAACCAATTTAAAGACAGTATTAAACATACAACAAGAAGAATCTAAAACTGTCCTAGAAAATAAAGTCTATTAAAAAAATACACCAGGACATGACCTGAGTTTTAATTTGAATTTTAAAAAAAGCTCAATTCACCTAAAGTAAATAAAAAACACCCACTATTATTTGCAAATTAATTTGGCAGTAGGACTGTACCAAGGGGAATTGTTTGAATTAGACAGGTAAATGCTAAAACCATCTCTTCTCAGATATACCTTGGTGTCAAGTGGGTACATTCCAGGGAGGTGTCTACAGAATGAAGGCAAAAACAAGAAGTGGTACTGGTGACCGGAAGCACCAGGAGTTGCAAGATTTTGAGTGACATTTGTAAATCTGCTTTGTCATAGAAAATTTCAGAGGTCTGTATTGTGCCCTGTTGAAAACAAAATTGCTATAATATGCAGGAGTGCTATGTCACTGACAGTGTAATACCAGTTTATTGCAAGTAAATACGCCATTACCAGAATTCATAAAAGAAAAAAAAATTCATGGTATTGCTAGCTTTTAAAAAAATTAGAAAACAAATGGCCACTTACTAGTTGTTTTGAAATGCTAATGAATTTCCATAGGATAATTTCCAGTGAGTCAAGTTTATTTCTCCAAAAGCTAGTTTTGCAAATAAAGTTCAGAACGCAAGTCAATGTTGCTCATAGATCTTTTCAACATGCTTTAGATGGAAACTGAAAGTTCTTAACTGAAGAGATTTCCTTTACTATCTCCTCAGGTAGGGCTCTTGTTGCCACTGCAGGGCAAGGTTAGCACAAAATGCTCTGGGAACACCAGTAGTTTTTTTAAGAAAAAAATTCCACGTTGAAAAAGAGTTGACAGGATAATTTGTAAGATGCAGGTGAGAAAATAAGCAAAAAATAAAATGGAGCGATAAGGTGAAATTAGCCTTTGGAAAATATTTTGGCATTTTAAAATTCAGGCATTATTTTCCTTTCCACAGTTAACTAAACCCTATCCCTGTCTGGTCAGTATTGGGGAGAGACAACCACTAGGAGGCTTTTCATGGGGTTTGAAGCTATGTATCATTAAAAACTTCCTGTCCCCACATGACCGCCAAATTCTTGTCAGTTGTCTCCATCTCTCCTCTCTAGGTTCACAACATGCATATATATATATTTAAAAAATAAAATCATCCCAAGCATAAAGAGTTCATCTCCCTTTTTTCCTCTTCCCTGCCACTGGCTCTTTCCTTTCCCACCACCACTAGTCACCCACCTCCCACCCTCCTCACTGATGCAAACAAAGAGACCAGCCTGGCTTTGGTGGAGCAGCTCACCCAGAGGAGGAAGCAGGAGCCAGACTGGGGGAGCTCCTGGAGCAGGCACATCTGTCACTCTAGAGCGTTGCTGTGCCTTGGCCAAGTCACTATAAAATCAGAAGGGGAAAAACACTTGTTTAGAAAAGTGGAGGGACAGACTGCTAACATAATAGGCAATTTTGGGCTAGTGTGAGAGGGGGATGCATGCCTGTTCTGCTAATCTTCCCTAAAGAAAGTTTTCCTTTCTCATAGGAGAGCTTCCTTGATAAGTGTGTGTGTGCATTCACATGCACAGACACGCACACCCCCAAACCACCCCACTCAGTCCCTTCTGTCACCTGTTTTGGAATAGTTCCCCTACTTCATATATAAGAATTATAGCTTTTATGAAAAACTATTGGCTAGTGCCAACACCTCCCTACTCACCCTGGAAATTTGAAATAAACAGTCTTGTCTCCACCCACCTCTGGCTCAGTCAAACCAATTACCAATTTTGCACAAAAGTGCCCAGTGAAAGACAAATAAACAAACAAAAAAAACTCAAACCTTGAATCGGTCACATTTTGGGGAGCCAATAAAAGCTTTTATTTGCAAAGGCAGAGCTGGAGAGATTTTTAAAAATTTGCAAAAGCACACTTCTCCCTGGGAACAGAAAGGATGCCAGGAGCCTCTGGGACAACGGGTCACTTCCCTCACTTTCCTGGTGAAAGGAAAAAGCTGCTTTAATTGCCAACATTTTTTTTTATAGCAGTCTTTAGAGAAAGACCCTTGGCAATCCATACTTTGAAGATTTATCCATAGCAGTTACCAACTCTACTTTTATATATTTGAAATAAAAATAGCTCAGCAGCAGTTTGCTTCTTTTTTACCTCTTGTTTTAAAACTCATTTCTCTCATACCTTTGAAGTGCAGAGAACTCTTAGTCACTAGCCTTTCTGAATGGCAAAATGTTAATCATAAGAATTTATTTTCTGTGCTAACAAATGTTTTCCTTAGAGAGCTTTTTCTTTTTTTTTTCTTTTTATCATTTAGACTGAACTTTTAAAAAAGATATAAATTAAATCAGATTGTTGAGAAATTTCCCTGGGGAACGACGCCTTCATTTATAAGATCCTCCTGATCTCTGCAATGCTCAGAGCTATGGTTCCTACAGAAAGAAAAAAAATACTTAACACTAAAAACATTAAGTTGGAGGTCGTTTTCTTCTAAGGAGATTTTGTTCCAGTAATATAAAGTGCAAGTAATAATAATAATAAGGTAAATATTTTTTTAAAATCCCATACACTTCAAGGAAGGTCTCCTTTCTTCCCAAAGTTTCTGCAATTTGTGTACCAAAGATTCTGGGTGTTTCTGCAGAGCTCTGATCAGCAGATTTGATATATAGATTTAGATCAATTTTTTCTTATGGCAAATCTATATGTTATTCTTTGTCTTCATTTGGTGCTATTTGCTGAGTGGCTGTTACTCAGGGGCAAAGGTCGCTCTCTAGCAGTGGAAACAGCCGGGTAATCTTTTACTCTTCATGAGAGGAGTGTGTGATATTAAATCACACTTGACGTACCTGAGGCACAGCAACTTCATCCATATTTTATCTGCTGTAAATTTAATACCACAGCACTTTTTAGGGTGATGTATTTATTAACTGGCTGGGGATGAGCTCTACAGAAATCCAGTTTGTTCAGGAAAATAAAATGAAGACAGTCTGACACATTTATGAAGTAAGCACAATAGCTATTTATTACTTTTTAAACACAGTTTGTTGAAATGTCTTTAGCAGTGTTTGTTCAATAAATGCATAACACTTTCTAAATCATCTAAAGAGTTTTTTTTCTTTGAATTTTAATAATTTTTTTTCCCTTAAAGAAATCTGCTGGCCCTCACTTACTGTGGCTTGGTTTCAGATGACTTACTGGGTGCTCCTTAGGGAAGAAACCACATCTTTGTTCTACATGGAGTGCCCTGTGGAATTGTGGGAAATTAAATCACATTTAGACCTGCTATAGCCAGTCTTCTGCACCATAAAACAGTTGACAAACTATTTCAGAGTGACAGTTGCCAAGACCATGGCTTCTCTCAATTACTTTGCTTACCTTTTCTTTCTCCTTTCTTTTCTTTTTTAAAAAATTCCCTATGTTTCACAGAACTTGTGCTCCAAAATCCTTATTTTACCTACAGATAAATCACCGGCCTTGCTCTTGTGATCCACATGCCGGCCCCACTTGCCATTTCTCTGTCTGGTGTCATGTGATGTCAGCTATTTATCGAAGGTCGAATAAGGTCTAGTCCATTTATTTCTATAATCATTAAGACTGATAAAACTTTATTTTCCTTTCCTTTCTTGAAAGATAAAATCTTGAGAAGCTGGGCTGAGCCTAACCTCTGTAAGTTCTAGTTGAGTGGGGACAGCATTTTTGCAGTTATAATGGCTTCCTTCCTATTTAGATTTTTAGATCACTTTCATTGGTGAATTTTGGCTTTCAGTCAATTTGATCAGAAACTTGGAGCCCACAGCTCTAAAGAAATCATGAGGGCTCTATATTTTACCCTTGGTGTGAAGTTCAAGTGTCCTAATTCCACAAAATGGAACTAGAGCAGCAGTTCTCAAACTGTTTCAGACCTGAAGCAGCAGACCCTGGGAACTTGGTGGCTGCACAAAGTCTCCGGCCTCACCACTGAATCAGAACTCTGGGGACAAGTGATGAAGAGTGATAAGCAGCCCATGTTTTAACTAGCCCTCCATGTGTTCCTGATACCAGTTCAAGTTTGAAAATCACTGGACTGAAGTCTTTTTTGAACTGTAAACTCATGACCCATTTGCAGTATTAGTGTTCTCATTTTGCCCCTTTCTGCTATATCCAGTGCCTCTGGGAGGATCTGCCACTTGGTGATCCTCAGAGTGAGCATGGATTTGACTACATTAAGAAACACTGTTCTGACAAAGTACATTCCAGTGGCAGATACAGATGCTGTTTTGAATTACCCAAGATATTAAGAATCATCTCTTAGCATGGCTTATTGAAAGATGACTCATTCTTGCTTTAGGAAGAAGAAGGGCAAGGGAACTAACTTTTTTTTTGAGAAAAAGAAAACTGATACTAATAAATCTCTTTAGAAATTAACTCCTATAACTTTTGAATGATGTGGTGATATATTTATTTGTGTCCTTTGGCTTTCATAAGTAATGTACTCCTATAAATAAGATCTGACTTTCTTCAGGAAACATTTCAATTAAATTGAGAAAACATTGTTTATTTTTTCCTGTGGCATGATTTTAAACTATGTACACAGAACATAAAGATAGGGGGCACTTCTCCCTAGCCAAGTGTGGCTCATTTGTTTGGAGCAAGGTACTGTAAACTGCAATGCCGTGGGTTTGACTCCCAGTCAGGGCACATGCATGGGTTGTGGGTTTAGTCCCCAGTCAGGGCATGTTCCAGAAGCAACTGATTGATGTTTCTCTCCCTCCCTTCCTCTATCTCCAAAATTAATAAGCATGTCCTTGGGTGAGGATAAAAAGAATAAAAGATAGAGGACAACTCAAATCTATCTTTTCATCATCTTTTAAAATAAATTAGCTCTTTTTTTTTACCTTCCTGAGTGCATCATTCCAAGATGCATTTTAATTCTTTCTTTGGTATTTTTCTTCTCTGCAGCTTTGGAAGATGCAAATCTCCAGGCCATACTTTGCCTCTGAAAGAATGCATCAAACTGAGTTGTCAGAACATGAGCTTTGGGTTCTACATCCTGAGGAGTTGATTGCGTAATAGTTGATATGTCAAGAAAATAGGGTTACTATAGTACTGGAAATTCACAAAAAGAACTTGAATTCTCCAAAATTTGGGGGTGCATTTGTGGTTCACAATTTAGAACTTAAGTGGAAACACAATCTGATATCTGACCTGAATTGTTTCTTTTAATGAGAAAATGCATTACATATAAGAAGATCACATCCGATGGAAGGAAACATATTGTGATATTGACTGGAGAAAAATGAAATGAATTTCCAAAGCCTAAATCTTTGAAATCTGTTAGTCCCTTTTACTCCGAGCTAACAGCAAAACATTCATTTAAAAAATTCTGAAAGCATTTAAGGGTATACATATGATAATACCTTTATAATCCCGAGGTTCAGCAGCTAAAAGCAGAAGAAAAATCTACCTGAATGGTTAACCTATTATATAAAGCAGTGTGGTTTTTCAAGCAGCTGATTATGACCTGATTGTGCCTCATAAAATCAATTTTGTTGGTCATGATCTGCATTAAAAATATTAAATTAAATGGACAAACTAGACTAAGACTAAAATAGAATACAATGGAAAGTAATAATACAATACAGTATATAATGAGGCTAAGTATTATTTGGGGGAAACCTGTTTCAGTAGAGTATGTATATGAGTCTTGATAAAACAGTGATAATAGAGTGTTGAATATTTATAGTTAGTGGCTTTTATTATTATTGTGGTATGCCTGGCATTCTCTTACTTTCAAAAAGAACAAAACAATAATAAAATCTTCCCAAATAACTTCATACTAGAGGTTGTTGAAAGAAGAGAGGAGCAGCTAGGCAGTGTTAAATCATCAAACTTAAAGCAGTCTTTGAATACCTTGATTTGTTCATTTATTCATATATACTTAGGAAAATGAGTAAATTAATAAATTTCTCTGTTCCTCAATTTTCTTATTTGTAAAATGTCACTGACAATAAAACCTATGTATTAGGTTATTGTGAGTATTAAATGAATTAATACATTGAAAGTGCTTAAAATAGTACAAATAGTATATAAGTGTTAGTTATTAAAATAAATATCACCTATATTTAATGTATGCCTGCTATGTATAACACATAGTGCTAGGGTCATGGGGAATTCAAAACGATCATCCATTTTTATCTATGACCCTTCAAAGAAGGGGCCTTTAGATCAAGCTTCTATGTATAAAGCCTTTGGAAATAAGTAAAAATGAAAAGTATGCCATCCATGTTTGTCTATTTAAGAAGTATGTATATGTGTATGTGTTCTGAGAAGGAGAAAGCAAAGGAATAGTCAAGACTTTGGACTTGAGGTTCCAGTGGAGTAGAGGACTGTTAAGAACACGAGACCCTTATCAAGCTGTGTGATCTTCACCAAGACTCTTCACCTTGCAGAATGATCCTCATTTGTGCATGGAGATCTGGGCTATGATATCCAAGGTCCTTTCTGCTGTTGACTGAACTCATCCCCCTAAATTCACATTTTGAAGCCCTAACTCTAGTGTGACTGTATTTGGAGATAGGACCTTTAAGAAGTAAGCTTAAATGAGGTGTGTGTGTGTGTATGGGGGTGGTGGTGACTGATGTTCTTATAAAGGGAAATAAATCTTTACGATCTTTCTATATCTCTCAGTCTTTCTCTGTTTCTCTCCAGGCCCAGAGAGAAAGGCTGTGTGAGGACATAGTGATTTGGCAACCATCTGAAAGCCAGGAAGAGAGATCTCAAAGGAGATCAAATCCATTGGAACCTTGATCTTGGACGTCTCTCCAAAACTGTGAGAAAATAAAATTTTGTTGTTTAAGGCACCAGGTTGTGGTATTTTGTATGGTAGCCTGAGTCGACTAAGACAACTCCTGACTCTGAAGTTTTAAAGGTGCCTCCGAGAGTGTGCAGATTGGCCCATTGCCTTCCTCTCCCTTTCCCTGATCTCATTCCATGACTTGCGAATCTTCCCTCCGGAATGACATTCTGTCCAGAAACACAGGCATAGACCCTTGTTCCAGTGGAAATAAATACCACTCTTGAATAATTCTCTTAATAACTTCCTAATCCCAACACCTTCTAAGTAACTGTTAAAGTCAAGGCCTTAGGGAAACAAAAAGCTGGTTTTTCCACAAAAGAACTGGCTGAGGAGGATTTCAATGTACTATATACACACTTATAGCTCTCAGGACAAAACAGTGCTTATACTGGGTTTAACAGTGTCTCCCCAATTTCACGACTACCTGGAAGATTATGAATGTCATCTTATTTGGAAATTGGGTCTTGGCAGATACAATCAAATTATCATGAGGTCATACCAGATTAGGGTGGGCCCAAATTCTGATTTATAGGAAGAGGGAAATTTGGTGACAGACAAGCAGGGAATAATGCTGTGTGAAATTGGAGAGAGAGACTGGAACAATGTATTTAAAGCTGAGGAACATGAAGGATTGCTGGCAACCAGAAGGTGGAAGAGGCAGGGAAGGATTCCCAGAACCTGAAGGGAAGTATGGCCTTAACAACACTGTGATTTTGGGCTTCTTGCTACCAGAACCATAAGAGAATAAGTTCCTGTATTTTAAAATTATCCAGTTTGTAATAATTTGCTATAGTGGTGCTAGGAAACTAATACACTGCTCAAGAATAAAACAAACCACAAATGCAAATCATTTATATTTTGAAACAATATATAAAATTTGGTATAAATCAATCATCTCCCCCATTGCAACAATTCCCAAACAACACCATATAAACAATGACTGAAGTTTAGAACAGTATAATAAAGGATAAAAATGCATGGATATTTCTTTCTTAAATATCTATTGGTTATCAACTATGTGTTAAGCAATATACTAAAATTTTACATTCCGTGGGCACAGGAGGCCTAGAAAAGTCTGGGAACTTGTTTCTACATTCCTTTCCCTGAGACACAGAGCAGTTCAGTTCTCAATCTGTACCACTAAACTGAGGGAAGGTCAGACTGCATTTGTTAAAGGAGTGACCACTGCAACAGTTGGAGGGGGAGGAGATGTGAATAAAACCATGGAATGAAAGGCCTCAAATCTTTGCTTTGTATATTAGATTTCCTCATGCCATTTTCAGGTGTTTCTTATACTTTTCTTATTTTCTCCTCTAAGAAAGCAGAAGTCCAGAGCCTGTTTACCTATCGCTGAGGCTCTGGATGAGGTGTTGGGGAGGCAGGGCTGCAGCAGACAACCTTTTTTGTCGAGAGAGCATGCCAGGCCCAGTGGATGAGATAGACATGGAAATTAAAAAGAAAAAAAGCAATAGAGTACAAAATGTGGAACACAATATACCCAGAAAAGAGCCAGTGGTCATCTCCATAGGAGGCCTTTGAGCGGGTCATCTCATGTGAGTAGCAGTGCAAGAGGGGAAGAAGGGGGAGGGTTTTTAAAGACTGGGAAGCAGTGAGAACAATGTCATCCTGCTTGCAATAGGGTGTCAGACCTGGACTGAGTTTGATGAAGTGCGTAGGAAGGGAAGAGAGAATGTAGCTTGAAAAGCAGGAGACGCTGGGGGTGAGGTTGGTGAGATGAGGTGGAGTGGTTCATGAACTTATTCCTTGCACTAAGACAATTGCAATGAAAGGAGAAGTTCAGAAGTATTGTCTTTTACAAAGGTAAAGGACTTTTGCAGCAAGTTGAAGAGTTGGGTGATGACAGAAGTAGAAGGACCTCAAAGAAAACTATTTCCTTTGTCTAAAGTTTCTGAGGTTCAGGTCTGACATCATGTGGAAGAACATTGACGTTAGGACATAAATTGAATTTTTACAATCATTTTGTTTTCTTTTAAAATCACACTTCTCAGAAGAGTTGATTTTTGAGAATGTATGTGGAATAACAGTAAGAAAGCTGCTGACATTGCCTGTGTCTTTAGTGCTTTACATGGTCTCTTTATGTGATCTCTCATCTGGTTCCTAGCCATGCCCTGGAAGACCAAAGGAGACATCTAGAGTTCAGACTAGGTAGTTTAGTTGAGTGGTATTTTTTTTTGTTTGTTTCTTTCTTGATTTTTAAATTTCTGTCTGCCCAATCCCCTTTGTCAACCATCAACTTGTTCTTTATATTTACAGATCTGTTTCTGTTTTGATTTGTTTGTTTATTTATTTATTTGTTTATTCAGATTCCACAATGAGGTCATATGATATTTGTTTTTCTGTGACTTATTCCACTAGCATAATTCCTTCTAGGTCCAACCCTGTTGTATCAAATAGCAAGAATTCATTCTTTTTTTATGGCTGAGTCATATTCAGTGTGTGTGTGTAACAGATTTTTTATCCATTCATTGACTGATGGGCATTTAAGTTGCCTCCATATCTGGGCTGTTATAAATAATGCTGCTATGAACATAGGGGTGTATATATCTTTTGAAATTAGTGTTTTTGTTTTCTTCAGGTAAATACATAGAAGTGGATTTTCTCTATGTTTAATTCTTTGAAGAATTTCCATATTGTTTTCCACAGTGGCTGCACTAATTTATAATCCCAACAATAGTACACCAGGGTTCTTTTTTCTCCACATCCTCACCAACAACTGTTGATTGTTGATTTATTGGTGGTAACCATTCTTTGGGTGTGAGGTGATATTTCATTGTGTTTTTAACTTGCATTTCTCTGATGATTAATGACATTGAGCATTTTTTCACATATCTATTAGCCACCTTGGGAAAAAGGCCTATTCAAGTCCTTTGCCCCTTTTTAAACTGAGTTGTTTGCTGTTTTGGTGTTAAGTTTTATGAGTTCTTTCTAAATTTTGGATATTAGCCCCTTATCAATTATATCATTTGCAAATATCTTCTCCCATTTGGTAGATGTCTTTTTATTTTGTTGATGGTTTTCTTTTCTGTGCAAATGGGTAGTTGAGTGTTTTGCAGTGAGGGCTGAACTAGGCATCTGAGGCCTCCATGTCCACACCAGCCTTCTTTGTTGTGTATTTCTTGTGAGACCTGCATTATAATCACTTAGTACTCTGCTTTAGAATTGGGGACACCGCCTTGTACTTATTGAATAAAATTCTATGGAGGGAATGCCTGGGCATCTGCATTCCATCAACCATCAAAGGTGACTTTTCAGGTTCACAGAGGTTTGTGTATCACTGATCTGCACTTTGTGTGGAGTGACACGGAGGGGAAGTAGGGACAAAGTCACCTTTGTGTGTGTCCTAAAGTTTAGATCCTTGTCTACATCATGAAAAACCAAGTGGTAAAGTCATTTTCATTTTCATCCAGGAGGATTTGAGAGCGGAGTAGGAAAGTGAGAGGGAAACAGGACCAAAGGAAGTAGTAAAGGGGCAAAGTCTGTAAGATGAGAAAGGCAAATGAAGCAAAGAAATGACATGAATGAGCAACTGAAGTGGCAGGAGAAGAATGTTACAGGGCCTCTCGCAAAGGAGAGGAAAATAAGATCAAATATTTTACCTTCATCAGCTTTCCTTTTTCTTATATGAGCCCCCACCATTCTTTCACTTTTGGCCTCCTTTACTTAATTAAAGATTCTGAGGGTGTAGAAAAATTCATATGCTGTGGGAAAAGTGAGAGGGAGAACTATGTCAGAAAGGATTTATGCTTTTCATTTTGCAGAAAATGACAATAATAAAGATAACTTCCTCTCCCCATTTAACCAAACAAAATAGCACAAAATGGAATCAACTGACACCATTTTAATTTTTACAATTCAACTCAAATTAGAGAATTAGATTCTCTTGTCCACTTTGAAAAACTTCTTCAGCTGATTTTGATTTTGATGTGCATCCCTACTTAATAATCTCTCAGCCAGATAATACTTGGGTCCTTTTTAACTCTGACAATTGATTTTTACACAGTATTCTTAGTACCAGTGTCACAGGTTCGAGGGAAGGAATTTCAGCCTGCTGCAGGATCTAAAATAGAAGGCTTCAGGGTTTCCTAGTATGTAGGTCAATGTTTTCCTCCCACACTGTCTGGGACACTGTTTGTTTTAAGTGTGGCCTAATTTCATGTTAGCAGTGGGTCTGTGGAATGGAGTCCTTTCTCGCAGAGTACAACAGGATGGACGTATCCATATCAGCTCCGAGGATGAGAAGAAGACTTTAATGCTGAATTCCCCAGAGAGCCTGGTCTCTGGTGAAACTGAGAATTAGTACTGTAGTTAAAAATAGGCTTCAAAAAGAAAGTGCTCAGGGAAGCAGGAGTTATTTAGCTTTTGATCAGTGGGATGAACTGCTACACTTTAGGCCAAGGAGATGTCAGTCAGCACTGTATGTGTTGAAAGGACCACACAGACAAGTGGCAGAAAAGTCAAGAAGGGAAAAGTCAGTGGCAGAAAGGGAGGGCTCTCCTGGTGCCCAGGAAAAGTTGCTCTGAACACTTCTAGGGGCTTTGCTGTCCCAGTGTCCTGGGCTGTGGTATGGTACAGAGGGCCACCAGGAGGGATGGAGTGAGAGGCTCTGCTCTGGTGACAACTGCTATGGTCTGAATGTTTGTGTTCCCTCAAAATTTATATGTTGAAACCTAATCCCTGTTGTGATAGTATTGGAGAGAGGGGGCACTTTGGGAGGTAATAGGGTCAAGTGTTCTTATAAAAGAGGCTCTCGAGAGCTTCATCCTTCCTCCATGTGAGTACACAGGAGAAGACAATTGCCTATGAACCAGAAATCAGGCTCTCACCAGACCCCAAACCTGCCAGCACCTAAATCTTGGACTTCCCAGCCTCAAGAATTGTCAGAATAAGTGCTGTTTTTTAGCCACTCAGTTTATGGTGGTTTTTTGTTGTTGCAGCCTGAATGGGCTGTGAGCAACCGCTCCTTCTCACTCTTGATCTAACTGTTTTTTTCTGAGACTCTACCTACCTTGGCCTCCTATGTAGAAAAAGGAAGTGTTTTTGCCAAGAATGACTCTGCCTAAATGATATCTCAGACATTTTCCGCAGGCACAAGCTTGGGAAGGGGTGTGTGTAGGTGTGTGTGTGAGAGAGGGAGGCAGGTAGCTTGGACCAAGTGCATGCTCTGTGCCTGCTCTCCGTGTAGACTCATGTCTGTCTTAGCAAGGCCTCTGTCTTAGCATAGCTGCTACAGCAGAACACCACAGACCAGTGGCTTAAACAACAAAGATTTATTGGGTTGACCAAAAAGTCCATGTTTTTTTCTATAAAATAAAATACACATTTCCACCAATAACTTTATTAATTTGGATATTTTGAGTGTGTGAGCTGTATCCTGTGTGGCATAATGTTGAGTGCTCTCAGTTAATATCTTGTTTTGATCACTATCAACTTCAACTGGTCTACTGGAGTGTGGAGCATCACCCAGCGAGAACTCTCCAGCATGAAACTTCTCGAACCACTTTTGACATGTTCTATCAGTCACAGCACTTTATCCATACACTGCACAAATCTTTGGTAGTGTTTCAGTTGCATTTTTACCTTTCTTGAAATAGTAAAGCATAATATGCCAAAAAAATGTTGTGCATTTTCTTCTCTCTTCAATATTAAAATGGCTACGTAAAAAATCACCAATTTTGATGTTTTTTAAAAATACACACTAATATGACAGCTGTCACAATACATTGTAACAAAATTGTTTTGAAATGAAGTTCAAGACAACTAAGCACTAGTAGAGCCATTATATGGAAAACCCAAACGAACTTTTTGTCCCACCCAATACTTCTCCCAGTTCTGGAGGCTGCAAGTCCAAGAGGAGTGCCTGCTGATTTGGGTCCTGGTGAGCACTCTCTTCCTGAGTTGCTGGTGACTGACTTCTTGGTATGTCCTCACATGGCCTGTCCTCAAAACAGGTGCCTATTGAAAATCTACTCTGTATGGGTCTTGGAAGATAAAGATGAATAACTTCACTACCAAATACACTAAAAGGAGGGGCTATAAAATGCAAATTCCAATGTTTCATCTACTCACCTGACTGGGGCACCTTGAATTAAATTGTTCTTAGTCTTCCTAAGTGTATGGCCAGGTTTTGCTCATCTACAATGGTGAGGAATTGTGGTGCCATAAATAGATGTGCTCCATGGATAATTTAGATAGCTTACTGCAGCATTGCTTTTAACCTCCCCCCTCATCAAACCTTCAACAAAACCTGCAAAATGGACTCACTAGAGCCTCATCACTGTTTTTCTTGCTCAACCTTTTGTGGAGGTGCTAATGGGGACTGAGTCTCCAAAAGGTGGGCAGTAGCAGAGTGCACATAGAAGTTTAATCAGAACTGTCTGCTTCAACATGATCAAGATATATCCCATTTCTTTTCAAGAAGGTAATTACAATGATATGCTAGGGGCTACCTGTGTGTTTATATTTCTGCCAATGTAGTCAACCACTGAGCTCAAAGAAGAGGACTCGAGTTTGATAGCTACTGACTGTATTGTTCAGAATGCCTCCAAAATCCTTGTAGATAAATTTTCCCAGTGATGGCATTCTGTTTCAGGTTCTCAATGACACTTCAACCCAGGGCTTTTCCAGACCAATCCCTGGCTTCCCACCATTTGTGGTGCATCTCCTTACTTCTGGGTTTGTAAAGTACTCTCTGACTGACACTAGCTCTGTGACCTTTATTTGTCCATTTTTAAATTGTGTAGTTTCTTCTAATTAGTCAGGGATATGTGTAAATTAAATGAGCTCAAGCCAGTGAAAATGTTTAGAGCACACCCTAAGCACCAGCCTAAGCACCAGCCTGTGTTAGTTAGCTTCCATCTCTTTTCCTTGTGAGTTTTCTCCGTCTTGACTTTTAGAACTGAAAAAAATCTCAGTTTTTGACTATTTCAAATGGCAACAGATACCTAACTTATTGCATTTCTTTATCTCTTTTTACAACTTTTAAAGACTAAAACAAAAGGCTAATCTGAAATTAATTAGCTTCATGAAGATCCTTACACTTAAAGAATTCAACCCGTTCTGGGGTGTCAACCTCCTTTCTTTAAGACCTTTTTAGCTGAGAGAGTTAAGTCAGCATTGTTTATTCATTGTTGTGAGCACTTCTGGGTTAGAGTAATAAAATAGCACCTGATAAATTCCTGAATAAAAGATTTTACAAGTGGAGACAATATTCTAACAGGGTTTCTGTCTGTAAGGCAAATATGTAGAGGTCAGGCCTCTGGAGAAGAAAAGGGAAGAGGAGCTGAGGAAGTAGCAGCAGAACCTTTGTTAATGGACTTCCAGACAGGTCACCTGCCATTGTGCCTACTGGCTTATGCCTGGGACCACCCAGTGAAGAGCAGGAGAGTGGTCCAGGGAACATGCACCCTCCGTCTGTACTTGGGCCACCATTTGGAGCACCAGGGGTCTCAACAGCACGAATGAGAAGGCATTTTTTGCCAATCTCTGCATCATGAGTCCATTCTCTGAAGAAGTGCCTCTTTTTACTTCCCAGATCTACCTGAGCCCCTCCACATGTAAATAGAATAGCTATTTTTGTTAAACAGAGCTTAACTATTTCTGAAACAGCCATTTATTTGTGAAGACTATTTTATGTTAATTTAATTATAAGAAAATTGAAAAGTGTAATACATAGCTAAGCCCTTAAGGCCGATTAATCAATTTGGGTTATAACAAATATAGTTTTTATTAGCCCAGCCTATTTGGAAGGTAACGAGTATAACCTTTCCATAGACATTACAGACTCTGAGTTATGGTTTATTTTTATGTAAAACCAGACTTGAGTAGAATAAAAAGAAAGTTCTTTTATCTGTCATTGTGTTATGGAATCATTATATTAATGAGAGTAGTATATGAGCTATTCCCATTATCGTAGAGTGGAGCTCATGTCTTCTCTAGGTATGATTGAAAAAAAATGCCCAGGTAGTTATTAGAAAAATGATAAGTCTTACAGATAGAGATAACATATTATGAAAGCTCCCTTGGGTAAAATATGTTGATTTTTAGGAAGGGAAGTTACTAATTTTTTCTAGCCAGTCAGACCGGGAACTCAACTATCTTGGAACACAGTTGTGTACTTGGAAAGAGGCAAAAAAGAAAGAAAAAAGAAAACAAAAAACCCCAACCAACCAACCAACCACCTGAGAGGCCAAAATCGTGTCAGAAAGTCTGAGTGTCATGGAAACTCTTTCTTTTTGTAGAATTCTCCTATTTTACCTGGTTTCCCAGCCCATGCACACAACATACACTGCACCTAATGGGATGAGACTTACATCATTAATGCTCACCAATGTCAAGAGTACAGACTATGGAGCCAGACTGGTTGTGTTGTAATTGTAGCTCTGCCATTTACTGCCTAGGTGATGTATATTCCTCAGTTTTGCCTTCCACAAAATAAAATGATAATTCAGACAGTTGTGTGAGGTGGTGGAAAAGTTAATGAAGGTAAAAACCATTGAACATATGGCTTGGCACACAGAGAACCAATGTGAGCATGCTTAATACACCATCATCCTACAAACAAAGTTAGAATAATTGTTTTTTTTCCAAAATGTTATTTTATTTTATACACCCTGGCCCACACATCATGACATTACATATTATTGAACTTTTCATCAATATCAATTTTTTGCACAATTTATGCGATAAATACTTTTGAAATATCCACATTTTAAGAAGTTAGTGCAAAATTTGTTTGAATTTCAGTAGATTAAGCTATGGTGCTTAATGGAGGACCTACTATGTGTCAGGCCCAAAGCTAAGTACTTATAGTATTAGGAAAGCAGATAGTATTTGATACAAACTGAGAGAACTTGCATGAAATACACACCTGAGAACAGAACAAAAGCAAGCTTATGGAGAACTACCCAGGACTATCCAGAGCCCAACCGTGTCTATTTTGTCAGTGAGAAAACAGGGCTTAAAGAAGTCAAATGCTCTGCCCAGTGCCACATGACCAGAAGGTGACAAAGCCAGTATTCAAATACAAGTTCCCTTTACTTCAATATGCATGCCATTAGCCACTGGACTATACTTCCTGTCCTAGTCAGCTCTGGTTACTAGAATAGAACACCACAGACTGAGTGGCCTAAACAACAGACATTTACCTCTCACAGTTATGGGTCTGCGAAGTCAATTATTGGAGTGCTTGAGAAGAAAACTCTTTCACACTGTTTGATTATCCAGTCCCACCTGACAGACATGGTAGGGAAGGTGCTGCCCTCCTACTGAACTTTTGGCACCTGCAACCCCACAGCCAGGCTGCATTCCAGGCTCCACAGTTAGCACTACTGCATGGCCAGTGGGCTCTCGGGTGCAGGGGCATTTGCCAAACTCACTGTGACCCTGTTGGACATAACTTATTGCAGAGGCTGCAATGGGGACTGGGAGAGGCCCTGGAGCTACACTGCTGGGTTTGAGATCCTACTGCACCATTTTTTAGTCATGACCATGGGCATATTATTTAGTTTTCCTAAAATCTGAAAGATGAGACTAGAAATGGTGCAGTAATCATACTACTCATAGGGCAGAACACAGTGTCTGACACTTAGAAAAGGAATAACACTAGTGCACTTTCTGTTTGCAGTACAGCAGCAGAACAAGAACCAACATTGAGAAACACAATATTGTCATTTTCTAAGCATCATCCTGAGCAGAAGCAGTCACTGGAAAGGGCCATGAACCTTTGCCCTTCCCCCAACAGAAGGTGAAGGAAAAGTTGCTTCCATGTTGCCTCAGGGCTTGTCTGTGTGGTCTGTTTCGGCCTATAAGACCTCAACAAATGTGGAGGAGGCAGAAACTTGGTAAACTCATGCCTGGAGGCACTCTGAAGCAGCCACAGAGTGAATCTCAGGATGGGCCACCCTAGAGATGTGCCTGCTGTTCCACCTGACACAGCCCAAACCCAGGGGAAGTGACCGAAGAAGCTCAGGAGAACTCAGGTGAGACCAGTGAAACTACCTAGACAACCACACAATGGTGAGAAATTCTAAATTGTTTTTAACCACTCAGATTTGACTTGGTTTGCTATACTCCTGTGCTGTGCCTGGCTCTTTAATCCTCATAAGAACATTGGAAGGTAGAAGGTAGATATTATTGGCCCCATTTTACAGACCAGGAAGTGGTCTCAGAAATAAAAACACTTTGTTTCATATGTCACACCTTGTCAGTGGCTCTTATCATGACTGTGCCTGACTCTATACCAGGGTTTTATGTTTTCTCCCATTCTTCAGTAAATTTTGACACTTTCACTTAAAAACATCTGAAGGTCAAACTTGTTTTTATCTTGGTGAATATAATCTTCTTTTTTCCCCTGAGGATTTCAAAGTAATATAAAGATAATTTTCTCAGTAGTCATCCTGATTAAGATATGGAGAAGCAAGGTAGAAGATGGCGGTGAGATAGGTGGGAGCGGAGTTAACTTCCCCCTGCACCTGGGTGAAACACCTACCCACTCTACTGAGAAACAAAGTGAACAGCCAAAAGCAGCCCAGCGTTTGTGAAGATAGGAGACCAAAAAGTACAGAGGACACTGAGAAGACAGAAGGTAAGGGGATTACTTCAAGACAAAAAGGTCCCTGGGACCAATGCGGGGACCAGGGCTGCTGCAGCCCCAGGCCCGCCAGTGCTGGGCCTGCCGCAGGACTCCTGGAAGAGAGCCGGGTTAACAGCCCCCTCCGCTGCCAAACAAGGCCTGAGCAACACTGTGAGAGACCTGGATGCCTAAAGTCACAGGGAGGGGAATAAGGACGAAGTGGAAAACCCAGGGAGACTGCAGGCACAGTCCGAGGAGAGTTCAAAGTTGGGCCACGTGAACATTGGGGTGCACAGGTTCTTTTGGATTGGTGTTTCAAGATTCTTAGGGTGAAATCCCAGCAGCAGAATTTCTGGGTCAAAGGGCAGTTCCATTTTTAGTTTTCTGAGAAAATTCCATACTGTTTTCCACAGTGGCTGCACCTGTCTGCATTCCCACCAACACTGCACTAGCATTCCCTTTTCTCCGCATCCTCTCCAACATTCATTTGTGGATTTGTTTATGTTGGCCACTCTGACTGGTGTGAGATGGTACCTCATTGTGGTTTTAATTTGCATCTCTCTGATGGCTAGTGATGCTGAGCATCTTTTCATATGTCTCTGGGCCCTCTGTATGTCTTCCTTGGAGAAGTGTCTGTTCAAGTCCTTTGCCCATTTTTTAATTGGGTTGTTTGTCTTCCTGGAGTGGAGTCGTGTGAGTTCTTTATATATTTTGGAGATCAGGCCCTTGTCTGAGGAATCATTGGAAAATATGTTTTCCCATACTGTTGGTTCTCTTTGTATTTTGGTGCTGTTTTCTTTAGCCATGCAGAAGCTTTTTATTTTGATGAGATCCCATTTGTTTAATCTTTCCTTTATATCCCTTTCTTTAGAGGACATGTCTGTGAGGATGTTGCTGCTTGGAATGTCTGAGATTTTCCTGCCAATGTTTTCATCTAGGACTTTTATGGTGTTACGACTTATATTTAAGTCTTTTATCCATCTTGAGTTTATTTTTGTATATGGCAAAAGTTGGTGATTGAGTTTCATTTTTTTTTGTACGTAGCTGTCCAGATGTCCCAACACCATCTGTTGAAGAGGCTGTTTTTGCTCCATTTTATGCTCCTGCCTCCTTTGTCAAATATTAATTGACTGTAAAAGCTTGAGTTTATTTATGGGCTCTCTGTTCTGTTCCGTTGGTCTATGTGCCTGTT
The DNA here is from genome assembly GCF_022682495.2 of Desmodus rotundus. NCBI lineage: Eukaryota > Metazoa > Chordata > Mammalia > Chiroptera > Phyllostomidae > Desmodus > Desmodus rotundus. Next base: position 97,545,996 of record NC_071391.1, on the reverse strand, counting down.
TTTATGCCAGTACCAGGCTGTTTTGATTACAGTGGCCTTACTGGAAGCAACCTAAGTGCCCATCAGCAAACGAGTGGATCCAAAAACTATGGTATATTTATACAATGGAATTCTACGCAGCAGAGAGAAAGAAGGAGCTTATACCCTTTGCAACAGCATGGATGGAACTGGAGAGCATTATGTTAAGTGAAATAAGCCAGAGGGTGAGGGACAAATACCATATGATCTCACCTTTAACTGGAACATAATAAATAGAAAAAGAAAAAAAAAGGAAACAAAATATAACCAGAGACATTGAAGCTAAGAACAATCTTACAATGGACAGCGGGGAGTGGGGAGGGGACAGTGAGGAGAGGGGATTACAGGAACTACTATAAAGGACACATGGACAAAATCAAGGGGGAGGGTGGAGGTGGGGGAGGGAACGGGGTTGGGCTGAGGTGGGGTGGAGGGATGGGGAGAAAAGGCACACAACTGTAATTGAATAACAATAAAAAATTAAAATTAAAAAAAAAAAAAGAAAGTTGGGCCACGTGCGATCCTGACCCTGACAGCCCCCAGCCTAGCTGGAGAGGTGGGCTGTGTGGGAGGTCAGGCCCTTCCTTGTATGGAGGGAGCCACAGGATCGAGTAGGATTTTTCCCAAAAAGAAAAAGACCCTCTGGGGCACTTTGGGGAATTCCCCTGCAGCGACAGCTCCAGTCTCCTCTCCACCCCACCACCCATCGCGGGACTGTGCGCACCTCATCTTGGAGGGAGCTGAGACTATAGGCAACACCCGGGGCAGGGTGCCCAGCAAACAGGAATGTGCCCATCCAGCGGGGAGTGCCCTCATCTCATCTCGGAGGTAACTGAGACCACAGGAACCAGGGAGAGTGTGAATCAAGGAAGGCTCTGCATGCACACCCATAGCCCGGAGAAGGCCTACCATAAAAAAAAGAGTGGGTAGAAGCAGGGAACACCAGGATTCCTCCTGGAAGAGGAAACCCACCAACAAAGGAATCACCAACAGATAACAACAGAAGAAGGTGAAGGAGGGATTGGAAGTCACACTAACTCAAGCCAGGACCTATCTGGAGATAAAACTACATAGTGAGAACAAGCAACTGAACAAGACAAGAGAAAAGCCTCGAAACCTTATAAACACGGAAGAACCAGCTCCAACACAACCTGCCGACAATGCAAAACAGAAGACAAGAAGTGGGGGACAGACTGACCCTCAGATAACCAGCTGGTGGGAAAGACCCAACAAAGAAAGACCCAACAAGAACCAAAAACCAAAGACATACACAGAGCCAACAGAAACCACAGCCCAAGATCAGTAATATTGGGAGATCAAGGAGACTGTACACAAAATCTCACAGGTATTCTACCACAGAAGTTTACACCAAAACTCAGGGGGTCAGAACAGAGCAACTTAAGAAGCAGAGGCTAACTGGAAGAATCTCACAAACAATGGGAAGACAAAGAAACAATCTCCAAATGAAAGGAAAGGGGGAAGTCTCAGAAACAATGCTAAATGAAAAACAGGCAAGTCAACTATCAGATACTGAGTTCAAGGAATTGGTTATGAGGAAGCTTAATGAGCTCACACAGAATTACCAAAAATTACAGGGAAAATACAATGAACTCAATGAACTGCAAAATATATCAACATGAAAAAGGAAATAGAAACTATCAACAAAGGCCAAGAGGAAATGAAGAATACAATTTCTGAACTGAAGAACACAGTAGAAGGAATCAAAAGCAGGCTTGATGAAGCAGAGGATCGGATCAGCGAACTGGAGGACAAGGTAGAAAATAACACCCAGAAAGAGCAAGAAAAGGAAAAGAGGCTCAGAAAGAATGAAGAGGTAATAAGGGAAATGCAGGACAACATGAAACGTAACAATATCCATATCATAGGAATACCAGAAGAAGAAGAAGAGCAAGGGATAGAAAACCTGTTTGAAAAAGTAATGATGCAAAATTTCCCCAATCTGATGAGAGAAAAAGTCTCACAAATCCAGAAATCACAGAGAGTTCCAAGCAAGAGGAACCCAAAGAGGCTCACTGCAAAAAACGTAATTAAAAGGGCAAAATTCCAAGAAAAAGAGAGAATCTTAAAGGCAGCAAGGGAGAAACAGGAAGTAACATACAAGGGAGCCCCTATAAGGTTAGCAACTGACTTCTCAATGGAAACGCTCCAAGCCAGAAGAGAATGGCAAAAAATATTCCAAGTAATGAGAACCAGAGGCCTGCAAGAAGACTACTTTACCCAGCAAGGCTTTCAATCAATATAGAAAGCCAAATAAAGAGCTTCCCAGACAAAAGAAGTCTAAAAGAATATACCTCCACCAAACCAGCTCTGCAAGAGATGCTAAAGGGGCTGCTGTAAGGAAAGGAAGGAAGAGAGAGAGAGAAAGAGAGAAGAACACAGGTACAAAGAATTGGTAATGAATAAATACCTATCAATAATAACCTTAAATGTAAATGGATTAAATGCTCCAATCAAAAGACATAGAATAGCTGAATGGATAAGAAAGCAGGACCCACATATATGCTGCCTACAAGAGACCCACCTCAGGACAGAAGACCTACACAGACTGAAAGTAAAGGGCTGGAAACAAATTTTCCATGCAAATGAACAGGAAAAAAAAAGCAGGGGTAGCAATACTCATATCAGACAGAATAGACTTCCAAGGAAGGGCCATAAAGAGAGACCCAGAAGGTTACTTCATAATACTCAAAGGAAGAATCCACCAAGAAGACATAAACATTGTAAATATATATGCTCCCAACATAGGAGCACCTAATACATAAAGAAAATCTTGGAGGACTTCAAGAAAGATATTGACAGCAACACAATTATAGTAGGGGATTTTAATACCCCACTGTCAAAGATGGAGAGATCTTCTAAACAAAATATCAACAAGGATATTATGGCATTGAACGAGGCCTTAGAAGAAATGGACTTAACTGATATATATAGAGCCTTTCATCCCAAAGAAGCAAATTACACATTCTTTTCAAATGCACATGGAACATTTTCAAAGATAGACCACATGATAGGATACAAAACAATGCTCAACAAGTTCATGAAAATTGAAAGCATATCAAGCATTTTCTCTGACCACAAGGGACTGAAACTAGAAACAAATCTCAAGGAAAAAACCCCAAAACACTAAAAAACATGGAGATTGAATGGCATTATTAAACAATGAATGGGTGAAAAGTGAGATTAGGGAAGAAAACAAAAAGTTTCTGGAAACAAATTAAAATGAACTCACAACAATCCAAAACTTATGGGACACAGCAAACGCAGTCCTAAGAGGGAAGTTTATATCGATACAGGCCTACCTAAAAAGAATAGAAACAGCTCAAATAAACAACCTATCGCTACGCCTACAAGAACTGGAGGAACAACAACAAAGAGCCCAGAGCAAGTAGAAGGAAGGAAATAACCAAGATCAGAGTAGAATTAAATGACATGGAGACTAAAAGCACAATTCTAAGGATCAACAAATCCAGGAGCTGATTCTTTGAAAAGATAAACAAAATCGACAAGCCCTTAAACAGACAGGTGCACCAACAACAAAAAAGAGAGAGGACCCAAATAAACACAATCAGAAATGAAAGAGGAGAGACTACAACGGATACCACCGAGATGCAAAGGATTGTAAGAAATTACTATGAAGAACTGTATGCCAGAAAATAGGAAAACCTAGATGAAATGGACAAATTTCTGGAAAAATATAACCTTCCAAAACTCAATGAGGAAGAAGCACAAAGCCTGAAGAGACCCGTAATGCCTGATGAAATTGAAACAGTCATCAAAAAGCTTCCGACACAGAAAAGCCCTGGACCAGACAGTTTCACAGGAGAATTCTACAGAGCATTTAAGGGGGAACTAACCCCCATCCTCCATAGATTATTTCAAAAAATTCAAGAAGATGGAAGACTCCCAAACTCTTTTTACGAGGCCAACATCATCCTAATCCCAAAACCAGATAAAGACATAACAAAGAAAGAAAACTTCAGACCAATATCACTGATGAACATAGATGCTAAAATCCTCAACAAAATATTGGCAAACCGCATCCAGCAATACATTAAAAAGATCATACACCATGATCAAGTTGGATTCATCTCAGTGATGCAAGGATGGTACAATATTAGTAAATCAATACACATAATACATCACATAAACAAAAGCAAAGACAAAAACCTCTGGATCATATTAATAGATGTGGAAAAAGCATTTGATAAGGTACAGCACCCATTTATGATAAAAAAAAAAAAACTTAGTAAAGTGGCAATAGAGGGAGCATTCCTCACCATAATAAAGGCCATATATGAGAGACCTACAGCCAACATCATACCCAATGGACAAAAACTTAGAGCTTTCCCACTAAGATCAGGAACAAGACAAGGATGCCCTCTCTCACCACTCCTATTCAACATATTAGTGGAAGTCCTAGCCACAGCAATCAGACAAGAAAAAGCAATAAAAGGCATCCAAATTGGAAAGTAGGAAATGAAACTGTCACTGTTTGCAGATGACATGATAGTGTACATGGAAAATCCTATAGACTCCACCAAAAAACTACTCCACCTAATAAATGAATTTGGCAAAACAGCTGGATACAAAGTCAATACTCAGAAATCAAAGGCATTCCTGTACATCAACAATGAAACTGCAGAAACAGAAATCAGGAAAAAAATCCCATTTGATAGAGCAACAAGAAAAATAAAGTACCTAGGAATAAACCTAACCAAGGAGGTAAAAGACCTGTACTCAGAAAACTACACAACACTGAAGAAAGAAATTAAGGAAGACACAAACAAATGGAAGCATGTACCATGCTCATGGATTGGAAGAATTAACATCATCAAAATGGCCATACTACCCAAAGCAGTTTATAGATTCAATGCAATTCCTATTAAAGTACCTATGACATATTTCACAAATAGAGAACAAACATTTCAGAAAATCATATGGAACCATAAGAGACCCTGAATAGGTGCAGCTGTTTTGAGAAAGAAGAACAAAGCAGGAGGGATCACAATACCTGATATCAAACTGTATTACAAGGCCACTGTAATCAAAACAGCCTGGTACTGGCATAAAAACAGGCACATAGACCAATGGAACAGAATAGAGAGCCCAGAAATAAACTCAAGTCTATGCGACCAATTAATATTTGACAAAGGAGGCAGGAGCATAAAATGGAGCAAAAATAGCCTCTTCAACAAATGGTGTTGGGAGATCTGGACAGCTACATGCAAAAAAATGAAACTCGATCACCAACTTACACCATACACAAAAATAAATTCAAGATGGATAAAAGACTTAAATATAAGTTGTAACACCATAAAAGTCCTAGAGGAAAACATTGGCAGGAAGATCTCAGACATTCCACACAGCAACATCCTCACAGACACATCCCCTAAAGCAAGGGACGTAAAGGAAAGAATTAACAAATGGGACCTCATCAAAATAAAAACCTTCTGCAGGGCTATAGAAAACAGCACCAAATTACAAAGAGAGCCAACAATATGGGAAAACACAATTGCCAATGATACCTCCGACAAGGGTTCAATCTCCAAAATATATAAAGAACTCACAGGCTCCACTCCAGGAAGACAAACAACCCAATTAAAAAATGGGCAAAGGACTTGAACAGACACTTCTCCAAGGAAGACATACAGAGGGCCCAGAGACATATGAAAAGATGCTCAGTATCACTAGCCATCAGAGAGATGCAAATTAAAACCACAATGAGGTACCATCTCACACCAGTCAGAGTGGCCAACATAATCAAATCCACAAACAAATGTTGGAGGGGATGCAGAGAAGTGGGAACCCTCGTGCACTGTTGGTGGGAATGCAGACTGGTGCAGCCACTGTGGAAAACAGTATGGAATTTCCTCAGAAAACTAAAAATGGAACTGCCCTTTGACCCAGCAATTCTACTGCTGGGATTATAGCCTAAGAACCCTGAAACACCAATCAAAAAGAACCTATGCACCCCAATGTTCATAGGAGCACAATTTACAATAGCCAAGTTCTGGAAGCAACCTAAGTCCCCATCAGCAAATGAGTGGATGAAAATATTATGGTACATTTGCACAGTGGAATTCTACACAGCAGAGAGGAAGAAGGAGCTTATACGCTTTGCAATGGCATGGGTGGAACTGGACAGCATTATAGTAAATGAAATAAGCCAGGTGGTGAGGGACAAATACTATATGATCTCACCTTTAACTGGAACATAATCAACAAAAGAAAAAAGCAAACAAAATATAACCAGAGGTATTGAAATTAAGAACATTGTAATAATACTCACAGGGAAGTGGGGAGGGGATAGTGGGGAGATTGGTCTATAGGAGCTACTATGAAGGACACCAGGACAAAATCGAGGGGGAGGGTAGAAGTGGGGGAGGGAGGTGGGAGTGGCTGGGGTGGGGGGGATGGAAGGGGAGAAAATGCAGACAATTGTAACTGAATAAAAATAAATAAATAAATTTGAAAAAAATTAAAAAAAACTATATGGAGAAGCAAATATTACTCCACAAAAGTCAGTAGGACATTTACAAATATCACTGCTGAGTGGATGCGAGGTATGTTTACAAGAGCTTGTGGAAAAGGACCTGGCACAGACTGTGGAACCTGTCTATGCAGATAGACACTTTTAATGGTCTGGCTCTAATGGACAAAAATCATCAGTGGGCCAGATGTGACTTACAGCCATAGTTTGTGGAATCCTGTTCCAGAGAATTCAAAAATGGCAGATATGCCTTTGACCTTGAAGAGTTTATCATCTACTTGCCCCAACATAAGGGGACTTTGGTATTATTTTATCTCCCACCCTTTCCCTTACCATAATTTTCTTGTGCTTTTCTTCCTACCTCTCTACTTCTGCTTTGGAATACATGATCATTGCTTTACCTCTGGTGACCCTCAGAGCTAAAGGGTATATTGTCCCAGTATCAACTAAACTGCTGTGTGACTTTTATCAAATCTTTTGCATGTGTGCCCAGAGAGTAAGGCAAAATCACCCCTCCTTTCCCATCATCACCAAGTTATCACTCAAAGGAAAAAAAAAGGGATTTGTCTTATATTTACCCTTTGCTAAATTTTTTTTCTATTGGGTGCTCCCTCAGTCATTTTTTTTTTTGTTCCAATAAACTACCCTTCCAACAAAATACAATTTAGGGAAAATTTTATAGCCTGAAACCAATTTAGTCAGTTCTGGCTTTGGATGCTTATAGATATAAGAGAAGGATTTTCTATTACCTCTTAAGCTCAAGAACTTTTAAATCACATTTTACAAAATGTAAGATAAATGCAGTCCTATTGGATAGATAAAACAAAAAAACCTATTCTGATATTCTATGGGTTGAAATAATGGATAAAATGCTGTATCTCTAATAAATTATAAGTAAATTAGATGTAAATATAGCTGATGTTTAGAGAACCAAGATGGCGGCGTAGGTAGACACACTGCGCCTCCTCGCACAACCAGAACTGACAGAAAATCGAATGGCAAGAAAGTCCGACACCAAGGAGATAAAAAAGAAACATATATCCAGACCAGCAGGAGGGGCAGAGACAGGCACCGGGCGGAGAGGACTCACGTGGCCGTGGTGGGACCTAGACTGGCGGAGTGTGGGACAAACGGGGCAGGCAGTCCAAGCACTAGCAGACCCTGCGGCCCCACATTCGCCCAGATAGGCCGAGTGGGTTGGACTCAGAGTGGCGGAGAATAGGGCAGGCAGAGTGGCGGGTAGCACCCCGTGGCCCCACATTCACGCACAGATAAATCGGACAAACTGCAGGGAGCAAAGCAGACTGAGCAACCCAGGGCTCCAGCACGGGGAAATAAAGCCTCAGACCTCTGATTGAAAATGCCCATGGGGGTTGGGGCGGCAGCAGGAGAGACTCCCAGCCTCACGGGAGAGGTCGTTGGAGAGACCCACAGGGGCCTAGGGCGTGCACAAGCCCACCCACTGGGGAACCAGCACCAGAGGGGCCCAGTTTGATTGTGGGTAGCAGAGTGAAAGACTGAAATCTGGTGGAGAGTGGAGCGGGTGCCATTGCTCCCTTTTGGCCCCTTCCCCATGTACAGCATCACAGCGCAGCACCCAGTGTTACCCTGCCCGGGGGAACACCTAAGTCTCCGCCCCTTAAAGTAACAGACGCCCCAAGACAAAAAAAAAAAAAAAAGGCCCAAATGGCAGAACACTTCAAAGCTCCAGAAAAAATACAACTAAGCGAGGAAGAGATAGCCAACCTATCGGATGCACAGTTCAAAACACTGGTTATCAAGACGCTCATAGAATTGGTTGACTCTGTTGGAAACCAGATGAAAAAATGAAGCCTATGCTAAGAGAAATAAAGGAAAATGTACAGGGAACCAATAGTGATGCAAAGGAAACTGGGACTCAAATCAATGGTGTAGACCAGAAGGAAGAAAGAAACATCCAACCAGAAAAGAATGAAGAAAGAAGAATTCAGAAAAATGAGGAGAGGCTTAGGAACCTCCAGGAGATCTTGAAACGTTCCAACATCTGAATTATAGGGGTGCCAGAAGGAGAAGTGGAAGAACAAAAAATTGAAAACTTATTTGAACAAATAATGAAGGAGAACTTCCCTAATCTGGTAAAGGAAGTAGACTTCCAGGAAGTCCAGGAAGCTCAGAGAGTCCCAAAGAAGCTGGACCCAAGGAGGAACACACCAAGCCACATCATAATTCCACTAGCCAAGATGAAACAGAAGGAGAGAATCTTAGAAGCAGCAAGAGAAAAGAACACAGTTACCTACAAAGGTCTTCCCATAAGACTGTCAGCTGATTTCTCTAAAGAGACCTTCCAGGCAAGAAGGGGCTGGAAAGAAGTATTCCAAGTCATGAAAGGCAAGGACCTACATCCAAGATTACTGTATCCAGCAAAGCTATCATTTAGAATGGAAGGGAAGATAAAGTGCTTCTCAGATAAGGTCAAGTTAAAGAAGTTCATCATCACCCTTATTATATGAATCCCTTATTATATGAAATGTTAAAGGGAGTTACCTAAGAAAAAGAAGATAAAAATAGGAACAGTAAAAATGACAGCAAACTCACAGTTATTAACGACCACACCTAAAACAAAAACAAGAGCAAACTAGGCAAACAGCTAGAAGAGGAACAGAACCATAGAGATGGAGATCACATGGAGGGTTGTCAATAGGGGAGTGGGAGGGGGAGAGGGGGGGAAAGGTACAGAGAATAAGTAGCATAGATGATAGGTGGAAAATAGACAGGGGGAGGGTAAGAATAGTGTAGGAAATGTAGAAGCCAAAGAACTTATAAGTATGACCCATGGACATGAACTATAGGGGGGGAATGTGGGAGGGAGGGGGAGGGCAGGATGGAGTGTAGTGAGGAGGGGGAAATGGGACAACTGTAATAGCATAATCAATAAATATATTAAAAAAGATTAAAAAGACATAGCTGATGTTTAAAGTTAGACTGATTTAGATGATTCAAAACTGGTTTGTCTAATGATGACAAAGACTTTATTTTAAAGATTTTATTTATTTTTAGAGTGGGGAAGGGAGGAAGAGAGAGGGAAAGGAAGATCAATGTGTGGTTGCCTCTCATGTGCCTCCTACTGGGGATCTGGCCTGCAACCCTGGCATGTATGTGCCCTGACTGGGAATTGAACCAGCGACTCTTTGGTTAGCAATCCAGCACTCAATCCACTGAGCCACACCAGCCAGGGCGGCAAAGACTTTAATGAAGAGTTTGAGTCTTTTTTTCTTAAAGTGTGAGGTTGAAAAAAAGTAATACATCTAAATTAATAAATCTTTTTGTATAAAACATTGTTACATCAAGAATTCTGGTTATGATATCTATTTCATTAAGTTGTCATAAGAATTAAATGAGACTGTGACTATTGAGCTCCTGACATCTAGGAGGTGTTCAGCACATATTAACATTCAATCTGTTCCCTTTAATAATAAAAGCAAATACCTGAGAGAAAAATCAGTTTAATCCAGTGTTTAGTCGAAAAGACTAGTGTTTTATAGAACATAGTTTGGTAATCCCAATGATTAATTTTATGTGTCACGGTTACTGGGCCATGGTATTCAGATATTTGATAAAAAATTATTCTGGAAATTTCCTTGATGGTCTTTCTGGATGAGATTAACACCTAAATTAGTGGACTTTGATTAGAGCTGATTACCTCCATAATGTGGTTGGGCCTCACCAAGTCAGTGGAAGACCTTAATAGAACAAAATCTGACCTCCTCTGAGCAAGAAGGAATTCTGCCATCAGAAGTTCTTGGGATTGGGATGTCAACTTTCCCCTGGCTTTCCAGTCTGGTGGCCTATGCTGCATATTTGGGATTTACCAAGCCTCCACAATCTCATGAAGCAATTCTTTAAGGTAAATTACTCTTGTCTCTGTACGTGTCCTATTGGTTTTGTGTCTCTGGAGAATCCTTACAGATACATCTAACTTCTAGATAACATTTCATGAAACAGGCTAAAGAGAATTATGAGGAAATAATGAAGAGGGTGAGAGAGAAACCAAACTTTGTATAAGAGAGTAATTTTCTGTGTCAAGCAGTTTTTATAATATTCTGAATTTCTTTAAAAATAAATAAATTATATTTGGCTGCTTTCAACAGACTCCATGTCTTCTGTGTTGAGATTATCCATAGTGTTATATGATAATCAGGCCAATGTGTTGAAAATACAGTTGTCATCTTCTCTGAAGTTGATTTGAAGTCCATGTGTGTGTATGTGAGGTGGGCGGGGGCATTATTTTAATAAACACAGAAAGGAAGTAGAGAAGGAGAGGAGGGAAATGAAGGTTTCATATGTCCAAGTTGAAAACCATTGTGGGAAGTATCAGTGTCCTTCAAAGGAAAGACAATACAAACTTGAAAGGGGGCAGGATATGAAAAAGAGAGGGTGTAATAGGCTGCTGAGTGGAGAAGGAAGTTCAACATATGCAGTGCCCTGAGGGAAGCATGGATAAACAGTGAGAGGAGGCTTGCTTCCTGAAGTGAAAGGAGGCCAGAGCCCTGAGCTCTGAGCTCAGGAAGGCAGCTGGGGCAGAGGAACAGAGATCCCACTGAGGCGCTGAGGGATGTGGGCAACTATTCACAGGTGCCCCAAACAGCTATGAGCCGCATGTGGAAAGAAAGATAAGCTATGAAAACACTTCATAGTAAAATCTACAAAAGTTACCAGCTCTGAGGGCAGCTTGGGGGAGAAACAGAAATAAAGGCATTTGAGCTCCTAGAGAAAAGCACATGGAGTTTTGAAAATCAATTGGAAATATTGGGTGACAGGAAGACTGATATTAACACTGTTGGGCAGGTGCTCTAGAGGAACATTTGTGAATAAGACTAACTTTTTAAAAATACTTTGTGTGAAGAATTTTTTACAGAATTTTAGCAAGAAGCAAGAGAGAAAATAATACTTAAGCTTGAATTGTAAGAAAATGTCCATAGGGCATGAGGAGTTAGAGGCCTTTTAAGTTAGCTTGGTTTAAGTTGAAAAGTAATATACTGTCTTATATATTAGCATGTCTGTATTACCACTTAAAATAGTGGCAATGAAGGCGAGTGTTAAATGAGGAAGTGCTATAACCCAAGAAGAGAATGATGGGATTTGTATATATTTCCAAGAATGCTGACATGTTTCAATAAAATTATACATCACCTTAGAAAAAATAAGTATAAGCATAATAAGTGGATGATGATCTTTCTAAACTCCCCAAAGTAATCTAACTCCAAATGCAATGTATGCTTATGATTTTAAAATCTTGGTATTACCATGTAACAACAAGAAAGGCAGAACAATTGGGGAGCAGGCATGCCAAAGAGGCTAAATAAAACCTGTCACAAGGATGAGTTAACATTGGAAGAAAAAAAGCCAGCTTTTCTGTGCTTACTTATACTTAAAATTTTTAAATCTCAAAGTAGCACTGACATTTTTTTGAAACAGTACAGGTGAATTAAGCCTAACACTGCTGGGTATAACATGGCTCCTCCTTGTTTGTGTTAACTTTCAAAAAAGAAAAAGAAAGAAGAAAGAAAGAAAGGAAGAAAGAGAAAGAAAGAAGGAGAAAGAGAGAAAGAAGAGAAAGAAAAAGAAAAAAAAGAAAGAGAAAGAAAAATCTCTCTACTGGGCATATCCTTTTATGCTAAAGCCTCTGAATGAGCATGATATAAATTTAACTTATTTTTGTAGGTGGGCAGCAGCATGCACAAACTGGCCCTGAAGACTTCCTTTCCTTCTCATTAAAGGCTTCACTCCAGGGTGGTCAGTAATACATGTTTGCTTCAGAACCTGTAGGGAGAGCAGCTTTTCTGCTTTGTGGAGACATTGCTAGGCTGTTACCCCTGGCATATATTGTGCTGTGATTTTAATTAAAGTATCTGAATGCTGGCAGGTCAGTATTGTTAGAAGAGATGTCTGATTAATTGCTTACTTCTTTGTCACAGCCATAAATGGGATGTTGTGAGAGCACATGTTAGAATCCAAACAATTCCCCTTAGACTAGACGAGTAAATGCACTTGGGAGCAGTCAGTTCTTTCATTTGGAGAAAAGCCAAAATTGCACTGGCCATTCAGTGATCCTACTTAAAGATGCTAGAGGTTAAATGTGTTTCCTAGTAATGGAAGGTGGGCCAGGGCAAGCCTTTATGTGTGATGCCTCCAGCCCCAGGGTATAGGGAGGATTCAGCAGGTGAAGAACTCAGTTCTCTGGCAACCAAATTAATAAATGTGCAAATTAAAAAGGATGCCAGAGCACTAAAGAAACATCTGCTAACCAAAGTAAAAAAGTAATGATGATAATGATAAATATGGAGAGAATAAACGATTTCTGCTTCAGGCAAATTTCTATCCAGCTGCACCCTACTGTAAGGAGTAATCAGAGTTACCATGAGGTTCCCCACTGGTGAGATGTTAGAACACTGTCTTTGAACCAGCCGGTGATAGACTTTTAGACTACTGATACTTGTGAAATTATTACTAGACACTGGCAACTATCTCTGTTCATCCTAGTTTAAGGTTGCTCAAATTTGATATTCCTGACATTTTGGACCAGATAACTCTTTGTTGTAGGAACTGTTCTGTGCCTTAGAAGATGTTTAGGAGCACCCCTTGTGTCTACCCACTAAGATGCTTGTGTCCTCTCTTCTCCCCCACAGTCATTAAAAACAAAAAGGTCTCCAGACATTGCCAAGTGTCCCATGAGGATGGGGAGGTGTGTGTAAAATTGACCCTTGTTGAGGATCACTTTCCTAGTTCACCTTGCTGAAACAGTATCTTCCACTGGAACATACATTGATGGACAAATATTTACAGTAGCACAATGATAGAGATGGTTCAGTAAGAATTTACTTGTCATATTTCTGCACGGTAAAAAACAGGGTTGCACATCTAGTGAGCCATATGTTACATATAATAGTTGGGACTCATAAACCTTCTGAAAAATTAAAATATTCATATATTACACATAATAGTTGCAATTGATATGCCCTTTTAGAAAATTTTAAATGTTCACCTTTTAGAAATTCAGCCTCCTGTGTATACTTGTACATAAAGTTTTCTTTTTGCAATGCTTTCTCTTTGCTCCCTTCTGCAGGAAATTTGGAATAGGATGATGTCTTCCTTGGCCATGTGATGAACAGTTTCAATTTTCATGAGGCAATTGATCAATGACTCTTTTCATGACTTAAAATGAAAGGAATCTTGTTGCTAACCACTTATAGCATCCTCAGATCTTCTCTGTGAACTTCCTGTTTCGAAACAACAGAGTAATTACTAATTGTCACCATGTCCAGAATCTTTACAACCAGCTGTCTGTGTTTTTAGTTGTTGTTCATAAAGTAGGTGAAGTTAATACTAATTTTTGGAATTTACACAAGTAACCTGGGAAAATTTAATGCTGATTACACCATGAGAGTTTGCTTTACCTATGTATTCAGTTTTAGCACATGAATTTTTCTATATAACATTGTTTATAATGGTACAACTTATAATTGCTATCTAGTAATATGACTCACTTTTTGAAACTAGAAGAGAGCTAAATGATGTACAGTGATAGATAAATGTTTGGGATATTATATTTATAGCATTGCCATTGCCAAAATAAGGTCTTGGCCATTATTTTGATAAATAAGGGCTAAGCCTATAACTTTCAAAAATGTACTATAAGAACACTAAATGTGTCTTTCTTTGTCATATAGCTTTCTAATATTTCTAGCTTATTAAATATTCCCCATAAAGTAGAATATTGGTATGTGAAAAACCGTGATGAATAAAAACAACAGATCCTCCAAGGTGACAACACCCTTCTAAGCATGTACATACACAGAATTATGGTTTTCAATAGAAATCACATTTTAAAAGTTTCAGATGAAATTTTAAATATGCCTGACCCATGGACATGGACAATGGTGTGAGGATTACCTAAGGAAGTGGAGGGGCTGGGTGGAGGGGGAAAAAGGAGGAAAATTGGAACAACAATAGTATAAAAAATAAAATATTACAAACAAAAACAAAAGAAAACAAAGAAACAGAAAAGTTTCAGATGAGACCTTAAAACCCATTAGAACCTGTCTCGCATCAAAGACTTCCTTCTACAAATACAGTCCGGGTCACCTCAATATAAAATAGTTGGAAAAAATATTTCTCCCATGATAAAATATGATATATAGCATATCTACTATGATATACTTAGCTTTGAACCAAATGTGACCCATTTTGTAACAGTTTTCCCCTCCTATTTGGCTTTGGGGTGTATCTCCCAACACTTTCTCACTTAACTGAGACACCTCAAAGTTTATTTTATAATCTGATAGGAAGAACAGCAGGTGAAAAGACATATCAAGGTTTATAATATTTACACAATAATCCCTTACCTCAGACCAACTCAGCAGTTTACAAAAATTTGCAAAGAATTTGAACAAACAGCCAAACTTGAGGGTACTTGTCCAAATGCAATCTTGAAATCTTTTAAAATTTGTCCAGCCTTAACAGAAACCAGTTTCTCTATCTTGGACTACAGGGTACTGAAGAATGCCAATGTGCTTATTAGTAAGATTCTGAGTACCCTTTGTGTAGAATGGGGATACTAACATTATACTCAATATTTTTCAATGCACTGTGCATAGATATATTGAATACTTATTCATGCATATAAATATGCATTCAGTTAAAAAAATCACAGAAATTTAGGAGAGATTACAACTCAAAGCAACTGCTGAGGAAATCAGAGTCATGGAACTTAAAACCACCTTGGAAGATCACCTAGAAAATTTTCCTTCTCATTTCAAAGGAAAAATATTTCTCTTTCTGGAGGGATTCTCTGGAGAGGAAGCCCTATTGGCCTCTTGCCTATGATTGTGACATTGGATGATTTGTTATAATTGTGATGTAGGATTTGCCTCTGACACCCATCCTCTTGTAAGAAAGCAGAGATATACCAGGTCTTGCAAGTGACTGTTGAATGTTATTTATTACAAAATAACTATACAGTCAAAAAGCATTTTTGCTGATTGGCTATGGATCATTACTGGCCAACTAGAGAGCCAAGCTATGCAAAGGATCTGAAAAACAGCTGTAGAGATGCGGGTCAGTGAACACATAACCTCTCATTGTGCCGACTGGCCAAGAAACCATGTTAGTCCATTGTAATTAAATGATAATGTGAGGTTGAAAGAAAGGTATACTGTTCAATAAATGGATCGCAGGTCAGATAAATGTCTTAGGAGAGCTGAGGTACATACCAACCAGGACATCTAATTTAATTGACTGAATGTTCTCATGAGAAAAAAATTACACACATGTCATATAAACAGGAAGCACTATAGTTCACAGCTAAGCACTAAAAGGGGCAGAGAGAGTATAGGCTTAGCAGATGGGCAGAATTAAAGGTATGGATATGGTCAGCATAAAACATAAAGGAAGATTGGAAATGAATGGATCTGCAGGAGGATCATGGATATATTATAGCATATGAAACATAACCCTTTAGTGCAGTTGTGTGTTCACACATTTGACGTGGGTAGCCAGTTGGATGTGCTGGAAAGAGAGTTGGACAGGGTCTGGGTATGAAAAGTCCTGAGTTCCAACTGGACCTTGAGCAAGTTCCTTTATACTCAGCTCCTACCTCAGTGCACTGGATGATGTGAGACCAACAGTGACTTCCTGCCCTAAGTCCCTTCCTTCCTTGTATTGAGTGTGTACAGAGACTAGAATGAATATACTATAATTAAAAATGCATGCTTTCTCTATACAAACCTAGCTGTAGAATGGTATCTACATCAAAATCTTGTGAGTGGAAATCAGGACTGCAGTGGTGAAAATGATCTAATTTTAAAAAATTCATAGGCAGGGGATGTATTATAACCTCTATCTCCGAGTTTGAGTAATGTTGATTTATTAGTACAGTAGAATCCCACTAATTAGCATTAATGACAGTGAACCATTATGGATTATAGAATTTCACAAATTAGCCAGTAGAGGAATAAATAATAAAAATCAGAACTCCTGTATTGCAAAATGTCCTTTTACACTTATTTTTTATCATTCATTGCTAATGTTAGACTTTGTTAAAAGGGGCATTTGTGACAATTGAGGGATTATGCTTCTAAAGCATTTGGGTAAAAAGAATAACATGAGTGCAAAACAATCAGATGATGATACTGAAATAAAGTTGTAGAAACAAAAGGAAACTTTCAAGTTTTAGATGAGAAGTGTGTGAAGCAGCTTGATGCTTTGGAAGGATCGTTAGAATTGTGAACTCATGCTTGAGAATTAAAAACACTTTTATATTAAATGACTATGGAAAATGGATCTCAGCCTGTGTGTCACTGTGGTATTCAGGTGACTGCATGTGCTATGTTAGCTACTGTATGTGATCTGGTTTTTCAGGTGGCATCTTCAGGCAATAATAAATGTATTTAATATATAATAGACACAAATTTCACACATAAAATGATATGCAATTTTCTCTATGAGGAATTTTTCTACTCCTGGATTTGGATAGTGAGTATTAAATTATGGAGTATATAACAAGAGGATTGGGGGCAGTGTGTAGAGTTGGGCAGCATGAGGATTTAGTCTGGGGAATGGATGATTGTGTAACCCTGAGGAACCATGCTTTAGTAACCATAAATTAGTTCCTAATGCCATGTTGCTGGATAAATACCAAAGTTAAAGAAGAGTTATTCTGCTAATTAGAGAGGTAAAGGCATGCAATTAGGAATACAATTTCAGGCTAAATCAGCCTGGAATAGGCTTCACAAGTCTATGGTGCTAGGTTATAACATTTTGCATCCCTCTAAGTTAATACCAATAGATGATAAGATCATGAGTACTACATCAGACAATGGTCATCTCTCTGTTACTTCCTCAGGCTCATTTATTGGCATCTTTTAGGCTGTAGTAATTTATCTGCCAGTTAATGATGAAAACATTCTTTCTTTCTTTTTTATTGTTTATGCTGTTACAGATGTCCTATTTTTACCCCTTCTCCCCACCCCAACCCAGCCTGCCTCCCACTTCTATAGTTAATCCCCACAATGTTGTCCATGTCCATAGGTTCTTCATGTATGTTTTTTGACTAAATATCCACCTTCTTTCATTCAGTACCCACCTCCCTCCCTCTTACAGCTGTCAATATATTCCATGATTCCATGCCTCTTGTTCTGTTTTGCTCATTAGTTTATTTTGGTCATCAGAATCCTCTTATAAATGAGATCATATGATATTTTTCTTTCACCAACTGGTTTATCCACATAGCATAATATTCTCCAGTTCCAACCATGCTGTCCCAAAAGGCAGGAATCCCTTCTTTTTTTCTGCTGCATAGTATTCCATTGTGTAAATTAACCACAGTTTTTTGATCCACTCCTCTACTGATGATTACTTGGGCTGTTTAAAAATCTTGGCTATTGTAAATAGCACTGCTGAGAACATAGGGGTGCATACATTCTTTTGAGTTGGTATTTTGGGATTCTTAGTGTATATTCCCAGCAGTGGAATCAGTGGGTCAAAAGGTAGTTCCATTTTTAGTTTTAAAAGGAAATTTCATACTGTTTTCAGCAGTGGCTGCACCAGTCTGCATTCCCACCAATAGTTCACTAGGGTTCTCCACGCAACATCCTTGCCAGCACTTGTTTGTTGATTTATTAATGATGGCCATTTTGGCAGGTGTGAGATGATATTTCATTGTGGCTTTAATTTGCATCTCTCTGATGGCTGGTGATGTTGAGCATCTTTTCATATGTCTATGAGCCATCTGTATGTCCTCAGAGAAGTGTCTATTCAAGTCTTTTGCCCATTTTTTAGTTGGATTATTTGTTTTCCTGGTGTTTAGTTGTATGAGTTCTTTATATGTTTTGAAGATTAAACCCTTGTCCAATGTATTATTGGTAAATATGTTCTCACATACAGTTGGTTCCATTTTCATTTTGATGATAGTTTCTTTAGCCATGCAGTTTATTAAATTTATTGTAGTCCCATTGTTTGTTTTTCCCTTTATTTTCCTTGCCCTAGGATATATATTGGCAAAAATATTGCTACGTGAGATATCTGCAATTTTACTGCCTAGGTTTTCTAGTAGGATTTTTATGGTATCCCAATTTATGTTTAGGTCTTTTATCCATTTCAAGTTTATTCTGGTGTGTGATGTATATTGGTGGTCTAGTTTCATTTTTGTGCATGTACCAGTCCAGTTTTCCCAGCACCATTTATTAAACAAGGTATTTTTATACCATTGTATGCTTGTGTCCCCTTTGTCAAATATGAATTGACCATAGAGAAATGGGTTTGTTTCTGAGCTCTCTATTCTGTTCCATTGATCTATGTGTCTGTTCTTAAGCCAGTATCATACTGTTTTGATTACAGCGACTTTATAGTATAGTTTGATATCAGGTATTGTGATCCCTCCAACTTTGTTCTTCTTTTGTAAGATTGCTGAGATTATTTGGGTCTTTTTTGGTTGCATATAATTTTTTTTGAATATTTTTTCTAGATCTGTGAAGTATGCTGTTGGTATCTTAATGGGAATTGTGTTGAATCTATAGATTGCTTTGGGTAGTGTGGACATTTTAATGATGTGTATTCTTCCAACCCATAAACACTGTCCATGCCTCTATTTATTTGTATATCCCTCAATTTCTTTAGTGTTCTATAGTTTTCTGAGTACAAGTCTCTTACCTTCTTGGTTAAATTTTCTCCTAGGTACTATATTTTCTGTTGTTATAGTAAGTAGGATTTTTTCTTAGTTTCTCTTTCTGATAGCTCATTGTTGTTGAACAAAAATGCCATCAATTTCTGCATATTGACTTTGTATCCCACTACTTTGCTGAACTTGCTTATTAAGTTGAGTAGGGTTTTTTTTTTTTTTTTTTTTTTTTTTTGTGGAGCCTATAGGGTTTTCTATGTACACTATCATGTCCTCTGCAAATAATGATTGTTTTACTTTTTTTTTTTCCAATTTGGATGCCTTTTATTTATTTTTCTTGTCTGGTTGCTATGGTTTGGACTTCCAGTACTATGTTGAATAGGAGAGGTGAAAATGGATATCCCGTCATGTTCCTGATATTAAAGTAATGCTTAAAGTTTTTGCCCATTGAGTATGATGCTGGCAGTGGATTTGTCATATATGGACTTTATTATGTTGAGTATTCCCTGTTTGCTGAGTGTTTTTATCATAAGTGGGTGCTAGATTTTATCAAATGCCTTTTCTGCATCTTCTGATATGATCATGTGATTTTTATCTTTTGTTTATGTGATGTTCATATTTATTGATTTGTGAATATTGTACCATCCTTGCATCCTTGAAATAAATCCCACTGATGATAACATATGATCTTTTTTAATGTATTGCTAGATCCAGTTTGCTTGTATTTTTTTGAGGATTTTAGCATCTATGATTATCAGAGATATTGGCATATACTTTTCTTTCTTAGTTGTGTCTTTATTTTGTTTTGGAATTAGGATAATACTGGCCTCATGAAAAGAGTTTGAGAGTCTTCCCTCTTCTTGAATTTTTTCGAATAGTTTGAGGAATAGAGGTGTTAGTTCTTCTTTGAATATTTGCTAAAATTTGCCTGTGAACCTATCTAGTCCGGAGCTTGTTTGCCAGAGTTTTTTTGTGTTTGTTTGTTTTTGTTTTTTTTTTTCTTTTTTTGATGACTGCTTTAATTTCACTACTTGTTATTGGTCTATTCAAGTTTTCTGCTTCTTCCTGATTCAATCTGGGGAAATTGTATGTTTCTAGGAATTTATCCATTTTACCTAGGTTGAACAATTTCTTGGCATATAGTTGTTCATAGTAACTTCGTACAAACCTTTGTATTTATGTGGTATCAGTTGTTACTTCTCTTTCATTTATGATTTTATTTATTTGTGTCCTCTTTTTTTCTTGATGATCCTCATTAAGGGTTTGTCAATTTTGTTTATTTTTTCAAAGAACCAGCTCTTGGATTCAATGATCCTTTGAATTGTTTTTTTAGTCTCTTTGTCATTTAGTTTTGTTCTGATCTTGATTATTTCCTTTATTCTACTTGTTTGGGCTTTGTTTGTTGTTGTTTCTCTTTTTTTTTTTTTTTTTAGATATAGGATTAGGCTGATTATTTGAGATTTTCTATCTCCTTTATGTAGGCTTATAGTGCTATGCACTCCCTTCTCAGGACTGCCATTGCTATGTCCCATAAGTTTTGGGATGTTGTGTGTTCATTTTCAGTTTTTCTAGGTACTTTCTGATTTCTTCCTTAATCTCACTGTTAATCCATTCATTATTTAATAACATGTTATTCAGCCTCCATGTATTAAATGTTCTGGGTTTTTTTTCCCTTGAGGTTGGTTTTTAGTTTTAAGCCATTGTAATCTGAGAAAATGCTTGATGTGATTTCAATTTTCTTGAAAATTTTAAGGCTTGTTTTATGTCCTACCATATGATCTATCTTTGAAAATGATCCATGTGCATTTGAGAAGTATGTATAATTTGCTTCTTCAGGGGAAATATTCTGTAAATATCAATTAAGCCATTTGATCTAGTGTGCTGTTTAATGCTTTATGCTTGTTGATTGTTTTGTCTGGAAGATCTGTCCTTTGTTAACAGTGGGATGTTAAAATCCCCTACTATAAATGTGTTGCTCTCTATATAATTTTTGAAGTCCTCCAAGATTTTCCTTATATATTTGGATGTTCATATGTTAGGTGCATATATGTTTATAAGGGTTATATCCTCTTGTTGGACTGCTGGCTTCAGTATTATGTGGTGAGCTTCTTTGTTTTCTTGTTATGGCCTTAGTTTTGAAGTATGTTTTGTGAAGTCTGTTCTTATATAAGTATTGCTACCACAGCTTTTTAAAAAATGTCCATTTGTATGGAATATTTTTCCATCCTTTCATTTTCAGCCTTTGTAAATCTTTTGTTCTAGCTGGGTCTCTTGTAGAGAGCATATACACAGGTTGTGTGTTCTTATCCATTCAGTTACCTTATGTCTTTTGATTGGAAGATTTAATCCATTTACATTGAAGGTTATTATTAATAGGTACTTATTCATTGCCATTTTCCCTTTTGTAACTGTGTTCCTCTCTTTCTCTCCTATTTCTTCTCCTTCTTTTTTTCTTTTTTTAAGTATATTTATTGATTATGCTATTACAGTTGTCCCATTTCCCGCCCCCCTCACTCCACTCCATCCTGCCCACCCCCTCCCTCCCACATTCCCCCCCTATAGTTCATGTCCATGGGTCATACTTATAAGTTCTTTGGCTTCTACATTTCCTATACTATTCTTACCCTCCCCCTGTCTATTTTCCACCTATCATCTATGCTACTTATTCTCTGTACCTTTCCCCCCCCTCCCCCTCCCACTCCCCTATTGACAACCCTCCATGTGATCTCCATCTCTGTGGTTCTGTTCCTCTTCTAGTTGTTTGCCTAGTTTGCTCTTGTTTTTGTTTTAGGTGTGGTCGTTAATAACTGTGAGTTTGCTGTCATTTTTACTGTTCATATTTTTTATGTTCTTTTTGTTAGGTAAATCCCTTTAACATTTCATATAATAAGGGCTTGGTGATGATGAACTTCTTTAACTTGACCTTATCTGAGAAGCACTTTATCTTCCCTTCCATTCTAAATGATAGCTTTGCTGGATACAGTAATCTTGGATGTAGGTCCTTGCCTTTCATGACTTGGAATACTTCTTGCCAGCCCCTTCTTTCCTGTAAGGTCTCTTTGGAGAAATCAGCTGACAGTCTTATGGGAAGACCTTTGTAGGTAACTGTGTCCTTTTCTCTTGCTGCTTCTAAGATTCTCTCCTTCTGTTTCATCTTGGCTAGTAGAATTATGATGTGGCTTGGTGTGTTCCTCCTTGGGTCCAGCTTCTTTGGGACTCTCTGAGCTTCTTGGACATCCTGGAAATCTACTTCCTTTGCCAGATCGGGGAAGTTCTCCTTCATTATTTGTTCAAATAAGTTTCCAATTTTTTGTTCTTCCTCTTCTCCTTCTGGCACCCCTATAATTCGGATGTTGGAACGTTTCAAGATGTCCTGGAAGTTCCTAAGCCTCTCCTCATTTTTCCAAATTCTTGTTTCTTCATTCTTTTCTGGTTGGATGTTTCTTTCTTCCTTCTGGTCCACACCGTTGATTCGAGTCCCAGTTTCCTTCCCATCACTATTGATTCCCTGTACATTTCCCTTTGTTTCTCTTAGCATAGGCTTCATTTTTTCATCTGGTTTTCGAACAGAGTCAACCAATTCTGTGAGCATCTTGATAACCTGTGTTTTGAACTGTGCATGTGATAGGTTGGCTATCTCTTCCTCGCTTAGTTGTATTTTTTCTGGAGCTTTGAAGTGTTCTGTCATTTGAGCCATTATTATTATTATTTTTTTTTGGTCTTGGTGGGTCTGTTACTTTAAGGGGCGGAGCCTTAGGTGTTTCCCAGGGCTGGGTAATGCTGGTCGCTAAGCTGTGATGCTGTACATGGGGGAGGGGCCAAGAGGGAGCAATGGTGCCCGCTCCACTCTCCACCCTACCTTAATCTTTCACTCTGCTACCCACAATCAAACTGGGCCCCTCTGGTGCTGGTTCCCCAGTGGGTGGGCTTGTGCACACTCTAGGCCCCTATGGGTCTCTCCAAGGACCTCTCCTGTGAGGCTGGGAATCTCTCCTGCTGTTGCCCCAACCCCCACGGGCATTTTCAATCAGAGGTTTGAGGCTTTAATTCCCCTGTGCTGGAGCCCTGGGTTACGCGGTCTGCTTTGCT
The DNA here is from genome assembly GCF_022682495.2 of Desmodus rotundus. Taxonomy (NCBI): domain Eukaryota; kingdom Metazoa; phylum Chordata; class Mammalia; order Chiroptera; family Phyllostomidae; genus Desmodus; species Desmodus rotundus. Next base: position 97,522,726 of record NC_071391.1, on the reverse strand, counting down.
CCCTGCAGTTTGTCCGATTTATCTGTGCGTGAATGTGGTGCCGCAGGGTGCTACCCGCCACTCTGCCTGCCCCGTTCTCTGCCACTCTGAGTCTGGCCCTCTCAGTTTATCTGTGGGAATGTGGGGCCACAGGGTCTGCCAGTGGTCAGACTGCCTGCCCCGTTCATCCCACACTCTGCCAGTCTGGGTCCTGCCACAGTCACACGAGTCCTCTCTGCCCCGGTGCCCATCTCTGCCCCTCCTACTGGTCTGGATGAATGTTTATTTTTTATTTACTTGGTGTCGGACTTCCTTGCAGTTCGATTTTCTGTCAGTTCTGGTTGTGCGAGGAGGCGCAGTGTGTCTACCTGCGCCGCCATCTTGGTTCTCCCTCTTCTTCTTAATGCAGTCCCTTTAGCTTCTCTTGCAATGCTGGATTGGTGGAACTGTACTCCTTTAGTCTTCTTTTTATAGTCTGGGAAACTATTTCACCTTTCATTTTAAATGACAGCCTTGCTTGATAGAGTAGTCTTGGAGTAAAGTTGGAGTAGTCTTAGAGTAGACCTGAAGGTCTTTCCTCTTCATTACTTGGAATATTTCATGCCAGTCCTTTCTGGCTTTTAGTGTGTCTGTTGAGAAGTCAGCAGATAGCTTTATTGCATTTTCTTTGTAGGTACCTAGCTGATTCTCTCTTGCTGCCTTTAAGGTTTTCTCTTTGTTTTTAAATTTTGCCATTTTAATTTTGATGTGTCTTGGTGTGAATCTCTTTGTGTTCATCTTGATTAGACTCTCTATGCTTCCTGAACTTGTGTGACTCTTTCCCTCACCAAATTAAGTAAGTTTTCTGTCATTTTTTTCATCAAACAAGTTTTCTATCTCTTGCTCCCTTTCTTCTCCTGGTATTTCTATGATGTGAATATTGTTACATTTCATGTTGTCCCAAAGCTCCCTTAAACTATCCTCATTCTTCTTGGGTCTTCTTTCATTTTGTGGCTTTGACTGGGTGTTTTTTTCTACCTCATCTTCCAACTCTCTGATTTGATCCTTTGCTTCATCTAGCCTACTTTTAATTCCTTCTAGAGCGTTCGTTTTTCATATATTTCATTCTTCATTTCCAACTGGTTCTTATTCAAGGTTTCTATGTCCTTTTTCATGCTAATGTAGTCACCACTAAGTTCCCTGTTGTTCTCACTAAATTCCTAGAGCATCCTTATAACATTATTTTGAACTGTATGTCTGATAAATTTTTCACCTTGATGTTATTTAGCTCTTTTTCTGAAGATTTCACCTTTCTTTCCTTTGGGTGATTGTTTTTTGTCTCCTCATTTTAGTTGCCTCTTTGTGTTAGATGGATTTGCTTTGATTCTCAGTCTTATGTAGTGGTCTTATGTGCTTGGAGTCCTGTGGGACCCCATCATGCAGACTCCTTGATCTCCTGGTTGCTCTATGAATATCCTTTTTGTAGGTTATGTGGACTCTCTTGTTGTGTTTTGGTCCTGATTGTTATTAGTCCATTTGTTGGTGGGACTGTCCTCAGGCTGGCTGACTAAGAGGCTCAACCCCCACCATGTATTGTATGCTGTTGTATTGTATAGGTGCTGGCAGAACAAAGCAAAACAGCACAAAAACAATACCAAAACAAGGATTTCCCTGCCCCCCCCACACAACAGAAATATTAATGACAAGAGAGCAAGGAAAAATAAAAGCAGAAAGAGAAATGGAATAGTAGAGAAAGGGGAAAAGAAAAAAAATATGAGAAGACCAAAAGAAAGAGAAGTGATTACGAGAGGGAAAGGGGAAGAGAACTAATACTAGTAGTGAATTGAAAGAGGAAAATGGGGAAAAGGAACACAGAAAAAATAACAAATAATAAAAGAAGACAGGAAGGGAACAATGGAGTAACCAAAGGTAAGAGTAAAATAGGAGATATGAAAGAAAAAATAGAACACCATAATAAAAAAGAAAATATATTAAAATAATAAAAAGGCTATGAAAAAGAAAAAAATAGCAAAAAGAGTGGAAAAAAACCCCCAAGTGGATTGGTCCCAGCAGAGTTTGGTGCTTGCCTTCTGGTTTATCCCTTTGGATGCCACTCAGATGTTTGAGTCTGCTGTAGTGAATGTCAGGTACTGTTCACATCCGGCCATCAACAACCTTTTCAAAGTTACAAGCGGTCCACAGTTTGTGGCTGATTCCTCTGGTCTTGGCTGCTCCTGAGGTGAGCCAAACTGCTCTGCAAAGCTGGCTTTTATCAGCACTGGGTCCAGGGATGTATCAGTAAATGTCCCCAGAAACTGCACTGTCTTGAGAGGGCTTCCAGGTGTGGGTTAGATCCCCAGTTGGAGTTGGATCCCCAGTTGGGACACATACAGGAGGCAACCCATTGATATTTCTCTCCCACCCTGATTCTTCTCTCTCTGTCTCTCTCAAATCAATAGAACATAACATGTATGCATTGTCTTCTTTCAAAATCTTGTATCATCCTGATGGGGTAGGGGAAGGGAGGGAAGAGTCCAGCAGCAAAACTGTAACATGGAACGATGGTGGGGTGCTTGCCCTCTCACTCTCTTTTTCCCCTCAAGCACTGCCACTGCTTGCTCTACTTCCCACTGGATGCTTCAGCCCAGTGCCCACTCCTGAGGCCCTATACAGGGACTCAAGAATCTAGTGCCTGGTGGGCTCAGCATCATATCTTAAAGCATGTAAAACTAAACTGGTCCAAGCATACTTCATGGACTTTATGAGCTTTGAGAGATAATAGATGTCGTTTGCATTCACTTCCTGTTAGTCTATAAGCTAACATTTGTCAAATTTACCTGCTAGCAACCTTGATTTTCCAGGGAGTAAACAGCAACAGAAAAGTCTCCCTAAATAATCACAGTTGGACATTACTGAAGAGGTGAGAATCAAGGTTGAGAGGCAGGACCCAGGGGACAAGAAAATCTGGTAGTTATTCTCTGTCCTGTCTGTTGTTCTTTGAGCCCTGACAACACATAAGGCTTCCCACAAATTGGGGGGGGGGCAGTTATCATATGCAAATAAATCCAGAAAAGTTTATTTTTAAACTGCTCATTTGTGCTTTAAAGTATAGGTTAGAAACTTGTCAGTCTCATGGTTCCATCTATGTCCTGGTGAAAATGCTAAATCCTTTTTAGTTTCGCATCTCACATTTTGGACCAGTTGTCCTTACCCAGAATTCCCCTGAATAAGGCTGTGATGGGCCTTGCATTTTCTGCATTCCAAGACATCCTGCTGCTTGGCATGTGTATACCTCTGCTCCAGGAAATAAGGGCTTGGCTTTACTCCAATGGCTACTTTGACTATTAAATGAAATTTTCTATTGATGATTTATACAACCTTATTCTAACTCAGTTTTAATGAGGCCATTATTTTGCCACTGTTTTCCTTCTTTGATCTGTAAAAAATCTCTAAACATGTCAAGATAGAAAATGGAGTTAGTACAACACAGAATTTTAGTTTCATAGTTATAACCTGGGAATTACAGTTGGACTTCACTTTCTTTCTAAACAAACAAGCAAATGCAAAACCAACCATCTTCCAAATAAACTAAAAGATATTCCAAAAATATCATGAAAAAATCTTATGTGTGTGTATACACACACATATATATATATTATATATTTAAATGCCTTTTCATAAATCATAGTATTTAGTTAGTAAAAGCCTATGATTTACACATTAATGGATTCTAAATTCTAATTGCTCACAAGGATTAGATGTCTTCAATTATTTTTCCGGCTGCTTTGCCAGTAAAGTTGAAACTATTCTCTTTTTTTTTGATTATGCGTAGTGATTTACAGAGAAATGTGAGTTCCCAATCCACTTACATTTAACAAAGCAACACCAATGAGTTCCACTGGCTGCATTATACCTGTTTAATAATCTTTCCCCTTAGAAATTAGAAAATTAGCAAGAATACATGGAATTGAAAATCAAAGGGTATTGGTCAGATTCAGTGCTATATGAAAGTTAGATAGCATTGGAAAGTGGCAGAATTAATCTTTCATCCTTAATGTATGTGTTTCTCAGGACAGGTGCATTTTCCTAGTAGGCTGTTGACTCTCAGTAAATCACTTATAAGCAAGTAATTGCCAAAGAGAACCATTCGTTGGAATCCACTGATGTCTTCAAATAAAGCATAAAATTTTACTCCTGAGTACTAATGCCATACGCCTAGTAAAAGGGATGCCACATTTCCATCCCTCAGGCATTTTTGAAGGAGATTACCTCAGGGCTCATGTTTCTGTTTGACTGGCATGCCATATTATTGCTACCTGTGACTTCAACTGAAGCTACAGTTTTTCATACCCCAAAAGGAGTCAAGGTTGTCAACCACATCATATTATGTTAAGTAGAAAACATAAAATAGCAGGAGAACTTATATATGTAGTATAAATACACACACACACACACACACAAGAGGCAGCATCAGATACGAGATGTATTCCCATGAGCAAGAGCATGCTGGGAAAGTAGAATGCTGGGAATTCCATCTCTCTACAAATGAAACTATTATACCTACTCAGAAAAGAATTTAACTGTTTTCTATATCTGAGGAGAACCTCAGTTGCCAAGTTTGAGAAAAAATATATTTCTGAGCTTTCAAAATAGTTGGGATCCTTTGTTTCAGGTTTACCTCAGAGTGTTAACACCAAAAATATGAATTATTATTATTCATATATATTATTGTATTTTTCCATCAGCATTTATCCTCTCATACCCTCTTCCACCTCCCTTCACCTTCCTCTCCCATAATCTCCACACTGTTGTGTGTGCCCATGAGTTCTTTTTCTTTTTTCCTTGAACCAAATTATTATTATACTAAATTCTTGCCATTCTGAAAGCTACTGATGTGAAACTAAGTTCTCATTTCACTGGGGAGCTGAAACTGTTCAGTAAAAATGGGTTCTCCTCAGTTCCAACTGGAATTTTCAAGAGTAGGGTAATGTGTTAAGGAATCATTTAATATCAAGGTTATGTTTTTACAGTCAGAGAAGGAATGAAGCCATGATCAATTTAACTTTTTAAGTCATGCAAGTTCATTGATAAGATAAGATACTGGACTATTTGCAGGAATGGCGCTGTTGGTTGATTACCCATCTCATTATTTCTCTTCACCTGTGGACAAAACCATAGACATGTCTCCTCAGGCAGCTGACTTGTTTCACTTTTCCTCCAGATTGCTGTTGGGATGGGTTGACTTTCATGCCAGTAAAAGTAAGGGATGACTTCTTTGTGAACTATGCAATTTACAACTATTTTAGCTTAAGATTTTCCTTTGAATGTTTTCAGAAAAAAGGAAGCAAGTAGAGGAAAGGCCAAATCCTTCAGCTTCTTTCTTGGCTACTTAAAGAAAAAAAAATCATAGAGAGAAAGAGACTTTATTTTACAGAAATTTGTTTTGTAGTTCTCTTGCCTTCCAAGAGTTGAAATAGACCTTTTACAGCAATAATAATAACTGAATTCATGGTCAAATATGACTCTATAATATTTAAATTTATACTTATGAAAGCCAATTTTATTCACTTGCTGTTTCACTCACATACAAATACACCAACACAACTTAAGAAGGAAGGTTATTGTCTTATGTAAGATTTCTTATGTTTGTTAAAAATAACATATATACAGAAACAATATCTGTAACTTATACATATGACTAGATGGATTTGCTTAAAGAATATGTTGTCAAATTTATGCAAATTGGATCATAGTTTAAATGCACTCAGGGTTTTTTGAAGTGATTCTGTCCTTCATGCTTATTTATATGGAAAGCTCCCTGTTGAAGGATATTCATTAATGTATCTTTTTCTATACCTGAATTTACACACATTATTATTTTAAAGCAGAGTCCACTTGTCTTGAAGTCTTTCATCTTATCAGGTGTCCAAGTCCCAGAGCAGTTGCTCCGTAAACCTGGGAAACCATCAGGTCTATTTCCTCTCTTTCAGAGGAGTCTGGGTTGATATATTTTTAATTTAAAAAATTATTGTTTGATTTTAGAGAGAGAGAGAAACATTGATTTGTTGTTTCACTTATTTGAACATTCATTGGTGACTCTTGTATGTGCCCTGACTGAGGATCGGACCCACACCCTTGGTATATCGGGACGATGCTCTAACCAACTGAGCTATACCACCAAGGCTTGGGTTGATATTTCTCAGCTTCCTTCTTATATATCTCTACTGACTTGCCTATACAAACACTCAATGATGCTCATTCACTTACCTCTATTTGCAGAGTATTTAAGTTTTATTTATTTTTATTTTTAATTTTTTGACAGTCTGACTAAATTTTATCTTTATTTATGCACATTTAATTGGAATAGGCATAAACCAAAAAAGAAGAAAAAAATCAGGATAAAATGTCAATGCTATTTTGTTTGCAGGGAGGAGTCAGGAGATAGAACAAATTGCCAGGACATCATTGTAAGACACCCCAAAGTAGCTAGGTTACATAATGTTTAGAGTAAAATGGCAAAATTAGGTATCATCCTACTTATCCTACATTAAAAAAGGAAGTCAAAAGTTTATTCTACTTAGTATAATAATTTTTACATTAAATATAGTGATTCATTTCTCAGAAAATCAGAGTATTTAAGTTTTATTATGCTTTGCTCTTCTTGTATTATTAGTCCTGATTCTCTGATTAAGTCAAATTTTCTTTAAGGGCAAGTACTGATATTTTATTTGCTCCACACTCCAAAGAGATTGCTCCAGAGTCAGTGACCAATATTATCATTGCTTATCAGTCACCCCCAAATAGCTTTGTGTTTGAGTCTACTAGTATCTAGGTGATGAGAGGGGAAGATGTGATGAAGCCTGATTACTTCATGTAGTTCTTTCATTTGTAACCTTCCAGACTCGCAGGTAAAATTTATTTCAACAGAAGAAGCAGTATCAGAGGGCTCAGGCAGATTACTCTGGCTGTTCCTCCTTGCCTCTGTTTTCCCTTTTACAGGACAGGCTTCAACTCTTTACACACCAAAGAGATCCATCAAACCTAAAACTGTGCTCACCCCACAAGGCAGATATCAGGGCTTGAGACAGGGCTTTTAAGACACAGACACCTGTGAAATGCTCTATATTCTCTAGAAAGTTCTTCTCCAAATAACTATTTTTTCCCTTCAAATATTTTCATCCAGTGAAAACCTATCTAAAAGAAAAATTTCCTTCAAATTTCTCTGACAAAGACCTCTTTTTCTGATGGCATGTGACTACAGTTAGAAGTCCTGGGGCTGGGTCTCCCTGTATATAGTCTCTCGTTGTTTTTGAGAAAGTGAGGAAAACGCAAGTTTTCTGGGATTTTCTAGATATTTTCCTGACAATCACACTACACAACATTTACTGACTGCTTCCCTGTGCTGGGCCCACCTCAGGCAGGTGGCAGGGGCTTCTCTGCAATGCATCTTTGTTTGGCTGATGTCCTCATCACAACTTCACCCTCCGCAACCTGTCTAAAAGAAACAGGTCCCAGGATCTCCCAAATGCTGGCCTACAAATCAGAGAGACCTGGCAGCTTTGGGGACCCTTTGCTTTCTGTGTTCCCCACAGTGCACTGACCATGAGTGCCAGGGGGGGAATCAAGATGTCATATCTTTCACAAATACTACTTCAAAGAATGGAATTATATACCATTTTTTGAACTTAAATACAACCTTGATCTGAACCTTGATTGCTACAGGTAGTCTAGTAGGGGCATCCAAAGGTTGTCAAAATTCATGCTCTCTTGCCTCTTCTTTCCAGTTTTCACCACTCCTACAAGTTACATATCAAGAATTTCATCTTTACCTTTGCAGATTATCATCAGGATGCATGGAGAGAGAATAGGAGGCTGCTGTGAGTGAAGTCCTATGTACGACCTCTGGTCAAAAGTAAATTCTACTGTTACCCTTGTTTTATAGGGGAATGAAGAAAAGTGCAGAACAGAAAAAGAACTTGCCCAGAAATCACCAGCTTTATGTGACAGAGCTTGTAATTGATCCAGCTGTCAGCACTGTGATCTATTCCCTCTCTTCATTGAGAAGTAACACATTCAGATTTTTTCTAGCATGTGTTGCCCATGTCTAACATTGGCCCAGAAAGTGCTGATATAAAACATGTCACTGCGGTGCTTGCTATTAGCAGGCTACCACCAGCAGACCAGGGGCCCCAACATGGGAGAGGGCCATTCTTACCTTAAACAGATTTCACTCAGATGAGAGGAAAATATCCAAATAATAGGGCACAGGGCAGGATTTGGTAAGTGCCCATGTTGTGTTATATACAGAAGTAATGAGACACATCTCCCATCTCTTCTCCTCAGGGCCTCTATCTTTCTCAAAAGTCATTTGTTTTTCCATTTTCCCCTCACTGCTCTAAGAAGAAGTCATATGTTCTCCTATGAGTATTGTTCTTTCCTTCCTCTTCCCCTATAAGTTGGTATTTAAGTCCTGAATTTAAACCACCTTACTGTGAATCCCTGCATATGTATATCAATAAAAATTTGTCTTTTCTCTTGCTAATCTGTTTTTTTTTTTTTGGTCAGTTTAATTAACAAGCCTTCAATTACTGAACTAAGAGGGTAGAGGAAAAGATTCCCACCCATGACTGTATCACCACCCAAGGAGAGGAGGGCTGAGGCCAGAACCTTGTGGGGCACTCATAGATAGTTGTCCAGAAGGGAAAAAATGAACTAACTAGAAAGAGATTGAGATGGGGTGGTTGGAGGAGGGGACTCAGGAGGGTGTGGGGAGTGGCTCACCTGGGTGAACTGAACCAAAGGGTCATCTGTTTGATTCCCAATCAGGGCATATGCCTGGGTTGTGGGTTGGGTCCCTGATTGGGGCACGTGTAAGAGGCACCCAGGCAATGTTTCTCTCCTTTCTTCTTACCCTGAATAGATAGATAGATGATAGATAGATAGATAGATAGATAGATAGATAGATGATAGATGTAGATAGATAAAGAATCTTTAAACAGAGATGATCAGACTGTAGCCTGTGGGACAAAGCTGACCCACTGCCTGTTTCTGTAAATGAAGTTTTGTTGCTATCTGGCCCCGGCCACTCACTTGTGAGTTGTCTGTGGTGGCTTTCACCAGAACCAGCAGAGGGGAGTGGCTGTGAAGGAGACACCCAAAGCCTAACAATTTATTATGGGCTCTTTACAGAAGAAAACGTGCTTACTGTCCCTACCTTGCACCACTAGGTTGCATAAAAATTTTACAAAATAGGAATTCTGATTCAGTCTAATGTAAATATCTTATAATGAAAATACACTTATGGAGAAAGTCAGATATTAAACCAGTATGATTTCCATCTACTAAGGAATAAAACCAGCTACTCTAAACTGTACTAAATTGGGCTGTTATTGTTTTCAGAGATTTGAAAGAGCCAAGAGTTGATGAATGATAATTGGATGACACCGATGAAGCAGCACACACCAACTCAAAAATCAAATCTGGTAAAATCTTTTCATCTCTCAAGAACACAGAAGAGGTGTGTGTGTGGAGAGTTAGAAAAGGCGAGGGCATCATACCTAAAAGACAACAAACAATCCCTTAGGACTTTGGAGTTAGCACATAATAGGGCACCAGCCAATTTGTCCCTTGCCCATTAGCCAAGACCCCAGGGTCTTGAGGAAGAACATATGTCTCTCTTTTCTTCTGATGTGTCTGGTAGTAGTACCATGGGCTTCTTAGAGGCGAGGGGGTGTCCCCTGGGCTGACAGCCTCCCTGGTATTGGTAGAACAGCAGGCTGTCTGAGGTGGCAGTCCTGCTGGGGCACATCTGCCCCTCTCAGTATTCACACTGCTAATGTCTCTCTCTGGTGACAAATGCAAATTGGGTTGCTTCGTCCAAACATGTCAGCCTCATTAACAAGTGCATAGCGATTGGCACAGAACACTGGCCTCTCCTGTGTGTTTGGTTCTTACCTCTACCCACCTAGGGGTCTCTCTTCCTTCAGAACAGAATTATTGATAGGGAGCTCTGGTTGTGGGGAGCAAGCAGGTGCAGAACACTTTTTATTTTAAACAAAAGAAAGGCTATGGTCAGTAGTAGTTTGTTTGCCATAGGTTATTGTCTGTACAGCAAATGGACCACCTCTGATCAAAAATTCAGCAAAACCAGATTAGAATATACCTTGATATTATATATATATATATAATTTATATATATATATATAAATTACCCACTGTACCCCCAGGGCAGAATGGTATATAAGATTTCAACTCTGGATATGAGATATAGGGCAGATGGATTTTTATAATTTGTTTAAATAAATGTTGAGTTGGCCAAAAGTCCATTTAGTTTTTTCTATAAAATAAAAGACACATTCTTCATTTTCACCAATAACTTTATTGATTTGTATATTTTGAGTATGTCTGCTATCTCCCATGTGGTATAATGTTGAGTGTTCTCAATTAATGTATCAATTTGATGGCCATCAACTTTAACTAGTTTATCCAACTGTGCAGCATTGTCCAGTGAGAAATCTCTAGCACGAAACCTCACAAACCACTTTTGACAGATTCGATCAGTCACAGGAGCTACTGTGTACACTGCACAATTTTTTTGTGTGTGTATCAGTTGCATTTTTTACCTTTCTTCAAATAATGAAGCATAATATACTGAAAATGTTGCATGTTTTCTTCCATCTTCAATATTAAAATGGCCACACAAAAGTTCATCAATTTTGAAAAGTTCTTTTTATGCATGGTAATATGACAACTGTCACAACACAATATAACAAAATTGTTTCAAATGATGTTAAAGTCAACTAAGCATTACTAGAGTCATCTTATGGAAAAAAACCAAACTCTTTGGCCAACTCAATCAATACTTGTTGACTTAAAATATTTTTGGTAAAGAATTTGATGAACAGTATAATTGATAATTAAAACTTTGCTTTTTCTTTCATTTAATTAATCTACATCTAATTATTCAAATGATTTTCTTTCTTAAATCAAAAATTTAAATGCATACAATGTTTTTGTATTTCTTAAATTTATCTAATAATAACATTGTGATAACAGCAGCCTGGAGTTTCAGTCAAGGGCTGTACTTTTGTTATTAACAAATACCCCATACTCAGGTCCTGGAAATGTTGAAATAGTCTTGTTGTAATCAAAATCCTTTTAAAATCTCTTTGAAACCAATAATATATTTGTTGTATAAGCATAGGTTAACTCTATGGTATTAGGTATCAAGAGGATTAAACAAAATATTACTTGATAATGATGAGGATTTTTAGTCTGCATTCATTTGACTCTCAATATACATTTTGTGATGCCACATAAGTTATTTTTACTGCTAAAATCTCACATGATGATTTTAAAATATTTTAAAGGATAGTATCAATACTCTGTTCTCATTTCTGGAAATTTCGTTTGGGACATAAGAGATGCACCTTTTGAATCTGAGGTAAATTAGCATATATCTACCACACTTAGCATATATCGAAGACACTGCACCGTGCCAGGCGTATGCATTAAAGCAGAAGGAAGTGTGACAATCTGGAAGTTTGTCGCTGGTGTCAAACACCTGTATGTTTGTCCATCCAAACAATTGACCAATTGGCTTAATTTTTATTTGAGCACTTGCTATCATAAAAATAAAGCATAAAGCAAACTATAGGGAAATTATATATTCAATTGTTCAATTAATTTTTCCTTGTTGATTATTTAGTATACATTTAGGCAGAGCAAAGATGTATCATCATAGTAATTCTGAAAATTTTAGTTGTTTCTATTTTCTGCAAAACAAAGTTCTGGGGAAAAATTCAAAATTTTTCTTTCTCTAGAAGATACAGATTATTTTGTTTCTATCTGTAGTTAGAAATATAAAAATAGTCAATGAGAAAAATTAACTTAGTATTGAACATATAATTTTCCTATAGTTTATTTTATGTTTTATTTTCATAGTAGGAAATTCTCAGATAAAAATTAAACAAATTGGTCAGTTGTTTGGATGGGCAAATAAGCAGGTGTTTGAGACCAGTGACAAACCTTTAGATGGTCACAGTTCCTTTGGCTTTCATGCATACGCCTGGTGTGGTATGGTGCTGTCGATGTATACTAAGAATTTCTTATTCAAGATTTTAAAAACATTCTTCACCTTTTAATCACAGCACAAATCTAGCATGGTTATTGTTTAAATACTTTCTTTCTAAAAGGTCATCTGTGCCCTGAAGTGAGGTCACCATGTTGTCTTCTCTTTAAAAGGAAATCAAATTGCTTGTGTGAAGATTCACAGAGCCTCCATGCTGTGTGCCTATCTGAGAGGACAGAGCTAAATGGAGAGAGAAAAGAGTTGTCTGAGAATCAGAGAATTACAGGGATGCTGTGCAGGGGCACATGGTTAGTTCAGAGCCAAGAACCTTGTGAGTCTTCTGCAAGAGAGCTATGAGCCACTTGGGCCCTACGGGCTCTGGGATCCTCAGTGTTGTGCTCACTACCATCCATAACAAACTTACCAGCTCTTCATCTTTTCTCTTCCTAAAGGACTGTGTTTCTGAGGGTGACAGTGATGTGACTGGCTTTTCCCTCACCAACAAGGGCTCCTGAAGGCTGCCTTAGCCCCACCCATTCCTTGCCTTGGACAAGTGCTTGGCTGTTTCCAAGCATCCGAGCTCTCCTGAACTTTGTTTTTCTCCCTCCATTTCTCCCTACTCCCAAGTTTTAAAAAAGGCCTCAGTTCCTTGAAGTGCTAAGTTCCCTCATCTGCATCTGCCTGCTCCTGCAGCCACATGTAACACTAGTCGGACTGCAAACATGAAGTGCTACCTGGTCCAGGTGTGGCAGACAGGTTCTAGGTATCCGGAGGGACAGTTGTCTGACCTTGCAGCTGGAAGTCAGCCTACTAGATAGGGATACTAGCAGGGGAGAGAGTGCCAGGTATTGGCTTGGCACTGAGAGTGAGATGGTGTCCTGGGGGGGCCCTCAGAGGTGGCACCTGAACTTTCTACTGGTGATTTTCTTTTATTGGTGAACAAAGTTCCTCCCTTTCTTGGAAGGAAAGAGGAGAACAAGGGAAGAAACAAGCAGGTGTATTCTAACAGTTGACTCTTTTTCTGTCTGTTATTCACCTTGCATAGTAATTCTAGAAATACCATGTGGGAAACTGTATGTTCACCTGTGGATGCCACAGATCCAATTTGTCTGATTGAATGCTACATTATTACCACTCCAAGAATTTCTTCACTATCTACAGAAAGCTCAGGCCAGTACTCAACAAAGAGGGTGTAGTTCTGAGCCAGTTTTATACCATGAGATCAAATACTCACCTTTCTTTAGATGCCTACTTTTATCTAACCCAATTTCTTGGATGTCTGTTATAAACTGGGCTGATTTATATGCCACTTCAAAGAGCTATTAGGTGGATTAGCACAGGGAATTAAGTCTTTGGATATACCACCCACATTAAATTATTTCAGGTGCTCCATTCAGAACAAAGTCAGTATTTCAAGATCTGAAAGCTGCAAATAAATTTTTCATGTAAGTGTTGGAAAAAAGTCTGTCATTTGGAGTCAGTTTGCTAAGCTTTGGGTTGTGGAAAGATTTAGACTATACAGAGGTTGCAGACTTTAATGGTTTTAGGAAGGTAACCAAAGTGGGAAGTGCCAGGCTACAAGATAATAGGCGATGGTAGCAATGGGGTGAAATGCACAGTGCAGGCTCTGCCTATGGCAGGCAGACTAATTTGTTTGAACCCATTACTGCGGGTGAGTGAAAGGCTCTGTAGACTACTAGTACAACCCACCATTTACAGGCTATGGAACAGAGGGTGGGGTCATCCTGTGACTTGCCCAGAATCACCCAGATCATCATCACAGGGCTGACTAGAATAGGCAGCTTCTGACTCCAGCCCAGATCACGTTCTATCATCACTTCAAGTTCCAACAGGTGAAAAAATAATTATTGAAAGTTTGTGTGTGGTCATCATTTTCTCCTTTAAATTATCTAAGCCTCTTTCTTTCTCATGTGTGAATGGGTATAACGCTTCTTACCCATGTATTTTGAAAAGCCCCACAGTAATTGGGATTCATTATGATAGTAAACTTTCCTTCTCCCCCTCCTTCCTCTGCTTCCTGCCTCCTCTTGCCCCATCTACTCCTCTCTGCTTTCCTCTCTACCCTTCCCTTTCCTCTTCACTTTGTCTTACATGATTTTGCAGTTATAGAGAGAGTAGTGTAGTGCTTTTTATGTAACATGTACTCAATACACTCAGAGTGAAATGACTAATGCAAAGTGTGCCAATCATAAGCTATAGGAAGACAGCTGTTATACGCTGCAGGTAAATAGAAGCCCACATCATACTGTCATTGGTCCACTTTCCTTTAGTGATGGTGATCCTGAGTCTGAGCTTCAAATGGTCTCTCTGGCAATGGTAATAGTTATCCTAAACAACCTTGCAACAAGGTTGGCAGGGTCTGTGGCACAACCTGTCAATTCATGCAAAGCTAATTAAAGCATTTGTGAACTGAAGACTCAGCCTTAGCCTTGCTAGCACCATGCTCCATGCTATTGATTTTTTTCTCATTTATGATGCTAGGTCTTGGTGTTTGACACTGGAAGGAAAGCAAGCAGAAGACTCTGTGACCCACCACCAAGGGAGTTGGGAGGTCCTCTCACACTCTCCCTGTCAGGTGCAGGGATGCCAGGCTGCACATGGGAGAGCCCAGCACAATCAAGGGCAAGGATGGCTGAACTACACAGCTACTCCTGCTGCCCTGGAGCAACAATTGGGGTATGGCCAGACACAGTCCAAACACATCTGCTGCCCTTGGGGCAGACCCCTGGCAGATTGCTGTGTCTGGTCCTTGGTTGTCTGATCAACAAACTTTCTGGTTTGTTACCTTACAAGATCTTCTTGGGAATGGAGGAGAGCTGTTGTTGGGTAAGACCCATGTCCTAGAGAAGAAAGATACGTCACCGAACTTTGTTGTCCATTCTCTTTCCTTTCTGAGAAATTCTAATTTCAACCCTAATATACATACTTTTGCCACAAGACATAATGAACATTTTAGAGAACTACTCAAAGTAATAATAGCAATTTAAAGAATGTATATTTATGCAGTGCTAATTATCTGTCATATCATTCAATTCTCACAATTCTTTGAGGAAGCAACAATTGTCTCATCATTTTCACACTTGAGGAAACTGATGCACACAAGGGTTAAAGTTACCCATGGTGGGTCACACATCTTGTTAATGGTGGAATCCAGATTTGAACCTGTGTAGTTTAGCTCCAGATGCTTAACCACAACACTGCTCCACTTTCACTAATAATATCAGAGAAACTGGAGTGTCGGCTTGCTGTGACTAATGTTTATTCTCTGCAAGTTATAACTCTCCTTATTCCAAAGAGCTCACATTTATGACACAAATAGATCATAAATTTCCTACAGTTTTAAGAAATTACCATTGCAAAACTCTGACCTAATCTTTGAGAGAAATTTGAAGTATCATTCTTGAACTTGCCGATTAGAATAACACTTAAACATATACATTAGCAGTGATACTTTTTCACGTGTGTGTTTATGTCAAAGTGCATCTGTACTTTCTCCTGGAATCTCCAAAGGGCTATGTCTTTTAGAAAGTGACTGTTCAAAACTGACAGTAACCAGAGGGGAGGTGGGAGGGAGTAGTGGGGGGAAAAGAGGGAAGGGTTGTCAAGGAATATGTATAAAGGACACATGGACAAACCCAAAGGGGGGTAGGATTGAGGGTGGGAGGTGGGGATGGCTGGGGTGGGTGAAAGGGTGGTGGGGAAATGGAGACAACTGTACTTGAACAACAACAACAAAAAAGAAAGTGATTGTTCAAGTCCCTTTACAGGTAGCGTACCTGCAGATTTCATTCCTTTAGCAAGTACTCATGGCTTGTCATGCACCAGACAATGTGCCAAGTTCTCAGTAATGACATGGTCCCTCTGTCTCTGAGGTCACCTTTGAGAGCAAGTAATAAGCTGGGTTTCCAAACTAGGAGCACCTAAGTTGAGTCAATCTTGTTCTGGGAAGAACGTATCATTTTAAATTTAGATTTTGAGGGTAATTTTTTATTAAGATGTAATTGACATATGACATTGTATCTTTTTTAAATAAAAATGTTTTTTAATTGAAATAATAGGGGGAAAATGATCTCCTATAATGACATATTGAATAATAAGCAATAGGAAGGGCTACACTCCAGGGCTAGAAGTTGGACAGGTCAAACTAAGATAGTAAGGAGATATTTCACTAAAACATTCTCAGAATTTTAATGTAAAAAAATTTTTAATAGGAAGACATTAAGTGAATGTGAGCCAATGCAGGCAAAAATAAAAATTCCTTAACATTCATGAACTCAATTTTCATGAACTTTACCTCTAGTCAATGTCACATGTACAAAGAGCTAATTTTTTTCTTTTTTTAATTGCTGTTCAAGTACAGTTGTCTCCATTTCCCCATCCCCCCACAACCCCAGTTATCCCCACCTCCCACTCTCGATCCTACCCCGCTTTGGCTTTGTATCAGTTTAAGTGCTGTATGTGTTGGTTTGATACATTTATATATTGCAATACAATTACTACAGTAGCATCTGTAAACACCTTTATCATTTCACATAATTACCATATCTTTTTTGTGTTGAGAACAGTTAAGATTAAGTCTTTTAGCAATTTTAAAGTTTATACTACTGTAGTGTTGACTATAATCACTATGGTTGTGCATCAGATCCCCAAGAATTCATTTAGTTGCAAGTTTGTATCCTTAAAACAATATTTGTCCAATTCTAACCCTTCACCCTGCAACCTCTGGTAGCCATCTTTCCACTTTGTTTTAATAAGTTCATTTTTTTTAGATTCAACATGTAAATAGTACCATATAGTATTTGTCTTTCTCTGTCTGATTTATTTCACTTAATATAATGCCTTCAGGCTCTATCCATGTTGTTGCAATTGGCATGATTTCCTTCTTTCTCATAGCTGAATAATAATTCCATTCTCTATATGTACCATATCTTCTTCATCCATTCATCTGCTGATGAACACTTAAATTCTCAGACTCAACAGCAAAAAATGTTTGAATGTATCCTGAAAACTACAGCACCAAATTAGTCCATCATGACTCCTTTGATTCTCATTCCTCTCTCTACTTACTTATTTTTTCTTTCTCCTTGCCACCTATTACACCTTTGCCCAGACTTACCCTTAGTTATTCTTCTATTCCTCCCTTTCAGCTTCTTCTCTTTCCCATATAGTTACAAAGGAAACCAGGAGCATATGAGAAAAAAACTTATTTCATTGCTTTTCTATAGCTATAATGTATGTAAATAAATTTATATTTATTAGTATTCACAAAAATGATGAAGATAAGGCAAGTCTGAGAGAATATTTGGGTAGTGGAAAAGAGATAGGTAAATAATATCTGTAGAAATTATATTCACAAAATAGATATTTTTCAAGTTTTAATAAGGGAATACATTTTTTCTGTTCTTTATTTCAAAGCTAAATAAGGAATAGATGTAGTAATACTTGCCAGATTTTACATTTATTTAAAGCCAGGATGGTCAGGGATAAGAGCATAACTCAATATTTATGATGCAGTAGCTTCTACATAAATATTAAAGTGAGGCAGTTATCATCAGAACTATTTTTTGTTTTTATTTGCTTTTGAATTTTAATGAACACAAAATTCTACTTATGTGGTAAAGTTCAATACCTGAAAAGATAACTCTTTTGTCTATTAATAAATTTAGACATAGGACCATTATGGGAAAATATATTTTTAAACTAAATAATTTGAGAAAACATGAAAAAGGACTTCTGTTTCTGGGAAGATGGAGTAGATGTACTTTTCCCTATTCTTCCTGCCAACAGCAGCTAAAAGCTATAGCTGTTACACATGAAACAAACAAAAACACTGCTAGGTAGAGAAAAGGCAGGCCAGTGAGTGTCTGTGGGAACTAAGAAACAACATGTTAGTAGATTTCTTGGGTTTTCTTCTTGCCTCCTATATACACGACTGAATCATTGGAGAAGTCAGCAACCTAGAAATGCAGTGGTTGAGGTCCATAAAAGCCCTCAGAAAAGCCATAAAATGAGGAAAGATATGGCTTGGCCCAGCCAAACAGAAATCTTTTATACAGTGAATGTTCTACTCTTGAGAAACACCATAGGAAATCTGTGGACCTACCCTTTTGGTCAGCAAAGTCTGAGGAGGTATCCAGACTTCCACCCTCATGGTATCCCCCAGCTCTGGTTGCATTAGACAAGGCAAAAGAAGCTGGAACTTTCACCCCATTGGGTAGTATACACACTCCCTTCTTCACAGGAATGACCCCAACCCCACCTCACACACTGTTGGGTAGGCTTGGGTCCACCTGGCAGTAAGGAAGTGCTTTTCTCCTGCCTTCTGGGGTAGTATCAGAGGAGGCCTGGTGGAACCTCAGGGTTTTAACCATCATGAAGCAGTCACAAGGCTATTCCCCACTTGGTGTCAGTGGAGAACAAGTGTGGAGTAGTAAACAGGGGCTTGTGTCCCTCCTAGCCAGGATGGTTTCAGCAGAGGCCTAGTGAGTGGCCTAAACATCCTCCCTTCTCAACAGGAAGCCCCTCTCCTCCCAGGTACTAATCCTGGCAAAGTGGGGAGCCTGGACTTACACACACACACACAGATGAAGTGGTGCTCCCCTTGCACTCACCAGAGCAGTGTCAGAGGAGGCCTTCTAAATCACAAGATTTAAGTAAGAAGACTCTTATAACACAATACCCAAACTTTCCAGGTTTCAATCTGAGGTTGTATGCATAATAAGTACCAGAAAAATTATAAATTGAAAGAGAAAAGAAAATCAACATTTTCTAGTGCAGGGATGACATAGTTATTAGAATGATTTGACCACCATTCTAAAACAGCCATCCTAAAAGTGATAGAAAATGGATATTTTAGAATTGAAAAAATATAATGACTCAAAACCTCAGTGGATGGAGTTAAACTTAAGAGAAGATAAGTGGACAGAGGGAAGAGTTGATTGACCTTAAAGATAGATAAATAGATGTTACTCAACCTGAAAAACAGGAAGAAAATAGATTGTGGAAAAAGAAATAGCAGAATGTATATGTTTTCTTATCTTTTTAAAAATATTAGTGAATAGGTGGAAATGAAAAGGGTTCAGTTTTTTTAAAAGATTAAATTTGTTGGGGTGACATTGGTTAATAAAATTATACAGGTTTGAAGTGTACATTTCTATAATACACCATCTGTATCATGTGCCCACCACTCACAGTAAAATCACCTTTTATAACCACATATTTAATTTCTTTACCCTTTCCTATCTCTTCAGCCCCCTTCCCTCTGGTAACCACTATACTGTTCTCTGTGAATATGAGTTTTTGTTTTCTTGTTTATTCATTTGTTGCTTTTAGTTTTATGTCCTACACATCAGTGAAGTCATATGGCTCTTAACTTTTTCTGTCTGACTTATTTTGCTTGGTATGATATTCTCAGGGTCCATTCATGTTGTCACAAATGGCAGTATTTCATCTTTTCTTATGACTCAGTAGTATTCTGTTGTATATATGTACCATATGGTCTTTATTCAATCATCTATTGACAGACACTTTGGTTGTTTCCATGTCTTGGTCATCATGAAAAAAAAATATGTGTATATAAAATTTCAAATGCCCATGACACATATATAAGGTAGACCATATACTGGAGCAACCTTAAAATTTAAAAGAACTAAGATCATAAAGTGTAGGTTCTCTACCCACAAGGAAATCAAACTAGAAATTAGTAACAGAAAAATAATAGAAAACTCTCTAAATATCTGGAAACTAAACAACACATGTCAAATAATTTGTGGATCAATGAGAAAGTCTCAAAGGAAACTGAAAATAAAAATTCCATTGAATTGAATGAAAATTAAATTATAACACATCAAAATTTATTGAAAACAGCTAAAACAGTGAAAAGAGGGAGATTTATAGCATTAAATGATAGATTAGAAAAGGAAAAGTCTTATTTTAAATATATTTTATTGACTATGCTATTACAGTTGTCCCAAGTTTTCCCCCTTTGCCCCACTCTGTCTAGTACCCCATTCCCTCCAACAATCCCCCCCCCCTTAGTTCACATCCATGGATTGTGCATATAAGTTCTTAGGCTTCTCCATTTCCTATACTATTCTTAACATCCCCCTGTCTATTCTGTACCTATCAATTGTGCTTCTTAATCCCTGTACCTTTCCCCCAGGCTCCTCCTTCCCCTCCCAGCTGAATACCCCCCAAATGATCTCCATATCTATGACTCTGTTCCTGTTCTAGTTGTTTGCTTAGTTTGTTTGTTTTTTTTTAGATTCAGTTGCTGATAGTTGTGAATTTGTTGCCATATTAATGTTCATAATTTTAATCTTCTTCTTTTACTTAAACAAGTCCCTTTAACATTTCATGTAATAATGGTGTGGCGATAATGAACTCCTTTAGCTCATTTTGTCTGAGAAACACTTTATCTACCCTTCTATTTTAAATGATAGCTTTGCTGGATAGAGCAATCCAGGTTGTAGGTACTTCCTTGTTTTTCAGCACTTTGAATACTTCTTGCCTGCAAAGTTTCTTTTGAGAGATCAGCTGACATTTTATGGGAACTCCTTTGGAGGTAATTCTCTGCTTTTCTCTTGCTGCCTTTAAGATTCTCTCCTTATCTTTAACCTTTGGCATTTTAATTATGATGTGTCTTGATGTGTTCCTCTTTGGGTCCAACATGTTTGGGATTCTCTGAGCTTCCTGAACTTGTATGTCTATTTCCTTCACCAAATTAGGGAAGTTTTCTTTCATTATGTTTTCAAATAAGTTTTCAATTTCTTGCTCTCCCTTTTCTCCTTCTGACATTCCTATGATTAGGATATTGGTACATTTGGAGATGTCCCAAAGGTTCCTTATACTATCTTCATTTTTTGAATTCTTTGTTTTTTCTTGCTGTTCTGGTTGGATGCTTATTTCCTCCTTATGTTCCGAATCACTGATTTGAATCCTGGTTTCACTCCCTCCACTGCTGATTCCCTGTATATTTTTCTTTATTTCACTTAGTTTAACCTTCATTTCTTCCTGGGTCTTTTTTATGTTGTTGCCACACTCAATGAGTTCTTTGAGAATCTAGATCAATGGTGTTTTGATCGCTACATCTGATAAGTTGGTTATCTCCATTTTGTTTAGCTCTTTTTCTGGGGTTTTGTTCTGATCTTTCATTTGGGCCATATCTCTTTGTTTCATCAGTTTGGCAGCCTCCCTGGGTTTGTTTTTCCCTATGTGTTAGGTAGAGCTGTTTTGACTCTCTCTTAGTAGCCAGGCCCATCTGTATGAATGTGGCTTCTTTAAATCCTTTGTTGTTGGACTTCCGTACAACTTGATTTTTTGATGGTTCTGGGTGTTATTTGTTTTGAGGTTTAATTGTAATTCTTTCTGTGGTTGCTCGAGGAGGTAAAGTGTGTTTATCTGTCCTTTCATCTTGAACAGAAGTCTAAGAAAAGTCTTAAATCAATAGACCAAGCTTCCATCCTAAGAATGTAGAAAGATAAGAACAGAAGAAACCCAAGAGAAGCAGAAGAATGAAAATACGACAGAATGGAAATAAATAAAGTTGAAAACAAAAACAATAGAAAAATTAATGAAACAAGTTGATTCTTTAATATCAATGTATACTTGAAACCTATATAATTTTATTAACTAATGTCACCCCAAGAAATTTAATAAAAAAGAAAAAAAGTATTCATATAAATGAATAGATGCCTCAAAAAAACCAACCAAACAAAAACAAAACAAAACACAAAGATCAATACAAAAGACAAGATAAATATACAACTATGGGCTTGCTGAACTCATTTATTAGTGTTTCTATATATCTTATAGGATATATGTAATCCATTATGTTACCTGCTAACAGAAACAGATCTTTCTTTCTTTCTTCCTTTCTTTCCTTCTTTCCTTCTTTCTTTTCTTACTTTCTTCCATTCTTTCTTTTTTCTTTCTTTCTTTCCTTTCTCTCTCGCTCTTTCTTCTCCTTCCTTCCTTCCTACCTTCCTTCCTTCCTTCCTTCCTTCCTTCCTTCCTTCCTTCCTTCCTTCCTTCCTCCCTTCCTTCCTTCCTTCTTCTTTCTTCTTTCATCTCTCTCTCTCTCTTTCTGATCTGTATGAAGTTTATTTTTTTTTCTTGCTTTATTGTGCCAGACAGACAGACTCTCAGTACAATGTTGAACAACAGTGATGAATCAGACATCCTTGCCTTATTAACAATCTTGGGAGCTGTACACTACAGTGGTAAGACAATGATATACTTTATAAAGTGGTCCCCCAATGTTTCAAGTACCCACCTGGCAACATACATAGTTATTACAATATTATTATTATTATTTTATTTTTTATTGTCGTTCAAGTACAGTTTTTTTGCCTTATGCCCCCACTCCTCCCCACCACCCCAACCATCCCTGCCTCCCTCCCTAGTCATTACAATATTATTGACTATATTTCCTATGTTGTACTTTACATTCCCACAACTATTTTGTAACTACCAATTTGTACTTATTAATCCCTTCAACTTTTTCACCCATCTCCTGCCCCCCTCCATTCTGGCAACCATCAGTCTGTTCTCTATATTGATGAATCTATTTCTATTGAATGTAAACAGTAATTGAAAAATAAAATTAAAAAAGGATATTATACTTACAGTTAATGAGCTCCTTTATGCACATTTTAAAGGATTTTTAAAAAATGTAACCATTTCCCTTTTTTTACTTGATTAAAGTGCATTAATATTACAAAAAAAAACAATCTTAGGGGAAAAACATTCAGTTTTTCACCAAGGGATCTGAAAATCAGACCTATATGATCACTGGTTCATCTAAAGAGACTGAGGTGCTGGCGTCTTCTAAAACACACCCATATTCTTTTCATAATGCAGCTCTCTGGTAAGTCTTCCTCTTTTATTCCCATTTATGCACAGATACTGTATAGTCTTGAATATGCCAACTGTTTTTGCCACCTACAGCCACTTGGTCACATATGAGAGGTAGTAAATGTTTCCCTGAGCAACTCTGTCCTGATATCCTAGCTTTGGACACACAACCCTCTCTCATGGTGGCAGCCATGTGGTCTGTCCCTTAATCTGCACACATGGGCACTCAGCTCACAGGCAGTTGGCTGTCTATGCCCAGTCCCATCTCCCTACTGTGTGAAGAAGAAAGGCAAGTTCTAGAAGGCCCTGCATTCACATCCCAGCACAGGCTTCCAGTTTTTCCAAGTGGGACACAGACTGTATTCCCAATTTATGATTTTTAAAATGTGATATGTCCTTCTACTTGATCAAATAAAATTAGTACTCATGGCTGCTGTTGTATACAACAATATGAAAAGGAGAAACAAAGAAAGACAAAGCAACCAGTATCACTAACCACCGTTGTAATGATTATTATTGACAAGGTGGAACTACTAAAGGGATAGTTGCAACCTCCATGAGAGTTAACCCTACCCAGACTAACTAGTGCAACCTTTAAAAAAATATGGTTTTTATCAAGGACATGTCATACTTAGGAATATATCTGTGCCACTGAAAGAGATACGGCATCTTTAAATTACCAGGTAACATAGATAAAGAGCCAGAGCTCTGCCAAGGTAAAAGTTGTAAAATTGGATTGATTTTTGCTACAGCTTGCTAAGGGCTCCCCAGAGTCAGGATACAATGTTCAAATACAATAATTGATAGTCAGAAAAATATTTCTGATAAGTGTGCCGAGGGAACACAGTGCCCTGCCTGAGATGAAATGAGCCTTTGCACTTCACCAAACCCTACAACCAAGGTGACACAGACCCACAGCACCAACATCCCTCTCTGATTAGAGCCACCAAGCATCCTGCTCCAGCCCCCGCTTGAATACCTCCACCACCTCCTGTCTTCACTGCAGCTTCCTCTAGCTGTAGAGAAAATGGTCTTGGCCTTCAAGTGGGCATTTGTTAAATGCTGTTGTGGGAAAGTAATTATCCAACAATCAGAACTGTATGTGTTGGGGGCAAGTCACATTTGTGAATACCACCTTAGTGATCCCATGGGGTGGAGAAGTTCAGTTAATCTGACCCCTTTCAGTCTTGCCTTGGTGAGCTGACCACCCCAAGCTGTGAATGTATGTCTAAATTGCTCCAGATTCAATTGAACACATTAAAATTTAAAAAGGATTTAACTGAAAATTTTCAATAGCTTCTGAGAAGGGGGATAATTTATTAGCTCAGAGTAAATTAAAATCTCAAGCAGGGGTAAAGACTTCGAAGATTGCTTTAATACATTTTATAAGCTTTCAAAAGAAATGTTCTTTTAAATGGTCCAAAAATCAGCTAATTTTGCCCTATTTAGCAAATTACCTCCTAAGGCCACAATGTTGAAAAACTTAACAATTATTTTTTTTAAAGGGAAAAATAGAGGAGGAGTGAAAAAAATCATGCACCTTCCACAGGAAACAACTGAACCCAAAATTGCTATGTCTTTCATATGCCACAGTTAGGATGATTTTTTTCCTTCTTAATTCAAAAGTAAGTGAAACATTTGCTTTTCCTTCTGCCAGGCCACACGCGGGACCTTTCTTCCACATGGTTATTGTAGGCAGAGGAGGGTGTAAGGTTAATGGAGGGGCATTGGAAGGCTAAGTCCTCATGTGCTGTGCTGATAATTTATACCTTTATTTCAGGCCACATTCACCTGTGGAGCAGCGAGGCCGTGGAGGTGAGTTGAACTCGTTGCTCTGTTCAGCCCAGAGGCTGTCGCTGTCCTGACAGGAAATTTCTTGCTCTGAATTATCTGTGTAATAAAAGACTCCTTCTCAGCTCCAAGTGACATTCTGAGACTGAGAGAGGCGGATTTGTTTTTTTCCTTATCTCTTTTTTTCCTTCACTTTTTTCCCTGATGATAAATGATATTTTTGTAGTTTGTACATTGGAGAATTTTCTTAATGTGCTGTGTACAGCTCCTGGCTTGTGGTCTACACTGGGCTCTCTGTCCTTCTCCTCTGACTGGGGAAGGAGGCAGTGACAGAGACTTTCCTCTCCCAAGGAGGGCCTCCATGTGGAATTCTGGGTGGGGGGCTTTTAACTTTTGGGGGCACTTTAGGTATGGAGCAGTTTGAAAGCATAGCTAAGATAATTTTAGAGGTCTTTAGAGACAAACTAAGTTTTGTGATTGAAACTATCTATCTGTCTATGTATCTATCATCTATCTATCATCTATCTATCATCTATCATCATCTATCTATGTATTTATCTATTTTCATCTAATTAAAGACAGAAGGTGATAAAGCAAAAATAGAAGAAAATGAAGAAGAAATGAAAGAACTTGCCAATCTGTTCTTTCTCATCAAGAATTATCTAATGGCCAGGTGTCTATTCTTCCTACATGTGAAACATAGCCTTGCAGGCAGAAAAAAAACATACAGTATACAGTTTGTGATTTCCACATTCTTAATGCCTGATCTCAGCAATGCCTGCTTTAATTCAGGGCCCCATCAGAAGATAAAACACAACCCTCAGGAACTTGGACCAATTTGAGATCTGAAATGATCACCCAGTGGAAAATGACTTTTGTGATAGGTTGACTCAAAGAGAATTTGAAAATTTGCATACTTAGAGGGAAGAAGAATAAATTGTTTAATTTTGAGCTTAATAAACTATTTTTAATGTTTTGGCATCTCAGAATGTGAGAGGCCTTGTTTTTGAAATTATCTATCAAATTCTCCTTAAATGCCGGAATTTACTTGAAAAGAATGGTGATTACCCTCAGGGTTTCTTTTTTACCCTCACCCAAGGATATT
The DNA here is from genome assembly GCF_022682495.2 of Desmodus rotundus. Taxonomy (NCBI): domain Eukaryota; kingdom Metazoa; phylum Chordata; class Mammalia; order Chiroptera; family Phyllostomidae; genus Desmodus; species Desmodus rotundus. The sequence goes on along the minus strand of NC_071391.1, from coordinate 97,496,927 downwards.
TTTTCATTGCTTTTAGAAAGAGAGGAAGGGAGGGAAGAAGGAGGAGACAGAATGAGAAACACTGACGTGACAGAGAAACATTGATTGGAGGCCTCTAGCATGCACCTAGACTGAGATCAAACACGAAACTTAGGTGTATATTTGAGCAGTAATTAAACCCCGGGACGATCCAGCTGGTCATGGGATGGCACTCCAACCAACTGAGCTACACTGGCCAGCACCAGGGTTTCTTGATCCTCTATTATTTCTGTTTTCTAGTTAATTAATAATTGTTATATTTTAATTTTTTCTTTCTGCTTTTGGGGTGATTTATTCTTTATTCCTTTTTACACTTCTCTAACTTCTCAAGTTGAACTCATTGATTTTTAAAATTTTAATTATTTCTATATTTGGATATTTTCTATGGTTATGTTTTTTTATTTTCAATGATTTGTTTTGCTTCTTTTTTTTATTAGTTTGATAGAATTATTTTGTTTTTTCCCCCTTACCTCTGTACTGGTTTGGAAAGCTTTGAATCCCAGAAAACTTGGTTCTGCAATACCCTTTTTCTTTAATAAGCATTTTTGATGTGGAAATGTCTAAGTTTATTAATATTTATTAACATTCTCTACTCTCTCCCAGAGAAACAGAACATTTTAACTTTCATCTCCCTGTCTCCTATTTTCTATGTTAATGTTTGTTAGTATTTTGAATCTTTGTTTTTAAACTCTTTCAACTTAGATATTTTTAACATTTTTTAAGTCAGTTTAGAATTACTTAGTTATATATTTGCCAATTTAATTATCAGTGCTTCTTATAATTTACTTTTTCTTCTTTATTCATTTTCTTTTATATGTGTTCTTTATTATTTCTTTTGTAAGAGTCTCTGAATGCTATATTCTGTAAATATCCACCTAAAAAGTCTTTATTTTACTCTCACTTTTTAAATAGTAATTTAATGGTGTCTAGGTCCACAAGTTATTTTACTTTCTTCTGTGTTCTCTTGTAGATCATGAGATACCTGTAGTTAGCACATTGTGTTTCCTTTGTGGATGAGGTCTCTTTTATTTTTATTGTTTATGCTATTACAGTTGTTTCCACTTTTTTTCCCTTTCCCCACCTCTACACAGCTCCACTGCCTCCCCTCCACAAGTCAATCCCCATATTTTTGTCCATGTCCATGGGTTTTGCATAAATGTTCTTTAGTTAATCCCTTCACCATCTTTCATTCCATTCCCCATTCCCCAAATTTTCTGGCAGCTGTCAGTCTGTTTTATCTAAGTTTCTGTTACTATTTCACTTGTTAGTTTATTTTGTTCATTACATTCCTCTTATAAATGAAATCATATGGTATTTGTCTTTCACTGATGGGCTGATTTCAGTTAGCATAACATTCTCTAGTTCCATTCATACTGTCACAAAAGGTAGAAATTCCATCTTTCTTTCTGCTGCATAGTATTCCATTGTGTAAATGTACCACAGTTTTTTTAAATCCACATTTAAATATTTAATTTATTTTGGGTTTATTCTTATGTGCATTGTAAGAAGGTGGTCATTTCATTTGTTTGTACATATCTGTCCAATTTTCCCAATAGCATTTATTGTTTAGATTGTCTTCACTCCATTGTATGTTCTTGTTCTTTAGACAAGTATTAATTGACCATACGGGCCTAGGTTTATTTCTGTGCTCACTAGTTTTTTTCATTGATATATATGTCCAATTTGTGCCAGTACCACGCTGTTTTGATTACTATGGCCTTGTAGTATAGTTTGATATCAGGTAGCGTGTTACCTCCAACTTTGTTTTTCTTTCTTGTAGTTGCTGAGACTATTTTGGGGGCATTTTGATTCCATATAAAATTTTGGAATGTTTGCTCTAGTTCTGTGACATACACCATTTGTATCTTGACAGGAATTGCATTGAATCTATGGATTGTTTTGGGTATTATGGACATTTTAGTGATGCTAATTTTTCCTATCCATGAACATGATACATGCTTCCACTTACTTGTATCTTCTTCAGCTTCTTTCTTCAGTGTCATATAATTTGCTGAGTACAGATCTTTTACATCCTTGGTTAAATTTACTTCTAAGTATTTGATTTTTGTGATGTAATTGTAAATGAGATTATTTTCTTAATTTTCTTCTGATCGTTCATTATTGGTGTATAAAAGTGGAACTGATTTCTGGATATTTATTTTAGATCCTGCTACTTTACTGAAATAACTTTTGTTCTTTGGTTATAAAATATATCTTTTAAAATTCTTTATTCATTTCTAACACTTATTTTGTTGTCTATTTCTTATTGTTCAGTTATAGGGGTCTTAATTCTCTATAATTTTTTCTGTGTTGTCTTTGATGGGGTCTTTGTGGATATCTTTTGCGAAGGCAGCATCCATATGGCCCCTGAGTTGTGTAATTGTTCCTCCAAAGCAGTTTTTATTTTTTCCTTTTCATATTTCTTAGATTTCATATTACAGATGAAATTTTCCTGTTAGTTTCTCAGTTTGTGACTCCCATAGCACATGGATGATAATATAAGTTTGGATCTCATGTACACTCATCACAAGCCTGGGATTTTAATGTTTTGCAGGAGATCTTTTCTCTCCTATCACTGAAGGCAGATGGCAAGTTGCTTGATATTTTTCTCCAGGCTGGTGAGTGGAGTTTTTAATTCTTGTTTTCATGGTTTAGTTAGCCTTTCATGACTCCAGTCTTTAAAAAAATAATTTATTCTACCACTTCACCTTGTTCAGGTGAGAGGTTTTCTCACCTGTCCTGATGCAGTTGTTAATGTCTTGGTCTCATACCACAGGGTCAGTTTTGGGAAATTTACTCCACTGAACAGTGATGTGTTCTTCTCTAGCTTTGCATGAGCTCCCAATTTCTCATACTTGGAAAATTACTTTTGCTCTTTAGAATTTCCCTAAGCATTAGAACTTATATCTTTTCAACATATTTACATGTTTCTATCAGGATGGGATCTTTTCACATCAGTTGTGTGTGGTGCATTGCTGAAGTTTCACACAAATATTTGTAGTACTTAGAGCTGCTATGTGATGATCATTGAATGGCTACATTTGATGAGGAACTCTGAGATGAGTCTAAGCAGGGGAGTGAGATGATTCAGTCCTTATCCACTTGTCTACATTTTTCAAGCATTTAAAGTATAAAGTATAGTATAGGGGATATAGTCAGCAATAGCGTAATATCTAGGTATGGTGTCAGATGGGTACCAGATTTATTGGGATGACCACTTTGTAAGTTATATAAATGTTGAAACACTGGCTTGTACACCAGAAACTAGCATCGTATTGTGCACCAATTGTAATTGAAAAATAAAAGAAATATTTAAAATTTAAAAAGTGTGAGGCATCGTCCTGAGCACTTTACTACAATATCTAATGTCACCCTCACCTAAGCTTATGAAGTGGATACTATTATTAATTCCATGTGGGGAAACCATTTTTTGCTCATGAGGAAACTCAATTAGTATGTAGGGAACTTGTCCAAGGTAACTTAATTAGGAAATCTTACAGTAGGATTTAAATCTAAGCATGATACCTGTAGAGTCCATTCTATAGGTATATAAGTGATAATTATGATTAATAGTAATAATAATAATAGTACTTAGCATTTATTAAATGAAACTGTATTTCAGGAAGTTGTTAAAAGGGCATTTTATAAATTAAGTGATTTATATTATCACAACAATTCCATGAGTCAATTATTATTATTCCAAATTTTCAGGTGAGAAAAACTGAGGCACAGACTAAAAATCACAAAGTTTGTAAATGGTGCATTTGACTTTTGAACAGCAAGACTATAGAGCTCACCCTCATAACTCGTCCTAAGTGTTGGGGAAGAAAGACAAATTAGCTGTTGATCCAGGAGGAAATGACCAGGATTTGAGCTGAAGTGCTGATGAGAATGGGGGAGGGGTAGAGATGGCAGCTGTGATGGAACTGAAACACCACCACTTGGCTTCCTGTGGTTCCAGGAAAAGAAAAGTTGGTGAGTCAGGGATGATCTGCAGATCATTTCCTGACCTCTGTCTTGTGACTTTACCCAAATTATTAAGAACAGTTTGGATCAACCATATGCTTTGCTCTACATAAAAAATGAGGCTGCAACTCTTATCAAAACAGCCTGGCATAAGAACAGACACATGGATTAATAGAATAGAACAAAGAGGCCAGAAATACACCCAAGTCTCTATGGTCAATTCATATTTGACAAAGGGGGCAGAAGCATAAAATGGCATAAAAATAGCCTCTCCAACAAATGGTGTTGGTAACTCTGGACAGCTACATGCAAAAAAATGAAACTCAATCACCAACTTACATCATACACAAAAATAAATTCAAGGTGGATAAGTCATGACACCATAAAAGTCCTTCAGGAGAACATAGCCAGGGGAATCTCAGATATTCCATGAAGCAATATTTTCACCGATATGTCCCCTAGAGCAAGGGGACACAAAGGAAAGAATAAACGAATGGAATCTCATCAAAATAAAAAAGCCTCTGCATGGCTAAAGAAAACAGCATTAAAATACAAAGAGAACCAACAGTTTGGGAAAACATATTTGCCAATGATACCTCAGACAAGGGCCTAATCTCCAAAATATATAAGGAACTCACAAGACTCCACTCCAGGAAGACAAACAACCCAATTAAAAAATGGGCAAAGGACTTGAACAGACACTTCTCTAAGGAGGACATACAGAGGTTCCAGAGACATATGAAAAGATACTCAGTATTGCTAGCCATCAGAGAGATGCAAATTAAAACCATGATGGGATACCACTTCATACCAGTGAGAGTGGCCATCATAAACAAATCAACAAACAACAAGTGTTGGAGAGGATGTGGAGAACAGGGAACCCTAGTGCACTGTTGGTGGGATTGCAGTCTGGTGCAGCTGCTATGGAAAACAACATGGAATTTCCTCAGAAAACTAAAAATGGAACTGCATTTTAACCTAGCAATTCCACTGCTAGGATTATATCCTGAGAACCCTGAAAAACCAATTCAAAAGAACCTATGCACCCCAATGTTCATAGCAGCACAATTTACAATAGCCAAGTACTGGAAGCAACCTAAGTGCCCATCAGCAAATGAGTGGATCAAAAAGCTGTGGTACATTTACACAATGGAATACTACACAGCAGAAAGAAAGAAGGAACTCCTACCCTTCACAACAGCATGGATGGAACTGGAGAGCATTATGCTAAGTGAAATGTCAGGTGGTGAAAGACAAATACCATATGACCTCACCTATAGGAGGAATCTAATGAATAAAACAAACAAAAGAGCAAAATAGAACCACATGTGTGGGAGCTTTGCCCATATAGCCCCCCAGTCCACCACAGATGAAAATAAGTCTATGAAGACATGATCTGCTTGGGGAGGAAAGGTGGCCAAACTCTCAAAGGAAAAGGACCAAGAACCTTTTCCTCAATGGGCTTTTATTGGGTTCAATTTGCACAGGAATACAGGTAAAGTTCATCAGTCATTGTCAGGCAGTAAGAATCAAACAATAGATAACATACAAAGAACTATGAGGGCTTATTCTGAGTCAGGGTCAGTTAGCTAAAGGGCTATAAAACTTTGGGAAACAAATTTATTTCATGCTTGGACCCTTATCAGAAAATTGAAGACATTCTTAGCAAAGCAGGTTTCACAGAATTTTATGTATTCTTTCTTAGGCCTAATCACCCCAGAGAATTCACCCTTTCCAGCACAGGGCTGCACCCACCTCTAGCATTGTTTCAGGCTTAAGTCAGGCAGGAGAAGTAAGGCAGCCAAGAGATTAGGAGACTTCTTGCAGACAGAACAGGGGCTCAGGCTATGTCAAAGCTGAGGGGCGAGGGTCCATGACCCCCTTCTTCTATAGCCCCCCAAGTCCTTCCCTGAGGGTCTCTTCATGACCATGCCTGTCTTAGGTTATCCCTCCCTTGAGGAATCTTACCTGTCATTGGCTAACCCATCATGCTCTGGGGGCCAAGCAGGGTGAATTAAAGTGGGCAGAGGTGGCACCCCTGCCAGGGAGATAAGCTTTGTCTCCTTAGTGGCTTATGGTCCCAAGGTCTCTCACTCAGCCTTAGCCATGGGGGTTTACAGCTGCTGAAACCAGGCAGGGTGGTTCCCAACAACCAGAGACATGGAAACAGGAACAGACTGATAGCAAACAGAGAGGAAGGGGGAGGGGGATAAAGGAGGAAAGAAGGGGAAGGGTCTAGACAAGGAAATGCATAAATGACCCATGGACATGGACAACAGGGTGGGGATTGACTGTGGGAGTGGGGGTTTGGGAAGAGCAATGGGGGGAAATTGGGACAGCTGTAATAGAACAACAATTTTTTTAAAAGCTCAAAAAATAAATAAAAAATTTAAAAAATGAGACTGAAATATTTTGTTCAACTCAACTATTATTTCAATAACATTTAATCAAGGATTTGCCAGTTAAATAATTCAAGAACATCTGTGGTTGCTTTTTGTAAAATGAGTTCTCTGCAAAATGAATATTCACTCTTCTATATGTGAGTAAATATTTATAATTAGTTTACTTAAAGAGAAGGGCACCTCACCACTGTTTTGTATAACATATTCTCATTTGATTACACATTTTCCAAGGATATAAAAGACAAGTTATTCACAAATTAACTTGTTATCCACAGACCATGCATGTCTTCAGTATTATGGTTGCTTTCCTTTTAAAATAATGGTGTTTCCTCCTCAAATACCAGGAACTTGTAGAGGGTTTGATTTCCAAGAGTCATAATAGATTTTCAGCAATTTATCCAGTTCCTTTACATGGCTCCTCCTTCTAACCATAGACATACATTTTCAAGACAGGTGGCCTGTATTGGGAATAGTCTGGGGACGTGAATGATAGTAAAGCTAACTGGTCCAAGTGTGTGTGGGGTCTCCACCCGCAGGGCCCCCCCACCCTCACCCCCCTGGCCACCACGGATGAGAATAAGTCTACCAAGACATGATCTGCTTGGGGAGGAAAGGTGGCCAAACTCTCAAAGGAGAAGGGCCAGAAGCCTTTTTGCCAATGGACTTTTATTGGGTTTAATTTGCATAAGAATACAGGTCATATATGTAAAGCTCATCAGTCATTGTCAGGCAGAAATGATCAAATAATAGGTAACATTCAAAGAACTCAGGGCTTATTCTGAGTCAGGGTCAGATAGTTAAAGGGCTATAAAACTTTGGGGAGCAAACTCATTTTGTGCTTGGATCCTCATCATTTAAATTGAGGGTATTAGCAAAGTAGGTTTCATAGGATTTTCTGTATTCTTTCTTAGGCCTGATTGCCCTAGGGAACCTGCCCTTTCCAGCACAGGGCCTCACCTACCTCTGGCATTGTTTCAGGCTTAAGTCAGGGAGGGCAAGTAAGGCAGCCAAGAGATTAGGAGAATTCTTGCAGACAGAATGAGGACTCAGGCTATGTCAATGCTGAGGGGTGAGGGTCCATCACCCCCTTTTTCTATAGCCTCCAAGTCCTTCCCTGAGGGCCTCTTTGTGACTGTGCCTGTCTTGGGTCATCCTTCCCTTGAGGAATCTTACTCATCATTGGCTAACCGGTCATGCACTGGGGGCCAAGCAGGGTGAAGTAAAGTGGGCAGAGGTGGCACCCCTGCCAGGGAGATAAGCTTTGTTTCCTTAGTGGCTTATGATCCCAAGGTCTCTCACTCAGCCTTAGCCATGGGGATTACAGCTTCTAAAACCAGGCAGGGTGGTTCCCAACACTGAACCTCTAACCTTTGCCTCATTAGCACAAAGCTCCAACCATTTAAGCTTACCTGCCAGAGACTAATGATCTGTGCGTGGACACACAGCCACATCAATCACATTTTCTAAAGCAAAACTCAGTAGCCTGAAAGGAACCAGGAGAACCATGTATATAGATCTCATGACTGAGGGAACACAAAGCTTTTCTAATGGATGGCTGAAGTGCTTCTTTTCTGTAAGTCACTCATTCATTATTCCCATGTCCTAAAAGGACTGGAAGATTTGAAGAATTCGTATTAGTTAACTCACATTTTTAAGAATGCGCTTTTTCTTCCATGTTGCTCTGGCCCAATGCAAGATGAAAATGTATGGTTCCTTGTTCACAAATTAGGACATTAAAACCAGCCCAGGGACTTTCTAAGTATGGAGCTTGTGCAGCTGCATAGGTGTCACACCTATGAAACTAGCTAGCTTCAGGCCCACAGTCTAACCCATTATTATATGGCACATTACAGAAAACTTTTGCCATGTTCCAATATTTTCACATTTGCAACCTGTGACAAATCTTCACTGGCCCATTAACAAGAGCAATGGATGAGTTTCCCCCCAAATCTAGATGATCTAGATGTATTCAAGAGTCTATACTTGAGAATTTTTTTTGTGTTAAAATGCCCTTTTTGATGAAATTTTAAGAAGAATAAATGGAAGACATTTGTTTGTCTTATGTTCTTAATTAGCAAAGTAAAAAGTTTATTACCTATGTCAAGAATCTAGTTGAAAAAGAATTACAGGTCTAGTGGTACCTAGAGGTACATAACATTAAATGGATAGATTGAAAAAAACATGATGTTGAATAAAATGCAGAGTGAGATCTAAAGCACAATATAATGCATACATAAGTTAAATATAATCTATTTCACATATTTACGCATATCAAAATATATTGTAGGGTGGAAAAGTAAGGTTTGAAATGAGAATTGGTTAAAGAGAAAATCATAAAATAAGGCAAGAAAAGCACCTTGCACCAAGTGATGATCATAATATGCCTTAACTGAGAATCCAGTTAATTGAACTTTCATCATCTGAAGTCCAAGACAATAAACATATCTCCTCCTAAGCCTTGAAATTTCAGCTCTAGAAGTGCAGCAAGCTGTGGTGGACAGCCCCTACCATTTCTCAGATCACCCCCAAACCAGCATTCTTATAGCCCATATGGACTGCAGGACAGTTTCTCATTTACTAGCTCTTTGGATCCTTTCAACACCCTAGTGCTGGTGCTATATTATCCTCACTTAACAAACAAGAAACCTGAAGCTCAGAAAGATAAAGGTCAATCAACAAAAACATGAGAATCCAGTCAGAGCCAGGTCTTCTGGATTTTGTTATTATGCTATTTTTGGTCTCCCCCAAAGGTGGTCTCCTTGATGGGGTGAGGTTCACCCTACACTGGGAGTGACAGCACAGTTAGCAAATGTTTGCTTTTTTGGAAAACATCTACTGTTGGCATCTTTGAATGCACTTACAAATAATAAAAACATTCGTTCCTTAGGGTCTCTACCTCTATCATTGTCCTTATTGTTTCTCTCATCCTCATATCAGAAATACAGGGCAAAAATTCTAATTTTGTTTCAGGGTAAAACAAAAGTCAAATAATTGTAGATAGGATATGATTTATGCTTTAAATGACCTATTTCTCTGAAACTCCTTAGTGTATGTGCCATGTCCACAGCCTTGCAGGTGGGCTGTACTTCCTCATGTCATAGCTACCTTGAGTCTCTGCTGTACATAGTGACCCTTTTTCTGTCTTCAGAAAAACAGCAACTCATATACCAATGCATACTTGAAGATAGTTTTTAGCTTCTCTTTTAGCTTCCTTTCTGTAGGCTGATTAAGTCAAGGTCCTTTTGTGTTTTCTCACAGACACCATTCATAGCACCTCAATCATTTTTGCTTTTCATTCCTTTGCAATTCACAGTCTCCTGCTCCCCACTTTCTGTTGGAGGCTGCATGGCATCTCTAGGGGCCTACTTCACAGTCTAGATCAGTGATTCTCAAAATGTAGTCTGTGTAAGAGCAGCATCGGCATCACCAAGGGATTTGTTAGAAAAGCAAATTATCAGCAAAGAAACCAAAGCAGAAACTCTAGGGATAAGGTCCTACAACCTGATTTAGCAAACCTTCGGGGGATTCTGATGCTTGTTAAAGTTTGAGAATTATTTTTTATTGCTCTTTTTTTCCTTCCATTGTATGCAGAAACACCTTTTAGCCCTGTTTGTATTGGGCATGGTCACATGACGTGCATTGGTCAATGGAATGTTAGTTAATGCAATACAGGCCTTAACTGTGTTTGTGTGGTTTGGGTTGGCTCTTGCATGTCAGTGGTTGATCTTAGAAAAACATGACCTGGGTACAAGAAGGTGTGGAGTTACATTGGAAGAGAAGAGTTTAATTTGTTTCTAAAAGAAGTAGAAGCAGAAATAAACTGGTTAGATGTCTGTTTCACTTATTCTAGACTCCATGATGGGTGGTATGATACATCAGGAAACAAATGATTGTCCAGTGAATGAACCTGATGTCTATGACACTTGATGCTAAAAAACACCCACACCAAAACTAAATATAATACATAAGAGGAGACCTATTATTAAAAAAGAATACATTATAGCCTAACTTTTTAAGATGACCTTTTAGATTCTTTAAGAGTAAAATAAAGCCCTCATGATGGCAGATTAAATAAATAAAACAGGTTAAGTAAATAATTTTCTCATCATATGATGTGTGTAGTCAAATAATGTCATTGGTTAAGTGGGTTGATGATATTACCATGGTCAGCATCTCTGTGAAGAAGGAGCTGGCACTAACTGTGTTGGTCCTACTTTGGGTATTTCTTTTTTTAAAAAATGTTTATTGTTATTCAATTACAGTTGTATGCCTTTTCTCCCCATCCCTCCACCCCACCCCATAGAGGATGCTAATAAAGGAAATTGGTTACACTATGTGTTGGAAGAGCAGAGAACTAACCTGGGGGAGTGAGACTCTCCAGATATCAGCAATAACATTAAGGACCAGAAGCATAAAATGTACAACTCTGAAACATATTCTACATAGAGTTCCAGAGATCCCCACCATATCTGAGCTCAAATACTTACAGCATTCTCCCACTCAAAGGTACACTTTGTATTAACTTTTGTCACTTCCCACAATCTGACCAGTTGTTTCTCGATTACTTCTATAAATCACTTGGATCCATATCCTTATCTAAAGGTGCTAAAAGTCACCCATTTGTTTTTTAAAAAATATTTTTATCCAATAGATGGGTTCAACTTTCACAACAGGTGATTTTTAACAAAATGTTACCTGAAATTGAGAGTTGACATGTCTTAGTGGATTCTCCCAGAATCAGAAGCTGAGATAAGAATACGGTGACAAATCTTGACCAGGAAAATTTAAAGGAATTGAATAATTCTTTAAAAATTTAAAAATTGTGTTAGATTACACCTAACATAAAATTTACCATCTTAACTATTTTTAAGTGTATAGTTCAGTAGTGTTAAGCACATTCACATTGTTGTGCAACTTTGACAACCTTCCATCTTGAGAACTCTTTTCATCTTGCAAAGCTGACACTCTGTGCCCATTAAACAATTCCCTATTTCTTCCAACTCAGCCCATGTCAACCACCAGTCTACCTTCTTTTTCTATGAATTTTACTGCTTTACTACCTCATATCAGTGAAATCATACAGTATTTTTCTTTTTTGACTGGCTTATTTCATTTAATGTCCTAAAGTTTCATCCATTTTGTAGCATGTGCCAAAATTTTCTTCCTTTTTTTAAGGCTGACTGATATTTCATTGTGTATATATACCACATTTTGTTTATTCATACGTATATAAACACTTGGGTAGCTTTCATCTTTTGGCTCTTGTGAATAATGCTACTATGAATGTGGGTGTACAGGAATTGAGCAATTCTTACAGCAACCTTTGAGAAGTGGAAGAAGAGAAATTTATGGAGAAAATAGTTTACTGCAGTCACAATAAATTTGAGTTAATTAGTTGTGTTTAGTTAGCTTATGGAGGCATAAACAGAAATAACAAATTGGATGTCTGGGGAGAGGAAACACATGAACACATAATTCTGAAAATGTGGAACAAATTGGAAATTTATGGAATTTTAATGGAAGTGATTTTTCATTAGGGTGGGAGTTGAGTGGGATATGAATTCTGAGGTGAGATATGTTCTTAGAAGACAAACAGTGGATTTCTGAGCTTGACAGATCTTTTTGGCAGGTAAGATTATAGAGAAGTCAGAGGGAGAAAGCATATGAACACTGAGAACCAATATTTTATGAAGATGATCTATAAAAGAGCTGAATTAGAGGTATCCAAGATGGCCGAGGAGTGAGTAGAAGTTACACTAACCTCCTCTCAGTACCAACTTGGAATTGCAACTAAATTATAGAGGGATAAACAATTGAATAATAGCTAGAGAGGAACCTTATAACTGCAGATAGACAGGAGAAACAACTTCAACAGGACATGATTGATAAGGAGTGTGGAGGGGATGCGAGCAGACTGGCTGGGCCCCCATGGGTGGCAACTGAAGTGCTGGAGGGATATCTCAGCAGCCAGTTGGATTCGCTGAGAAGTGTGGGGTCTAAACCCCTTGTGTGGCTCCCCAGTGTACAGCACCAGAGCTTGAAAAGTACACAGATAACATCCAGCTGCGAAAAGTGGCAAGATTTCTCTCAGCCAGAGATGGATGGCTGGAGATGCAAAGAGCCATTTAAAGGGCCCAGGTATAAATTTTCATATGCAGCCACTTACCCTGGGCTCCAGCAAAGTGGGGGGCAGAGTGGACTAGAGATGCTTGAGGTGAGACTAGGGACGGTGGCTTTGGGGAGAGGTCTGAGAGAGCAGCTTCCGTGATGCTGGGGCTGAGTCATCCCCAATACCACAGGAGCTCAGGCAGAGCACTCCCCTCTGATTGGTATCAGCTGGAGGGGAAGCAATAGCTCTACCCCCAGGAATTACTCTTCCGCACGCTACGGAGCTTAAGCCTGACAGCTGAGTGCAGAGTGACTAGATTAACAAATGGAGAAATCAGCCACAGGTGGTAGATCCCTGGGAGTCTTGAACAGGCTGTGTAAGGCCAGACTGGGACATCACTTGACATCACCAGAGGTGGATCCAGAAAGAAAACACGGTGATAAGTACTAGATGCTACTGAGATGAAATCCACCATGGTCTTCTCCATGATTTGCAATATTTTCTTTTCTGCATAGTTTTTTAACTTTCATTTCTTGTCCTTCAAGTTTGTGCATATTAAACCAGTAGATTTTGTATTATAGTTTATTACAATTCTCATATTTTGCTCATCCCTTCTCTTCCCCCATGTTACCTTCTTCTTTTTTAAAGTATATTTTATTGATTATGCTATTAGAGTTTTCCCAATTTCCCCCCTTTTCCACCCTCCACCCTGAATCCCCCAACCCTCCAGCTCCCCCTCTCCTTAGTTCATGTCCATGGGTTGTACGTACAAGTTCTTTGAGTCCTCTGTTTCCTATGTCATTTTTGACCTCTCCCCATCTATTTAATGCCTACCAATTATGCTTCTTCTTCCCCATACCTTTCCCCACTATTCCTCCCTTCCTCCTCACTGAAAATCCTCCATGTGATATCCATTTCTCTGATTCTGTTCCTGTCCTAGTTGTTTGTTTAGTTTTTGTTTTCATTGTTTTTCTTTCCTTTATTTTTTAGGTTCATTTGTTGATATTTGTGAGTTTGTTGTCATTTTTTTTTTTTTTTTTTTTTTTTTTTTTTTTTTTTTTTTTTTTTTTATTGTTATTTAATTACAGTTGTATGCCTTTTCCCCCATCCCTTCACCCCACCCCAGGTGAACCCACTTCCCTCCCCCCTCTCCACCCTCCCCCTTGGATTTGTTCATGTGTCCTTTATAGTAGTTCCTGTAATCCCCTCTGCCTACTGTCCCCGCCCCCACCCCCCACCCCCGCCCTTGCTATTGTTACATTGTTCTTAACTTCAATGTCTCTGGTTATATTTTGTTTGCTTTTTCCTTCTATTGCTTATGTTCCAGTTAAAGGTGAGATCATATGGTATTTGTCCCTCACTTCTTGGCTTATTTCACTTAGCATAATGCTCTCCAGTTTCATCCATGCTGTTGCAAAGGGTATAAGCTCCTTCTTTCTCTCTGCTGCGTAGAATTCCATTGTGTAAATATACCATAGTTTTTGGATCCACTCGTTTGCTGATGGGCACTTCGGTTGCTTCCAGTATTTGGCTATTGTAAATTGTGCTGCTATGAACATTGGGGTGCACAGATTCTTTTGGATTGGTGTTTCAGTGTTCTTAGGGTATAATCCCAGCAGTGGAATTGCTGGGTCAAAGGGCAGTTCCATTTTTAGTTTTCTGAGGAAATTCCATATTGTTTTCCACAGTGGCCTCACCAGTCTGCATTCCCACCAACAGTGCACTAGGGTTCCCTTTTCTCCGCATCCTCTCCAACATTTGTTTGTGGATTTGTTTATGTTGGCCATTCTGACTGGTGTGAGATGATACCTCATTGTGGTTTTAATTTGCATCTCTCTGATGGCTAGTGATGCTGAGCATCTTTTCATATGTCTCTGGGCCTTCTGTATGTCTTCCTTGGAGAAGTGTCTGTTCAAGTCCTTTGCCCATTTTTTAATTGGGTTGTTTGTCTTCCTGGAGTGGAGTCGTGTGAGTTCTTTATATATTTTGGAGATCAGGCCCTTGTCTGAGGTATCATTGGCAAATATGCTTTCCCATATTGTTGGTTCTCTTTGTAATTTGGTGCTGTTTTCTTTAGCCATGCAGAAGCTTTTTATTTTGATGAGGTCCCATTTGTTTATTCTTTCCTTTATGTCCCTTGCTTTAGGGGATGTGTCTGTGAGGATGTTGCTGCGTGGAATGTCTGAGATTTTCCTGCCAATGTTTTCTTCAAGGACTTTTATGGTGTTACGGCTTATATTTAAGTCTTTTATCCATCTTGAGTTTATTTTCGTGTATGGCGTAAGTTGGTGATCGAGTTTCATTTTTTTGCACGTAGCTGTCCAGATCTCCCAACACCATCTGTTGAAGAGACTGTTTTTGCTCCATTTTATGCTCCTGCCTCCTTTGTCAAATATTAATTGATCGTATAGATTTGAGTTTATTTCTGGGCTCTCTATTCTGTTCCATTGGTCTATGAGCCTGTTTTTATGCCAGTACCAGGCTGTTTTGATTACCGTTGCCTTGTAATACAGTTTGATATCAGGTATTGTGATACCTCCTGCTTTGTCCTTCTTTCTCAAAATTGCTGCTGCTATTCGAGGTCGTTTATGGTTCCATATGAATTTCTGTAATGTTTGTTCTATATCTGTGAAATATGTCATGGGTACTCTAATAGGGATTGCATTGAATCTATAAATTGCTTTGGGTAGTATGGCCATTTTGATGATGTTAATTCTTCCAATCCATGAACATGGTACATGCTTCCATTTGTTTGTATCTTCCTTAATTTCTTTCTTCAGTGTTGTATAGTTTTCTGAGTACAGGTCTTTTACCTCCTTGGTTAGGTTTATTCCTAGGTACTTTATTTTTCTTGTTGCTATATCGAATGGGATTTTTTTCCTGATTTGTGTTTCTGCAGTTTCGTTGTTGGTGTACAGGAATGCCTTTGATTTCTGGGTATTGACTCTGTATCCAGCTATTTTGCCAAATTCATTTATTAGGTCGAGTAGTTTTTGAGTGGAGTCTATAGGGTTTTCCATGTACACTATCATGTCGTCTGCAAACAGTGACAGTTTCATTTCCTCCTTTCCAATTTGGATGCCTTTTATTGCTTTTTCTTGTCTGATTGCTGTGGCTAGGACTTCCAATACTATGTTGAATAGGAGTGGTGAGAGAGGGCATCCTTGTCTTGTTCCTGATCTTAGTGGGAAAGCTCTAAGTTTTTGTCCATTGAATGTGATGCTGGCTGTAGGTCTCTCATATATGGCCTTAATTATGTTGAGGACTGCTCCCTTTATTCCCACTTGGCTGAGTGTTTTTATCAGAAATGGGTGCTGTATCTTATCGAATGCTTTTTCCGCATCTATTGATATGATCATGTGATTTTTGTCTTTGCTGTTGTTGATGTGATGTATTATGTTTATTGATTTGCGAATATTGTACCATCCTTGCATCCCTGGGATGAATCCCACTTGGTCATGGTGGATGATCTTTTTAATATATTGCTGGATGCGGTTCGCTAATATTTTGTTGAGAATTTTAGCGTCTATGTTCATCAGCGATATTGGCCTGAAGTTTTCTTTCTTCGTTGTGTCTTTATCTGGTTTTGGGATTAGGATGATGTTGGCTTCATAAAAAGAGTTTGGGAGTCTTCCATCAGTTTGGATTTTTTCGAATAGTCTGTGAAGGATAGGGGTTAGTTCTTCCTTAAATGCTTTGTAGAAATCTCCTGTGAAACCATCTGGTCCAGGGCTTTTGTGTGATGGGAGTTTCTTGATGACTGCTTCAATTTCCTTTGCTGATATTGGTCTGTTCAGGTTTTCTGCTTCTTCTTCAGTCAGTTTTGGAAGATTATATTTTTCTAGAAATGTGTCCATTTCATCTAGGTTTTCAAATTTCTTAGCATATAGGTCTTCATAGTAATTTCTTACGATCCTTTGTATTTCTGTGGTATCAGTTGTAATCTCTCCACTTTCATTTCTAATTCTGTTTATTTGGATCCTCTCTCTTTTCTTCTTGATAAGCCTACTTAAAGGCTTGTCGATTTTGTTTATCTTTTCAAAGAACCAGCTTCTGGATTCATTGATCCTTACAATTGTGCTTTTAGTCTCTATGTCATTTAGTTCTGCTCTGATCTTGGTTATTTCCTTCCTTCTGCTTGCTCTGGGCTGTCTTTGTTGTTGTTCCTCCAGTTCTTGTAGGCGTAGGGTTAGGTTGTTTGTGTGAACTGTTTCTAACTTCTTAAGGTAGGCCTGTATTGCTATGAACTTCCCTCTCAGGACTGCCTTAGCTGTGTCCCATAGGTTTTGGGTTGTTGTGAGTTCGTTTTCATTTGTTTCCAGGAAGTTTTTGATTTCTTCCCTAATCTCGTTCTTGACCCATTCATTGTTTAATAGCATGCTATTCAGTCTCCATGATTTTGAGTGTTTTGGGTTTTTACCCTTGGGGTTGGTTTCTAGTTTCAGACCCTTGTGGTCAGAGAAGATGCTTGATATGATTTCAATTTTCTTGAATTTGTTGAGGGTTGCTTTGTGTCCTATCATGTGGTCTATCTTTGAAAAAGATCCATGGACACTTGAAAAGAATGTGTATTTTGCTTCTTTGGGATGAAAAGCTCTGTATATATCAGTTAAGTCCATTTCCTCTAGGGTATTGTTAAGTGACACAATATCTTTGTTAATCTTTTGTTTGGAAGACCTGTCCATTTTTGATAGTGGGGTGTTAAAATCCCCTACTATAATTGTGTTGCTGTCAATATCTTTCTTGAAATCCTCCAAGATTTTCTTTATGTATTTGGGTGCTCCTATGTTGGGTGCATATATATTTATAATGTTTATGTCTTCTTGGTGGATTCTTCCTTTGAGTATTATGAAGTGACCTTCTGGGTCTCTCTTTATGGCCCTTCTTTGGAAGTCTATTTTGTCTGATATGAGTATTGCTACCCCTGCTTTTTTTTCCTGTCCGTTTGCTTGGAAAATTTGTTTCCAGCCCTTCACTTTCAGTCTGTGTGAGTCTTTTGTCCTGAGATGGGTTTCTTGTAGGCAGCATATGTGTGGGTCATGTTTTCTTATCCATTCAGCTGTTCTATGTCTTTTGATTGGAGCATTTAATCCATTTACATTTAAGGTTATTATCGATAGGTAGTTATTCATTGCCATTATTTCCTACCTGTGTTCCTCTGTCTTTCTCTTTTCCTTCCTTTCCTTAAAGCAGTCCCTTTAGCATCTCTTGCAGAGCTGGTTTGGTGGAGCTGTATTCTTTTAGACTTCTTTTGTCTGGGAAGCTCTTTATTTGGTCTTCTATCTTGATTGAGAGCCTTGCTGGGTAAAGTAGTCTTGGTTGGAGGCCTCTGGTTCTCATTACTTGGAATATTTTTTGCCATTCTCTTCTGGCTTGGAGCGTTTCCATTGAGAAGTCAGTTGCTAACCTTATTGGGGCTCCCTTGTATGTTACTTCCTTTTTCTCCCTTGCTGCCTTTAAGATCCTCTCTTTGTCTTGGAAATTTGCCATTTTAATTATGATGTGTCTTGCAGTGGGTCTCTTTGGGTTCCTCTTGTTTGGGACTCTCTGTGATTCCTGGATTTGGGTGACTTTTTCTCTCCTCAGATTAGGGAAATTTTCCATCATTACTTTTTCAAACAGGTTTTCTATCCCTTGCTCTTCTTCTTCTCCTTCTGGTATTCCTATTATACGGATGTTGTTACGTTTCATGTTGTCCTGCATTTCCCTTATTGCCTCTTCATTCTTTCTGAGCCTCTTTTCCTTTTCTTGTTCCTTCTGGGTGTTTTTTTCTACTTTATCCTCCAGCTCGCTGATCCGATTCTCTGCTTCATCAAGTCTGCTTTTAATTCCTTCTACTGTGTTCTTCAATTCAGAAATTGTATTCTTCATTTCCTCTTGGCTCTTGTTGATATTTTCTATTTCCTTTTTCATGTTGATATAGTTTGCAGTGAGTTCATTGTAGTTTCCTTGTAGTTTCTGGTAGTTCTCTTTGAGCTCAGAGAGCTCAGTGAGCTTCCTGATGACCATTGCTTTGAACTCAGTATCTGATAGTTGACTTGCCTCTTTTTCGGTTAGTATTCTTTCTGAAACTTCCTCCTTTCCTTTCATTTGGGAATTGTTTCTTTGTCTTCCCATTGTTTGTGAGGCTCTTCTTGTTGGCCTCTGCTTCTTAAATTGCTTTGTTCTGAATCCCTGGGTTTATGATATGAACTTCTATGGTAGAATGCCAATGGGATTCGGTGGTGCTGTCTCCTTACTCTCCTGTGCTCACTGGTCTTGAGCTGACGTTTATGTGTTTAACACGGTCTAACTCTAGTCTTTTCAGCACTCCAGGTTTTGTTGTCGCACCTGTGGGAAAAATAGAAAGGGGGGGAGAAAGAAAAGGAAAAAACAAACAAACAAACAAACAAACAAAAAAAACCAAAGATGGGAAGGAGGGAAAAAGGAAATAGGAAAGGAGGAAAGGGAGGAAGGAGGGAAGAAGGATTAAAGAAAGATCGGAGGCAAGATAAGAAGGAATTTTAACAAAAATTAAAACATAGAAATAGATAAAAGAAGGGAGGAAGAAGACATAAAAATGGTAAAGGATGGGAGGAAGAAGGAATGAAAGAAAAAAAAGAGAGAGAGAGGAAGAAGGAGTTCAGGGGGAAAGGAAAAGGGAAAAAAAAAAAAAAAAAAAAAAAAAAAAAAGGGGAAAAAAAAAAAAAAAAATCTTCTGTTGGCTTTAAACCGTTCAGGTTATTTCTGCTGTTGTCCTGTCTGTGCAACGGGAGGCGGTGGTTGGAAGGATTGGTTTCACTTTTCTTCCTTCCTGGGTCACACTCTTCACTGTTTTGTAGGTGTGGTCCCTGGCAGGCAATCAGGCCGTTGATCAGCCAATCCAGCAGCTTTGTTCTTGGGACTCTCGAGTGGCCGCTCCAGCCGCTTTGGCTCCGGACGCGTGCGCGCGCAGCAGGGGAATCCAGCCGCTTCTGGTTTGTGACGTTATTTGGGCTCTGAGCGCGCAGCCGGCCGACCGATCGAGCCGCCCAGGCTAGGGAGGCTGGCGCGCCGCAAACTGCTGGTTCAGCCGCCTTGGTGTTACGTCTCTCGCCAGCCCCTTTGTGCTTGGGAAGTGCGCATCCAGCCGGCCCTACGCTTGGTGAGCGCGCAGCCCGCCGCCGAGCCAGAGGCTCTATGCTTGGGGGCCCGATCCAGCTGTCCGGGGCTTGAGACTCTCGGGTGGGCGGGGCCGCCCTGGGACCGAATCACGCGGTCCTCGGTTCCGAGGTTTTGGGTCTGTGGGTGGAGCAGCTAGTCTCTGCTCCAAAAGATCTCGGAGGTTTCAGGTGTGGGCGCCCCTCCGGGGTTTCATGTACGGGCCCCGTTCGCTAATCTGCGCGCGCGCTACCGCGCGCAACCGGACCTCAGGTGAGCGCCGGTGCTGCTTATCCCGCGTTCCCCGTTCGCAGTCCAGGGGCGGAGGGGGGAGGGGCGCCAGGGGCCTCGGCCACCACCGAGAGTTCTCTAACTAGCCCCTGAGTGTCTCTATTTTCTTTTTCTTTTTGAGAAATTCCTCCTTTTCAAGCCCCCCTGGTCCAATCAAGCACCTGGCTGCTCACAGCTCAGCCTGGCCCTCTCTCAGGACTCCTGCAGCAGCCCCTGCGCCAGAGCTGGCGCCTCTGCAGCCCTTGTACCGCGCGGTCCCGGGTCCCGGGGACCTTATTGTCCTTGAGCACTCTTCTTACCGTCAGATCTTTCAGTGTCCTCTATCTTTGGTCTCTAATCTTCGTATATGCTGGAGTACTGTTGGCTGTTCGCTCTGCTCCTCAGATCAGCTAGGTATTTCCCTGGCACTGAGGGGAAGTGAATTCTGCTCCCACCTATGTTGCCGCCATCTTCCAATCCCCGTTTGTTGTCATTTTACTGTTCATATTTTTGATCTTCCTATTCATAGATAAGTCCCTCTAACATTTCCTATGATAATGGCTTGGTGATGATGAACTCCTTTAACTTCACCTTATCTGGGAAGCAATTTATCTTCCCTTCCATTCTAAATGATAGCTTTGCTGGATAGAGTATTCTTGGATGTAGGTCCTTGCCTTTTATGACTTCAAATACTTCTTTCCATCCCCTTCTTGCCTGTAAGGTTTCTTCTGAGAAATCCGTTGAAAGTCTTATGGGAGATTCTTTGTAGGTAACTCTCTCCTTTCCCCTTGCTGCTTTTAAGATTCTCTGTTTATGTTTAATCTTGGGTAACTTGATGATGATGTGCCTTGGTGTGTTCCTCTTGGGGCCCAATATCTTTGGGACTCTCTGGAAGTCTACTGGAAGTCTTCCTGGAAGTCTACTTCCTTTGACAGATTAGGGAAGTTTTCCTTCATTATTTGTTCAAATAAGTTTTCAACTTCTTGCTCTTGTTCTTCTCCTTCTGGCACCCCTATTGTAACAGAGTGCAGCCAAGGGGGAGCCTCAAATAGGGATTTGTAATGGGGTCCAGAACTCGATGTCCAGGAAATATTAGGAAAAAAAATATAGGATGTCCTCACCCCCACAAGTCTGAGCTGGGGGATGGTACTCAAGGAGCAGGGTGATTGAGAGTGTTTTGAATAGCAACAGTGTTGCAGATAACCTCTAGAATGGTCATTTAACATATCTATAATCTTTAACTGATTTCATAGATATGTTAAACAGCTGTGGCCATGCTTTGAGCTAGGGGGACGGGAGTGACTTCATCCCATGATGTACCTGGGAGGCAACTCCCCCTGGTTACAGAGCCTATGTAAGAGCTCGGGGATGGTTGGCTCCATACCACAGGGCCACACCTGGTCAGACTTACTATGGCAGCCCAGTAAAGCTGGAAAAAAAATATGGGAATGCTGGCAGCTGTGGCCAATTGTGGTAGGAGTTGGAAATGGTGCAGCAGAGGAAGATCGGTGCTGGGTTTAAACCCAGGCATGGCAACCATGCAGCGCCTTTTTGGGACCATGTGACTTGGGCAGAGAAAAACCATAGACTTCTATTTCTTTTTCTGAGATACCCCAGACTGGGCAGAGGGGGAAGGAAGGATTGTGCATTTGTGGGAATTCTAAAGGACTTCGGGATCTAATGAAGACATTAAGTCATTACTGTTAAGTTTGTATAACTCTTTAAATAAATAATCCCTTTCCTTTTCACCAATCTCTGGCACTAAGAGATGTCTTTCCCTGGTGGCAGGCAAGGTGAACCTAGTATGGATTGGGGGACCCCCGGAGCACAAGGGTGGCTCCATTCAACAATAGTATATCATTCGCACACCCCTGCAGGTCTGTTCTGTAACACTATGATTTGGTTATGGGAACGTTTCAAGTTGTCAAAGAGGTTCAAAAGTCTCTCTTCATTTTTTTGAATTCTTATTTCTTCATTCTGTTCCTGTTGAAGATGTTTAATTCTTCCTTTTGTTCCAAATTGTTGCTTTGAGTCTGGTTTTCTTCCTGTCACTGTTGGTTCCCTGTATATTTTGCTTTATTTCATTTTGGGTATCTTTCATTTGTTTTTTCATTTTTCAACCAAACTCAATAAGATCTGTGAGCATTTTGATTACCAGGGCTTGAAATTCTCCATCAGATGGGTTGGCTATCTCTTCATCATTTAGCTCTTTCTGAAGTTTTGCTCTGTTCTTTCATTTTGGCCCATTTCTTTGTTTGGTGCCTCTGTTAAGTTGTAAGTTGTAAGGGGGAGGGGCCTTACGTATTCACCGTGGCAGGGCAACTCTCCTTGCTCTGCTGTGCCACGGCTTGTGAGAGACAGGCCAGAGAGGGAACAATGCAGCTTGCCTGCTCATCTTTAGCCCACTTTTCAACTAACTCTCATGTGAGGCTGGAAGTTTCTCCCACCATGGCAACCACTGTAGTCCACAGCCCACTCTGAGTCTCAGTTTCCCCTTAAGTCAGCCCCACCCATGCAGCTTGCTGCCTCGCTGCAGCCAGCCCAGCCCATGTGGTCGATGCCATGCCATGGTTTCTTAACCAGCCTTGCCTGTGTGGTCTGCTGCCATGCCGCAGTTTCTCTCCGTCCGCTGCCTTACTGGTCTGGTTGTTATGTTTGACTGTTTCTTTAATTCTGTGGCTGTTGGAGTTCCATGCAATTTGATTTTCTGGTGCTTATGGTTGTTTATTGATTTTCGATTGGTTGTTATCCTCCTTTTGGTTGTGTGAAGAGAGAAGGGTTTCTTCCTATGCCTCCACCTTGGCCGGAACTCCAAAGGCTCTCCTTCTTTCCTCTTTTTATTTTCATTTTAAATTTTGTTTTCTCTCTTGCTACAACTTGTTTCCATACCACACTCGTACTATTGGCCCCCAACCACCCTATCAAAACCAATTTTCCTGTCAATGGTCATTTCACATTCTTTTTTCACTCTTAAAATGCCTGCGTTCTCTCTCCATCTTTAGCAATCTGTGGCTCATTGGTTGTGGATAGGGTAGTTGTTGCATTTTTTCAATTTTATCTCTAGATCTTCACTATTTTTGTATCTCAAATCTTAAATTCTACCATTCCCGTCTCCTACTTCATTCTGCCATCATCCTGCTCATTCCTTTTTCTCATCTCAAATTTAAATTTTTCCCTTTCTTAGCTTGGTTTTTCTTCTGTGCTGTTAGTATTCCCCATCCCTCTATCAGGTCAAAATCACTTCCCTTTCCTCTACACATCTCTTAAGCTTTTCTTTCTTTCTTTTTCCCCTCTTATTGCCATCCCACCTATATTAATCTTAGCTCATTTGTTGTTGACAGTGTTGTGGTGGTTCTTTTTCTCCAATTTATTTCCCATTTTTATTTATTTACTTTTTTCCTTTTTCTTTCTCTCTCACTTTATTTTTAAAATTATTTTCTGTTTAAACCTAATACTATCCACTCCCTTCTCTTACTCCATTCTGCCTTCTTCATTCCCTTTTTTATTTATGATGTAAATTTTACATTCGTTCTTCACATTGCTCTGGTTCACTGCTCTTATCAGTGTGCCTCCCTGTACCCTCTCAAAATCCTTTTTCCTTCAGTTATTCATCTCATATTTGCTTCTCCTTTCTTATAATAATCTTAATCTATTTTAACCCTTATTAATACTGGTCCCTTTGCTGTTGATAGTGGGATTGTGGGTGGGAGTTATTTTTGCAGGTATAGGTTTGTTCTTGGGCTGGGTTTTTGTTTAGGCAGCACCTGCACAACAGCATACAAGACATGGTGGTTGGAGAGAAACTCAGTCAACCAGCTGGAGGGAAGGACCCACCAAAGAGTGACCCAACAACAAATAAAACCCAAATACATCCAGAGAGCCAACATAAATGCCATGTGCATACCGAGACCATCAAGTTCAGGAGATCAAGGAAACTGCACCATTGAAACCTGTGGGTCTTCTACCATAGAAGTTCATAACACAAAGTCAGGGTGTCAAAGCAAGTCAATTTGAGAAGCAGAAAAAAACAAGAAGAGTCTCCCCTAAAATTGGGAGACAAAGAAACAACATCCTATTGAAAGGAAAGAAGGAATCTCCAGAAAGAGTGCTAAATGAAATAGAGTCAGGTAAACTATCAGACATTGATTTCAAAACAATGGTTATAAGGAAGCTCAATGAGGTCAGTGAGAATTACAAAGAACTAGAGGGAAGCTATGAAGAACTTACTGTGAACTATATCAGCATGAAAAAGGACATAGAAACAATCAGCAAGGGCCAGGAAGAAATGAAGAATACAATTTCTGAATTGAAGAATACATTTAGAAGGAATTAAAAGCTGGCAAGATGAAGCAGAGGATCAAATCAGTGAACAGGAGAACAATGTAGAAAAACATTCCCAGAAAGAGCAAGAAAAGGAAATAAAGACTGAAAAAGAGTTAAGAGGGGTGAATGGATCTGTGGGACATATGAAATGTAATAATATCCATATAATAGGGATACCAGAAGGAAAAGAAGCAGAGCAAGGGATAGAAAACCCATTTGAAAAAGTAATGACAGAAAATTTCCCTAATTTGTTGAGAGAAAAAGCCACACAAATCCAGGAAGCACAGAGGGTGTCAATCAATATGAACCCAAAGAGGCCCATTCCCAGAAACATCATAATTAAAATGGAAAAATTCCAAGACAAGGAGAGAATCTTAAAGGCAGCAAGGAAGAAACAGATAGCAACATACAAGGGAGTTCCAATAAGGCTAGCAGCTGATTTCTCTACAGAAACACTACAAGCCAGAGGGGAATGGCAAGAAATATCCCAAGTAATGAAAAGCAAAGGCCTGCAACCAAGACTACTCTACCCAGCAGGGCTCTCATTTGAAATGAAAGGTGGAATAAGAAGTTTTCAAGAAAAAGGAAGCTAAAAGAATACACCTCCACCAAACCATCATTGCAAGAGATGGTAAAGAGACTGCTTTAAGAAGACCAAGAAAAAGAGTGAGAAAGAGGAACACAGGTACAAAGGGGAAAAATGAGAATGAATAAGTACCTATCAATAATAACCTTCAATGCAAATGGATTAAATGCTCTGATCAAAACACATAACGTAGCTAAATGTATAAGAAAACATTACCCACACATATGGTGCCTGCAAGAGACCTACCTGAGAACAAAAGACCTACACAGACTGAATGTGAAGGCTTGGAAGAAAATATTCCAAACAAATGGACAGGAAAAAAAATCCAGGGTTGCAATACTTATATCAGACAAAGTAAATGTCAAAACAAAGGCCACAAAAGGTGACACAGAAGGAGAATATTAAGATTCACAATACTCAAGGGGAGAATCCATCTAGAAGACATAAACATTGTAAACATATATGCACCCAACATTGGAGCACCCAAATATATAAAGAAAATCTTGGATGACTCTAAAAAAGATATAGACAGCAACACACTTATAGTAGGGGATTTAACATCTTACTGTCAACAATGGATGGATCCTCCAAAGAATCAACAAGGATATTGTGGCAGTGAACGATGCTCTAGATCAAATGTACTTAATTGATATATACACAATCTTTCACCCCCAAAGACACAAAATACACATTCTTTTCAAATGCACATGGAACAATTTCAAAGATAGACCACATGAGAGGACACAAAACAAGCCTCAACAAATTCAAGAAAATTGAAATCATATCAAGCATTTTCTCAAACTACAATGGCATGAAACTAGAAATGAACCTCAAGGAAAAAACTCAAAAATAGTCAAATTCATGGAGACGGAATACATATTCTTAAACAATGAATGGGTTAACAATGAGATGAAGAAGGAAATCAATACATTTCTGGAAACAAATGAAATGAACAGAAAACAACCAAAAACCTATGGGACACAAAGAAGGCAGGCCTGAGAGGGAAGTTCAGAGTGATACAGGCCTATCTAAGAAAGACAGAAAATTTCAAATAAACAATCTAAGCCTACAGCTATAAGAACTGGAGGAACAACAACAAACAAAGCCCAGAGTGAGTAGAAGGAAGGAAATAACCAAGATCATAGCAGGATTAAATCACATAGAGTCTAAAAGAACAATTCAAAGGATCAATAAATCCAGGAGCTGGTTCTTTGAAATGATAAAATCGACAAGTCTTTAATTAGCCTCATCAAGAAAAGAGAGAGAAGACCCAAAGAAATAAAATCAGAAATGAAAGAGGAGAAACTACAACTGACAACACAAAAAATACAAAGGATTGTAAGAAATTAATATAAACAACTATATGCCATGCAATTTGAAAACCTGGGTGAAATAGAAAAATTTATGGAAATATATAATTTTCCAAAACTGAATGAAGAAGAAACACAAAGCCTGAACAAACTGATAACAGTTAATGAAATGGAAGCAGTAATCAAAAAACTCCTGGCACACAAAAGCCCTGGACTGGATGGTTTCACAGGGGAATTTTACAAAACATTTAAGGGATAGCTAACTCCTATCCTTCTCAAAATATTTTTAAAAATTCAAGAAGAGGGAAGTCTCCCAAAATCTTTGCATGAGGCCAGCATCATCCTAATCCCAAAACCAAGTAAAGACACAACAAAGAAAGAAAACTAAGGGCCAATATCACTGATGAGCACAGGTGCTATAATCCTTGGCAAAATATTGCCTAGTGCATCCAGCAATACATTAAAAAGATCACACACCCTGATAAAGTGGAATTCATCCCAGGAATGCAAGGATGGTACAATATTCACAAATCAATAAACATAATATATCACATAAACAAAAGGAAAGACACAAACCACATTATTATATCAATAAATGATGAAAAAGCATTTGATAAGGTACAATACCCATTTATGATAAAAACACTCAGTAAAGTGAGAGTAGAGGGACCATACCTCAACAAAATAAAGGCCATATGTGAGGAACCTACAGCCAATATCATACTCAATGGGCAAAAATTAAAGCTTTCTCACTAAGATCAGGAACAAGACAAGTGTGTCTGCTTTTATCACTTTTATTCAACGTAGTACTGAAAGTCCTAACCACAGTGATCAGACAAGAAAGAGAAATAAAAGGCAACTGAACTGGAAAGTAGAAAGTAAACTCATTGTTTGCAGATGACTTGATAGTGTACAGACAGAACCCTATAGACTCCACCAAAAAACTATTCTTCCAAATAAGTGAATTGGGTAAAATGGCCATATACAAAGTCAATATTCAGAAACCAAAGGCATTTTTGTATACCAACAATGAAATATCAGAAACATAAATTAGAAAAAAAATCCCATTTACTATAGCAACAAGAAAAATGAAGTACCTAGGAATAAACCTAACCAAGGAGGTAAAAGATCTGTACTGAGAAAACTACAGAACACTGAAGAAAGAAATTAAGGAAGACACAAATAAATGAATATATATATCATGTTAATGGATTGTAAGAATTAACATCATCAAAATGTCCATACTACCCAAAGCAATTTATAGATTCAGTGCAATCCCTATTAAAATACCAATGACATATTTTACAGATATAGAACAAATATTTCAAAACATTTTATGAAACCATAAACAACCCAGAATAACTACAGCAATTTTAAGAAAGAACAAAGTAGGAGGGATCACATACCTGATATCAAACTATATTATAAGGCTATTGTAATCATAACAGTCTGGTACTGGCATAAGAATAGAAACATAGATCAATGGAACAGAAGAGAGAGCTCTAAACTCAGCTCTCTATGGTCAATTTATATTTGACAAAGGTGGCAGGAGCATAACAATGGAGTAAAAATAGCCTCTTCAACTATTAGAGTTGGGAGATCTGGACAGGTACGTGCAAAAAAAAAAAATGAAACTAGACCACCAACTTACACCATACACCAAAATTAACTCAAGGTGCATAAAATACTTAAACATAAATTGTGACCACATAAAAGTCCTAGAGGAGAACTTAAGCAGGAAAATTTCAGATATCCCACACAGCAGTATTTTCACCAATATAGCCCCTAAAGCAAGGGATATAAGGGAAAGAATAAACAAATAGGACTACATAAATTTAAAAAGCTTCTGTACAGCTAAAGAAAACATCAGCAAAATGAAAAGGGAACCAACCATATAGGAAAATATATTTGCCAATGATACCTTGGACAAGGGATTGATCTCCAAAATACATAAAGAACTCATATGACTCCACACCAGAAAGACAAACAACCCAATTTAAAAAATGAAGCCCTGGCTGGTGTAGCTCAATGGATTGGGCACGGGCCTGTGAACCAAAGCAATGCTGATTTGATTCCCAGTCAGGGCACATGCCTGGGTTGCAGGCCATGTCTCTGGTATGGGGTATGCTAGAGGCAACCAGACATTGATGTTTCACTCCCTCTCTTTCTCCCTCCCTTCCTCTCTCTCTAAAAATAAATAAATACAATCTTAAAAAAAAAATCGGCAAAGGTCCTGGACAGACACTTCTCCAAGGAGGATATACAGAGGGCCACAGGCTCATGAAAGGGCAGAACTAGAGAATATTATGCTAAGTGAAATAAACCAGGAACTTAATCAGCAAAACAAACAAGTGAGCCTGAGTCACGGAAATAAAGAACAATCTGTCAGTGACCAGAGGGGAAAGCAGAGAGGAATTACAGGAGAAAGAAGGGGAAGGGTAAAGTCAAGGAACATGTAAATAAAGGTTAGAGAAGGACAAAGGGAAGGGGGAGGATTGTATGTGGGAGGAAGGATAGACAGGGCAGTGGAGAGCAATGGGAGAAAAATGGGGACAGCTGTAATTGAACAACAATAAAAGATTTTTTTTCTGAAGAGCTGAATTGATGGAGTAGAAGGGCCATTTACAAATAGGATGACAGAATGCATTTTCCAGTGGAGATCTTAAAATATTGGAGTGAAAATACAGTTTTCTGAAAACTGAGATCAGTGGCAATCTCTAGCAGGAGAGATGAAGCCATTATTCACTCAGAAGGCCTTTATCTACTTCTCTCACAATCAATGCTTGGACACTTTCTATGGCAGACAGAACTTTCCAAGGTAGATGCCACATTATCTCCAGAACCCAGTGCTCTTTCTGAACTTCCTACGGGAAGCAGAGTCCAATTCCCCTCTCCTAGAATCTGGGTAAGCTTGGGACTCACTGGTAACTAAGAGCAGGCATTGGAAATGATGCTGTGTGACTCCTAAGCTTATGCCAGAAGAAGTTTTGTAACTTCTGTCTTACTGTTGGATTACTCAGTTTTGAAGTCTTTGGTTGTCATGTAACTCATCCTTCTATTCAGAGAAAGCCATGCCATAAGGAACCCCAACTAGCAAGATGAAGAGAGACCATCGAGAGGCCCCCTAGACTTTGAGAGAAAATGATGCCCAGAATGTCCATAGCTGTTACATCTTCAGCAACATAATGAAAGACCCTGAGGCAGAACCACTGAGACTATGTGTCAGGAATTAGCCCTCTTCTGATTGCTGACCCGCAGGCCACGTGGAGGATAATAAGGTAATTGTTGTTGCTTTAAGTGACTATGTTTTGGAGCGATTTGTTATAGAGCCTTGGATAATCAGAGCAGTACTTTTTGGACAGGCACTACATATATATTTGGCACTGAAGTACAGTGGCTTGAGAATAAAATTGCTTTTACTTTCATAAAGTTTCAGACCTGGTAGAAACAGAACAACTGAGAAGAATTTGGATAAATATCTGCCAAGCAAATAGAATAAAATGATTAAGAATAATGGTAGAGAAAAGAACCAGTGAGCAGATATGGATAGAACTTTCTTAGCATTTTGTAGTGAATGACAAGAAAATACCCTCTGTGCAAGATAAGCATTGTTCCTTCCCTCCTTCCATGCTGCTGCACAGGAAAGGAATTGAGGAGGGGAAGTATCATGGTGGAGAAAGTTAGGTGGGAAGAAAGAAGCTTTAATACCTCACTGGTACAAGTGTAACTGGAGTGATGCCAAGGTGTTTTAAACCAGTTCCTAGAGATGAGCTAAATGTTATTACAATAATCCCCCTTTTGGGGGCACTCAGGGGTCATGCTTCCTTTCAGGTACTTGTTGTAAGGCAGTGGGCAGAACCATGTCTGACTGTGGGTGCTTTGTGGCCAGAATAAAGGGCAGAATAAGTGTATACTGTCCCCTATCTCACAGACATAATTTATAGCATTTTAATCTTTCTACTTGTCTCTGCTTATGAGTTTCTTATAGAATTATTTAATGATGTGAGTTCAATGTGCAATTTGAAAACCTACCTAATTTACCATTTCTTTCCTCAGTGATGCAGTGAGGCACTGCATACCATATTGCAGAGGCAGCAGCTTGAATGTGGTCGAGGGGAAAATCATTCAACACCAGACAATTAATACTTAAGCAGGCTCCAACATGCTCTCCCTGGACCCCAGTAACCATGACAGGATGCTAGGAAGTTTTACAGACCAAAGACAGAATGAATCATGTTGAAGAAATAGTATCAGACATTCCAGTCTTGGACTATCCCTGTGTCTCCAGACATCCTACACTGTGAAGAGAATGAGTTTTACAGGGCAAATGCAATAAAAACAAAGGAGCAGAGGCTGTGATCTTAAATTGAGTCAGTAGTCTGGAAAAGGAGACATGAAGAATACATCCAATAGCGTTGGAGAAACTTGTTACTGTAATAAGTCCAGGAATCACATGTACAGATCTCTGACATTAGTGAATATATGTTAGTAAATCAGGGTGATTATGAATATTCAAGATTCTTCTGAATGTACCGATCAAATTGACTGACAATATGAGACAAAGCACAGAGTGAATGGGAATGAGGGACTACATAAGCAAGTATTAAGAGACCTAGTCAGTTAGGTATATCTGATTCACTCCCATCCTATGGGAGTGCCTACATTTCCCTGTGAAAATGTTGGCAAAACTGATAGATAACAAGGTGGGTCTTACCTGGAGGTAAAATATTCCACTCCTCCCAGGCAAGTTAGAATAAGTCATCATGTCTTGTAGCAAACCAGTTTCAGAACACGTGTTTTTTGCATGGGGCAATGTGGTAGGTAACAGTTTCAAATTCGGGTTCATAATAACTGAAGTTTTGTAATAATTATAATCTCACCTGGGAGAGACTTCAGATGACCTCTATGCAAACTCACATGAAATGAGGCTTTTAGTCTTAGCTCAGTTTTTAATAGAGAAATGTCCATACCACTCAGTGGGTAATAAACATTGACAAAAGGAAAAGTGGCTTCCCTTCCTCATCTTGATATATATGGAGATGGGAGAATGTGTCTGGTCATTTGAATAGAAAGCTGTAGACATCAAACTTGTCAACAGGCATAAAATTTAAAGTGGCAAGGGAGAGGAGAGAAACTCAAATTAGTAGCATGCTTCTGTTTCCAATGCTCATTCAGGCAGAGGTTCAATGGCTGGAAATTATTGAAATGAAGCAGATGTCATGGGATGCTGCAAACAAGCTACTCCCAGCGGCAGAAATTGTGTGCCTACTGTTTCAGGATCCTTGTTAAATCCCCACATTGTGAGTAGTCCTAAGTACCTGCTGGTGCAACTTTCCTTTTTGTTGCCAACTTGAACAAATGTATGGACAGAGTTTAAAGCTCTGGCATTTGCTTGGAGCTAAAACTAGAAGCATTTTTCCAATCATTAGATTTAGGAAAGGCCTGGGCCTTGACCACTGCCATGCCTTTCATTTCAGAGTGCCCTTCGGTTACTCACTCCTGTCACTATCTTCACTGTCTCCTCCCATTTCAGCTGGTCAGTCTCAAGTTACATTGCATGGGAAGAGAAATTCTGGTAGTCTTGAAAAACCAGGTTTCCTCCTGGTTTCTCAACTGAGTATAGTTTTTCAAAACAACAGATATAAAGCATCAAAGAGGTGAGAAAATATTCAGGTTTATGCTGAGGGTTTTATTGTTATGATTTTTGAAAAGGTGGCTCAAGCCAAGGAATTCTTGGTCCTAAAGGAGACAAGAGGTGGAGGAAGCCTAATAAAATGCTTTTTTTTTTTTTTCAAATCTGTAAGCACAATGATGCCTTGCAACATTTCACCAGCTCTGAGGCCTGCACCATATGTTGGTAAGAAGCTCAGTGATGCTTTCTAATTCAGGTGACCACTCAGAAGTGGCAAACTGAGATAGCTAATGAAGCTAATTTTCTTCTGTGGAAACTGTCTTTATAAGTAGGTAGGGTATAAGACCACTTACCACTGAAAGTTTACAAGACAGCTCTTTGTGTTCTGAAATGCTACTGATGAAACCTGGGTGCTTTCCCATTTCAACGCTGCCCCCTGAACACTTGTGCCATCATCTGATGGAAGCAGGTTCTGTTGATCACTCACTTGCTTCCCCACAGCCCAGAATTACACCAGTGGGCAGCTGGGCAGGAAGATCTTCCACCTAAAGAATGCCAGCAGCTTACAGACACCAGCCACACCACTTTTTGTTGAGGCTAGGCCCATAATGTTCTATGTTAAATATTGAACATAGGTTAAATACTGAAAATATGAAAGAGAAAAAAATTGCCCAATTCAGCATCTGACCTCACCTCACTTTACAGAAAGCTTGTAAAACACAGCAGAATGGCTTTCTTAAACCTTACATTAACTTTCATTCTACAAAGGATATTATTTAGAATATGTGTTTTTTCCCCTTTCTCTTCCACCAATACCATCAAAAAATCTGCCATATAGTCTGTTATATACACTTCAAATGTGTAGATATTTTTAAATGCAAAACTTTTAAGTGCAATATAAAAAGTAGTTCAAAGGTGTAAATATGTTTGACTTTACAAAAGAAATACTTCATAGTTTGAACAACTTCATTACTCATAATGAAGTTGAGTTTCTTCCTCATGGTTAAATATTCACTGTCTGTCTGTCTGCCTGACTCTTACTTTTTCCATTGATTTTTAGCACTTTTGGAAATAAAGGGTACATTAAAGCTCAATGAACAAGGAATTTTATTATAGATTATGGGAAACTGACAAAACTTAGAACTGATATGTTAAACAACTTTCATAAATCAATGTGGGAA
Organism: Desmodus rotundus; assembly: GCF_022682495.2. Taxonomy (NCBI): domain Eukaryota; kingdom Metazoa; phylum Chordata; class Mammalia; order Chiroptera; family Phyllostomidae; genus Desmodus; species Desmodus rotundus. The sequence goes on along the minus strand of NC_071391.1, from coordinate 97,464,011 downwards.
ATTGGGTCGGTTAGTTCAGAATGATGACTATGAGTCCTCCATGGGTGGTCGACTAGAATCACACCACTTAGTAATAATTATATCCATTTAACTCTCCTTAGAAAAATATGCTTAGAATTTTTTAATCCTATAATCTGTAAAAGTTGAGGTATGTGAAATTTTTCTGACCACTATTCAGCTAAATTATCTATATGCTCAAAATTATACTCAATTACAGACAATCCCTAAATGATAGAACGGCAACACCCCATTTCCAGAAGCTTGCCTGGACATGAGATAAAATGCCCAAATCATGGGTTTCATAGGTAACTTACACCATTTATCGTGACTGCAAATTTATGAAGCTTGTTAATACTTCTCTAGTTCATTTGCATATATTTTTCATATATAAAAATAGGTATAAAGATGCTCAGAAAAGCTTGGTTTGGGGACGAATTGGTATTTGGGTTTTAGGCATCAGAGATATGATAAACAACACTGGGCATTAATGTACAAAAGAGATTGAGCTTTTTAATGGGACATCAAATAAGACTTTATTAGCATGTATTAGGTTCAACCCAAAGCTTAGGAATAACATTAATGAGCATCATCTATCAGTGTGTCTGTATCCCTTAAAACTAGCAAGCCATAGAGTACTTTATACTTTTTTACCTTTATCTTTAGAATTAGCTGACATTCTATCCTGTTACACTGGCCTTACTATTAGTAATAGTGAACCAATTTATAAACCCATTAGTGACACTTTTTCCAGAAGATAAAAACAGTCAAAATTATCTGGCAGCAATTAATCTTAATGGCTGTATGCAGTAAACAGCAATGGGCTAATTCCAGCTCTGTCAGCCCCATCAAACAATCCGCATTAGGCAGCTTTTCAGTGATCCATTAAGCATATTCAGAACAACAACAAATTCAATGCTGAAGGCATATGCACTAAACATTACAACAGTGATCTTCTGAAGCCATCATTATCTCTTAAATAGTACTTCCCCCATGTATTATCATTATGCTGTACATTAGAAATACTTTGATTAAACTCCCTTAATTCATAACAGACAGCTGCAGACCATTTATGCAGTTAATCTCAACACAACAGCTATTGAGGAAATATAACAAATGAAGGCTGTAAACTGGAAGTCATTACTATGAAAGATATGGGTTTGTAGCCCTCTCAGAGCAGAGTGCATCGTAAGGATGGGCTTCAGGCTCACAATAATGGGGATGGAACCGCTGATGACCTTGCACTTTTCCTATAACATCTGTCCCCAGGGTTGTCGTGTGCTAGGCTCAAAGTGTGATCATTGTAGACAGGGCACCATGAACAATTCGTGGACCAATCCAAGGGTTTGACTGAGGAGAACCAAAGCTATGGTTAACCTCTATTTTTCAGCTTTAGTATGAAGAAGTCAAGGTTTTGGATGAATGTTAATAATCTCATTGATTTCGCTGAATCCTTACTCCAAAGCACTGAAAACCTGTTCTGGTTGTATGTCATCATTAGCAACAGCTTCCAATTTCCTTTCCAACGAGTAATGTCTTTTACAATTTAGTTCATAGTATTTGAGTTTGCATTCTTAAAAAAATATTTCCTATGAAATTTCCTCTGTAAACTTTCTTTCCCATGTGTGTGGCATTTTCATTTAACATTCAGAAAAATCTACATGAAAAAAATGCCCTCTCCCAAATGCAAGTAGCCACACCCCAAGTTCATATTCCAAGGAGTAGCATATGCACTGGTTTAATTTCATGAACACAAAACCTGTGTAAAATTTCCCCATATTACACCTTCACAAAATATTTCCTTTTAACAGGCAGAGAAACCATAAACAAGTGCATGAATGGGCTCTATGTGCTTGGCGTTTTCTTTTCACTCATATAGGGTTTATTTCAAAGTTCTAAACCACAGACACCGTGTCTACCGTCTGATGAAATGGTCAACTAATTAAAACATAAATTTAGAGTCCCCTTGCCAACTTGGGCTTTCAGGGTTAGCATCAATGAATTAAATATTGATTCCAAATGTAAAGCACCCTCATTGTGGAGTGATAAGGGTCTAGCTTTCAGAGCTAAAGGCCAGTCCCTGTGGTAATTCACATTGAATGTCTAAGGGGATTTCCACAGCTGTGGCTAAATTGACCCATTCCTTCAAGATATCCATGAACACAAGAATATTAATGTTTGCTACCCAGTTTTCAGAGAGTAGATTAGCTGGGTGGAGGTATCTCATTGCTGTGGGCCCTCAGGTTTCCTCTGGTGCTACAGAGAACCCTCCTGTCTCTCTCCTATGTTCCTGCCCAATCACTCCTGTAACACCGCACTTTTAAAAAAGATGGCAGCTCTGGGGAGCTTTTCTTAATATTTCTCTTTCTCTTAAAATATTTTTGAAAGTCATGGATATAGTGACAGCTTGCTTTGACCCTTGTTGCTCAGACTTGCGTTTGGAACAGAGCTGTGGCAAATCACTCCTGGGCACCTGGACCTCCTAAGGCCAACATCAGGCCAAAAGTACAGTTAGAAACAACCAGGATTTTTACCAACTTTGATAGGTATTCCCATCTTGAGTCTCAGCTCTCTGCCCCCTGAGTTACAAAGCTCTCCAATTGCTGAGGCACAAATAAGCCTCGAGAAATTATCCTTCTCCATAGAAATTCACAACACGTGTTAGCATAGTAATGCCTATAAGAAGTTCTAGAGAAAAAAAGCCACTTAATGGTGACTATTTCAGCATGCCTAAACCCACCCAACTGACTTTTACTAAGTAGAACTGCCCATATCTTATGGGGCAATAATGTTTTACAGAATGTATTTTGGGACATGTTACTCTAAATTCCTGCTTTTAATATTTATGCCTTAAGATTAACCCGTGGTAGGAAAGAAGTTAGCAATTTGATTAATTATGCTTTCTTCTATTTTTTGTGAGATTTGGTTTAGTTTAAAGATACTCCACTGCTGACAGTTGGCCATCAGCAAACGAAATTATGTTTGAAATTCATGAGCTTGTTTGACTTTACAGATCTTGTCATTCATTTCAAGAATCTAAGTTCAGTAAATAATAGTCATACAGAAATTTTTCTGATCAAGAATATTTTCTTCAAATAATAATTAGATTTTTTGCAATTGACATTGAACGTATAGATAAATCACAAATGTGATAATTTACCCTGTTGTGGAGCACTATCTTTAGCTATAATACAATTATATCTTAAAGGTAGAGTTCTATCTAGATATATTTCCATGTCTATCTACCTCTATTCAGGAAACTTCAAATTATGAGCAGGTAACTTCTACACACTAATGTGAGTATATTCCTTTTATTCTCAGCATACATTATCCCAAAGGAATGTTTTACAAATAGTGATTATGTTCTAGATCTGAACTATGAAAGTCTGTTTAATCCACAGCAACTTTATGGGTGAAAAGCTACATACTATAATAAGCCAACTATATCAGTATGGTTGCAATGCTGGGAAATTGAACCAAGTAGAAACATGATAGGCAATGACATTAAGAAATACTTTTGATATGGAGAAGCAAGATGGCGGCGTAGGTAGACACACTGCGCCTCCTCCCACAACCAGAACTGACAGAGAATCGAACAGCAAGGGGGACCAACACCAAGGAAATAGAAAATAAACATTCATCCAGACTGGTAGGAGGGGTGGAGACGGTCACCTGGGTGGAGAGGACTCCCGTGGCTGTGGCGGGACTGAGACTGGCGGAGTGTGGGACAAATGGCGCAGGCAGTCTGAGTACTAGCAGACCCTGCAGCCCCACATTTGCACAGATAAACCCAGAGGGCTGGACTCAGAGTGGCGGAGAATGGGGCAGGCAGAGCAGTGGGTAGCACCCCGAGGCACCACATTCGCCCACAGATAAACCGGACGAACAGCGGGGAGCGAAGCAGACCGAGTAACCCAGGGCTCCAGCTCAGGGAAATAAAGCCTCAAACCTCTGATTGAAAACGCCTGTAGGGGTTCCGGCAGCAGCGGGAGAGACTCCTAGCCTCACAGGAGAGGTTGTTGGAGAGACCCACAGGGGCCTAGAGTGTGCACAGGCCCACTTACTCGGGAACCAGCACCAGAGTGGCCCAGTTTGATTGTGGGTAGCGGAGTGAAAGATTGAGGGCCAGAGGAGAGTGAGGCGGGCGCCATTGCTCCCTCTGGGCCCCTCCCCCACGTACAGCGTCACAGCACAGCGACCAGCATTACCCCACCCCGGTGAACACCTAAGGCTCCGCCCCTTAAAGTAACAGACGCACCAAGACAAACAAACAAAAAAATGGCCCAAATGACAGAACACTTCAAAGCTCCAGAAAAAATACAACTAAGCGAGGAAGAGATAGCCAACCTATCGGATGCACAGTTCAAAGCACTGGTTATCAATATGCTCACAGACTTGGTTGAATCTATTCGAAAAACAGATGAAAAAAATGAAGCCTATGCTAAGAGAAACAAAGGAAAATGTACAGGGAACCAATAGTGATGCGAAGGAAACTGGGACTCAAATCAACAGTGTGGACCAGAAGGAAGAAAGGAACATCCAACCAGAAAAGAATGAAGAAACAAGAACTTGGAAAAATGAGGAGAGGCTTAGGAACCTCTAGGACACCTTGAAACGTTCCAACATCCGAATTATAGGGGTGCCAGAAGGAGAAGAGGAATAACAAAAAATTGAAAACTTATTTGAACAAATAATGAAGGAGAACTTCCCTAATCTGGCAAAGGAAATAGACTTCTGGGAAGTCCAGGAAGCTCAGAGAGTCCCAAAGAAGATGGACTCAAGGAGGAACACGCCAAGGCACATCATAATTACATTACCCAAGATTAAACGCAAGGACCTACATCCAAGATTACTGTATCCAGCAAAGCTATCACTTAGAATGGAAGGGAAGATAAAGTGCTTCTCAGATAAGGTCAAGTTAAAGAAGTTCATCATCACCAAGCCCTTATTATATGAAATGTTAAAGGGAGTTACCTAAGAAAAAGAAGATCAAAAATATGAACAGTAAAAATGACAGCAAACTCACAGTTATTAACAGCCACACATAAAACAAAAACGAGAGCAAACTAGGCAAACAACTAGAACATGAGGGTTGTCATTAAGGGAGTGGGAGGGGGAGAGGGGGGTAAAGGTACAGAGAATAAGTAGCATAGATGATAGGTGGAAAATAGACAGGGGGAGGGTAAAAATAGTGTAGGAAATGTAGAAGCCAAAGAACTTATAAATATGACCTATGGACATGAACTATAGGGGGGGAATGTGGGAGGGAGGGGGGTGGGCAGGATGGAGTGGAGTGGGGGGGGGAAATGGGACAACTGTAATAGCATAATCAGTAAATATACTTAAAAAAACATAAAATAAAGAATTCATAAAAAAAAGAAATACTTTTAAAGGGTTGATCTAAAATGCTAGTAGGTTTAATTTTAAATGATGGCATTGTAGGCCAATTTGTGTGTGTGTGTGTGTGTGCGCGTATAGCTTCTGATGAAAACTTTTAAAGGTAATATTTCTAACTGCTCTTCCAAACTTATGTCCTCTCCCATTCCTCTCTATTATACCTACATATGACAGTCGGTCTTGTTCCAGGAAAAAGTAGTAAGACCCCTGTATGAAGTACAACTGAAACAAAGAATGAGAGAGAATAGGAAAATGATTGTTTCCTATGAAATCTAGGCAAGAGTTGGCCGCTATAGGGAAAGGAGAAAGTATCTTTAAGGGCGTGCATGTGTGCATATGTGTGTGTGAGAGAGAGAGACAGAAAGAGAGAGAGAGAGACAGAGAGACAGAGAGACAGAGAGAAAGAGAGACAGAGAGAGGCAGACATAGAGCTCCTGTGATGGATTAGGTGAAATGTGAGTAGTGAAATTCAGAACTTGGGGGAACAGCACTGGTATAGTAATTTTTATGAAGGTGGACATTTTGAGAAGGAAGAGAAGAATAAGAAAATCAGTCTTACCGCCATATGCCTGGTGCTCAGTTTGTGTTGATTTGTGACTCAAACACCTGCATAGCCACCAGGTCCCAAGTTTTTACTAATTCTTGTTAGATCCTAGTTCATGTCACTAAGTTCCAACTTCCTCTTCTTGGTTTGCTATTGCATGTCCATTGAACCTGGTGTTGAGGCTGCTCAAATTGTTTATCATTTCCCCAAGAAGGCTGGCTGGCTCTTGTTCCCACCCATTGCCTTGATGCACAACATGACCTCTTTCTAGCCCAAGCCTTTCTTGTCTCCTCTTTTTGTTTTTTCTACTCCAGCACAAGTCCCTCTGTTCTAGGTCCTCTAGGAGCTTCCCACAACCTGGGCTCAGGTAAATCCTCCAATGCTGTCTGTGCTTCTAGTCTCCCCCAATCTATGTTTTATACTGTAATCAGAGAAGTCTTAATAAGTGCCAATATGAGCTTGTCAGAGCCCTGCGGGGTCACATGCCTGACAAAGTCAATATTTTTTTAGCATGATCCCTCCCTGCCACCCCTACTTGGTTTCCCACCCCTTGTGTTCCAGCTCTTCTGATCTCCTGGTTACTCCTCAAATGCACAATATTTGCTCTTAGCTCCATGTGATTTTATATTCTGGTCCCCTTCTGCAATATCTCTGCCTATTAACTGACTCCTACTCATCAATACTGACTTCATTTATCATGTGTTTTGAAAATCTCAGTCTCTGGCTAAGCAAAATCCAACTACTAACAGAATTATAATTCAATGAACTGTAATTACTTTCTTTTCTCACTTTGACAAGATCGTGGAATATTTCTTGGACCACAGTAGGTACTTCAAAAAAATTCATTGACTTAATGGACCAAAAAAATGTACAGAAATGCCAAGTATGGTGATCACTCCTTTTTCTTGTCTACTGTAGAACTTCAGAATTCTTAAATGGTTATCAGTGACTTATTGGTAAGAGAAATTAACTGTATTATACAGAAAGATACTTGTAGCATCCATGTAAATAAAGCAGTGCTGATTTTCGTGCGATAGGACTACAAGTGATTTTATTCTACTTTTATGTGCATGAGGGTATTGCCTAAAGCTTTATTTTAAAAAAGCATGTGTTCCCTCTGCTGTGTAGAATTCCATTGTGTAAATATACCATAGTTTTTGGATCCACTCATTTGCTGATGGGCACTTAGGTTGCTTCAAGAAGGAGCTTATACCCTTTGCAACAGCATGGATGAAACTCGAGAGCATTATGCTAAGTGAAATAAGCCAGGCGGTGAGGGACAAATACCATATGATCTCACCTTTAACTGGAACATAATCAATAGAAGAAAAAAGCAAACAAAATACAACCAGAGACATTGAAGTTAAGAACAATCTAACAATAGCTGGCGGGGGGGGGGGCAGTGGGAAGAGGGGATTACAGGAACTACTATAAAGGACACATAGACAAAACCAAGGGGGAGGGTGGAGGTGGGGGAGGGAGGTGGGTTCAGCTGGGGTGGGGTGGAGGGATGGGGAGAAAAGGCATACAACTGTAATTGAATAACAATAAAAATTTTTTAAAAAGCATGTGTTATTTTTATTATAAAAAGTAGAGAAATTTTTTAAAAATGTAATGTCTCTGAAATATGGTTTATGACTTTACAAAGAAACAGGACACACAGGGCCCCCTGCTGTCACCTGTGTGTCCCCTGCTCTGTCCTACTCTTCTTGCCCTTTCTGTTACTCTCTTCTTCTCATTTCTCTCAGGGTGTGAATGGCGAGAGATTTGTCCTGGATTTCGTGAGATTGGCTCACGTTTGAATGTGGGTGGAATGCTTCCAGTATCATATGATTGTCCATTTTAGTACATCTCTGCTATGCTAGGCTCCTGCCCATAATTTCACAGCTGATCCTTATCATCGGTGTGCCCCAAAGTTATGGTGGAAGGGGCACTAAGCAGTAGTTAAGGACTCACTTCTCTCGACATTCATGTGAAAGTGTTTATCCTAGAAGGGGAGAATCCATGGTCAGTCACTTATTTGCTTCAAGACACACTGTGCCAATCTCTCATAAGAAGGTAGAGTGGCTGGTTTACCAAACCAAAATAAAGGTACCCAGCCAAACTCATCACACAACCTCCCTCCAATAGCCAAGTGTGTCCTGAGCATTCCTCTGGAACAGTAAGACAGCACCTCTGCCCACTATGGGGTGGAGCACAGAGCCCACCTCATAAATGCTGTTCATGGGCTAGTCCTTCTGAGGCCCACTGAATGGGCCTTTCATTCCTACGAAAGTTAGAAAATTCTCTTAAACAGCAATGCAATATTTAATGTTTTTTTTTCCCAACTGCTACATCTACAAACACAGTGAGAAAAATTGGAACACTAGTCTAATACTATTAAAGATGATCAAGAAAAAAAGTAATGACACTTGAAACAGGCTAGCTTTCTCCATTTATGACAGTGTCAGGAGACTGAAGTCATTGTTTTAACCATGAAGTTTATTTGTATGCTAAATTAAGTAAGTTCAACAAACACTTAGTGGGTGCGCAGTACATTCATGGTACCAGGCTAGGGGATGATGGAGACAAAAGAGGATTGAAACCTTGTCCCCAGCCTCAAGGAATTCACAATTTGGTGCCTATAAATCAACTGAGATATAAATTCTGTTCTCTTTGATTAGAATTTGGTAGAATAAACATTTTATTTCCATTTATTATATGATTTTCATTTGGCTGAGGTTGATTCTTATTCACACTTTGAAAATTTTAGTAACTCACAGGCTATATTATCTGTAACTTTTTGGCAAGCTTCTGTTTGTTCATTGATTTTTTTCATTTATGTCCTCACTCAACATGTATTTATTTAAAGTTTCCTTCATGCTACGAACTGTTGTAAGAACTTAGAGTATAGTGATGGACACAACTTCTACATAAACACACATTCTTTACCAGGAATTAATAAGGGCTATGAAGAAAAATTTTGTGCACAGAACAAGAGAGTTGAGAGGGTGAGGAGATTTCTGAGACTGGGTGCATCAGGAAGCCTCTCTGAGAAGTTGGTATTTGAATGGATCCTTGCACAAGTCTGGGAGATGGGCTTTAGGGCAGACATCCCAGCAACTATAAAAGTCTGAAGCAGAATGAGGTGCAAGTATCTGCAGAACAGCAGAAAGATCCAAGAGGAGAATGGTGGGCAGGAGGTGAAGGCTGAGTCACAATCAGGCTTTAGAGGGCTTGTGGGCCAGGATGAGTTTGAGCATAGAAGAGTCCTTATCTGACCTTTTAAAAAAAGATCACTCAGACTACTCTGGAAGAGAGTTTGTAGAATAAATTAGAGAAAATAAATAAATGTCTAGTCCATTATTTTAGTCCTTGGTCCAAATGAATTTGCATGAACATACCACTGTTTCCTAGTTTCACCACAATCACCAATGATTGGTCAAAACAATTGTCATTGTCAAGGAACAATTTTTACCTAGAAGATTTGGCTCAATGAAGGAAAAGCCAAGTAACAACTAGAGCTTCCCAACAATGAGATCCTGTCCCTAGAAGTGTCCAAACAGAAACTAGATGGCCCTCTGTTTGGGGAAGTATAGGAGTGATCCCTACACTGAGGGAACACCAACTCAGGTAGGCCTCTAAAGTTTGCCCTACTCTGGGTGTGGCTAAACTAGATATTATGCTGTGCTTTGCACATTCCTCATTTTGCCAGCTGGCAATGGTGGTAGCTGACAGCTCTCAACTGTCAGCTTCTCCTGAAATTGTCCTTGGCTGGGGAGAACTGCATTGCTCAATGTCATATATCTTCCTGAGTCATCCCATATCAGAGATGGGTTGATGTAGGGCCTGGGCCTCTTGCTTCACCCTGGATAAACTTTGAAATAGTGCAAGAGGTCAGCTGGGAAGTTTTTTCATACTGCAGGGCAGCCCAGCTTTTCCCTCTGCCTAGTCTTGTTTTTTTCCCTTTCCACCCACCATGTTGGTTTCTATCAGTCTACCACTCAGTATATCCTTTTATAGAATGGGCACAAAATATTTAACTATTTAAATATTTAACTTAGGCTACTGTGTTCAGTACAAAATACTTGTTGAATTCATGGACCATTTAGTGTCCACCGTGAGCTGTTCATACTGGCTTAAAAAGGATATTCAAGATGAGAGATGGCCTCTGTCATCATCTATCCTGTTGCATTGCTTTCTATTTGAGGTGCCTGCAGCATCTGGTTGAGGCTCTATTGTTGCATTTTGACATCAGCATTGACTGGTTCCTCTCACCTGCTGTATCAGGATGTGCTGTAAACAAGTTATGCTTTGGAATCTATCAGGCACTGGTCAGACACAGCTCTGAGAAAGCAAGAGAGTTTGCAGCCTTCCGTGGGAACTGATCCCCTATGTCACAGATAGCTGTGTACAGGAAAGACACATCAGGTAAGACAGAACCTGATGGATCCTAGCACAGGACTCAGTAATGGGCAACTGCCTTCTCCCCTATCACCTCAGCAGCAATGTCTCTTATATCTTTAAGCCACATGCTTGGCACATCTCAGGAGCTTTGGTTATGATTACAGCTTTTGAATTTGTGATAACTATTTTCAAAATTTGACCTTGGAACAATAACACAGTATCTTTGAACCTGAGCTATAGATCCTGGTCTCCCTGAGGCACACACATCTTTGTTTCAGTAATCTACTCTTATCCAAATGTCTTCATTCCATGAATAAAATAAATAGACAAACAAACAAAAAGATGAGGAATAAGAGATTTGTTCATTTCAATCCTCCAATGTATTTTACTTATAGTGAAGTTTTAGACAGTTTTTAGACTTTAGGTATTTTATTTCTGTTCTCTGAAATGGGTACAATACTAATTAAATAGCTAGGACTTTATGCAAAGTATTTTCTCCACATTTGGACTGGTTATTTTATGTTGTACATTTTTTTGAGTCATATCACTTGAAATCATATTTATTAATTTTAACATCAAGAATAAATGACATTGGAAAGACACAATGTGCATGTCTACAAAGAGATACTATTATGGGCTATAGGAGAAATAACCATTATAATATTATCCAAGAGCAGTCAGGAACATTTATAGCCATGAGTTAATTATCTTTTCCATGTTCTGTTTTGTTTTTCTCTCCCAGGTTTACATCACTGTGAAAATTCTTCTGCAGGGGTTAAGTAATACCTCTTGTGAATCCTAATACAGACATTGGGCATATTTATTGTGGTGGCTCTTCCTTAGTGTCCCTAAACAAAGTCAAGTGGATACAGGTTCTCAGAATACTATACATTTCAAATGAGTAAAATAGAATATACTGCAACATTATTTCCTGCATTAGTATATATAAAATGAAAACCACACTTATTCAATTTTGTAAAAAACTTATCTTTTCAATAATGAATTTTTCCCACTGCATTCACATGCCCCTCACATTTTTCAGGACCATCTCACTTGATTTCCTGTAAATGGGACCTTTACACTTGAGCAAGAAGGAAACACTTGAGCAAGAAGGAAACCTCTGGAAAGCCGTGCTATGGAATTGCAGTCTTCCCTCTCTAGTCCAGTACATTTCTTTCTTCCTTTTTTAAGCTACAAAGCTACAACAATGCTTATATTCATATGAAGTATTTCAGCAATTCATAGCCAATTTATCAATGACCAAGCAGCTGCAGGCACTAGTCTAAAAAAAAATATACCAGCACACTTGATGTTTACACAGGCTCTGAATTCTAAATGCCTGAGATGGGGCAAGGACTGAAGCCACCAGAGTGGATAGAAAGGTACTCAAGCCCCTGCCACTGCTGGTGGAGTGATATTTGCATTATAGCCGAACACATCATTAAGAACACAATTGTTATTTAATGTGGCACAATCATCTTTCTACTCTTCATGAAATCCACTTAAGTAATTACCTTCTTAGCTCATTGGCTCTGCCAGCCGCCTGCTAGATAGGGTTGTATCTAAGGAAATATTAAAAACGGGCTCATGCAATTGCCCCCTTTAAGCTGACTTTTACTTATTACCATATTCAAAATGAAGATCTTTTCCTACCCTGAAAGAGTGAGGAAACTCCAAGGAAATTACATGTTTGGAGCATTAACAGAATTTCACAAGAAGAAGTACACAGTAGCCTAAGTTGTCTTCTACTGTCAGCCATTCTTTAAAAACAGCTGATACCTGCAGAATGCCTGGCTCTTTGTAGTTTCACTTTGACATCTGGCTTAGCCAATCAATTTTTCATTAAAGCCAAAAATACTGTTTAAAAATTTGCCTTGACTTTCTCCTTTTAAGACAAGAACAAATTTGTGAAGGAAATTTCCTTTACAGAACTCAATGCAGGCTTACCAAGCTGTGTGGATCTTAGTAGGCAGCATAGTTTTGGAGTTCTCAATAACCTAGATATTAACATGGAAGATTTAAAGAACCCATATAACTTATTTTCAGAGCACATTCACATGTCTTTCAAACAGATTTTTAAGATTATGACGTGTCGAAGAGAGCTAGCAGAGATTCAGCATAATTTAAGAAAAGCTGTGTCCAAGTAAATAATTGAAATTACTTGAAAACATAGATCTGCATTTTAAACTTTAAGCTTGATTTTAAAATACACTGCAAAATCCATGTTTACTATAAATACAGAGAGGTAAGCCTGAAATACCTTTATCTTATTTGGTAGTTCTGTGTTTGAGCCTCTTTGTTTGAACAGAAGTGTCAGCTGTATTTTACTTTATTATATAAAAAAGTTTCAGAATTTAATTAAGGGTCAAGTACCAGCAGTAGATAAATGCAACAGCTAAAGCACATTTCTGATCACTCTGAAGTCTGCAATCATGAAAATTATTATCATTGAGTAAAACTGGTCTCAATGATGGTGACTGGGAGATGGATTCTGTTACTCAGCCATCATTTACATAATAATGGGTTCCAGTTTTCATCAGCACCTTTTGTTTGTACAGTGCTTACTGCTACAGTAAATTGTCAAAATGTCATTCCTCTCCAATCAGCCAGAAAATATCAACAGTAAACAAGGCACAGGAAGAAATTCTCTGATTAGAAGCATGGCAGAGGAAGAGTAGAGCTTAAGTCCCCAGGATGGCTGGAAACATGTTATTTTGGTGTCCCCCCAAATATAGTCATGGTTTATGAAAACTGTTTCTTTCTCCCTCCCCATCTACCAGTCCCTTTAATGAAGAAATAACACTCTGCTGCTGTGGTCATCATGAAACCCCAAGACCATCACTGGGGATTAATAGATTTACATACGTATTTGTCATATTTATTGTAGCCACTCAGCTCCCTCCTACTGGGGATCAGACTGAAATTAAGAATTAAATGGGGCTGGCTGGATTCTCCCGGTATTCTTTCTCTGCTTGGTTCTCTGACTGTTGGCTAGAGGAGTTCCAGAGGGTAAAGGTACTGAGGAGAAGAATTTGTCCCATGACCATGCTGCCATCAGCCTAGCAAGTTTAAGGGGCCCCCATCAGCTGACTAACCAATATTCTTCTTGTTTCAGACAGAAGAGCTGCAAGAGGCTGAGAGATGGCTTCCCAGGCAAGTGTGCAAGGAGTTGGGCGCTGGGGATGAGCCCCAAGTGGTGGATACAACTTATATTCCCCTCTAGACCTTGCACTTTGCCTTTCTACCTGGCCATCTCTTGAACGTGGAGACCAGGGACCTGGAAAAATAAAATGCCAAAGCCACTTTTAGTCACCAAACCCTGATAGCCCAGCTTTCAATTCTCTCTTTCTCTCTCTCTGCAGTCCCTCTCTATTCTTCCACTCTACTGTAAACTTTACAGTGCAAAGTACGTAAGATACATGAAATCAATGCACCTTTCTGATCATCAGAAATCTGCCCAGGACCAGAAAAAGGACAAGCATGAATTAACACAGTATATGCCTTATAACCATTATACTTACAAAGTATATTAAAATTAAAGACTTCACATTGTATTTGAAATAAAAATGAATAAAGTGGCATTCTGCCAAGAGTCCCTGAAACCATTCTTGTGTGGAATTGAAACATTTGGCTCATATAATACTTAATTTATTTTTATGAAATGACAAGTTATATAAATGTATGTTTAAAACAAAGGAGCACAACATTTTTAAAGTAAGTTTCTTTGTATTCTGGCATACATAGCTACACATAGATATGATTATTATCTAAATAGAACCAAAAAAATAAACTTTCCCAAAGTGTCTTATTTTTAGCTATGTATTTCCCAAATATTTCAAAATGTGATGTACTTAGGTTGCCCAAGGAAAGGCTCACAGTACCTTCTTATGAAAGTGAATAGGAGTTTTTAAACCTATTGAAATAAAGTGTCGACATCAGGAAATATTTTGTAGAGCTTTCAGGTTTCTTACCATGCACTTGATTTTGCTTGACTACTTTTAATTTTTTCCCCACTTCTTCTCTTTGAAAATCCGACATTGTCCAAGTCCTTTCGATTAAGCAGCTTGGCTGAATGAAAGAGCCGTGGTGCTATGGTGGTGCATTCGTAAACAGGAGGCCCGCCAAGCTGGGTAGCTCGCGGAGAAATAGGGCTGATCAGCCGTAATTACCCTGACACCTCATGCAGTACAGGGAATTAACTCCCAGGACTTGGGGCCGAATGAAGAAGAAGTTGATGTTTGACGTTGTGAATGCTTCAGTGCCTGAACCCATTACCAGTTTCAACAGAGATGGGAATTTACTATACTTCTTTTTTTTGGTTGGGAATGTAGAGTGGTGTGCAGAAAATGAGAAAGTAATTCAGGGTGCTGAAGCAACAGCAATTTGTATTTTTATTAAGGCCTTTACCTTCTAATTCTATATCATACCTATAATATATACATAAAAGAAGAGGTCCCAGGCAACCTTTGTCTTGAAAAGAGGGAGACTGTTGTCTTAAGGAAGAGGTGAAAGTGTCACCAAAGTAGCTGAAGGTATTCCATGATAGACCTGTAGGAACGTGCTCAAAAACATCGAGCAGGAGGAGAGACAGCTCAAAAGGCTACTAGTTAGCAGCTGGCACTCTGACCTTTTACTGCATCCATGGCAACTGGGCTAAAGATGGAGTTCCATTTTATTATTCTCACACCCACAATGTTAAGCCTGTGAATCCCATTGCAATTTAATGGCTGAAGTCAGAAGGCAGATCTGTGTTCATTGGACCAGTGCCGATGCCCTCTTAGCTAATGAGCGCAATAAACATTTTCATGCCAGGAAACCAGTGCAAGTGGCAATATTATGCCATCCATACGTATATACTCAAACACAAAGAAATGGTCAGTAAAGCAAGTTTTTCATGTATATTTGCATATACATAAAGCCAATCATCCTTCTAAAAGCTTCTAGAGTATTAAAAACTGGCATATCACAAACCTTACTGTGAATTTGAAATCTGAAATTATAAATTCTAGAGTTAATGACTACTACTGCCTCTTCTATTATTTTCCTTAATGAATCTTATTATTTGTAAATGCCTGTCTCCTTTTATATGGCTCTAAGACACTTCATGCCTTTTCCCTGACTATACAGTGTCCTTTGAGCTGAGTCAAAAGCAGTGCAAGGCAAAATAATCCCCACTTTTTGGTCACAGCAAAGATGTTTTTACTGTAACTTTGCCTTTACAGCCATGTAGTCCATAGTTCCTTAGGAATTAAAGACAATTGTATCTTATTGGCCCAGACTGTGCAACTTGCAAGACCATACAGATCATCCTTGTTTGTTTTGAAGTCCAGAAAACAAATGATAACAACAGCTGACCACTAGTGAATGCACCTTTGAATGCACTCTGTGTTTTAGAATGAAGACTGGTAACATTTTTAAGGAGAACAAACAAATTTAGGTTTAGAAGGAGATGGTGACTGACTGGGAACCCCCTCTATCTAAGAAACAGCCAGTTTCCAAGGTTTAAGCATGTTTAACATAATGTATGAATTTTTAGCTCTGTGTGATTGTTCTGTTTCCATTCTCTCAATAATTGTTTTTACAAAACTTAATTTTAGGAAATTAAATATTAGCTGTGTAGATGTACTCCTTTTATAAAAGGCTGCCACAATTACCCTTGATACCTGTCTTATTTGTTTTAATAAGGCACAAATTTATAAAACCACACAAGTACCTGCAAATAATGTAACTTATGGATTTTTTTCCATTGTTCCCTTTAATTTGTTTCTTAGTAACCCTAAAATATTCTCCAACTTTCCTTTGGTTAAATAGTTTTCTGAGTAAAGATGAGAGAGGACTTAATAACTTTCCTTATCAGGAACAGTAAATGTTTTTCTTATGGAACAATATCCTTTGTAAGACAAAGCTTGACCTATCTTGCTAACAGAAACTGCTTGTTCTGGAAACTAGAAAGGTCAGAAAGAAATAATTTTGGTACTTCTTTTCTTTCAAAACAATGTTGCTTTTATCATTATAAGAGTGAGTTTTAAGCGAGTTGAAAAAAATGAGACAAAGGAAGTGAGAACTCAGAGACCTGAATAATCACATCTGTTTACTTGACTTACAAAAGGGCAAGATGTGACTCTATCAGTTTAATAAAAGATGTTCTATCAATTTAGACAATTATACCAAAGATTAAGAATGTCATGAGGCTGATGAAGTCTCCTAGGTAACATTAAAAAAATAATATGCTTTTAGGTCACATCATATATTAAATGACAACTGCCAATTTTTTTAGGAGTGCTCAAAATTCTTTCCTGAATGACAATTTGAAGTTAAAATACTTTGTTCTTAACAGTTAAATTCATTGACATGACACTTTTACTTCTTAACTAAAGAAACTTGGTGAATAAGAGCTTTCTGTTTATCTAAGTAAAAGTAGACTGCAAGGTACAGTATTTTATGGCCGTTTTGCATCTTTGTTTAATTAGAGGACAAGAAATATTTTGCTAGCCCATTACTTGGTTTGAACTATCTAAATATGACTTACATTTAAATGTTTACCATTATCTTGACTTGGCTTTTCTTACTTTATTGGTTCCTGAACGATTTCTTTTCTTACTGTTAGCCTAGTAGAAATTATTTCAAGCTTTAATTAAAGAGCAACAGTATTCACCATGGGAAGGCTCAGAAGATGAGCCTGCCATGACCTGCCCAGACCCAGCTCTGTAGAGGATTAATTGCAGGACCAGGGCCAAATGATTTAACAAAGCTCTCCTGCAAGGTTTCTGTTTTCTCAGTGTGCATAGTATTATCTACTCCTTCTTGATGATACAGATACCCTGCAGCATAAGGAATCTGATAAGCCCTCAACATAGGAGTTACTGAAATGCCTAGAATCATTCAATCACCTTTCAACAACATATTTGCTGTAGTCTTAGTACCTGGGTAGAAGACTCCATCAGCCCTCCTGGACCTCTACCATATGGGACCCCACCCCAATAGAGGGCTCTTTTTCCTTATTTCGGCCACACAGCAAGAGAGGGTCTGAGCTCTATTGACATCAGGTAGATTATAGGTCAGAACTCATGTATTGGTGACAAGCTGTAAAGGACCAGGATACAGGCAGAGATAGTATCTGCCAGTCAGGATGTCATCCTCTCTAAGCATGCTGCTCACCCCAGCTTTGCATTATGCTTCCCCTGTCAGAATCTGTCCTTTGACCCTCCTTCACCACCTCCACCTTCATCTTTTGGTTCTCTGCTCAGTTTTATGATTTAATTTTCTGCTCAGCCAGGCAGAGTAGTGTTTCTGGTTGGTTTGTGACAAGGTGTAAAAAGCCTATTGTCATTCTGCACTTTTCAACTTCTGAGCCTTGTTACACTATCACTTTTCTTATGAAGTAGATGGAAAACTACCATAGTTATCAGCAGCATCTCCAGGAATAATACTCATTCAACGGCTCCTAACTTGGGCATGTCATAAGCACTACCTTATTTAATTCTTATAGCTATTCTATAGGGGAAACCAATTCTAGGAGAGTAAATAAATAAATTATCAGAGGATATAGAGCTACTAAGTCATTTAGTAGCTCTATATCTGTCAAATATGGGTTTTAGTTGCACTTTTGAGGTACGAATACTAAGATCTAAGTAAGGGTCTTTAACCAACGCTACTAATTTGAGGAACTGGAATTCTTTTTAACTGATTTTCTTACAGTGATTTTAGAATCCTCATTAGCTTGATTGTTTAGAGAGAGAGAGTATGTGTAGGTCACTGGAATTCCTCCAAGATCCATCCTCTGTGCTTCTTGGCCTGGTACTTAGATCCTTTAATGCTTACCAGGAATCATTGCTAGTGGGTTTTTGACTCCAGTGCTTTCCTCATGCCATTCCCAAATCCATGACATGCTTATGAATGACTCCATGCAGCGTCCATGTGCTCCTTTACCTCCATGGCCTGGCTTGTCGTGAGGATACAGAAGTATGCCCACTGGATCAATTAACAAGTGTTAATGACCTGTTTTAGCAAAAAATCATCTTGAAAGATATCAACAGAAGGAAAATGTGGAAGAGAAATGGTTACACATTTTTCTGTTGATTTAGGACATTATTTCCTTATACACATCACCCTTACTCCTTCTTCAAAGAAAAGTAGGAGATGTGCAAAATACTATATCAAAACATCTTTTGAGTTCTTAAGAATAAAGACAAAATAAAGATATACTTGACTTTATGAAAACACCCAACATAATTCATTGGTGTGGGTCTGCAGGGTCCACACCAATGTGGGACCTCAGCAACCTAGACCCCTCCAGCCTCATTCTGTGTGCAAGAGCAGGGGCCATATGATGGTCCATACAAACTGGGCAGGGCACCAGGCATTTCCCCAGAGCAGGACAATTCTAGAGAGGATCAGTGACAAGAACAGTTCTGATTTCACAAGAGTCATTTCTAATGACTAACTGTATCCTCACTACAGAGGGGGAAAAAAAAAACCCTAATAGGAAGAAACAAAGGGGAGTTGAAAGTCACCAACTCAATTTATGGAGATAAGGGAGAAAACACATGAACTATAGGACCCTGATATTTGGGTAGTAAAGCAATTGTGCATGCACAGGTAGCTTAAAATGGAATTGTATGGGAAGAAAAAACCAAACAATAATTCAAAATTACCTTCCTGTCCTCAAATAAAAATACAATTCTTCTTGTCAAATAACATTGTCAACCAACTAGTCAATGTAAAGAAGTACTTTTGGTAGAGGGTTTTATTTAAGATTCTGAAGGACTCATACTTGAAGAGTAAAGATACTTTTCTGAAGTGAAGATCATGACTCTATATGTTATGTAAATTACTTGGTACATTTGGTACTATTAGTGTTACTACTATTAGTTTCATAATGAAAAATTGAAAGATTAAGGAGAGAAAAGTATTCATATGGTAATTTTTTAAAGATAAATATCACATACTGCCATTTAGAATGGGTTCATAATGAAATTAAAGATAAAGTTATGTCTTATCCACCTAACATATTTGGAACTATTTTATTATAAATCAGGACTTTCCTAAACAGATGAATAATGCTAATTAAGGCCTCTATTTATTTCTGCTACAGCATGGAAATAACTATATCATTTGGGTAACCCTGATAATTCCAATAGGTACCCAAATAGACACAAACAGAGAGGGAAAACACAACAGATTAAACATGCTCTAAGACCAGAGCATAGCAGATGATTTGTCTTGACACTTTAATGAGGAGATGTTTTTAATTGGTCAACCTTCATGAATGGTAATTATTTGTGCTCAGAGGTGATCTCACATTCCTAGTCTAGTTTTTGTGCAAATCTAGGAATAGTCCAAAGCCTTAATTATCTAGTATGGTTAAAAAAAGGAGTCAGTTTGGATTTTTATGTAACTAAAATATAAAGAATTAGGGAGAAAACCTTGTGTGGTGGGCTCACAATGCCATAAACAGATCACATATCATAGAAATGTACACTTGAAACCTATATGATCTCATTAACCAATGTCACCCCAATAAATGTAAGGAAAAAAGTTGGTTTCTATCCATTTGTATTCATAATTAAAAAAATACATTATAATGGAGTTTTACATCTGCACATTTAACTT
Organism: Desmodus rotundus; assembly: GCF_022682495.2. Classification (NCBI taxonomy): domain Eukaryota; kingdom Metazoa; phylum Chordata; class Mammalia; order Chiroptera; family Phyllostomidae; genus Desmodus; species Desmodus rotundus. The sequence goes on along the minus strand of NC_071391.1, from coordinate 97,444,075 downwards.
GCTCAAATTCAAGTATATAAATTCTAGGTGGGCAGAGAGAGATATATAGAGATGTGAGAGAGAGAGAGAGAGAGAGAGAGAGAGAGAGAGATGGAGAGAGAGGAAAGAACATAAAAAGAATTGAAATGATTCAGGGCAGTGTCCCCTGTCTACTCTTCCACTTGATGAACATTGCCATGGGTGACAGTGCAACGGGAGGCCGGATACTGTTGGATCTTTAAATGACCACAATCCCTGTGTCTCAGAGCAGGTGCATTCTGGGCATCTAGATACAGGAAAAGCTATTCACCAGCTTGGCATCTAAATACAATACAATTGCACCATCATTTGCTCAGCCTCTGAAACAATTTATTACATTCTAGGAGGACAAACTGTCCGTAGTAAATTTATTGAAAGTTAGTACCAGGCATTATTTTATGGTGGATATAAAGAGTACTTTAGATCACCGTGTTTTTCAAGCTGAAATTCTCATCTCTAAGGAAGATGTGACTCAACATTATAAACATAATCAAGTATATTGCAGGTGAGTTTTATGTTGACTTAGGACCATAAATTATTACATAATCTACATAATGAAATGTTTAGCCTATTAATACATTTATTTTACAAATTTTCTTTTCTTGTCCATCATGTTCCTAATAATACAGTTTATGAAAGCAGCAGTATAAACGTTCTGTACTATTTTGCGGGAAAATGATATATAGAAAAATAAATATTTTTACATCATAAAGAGACTAAAGTCTTTATTTCTTTGATTTATTAAGCCACATTAAAATAATCTATATTATCTAATAAAAATTGTCAGGATGGGCGGGGTAGGACAAAATGGCAGCCGAACTACAACCTGGAAGAGACGGCTGATGTCAAACCAGGGAACCACCAATGATAGATTGCCACTTTGTTCCAGGAGACCAATCCCTAGCCTCCACGAAGAGAGCCAACCAGAATTTGGTGCATAAAACCCCACCATATTCCCTGTTTGGGCGCAACTTCTCCAGCCCTGCTCTGCGGACCAGGGAACCTTGACCGGGTGTGCAAACCCCAATAAAGCCCTGTACTGCCTAATTTTGTGGCTGATTGGCATTTTTTCCTCAGCGGAGCCTAAGAAAACCTTTCAAATATGACTTCTATCTGCTGTTCATTTCAATCACTTATTTGTTTCATTTGCCATATACCTATGCTGTTCAGTACAGTAGGCATTAGCTACACGTAGGTATTTATATTTAAATTATTTAAAATTAACTATAAAAATTTTTGTTTATTTTTTACTAGCAGTGGACATATTTCAGGAGCTCAATAGTTACTTGTGGCTAGTGGCTGCCTTATAAGCATTAGATAAAACATTTCCATCATTACAGAAAGTTTTATTGCATTAGATTTTTAATTTAAAAAGTAGATTTTCCATTTTAATTAAAATATCAAGTTATTTTTCTTCAGAGTGAAAATAGATTTCTTTGCTATTAATTATTACTTAAGCATTGTTGTGTTTCTGCTATAAGCAGAAATAGGAAATGGCACTATTGATTTTCAGTACTACTAACTATTCTGGATTTTTTGTTTTAGCCTTTACTTTTTTCATCTCAGCATTTACTAGTGTTTGAGATGTTTACAGATGGTAGAGTTTGAAGTTGTAGGTTATTTGTTATATAGACACTTATAGAAATAAAGCACTTAAAATTCATGGTGATCTCCCTTGGCTTTTTGGAACACTGAAGTAGTTTGGTGGCATTAACCCACTTATGAAAGACATTATAAAAAGTAAATACACACAAAATCCCCACACAAATTGCAGTTACTTTTCAGAGCCTGCAAAAGAGGCAGACATTTAGGGGAGAGAGATCTGGCTTTTGAAAGATGGATTCCCAGATGCCTTGGGAAGTTTTTGCCTAAGAATACTTCCCAATCTGAATATGGTTCTGGTGGCATAAAGCCACAGTTGGCTTGCAATGTTAGGAGACAATACTGGGTGCTAGCTGAGCAGCCAGAAAGTTAGGAAACAAATGCTGAAAAGGTGAGGGTTACAAAGGTGTGAACACTTAATTTGTATAAAAATTTTTCTTAGATCCTTAAATTTCTATCAAGCAGTATATGGCGTGTTACTTTAGGAAGCACAACAAAAAAGCAGCTGTTGGAAGCTAAAATAATTGAGTGCAGACTTTAGCTGTTACCTACCACATGAGACACACTTGGCAGTTTGAGCCTAGCCAAATTAAGTGCCTACTATTGTAAAAGTCACTCTTTGGAGGAACATAACAGAAATTGGAGCCTCTATAACATATTATTCTTAACACCAGTACCTAACAAAAAAATCACTCACTAAAACAGGAGAATATGACCCGCATCAAGAAAAAAAAGAGCAGTAAACAGAAAGTCACCCTGAGGTGACAAAATATTATTTTATTTTTTATTTTTTACAGAGAATATTCTTTATTTCCTAGCATATATAGAATATTTTATTTAAAAAATTTTTTATTGTTATTCAATTACAGTTATGTGCCTTTTCTCCCCATCCCTCCACCCCACCCCAGCCAAACCTCCCTCCCTCCCCCGCCTCCACGCTCCCCCTCAACTTTGTCCATGTGTCCTTTATTGTAGTTCCTATAATCCCCTCTCCTCACTGTCACCTACCCACTCCCCCCTGGCTACTGTTAGATTGTTCTTAACTTCAATGTCTCTGGTTATATTTTGTTTGCTTTTTTCTTCTGTTGATTATGTTCCAGTTAAAGGTGAGATCATATGGTATTTGTTCCTCACCCCCAGGCTTGTTTCACTTAGCAAAATGCTCTCCAGTTCCATCCATGCTGTTGCAAAGGGTATAAGCTCCTTCTTTCTCTCTGCTGCATAGAATTCCATTGTGTAAATATACCATAGTTTTTGGATCCACTCATTTGCTCATGGGCACTTAGGTTGCTTCCAGTACTTGGCTATTGTAAATTGTGCTGCTATGAACATTGGGGTGCATAGTATCTTTTGGATTGGTGTTTCAGGGTTCTTATGGTATACTCCCAGCAGAGGAAATGCTGGGTCAAAGGGCAGTTCCATTTTTAGTTTTCTGAGGAAATTCCATACTGTTTTCCACAGTGGCCTCACCAGTCTGCATTCCCACCAACAGTGTACTAGGGTTCCCTTTTCTCCGCATCCTCTCCAACATTTGTTTGTGGATTTGTTTATGTTGGCCACTCTGACTGGTGTGAGATGGTACCTCATTGTGGTTTTAATTTGCATCTCTCTGATGGCTAGTGATGCTGAGCATCTTTTCATATGTCCCTGGGCCCTCTGTATGTCTTCCTTGGAGAAGTGTCTGTTCAAGTCCTTTGCCCATTTTTTAATTGGGTTGTTTGTCTTCCTGGAGTGGAGTCGTGTGAGTTCCTTATATATTTTGGAGATCAGGCCCTTGTCTGAGGTATCATTAGCAAATATGTTTTCCCACATTGTTGGTTCCCTTTTCATTTTAATGCTGTTTTCTTTAGCCATGCAGAAGCTTTTTATTTTGATAAGGTCCCATTTGTTTATTCTTTCCTTTATGTCCCTTGCTTTAGGGGACATGTCTCTGAGGATGTTGCTGCGTGGAATGTCTGAGATTTTCCTGCCAATGTTTTCCTCAAGGACTTTTATGGTGTTATGACTTATATTTAAGTCTTTTATCCACCTTGAATTTATTTTTGTGTATGGCGTAAGTTGGTGATTGAGTTTCATTTTTTTGCACGTAGCTGTCCAGATCTTCCAACACCAATTGTTGAAGAGGCTATTTTTGCTCCATTTTATGCCCCTGCCTCCTTTGTCAAATACTAATTGACCATAAAGACTTGGGTTTATTTCTGGGCTCTCTGTTCTGTTCCATTGGTCTATGTGCCTGTTTTTATTCCAGTACCAGGTTGTTTTGATTCCAGTGGCCTTACAATACAGTTTGATATCAGGTATTGTGATCCCTCCTGCTTTGTTCTTCTTTCTCAAAATTGCTGCAGCTATTCAGGGTTGTTTGTGGTTCCATATCAATTTCTGAAATGTTCGTTCTATATCTGTGAAATATGTCATGGGTACTCTAATAGGGATTGCATTGAATCTATAAATCACTTTGGGTAGTATGGCCATTTTGATGATGTTCATTCTTCCAATCCATGAGCATGATACATGCTTCCATTTGTTTGTGTCTTCCTTGATTTCCTTCTTCAATGATGGGTAGTTTTGTGAGTACAGGTCCTTCACCTCCTTGGTTAGGTTTATTCCTAGGTACTTTATTTTTCTTGTTGCTATATCAAATGGGATTTTTTTCCTGATTTCTGTTTCTGCAGTTTCGTTGTTGGTGTACAGGAATGCCTTTGATTTCTGAGTATTGACTTTGTATCCAGCTGTTTTGCCAAATTCATTTATTAGGTGGAGTAGTTTTTTGGTGGAGTCTATAGGATTTTCCATGTACACTATCATGTCATCTGCAAACAGTGACAGTTTCATTTCCTCCTTTCCAATTTGGATGCCTTTTATTGCTTTTTCTTGTCTGATTGCTGTGGCTAGGACTTCCAATACTATGTTGAATAGGAGTGGTGATAGAGGGCATCCTTGTCTTGTTCCTGATCTTAGTGGGAAAGCTCTAAGTTTTTGTCCATTGAGTATGATGTTGGCTGTAGGTCTCTCATATATGGCCTTTATTATGTTGAGGAATGCTCCCTCTATGCCTACTTTGCTGAGTGTTTTTTTTATCAGAAGTGGGTGCTGTATCTTACCAAATGCTTTTTCCACATCTATTGATATGATCATGTGTTTTTTGTCTTTGCTGTTGTTGATGTGATGTAATATTTTATTGATTTGCGAATATTGTACCATCCTTGCATCCCTGGGATGAATCCCACTTGTTCATGGTGTATGATCTTTTAATATAGTGCTGGATGCAGTTTGCCAATATTTTGTTGAGAATTTTAGCGTCTATGTTCAACAGCGATATAGGCCTGAAGTTTTCTTTCTTTTTGTGTCTGTATCTGGTTTTGGGATTAGGATGATGCTGGCTTCATAAAAAGAGTTTGTGAGTCTTCCATCAGTTTGGATTTTTTCAAATAGTCTGTGAAGATAGCGGTTAACTGTTCCTTAAATGCTTTGTAGAATTCTCCTGTGAAACCATCTGGTCCAGGGCTTTTGTGTGTTGGGGGTTTTTTGATGACTGCTTCAATTTCCTCTGCTGTTATTGGTCTGTTCAGGTTTTCTGCTTCTTCTTCATTCAGTTTTGGAAGGTTATAATTTTCTAGAAATGTGTCCATTTCATCTAGGTTTTCAAATTTCTTGGCATACTGTTCTTCGTAGTAATTTTTTACAATCCTTTGTATTTCTGTGGTATCAGTTGTAATCTCTCCTCTTTCATTTTTAATTGTGTTTATTTGGATCCTGTCTCTTTTCTTCTTGGTGAGCCTACTTAAAGGCTTGTCGATTTTGTTTATCTTTTCAAAGAACCAGCTGCTGGATTCATTGATTCTTAGAATTGTGCTTTTAGTCTCTATGTCATTTAACTCTGCTCTGATCTTGGTTATTTCCTTCCTTCTGCTTGCTCTGGGCTGTCTTTGTTGTTGTTCCTCCAGTTCTTGCAGGTGTAGGGTTAGGTTGCTTGTTTGAAATGTTTCTATCTTTTTAAGGTAGGCCTGTATTGCTATGAACTTCCCTCTCAGAATTGCCTTTGCTGTGTCCCATAGGTTTTGGGTTATTGTGAGTTTGTTTTCATGTTTCCAGAAAGTTTTTGATTTCTTCCCTAACCTCATTCTTGACCCTTTCATTGTTCAATAGCATGCTATTCAGCCTCCATGATTTGAGTGTTTTGGGTTTTTCCTTTGGGCTTTGTTTCTAGTTTCAGTCTCTTGGGGTAAGAGAAAATGCTTGATATGATTTCAATTTTCTGGAATTTGTTGAGGCTTGCTCTGTGTCCTATCATGTGGTCTATCTTTGAAAATGTTCCATGTACACTTGAAAAGAATGTGTGTTTTGCTTCTTTGGGATGAAAAGCTCTCTATATATCAGTTAAGTCCATTTCATTTAGGGTATTGTTAAGTGACACAATATCCTTGCTGATATTTTGTTTGGAAGACCTGTCCATTTTGACAGTGGGGTGTTAAAGTCCCCTACTATAATTGTGTTGCTGTCAATATCTTTCTTTAAATCCTCCAAGATTTTCTTTATGTATTTGGGTGCTCCTATGTTGGGTGCATATGTATTTACATACTTTAGGTCTTCTTGGTGGATTCTTCCTTTGAGTATTACGTAGTGACCTTCTGGGTTTGTCTTTATGGCCCTTCTTTGGAAGTCTACTTTGTCTGATATGAGTATTGCTACCTCTCCTTGTATTTCCTGTCCGTTTGCTTGGAAATTTTGTTTCCAGCCCTTCACTTTCAGTCTGTGTAAGTCTTTTGTCCTGAGATGGGTCTCTGGTAGGCAGCATATGTGTGGGTCATGTTTTCTTATCCATTCAGCTATTCTATGTCTTTTGATTGGAGCATTTAATCCAGTTACATTTAAGGTTATTATGGACAGGTAGTTATTTATTGCCATTTTTTCCTACCTGTGTTCCTCTGTCTTTCTCTTTTCCTTCGTTTCCTTAAAGCAGTCCACTTAGCATCTCTTGCAGAGCTGGTTTGGTGGAGCTGTATTCTTTTAGACTTCTTTTGTCTGGAAAACTCTTTATTTGGCCTTCTATCTTGATTGAGAGCTTTGCTGGATAAAGTAGCCTTGGTTGCAGGCCTGTGGTTCTTATTACTTGTAATATTTTTTCCATTCTGCTGGTATTCCTGTCTGTGAAGCAGGAGGGGGTGGTTGGAGTGATTGGTTTCACTTTTCTCCCTTCCTGAGCCACAGACTTCACTGTTGTTCAGCCTCCAGTCCAGTTCCTCAGGGTCCCTCTCTTCCCCGCTAGGCCTTTAGTTCACGAGTTGTGCTGTCCTTGAGTTGCACCAATTAGGGGCAACTCACACTCCACCTTCATGCTCTTTGCTGCCTTAGATGCTAGGGGCTCTCGGTGCTCCTTTAGGGTAGTGAAGCCCCCTACTGGGTCAAGTCTTTCTGGGTACTGCAGTCTCCCCTATCCCTGCGGCTCCCCTCTGCTGTGTGTTCTGTCTTCCTCATAGAGAGCGAGTAGGCCCTGCAGGGGTTAGGTGGGAGTTGTTCAATTCCTGATGCTTCAGGAGTTGTCGTCGGTGGGCAGCCAGGATGTTGATGGGATGCAGGCCCATTCCCAGCTTTGGGCCTGTGCGCCAGGGCAGTCAGCCAATGATCTGGGTGTGCACCCACCTGATGTTTCAGGTGTGGGCGCCTACTCAGGGTTTCAGGGGTGGGAGCCCAGGGTTTGATCGAGGTGCGTGCCCACCCAGGATCTTTGTGCCTGTGCACCCAGGCATCCGAGCCGCTGGTCTGGATGCACACTGATCCCTGGCTTTAGGCCTGTGCTCTGGGGGCACCCAGGCTGTTGATCTGGGTGAGCGCCAACTGGGATTCAGGGGCTTGCTTGGGCTGCTTATCTCGCTTTCACAGTCCAGCGGCTGATGGGGTAGGGGCACAAGAGGCCACGGCTGCTGCGGAGAGTTCTCTAACTAGCCGCCGAGTGCCTCTATTTTCTCTTTTTCTTTTCGAGAAATTCTTCCTATTCAAGCCCCCCTAGTCCAAACAAGCACCTGGCCTCTCACACAGCCCAGCCTGGCTCTTTCCCAAGAATCCTGCAGCAGACCCTGGGCCCAGGCCCAGGGCTTTAGCTTCCCTGATCCCCAGGCTGGTCCCAGGGACCTTATTGTCCTTAAGCACTCTTCCTACCGTCAGATCTTTTAATGTCTTCTATCTTTGGTCTCAGATCTTCATATATGCTGGAACACTGTTGGCTGTTTGCTCTGTTCCTCAGATCAGCTAGGTGTTTCACTGGTGCTGAGGGGAAGTGGAGCTGCTCCCACCTATCTCGCCACCATCTTACAGAATCTCAATATTATTTTAAAGACAAAGGTTTTAAAATGGCTATTATAAATATGTTCAAAGTCATAAAGGCAAATATATGTAAAAGAAATTATTCACCAATTCAAAAGAAACACCCCAATGATCGTAGCAGCATTATTTACAAAAGCCAAGTGCTGGAAACAGCCTACATGCCCACCAGTAAATGAGTGGATCAAAAACTGTGGTACACTTACACAATGGGATACTGTGGAGCAGAAAGAAAGAAGGAGCTCCTACCCTTCATGTTAGCATGGATGGAACTGGAGAGTACTATGTTAAATGAAATTAGCCAGGCAGCGAAAGACAAATACCATATGATTTCATTTATAAGTGGAACCTAATCAACAAAACAAAGTAGTGAGCAAAATAGAACCAGAGACTTGGAAATAAAGAACAAACTGACAGTAACCACAGGGCAGGTGTATAAAGGAGAAAGTATAGGAAGGGGGCAAGCAAAGGAGTATGAATAGAGGACTTATGGTCACAGACAATGGAGAGGATTGACTGTGGGAGTGGTGGGGATGGGGTTGGGGAAAAGATGGGACAACTGTAACTGAAAAAATTAAATTAAATTAAAAAAATTTAAAAAAATGAACATATATGGAGACTTAACAAAGAAATAAAAATAATACAGAATAACTCAATGCAAGTTCTAGAATTGTAAAGTATGGTAAAAGAGAAAAACGAGAGGACTCTCATTCGCATGGTCCCACATTTGATGCGGATAAACCAGGAGGAACAAATGGGGAGCAAGATAGACTGTGCAACACAGGGTTCCAGTGCAGGGAAATAATGCCTCAAACTTCTGACTGAAAAAGCCTTGGGAGTTCAGGCAATGGAAGAAACTCCCAGCCTCATTGGAGAGTTCATTGGAGAGGCCCACAGGTCCTAGAACATACACAACTGCAATCATCTGGGAATCAGAACTAGAAGGGCCCAGTTTGCTTGTGGATAGTGGCAGCAGTGATTGAAAGCTGGCAGAGAGTTGAACAAGTGGCCATGTTCCCTCTCAGACCCCTCCCCCACTTATAGTGCCACAATGCAGTGATGTGGTTGCCCCACCCTGGTAAATACCTAAGGCTCATCCCCTTACTACATAACAGATGCACCAAGACCAAAAAAAAAAAAAAAAAAGGCCCAAACGAAAGAACAGATTAAAGCTCCAGAAAAAATACAACTAAGCAATCAAGAGATAGCCAACCTATCAGATGCACAGTTCAAAACACTGGTAATCAGGATGCTCACAGAACTGGTTAAGTATGGTTGCAAAATAGAGGAAAAAGTAAAGGCTATGAAGAGTGAAATAAAGGAGGGTCAACATGGAGGTGTAGGTAGAAACCTGTTGCTTCCATGCACAACCAAAAGGAGGATGACAACCAATCGAAAATCAATAAACAACCAGAAGCACCAGAAAATCAAACTGTGTGGTACTCTCACAACCAAGGAATTAAAGAAAAAATCAACCAGAATAATCAGACTGGTAAGGCAGCTGGCCACACGAGCTGGCTGAGAAAAACTGAGGCAAGGCAGTGGACTGGGCAGGTGGGGCTGACTTAAGAGGAAACAGATCCAGAGTTGACAGTGGACTATGGCAGTTGCTGTGGTGGGAGAAACTCCCAGTCTCACACAAGAGAGTCTGTTGGAAAATGAGCTAGAGACGATCAGGAGAGTTGTATTGTTCCCTCTCTGGCACCTCCCTCACAAACAGTGACGCAGCACAACAAAGAGGGTTGCCCTGCCCTGGTGAATACCTAAGACCCTGCCCCCTTAAAACTTATCAGGTGTGCCAAGACAAAGAAATATGGCCCAAATGAAAGAACAGAGCAAAACCTCAGAAAGAGTACTAACCGATGAGGAGATAGCCAACCTATCTGATGGAGAATTTAAAGCCCTGGTAATCAAAATACTCACAGATCTGATTGAGCTGGGTCAAAAAATGAAAAAACAAATGAAAGATACCCAAAATGAAATAAAGCAAAATATTCAGGGAACCAACAGTGACAGGAAGAAAACCAGGGCTCAAAGCAACAATTTGGAACAAAAGGAAGAAATAAACATCCAACTGGAGCAGAATGAAGAAACAAGAATTCAAAAAAGTGAAGAGAGTCTTGCAAACCTCTGGGACAACCCAAACCATTCCAATATCTGAATTATAGGGGTGCCAGAGGAAAAGAACAAGAGCAAGAAATGGAAAACTTATTTAAACAAATAATGAAGGAAAACTTCCCCAATCTGGTGAAGGAAATAGATTTCTAGGAAGTCCAGGAATCCCAGAGAGTCCCAAAGAAGTTGGACCCAAAGAGAAACACACCAAGGCACATCATCATTACATTACCCAAGATTAAAGATAAAGACAGAATCCTAAAAGACGCAAGAGGAAAGGAGAGAGTTACCTACAAAGGATTTCCCGTAAGGCTATCAGCTGAGTTCTCAAAAGAAACCTTGCAGGCAAGAAGGGGCTGGAAAGAAGTATTCCAGGTCATGAAAGGCAAGGATGTATATCAAAGATTACTCTATCCAGCAAAGCTTTCATTTAGAATGGAAGGGCAGATAAAGTGTTCCCAGATAAGGTCAAATTAAAGGAGTTCATCATCGACAAGCCATTATTATATGAAATGTTAAAGGGACTTATCTAAGAAAAAGAAGATCAAAAATATGAACACTAAAATGACAGCAAACTCACAATTATCAACAACTGAACCTAAAAAAATCCCCCAAACAAAACAAAACAATAACCAGAAATGAACTAAGCAAACAACTAGAACAGAAACAGAATCACAGAAATGGGGATCACATGTAGGGTTATAAGCGGGGAAGGGGAGGAGGAAATGGGGGAATAAGTAGCATAAATGGTAGGTAGAAAATAAACAGGGGGAGGTTGAGAATAGTATAGGAAATGTAAAAGCCAAAGAACTTACATATATGACCCATGGACATGAACTAAGGTGGGGGAATGTGGGTGGGCATCAGTGTGCAGGGTGGAGGGGAATAAAGGGGGGAATTTGGGACAACTGTAATAGCATAATCAATAAAATATATTTTAAAATATGGACATGAAAGTAATTGGAAGAAAGAGGCCAGAGCTTTAGAGACCATGGCCAGTATCAGCTATTCTAACATATGTGTAATTGGAGTCTCAGGAGAGGAGAGACGGAATGGGGCAGAAAATAAATTTTAAGAAATAATGGCCCAAACTTCCTAAATTTGGTGCAACATCTAAAAAATCTCAATGAACCCCCTGAAACAAACAATAAGGAAGTCAAACCTAGACACATGATAGTTATATGATGAAATCAAAGATAAAGAGAAAATTGTGGACAAATGACGACTAATTTCTCATCAGAAAAAAAAAAGGAGGCCAAAAATACTAAAATAAAGCAAACCCAACACACATGATCTATATCTTTAAAATAATGAAAGGAAAACCCATCACTCAGATATTTATGTCCAATAAAATTATCCTTCACATCTGAAGATGAAATAAAACATTTTAAATTAAACAAGCTGTGATAGTCTGCATCCAGCAGAACCGCTTTGCGAGTGGTGCTAAAGAACACTCTTTAAGCCAAACAGAAGCAACGACAGAGGAATGATGATCACACATGTTAGAATAGTACCATCAATAAATCAATGAACAATAAGTGCTATGGAGAATGTGGTGAAACAGCGAATTGGCACAGCCTGTGGGGAAAAACAGTATGGAGGTTCATCAAAAAGTTACAAACTGAACTACTATATGACCTAGAAATCCTACTTTTGAGTATTTATCTAACAAAATGCAAAACACTAATTGGAAAAGACATATGCACTGTATGTTCATTAAAACATTTTTTACAATAGCCAAGATATAGAAGCAGCCTAAAGGTCCATCAATAGACAAATAGATAAAGAAGATGTAGTGTATATATATACAATTAAATACTACTCAGCAATAAAAAAGAGGAAAATCTTGCCATTTGTGACAACATGGATGGATCTAGAGGGCGTTATGGTAAGTGAAATAAGACACAGAAAGACAAATGCTATATGATTTCACTTATATGTGGAATCCAGAAAACAAAATAAACAAACAAAATAGAAATAAACTTGTAGATACAGAAAACATTTCGTTGGTTGCCAAATGGGAGGAGGTTTAACGGGACTGGGTGAAAAAGGAGAAGGGACGGAGAAGTACAAATTGCCAATTTTAAAAACAATCATGGGGATGTAGACTACAGCACAAGAGATACAATCAATAATATTGCAATAACTGTGTATGGTGTCAGATGGGCACTAGACTTATTAGGGTGATCACTTTGTAAGTTATATAAATGTCTACTCAATATGTTGTATACCTGAAACTAATATAATATGTATGTCCACCATAGTTGAAATTTTTTTTAAATGTACAAAATACTATATATGTATATTTATTTCCTTCTCTTTATTTAAAAGGCATAGAACTATTTAAATCAAAAGGTTTAACTGTTGAGCATTTAAAAATTATTGATGTAATTGATATGCTAATGATAGCAAAAGGAAATAAATGAAATATTACTTTTGCAAAGTTCTTATATTTTACATAAAGTAGTATAATATTAACTCAAAATTAATGAATTATTTTTTAAGATTTATTTATTTACTTTTAGAGAGAGGGGAAGGGAGGGAGAAAGAGAGGGAGAGAAGCATCAATGTGTGGTTGCCTGTCACATCCTCCCAACTGGGGACATGGCCTGAAACCCAGGCATGTACCCTGAACTGGGAATCGATCCAGCAACACTTTGTTTTGCAGGCTGGCATTTAATCCACTGAGCCACACCAGCCAGGTCATGAACTGTTTTAAATTAAAGATACATTGTAATTCCTAAAGCAACCACTAAAAATGTAAGGCAGCATAGATTAAAAAGCCAATGTAAGAATCAAAATGGATTAGAAAAATATTCATTTATTTCAAAGGAAAGCAAGAAAAGATAAAGAGAGAAAAGAAATGCAAGTGAGATAAATATGAAACACATAGCAATACTGCAAGCCTAAATACAGTTGTTGCTTAAACAATATGGGGTTTGGGATGCTGACCCCTTGTACAATCGAAAATCTGCATGTAACTTTTAATTTACCCCAAACATAACTACAACATCTTACTGTTGACCAAAAGCCTTACTGATGACATAGACAGTGGATTAACCATATTTTGTGTTCATGTATTATATACTTTAGTTTTACAACAAAGTAAACTAGAGGAAAGAAAATGTTATTAAGAAAACTATAAGGAACAGAAAATACATTTACATTGTTTATTTAAATAATCCACGTATAAGTGGACCTACACAGTTCAAACTTGTGTTATTCAGGAGTTAAGTGTACAACCATATCTATGACCATACTAAGCATAAATAAATAAAACATCATAAGTAAAAGGCAAAGATTGTATGATAGGACAAAAAAAGTGGTACCCAACTATACCTTGTCTACAAGAGACACACGTGAAGTCAAAGACATTGATTTAAAGTTAAAAGGCCCAGATAAGCTCAAGTTAAAGGACTTCGTCATCACCAAGCCCTTATATGAAATGTTAAAGGGACTTACCTACGAAAAAGAAGATAAAAAATATGAACAGTGAAATGACAACAAATACACAACTATCAACGACTGTACCTAAAAACACAAAACCAAAACCAAAATGAATTAAGCAAACAACTAGAATAAGAACAGATTCAGAGAAATAGAGATCACATGGAAGTTTAGCACTGGGGCGGGGGTGGGAGGAGAATGTGGGAAAAGGTACAGGGAATAAGAAGCATAAATGGTAGGTAGAAAATAGACAGGGGGAGGTTAAAGAATAGAATGGGAAATGGAGAAGCTAAAGAACTATGTATGACCCATGGACATGAACTAAGTGGGGAATGATGGTGGAAGAGGGTGTACAGGCTGGAGAGGAATAAAGGTGAGAAAAAATGGGACAACTGTAATAGCATAATCAATAAAATATATTAAAAATAACTTGCTTATTTGGCTAACAAATAAGTCATTTGGAAATTAAAAAAAATAAAGTTAAAAGGATAGAGATTTGCTGTGCAAACGCTGATCATGAGAAAGTTGGTGTGTCTATATTAAGACAAAAGTAGATTTTAAGAAAATGGGTATTGTCAGAAGTAAAGGGCCATTTCCTCACTATAAAACAGTTGATACATCTGCATGACATAATTATATTATGTAAATGATTATTATTAGATACATGATTAATGTACACATTAATTCCATATCCATAATAATAGGTTATACCTAATAATACCTTTTCAAAATAAAAATCATCAGAACTAAAAGAAGACATAGATAATTACAATCACAATGAAAAATATAAAACTCTTTTTTCAGTAAATAATAGAATAGCTAAATATCATTTCTTGCTAGCAATAGAAAAATCAGTAAAGATATCGAAGATGTGTATGACACTGTTAGGAAAGTTGACTTAACTAACAGAACACAACACTCAAGAACCGCAGAATATAGTCTTTCAATGCATGTAGAATGTTCACAAAAGTTGGTCATCTGCTGGACAATAAAATGAATCTCAAATTTCAAAAATGTGACATCTTACTGAAAACGTTACCTGGAAAAAAGGAATTAAAATACATGGTTCATCTTCTGAAAATTAGATTTTTTACCAAATGCAAGATTATAATACTCAGGCAGAATTCACTAAAGTGTTTTCATCCTTCTGTAAATAAAATTATGGTGGTTTGAATTTGAGCTTGAACATAGAAATCTGAGAAAGAGAGGAGCTCATCAGACAATGCTGAAACTGAAATAAAAATTGTCAGTAGAACAAGATAGCTCAACATAGATTTACTGGGCAAAAAAAACTAGGTTTGAAGGTATAGTATAAGCAGCTAGTGACAATTAGATTTGTAAAAATATATATGATAACTTCATGCTTGCATAGAAATAAAGTGAAATAGATATGAAGTGAAAAATATTTTGTAAGATAAAATTTTTGTCAGTTTGTTTTGGAAGTCTTGAAACTGATCCTGTTACATCAGTTTTCAATAGAATATTGCCAGAAATATTCTGATCTGTGTGATCAAAAGTATTCAGTACACTGTTGTTGATAACAGTGAATACAGCTATTCTAGTCTCATTATAGAATATTATTGACACACAAATAAACTCAATATTTTGTTAAGCAACAAAATCAAATGTTATAAAAAGTATATACAGAATAATAATGCTCTATAAATTATGTATGCATATAAGCATTAGAAATGATGAGTGAATAAAATTTTAAAAATGAGTGTTTCCTCTAGTAATTGTTTTCTTTCATGCTTTCTTTAACAAACTGTTCTATAAAAATCTATAAATTGTCAAGACTATATCCTGGCTCCCGGAAGATGGCAGAAAGATAGGTGGGAGCGGAGTCTACTTCCCTCTTCACACACATGGAACAACTCGCCAATCTTCTGAGGAACAGAGTGAACAGCCAACAGTATCCCAGCATATATGAAAGTTGGAGGTTAAAACTCTAGAGGACAATGAAAAATCGGATGGTAAGGATTGTGCTTCAGGACAATAAGGTCCCTGGGACCAGCATGGGGAGCAGGGCAGCTGCCACCCAGGCCTGGTGCCCACAGGGTCTGCTGTAGGGGAACACATACGGGTGGTGTGCACTCACTGGGACTGTGGATGCTGACTGTGAAGAGTTGGGCCATGACCGGCCGTGACCCAGATGGTCCCCAGTCTGGTTGGAGAGTTGGGCTGTGTGAGAGGCCAGGTGTTTGTTTGAAGAGGCAGGCTAGAGAAGGAGGAATTTTTCAAAATGAAAAAGAAAAAAAATGAGGCACTCAGCAGTTGTTTGGGGAATTATCTGGGGCTAGCCACCTCCGTCTCCCCCAGCTGCACCAGAGCAACATCCACAGCCTCAGCTTGGGCTCACCTCTGCTACCAGGACCACGAATGAACCCTTAACCCAGGCCCCAGCTGCGGAGGGTGCCCAACTATGCCCCAAACCCTGGAGGAGCGCCACCAACCCAGCCACCCCCCCATCCCGCCCCAGCTGCCACTGCAGCAACAGAGACTGCACTCTCACACCTGAAACCTGAGGACTGTGCGCACCTTAACCTATGGCCCAGCGGCTGCCTGTCCCACCACAGTGCTGGAGGCCTAGCACTCACGCCCGCAGCCCTGGGTACAGCGTGCACCCCAGCCCGTGGCCCAGCACTGCCTATTCCACTCCAGCAGCAGAGGCTGAGCATTGAAGCCCGCAGCCCCAGGGCTAAAGTGCGCCTAAACCCACCGCCCAGAAGCACCTTGTGCCCAACCCCACCAATCCGCACTTAGCCTGCTGTACCCAGGAAGACGAGCAGAACTGGTTTGGCTTGTTTAAAACCAGCAGGAGGTTTCCTTTTTTTTTTTTTTTTTTTTTTAATTCCTTCTTCCTCCTTTCCTTCTTTCCTGTTTTATTTCTTCTTCCTTCCTTCCTTCCTTTCTTTTTTTAATTCCTTCTTCCTTCCTTCCCCAACACCACAAGTTGGACAATAAAACCTGGAGCTGTGAAAGGACCAGAGTTAGACCCAAAGAGGGGTCATCCCAAAAACTGAGACAGTGAGACAAATTTCACTTTGATACTCCAGAGAATTTGGAAGTTATTATATATTTGTATTATTATTATTTTTGATTATTTTTACATCTTTTACTTTATTAGTATTTTTTAAAAATTTTATTGTTATTCATATTACAATTGTATGCCTGTTCTCCCTATCCCTCCACCCCACCCCAACTGAACCCACCTCCCTCCCCCACCTCCACCCTCCCACTTGGTTTTGTCCCTGTGTCCTTTATAGTAGTTCCTGTAATCCCATCTTCCCACTGTCCGCGCCCCTCCCTGCCGCCCCCGGCCCCCCCCCCCCCCCGGCTATTGTTAGATTGTTCTTAACTTCAATGTCTCTGGTTATATTTTGTTTGCTTTTTACTTCTATTGATTATGTTCCAGTTGAAGGTGAGATCATATGGTATTTGTCCTTTACCCCCTGGCTTATTTCACTTAGCATAATGCTCTCCAGTTCCATCCATGCTGTTGCAAAGGGTATAAGCTCCTTCTTTCTCTCTGCTGCGTAGAATTCCATTGTGTAAATATACCATAGTTTTTGGATCCACTCGTTTGCTGATGGGCACTTTGGTTGCTTCAAGTTCTTGGCTATTCTAAATAGTGCTTCTATGAACATTGGGGTGCACAGGTTCTTTTGGATTGGTGTTTCAGCGTTCTTAGGGGATAATCCCAGCAGCAGAATTGCTGGGTCAAAGGGCAGTTCCATTTTTAGTTTTCTGAGGAAATTCCATATTGTTTTCCACAGTGGCCTCACCAGTCTGCAATCCCACCAACAGTGCACTAAGGTTCCCTTTTCTCCGCATCCTCTCCAACATTTGTTTGTGGATTTGTTTATGTTGGCCACTCTGACTGGTGTGAGATGGTACCTCATTGTGGTTTTACTTTGCATCTCTCTGATGGCTAGTGATGCTGAGCATCTTTTCATATGTCTCTGGGCCCTCTGTATGTCTTCCTTGGAGAAGTGTCTGTTCAAGTCCTTTGCCCATTTTTTAATTGGGTTGTTTGTCTTCCTGGTGTGCAGTCATGTGAGTTCTTTATATATTTTGGAGATCAGGCCCTTGTCTGAGGTATCATTAGCAAATATGTTTTCCCATATTGTTGGTTCTCTTTGTAATTTGGTGTTGTTTTCTTTAGCCATGCAGAAGCTTTTTATTTTGATGAGGTCCCATTTGTTAATTCTTTCCTTTATGTCCCTTGCTTTAGGGGACATGTCTGTGAGGATGTTGCTGCGTGGAATGTCTGAGATTTTCCTGCCAATGTTTTCCTCAAGGACTTTTATGGTGTTATAACTTATATTTAAGTCTTTTATCCATCTTGAATTTATTTTTGTGTATGGCGTAAGTTGGTGATCGAGTTTCATTTTTTTCCATGTAGCTGTCCAGATCTCCCAACACCATCTGTTGAAGAGGCTGTTTTTGCTCCATTTTATGCTTCTGCCTCCTTTGTCAAATATTAATTGACCGTATAGACTTGAGTTTATTTCTGGGCTCTCTGTTCTGTTCCATTGGTCTATGTGCCTGTTTTTATGCCAGTACCAGGCTGTTTTGATTCCAGTGGCCTTACAATACAGTTTGATATCAGGTATTGTGATCCCTCCTGCTTTGTTCTTCTTTCTCAAAATTGCTGCAGCTATTCAGGGTTGTTCGTGGTACCATATGAATTTCTGAAATGTTGGTTCTATATCTGTGAAACATGTCATGGGTATTCTAATAGAGATTGCATTGAATTTATAAATTGCTTTGGGTGGTATGGCCATTTTGATGATGTTCATTCTTCCAATCCATGAGCATGGTACATGCTTCCATTTGTTTGTATCTTCCTTAATTTCTTTCTTCAGCGTTGTGTAGTTTTCTGAGTACAGGTCTTTTATCTCCTTGGTTAGGTTGATTCCTAGGTACTTTATTTTTCTTGTTGCTATATCAAATGGGATTTTTTTCCTGATTTCTGTTTCTGCAGTTTCGTTGTTGGTGTACAGGAATGCCTTTGATTTCTGAGTATTGACTTTGTATCCAGCTGTTTTGCCAAATTCATTTATTAGGTGGAGTAGTTTTTTGGTGGAGTCTATAGGATTTTCCATGTACACTATCATGTCATCTGCAAACAGTGACAGTTTCATTTCCTCCTTTCCAATTTGGATGCCTTTTATTGCTTTTTCTTGTCTGATTGCTGTGGCTAGGACTTCCAATACTATGTTGAATAGGAGTGGTGAGAGAGGGCATCCTTGTCTTGTTCCTGATCTTAGTGGGAAAGCTCTAAGTTTTTGTCCATTGAGTATGATGTTGGCTGTAGGTCTCTCATATATGGCCTTTATTATGTTGAGGAATGCTCCCTCTATTCCTACTTTGCTGAGTGTTTTTTTATCAGAAGTGGGTGCTGTATCTTACCAAATGCTTTTTCCACATCTATTGATATGATCATGTGTTTTTTGTCTTTGCTGTTGTTGATGTGATGTAATATTTTATTGATTTGCGAATATTGTACCATCCTTGCATCCCTGGGATGAATCCCACTTGGTCATGGTGTATGATCTTTTAATGTAGTGCTGGATGCGGTTTGCTAATATTTTGTTGAGAATTTTAGCGTCTATGTTCATCGGCGATATTGGCCTGAAGTTTTCTTTCTTTTTGTGTCTGTATCTGGTTTTGGGATTAGGATGATGCTGGCTTCATAAAAAGAGTTTGGGAGCCTTCCATCAGTTTGGATTTTTTGGAATAGTCTGAAGGATAGGGGTTAGCTCTTCCTTAAATGCTTTGTAGAATTCTCCTGTGAAACCATCTGGTCCAGGGCTTTGGTGTGTTGGGAGTTTTTTGATGACTGCTTCAATTTCCTCTGCTGTTATTGGTCTGTTCAGGTTTTCTGCTTCTTCTTCATTCAGTTTTGGAAGGTTATATTTTTCTAGAAATGTGTCCATTTCATCTAGGTTTTCAAATTTCTTGGCATACTGTTCTTCGTAGTAATTTCTTACAATCCTTTGTATTTCTGTGGTATCAGTTGTAATCTCTCCTCTTTCATTTTTAATTGTGTTTATTTGGATCCTGTCTCTTTTCTTCTTGATGAGCCTACTTAAAGGCTTGTCGATTTTGTTTATCTTTTCAAAGAACCAGCTGTTGGATTCATTGATTCTTAGAATTGTGCTTTTAGTCTCTATGTCATTTAACTCTGCTCTGATCTTGGTTATTTCCTTCCTTCTGCTTGCTCTGGGCTGTCTTTGTTGTTGTTCCTCCAGTTCTTGCAGGCGTAGGGTTAGGTTGCTTGTTTGAAATGTTTCTGTCTTCTTAAGGTAGGCCTGTATTGCTATGAACTTCCCTCTCAGGACTGCCTTTGCTGTGTCCCATAGGTTTTGGGTTATTGTGAGTTCATTTTCATTTTTTCCAGAAAGTTTTTGATTTCTTCCCTAATCTCGTTCTTGACCCATTCATTGTTTAATAGCATGCTATTCAGTCTCCATGATTTTGAGTGTTTGGGGTTTTTTTCCTTTGGGGTTGGTTTCTAGTTTCAGTCCCTTTTGGTCAGAGAAAATACTTGATATGATTTCAATTTTCTTGAATTTTTTGAGGCTTGCTTTGTGTCCTATCATGTGGTCTATCTTTGAAAAATTTCCATGTACACTTGAAAAGAATATGCATTTTGGTTCTTTGGGATGAAAAGCTCTCTATATATCAGTTAAGTCCATTTCATTTAGGGTATTGTTAAGTGACAATATCCTTGTTGATATTTTGTTTGGAAGACCTGTCCATTTTTTATAGTGGGGTGTTAAAGTCCCCTACTATAATTGTGTTGCTGTCAATATTTTTCTTTAAATCCTCCAAGATTTTCTTTATGTATTTGGGTGCTCCTATGTTGGGTGCATATGTATTTACATACTTTAGGTCTTCTTGGTGGATTCTTCCTTTGAGTATTATGAAGTGACCTTCTGGGTCTCTCTTTATGGCCCTTCTTTGGAAGTGTATTTTGTCTGATATGAGTATTGCTACCCCTGCTTTTTTTCCCTGTCCGTTTGCTTGGAAAATTTGTTTCCAGCCCTTCACTTTCAGTCTGTGTAAGTCTTTTGTCCTGAGATGGGTCTCTGGTAGGCAGCATATGTGTGGGTCATGTTTTCTTATCCATTCAGCTATTCTATGTCTTTTGATTGGAGTATTTAATCCAGTTACATTTAAGGTTATTATCAATAGGTACTTATTCATTGTCATTTTTTCCTACCTGTGTTCCTCTGTCTTTCTCTTTTCCTTCCTTTTCTTAAAGCAGTCCCTTTAGCTTCTCTTGCAGAGCTGGTTTGGTGGAGCTGTAATCTTTTAGACTTCTTTTGTCTGGAAAACTCTTTATTTGGCCTTCTATCTTGATTGAGAGCCTTGCTGGGTAAAGTAGTGTTGGTTGCAGGCCTCTCGTTCTCATTACTTGGAAAATTTCTTGCCATTCTCTTCTGGCTTGGAGCGTTTCCATTGAGAAGTCAGTTGCTAACCTTATTGGGGCTCCCTTGTATGTTACTTCCTTTTTCTCCCTTGCTGCCTTTAAGATCCTCTCTTTGTCTTGAAAACTTGCCATTTTAATTATGATGTGTCTTGCATTGGGTCTCTTTGTGTTTCTCTTGCTTGGGACTCTCTGTGTTTTCTGGATTTGGGTGACTTTTTCTCTCCTCAGATTAGGGAAATTTTGCATCATTACTTTTTCAAACAGGTTTTCTATCCCTTGCTCTTCTTCTTCTCCTTCTGGTATTCCTATTATACGGATATTGTTACATTTCATATTGTCCTGCATTTCCCTTATTGCTTCTTCATTCTTTCTGAGCCTGTTTTCCTTTTCTTGCTCTTTCTGGGTGTTTTTTTCTACTTTGTCCTCCAGCTTGCTGATCCGATCCTCTGCTTCATCAAGTCTGCTTTTCATTCCTTCTAGTGTGTTCTTCAATTCAGAAATTGTATTCTTCATTTCCTCTTGGCCCTTTTTCATGTTGGTAGTTTCTATTTCCTTTTTCATGTTGATATAGTTTGCAGTAAGTTCATTGTAGTTTCCCTGTAGTTTCTGGTAGTTCTCTTTGAGCTCAGAGAGCTCAGTGAGCTTCCTGATGACCATTGCTTTGAACTCAGTATCTGATAGTTGACTTGCCTCTTTTTCAGTTAGCATTCTTTCTGAGGCTTCCTCCTTTCCTTTCATTTGGGAATTGTTTCTTTGTCTCCCATGTTTGTGAGACTCTTCTTGTTAGCCTCTGCTTCTTAAATTGCTCTATTCTGACTCCCTGGGTTTATGGTCTGAACTTCTATGGTAGAATGCCAATGGGATTCAGTGGTAGTGTCTCCTTAATCTCCTGTGCTCACTGTTCCTGAGCTGATGTTTATGGGTGTAACACAGTCTTACTCTGGTCTTTTTAGCACTCCAGCTTTTCTTGTCTCACCTGTGGGAAAAAGAGGAATGGGGGCAAAAAAAATTAAAAAAAGAACGGAAGGAGGGGAAAAGGGGAATAGAAAAGGAAAGGAAGGAAGGGAGTAGGAATAGAGAAAGATCGGAGGCAAGATAAGAAGGAATTTTTTTAACAAAAATTAAAACAACAGAATAAATAAAAGAAGGCAGGAAGAAGGAATAAAAAAGGTAAAGGATGGAAGGAAGAAGGAATAATGAAAGAAAGGACAGAAGGACAGAAAGGAAGAAGGAATTCAGGGGGAATGAAGGAAAAAAAAAAGAAAAAAAAGGAAAAAAAAAAGGTCTTCTGCTGGCTTTAAACTGGTCAGGTTAGTTCTGCTGGTCATCCTGTCTGTGGAACGGGAGGGGGTGGTTGGAAGGATTGGTTTCACTTTTCTCCCTTCCTGAGCCACAGACTTCACTGTTGTTCAGGCTTCAGTCTAGTTCCTCCGGGTCCTTCTTCTCCCCCTAGGCCTTTAGTTCACCAGTTGTGGTGTCCTTGAGTTGCACCAATTAGGGGCAACTCACATTCCACCTTCTTGCTCTTTGCTGTCTTAGATGCTAGGGGCTCTCGGTGCTGCTATGGGGTAGTTCAGCCCCCTACTGGGTCGAGTCTTTCCGGGGAATGCAGTCTCTCCAAGCCCTGCAGCCCCCCTCTGCTGGGTGTTCTGCCTTCCTCCTAGAGAGCCAGTAGGCCCTGCAGAGTTCTGTGCGCAGGTGCTACGTAGGAATTTTTCAGAACCAGTGCTTTTGGCTGTGGTCGCCTGCAGGCAGCCAGGCCATTGATCGGGTTGTGTGGCAGATCTCTGCTTTGGATCAGTTGGTTGCCGATCCCCTGGTTTCTGTCTGTGCGTGGGGGCAGCCAGCCACTGATCCGGTTGCGCGCTCACCCACGAGCTTTTTGTCTGTTCTCCCAGGCACCCGGGCGCTTATCAGGGCGTGGGCCCACCCGGGGTTTCAGGTGTGGGCCCCTAATCCGCTAATTTGAGTGTGCGCCAGCCGGGCTTCAGGTGAGTGCCAGGGCTGCTTTTCCACATTCACAGTCCAAGGGCTGAGGGGGGAGGGGCGCCAGAGGCCAAGGCTGCTGCGGAGAGTTCTCTAACTAGCTACTACGAGCCTCTATTTTCTTTTCCTTTTTGAGAAATTCTTCCTATTCTAGCCCCCCTGGTCCAAACAAGCACCTGGCTGCTCACATAGCCCAGCCAGGCTCTCTCCCAAGAATCCTGCAGCAGACCCTGTGCCTGGGCCGGGGCTTCAGTTGCCCTCGACCCCGCGCGGGACCCGGGGATCTTATTGTCCTTAAGCAGTCTTCTTACCGTCTGATCTTTCGATGTCCTCTATCTTTGGTCTCTGATCTTCATATATGCTGGAATACTGTTGGCTGTTCACTCTGCTCCTCAGATCAGCTAGGTATTTCACTGGCGTTGAGGGGAAGTGGACTCTGCTCCCACCTATCTCGCTGCCATCTTCCCACCACTCTTATTAGTATTTTTTAATTTCTCTTCTTTCTGTTTAGTCTTCTTCACATGCTTTATTAAATTGCATTGTTTGACACATTTCCCTTGTTCTCTCTTTCATAGTGTATTTTTAATTTTCCATCTTTCACTTGTATTCTAATAACACACTACTCTAGGTCCTGTACTCTCTATTCTTGTTACTCAGATCACATAGATTCTGTCATATGATTGTTTCACTGTTAGTATTGTAAATAACTGTGATTCCATATATTTTAAAATACTACACATTAACACTCTTAGATCTCATCTCACTTCACTGTTTCTCGAACTTTAATACTGTTGTGGTTAACTCTATTCTCTTGCACACTACACCTATTTTTTATCCTTTACTCTCACTTTACCTCATAATCTGCCCTCATACAAGCTCATTGCTTTCTAGAGCCAAATCACAGCCCTTCCCCCACCAACAAAAGTCTTACGTTTTTTCCACCCTTTCTAAAAAGTGACTAGGTGGGTAAAATATCACAGTAAACACTATACATATCCAAAGGATCTCCTATCTCTACTCTACAGGTTGGTACTTTAAATAAAATAAAATACACTCCCCACTGTCTTAAACCATTTGGCCATCCCCCTCTAACTGAACAAAATCAATTGAAAGCCAAAGAAACAATCCCCAAATCAAAGAAAAGGAGGAAGTCTCAGAAAAATGCTAAATGAAATATAGGAAAGTCAACTATCAGATATGGAGTTCAAAGCAATGATACAAGGTAGCTCAATGAGCTCACAGTGAATTAACAAAAACTACAATGAACTCATGGCAAAATGTATCAAAATGAAAAAGAACACAGAAACTATCAACAACAGCCAAGAGGAAATGAAAAATAAAATTTCAAAACTGAAGAACACAGTAGAAGGAATCCAAAGCAGGCTCAGTGAAGCAGAGGATCAGATCAGGGAGCTGGAAGACAAGGTAGAAAGAAAAACACAGAAAGAGCAAGGAAAGGAAAAGAGACTCAGAAAGAATAAAGAAGGGTTAAGAGAAATGCAGGACAACATGAAGCATAATAATATTCATAATAATTGGGATACCAGAAGGAGACGAAGAAGAGCAAGGGATAGAAAACCTGTTTGAAAAAGTAATGATGGAAAACTTCCCTAACTTGATGAGAGAAAAAGTCACACAAATCCAGGAAACACAGAGTCCCAATCAAGACAAACCCAAAGAGGCCCAATTCAAGACACATCATCATTAAAATTGCAAAATTCCGAGATAAAGAGAGAATCCTAAAGGAAGCAAGGGAGAAACAGGGAATTACATCCAAGGGAGCTGAGATAAGACTTGCAGCTGACTTCTCCATGGAAATGCTCCAAGCCAGAAGGGAAAGGCAAGAAATATTCCAAGTAATGAAAGCCAGAGGCCTGCAACCAAGACTACTTTACCCAGCAAGGCTCTCAATCAAGACAGAAGGCCAAATAGGGAGCTTCCCAGACAAAAGAAGCCTCAGAGAATATACCTCCTCCAAACAAGCTCTGCAAGAAACATTACAGTGTTTGCTTTAAGAACAGGAAGAAAAACAGTGAAAGAGAGAGGAACACAGGTATGAAAAAAGTTGCAATGAATAAAAACCTATCAATAATAACCTTAAATGTAAATGATTTAAATGCCCCAATCAAAAGACATAGAATAGCTAAATGCATACGAAAGCATGACCCACACATACGCTGCCTACAAGAGAACCACCTCAGAACAAAAGACCTACACAGACTGAAAGTGAAGGGCTGGAAACAAATATTCCAAGCCAATGGACAGAAGGAAAAAAAAAGCCAGGGTAGCTTTTTTTTAGCCAAACAAAATATCAACAAGGATATTGTGGCATTGAACAATACCCTAGATCAAATGGATTTAACTAATATATATAGAGAGAGCCTTTCATCCCAAAGAAGCAAAATACACATTCTTTTCAAGTGCACATGGAATGTTTTCAAAGATACACCACATGAGAGGACACAAAACAAGCCTCAACAAATTCAAGAAAATTGAAATCATATCAAATATTTTCTCTGACCACAAGGGACTGAAACTAGAAAGCAACCTCAAGGAATAACCCCAAAACACTCAAACTCATGGAGATTGAATAGCATGCTATTAAACAATGAATGGGTCAAGAATGAGATTAGGGAAGGAATCAAAAAGTTTTTTCAAACAAATGAAAATGAACTCACAACAATCCAAAACTTACAGGACACAGCGAAGGTGGTCCTGAGAGGGAAGTTCATAGTGATACAGGCCTACCTAAAAAAGATAGAAACATTTCAAATAAACAACCTAACCCTACACCTACAAGAACTCGAGGAACAACAACAAAGACAACCCAGAGCAAGTACAAGGAAGGAAATAACCAAGATCAGACAAGAATTAAATGACATAGAGATTAAAAGCAATATTCTAAGGATCAATGAATCCAGGAGCTGGTTCTTTGAAAAGATAAACAAAATTGACAAGCCTTGAAGCAGGCTCATCAAGAAAAAAAGAGAGAGGACCCAAATAAACACAATCAGAAATGAAAGAGGAGAGACTACAACTGATACCACAGAAATACAAAGGATTGTAAGAAATTACTACCAGGAAATATATGCCAAGAAATTTGAAAACTTAGGGGAAATGGACAAATTTCTCGAAAATATAATCTTCCAAAACTCAGTAAAGAAGAAGCAGAAAGCCTGAACAGACCAACAACAGCTGATGAAATTGAAGCAATAATCAAAAAGCTTCCAACACACAAAAGATCTGGACCAGACAGTTTCACAGGAGAATTTTCACAATGCATTTAAGGGAAAGCAACCACCATCCTTCACAGATTATTCCAAAAAATTCAAGAAGATGGAAGACCCCCAAACTCTTTTTATAGAGCTAACATCAGCCTAATCCGAAAACCAGTTAAAGACACAACAAAGAAAGAAAACTTCTGACCAATATCGCTGATGAACATAGATGCTAAAATCCACAAGAAAATACTGCCAAACCGCATCCAGCAATATGTTAAAAAGATCATACACCATGATTAAGTGGGATTGATCCCAGGGATGCAAGGATGGTACAATATTTGCAAATCAATAATAATAATATAGTACATAAACAAAATGAAAGACAAAAATCACATGATCATATCCATAGATGCAGAAAAAGCATTTGATAAGGCACAGCACCCGTTTGTGAAAAAATCTGGGAATAGAGGGAGTATTCCTCAACATAATAAAGGCTATATATGAGAGACCTACAGCCTATATCATACTCAAGGGGGAAAAACTTACAGCTTTCCCTCTAATATGAAGAAAAAGACAAGGATGCCTGCTGTTACCATTCCTACTCAACATAGTATTGGAAGTCCTAGGCACAGCAATGAGACAAGAAAAAGAAATAAAAGGCGTCCAAATTGGAAAGGAGGAAGGAAAACTCTCATTGTTTGCAGATGACATGATAGTGTACATAGAAAATCCTATAGACTCCACCAAAACACTGTTCGACCTAATAATTGAATTTGTCAAAACAGCAGGATACAAAGTTAATACTTATAAATCAAAGGCATTTTTGTACACCAAAATGAAATATCAAAACATGTAATCAGGAATAAATCCCATTTATATGGCAACAAGAAAATTAAAGTACCTAGGAATAAACCTAACCAAGGAGGTAAAAGACCTGTACTCAGAAAACTACACAACTCTGAAGAAAGAAATTAAGGAAGACCCAAGCAAATGGAAGCATGTACCATTCTCATGGATTGCAAAAATTAACATCATCAAAATGGCCATACACCCAAACAGATTTTTACATTCAGTGCCATTCCTACTAAGTACCAGTGACGTATTTCAAAGATACAGAACAAACATTTCAGAAATTTATTTGGGACCATAAATGACCCCGAATAGCTGCAGCAATTATGAGAAAGAAGAACAATGTAGGAGGGTTCACAGTACCTGACATCAAACTGTATTACAAGGCCACCGTAATCAAAACAGCCTGGTACTGGCAAAAGAACAGACACATAGATCAATGGAATAGAATAGAGAGCCCAGAAATAAACCCAAGTGTGTATGGTCACTTAATATTTGAAAAAGGGGCCAGAAGCATAAAATGGCATAAAAATAGCCTCTTCAACAATTGGTGTTGGAAACTCTGGACAGCTACATGCAAAAAAATGAAACTCTACCACCACCTTACATTATACACAAAAATAAATTCAAGGTTGATAAAAGACTTAAATATAAGTCGTAACATCATAAAAGTTCTTCAGGAGAACATAGGCAGGAAAATCTCAGACATTCCATGCAGCAACATCTTCACTGATATTTCTTCTAAAGCAAGGGACATAAAGGAAAGAATAAACAAATGGGACCTCATCAAAATGAAACACTTCTGCATGGCTAAAGAAAACAGCATTAAAATGAAATGAGAACCAACTATATGGGAAAACATATTTGCCAATGATACCTCAGACAAGGGTTTGGTCTCCAAAATACATAAAATACTCACATGACTCCACTCCAGGCAGGCAAAAAAAACTGTTAAAAAATGGCAAAAGACTTGAACAGACACTTCTCCAAGGAGGACATACAGAGGGCCCAGAGACATATGAAAAGATGCTCAGCATCACTAGCCATCACAGAGATGTAAATTAAAACCACAATGAGATGCCACCTCACACCTGTCAGAATGGCCATCATGAACAAATCAATAAACAGGTGTTGGAGAGGATGTGGAGAAAAGGGAACCCTAGTGCACTGTTGGTGGGAATGCAGACTGGTACAGCCGCTGTGGAAAACAGTATGGAATTTCCTCAGAAAGCTAAAAATGGAACTGCCTTTTGACCCAGAAATTCCATTGCTGGGATTATACCCTAAGAACCCTAAAACACCAATCCAAAAGAACCTGTGCACCCCAATGTTCATAGCAGCACAATTTACAATAACCAAGTGGTGGAAGCAAACTAAGTGCCCATCAGTAAATGAGTGAATCAAAAAATAATGGTACACTTACACAATGGAATACTATGCAGCAGAGAGAAAGAAGGAGCTCCTACTCTTTGTGATAGCATGGATGGAACTGGAGAGCATTATGCTGAGTGAAAAAAGCAAGGTGGTGAGGGACAAATACCATATGACCTCACCTTTAAGTGGAACATAATCAACAAAAGAAAAAAGCAAGGAAAATATAACCAGAGACATAGAAATTAAGAAAAGTTTGAAAGTAACCAGATGGGAGGTGGGAGGGGATAATGAGGGTTTTCAGGAACTAGTTACTATAAAGGACACATGGACAAAACCAAGGGGGAGGGTGGAAGCAAGGGAGGGAGGTGGGTTTGTTCGGGGTGGAGAACAGTGGTAGGGAGTATATGCAGACAACTGTAATTTAACAACAATAAAGTAATGAAAATAAATAAATAAATGAATAAATAAGTAAATAAATAAATACTTCAAAAAAAAAAGAAAGGTTAATCCTTCCTAAATAATAATAGCCGTACAAAAATAACACAAAATCGCTATCTCACACTGTATTGATAAATTTACTCAAAATGAATCAAAGACTTAAATAAAAAGGTAAAACTATAAAAACGTTAGGAAAAAAACAAAGGGGGAAATCACTGTAACCTTAGATTTGTCAATGGTTTCTAATATATGAGGCCAAAAATGTAAGGAACCAGGAAAAAAATGGATCAATTGGAATTCATGAAATTCAAAACATTTGTGTTTCAAGGGATACTATCAAGATAGCGGGCCCTGGCTGCTGTGGCTCAGTGAATTGAGTGTGGGACTGTGAACCAAAGGGTTGCTGGTTCTATTCCCAGTCATGGCACATGCTTTGGTTGCGGTCCCAGTCCAAGTAGGGCACATGAAAGGCAACCACACATTGATGTTTCTCTCCCTCTCTTTCTCCCTCCCTTCCCCTCTCTATAAATAAATAAATAAATAAATAAATAAATAAATAAATAAATAAAATCTTTTTAAAAAGAAAAAAGAAAAGTTGATTATAAAATGGAACTAAATTTTTTTCAATGTAGTAAAAATACAACATATTAAATAGGAGAAAATATTTTCAAATTATATATATAAGAGACATATCTAGAATACATATAAAATAAAGAATTCCTACAGCTCTATAACAAAAAGACAAATAACTCAATTTAAAAATAACCAAATAATCTGTGTAGACATTTCTTCAAAGAAGATATATAAATAATCAATAAGCACATGAAAAGATGTTCAATATCATTACTCATCAGGGAAATGCAAATCAAAACTACAAGGAGATACAATTTCATACCCAGTAGCATAGTTTTAATGAAAAAGACTGATGATAAGTGTTGGGGAGGATGTGAAGAATTTGAAAACTTTGTACACTGTGACTTAGAATGTAAAATGATTTGCCAACTTCAGAAAACAGTCTGGCAGTTCCTCAAAAGATTAAAGAAAGAGTTGCTACATGATACAGCAACTCCACTCCAAGGTATATATACAAAAGAAATGGAAAATCTATGTCCAAACAAAAACTTGTGCATGAGTGTTCATACACAGCAGCAGTATTCATTAAAGCAAAAAAGAGGAAATAGCACAGGTGTCAATCAACTGACAAATAAATAAATAAAATCCCTTTAACAGATTATTATTCTGCAATAAAAAATATCAGTACATGCTACAACATGAGTAAATCTTAAACACATTATGTTAAGTGAAAGAAACTAGTCACAAAAGACCATACCAGAGATTTGTCCTGAAAAAGTCCAGCCATTGTTAATATAACAAGAACAGTTTGCACAACATCAATGTAACCTGGCAGCCAAGAAGAATGGACTGGAATGAGCATGCATGAACGATGACAATTTCACTGTACTAGTCAGTGAGGGCAATAGATGCATTGAATTAGCACGTGTACTGGGTGGGTATCACATTCAAAATAACTGAGTGAGTAGAGCAACAGATCTGCATCATATTTTGCATTAAGCTTGAACATTCCTCCACAGAAACTATTCAAATGATTCATAAGGTTTTCAGAGATGATACAATGAGTGCAGTGAAAATAAAAGTATGGAAAAAATGCTTCAAAGTTGTTTGAGAATCTGTTGAAAGTGATTCACTTTCTGGAAGGCCGGCAACAAGAGGATGCTGAACGTGTACAGGCTGCAATCCACAAAGACTTCTGGATTTTCCCAGAACTAAAATCACCTTTGAAAGAGAAGAGATATCAGACTGTCAATGAGATTCAGGAAAAATATGATGGGGCAGCCGGTGGTGATTCCAACAAAGGATTTTTCAGAGTGTTTGGAACAGTGGAAGAGACACTGGGAAAGCTGTGTGAGGTCCCGAGTTGCCTGCTTTGAAGGGGAATGATGTGTCATTGTCTTATATACAGTGTTTCTTGTATCTTGTATCTTCTTCAACAAATGTCTCTACTTTTCATAGTACACGGCTGGATACTTTCTGGACAGACCTTGTACTGTATGATTCTATTTTTATGACGTGTCCAAGATAGCAAATCTATACAGAGAGTAGATCACTGTTTGCTTAGGGCTGGGTGGATAAGAGGATTGGGGGTGACAGTCAAGGAATATAGAGCTTTTTGGGGGTTATGAAAATATTCTAAAATCAATTGTGATGATGGCTGCAAAACTTTGTGTTTACCTAAATATCTGTGTTACTTATTATTGTCTTGGTTTCTTGCCTGTCTTCCTCTGAATGTAAGTTCCATGGGATTAAGTACTTTGTCCCATTTACTCCTGTTCTCTTAGGTCCTAGAACAGTGCCAAGCATATATTAAATACTCAATAAACATGTTGAGTACACACTAGTTACAACATTGTTAAAAAGACTAGAAAGCAATGATTGTAAGCAGAACATGTAATAGGTGCCTGGCATATGTACTCATGGCAGGAGCAGTATTTGGATTTTTCTTGAACAGCACAAATATTTTAGTTTGAATAATTATATTCATTGAAAAAGATATTTTTAAGAGACTTCTTTGATAACCAAGGGTTTATTGCATTATTAAATGTTTTAATGAAGTGTCCTCTCATAGAAATTGTTTCATCTAAACACACTGGAATCTCATCTTAATTTTAAATTTGCTAATTAAATTACAAAAAAAGATACACAGCAGGGATTTCAATGAAGACCAACAGCAGTTCCTGCTTGGTATATGATATACATTTGATTCTTTTGACACCTTTAATGACTTTGTAGATAATCAGCCAAATCATACTGATTATATAATCCAGTGTTAATAATTATCTTCCTGAATTTATAGCCAATTTTCTTAGGAAATCAACTATCAGAGAAACATCTGTTTGTCCCTCTTCTGTGATTTGTTTCTTGCTTTTAATTTCTCCACTGAAACTAAAATGTCACTTAAGCTACTTTTTAAATTTAAAATTCAAAATTCCACATTTCTCAAGTGATGGAGTATTGGACTCTCTCTTACCTTGTGTAACACTACAAAGTTATTTATAGAGGCCACAATGTCAGAAACATATATTTACTACCTAAAGTAGACCTCACAAACCTTTATTGAGTTCAGAATTCTAAAAAATATTTGAAGTTCTCTGTAGTCCCTAAAGTCAAGTCACTTGAATTATATTTACTTATTTTACAGCAAATATTTGCACTGCTCCATTTTATTTCAAGAGTACATTTGTTACTCTAGAGGGGTCTATAGGAGCTACTATAAAGGACACAAGGACAAAATCAAGGGGGAGGGTAGAGGTGGGGGCAGGAGGTGGGACTGGGTGGGTGGGGTGGAGGGATGGGGAGAAAATGCAGACAATTGTAACTGAATAAAAATAAATAAATAAATTTTAAAAATACAGGTTAAAAAAAAGAGTACATTTTTTTTTCAAAATAAAGGTACTTAAAAAATATATGTGTATTTATCACACAAAGGATAGGTTACAGTAGACTATATCTACTTGCTGTTTACCAAATGGATCACTAATTGTTGCAAGTAATAAGGGCTTGTATTAAAAATATTTTGCAAATGTGATGAGGCTTCTTCTAAAGCACACCATTTTTTCTTTATTATACAAACAATAATTGTGACTGACACAATCAAAAACACTTTCACAGCTTAGCAGTAACATAAAACTATTTCAAATAAAATGGCTGTGTGAAAAGCGAGTTGTGTTTTGGTTTCCTCCCCTCTCTCTGGGGTTGTCTTGGTAAAAGAAGCATTTTTATGTGATCTTTGGAAAGTGGTGGTGTGGCCAATGGTCCCTGGGGTTCTGCAGTTTCATGAATGGTGTTTGCATATTGGTGCTGGTACCTCCACTACCTCCAGTAGCCAAGCTCTGTTCCAATCCACACTTGTCAAGGATGGCTGTGGTTCTGGAAAGAGCTGTAGAGAAACCTGAAGAAGAAGGAAGAAGTATAAAACAGTGCTGAATGTTAATAGACATCAAAATATTTTAAATATTATAATAATTAAAATATTAAATATTTGATGTAAAAACTAGTGTGGGAATTCAAAATCCTTTTAGGACTTTCTCATAGTCAGCCTTTATCTTCTTAGTTAAGCAAGATATAAATGAGAACTCCCCTAGGGAAACTCCAATTCTAAGCACTGTCTTTGTAAATTCCATGAATGGAAGAGATAGGACACATGGAACTCATACTCTTCCTTCTCAACCTGTCAAAACAAAAACAAAAAAGAAAAAAGCACCTGTCTTGTAGCCAAAAGAAAACTATATTCTAACTTTTAAGCCTTTGCAAGTATCTCTTTAAAATATTAATAGCCCTGGCTGGTGTGGCTCAGTGGATTGAGTTCTGGCCTGTGAACCAAAGGGTCGCCACTTTGATTCCCACTCAGGGCATATGCCTGGGTTGTGGGCCAGGTCCCCAGTAGGGGGCATACAAGAGGCAAGCACACATTGATGTTTCTCTCCCTCTCTTTATCCTTCCCTTACCCTCTATCTAAAAATAAGTAAATATAATCTTTAAAAATAAAATGAAATAAAATATTAGTAATGTTTACTGTTTACTGCTCATTTGTTGTGATGCTTTGAATTAAATTTGATGCTTACCTAAATTTGAATGTTATTGATGAAGGGAAATGAGGACATTAGTGGCAGACTTTTACCTTACATGGTTTCTCAACTGTCAAATGAATGCCCTCACCTAAGCCAAGGGACATGTTCCCCGTGTCTTTGACCCTAACATTGCTGCCTGCCAGGGATTTTGCTCAGTTGGTTGCTTCATTTTCTATTATGGTTACTCTTCTCTTCAACCTCAGGAAAAACTTTCATATATTTTGTTCATTTTTCATTTCCACCATACATGCTTTTCATTACTTTCCTCTCCTGTGCCTACAACTCAGAAGAGTTAAACTACAATAACAATTTTAAAAATTGGAAAAGACACTTACTTTTTCCTTCAACTCATAGAAATTGAACACCAAAATAGCAGAGATTTCAGAAGGAAGAAAATTAATTTTATAAAATGACTCAGTGTCATAAGGAGGTGAAATAGATTCTCCTACCTTCTGATCTTCAATGTCATATTTATGCCAAGTTCTCAAATATATATATACTTATCTGGATTGTTTGGTTGTTTTTTAATCAGCAAAATCATACAGTTTCCGTCTTTAACTTTAATAATGACTTTTGCCATAAGCACTTTGTCTGTTATTGATGTTGCTATACATACATTTACAAGTTATTTGATCTATTTCCACGTTTTATCTTCAATATTT
Organism: Desmodus rotundus; assembly: GCF_022682495.2. Taxonomy (NCBI): domain Eukaryota; kingdom Metazoa; phylum Chordata; class Mammalia; order Chiroptera; family Phyllostomidae; genus Desmodus; species Desmodus rotundus. The sequence continues at coordinate 97,409,958 of NC_071391.1, read as the reverse complement.
CTGTTTCACATAAGCAGAATATAGCTATACTTTCAAAAATTCATTGTGCTAATATCAATCCTATAACAAATGTGTTTAATCTGTTAACAGATTGCACTTACTGATATATATGGAACTAGTCTTACTACAGTTGTTTTTTGTTGCATCTTTTTTCTTTCCTTTACTTCTGCTCTTAGGGTATAATCCCAGCAGTGGAATTTCTGGGTCAAAAGGCAGTTCCATTTTTAGCTTTCTGAGGAAATTCCATACTGTTTTCCACAGCGGCTGTACCAGTCTGCATTCCCACCAACAGTGCACTAGGGTTCCCTTTTCTCCACATCCTCTCCAACACCTGTTTATTGATTTGTTCATGATGGCCATTCTGACAGGTGTGAGGTGGCATCTCATTGTGGTTTTAATTTACATCTCTGTGATGGCTAGTGATGCTGAGCATCTTTTCATATGTCTCTGGGCCCTCTGTATGTCCTCCTTGGAGAAGTGTCTGTTCAAGTCTTTTGCCATTTTTTAACAGTTTTTTTTGCCTGCCTGGAGTGGAGTCATGTGAGTATTTTATGTATTTTGGAGACCAAACCCTTGTCTGAGGTATCATTGGCAAATATGTTTTCCCATATAGTTGGTTCTCATTTCATTTTAATGCTGTTTTCTTTAGCCATGCAGAAGTGTTTCATTTTGATGAGGTCCCATTTGTTTATTCTTTCCTTTATGTCCCTTGCTTTAGAAGAAATATCAGTGAAGATGTTGCTGCATGGAATGTCTGAGATTTTCCTGCCTATGTTCTCCTGAAGAACTTTTATGATGTTACGACTTATATTTAAGTCTTTTATCAACCTTGAATTTATTTTTGTGTATAATGTAAGGTGGTGGTAGAGTTTCATTTTTTTGCATGTAGCTGTCCAGAGTTTCCAACACCAATTGTTGAAGAGGCTATTTTTATGCCATTTTATGCTTCTGGCCCCTTTTTCAAATATTAAGTGACCATACACACTTGGGTTTATTTCTGGGCTCTCTATTCTATTCCATTGATCTATGTGTCTGTTCTTTTGCCAGTACCAGGCTGTTTTGATTACGGTGGCCTTGTAATACAGTTTGATGTCAGGTACTGTGAACCCTCCTACATTGTTCTTCTTTCTCATAATTGCTGCAGCTATTCGGGGTCATTTATGGTCCCAAATAAATTTCTGAAATGTTTGTTCTGTATCTTTGAAATACGTCACTGGTACTTAGTAGGAATGGCACTGAATGTAAAAATCTGTTTGGGTGTATGGCCATTTTGATGATGTTAATTTTTGCAATCCATGAGAATGGTACATGCTTCCATTTGCTTGGGTCTTCCTTAATTTCTTTCTTCAGAGTTGTGTAGTTTTCTGAGTACAGGTCTTTTACCTCCTTGGTTAGGTTTATTCCTAGGTACTTTAATTTTCTTGTTGCCATATAAATGGGATTTATTCCTGATTACATGTTTTGATATTTCATTTTGGTGTACAAAAATGCCTTTGATTTATAAGTATTAACTTTGTATCCTGCTGTTTTGACAAATTCAATTATTAGGTCGAACAGTGTTTTGGTGGAGTCTATAGGATTTTCTATGTACACTATCATGTCATCTGCAAACAATGAGAGTTTTCCTTCCTCCTTTCCAATTTGGACGCCTTTTATTTCTTTTTCTTGTCTCATTGCTGTGCCTAGGACTTCCAATACTATGTTGAGTAGGAATGGTAACAGCAGGCATCCTTGTCTTTTTCTTCATATTAGAGGGAAAGCTGTAAGTTTTTCCCCCTTGAGTATGATATAGGCTGTAGGTCTCTCATATATAGCCTTTATTATGTTGAGGAATACTCCCTCTATTCCCAGATTTTTTCACAAACGGGTGCTGTGCCTTATCAAATGCTTTTTCTGCATCTATGGATATGATCATGTGATTTTTGTCTTTCATTTTGTTTATGTACTATATTATTATTATTGATTTGCAAATATTGTACCATCCTTGCATCCCTGGGATCAATCCCACTTAATCATGGTGTATGATCTTTTTAACATATTGCTGGATGCGGTTTGGCAGTATTTTCTTGTGGATTTTAGCATCTATGTTCATCAGCGATATTGGTCAGAAGTTTTCTTTCTTTGTTGTGTCTTTAACTGGTTTTCGGATTAGGCTGATGTTAGCTCTATAAAAAGAGTTTGGGGGTCTTCCATCTTCTTGAATTTTTTGGAATAATCTGTGAAGGATGGTGGTTGCTTTCCCTTAAATGCATTGTGAAAATTCTCCTGTGAAACTGTCTGGTCCAGATCTTTTGTGTGTTGGAAGCTTTTTGATTATTGCTTCAATTTCATCAGCTGTTGTTGGTCTGTTCAGGCTTTCTGCTTCTTCTTTACTGAGTTTTGGAAGATTATATTTTCGAGAAATTTGTCCATTTCCCCTAAGTTTTCAAATTTCTTGGCATATATTTCCTGGTAGTAATTTCTTACAATCCTTTGTATTTCTGTGGTATCAGTTGTAGTCTCTCCTCTTTCATTTCTGATTGTGTTTATTTGGGTCCTCTCTCTTTTTTTCTTGATGAGCCTGCTTCAAGGCTTGTCAATTTTGTTTATCTTTTCAAAGAACCAGCTCCTGGATTCATTGATCCTTAGAATATTGCTTTTAATCTCTATGTCATTTAATTCTTGTCTGATCTTGGTTATTTCCTTCCTTGTACTTGCTCTGGGTTGTCTTTGTTGTTGTTCCTCGAGTTCTTGTAGGTGTAGGGTTAGGTTGTTTATTTGAAATGTTTCTATCTTTTTTAGGTAGGCCTGTATCACTATGAACTTCCCTCTCAGGACCACCTTCGCTGTGTCCTGTAAGTTTTGGATTGTTGTGAGTTCATTTTCATTTGTTTGAAAAAACTTTTTGATTCCTTCCCTAATCTCATTCTTGACCCATTCATTGTTTAATAGCATGCTATTCAATCTCCATGAGTTTGAGTGTTTTGGGGTTATTCCTTGAGGTTGCTTTCTAGTTTCAGTCCCTTGTGGTCAGAGAAAATATTTGATATGATTTCAATTTTCTTGAATTTGTTGAGGCTTGTTTTGTGTCCTCTCATGTGGTGTATCTTTGAAAACATTCCATGTGCACTTGAAAAGAATGTGTATTTTGCTTCTTTGGGATGAAAGGCTCTCTCTATATATATTAGTTAAATCCATTTGATCTAGGGTATTGTTCAATGCCACAATATCCTTGTTGATATTTTGTTTGGCTAAAAAAAAGCTACCCTGGCTTTTTTTTTCCTTCTGTCCATTGGCTTGGAATATTTGTTTCCAGCCCTTCACTTTCAGTCTGTGTAGGTCTTTTGTTCTGAGGTGGTTCTCTTGTAGGCAGCGTATGTGTGGGTCATGCTTTCGTATGCATTTAGCTATTCTATGTCTTTTGATTGGGGCATTTAAATCATTTACATTTAAGGTTATTATTGATAGGTTTTTATTCATTGCAACTTTTTTCATACCTGTGTTCCTCTCTCTTTCACTGTTTTTCTTCCTGTTCTTAAAGCAAACACTGTAATGTTTCTTGCAGAGCTTGTTTGGAGGAGGTATATTCTCTGAGGCTTCTTTTGTCTGGGAAGCTCCCTATTTGGCCTTCTGTCTTGATTGAGAGCCTTGCTGGGTAAAGTAGTCTTGGTTGCAGGCCTCTGGCTTTCATTACTTGGAATATTTCTTGCCTTTCCCTTCTGGCTTGGAGCATTTCCATGGAGAAGTCAGCTGCAAGTCTTATCTCAGCTCCCTTGGATGTAATTCCCTGTTTCTCCCTTGCTTCCTTTAGGATTCTCTCTTTATCTCGGAATTTTGCAATTTTAATGATGATGTGTCTTGAATTGGGCCTCTTTGGGTTTGTCTTGATTGGGACTCTGTGTTTCCTGGATTTGTGTGACTTTTTCTCTCATCAAGTTAGGGAAGTTTTCCATCATTACTTTTTCAAACAGGTTTTCTATCCCTTGCTCTTCTTCGTCTCCTTCTGGTATCCCAATTATTATGAATATTATTATGCTTCATGTTGTCCTGCATTTCTCTTAACCCTTCTTTATTCTTTCTGAGTCTCTTTTCCTTTCCTTGCTCTTTCTGTGTTTTTCTTTCTACCTTGTCTTCCAGCTCCCTGATCTGATCCTCTGCTTCACTGAGCCTGCTTTGGATTCCTTCTACTGTGTTCTTCAGTTTTGAAATTTTATTTTTCATTTCCTCTTGGCTGTTGTTGATAGTTTCTGTGTTCTTTTTCATTTTGATACATTTTGCCATGAGTTCATTGTAGTTTTTGTTAATTCACTGTGAGCTCATTGAGCTACCTTGTATCATTGCTTTGAACTCCATATCTGATAGTTGACTTTCCTATATTTCATTTAGCATTTTTCTGAGACTTCCTCCTTTTCTTTCATTTGGGGATTGTTTCTTTGTGTTCCCATTGTTTGTGAGACCTTCTTGTTAGTCTCTGCTTCTTAAATCGATTTGTTCTGACTCCCTGGGTTTATGGTGTGAATCTATGGTACAATATCTGTGAGATTCAGTTGTGCAGTCTCCTTGATCCCCTGAGCTCTCTGTTGTTGTCTGTCATTTATGTTGTCTCTCTGTATGTCTTTGAATTTTGGTTGTTGTTGGCTCTTTCTTTGGTGCATCATTTCCCCCAGCTGGTTTATTGAGGGTCCCTCTGTCTACCACGTCCTGTATTCTGTTGTGCATGTGTGGGCAGGTTGTTCTGAAGCTGGTTCTTCCATGTGTACCAGGTTTTTAGGATTGTCTCTCGCTCTTGTTCAGTTGCTTGTTCTGAGTAAATTCTCCACCATTGAGCTGCATTTCCAGATAGGCCCTGGCTTGAGTTAGTGTGGCTTCTACTCCCGCCCTCACCTTCTTTTGTTATCTGTTGGTGGGTTTCCTCTTCCAGGAGGTATCCTGGTGTTCACAGCTCTCACTCTTACTCCCACTCCTACTCTTTTTTGGGATCAGTTAGAGGGGGAAGGCAAAATAGTTTAAGACAGCAGGAGTTTATTCTATGATATTTAAAGTACTAACCCATAGAGAAGAGATAGGAGATGTATGTTAACCATGATATTTCATCCAATTAGCCACTTTTTAGAAAGGGATGGAGATAAGATAAGACTCTTGTTAGGGTTGGGGGAAGGATTGTAAGTTGGATCTAGAAAGCAGAGAGCTTGTGGGAGGTCAGAATATGAAGTAAGTGAGAGTGAAGGATAGAAAATAGGTGTAGTGTGTGAGAGAATAGAGTTAACCACAATAGTAATAAAGTTTAGGAAACAGGGAAGTGAGCTACAATTTGGACTGGGACCTGTGTAGTATTTACCATTGTATGGAACAGCAATTATTTACAATAATACTGGAGCAACAATCATATGACAGAATCTATGTGATCTGGATAACCAGAATAGGAAGTGGAGGATCTAGAGTAGTGTGCTAATGGAACACAAGAGAAGTGAAAGAAAGTAAATTAAAAATATAGTATGAAAGAGAGAAGAAGGGAAAACAGTCAAACAATGCAATTTAAAGAAGACTAAACAAAAAGAAGAGAAATACAAAAATACTAATAAAATGAAATTGTAAGAATAATGAAAAATTATTCATAGAAATATACAATAACTTGAAAGTTCTCTGGAGTAGCAAAGTGAATTTTGTCTCACTGTCTCAGCTGTTGGGATGACCCCTCTTTGGGTCCAACCCTGGTGTTTTCACAGCTCCAGGTTTTATTGACTCACTTGTGGGAATTAAAAAAAAAGAAGAAGAGGGAAGGAAGAAGAGATATAAAGAGAAAGAAAGGAAGAAGAGAAGAAGAAATAAAAAAAGAAGGAAGAAAAGAAAGGAGGAAGGAGTTAAAAGAAAAAAAATACTAAAAAAAAAAAAAAGATGCCTCCTGCTGGCTTCAAACTGGTGAAGCCTGTTCTGCTGGTTTTCTGGCTGCAGCAGGCTGAGGGGGAAATTGGTTTCACTTTTGTTCTTTCCTGAGACACACGAGCTCAGTCTCCAGCCCAGTTTCTAAGTTCACTGCCTGGCCCCAGTGCCCTTCTGAGCACAGCCTGGGCCTTCTGTCCACCAGTTGCGCTATCCTTGAGGTGTACCAGTTAGGGGTAATTCACACACTACCTTCTTGCTCTTCGTGTCCTAGATGCTAGGGACTCTCAGCGCCCCTTCAGGCTAGTTCAGCACCCCCATTGAGTTAAGCCTTTCTGGGGATTGCTGACTCCCTGGGCCCTGCTGTTCTCCTTCTGGTGGCTCCCCCTTCCTCTTAGAGAGCCAGTTGACCCTGCAGGGCAGGGGTGCCCCTGTGGCTGTCACTTTGGATGCAGGGGTGCACGCCTTCTCTGCTGCTTCTCAGGGGCGCAGAGGCTGGGTGTGTGGTGCCTCTGGGTGGCTGGGTCAGGCGCGCTCCCTCCCAGTGATGCGGGTGTGAGCACAGGCTGGGCAGGGTTAGGATTGCAGAAGTCGGGGCAGCTGCTGCAGAATTCCCCAAACAGCTGTGAGTGCCTCTTTTTTCACTTTTTCCTTTTGAAAAATTCCTCCTGTTCAAGCCTGCCACTCCATTCAAGGGCCTGACGTCTCAGACAGTCCAACTCTCCAACCAGACTGGGACTATCTGGGTCAGGGTCCATCACTGCCCAGCTCTCTTGAGCTGGTGTCCACAGTCTCAGTGGGTGCACACAGTCCCAACTTCATCCTTATTGCCCCCCTGCGACTTCAAGAAACGAGGTCTTTTCCCATGCTGCTCAAACCTTGTTTGGCAGGGGAGGGAGCCGTTGACCCGGCTCTCTCCCAAGAACCCTGCGGCAGACCTGGTGGGTACCGGAACTGGGGCTGCAGCTGCCCTGGTCCCCACACTGGACCCAGGAACCTTATTGTTCTGAAGCACTCTCCTTGCTGTCTGATTTTTCAATGTCCTCTACAATTTTTGGTCTCCAGTCTTCATATATGCTGGGATGCTGTTCCCTGTTCACTCTGTTCCTCAGAAGATTGGCTAGGTATTTCACCTGTATGCAGGTGGAAGTGGACTCGCTCCCACATACCTTGCCAACATTTTCCTTATTTACTCATTTATTTTCCAAAATATAGAAGTCAACTTATTTTATTCTATTTTTATTATTTTATTGTTATCAATAACAGTTGTCTGCATTTTCCCCCCACCAGCCCAACCCCCCTCCCTCCCTTGCTGTCACCTCCCACCTTGGTTTTGTCCATGTGTCCTTTAAAGTAGTTCCTGAAAACCCTTCCCCCCATTATATCCTCCCACTTCCCCTCTGGTTACTGTCAGATTGTTCTTACTTTCAGTGGGGATTAAACTTTCTTTTGATAAAAGTAGTTTCAGAATACTAAGAAGCAGAAAGAAAGAAGGAGCTCCTACCCTTTGCGACAGCATGGCTGGAACTGGAGAGCATTATGCTAAGTGAAATAAGCCAGGCAGTGAAAGACAAATACCATATGATCTCCCCCTTAAGTGGAACCTAATCAACAAAATTAACAAGCAAGTAAATATAACCAGAGACACTGAAATTAGGAACAAACTGACAGTAACCACAGGGGAGGTGGGAGGGGATAATGGGGAGAAGAGGGGGAAGGGTTTTCAGGAACTACTATAAAGGACACATGGACAAAACCAAGGGGTGGGTGGGATCAGAGAAGGGAGGTGGGGGTGGGAGGATTGGTAGGGGGAAAATGCAGACAACTGTATTTGAACAACAATAAAAAATAAATAAAATAAAATAAAAATAAAAATAAATAAAGTAATTTCAGAAATGTAGTGTTAATTTATTAAGAACTAATATTTATGCTTAGTCCAGGTGCTTCTCTGTGAACAGTATGGAAAAGTTGCTAGCCTTCATAAAGATTCCATTGTACACTGACAGATGTAAACACATAAATATAACAAAGTTAACTTGTCTAAGAACAAAAAAATCTATGGAATAATCAAGGAGGGTGGAGAGTGCTAAGGGTGCTACCTTTAAACTGAATTATCATAGAGGACTTCTCAGTTAAGGTGGTATTTGAGCAGAGACTTGGAAAAAGTAAGCCCTGGATATATCTGGCAGAAAAGCATGCCAGGAAGAGGGAATAGCATGTGCAAAGGTCATGAGGTGAAAGTGTATCAGGTATATCTGAAGAACAGCAGGGAGGACAGAGAAACTAGAAATGAGAAGAGATAGGTTTGGAGAACCGAGAGGTACTGGGTAGCCAAAACACTTGGGGCTTCACTGATTATGGGAGAGGCTTTAAATGTAACACTGATTGAGACTGAAGGCACTGGAGGGCTTTGATCAGAGGAATTAGGTGATCTGATTTATGTTTTAGAAGGGTCATCCTGGTGTAGTTTGGAGAACAATCTGAAACCAATTAGAAAGCAATAGTTCAGGCTAGAGAGAATGGTGGCTTGGTTTAAGGTGGGAGTACTGGAGATGGTCAGAGACTGGACATATTTGGAAGGTCTAACCAATAGACAAGAGATGTGAGAAAAGGAGAAAAGTTAAGGATTATTCATGAACTTTTGACTTGGACAATTGTAAGCATGAGTTGCGATTAACTAAGATGGGTAGACTGTAGGATATGCTTATCTTAGGGAAAAGGTAAAGTTCAACATGGGGCATGTTAGGACTGAGTTGCTTATTGGACATCCATGTGAAAATAAGTGGGAAGTTTGATGTAATTCTTCTATGAGGGAAAATGTCTGAACTAGAGGTATAAATTAGTAAGTTGACTCAGAGAGTTGGTGTTCTCACACCATTGGGACTAGATGAGGTCACTTAGGGAGTGAGGCAGATTGAGAGGAAGAAGGTATAAGGAATGACTCCTGTGGCATTCCAATAGTCCACTTCTGAGTGGAAAGAGAAAAAGTAGCAAAGAGCCAAGAAGATGTTACCAGTAAGCAAGGAGAACCCTGAGAGTGTGGTGCCACAATTGGAGTGGGTTTAAGAGGAGATTAGAAGGAAAAGGAACAAGACAGTGAGTAACATGCCAGGAAATTATTTAGGCTCAACAAATACTTAGTGAGCACTTTGTATGTTCCAGCAGTTGGTTTGAGATAGGTTAGTGAAGAAAAGAGGCCCAACTCCAACCTTTGTGAGGATGGCATTCTAACAGGGGAAGACATATAGGGAACCATTCCACGTGTGGGAAATGTGGCCCAACCCCCACTCGGAAAAGCCAGTGGGGAACGAGGTTCGGCGGGCAGGACCCAAGCCCACAGATAGGTTCTCCCGTGGGGAATCAGGCCTGCATTGTACCTAGGCTGCTTTGAGACTTGCTTTTTGCTAAAACTCCCTCACCCTGAATTGAGGCAGCAAATGTTTATGGAAGTGTCTTTAACTTCCTAAAATCTGAGCTAGACCTCCCAAGTATGGAGTGTAACCAGTTCGACTACTTTCCCCCTTGATCTGTAACATCCTTCTCTTTGAAGTAATTAGCAGTATTCTGTTCTTTGTTGTCTGTAAAAGGTAATCACCTACAGTGAACCTGTGCATAGTAAATGAGGACCATCCTCGATGTAATGTGCCCAGAAAAGCAATAAAACCTGTCCAGGCAGGGCTCTTTCTCTTGGGCTCTCTCTAGCCCTCTCTCCCTCTCACTTAGAGAGTGGTCAAGCCATCCCTTTTTCTCCACAGGATTTCTGTAGTCCGTGTGTATTTGTCCATTGCTGCCACAACACACAGATCCTGCTGGTTGGGATCCACGTCAAAGACAGACAATGAATTATAAGTATTACACAGTTCTAGAAGGTAATTCTTGTATTGGAAAACAGAGAAAGGAATTTAAGAAAGAGAGGAACCCAAGTAGAGCACAAATTTTTTACCTGAGCAGCTGAAAGAATGGAGTCTTCTCCATCTAAAAAGGGGGAAAGTGTGGGTGAAACAGATGGGGGGTTACCTAATATTTTGTTTACTCACTTACTGTTTTTAAAATACTGAAGCAAAAAGACTTCAGAGAATTTCCGCTTAGTCAAATATATTTAACAATGATAATCTCCTCAACTTAAGCTCATTTTAATGTTTCTTAAGGTCTTTTAAAAGTCCATGATTTTTAATGTTTATGTGATATTCTCCTGATCCTATAAAAACTATTAGGATTTTAATTTTGATAATACATCTTTGACATTTACTAGTAAATCTTTCCAATTAAATAAATTGTAGAATATATTTTTAATGGCTCTTTTCTGAGCTACTCAATTTGGAGTCTCAATATAAAGGCATCTACTATATATTAGAAATCCACGTTTGTGAATGATTAACACTTTAAAGATGCAAACACCTTTAGTCTGGGAAAATTAAACAAGCCTTTCACATAATTAGGCTATACAGGTTTTTACTAAATATAAACTTACATGCCAGAAAAGATCTTGTCTCATTTTTTACCTATAACTTATAGCTCTGTAGTACATTATATATGGACATCAGTTATATGTCCATGCATTTATCCATGTAAATAAAAACATTTCCAATATCTTTTTCAACCAAGGTGATTCTATGGATGAACAACATATTTGACCAGCAGCTCAAATATCACACTCATTGAAGAATGACCTGGTTTCCTAGGAAGTGGTTGTTCATTGACCTGTCCCATCATATGTTGATTATAAGCATTACCAGATTGTATTTTTTCTTTTTTCTTTTGAAGTACATCGTTTTTCAATTATACACTTGCACATATGTCCCCTTGGAGCTATCAAGAGCAGAGGGCTGCAATCTGTTGACTCCGTAGCTCCCAGAGTCTTAAATGTTCCTGGTATATGAAAGATGTTCAATAGACTGAATGAATGAAGACATCAACAAATGAGTATATGCTTCCATCCACTTTTAACATATGTAAATATGTATCTGAAATCTTTTCCTGAGAAGTAATAACAATGACAACCCAAAAGCAGCTTTTTCCCTGTTCTTCACTGAGCAGAATCCCAGATTTCAGAGGCCTCCTGGGGTGTTCCTCTATGACTTGGCAAAGAGCCTCAGAAACTCAAGAGAGAGAAAAAGGCAGTCACCAGAGCCCAGGTGCAAAACTGACCAATGTAGTAGTCCCTTCTCAGAATTATTCCTTTTCATTCTTGCTACAGGAATGAAAATTTTCTTCCTGAGCTTCATCTTGGAGGTGCTAATTCCATAAGCATTGTTCTTAATTTTTCAGATATTATACCCAAAGGAATATACCAAAATGAGTTGTATTTATTTCTAATTTATGGCTACTCTAACTCCTTAAAACATTCTTGATCATGGACTAAAGCTATACAATTGCCGTGGAGCTGGAAAGGACTGCCTTTAGTGGGACAAATAGATCTTTATGGACAGCATCTTGTCTTCATAGTCATACCTCTCCCTTTGCCATTGTTCAGATCATTAGTCTTTTAAGGACTGCCCATTTAAGTCAAGAGAAAATGCAGCTATCTAATTATTTGCATGGGGCACATGGCTAATAAAAAAGTCTACTAGTATAGGATTTCTCCATTACTTTGAAGGACCAAAGGATTCACTGGTAATCATAGTTAAGGGTCACTTTAGCAACTGGAAACTGATCAAGAAGCAGATTGTTGGCAGGGGAAATCCAGACAGAAAGTAGCTTAAATTGCTGTCTTTGGTGGAAGCCAAGGGTATTTGAAATAGAATTTGTCTGGGATTTTTTTTTTCCAAATAACCTCTACAAAATATCTGTGATGCCCAAACAATGTCCTTAGCCTAGATTAGATACATAAAGCTGGAATGAAGAGTTTCTAAATAAATAAAAGTTATTCAAGAGGCAGGAAAAAAAACATCTTGCAAAAAAGGGCCTCTCCAATATATGGCCCCAATTTGCTCTAAAAGTATCATAATTTTCCAACTACCCAAGGGATTCATTATTTGGTGTTATCAGGTGCTAATCAACCTCAAAGAATCTTACATATGATTTACATAAATCTACACTTTATTTGACTGCATTTGTTTATGACTTGTTTTGTTAATACTCATTTGATATGGACAGCCATTTGACCCAGATGAAAGACAGAGGGGTCCAGCTGGATATATGTCTTTGTCCTGAAAAGATTCAGATGACAGTGGAAACAATTTTTACCACCACCTTTCACCAAGATCTCTGCCACTAACAGCCCCTACCTGTTCCCTCTGCCTCCAGGTTTCAGGTCACACCACTGCAGCCTGTATAAACTTATCCACTGCAACGGTTATCCACTGCTTTCAGGCTAAATCCTAAGATACTTACAAAGTTACACAGATGGAATGGAGCCTTGCTCACCTCTTCAGCCTCAGATCTCACTACTGTACTCCTTGACCCTGCCCAGGGCTGGCTCTATCGAGCAGCTTCTAGTTCTCCACACAACTCAGAGCTCTTTTACCCTCCTTCACTCTGCTCCCTCTGTTCTGGTGCCAGACCCTCATTCTTATTCCCAGTTCCCAGATGCTCCCTCTTGGCTGAATCCTGCTTTCTGTTCCTTCAGCCAGGATGCCCTTTCTGAACACGAGTAGCCCTCACAAAGCTGACACCTCTCCATAGGTGCCTCTCAATGCAGGCCTGTCTTCACCCCTTCTCAGTACTTACTATGTTCGGTATTGTAATTGTCAGGTGCATAACTTTTCTCTAGGCTATTCCTAGTACCTAGTTTATTGTAAAGGCATACTACATACTTAATGAATACATGAGACCAATAAAAACACCCAAGCCTATGAGCATTTTTTGCATTTGAATGAAAGCAGTCTTGGTGTAAAAGAAAAAACATTAAGTTAGCTTTAGGAGGAATATAGCTGATGTTTTCATTTATGTCTCCTGTGTCATAATTCTTAATGGATTCCAAAGTAGGAAGGGAAGGTAAAATTTTGAGTTGCCACCTCAAACTCCCAAACCAAAAATTTGAAAGAAAAATCGAACACTAAATAACCAACCTTGCATTAACAACACGTTCAATGTGTCCAGGGGGGGGGCATACACTGCTTGTTCCATAAGGGGTTGGTTAGTTTGGAGCAGCTTCAGGGCAGTGGCATTTATGAAGATTTCATTCTCAGCATATTCATCTTTTAAAGAGAGAAGAGATAGATTTGAGTAATATTGGAATTGCCAAAGTTTTGCCTAAGAATTTACATGCATTTTAGTGCACAACATGCGGAACATACACAGTACACACCACAAAACAGAATAACAATCATTACTTCTAAAGTATACATTGTTCCCCTTGGGCAGCGAAATGTGGCTTTTGTTAACAGAACCCTACCATTCACCTTCTAACCTACATCTCACTTAACATATGTCCTAGAACATCATCTCCTGATGACAATAACTTCTTTCGTTTTTACCAACTCAAAGTAGAATTTGTAAACTATTTATAAAAGTTATTCAGGTCATCAACATATTTAAGTGTAGTAGAGGAAAATAAACTCTGTAAGGGCTTTTGAAACTATATACCAATTTTTAATCTTACCTGTGTCCTTTAGATACAAATGTTTGATGTGTCTGAGTGACACTCCCACCCAACTATGCACTTGGGAGGGTAAATGTGAATTGAAATCTAAATTTTCTTGAGACAAATATACATTCTATCAAAATTTTACAATAATATTAGCCAAGAGATGCTTTTATATATACAAACATAGAGGTTTTTAGTGTGTATCCACATCTACTCCTAGGAGGCAGCAGTGCACCAACATTGCTCAATCTGGGCATTCGAGTTTCCCCCTCAGTTATAACTGAGTTTTCCTGCGATAAGATCATAGGATTCCAAAATGGTGTAAATCAACTAGACCTATCTTTTCTGGCAATAAAACACTGGGCAAAATATTCCCCTTTTCTTTGATATTATAAAAGGAATGTTAGATTAGATCTGAGATCACAAGAAAAAATTCCTTGGGAAGTAAACTTTTTGATTCAGTAATGAAAAATACTATTCAGAGGAGTCAAAGAGATAGCCCTGTCACCCCAAAGTCAATAGAAAATTCACGTCCATTGACATTGTTATTGGCAGAGGGAGTTCCGGGATGATTGACATAAATTGCTATCTAGGAAGGAATGTAAAGAAATGTCATTTCCTAAATTAAAACAGCTGGGATCTCTGTGGCCAGGGGATGGGTGGCAGGTGGACCACTACCGCACAGCAGGGAGCTCTCTTGGCATTTAGCTCAGTTACAATGATGCACTGAAAGTAAATGTCTAAAAAAGGAAAGGAAAGAAAAAGAAAGGGGTAAAAGGATTTCATTTTTTAGAAAACCAAAACCTCACTACACACAAACAAGACAGAAAGGACAAGTCCTTTTTACACAGGGCCTTGCATGGTATAATATTTTCATTTCTAAAGAAAAGAAAGAGAAGAGAATTTTTTTCTGATGAATCATCTGATATAACAAGAAAGTGAAACAGGAGCTGTCAATCAACTTTGTTGAGGAGCAGTGATTACCTGTGCTTGCAGCATTCTCTAGGAAGAGAGCAAGGATACACATAAAGTTAACTCTGATGAATAGCATCTTAACTTGCCAACTTTTTGTTCTGTCTTATAATATATTAGGAAGAATTAAAACAAGGGCAGCTTTCAGAGATGGAATTTGGCAACTGCAGAGTCAGTGTTGCTGTCACTTAGATGTGAACTTTGTTCTTTGTTTTAACACTAATTACATTGTGTCAACAGAAGCAATTTCTGCTAGAGAAAAATATAATGGTGATTATCGATGATAATCTGAAATCTACATGTCTTTGAAGAGTGAGAAATGCTGTAACAAAATGCTAACATTTAAACTCATGGAAGAAAGCTTTAGAAAATGAGATGTGTACTTAAATTATCTTGAAGTAGTAAATGTTGATTGTCGAAAGGAATAATGAATTCCTGTATATTCCTTATAAAGAAAGTATATCTTGGGGTCCTTCAATTTGCTTGGGGTTTTGCTTTTTTGTTTGATTTTAGATATTTCCATAAACTTGCAGATATTCAGAGGAATCAAATGGCCATACACTTAGTGAGGCGTGGTCTTGCCCCAGTAGTTAGCACCATGTGTTGTTAGAGAAAGTTGTACCAGGTAGCAGTGCCAAAGACCAACTTTCAACCTCTCTTCATCTTGCCTAAATTGACATCATATAAAACTGTTAGTAGCATTTTTTGTTACCTATGGTTTTATAGCAAAGTACTACAAAACTGAGTGCTTAAAAATAACCATGTCACTATGGTCACATATTTTGTGGGTTAGGAACTCAGAAGAGATGCTACAAGGGGTGCTTGTCTCTATTTCATGTTGTCTAGGCCTCAGCTGAAAGGACTTGAAACTTTTATTTGGGGGGGTGGTGGTTATAATTACCTGTAATTTTAAAAGACATTTCACATTTTGTGAAGGGAAGATAAAATACATTTTGGCTTTTTGTTTCAATTCTTAAAAGTAGGTCTATCAATGGGAAACTGGGAAGAAAACTGCAGTTTTCTATATTTAACCCTGTATTCTCTCTCTAGCTACTGACAATACCATTGAGGATTTATTTACTTATTTATTCATTTATAGAATTCAAAAATCATAATATGAGAAGACTACATACTGTATGAATCCCTTTCTTCAACATTTTGTAAAAGGCAAAACTCATTTTAGGTTTTGGTGCTCAACACAAGAGCTTTATTTGAGTAAACCTGCTATCGAAATAAGGGTCCAGTTAAAGAAAAGATTCCAGCAAGTATTTCCCTGTTTAGAAGAGTCTGAAGATTCATCAGAGAAAAAACAATCAAGTCCTCTCTCCAAGTAGAATGTTTGAGTGGAGAACATAATAAAGTGCCAGCAGATATGACTGTCTGCCAAGAAAAGTTGGGCGTTGGTGGTTTATGTTAAGAGGTGCTCATGTTTAAAGCAAGATAGGCAATTACTCAGTTTGACTGGAGCTGGAAAGGCTCTATTTGGAACCTTGGTTTACGGCATCCTGCTCTTCACAGACAGAACAAATTAGAGTGAGTTCTGAAGGGAGCATCAGAAATGATAAAAGGTTTAGAAAATGTGACCCGTGAGGAAAAGTTAAGAGAACTGGACACATTCAGTCTGCAGAAAAGAAGACCTGAGGGAGACATACAACTATTTTACTCATACATAAAGGGATATTATAAAGAGGGTGGGGACCAATTATTCTCATTAGTCAATGGGGACAAAACAAGAAGTAATAGGCTTACATGGGAGCAGGGCAGATTTAGGTAAATATCAGGGTGAGCTTTAACAGTGTCAGAAATTAGGAAAGATGAGGGAGTGTTTGCATATATAGGCTCATATTCCTCAGAGATGGCTGAGGTTGAATTTAATGGGTGGTTAATTTGGATGGGTTTGGAATTTTTAAATCAAGTCCTCCCTGATATACATAGGTTGATGTGTCATTTAATCTTCCCTCTCCACTCAAATAGTAGATTTTGGGATTTATATGAATGAGAACAGGTATGTATGTCTCAGGTTTTTCCCATTCTACATCTTTACAAGAGAAGAGACACTATTCTTAAATGAGCATCAAAATACATTTATTACACCTGTTATTAGAGAGTGCACAGTGTATTTTTTCATAATTTGTGAAATGTACAACTTCCATTAAGGTTTCAAATGTTTTACAAAAACATAATGCTCAATAATATCTAAACAAGTGTGTGACAAGAACAGTGAAACATACTTTCTATAAGAAATAAAATTGTATTACTGGTAGGTTCTATCTCTCTGTCTCTCTCTCCCTCTATTTCTCTCTCTATTTTTCTGCCATTTCCTGGGTTCAGTCAGGTTTTAGAAAACCCATGGCACCTGAGCCAAGGAACATTCAACCCCAAACATTCACCCCCTACTGTGGTTTATAGGAATTTTACCTACCTAAAGATTGAGCAAGCTTACTTCATTATTCCTACATTCTCTTATTGGTCACAAAGTTTGTAGTCCTTGATACACCTTTTCATGGAGCCATTAAGTGAAACAGCCAGTAATGAGTGTCTTCCTAATGACTCATTTAGTTCCTTCCACTGGAAGAGATGCATATTACTTCTGTAACACTTCACCTACTCCAGTCAAGAAACCAGCAGTCCTGGTTAGTTGCTGTTACAAACTTAACTTCTTTTGAAATCACTGGTGCTTCAAAATGTTTTGTTAACTTTCCATAATCTTGATTTTTTAAATATGTGATATCTTGTTTATTGTGAAGGCAATGAAATGGTTTTAAATATTTCAATGGCTTTCAAGTATTTTTATTTATCCCAAACACTTTCAACTGCCAAATGTTCATTAAAATCAAGTAAAGTCATTCATAAAAGTATTTTTATACTATAAAAGTATTTTAATACTACATGATCTTACCAGAATATCTTTGTGAAAATAGCATACATACTTCAAAATAATTCTGAATTTCTAAGTTGATTGTTTAAAGACAAACTTTCATTCATTCAAAACTATTGGTGCTACCCATGTCATGCTTGCATTTCCCAATAATGGAGCCTAAATTACCACTGGGTCCTGAGATGGCTAAGTTCACCTCACCACTACTGAGTAGAAGTTTGCCATTAGAGAATTGTTTTTATAAGAACATGATGGAGTAGATACACTTTAAACAATTCAATGTTGTATTTCCAGCTTTGCATATGTTTTCAATATACACTAATGAATAATGGGTTTTATATTCTTAATAGGAGTAAGTCCTTAAAAATAAATTGGGACCTGATTTTACTAGATAATTTTTCCCCCCACACTAAATATTCACAATTCAGTAAGTATTAAAGCTGTATTTTACATTCTGTTACCAAGAAAAAAAAATAGATAATTGAATTTTTAAAAGAACATTTTAGACAGTCTTATGGAAGTTACTTTGGGCATTAAAACTTAAATAAAATGTTTCCAAAATTTCTGATTCGTCATCTTAGCCAGTTCCAAATTCTCTATACCTTCTCAAAATAACAACCACTGCCAACCTCTTTGTTCTCACTGATACCAAGTTTGTCTTCAAAATTGCAAATTGACCATCCTAGTTCCCTGTTCAGAAACCCTTATTGACTCTGCATTGTCTGCAGTGAAAAGCCCGAACTCTTGTAGGATTTCACTCTTGTCACCGTTCTTTGATTGTTTTGAGCATTAGCTCTTTTTATTTTGATTATGCAAACAGTAAAAGTTTACCACATACCATTTGGAAAATATCAAAAGCATAAAGATTAAAATAAAAATCAATCACAATCTCATACTTAAGCAATGTAAAATCCACCACCTATGTCTATATTTTCTGTGGCCCCAATTAGGAATGATTTCTGCCTAACATGCCTCTTTTCTACTCAGCCACCTTGAGACTGACTTTTTAACCTTTAAGATGCAGGTGGCACCTTGGGAGTGCTTTCTGTGGCCTTTGACTCTGGGATGTAAAATCTTATCACGTTGGAGTCATTTGTTTTAAAGACTAAGTTGCTCCTCCCCATAGATGCGGACGGTGAGCTGCTTCTTGGCAAGGGCTGCCTTGTAAATTTTTTATATCCTCGACACTAAGCATTATGCCTGCATCAAGTGGGTTCAGTAAATTTTTGATAAATGAGTCAATTAATTATTTTCTAATGGTCACTGCAGAGTCTTGTCAACTCACAGCCACTCTCGCCCTGTGCACCCTCATGGTGACCAGGTAAAACTGTTACACAGATCTGGGTAGCACAGCACAGCATGCTACAGCCAGTGCTGCACCGCTTGGTCTTGACTTTTAAGCCAGATTCCTGTGACAAAGAGTTTGAGTCTATGATATTCATGTAGTTACTGCATTATCTGTTTAAAAGAAAATCATTACTATTTGTTAACACTTGCTGCCACTAATGTAAATTTAAAAATAGTTGTAATAATGAATTCATCCTGCCTGTTTGAATTTTCACTGAGCCGCTGGTTCTATCTTCCATGAAGTTTCATTAGGTTATCTGTTGTAGACTCCAGAAGGACTGTAGTCACACTCATTCTCTAGATGGCCAGCACCCACTTCCTTTGCCAGCAATAGATCTTCACAGAAAATAGTGTGAAGCTGGCATTTCTCATTTAGATGCCACAATTGTGTTCTCCTAGAAGACTGATTCCCAAATTCAAAGACTGATTAGAAATACATAATTTTAGGTGATAACCATAGGTCTGCAGTAGAATAATTATATTTGAATAGAACACTTTTCATGAGAAATGTTATTGTGATGTGATTTGAACCACCATAGGTATGAAAAAGGAAGGGGGATTATTTAGAAATCTTGAAAAGCCACTTTTTGCAATTGATTCGTTGTTTCAATTCTGATTTAAAATGTTAGTAGAGGCTAAGCTTGGAATAAAAAGAATCAGGTAATGTGGAATCATTTATGTATCTTGCCATTGATAAATATATTGTAAGAGCTTTAATGCATATAATCATGTTAACATATGATTTAACTGATGCAATGTTGTCTTTCTGGGACTTTGTATTTTTATTTCCATCGAGGGACTGCACATATGTGTGTGGTGGGGGATGGGGAGTGTGGCCTAGAAAGCACTGTGCTATGAGTCAGGGGAACTGTGTGCTTGCATTGTCTCTGTGCAAATTTCTGCAAATAATTCTACTGCTCTGTCTCTCCAGTTCCCTATTTGTACCATGTTGTCCACAGGAACTTTTCCATTTTTACATTTGAACAAATCTGTTTTGCATATGGTTTTTATAGACTCTTCTCTAACAATGGTTATTTTTAAAGATAATTTTACATCTTTCTATGCATTTGGTTTCTGTCCCTAGTGTTTGAAAATGGTCATCTTCATTTGTGCCCTTTGGGTCAACAGGGTCCAGTAAGCCTACTAGTTGAGATACATGATATGACTCCAGAGATACCTGAAAGTACATGTTTGTACAAAGAACAAGGGATACAATCATAGCCCTTGATGAAGAGGTCTACTCTGCATCCTCCTGGATGCCCAGCCAGAGCTTTCCAAGACCCTTGTCGGCTGACAGTGAAGTACCCAGAGATATTAGAAGCAAGCCACACAGAGCATGACTAAGAACTTTAGGTGCAGAACCGAGTGTACCTTCCATACAGATGTGCAGAGCCCTTCCATTACACAGCCTTTGAAAGAGACAAAGGCTATTGTATATATCTTATTTTCCCCTAAGAGAAAAACTTAGTAAGTGTTTTTGACACGTGGTCTAAGTATGTCTGTGTAGCAGCTGGAATGACACAATAGACCCTGATAGCTTTTTCAGGTTTTTTTCACACTCTTTGTACACTGCAATCCACCTTTTCCCTCCAAAGATTTGCTTACAACCCCCTACCCTGGGCAATGTTTAGATTTGGCTATTTATTAAGTGAAATATAAGAGCTGGGCACCTTCTAAGGGCCCATCCCTTAAAGGAGATTGTTCTTCACACATATTTATTCCTCTGAAATTTCAAATGCTACATGGATGTGAGATTATTTTCCAATTTGGATGAAGAAATAATTTCTGGTGCAAAGATATCGGGTTTCTGAAGTCTGTTTTAGCCCACAAAATGATGTTCACTACTTGGTGTAAGAGAGATACAAAGGGGCAGCCTTTGAGAAAGAGTGGCCAAGTGACTGGGATTGTATATGAATTTACATATCAGCATTATGAACCTCAGAGAAAATCACATTTCCTAGATATGTATTTGTGCCTTGTAAATTTGTAAATGGTATAGATGAAACAATGACACACTCTCTCTTATTTCTCCTTGCATATTTGTTAGTTGATTTGCCATGTTTTGGATATAGGGATGTGAAAGACAGGTCAGAATATGTATATAGATGTTTATCATGTATAAACAGAGTATAAATTGAACATGCCATTTCTCCATCAGTCGTGACACAAATGCTTGATGTTAGAATGCATTTCTCTGCAAGTATTGTCTTTGTGGCCTTGTCCATGCCGTCTTTTTTGCTTTTTGCTGGCAGAGGAGTGGTTGGCAGTGAGAAATGCCTGGTGGGAAATTAGAGAATTGCAGCATTCTAATGGCAACTTCTCCAGATAATGCTTGTCACAAGCTACAGGAACATTACTTTAAGTAGATCCATAACAAAGAGTTTAAAAAAAAATTAGGTCTTTTTGTTCTTCTATGGCAAAATAACTACTTCAGCTTGTATTTCAGGATGCATATTTTCTGTGTTGGTCCTGAAGACTTAAAAGTGAAGTTGAAATTAATCTCAGATGGATTATCTGTGTGCTATAAACATGTGGGCATGAAATGTATGGAGAGTACATATGGCAGGCCCATCTGATATAAACAAGTAAGGCTGAGAAATATACACCCTTGACATGATTGATTTGTTAACTGTGTATGTAAATGGGTCTGAAAGCCCATTTTCAAGCATGACCTGTGATAAGCAAATGCATATAAAAATACACAATAAACTGAGATAACACAAGAATAACATCAATTAAAACAATTATGACAACTTGTAGTCATCACGAGGTATTGTTTCAGTTCCATCTTAAAACAGGAAAAACTTCCAATTGTTTTTGACTCGACTGGTAACTGATTCCACATTTGTGGAGCCTGACACAAAAGGGTTTTGTCCTTCCTTTGTATTCACTGAAGATGTGTGAGTTCCAAAGCCTCCAAAGGAATGTCTGCATGACTCTATGTGTGACTGGGACAGGTTGATGTGGTGCCTCCCAATCAAACTCTCCCTTTATTTCATCATTGAAGAACATATTTTATATTTCTCTATCAAGCTGACAGAGCAAAAGTCTCCATATTAACATTTATAATGACTGCTTTGAAGTATACAGGCTAACACATCTAAATCCCACAATTTATACTTTAGTGAATCAATTTGCATTATTTGGTGGTATAATTGCATTCAACAGCATGCACACTAACATATCCATGTCCACTATAGCAAAGAATGACTAGGAATCAATCCATGCTCTTGTGGCACGAGATTATTTATTAACGTGTACAAGTGCATGTTCAGCTTCCTTAGAAGCAAGTTTTACTGCCACATAGCCATGGTACCATTACTCACTATTTTGCATATTTGCATCTGGGTTTTTGTGCACACTTTCTCTCTCCACTATTATTTAAGAAGTGGTTAAAACACCTGCTCTAAAAAGAAAGCTTCCTCTTCTATTCGCTCCTCTTGTCTGAAGCAGAGACCTCTGCCATGACTCTTACTGCTTGACCTTGTTGATCACACGTTATACACGGGTTGTTTATGGACCCTCTCTCCAGGAGGCTGTGAACTATCTGACTTGGTGCTAGTTTGTCTTAGCACCAGGATAATATCCTGGTTTTTCTATCCTGTAGAAAATTTTCTACAATTGGATGCTATATAGCTTAGACCATTTTAGAATCTACAAATCTTTGCTTAGACTCAGAATTTTAAACATTTCCTAGTTATCAACAGATTTTCATGATAGCAAAATAATACGTATCTCTGCTCAGCAGCTATAACTCTTGATTACAAAAGACCATGGCTAAATAATCCTGATTTAGAACCTGCATATCATATCTGACATGGCCCATTCAGTGAAAACTTGACCTCTAGGAAAACGCCCAAATGTACTGACTCAGTGATGTCCTCTCTCTTCTGAGCATTTGTGGCTCTGTGGCCCCACTGGTTACTTCCTACTCAACTATTACATTGTAGGGTCACTGTCTACAATTGGCTGTCTTCTGTCCCCAGGAAAAAAAATACCTTTATGGGTTTTTGACTTATATTATCAGACTGGTTGCTCTGAATTCTCTTTTTTACTTTCTTTGCGAAGACCTGATTGAATGTCAATGGCAAAGCAGTCTTAGGTATAAATCCTTTTACTCATAGTTTTATTCAGTTTGTTAAGTAAAGGGCATTGGAATTTAAATTTAACTTCCATATGAAACATGATTTAATAATTTATAAAACCTGCAGGCATACCAACATGACCATCCAAGGAGAAATTCTGACTTCTGACTCAAAATTGGACTTATTAGCCCTTTGATGCAGCCTTACTGATACTCTGGTATAGACTGACCAGCACAGTGAATTCCAAGACAAGCTCTGGCAGTCTCTTCTTCACTGTGTGCTACTGTATGTTTCTTTTTCAGGCCTCAGTTCAATAGGTCATAATGAAAGAAAGGAGACTTTAAGGGTCTTTTCACTTCTCTGAGTCTGTTTCTTCCTCCAGAAAATAAGGGGCTGGACTAGGTGATTATCATATAAATTCCATTCTGACACTAGTAGTCCATCTATGCCTATCTATGTACAACCATGGTGGTTACAAATACACAGAGATTCTTGGCTAAATAGAATTGTCCTACTGAAGTGGGACATTCCCTACCTAGAAGTATATGGCTTCAAGGAAATGAGTCCTGAAGTTCCTCATCAAAGATGCTTATTTTAAAAGGCAACATCCAGTCAGATTTTGTCAATTGTCACCAAACAGACTGACAGGTTTTAAATGATGCTCGACTGTGAGACTGAGTCAGATGTGTCAACCAATGTTTGCTGGCATCATTTCAATGCCAACAGAAATCCCCAATTTAGTGTGCAGTGAACAAGGAATCTATTCAGTGAAAGATAACTCAGTTGTGATATAGCATGGCTGTGAGGCAGCCCTGGCTCAGGTGGTTCTGGAGCCAGGATATTCTCCAGTTAGGCAGTTCTGCTCTGCTTCTGTGAGGCATCTTTGGTGTTTCAGCTCAGCCAGGGCAACACAGTTCTCAGTCTTTGGTGGAAAGAAAAAGTGTGCTGCTGAAGTCAGAAAGGAACTGGTTTATATAGACAGAAGTTCCTATCTCTGACCCCTGATAGGTCCATTGTCATGGAAATAAAGACTCCAAATCCTCACAGTTTGATGGGTCCAAAAGGCACTATCCTGATTGGTCAGAAAGGAGTTGCTGTAATTGATTAATGAAGAAGCCAATAGTCTATAGCTGCACAGCTTCTACTGGATGGGGGAAATCTTCAGTTCTATTGCTTGAAATAGGACTATAGGAATTTTTATAAGGGCTAGCTCAGATGGCAGGAACACAATGCAGAGGTAAATAGTTCGGTCCATGATTCTCACTGAAGGGCAATTTGCATGAGAGGCCACTTTGTAGAAATGGCTGCTAAGCTGTTTTCTTTCTTTGTTCCTCTTCTTCCTCTTTCTCTTCTCCTCCTCCTCTCCTTCTCCCCCTCCCCCTTCTTGTTGTTCTTTTCTTTTCTTTCTTTTTTTAAAAAAATTTGGGCCCAGTTAGCCACTTGGATCCTTTTTTAGTAGGTATCTTCTTTCTCAGGATTCATGGATATAAGGGCACCACTACTGCCTCAATTCTGTCAGGAGCAGGGATGGATTTCTTGTGGAATTCTGGAAAAAAAGACTAAATTAACCTTTATGAAGATAGCTGTGTCTAGAATTACCTGGAAGCAAAGGTGGTATAATGTTAATTTGGGGAAAAATGGACAACTTCATACGAAGGTAGGTTGAATACAAGGCAGAGAGTATAAGAGATGAAGGTAGACACACAGAAATAGGCCTAAAGGGAGCATAATTTATGTAGCTAAGGAAACATGTTCTTCCCTCAGAGGTTGGGGAGCTGTCAAAGAATTGTAAGCAGAAGGGCCAAAGTCAGGTTTACTCAGCCAAGGGCAGCCTGCAGGATGGAGAGAC
The DNA here is from genome assembly GCF_022682495.2 of Desmodus rotundus. NCBI lineage: Eukaryota > Metazoa > Chordata > Mammalia > Chiroptera > Phyllostomidae > Desmodus > Desmodus rotundus. The sequence goes on along the minus strand of NC_071391.1, from coordinate 97,385,440 downwards.
ACAGATACACACTGCCAGGTGCCTGGTCAACAGGCTGGCTTCCAAATACCTACCCTGGGAATGGCTCCCCCAGTGGACAGGGTCAGCCTGGGGGAAATGTGAAAGAAAGAAGCATATAAATTTCACAGATCTTCAGGAAACTGGACATAACTCTCATTTGTGCTGAGAATCACTAAAGAAATTCAAAGAATTGAATGTTTTATCATGAAAAGCTGAAAGGAGAAAGTATGTAATCATTCTGTGAAAACTTTTGCCTAAACGGGCCTTCTTTTTTTCTATTTCAAAACCAATGTACATTTGTTACAAACTATCCCTTTATGATATGAAAAGCTTCTCTGATACCCAAGGGAGGAGCAGGATGCAAACATTAAGATGGAGAGGGCTTTGGTTGTGATACTCTCAGGCAGAGCTGACATCTTCAGATCATCTGGGATAAAATAGAGCATCTTAGGTCGGGGTCTCTAGAAGCAGATAGACGATGAGGAGTCATGTGAAAATGATGTACAATGGAGGATCTCTAAGAAGAAAGTGGTGAGGGAATGGGGCAGCACGGCAGGGGAGGGGAGGAAGCCAGGAAAGGGAGTCAAGGGGATCTCACTGGAGTAGGACAGCTGTCCCCACAAACCTTGCCCAAGGTGTGCATATAGCCTAATGGGTATAATTTGGAGTTAAGGCATGGGCACCCTTTTCTTCAGTGCCTAACATTCTTACTAGATGTAGAAACTTGGGCAAGTTACTTAAATTTTCTTACATGTGAGAGCTCAGTTTTTACTTTTGTAAAAAGGGAATGCTACTACTTCCCTTATAGGGTAATTTGTGACCTTAAGTAAATATAATACTCAATTCAGTGTCCACTCATAATAATAATTGATAGATGTGAACTAAAATGATGATTGAATTTCTTATGCTTAAATAGTCATCAGTAACTAAGTGTTTAATTAGAAAGCTTGCAAATAGTGTCGACAAGAGAAACTACTAATATTGTCCTGGTACTTGAGGGCAAATAAGAGTATAATCTGGCTTTTGGAATTCAGATACTTCAGCTTCTTTTGATCTGAATTATTCAGGGAACCTATTCAATTTTATGCCATAGTCCTGTTTTGCTTAAAAACACAAACACTACTGACATTATGATTCTTTCATTACACAAATCATAGAGCTTCTCTGGGTAAGACTTTCTCATCTATAAATAAGATCATTTGACAAAATGACCTCTAATTTATCTTCCAAAGTTTACTGTGATTCCATTATTTTGTGCATAGCATTTTAGAATGAAATAATCATAGGAAAATAAACTTTCAATCAGGCTAAATTTTCAAACTTATAACCTTTACAATTCAAAAATATTACTCTTATATTAAATATTAAAGTTATACATTAGACTTAAATTAGTGGTATGAAGATAAGAACATAAGCCATTTTGTTTAGGTGATGTTTTGGACTTTTGTTATTTTGGATTAAGGCAAGAGAAAAGTTGAGAGTTATCTTAAAAAGAGCTCAAACAATTTTCATCATTTCAAAAGAAAAATTGCAGGCAAAAAGAAAAATTGTATGCCATACTTTGATCTGCAGGAAGGAAACTGTCAGAAAAATAAGGCTCTTTACCTCAGAGTTATTATGTTGAAGACACAACTATAGCAGCCTTTCTTGAGATACAAGATACATGCCTTTGTGAAATACACAGATTCTAAGTTAGGGGAATTCTCAGGCTAAGATATATTTATTCCTTTTAAAAGAAACCTAAAAATACATAACAATCAGGGTTAGGAGATGGAATCATTTAAATTATTCTAGAGAAATTCAAGAGAATATATAAAATTACATATACTAACCTATAATTGTGACGATTTAAGAATATTATTTTTAACCCTACTACAAAACAATATTTTTATGGTAGTTAATTTTATCTTAAAAAAAACTCTCATGGAGGAATATGAAGTAAATAGGAATTTCTTCATGAATTTTTCCCTGACTGGTGTGGCTCAGTTGGTCGGGCATTATTGATCAAAGCAAGAGGTAGCCGGTTTGATTGGCAGTTTGATTACCGGTGGGGGCACAGTTGCGGTTAGGCCCCAGGTTGGGGCATGTACAAAAAGCAACAAAAACAACCAGTTGATATTTCTCCCTCACATTGATGTTTCTGTCCCTCTCTTATTCCCTCCCTCCCCCTTTCTCTAAAAACAACTGAATAAGATCTAAAAAAAGAAGACTTTTTTTCACATTTAAATATTAGACTCCTGGGGAAGGGGATAAAATGGGACTAAATGGTAATGGAAAAGATACAGAAAAGGATTAAATTAAAAAAAGAAATTAAAATTGGTAGTTACAAAATAGTCATGGGTTTGTAAAGTACAGAATATGGAATATAGTCAGTAATATTGTAGTAACTATATGTATGGTGCCAGGTACTTCCTGGAAATATCAGGGATATCACTATGTAAAGTATATGACTGTCTAATCCTTACTCTGTATGCTTAAAACTAAACCAAAATAATATTGAATGTAAACTGTAATTGAAAAATAAAATTGCTTGATGGTCAAAAATTATTAGCCTTAAAAACATGAAGACTAACCAATAATTTCTAATTTAGGGTACTAATTACAAATTCTTAGGTTGTTCTTATATTAATTATATAATCAGTTTTTTAATTAATTATATATGTATTGAGTTATAAGTTTTTAAAATAAGATGCTTCATAATATGAGAAATTGGATTTTTTAGAAGCTTAAAATGTAACTTCCTGTTTTATAAACTCTGCCATAGTTTGCCTTCCTCCACAATATTCCCCACACACAGCCTCAAGAATCAGTCACAGCTAATCAAGAAGCCACCTGGAGTATAAACATCAACTCTTCCTCTGCAGGTTCCAATTAAGATGAGCAAAGGAATATAAAGACACGAGGTGGGGTACTGATAATTAAGGTGGTGTTACAGAAATTTCCACAAATTCAAATTAGATATTGTACAGCTGGGCTGGATTCAAAGAAGACACCAAGAGAAAGCTCTCCTTGAAGCACATTTCTTTTCCTTTCATAGGAAGAGGTGTGCTTCAATAAGGTACGAGTAGAGATTCTGTAAAAAAAAAAAACAAACTAATTGCATCAGTTTGGAGGGGCCAAAGCAGGTCACAATTATGATGGGAATTACCCTACTCAGAATCTGTTTTTCCAACTCTGAGAGTATCTAACATAGAGATCAGGTGTGGTTACATCAAGAAGCACATCTGCAGGTGTAACAGCATCCCTTGGTGCTTGATGGAGTCAACAGCAGGACCCTGAGGCAAGATGAGTCTTACAGGCATCTAGTAGTACAATTCAAACAGGATATATAACTTCAAAATAACTAGAAAACATTAGTCAAATAGATAATAGTTCACATTGTCAAAAAAAGAAAAAGAAAAATTTAAAAAGAAAATATAATAACAAAAAGAGGCCAAGCATATCACTTAGTGATAACAGATGTAAATGAGTTAATGATCCATATTGATATTAGACAAAACAGATTTGAAGGCAAACAATCATATGACAAAATCAAGAAGGGTGTTTTTTTAAGTCAGTTTTTTAATGCCTATTGGGTACGGTAGAGCAGAGCACTTGCTGGATACTACAGAGTAAGACTGGAGGCACCTGGCAGCTGGCCATGAGAAAACTGGAATTTAAAGGTGGCCATGGAGCATGAAAGCTGTGAGGACAAGTTTTTCCCTGGTGCTCCTGCTTGCCCTTGTCCTTCTCTTCTCCTCTGACAAGCACTTTCTGCTTACATGTGGTTTCTGTCCCCCAATGACTGGGACTACCCAAACCCCCATGACTGTCCTGGTCTTATTCTCCCTTTACCATGACTGTGTTCCTTTCCTGCACCCATGGCCCAATCATTTCTGTTCTCCATTTTCTGCAGGGATGAGTCCAATGTTAGCCCAGGCACAGAGTTTCAATGGCCAGCCAGGCAGTCATCACCAGATGACCACCCTTAGAAGAGGGACATTTTCTTTCTTTTAAAAACTAAGAATATAATCACCAAAGAAGACAATGTTCATAAAAGTTTATGCACAGTATCACACAGCATCAAAGTATATAAATAAATGTTATTAGAAACACAAAGAGAAATTGACAAAAATCAACAGAAGTGAGAAATTTAGACGTAATTTTATGAGTGTTTAATCACCGAATAGGAAAAAAATGGATATTCAAGATCTAAATCATGAAATCAATTTAATGGGATGTATTAAGTACATAATTATACTATTTATTTTAAATATTTATGGCAATTTATATGTGCTTATATTATTTACCAAGCCAACCTCAATATAGTCCAAAAAATAATTTTTTTCACACATTCTCTGAAATCAATGCAATATAACCAGAAGTTAATAACAAAAACTAAACAAGTATTTATAATATTTTTTATTTTTTAGCAAATAAAAAGACACATATATAATGCTTTACAAAATGATTGGAAGAATGGTGGTTATGGAATATTTAATAAATAATTATAATGAATACTAACATAGATCAAAACACATGTGATGTTGCCACAGTTTTAACTAGACATAAATGTATAGTTTAAAATGCTTTTGATATTAATCAAGAAAGAATACAGTAATAAAAGTTAATAATTCATATTAAGTTAGAAAAATAAGAGCAAAAGAAAACAAACCAGGAGTGAGATAGAAATAATCTACCACTCTAAAAGCAGATTTGATAAATAAGCCTGATGTTTTTAAAGAAAAATGTTTACAACATTTTTTTAAAAATAAAGAAATCCATATAGTCCCAGATTCAAAGAAAGTCAAATTAATGAGAAATACAATGCACGTTTTATACAAACTGTCTTGAAAATTTTAATTAACTAGTCAGCTCTTCCACTGTTTTGAAATACAACTTATAATATACATAATATTTACATAGTTTATATTTTACTTTTGGAGATTTATTCCACGTTTAATCAGCCTGGATATTCTAGGACCAACATCATACTGTTTGTTTGTTTTTTACTTTTTTTTAAATTTTTAATATTTTCAATGACAGTTCACATTCAATATTATTCATTTCAGGTATACAGCATAGTGCTTAGGCAATCATGTACTTTACAAAAAGTTCCCCCAATATTTCCTTCTAGTGCCAAACTGGTACCATACATATTTATTACAATATTATTGATTGTATTTTCTATGCTGTGCTTGACATCTCCAAGACTATTTTGTAATTACTGACAATGCTTTAAATATTGCAGCTTTTTAAGGACATGTACATAGTAAGCATGCCAAGTTCTCTTTTATTATTTTGCCATTTCTAAATTTACTGTGGAATAATTTTGTCTGGTTACAAATTTTATTGAAATCAAAGTATGTTATTTGATTTTGGAAGTATTAAGTTATTTGGAAATATTTAGTCTTTTTTTAATTTATTACTTTATTGTGGTTCAATTACAGTCATCTGCATTTTCTTCCCACCACTCCCCCCAACCCCATCCAAATCCACCTCCTTCCCTTGTTTCCACCCTCCCCCTTGGTTTTGTCCATGTGTCCTTTATACAAGTTCCTGAAAACCCTTCTCCCCACTGTCCTCTCCCCCCTCCCCTCTGGCTATTGTTAGATTGTTCTTAATTTCAATGTCTCTGGTTACATTTTGTTTGCTTTTTTCTTTTGTTGATTATGTTCCACTTAAAGATGAGATCATATGGTATTTGTTCCTTACTGCCTTGCTTATTTCACGTAGTATAATGCTCTCCAGTTCCATCCATGCTTTCACAAAGGGTAGGAGCTCCTTCTTTCTCTCTGCTTCATAGAATTCCATTGTGTAAGTGTACTATTGTTTTTTGATCCACTCATTTACTGGTGGGCATTTAGGCTGCTTCCTGCACTTGGCTATTGTCAGTTGTGCTGCTATGAACATTGGGGTGCACAGGTTCTTTTGGATTGGTGTTTCAGGACTCTTAGGGTATAATCTCAGCAGTGGAATTGCTGGGTCAAAAGGCAGTTCCATTTTTAGTTTTCTGAGGAAATTCCATACCGTTTTCCACAGTGGCCTCACCAGTCTGCATTCCCACCAACAGTGCACTAGGGTTCCCTTTTCTCCACATCCTCTCCAACACTTGTTTGTTGATTTGTTTATGATGGCCATTCTGACAGGTGTGAGGTGGCATCTCATTGTGGTTTTAATTTGCATCTCTGTGATGACCAGTGATGCTGAGCATCTTTTCATATGTCTCTGGGCCCTCTGTATGTCCTCCTTGGAGAAGTGTCTGTTCAAATCTTTTGCCCACTTTGTAATTGGGTTTTTTGTCTTCCTGGAGTAGAGTTCTGTGAGTTCTTTATATATTTTGGAGACCAAACCCTTGTCTGAGGTATCATTGGCAAATATGTTTTCCATATAGTTGGCTCTCTTTTCATTTTAATGCTGTTTTCTTTAAAAATGCAGAAGCTTTTAAATATTTAGTCTTTTAATAAAAGTCATATTGTGCCCCACTACCCTTTTGGATTTTATTTTGTTAAGTTTTGAGGATTTGAAAACATAAGCATATTTAAAAATGTACTGTTAGGAAATTTTTATTGTAAATTTTATATTTTCTACTGTATTTTTCAATGGAGGAAGTTACTTCCATATATTTATTTTATAGCCAGTCACATAACTGAAATATCTTATCAAATCACAAATTTGAACTTTTTCATCAGTTTTATAGAAGTCAGTCAAATAATAACAACATAAAAAGAAAAAGATAAAATTGACTCTGCCATTTAGGTATGACCTCTTTCACTTATTTTTATGTCCTATTGCACTAGCTAAAAGTTTCAGAAAATATTTAATATCAATGATAATAGCCTGTATTCTTGTACTGCCATAACTTTAAAGGAATGATTTTCATATTTTGTTCTGGTGTCTCATTTTATTTATTTTCAGATACTTTTATTATTTTAGCAGAGTAGCTTTTTAATTTTACTGTACTATATCATTAAAAAATCAAAATTTGATAGAGCAACCAGTAAGACAACTATACAAAGAGATCTAGTCAAAAACCCCTACAAATAAATCAAGATAGAATTCTGAAAAAATCTACCACTATCTCACAGAGAGCAGTAAAAGAGAGACAGAGGAATAAAAAATGGAGAAAACAAATAATAAAATTATTGATAGTCATAAGGCCCATCATATCAATAATTACCTTAAAAGATATATATACTATGCAAACATTAATTAAGAAAACAAGAATAACTACATTAATATAATAAACTTCAGAGCAAGGGCAATTGCTAGAGACAAAGAGGGACATTACATAATGACAAAAGGATTAATCCACAAAAAAGGCATAATGATCCCAATTACGGATATACACAAATTACATGAAACCTCAAAATACAGGTGGCAAAAGTGATAGAGTTAAAAGCATAAATAGAGAAATCAACACCCTACTCTAAATAATTGATATAAGTACTAGACAGAAAAAGAACAAAGATATAGAAGCACTGAACAAAACAACTGAAAGAAAAATAGAGCAAGAACCCATATAATATTTAACAAAATAGACAATTTTCTAGACCATTAAACAAATCTAACAATTAAAAAAAAAAAACAAGCAAGGAAAATACAACCGGTCATTCAAATAAAGAACATCTGACAGTAACCAGAGAGGAGGAAGGAGAGGAATAATAGGAGGGGGCCATCTAGGAACATGTATGAAGGACCCATGGACAAAGTCAAAGGGGATGGGTTTGAGGGTGGGAGGTGGGGATGGGTGGGGGGAGAGCATGGTGGGGTGAAAATGGAGACAACTGTACTTGAACAACAATAAAAGGAAGAAAAGAGAAAAAAGAAAATCACAGAAAATGTTTCCTGACTATTATGTAATCAAACTAGGAAAGACAACAGGAAAATCACCAAACATTTGAAATTAAACAGCATGTTTCTAGATAAACCATGGATAAAAGAGAAAGTGTACATGAAAATTTAAAATATACAGATTTCAATGAAATGAAAATACAGCATATCAAGATATGTGCAACACTTTTAAGCCATCACTGAGAGGAAATTCATAGTACTACATACTCACATTAGAAAAAAGAAAAGGTCTCAAATTAATTTTCTAAATTCATGAAGAAGAAACTAGAAAATTAGAAAAAGTGGGAACATGTGTAACAGCATAAACAATAAAAAAAGAAAAAAGAAACTAGAAAGTTCAGAGCAAAATTAACACAAAACAATCCAAAAGAAGGAAATAATAAAGATAAGAGCAGAGTCAATGAAATTAAAACAAGGACAACAGATAAAATCAATGAAACAAAAAACAGATTTTTTAGGAAAAAATCAATAAAATTAATAAAGCTCTAGCGAGATGCACAAAGATAAAAAGAGAGAAGATAAACATCACTGATATCAGGAATAAAATGGGATATTACTACAGATTCTTTGGCCATTCAAAGGAAAACAGGGAATACTATATAAAACCTTATGCTCATCATTTCAACAACTTAAAAGAACAAAGTAATTCCTCAAAAACTCTATCAAAACTCAAGTAGGTTGAAATAGACAATCTGAATAGTCACAATTTCAAGAAGTTGAATTAGTAGATAAAAAGTTTCTCTAGAGGAAATCTCTAAGCTTAGATGTTTTCATTGGAGAATTCTACCAAACATTTAGTAAAGTAATATAAATCGTACACAATCTTTTCCAGAAAAGAACAGAGGAAGGAACATTTCAAAACTCACTTTATGAGACTAGTATCAGTGAAATCAATATTAGACAAAAAGAGGACAGAAGAAAAAGTACAGTCCCATATTTCTCATGAACTTAGTCATAAATATCCTTAACAAAATATTAGCAAACTAAATCCAGGAATATATAGAAAGAATTATACATAACGTACAAGTGGTATTTTTCCAGTTATGCAAGGTTGGTTCAATATTTGAAAATCAAGTAATGTAATCCACAATATCAACAGATTAAAAAATGATATAATAATATCAATTAATGCAGCAAAATCACTCGAGAAATTTGAATACTCATTCATAATGAAAACTCTCATAATAAGAACAGTGGGAAACTTCTTCAGTTTGATAAAATTATCTAAAGGTGATATCTATCTATCAAAATACTTAATGGTGAAAGATGGAATTCTCTCTAAGATCAGGAACAAGGAAGAATATCTGCCTTCATCACTCATATTCAACTTAGTGCTAGAAATTCTACCAGAACAATTAGAAATAAATTCCATGCATAACTAAAAGGAAAAAAAGTACCTATTTATAATTAACATTATAACTTTATTTTCTGTATACAAAATCCCAAGACATCATAAAAATATCTCCTAGAACTAATAAGTGATTTCAGCAAATTTTCAGAATATAAGCTCAACACAGAAAAATCAATTTTATTTCTATAAACTAGCAACAGATCATTAGAAACTAAAACTAAAAACAAAATATATGATTTTTAATTGTGTCAAAGAAAATAAAATACTTAGTTGTAGATCTAACTATATATAGAATTTCAATGCTGGAAATTGAATAATACTAAGGACGGAAACCAAGATCTAACTAAAAGAAGACATATCATATTTATGAATCAGAAGACTCAACATGGTAAAGATACTAGACCTCCTTAAATTGATCTACAGGTTTAATGCAATTCTTATCAAATTCCCAGAAACATTTTTTGTAGATATAAATGAGTTTAATTTATATGGAAAAGCACAAGCCCTAAAATAGGTAAAAATAATTCTGAAGAAGAATTAAGCGGGAAATCTAAATTCATAGTAACTCAAGACAGTGCTGGTATTCACAGGAGAGACATGTAAGAGTGGATTGGAATAGAGAACCTAGAGTTACTCTTATACAGGTATGCTTGAGTGATTTTGACAAATACATCAAAGCAATTCAATAAAAGAAGGATAGCTTTTTAAATGAACATCCATGTGCAAAAACAAAACAAAACAACAGCAACAAAAACCAAACATCTCCCTAAGCCTCCCACATTACTTAAAAAATAACTGAAACTGGATCACAAGTTTACATGTAGTAAAAGTATAAAACTTTCAGGAAAAAACACAGGAGAAAACCTTCAGGAGCTTGGGTTTGCCAAGGAGTACTTATACATGACATCAATAGCACAAATCATAAAAGGAGAAATTGATAGAGGACTTCATCAAAAATAAAGCCTTTGCTCTGAAAATATCCTGTTAACATAATGAAAAGAAAAGCTACAGACTGGTAGAAGATATTTGCAAACAAAGAATCCAGTTAGAAAATGGGCAAAATACATGAATAGACATTTCACTGAAGAGAATGCACAGATGGCAAATAAGCACATCAAAAGATGTTCAATATCATTAGTGATTAGGGAAATGCAAATTAAAACCACAAGGAGACATTACTACACACCTAAAAAAAGAATAGCTGAAATAAAAAATAATGAAATCACCTAATGTCAGTGAGGATGCAGAGAAACCATGGAACTCATATATTGCTAGTGGTAATGCAAAATGAAAATGAGCATGGCATTTGATTGTAAAACTAAACATGTACACCATATGACACAGCAATTGCACTCTTTAAGAAAAAACATTTTGGGACAAAATGAGCCATTAATCCAAGAGAAATAAAAACTTATGTTCACAGAAAAACCTGTACATAAATTTTTGCAGCAGCTGTATTCATAATAACCCCAAACTAGAAACAATCCATAAGTCTTTCAACAGATGAATGGTTAAAAACAAACAGACAGACAAACTGTGGTACATCCATACCATGGAGCAGTGTTCAGTTATAACATGCAAGAAATGGTTGATATGTGCAACAACTTAGATGAATCTCAAGGGTATTATACTGAGTGGCAAAAGTCACTGTCAGACAGGCTACATACTGTATTATTCTATTTATACAGCATTCTTGAAAAATGAAATGACAAAGACATAGATCAGTGGTTTCTATGGGAGGTATCCGTGGCTATAAAGGGTGGCATAAGGAGCACTGATGATGATACTGTTATGCATCTTGACAGTGGTGGTGGTCATGTGAACCCACACTTATAATAAAATTGCATAGAACTAAACACACATAAATCAGTGTATGTATGCAAACTGGTGAAATCTAAATAATGCTGATAGATTTCATCAACATAAATTTCTTGCTTGTGATGTTGTACTATAGTTATGTAAGATGTAACACTGGAAAAATTTAGCCAATTATTCACACATTTTTATTCTGTATTATTTCTTTCAACTGTGTGTGAATCTACAATTATCACAAAAGAAAAATATTTTAAAATAGATTGTTGGTGATGTTTTGTAGTAATCATATAACTTTTAATATATTGATTTAATATTAATAGATTTCCCATAATGAACCATCCATGTTGTCTGAGAATAAAGTCCAACTGAATATGGCATATTAATTTTTCTCTGTACTCCAAGTATAGCTTGATTTGATCTTCTAATATGGCTTAGGATTTTTACATCCGTATGCACACTGAGATTAGACTATAGTTTTCTTTCTTGTGCGAGTTTTGCAAATGTAACCAGGAAACTTTCCATCTTTCTGTGCTCTGGTTCAGTTTATATACCATGGAACTTCTTTGAATTTTTTAAAAGAATTATCCCATAACACTATTTGGACCTATAGCATTCTGTGGAGATAATTCTTTGAAAACGACTCCAATTTCTTCCATGGTTATTGTTATATTGTTTGTCAATTTTTTCAGCCAATTTTGTCATTTCATATTTTCTGAGATTCTTCAATATTTCAAAATGTACTAGCATCAAATTTATATTAATATTATATTACAATTTTTACATCTTGTTTATGTAGTAATAATTCAGGTCTCAGGTTCCACCTCACCTTAACCAAAATTTACGTGTTCTCTCTCTTCCTTCAGTTTCAGTGTTTCCACGCAAACTTTAAACCCAGTTTGAGGCATTTCAGTGTATGGTATCTGGTAGGGTTCTAATTAACTAAAATTATATATATATATGCTATATATTTAACTATATACAAATAATTACAGCATATATTTATATATACATGTAAGATTTCACTGTTTGCAACAATATATCCCAATTGGACTAAAACATGGAAGAGTAAAAGAGATAAAGAAGAAAATTGAAAGTCTGTGGAGAAAATATAATTTGTATGATCTCTGGTTGGAGAAAGCTTTTCTAAGAATAAAAGCAAAAAAGGAAACAAAAAATGAATGATATGTTTAACTGAACCAAAAAACTAAAAGAAAAATTCTATGTAACAAAATAATATATACATTGCAACAGATAGTGCAGGAACAATTAGATATCCATAACTAAAAAAATAAACTTTGACCCATATGATCTCAAGTGAAAAATTAACTCAAAATGTATCATAGTGTTTTTATCATAAATGGGTGCTGTCCCTTATCAAATGCTTTTTCCACATCTATTGATATGATCATGTGATTTTTGTCTTTCCTTTTGTTTATGTGATGTATTGCATTTATTGATTTGCAAATATAGTACCATCCTTGCATCCCTGGGATGAATTCCACTTGATCATGATATATGATCTGTTTAATGTATTTCTGGATGCAGTTTGCTAATATTTTGTTGAGGATTTTAGTGTCTATGTTCATCAGTGATATTGATCTATAGTTTTCTTTGTTTGTTGTGTCTTTATCTGGGTTTTGTCCATAGCAGTACAATTTACAATAGCCAAGTGCTGGAAGCAACCTAAGTGCCCATCAGTAAAGGAGTGAATCAAAAAACCATGATACATTTACACAATGGAATACTAGGCAGCAGAAAGGAAGAAGGAACTCCTACTCTTTGTGATGGTATGGATGGAAATGGAGAGCATTATTTTAAGTGAAATGAGCCAGGCAGTGGAAGACAAATACCATAAGTGAAACCTAATCAACAAAACAAACAAGTGAGTAAAATAGAACCAGAGACATGACTATGAAGAACAGACTGGCGGTAACCAGAGGGAAAGGGTAGGGGGATAATGGGGGAAAGAAGGGGAAGGGTCATCAAAGAACATGTCTAAAGGACCCATGAGCAAAGACAAGAGGGGTGGGGAGGATTGAATGTGAAAGTTGGGGGTGGGTAGGGTGGGGAAGAGTAATGAGGGGAAAACGGGGACAACTGTAACTGCGCAACATTTTTAAAAAAGGAAAAATAAAATAAAAATAAAATTTAAAAAATGTATCTTAGACCTAATGTAAAACCTAAAACTATACAAGTTCCAGAAGAAAACACAAGAAAAATATCTTTGTGACTTTGTCTGCCTAGAGATTTCCTAGACACAAAAGTAAAATGACCACACAAAAGAGAAAAAAATTGATAAATTTAAATTAAACTTTATGAAAATTAAATAATTCTTTTTCCAAGTGACACTATTAACAGAATGCAAAGACAAACCACATATTAGAGAAGACGTTTTCAAAAACACATATCTGTAAAAAGAACATGTACCCAGACCATAAAGAACTCTCAAAACTTAATAATAGAAAAACAAAAAATAAAATTAAATGAGGAAAATATTGAAATGGATACTTTACAAAAGATATATAGATGGCAAATAATTAATAAAATATGCTCAATATCAGTAATGATTAGGGAATACCAATTATACCACAAGATACCACTATATGCATATTAGATTTGTTAACATTAAAAACACCAATAATCACACATAATGAGAATATAAAGGAATAGAACACATATTCTGTGGGTGGAATATAAAGTGCTATCACTATTTGGAATATAGTTTGGCATGTAAAGTAGACAAACTTATGTCACATGGTCCAGCCCTCTCACTGCTATGTATTTATGGAATAAAATAACAGTGGAAACTTTAGTTCATACAAAAACCTGCACATGAATGTTCATCCAAGTTTATTTGTAATAGTCCCAAATTTGAAATAAACCAAATATTCATAAAATATTTCATAGATGAACAAAATTTAGTAATTCAACAATGGAATAGTAGTACTCAGCAATACAAAATAATGAGCTCTTGATATATACAATACTGATGGTTCTCAAATAAGGTGTATTCATATTATATTCATATTATATGTGTGATAAGTAAGTAATTCCTCAGAGTTGTTATTCTGACAGTACTTCTCAGATTCAAATTCATAAGTGAATCAAATCAGAATTCCTAAGTAGGAATCCATTTTTTGATCCTCTACCGTTTGAAAATGCCCTTTTTTTTCTCATACTGCTCCTTTCCCTGAACTGGACTGTCCTTTCTGCTTGCAAATCACTCTCTAAATATATTTCTCTGCCCATGGACACTTTGACATTTTCTTTCTTAGCAAAAGAAATATCTTAGTTTCAACATCATTCTTTAAAAAAACATATTTAAAACCAAGCAGAACTTCCCCATATGAAGTAACTTTTTGTATGTAAAAATACAGTGCTTTGTGAATCTTGCTTGACTTGTATTGGTTTATTCCTCTATTTGGCAAGCCTTCAAAATGCCCTCCCTATGTGCCAGTCATTGTTCTGAGGTGTGGAGCAGAACACAGTTCTATTTCTGAAGATTTAATGGTCTACTTGAATCAAGAGGCAAGGAAAACATTAATGAGAAGGATGAGCATGGTAGGCTGAGGCTAAGTTCAGAGGGGTTCTTGTCCTGAAGGGTTTTACTTTTTATCCTTTGAATGCTCTGGAAAGTCAACAAATGCCATGGGCCAAATATCCAGCAATTGTTTTGTAAGTGGAATATAAAACACATGGAAATAAAAATCATTGTTTTAACTTGCAACATGGCACTGGCTAAGATCTGGTAAGGGGATACTTAGATTTCTGGTTCTAGTAGCATGGTAGTTTAGATAACATGAAGACCTTCTTGGTACAAATATCAAAAAGTCTAGATATAACTTAATGAAGACTCTTCTAAAGCCACTGAGCTCTAAAGTGGAAACTCCTCAGGTGCCAGAAGTAAAGAACAGTACCTTAGGTGTACTGGAACAACATAACTAAATTTTTAGCATAGAATGCCAAATGCAGGTAAAAAATCATTTGAAACTAGAGTTAAAATTTAGTCATTTTCAGACTAAGATTTATTGTCTACCATTCACAGTCATTATTGAAGAACAGCTATATCAGGAATAAAATATTGAATGCTAAAGCAGAAAAATGCAGAGGAAATTAAAAATCAATAAAATCATACCAGAAAAAAGATGGAAAAGAAAAACAAATATTGTTTTATTATAAAGCCAGAATGGTTAATTATTAGGGTGCTTATGGAAAAGTAAACAAATTGATCACTTGAATAGAATCAAGAAATGAGGAACAAACATATGTGGTCTATCCAGAAAGTATATAGCCATGTAATATGAAAAAATAGAGACAATTATTGAAAAAGATACAAGATACAAGAAACAATGTACATAGGACAATGATGCCTCAGTCCTCTTCAAAGTGGGCAGCTTGTGACCTCACAAAGTTCTCCCAATCATCATCACCTACCCTGTTGTATTTTCCTGAATCTCATCAATGGCCTGAAATCTCTTCCCTTTTAAAGGGGATTTTAGTTTTGGGAAAAGCCAGAAGTCACAGGGCACTAAATTTGGGTTGTAAGGGTCTAAGCCACCTGGGTGACTTGATGTTTGGCAATAATACTGCAAGAGATGTGATGCATGAGCAGGCACATTGTTGTGATGAAGCTGTCAATCACCAGTTGTCCACAGTTGTGGCCTTCTGAATCATCCAAATAGTTTTCATGGAGGAATGTTCAAGCTTAATGAAAAATTTGATACAGATTGGTTGCTATGCTCACTCAGTCCTTTTGAATGTGAGGGCCGCACAGTACACATGCTTACTCAATGGTGACTACTGCCCTCACTGACTAGTATAGTGAAGTGGTTGTTGTTCACACATGCGTAATGCAGTCTATTTTCCTTGGCTGCCAGGTTACATCAATGTGTTGTTGCAAACCATTCTTGTTATATTAACAATGGTTGGACATTTTCCAGACAGACCTCATATATGCACATAAGTGTATGTGTATATTTATCTATATCTATCTATATACCTGTAGCTACATTTATATCTGTTCTTGAGTGTATGTTTGTATCCACACGCAAGAGTTCAGTATAGCACCCCTATATTGAAATGGAATGACAAGGAGAGAAATAATGGACTTGTCCCTAAATGGTTACTATAGAAGAAATGCACAACCTTTACTTAGACCATGAAGATGTTGAAATTGTTCAAGATTTTGCTATGCTGGTTCAGTCATCAATTCAAATGGGACTGCAGCCAAAAAATTAAGAGAAGAGTGAGACTGGGAAGGACAGCAATGGAGACTTAAGAAAGATCATCAAGAGCAATTATGTGTCATTAGATACCAAGAACAATTATGTGTCACTAGATATCAAGAGCAATTATGTGTCATTAGATATATACTATGTATATATGCAAAAGTTGGACAGTGAAGAAAACTGATAGGAAAACAATTGACCCATTTGAAACATGGTATTGGAGAGCTCTAAGAAGTGCCAGAATAATGAACAAGTGGTTCATAGAGCAAACTGACCCTGAAACATTGCTGAAGACAAAAATGACAAAACTCAATCTGTCCTAATTCAGGCACATAATGAGAAGGCAGTGTTCTTTTGGAAAAACAATATTCTGGGTAAAATAGAAGGCAGCAGGAAAAAAGGAAGACCAAATGTGAGATGGATTGACTCCATGAAGAAGCCATAGGCATGGGCCTACAGGAGCTGAGCAGGGCTGCTGAGTCCAGGACCCTGTGGACATTGTTTATTCATAGGGTTGTCAGGAGTTGGAATTGACTTAATAGCACATAACATACAGACACAGTAAATATTATAGAAAAAACTGGGAGGAGAAGAGATTGAAAAGATAAAATTAGATCCCTATCTCACATTTTTTCCAATAATGTATCCCAGCTGGTAAGTGCTTTACTTATGAAAGATAATACTAAAATTTTTAGAAAAAATATGAGAGAATATACTTTTGACATAAATTGTATTTTTTAAAGACAACAAAGAAGAACATACTACAAGATTTATTTGTCTCCAAAAAAAGAACACTATAAAATGTAAGTTCCATAAACAAAATTTGAAAAGCTATATAATTATTAAAGAATTAGAATCCATAATATCTGAGGAATACCTGCAAGTAAAAAAATTATAAGCCTTAAAAATAAGTAGGTACTATTGAGTAGGTACTATATTATTAATTTGTAAGCTGAAAAAGTAATTTTGAGGATTTACTTTAACTATCTAAAATAATTCTATTAAGAAATACATATATAAAAATTATCTCACAAATATCATTATCTAATGGGAATCAGTAAGAGTTTGGTCCTTAGGTCCTTAAGCACAGATTCTTTCTTTCCCTTTCTTTTTCTTTCTTTCTTTCTTTCTTTCTTTCTTTCTTTCTTTCTTTCTTTCTTTCTTTCTTTCTTTCTTTCTTTCTTTCTTTTTTTTCTTTCTTCTTCTTCTTTCTCTTTCTTTCTTTCTCTCCCTCTCTTTCTTTCTTTCTCTGAAGAAAAGGAAGTTGACAATTTACTTCAGTAATTAAGTTGGAAAATCCTCTTGCATAAATAACAACCAGACTTCTTTTTTCTTTTCAAATTTATAAATGAACTAGGGTAGACAAAAATGTTTATGATCACTGAGCAATACACATAAAAGCCAATTTGCTATAGAGTGGGATTGATTTTCTAGCTCTGCCCTTCTTCCACCCAAGGGTAGCTCCATCTCTCTGTTCTTTTCCTCCACATCACAATGTGTTAGTGACACGTGAGTTCCTGTCCCTCTCCACCTTATTCAAACTGGGAAATAATTTTGGGTCTTCATTGAGACTGCAAATAAAACATTTGCATCCACTGTTAAAGTTCACAGATATCTGAATTTTAATGGCATAAAAAATCTGATTTGTGGGATGAATTTTTTTTCTCATCAAAGACATAGTAGCAATTTTGAGCTAAGGGAACCTAAACATGAGATGCACCCTTAACTCTGAAACAATATGGAATATGGTTTGTTCAGGGTGTGTGTACATAGAGATGGGAATCATGACCTTGGAAAATGGAGAAAATGTCTGCATCTGCCACTTTCCCTGATGCAAACATAATCTCTCTCCTTTTTGTCCAACATGCCTGGATGCCAACGACTTGGAGAACATTGCTCAGAGGTCACACATCTCCTGCATTTCTCCACTCTCCAGATTCAAAATAAGGCTCATAGGCCCTGGCAGCTTTGGGGAAGAGCAAGGTGAACTAGAAGGATTTCCTTCTTCATGCTCAGGAGAGGAGCAGGGTGGAATGCTGCTGACACTAAGGCTGGCTGGAGACACTGGTAGCTTCGAAGTGAGAAGACAAACAAATCTCTACAGCTCTTTGTGTGAACAGCTTTCATTTTTCCCATTTACCTTGCAGCACTGTACTGAGTATATCTACTGTGCCCTCAAAAGTGTCCGCTAAACAATTTTGGGTGTTATATTTGTCTATCCTGACAATCATTTCATGTCAGTTGCCACCCACCCTCCCCTCTTCCTGTGTGAGGAAGTGGAAGTAAAAACAAATGTGATATAGCACAATTGTTAAGAATGTGTGGTTTGGGTTAGACAGACCTGGATTTGCATACCATTCTATCTTTTACTGTATTACACTAGAAAGTTATTTAACCCAGTCCTCCTCTTCTCCCCTGTGAAATAAGGATAATAGCTACTACCTCAAATGCCATTGGGAGAATTATTTGGAAAAACACATATTAAATGCATGGTGAATAGAAAAATGCACAATTATAATAGATGTTATCAGCAGCATAATCATAAGAACTCCCTTTTAATGATAACATAAAGGACTCAAAAAACCCTATTTCTTCATTTAATTATATATTGTGATGTCTTAAAATAGAGTGTTATTAAACACATTTAAACCACCATATGATTACAAGAAAAAATTGTCCATCACTAGGGGATCAAAAATTGGAAGTATATTGAATTCTTAAAATAAATCTGTATTATCTATCTATCTATCTATCTAATCTTTAATCCTCATCTAAGAATATGTTTATTGATTGTAGAGAGAGAGGAAGGGGGAGAGAGAGAGAGAAACATGGATGTGAGAAAAGAACATCAATTGGGTGCCTGCTGTACGTGCCCCGACCATGGAATGAACCCTCAATCTTATTGGTGCATGGGACAATGCCCCAACCAACTGAACACCCAGCCAGGGCTGAATTTGTAAAATTCAAATGTGATTTGTTAAATCACTTGAGAATACTAAAGAAGTAGCTAGTACTGGGGGATAGGATAGGTTTTATCCATGCAAAGACAATTTAATTCTTAATTTGAGTCAGTTTCAGTATTATGATCTATAACAAATCATGTTTCTGAATGTGATATTTATTGTACCTCCTGCCTTTTTTCCTACCCCATAAAACGTGAGATTTACAAATTAAGATATGTTAATTAGGAAGGGAGCAATAGAGAAAACCAAGGGTCTGAATAAATCACCAATTGGATAAACCAGTTACATTCACAGATACAGTGGCCCATGGTTAGAGAGAATCCATTATTCATAGATTATTTGTTGGAAGAAAGTTTTGGCAGTACAATTTCTCCTCACAACTGTCCAAATGATCTATTGTTCTATTGTTTTTCTCCATAAGAATCAGAATGCAAAAGGAAGGCGTAGGAGGGACAGGTAAAGGTGAAGTTGATGTTAAAGTAACACTTTTTCTTTGTAAGTTAAAAGGAGCAGAGATTTCTGTAGCCTATTTGAAAAGCTAGAACTTTCAGCTCTCTGCCAACAGCCACAGTTGAGACTGACAAGGTCTGACATGTCCCCCTTCTTTTCCTGCTCCCATTTTCTATGAAAATACTGTAGACACTGGATCAGGAAAGATAGTGGAGCCTTAAAATAATCACTCTTTCAAATTGTCCCGTGTTAGTTTCCATAGGAAACAAAAGCGGGAACTGTAGCCGCCAGCAAGCAACTGCCTTGTTAGAAACCTTCCTTGTCGGTTCTGCTGTGGCTGTTGGCTGAAATCGGAAAGTGGCATTTTTCAAAAGGCCCTTTAGCTTCGGAGTCTATGGAGTTTTCACTCTGGAAAGCAATAAAAATGAATGGAAAAAATGTGAAAATTACTGCCAACACCAAGTTTTCATATACCTTAGTATACTATTTCTAATGCAAAGAACTTTTCATTTCACTGCCTACTAGTTGATGTACGAGAACTAAAATCCATTTCATAAAAGTGAAAAATACATCAAAAAGCGAAACTGTACATCTTTGGAAGGTTAAATCCTAGATCTTGGATGTGTGGTGCCTCCACTGTAAACCTTATTATGTGAAATTGCTTACAGAAACATTTCACTCTTTTCCGGAAGCTCACTTTCCATCAGACAGCATCCTTGGTTCCTTCATATTCTGCAAATACATTCCAAGTTACACATGCTGGGCAGACTTCCACAGAAGAAAGGTAGACAGGTTTTGCAAAAAACACACCGAGCCACAGAATTTAAATAGTTTTAAAAAATATATTCACTTGGAGAAGAAAATTATCCCAAACTTTATATTTAAACAGGGTTTCAAGTACTAATTCTTATACACATTTAAAATAAAGATGCCTCAAAATAATCATTTTTGAGTGGTTTCATTGGGGAGAAAGAATTTTGCGAACACTCGCTGCTATGAATTATAGTACGGTGTTATAGTAATTTTACCTAAGACAAAAGTTTTTTCAAAAGTGTGTGAGTTTTTAAAAATATCACACAAAAATATCTCTGAACCACAAGTCATAGCCTCTCTGCTGTGGCCATCCATCTGTACTATGTTCCTTTGAGTACAGAAACAACCCAATTTATTATAAGAGGAAGAAAGAATAGAAAAATATAAGGAGGCAAAGATTTACTGTACATATTTACACAATATAAGTGGAGAGTAATCCATCAGATACATGCTTAAGTGAAAGAGTAATCCATCAGATACATGTAAGTATGTTATCTGACACAACTGTGAACCCCTATACACTTTCACTTTCTCTGAGTTTCACCTTAAACATTCACAAGAATAACCACAGTAAAATGACGTGACTCTGATGTTTTATAAGTTTTACATAAAAAACAATTTATAATTTTTGCACTTAACCTTTTCAAAAACTTTTGAATATTTATAACTAAAAATAATGTTCTTTATCGTATTTCACACTCATCACCTGAGGACATCAGTGTTCACACATCTTGTGTGTGTGTGTGTGTTTTAAATCAAGACCAGACCTGTTTTTTATATACATTTATATATTTCTCCACTAGACTTAAATTTCACAGAGAACTTAAAAATATATTCAAGGCACGATGTTGGAGCAAAATTAAATGACAGGATTGGCATGTGAGAAAGATCCTGAAAATTGTGTTACAAAGAGAAAGAAGAGACAATTCAGAGGGAACATTTCCCTGCCTGAATACATGAGGAGCCTGGAATGCCTTTAAAGTGGCTGCTAAACATTTGTGTATAAGTAGAATTGTAATAATGGAAACACTGTTCAGCTTGCCTAGTCTTTCTTCATAACTCATGAATGCTTTTGCCATAGGTTCTTTACAGGGCATCCATGAGAAGTGTACACTAATAATAGTGTAATCCCACTACACCCAATTATACATACCCCTTAACCAGTGTCTGCCTCTTTTTCTTTCCCTTCTCTGAATTATGTCTAATAAAATAGAATATGGTAAGAGAGAAGATTAAAAAGACAACAAACCTCTCTCTTCCCAACATTAAAAATTACAAATAGCAACTATAATCTAAGAAAAATAGCCAGAGAGTGGGCTGAAGTAGATAATGATGTAAAGAGGGGAGAACAAGCCCCTCACCCATCTCCTATCATTAATAACACCACACCTGACTAAAAAAAATGATATTGCCTCCTTGAATAAAACTACATCAATATCCAAGATTTTATTAAACAACTCATTTTAGAAATTAAATCATTAAACTACTTTTCCATGGGCTCTTCAGAAGAGCTGTCTGAAAAATAATGGATTGTCTGCAAACTTTTATCTTAGCTTTCGCCTCTAGAGCTGTGATATTTAATTATTAAAATATAGTATTAATGAAACATGCAATCTTGGAAAGGAAACTACTTTTATCATTGTACATGAAACACAAAATTTAATATACTGAATATACTGTATACATACTACAAATCTATTTGCATCCACCTTCCAAATAGCAAGCACCCTCTCTTCCCCCTCCCTCCTTTACAGCTGCTCAATCTGCAAGAATGTGCAGAAGTAATTTATCTGAAATGGCCACTATTGTTCTTGATTCTGATTTGATTCCAAAAAAGCCAAATAATAGCAACCATTTTAAACATCAATTTTGTGCACCTGTTGTGCTGCATTATCATGCCCTGTGATTTCCATTTACGTCACATCTCTTGACATGCCTTTGATACACCATGCTGCTTTGCACAACAAAAATTCAAGATGCTGGAAACCAATGTCATCCTCAGTGTATTAACAAAATGGCAATGGTAATTGCTATGGAATGAAAGCTGGAAACGAAACAGGAGCACATCAATCTAACTACTAGTCAAAAGTTAAGTAGATCTAAAGTCGGTCAACAACCCAGAGGGACTCAATACAAATTGTTAATAACAATTAGCATTGTTAATAATTCTGTTACTTAGGTAAAACAATAGGATCTTAGTAGTTTCATTTTCCCCATGTTGCTCTTGTCCTTGAATGAAATGGGAGTTGAGAATCTGAGTCATATTTTCTGTTCTACTGTATGCGTGGGCCGGGTTCTTTGGTGAACTCAAGAAGGCATATGATTCCATATTAGTTGCTTTTCATCCCTGCAGCATCATCTGAATTTGCATCTCAGTTTATAGCTCCAACATTTTCAAATATGTCGTAGTAGCTTCTTACCTTAGCTTTACTTTTCAATATCACCACAAGTATATGAAGACTTACAGTGACCAAAAGTGTAGGTTGTAATACTTGATGGTTAAGGAATGGACCATAAGGTTTGCACAGCACTGACATATGCATGGATTTGGAAGTTATGAAATACCCATGCTGCCTTAGCTCATCTTTCTTGTTGATAATGAGCTTCTTCTATGCTGAGTGGAGTCATGCAAATACTCATAATGCCCAGGTATTTATGGACACCTTTACTTATGTCAAGTGACCAAAGTGTCAAGATTTTATGGCACTAAAAAATTACTGTATCCATTTAAAGTGAAAGTGTAAAGAAGTTTGGTGTGCTTCCTGGTAGTTTTAACAAATCATATAAAGGGGCTCCTTCCAAAAATCTGAAGAAAATAAAAATTGTCTTGACTCACAGGGTTAAACCTGGCTCTGTCCTAATGTAGGAAGCACTCCCTCCTTCAACATTTTTGACAGATGGCCTTTTGGGTTCTGTGAGAACTTTCCACTGAGGGGCTTAACAAAGCAGTCTGCTTTATTTGTAAACAGCCTTAATCATTAGATAGTTTTCCTTCGCACTGAGCTGGTATCTTGGCATTTTGAAGCAGAAGGAGATAACATGCAGAAAAGTCAGTGCCAACCAATGTCTCCTTGGTGGGTGTGGGATCTATTCATATAGGGCTTCATGTGTGGTTTAATGGTCTGCTGTCATTGTCTTGAAATTCTTGATCATTTTTAACAAAGGCCCCATATTTCATTTTGCTCTGGGTCCCCCAAGTTATGCAGTTGATGCTGATGCCAGCTGTGATTTCTGATGAGAAACTGGTAAGAACTCTCATGCAGCATGATCTTTTGGGGGCTTCAGAGGTTATTTTATTTTGGTCATATGTATATTTTATCAGCAGAATTACATAGTATTTTTTGGGTTTATTTGCAAACCAATTTAATTTGTGGATTTTTTTTCCTGTTTTGTGTGCTTCCTTCCTAAGCCTGTCCTTATGCCACTTAATTCAATGGGATGCCAGGGTGGGGTAGGAAGACAAACTTGACTAAAGCAGTCTCTGAACTTTTCCATTAATAAGCTTCTCTCTACTTTGGAAATATGTACTAACTAAAATTCTCCCTTGCCAATCAAAGTAGGAGTACATGTGTTGGCTAAGGTAAGCAGAATCTGAGCTAACAAGTATCCTAAAGTGAAACACTTGGTTTGAATGCTGATTTATGCTTCTCACAGTTTCTATGATGTTGGAAATGACACTTATCTTCAATGCCTTCCTTTTCTTCTTTGGCCTGCCTACCTTCCAGGGCTGCAGCAAGCTTGACTGAAAGTGCTGGAATGCTGAGTCAGCCTGAGGTTTCACTGAACTTGAACGCAGGACTTTTCAGGGGCCAAACTAGTATTCTGTCTCACTCATCACACCTTGTTCCAGAGACCACAGAGGCATGTCTTGGAATCCCAGCAGACAGATATGCTCACACCTTGCACAGGGCTTCTGTTTTCTCTCTTGTTTTTGCCTGCTGCTCTGCAGGTACTGTGTATCATCTCACACTCATGTGAAAGAAATTCTGCAAAGAATTTTCCAGAAAGCAAAACTACTGGGACCTTTTTATGTAGTGGGACTTGAGCATGATTGCATGGGTAAGTCATTTAAAGCATTATATGTTAAAGTTGGGGAAATGATGAGGGGGCAAGGAGAGAGAGAGAGAGAGAGAGAGAGAGAGAGAGAGAGTTATTGAGAAGCACAAACTCAACCCTGCTTCAGCCAGGACTTTTTGTAGTGTAGAAGAGAATGACTGGGAGAAGCCCGAACTCCAAGAGACTGACTGTAATATAAACTATCTCCTAAAAATAGAATCTAAACACTCTTCTAGACAATAAAACAAAGAGTTCTGGTGTATCTCTAATGTCTATTTCCAAGAAGAACTCATAATTTTCATGTGATGTCAATATTCCAGTCCCATTTGAAAGCCCACTTCAGCAAATATAATGTAAAACATGAAGTGGCCATGATCTGTTAGAACCTATTTTTATGACCAAGATTACTATTGTTTGTGAATATTATTGATGTATAGCTTCAACTCTACTTTTCTTCTACCAGTTAGTTGAATGAAACTATATTATAATTAAATTAAATTATCTTTGATAATAAAAATTGAGTTTTTTAAAAGAGATAAAATGAAATAATTTGATGAAAGTGCTTTGGAATTATAGTTACATATGAATATTATTGTCTTAAAAGTAAATTGCAATGTTTGGGTCTAGAAAAAAATCACCCCCTTAATTGAACACCAGAAGTGAACATTTGGATATTTTAATACTGTATATACTGAGATTTCAATGTAAAATTGAGTTACTCTGAAATATTCTCAGAAGTGTTGCTTTTTATGTAGTGGAAAATTTTGCTATTTATCTCAGATTAATAACATTGCTCAGATTTCATATTTTGACTTTAAGATAATCTAACTGGTAATTTTGGGATTTCCCAGAACATGAGCACATGTGTCCATTGGGAGGCTATAATCTTGACCAGAACCAATCACTTTCATGAAAGCAAATTACTTGCTTCCTTATCTAGAAAATTTAGTTTGTCAACTATCGAACTTTTTTGTCAGTTTGGCCAAGAATGAAGAAAAGAAAATGACATGGTGTTTTTGTACTTCCTCTTTAACCTGGTATCTCTCCTTGGCTTATAATGTGAAAACTGTGCTGCAGGCCACGGCACTCCTGAGGGTGGCTGAAGTCGACAGCACAGCTCTCTGGTTATTGACTGCATCCTAGAGGTTAGCACACATTTGCCAATTGCTGAGAACCTTGAGCTCACACCTTACCAAGTTACCTCTAGATAGCATTCTCATTAAATAAGTATCATATGAATCTGTTTCAAGTAGCAAGTCGAAGCAACAGATAGTGTCATAACTCTGAGACATAGATTTCTTTGTGTACAGTTACAAGTTTCTGAAGAAATTTTTCCCTACAAGAGAGAAAAGGATAATTTTTTTCCTGAAAAAATGTTCATTCCATGTGTGAAACCAGTTGGTAGGAGTGAGATATTTTTGTTGACTAAGACTACAGTGATTTTTGTAATCAAGTAAAATATTAAACTCATAAAAACAGAATTTACCATGAAGAAATGAAAAACAAGAACAGCACACATATATGAATATGTCAGATAAAATTTTAATGATTTCTCTTAACTGTTTCTGTTCTTGCACACACACTAAGAAGAGAAGTTTAAACCCTGCATTGTACTTATCTCCTCTTGCCCCAAATTACCTGCACTGAAGACCAAGGATTACTTTGATAAGTACTGACTACTAGGAAGGTAAAGAGTGGGATCTGCTGTCATTCTTCTTGGTTGAGGGGACTGTTTCACTTAATGCAAACTCAGTGCACAGGCTGTCTCTGTCTTCACATGATACCCAGCCTCCCTCTGTGTCACCTCTAGTAATGAGAGGATATTAGTTCCCAATGCCTGATTTTCATCCCTCATGTCTCTGACTCCCACTGTTCACTCAGTTCAGAAATGTATATAGAGGTGTATGTTATCTTATTCCTCACTTCTTTCTAACTGTCGTGAGCCTGGATATGTTTATTTAAACATAGAGAAAGACTCTGAGAGGAGACTAATCTAATACCACATGAATATAATATTCTTTCTTATTGTATTATGATTGACAGAACCCCTATCAGAGTACAAGATAATATTTCATTGAATTAGAAGAAATAGCTATATCTTCTCTAACACTTTAATACCCAGAAATGTTCCCAGTAAGTAAAAAATCCTTTTCTGAAGTTGATTTCCAGTTACCACAATAGGCTCTCAGGGAACAAAAGGAAATGCCCACTTTTTTCACGTAATTGATGCTATCTACTTTTCTAGGGTCCTAGAATATGGTGGAATGCTTATCAATTCCTAATACAATCTGTTCTCACTCAATCTCTATCTCTCCTCATTTCCTGTTCTCTCCAAATCTTTGTCTTTCAAGAATGAGAGAATATATACACCCACAAATATCATGATAGCAGTATTATTTAAATGTCACTTGCCTGGTCACTCCAATTTTTACTTTATCAAAAGCAGGGTACTACATGATACAGGACCCTGGTTTCTATGAGTCTCAGAAAAATGTCAGCTTCCTAGGTTGAAAACACGTGTCTTGGGAAGCTCTGTGTTGCCAACACAAGCTGCCATTTTTGGGTTTCCATGAATGTGTTAGGAGGACTCTCCTACATGAAGTGCATAAAAATATTTTAAGATTATCCAACCAAACACTTAGGCAAGTTGGATCTGTGTGGGACAGCCTGAGGTAATATTTTTTTCCCTTCTCTGCTCAGGTCATGCGGACGTGTGAGCCTTAAAGGCGACCAAGGTGAACTCCCTCATTCCACACAACGGGTGGTTCATTCACCATGGGATGTTCTTGATAGTGCTCTGTCCACTCTAATTTTAAACATCTAAGCAATGGGAGTCCCAGCACTTCCCTTGGAATATTACCCTGCAGTCTAATGGACCTCAACATTAAGAAGATTTTCAATTGGCAAATAGTAATCAACCTAAATTTCCCTTTTCTTAATTTCATTCATTACTCCAAGTCCTAGCCCCTTGTTCCACCTAGTTCTTCACCCTCATTAGTGTTTATGTTCTCCAAACACTAATACCAGGTAGCTGGTAAACAAACAAACAACAAAACTCTCAGTCATCATTTGGCTAGACCACAGACAGTTATTTCTTAGAAAAATATTTCAGTTCCCACATATACTGTTCTCCTTAAGATATATTTTAATATTAAAAGATTCAAGAATTTTTTTAAAACGAGTCCATAAGTGAGAAGTACACTGTAATGGACTAGAAGGGAATAAATACATGCTTAATGTGGGTGGGTGATAATGGTATAGCTAAATTCACCTTCTTTTGTCCTTTCCACAGACACAGATTAAATCATTAAAACAATTGGATGGAATCTTTTTCTACAAAGTTATCTATTTCTATATTGTTTTTAAAAATAATATTATCCTTTCATATTATGGACTAAAGGATTGCTTTTCTTGGTTTACAAAAACATTCATTGTTAATATATTCTCTATCAATAATCAGTAATTTAGCAAAAACACTGACATTAGTACTAATAATTTGTGTTACTGTTTAATTACATAAAACATTACAAGGTGGTAGCTAGGTGAAAACCAAGCCTTAAGTTATGTCTCATTGATAACACTAATTGTTCTCTTCTATATTGAGACCACTTCATCAATTTGATTTACTGGTAGAGTCAAAAGAACCGTGTGTTAGTAGCAAACCTTCAAAATAATATAACCCCCCCCCCCCGAGATTTCTGTTTAGGAAATAATTAGATCCCTATTGTATCTATATTCCTATAGTAGTGGCTTGGTTCTGCCTCTATTCATGAATGCTTTTGATTCTTTGGACTTTTATCTTGAATTTTAAGCTAGATTTTCACTTGCATTCATGATACCTAATACATATTGTACATGAATAAACAAGCCCAAGGAACAGAAGGAGTATTGCATAACTTTTGGAAAGCTGTGCCAAGGACCATACCCTGGAATACTTAAATCTATCAGATGGCACCCTCATGCTATAAACTATTGGCATTTCCGAATATATCTATGTGCTTTTCTTGAACACTTCTGGCTGATATCATGAACACTTGAAACCATTGCCAAACGCAACCACCTTTCATTTTCAGTATGTAGACACCATTCCCAGACTAGGTGAGTGTTTGTTGTCTCTAACTTCCTTCCTTACTTTATGTGGTTGACTGCCTAGGACACTGCACTGATTTCTAAGAATTTCTTGCTCATATATTTGTTGACTACATATAAGATTCTTTGAAGTTGAAAAGAACAGAAACAAATTCCAGAAATCTTAAGCAGAAAGGGGGAATTGATTGAGGTAACACAGGCATTGTGAGGTACTAAACCCAAGGAATGGAACAATCAAGTGTGCAGAAGGAGAGGAAGACAGTCTGCTTCTAGGTCTTCTGCAGAGAGGCATAAAATTCATGTATCTTCTGCCATGCTGATGTTAATATCACTCAGTACCAACAACTCCCAACAAGTGGGCTTCACTGTTTCAATTTTCAAATTCTGGGAGAGAGAACCAAGCTTTATTTGTGTTTCTATTGAGATTGGCTCATGATCTAGGTCAGGGACTTGGATTCAATATTATTTGCAGAGCATCTGGAGGCCTATCTTTATGCACAAAGGATTCCTCTTAGAAATGTAGAAATTGCTGTGAGAAATCCATACGTAAGGGAGGTTAAATCCCCTGGAGTTAAAATTACATGGCATAGTAGGTATTGAAAATGATTAATTTGACATATGGAAACCAATACTTGTTTAGTGTTACTCCCCACCTTTTGCTGAGTTTGGCACATGAAGTTTCTAAAATTTCCTCAGGTCATGGATGAAAGATGTTTATGTAAAAATCCAGGATCTTTCAAGTGTAGCTGGTTGCAAGGCTCCAGTCATACTACAGCTTGTATATAAAGCAAAAATATAACTTACTTACTTCATTTTGGTTGCAGATCATCTTGGCTTCTTCCTGAGCCGTCAATCAGTAGTGAGTGAGGGTAAGGGAGAAAACTTAATTACTGGTACATATCCAATTAAGTTTCAAGCTGTTAGGGCTGATAATTTAAGTCTTTCTCAGTTGATGTTCATGCTTCCATTTGGATAATATGACCAATCTCTTACCTATTTACCCCTGTCCTGCTTCTCCCCCTAAAATGGCAATCTAGTATGTAGAGAAAAGTTGGTGTGATATAAGATTCCTATTGGCCTTGAGAATAAAGTCGAAATTCTCAGATTCACATGCTAACGTTATATTATCTTCTAGATCTCCTCTCCTTGCTGAATCTACTGTCTGGTCACTTGTATTCCTGGAAGCAGTCTGGAGCTGAACTCATAATTATCTATTTCATCTTGGGAAAAATGATAGAAGAGTATACCATAGCTCATGTGGATATGGCCTCAGTCCTCTCCACCTGTAGAACCCCAAGTCCCCACCATGTGATCAGTTCATTCCCAGGCCTCCTGTGAGATTGTCCTGTCCTGTGACAGGAGTAACCAAGAGTTGCCAAGGAAGTTCAACCACAGGGTCTCCCTCTGCCTTATCATGTGACAAGAGCAGTGGCCATTTTGATGTGCACTTTCTAAAAAATGTAAATTTTTCAATCTTTCAAGGACAAGCATTATATAGAGAATATCTAGCTCTGTATATTTAACACTTCAATCTTATTTTTTCTGGGTATTACAATTTGTTGGACACTGTCATTAGATGAAAATACTGAGGTCTAAGATTATTTCTGTATGTATGAAAGCCACAGTTTACAGAGTTTCTCTGACCATACAACTTTTGATTTTGTATGTCAAGTAGAAGTGTTTATATCAATAAAATTAGATTTCAAATTGTTCAAGGATTAACCTTACTCAAGTCTCTTCCCTGGTCTGCTATACTCTCAGGATTTTCCGGGCTACCTCAGTCTTAACAGAAAATCTAAATGTTCATAATTCTGGATGTAGTTCTGGATCTAGGATGTCCTTTATTATTATCACATAGATATAAAGAGCAGAGCATTTTTTCTGATTCATATTGGTATAGTAAATGGCCTTCTTATTAAACATAACTATTTTATAAAAACAACACTATCAATTTTATCCAAGTCCAGTGTGATGCTTTAGTAATCCCACAGATGTTTTGTCAGTAGTACCTCACGAGAGCCCAGTGTCTGGATTCTAACTTGCAACTGCTTTATTGTTTCCAGTGTTTGATTTCTATGCTTATAGAAATATAAATGTAAATGTAAAATAAACTTTCCATATAACCACATTTTTAAAATCTGCTCTTCTTTAGTCTCTGTATGTAGTGTGCTTTCTTTGTAACCAGGAAGTAGTTACAGGGTGTAAATAAATTGGACCTCTTTTCTTATTTTCATACTGACCTTTTCAGAGAATGTTATGATTTTCCTTTCCTTGCCTCTTGTCACCCTGCTCTGGTTAAATCTTAGAACTCTTGGATCCTTAACATTTGGGGGTTCCATATAGACCTGTTTGAGCATGTCATGTAAATTATTTCTTTAGAAAAATGCACATGTGTTTTTGGTGAATTCATATACCTAAGAAGACTGTGGGTTCCAGGTAGCTTCAAATCTCTTTCCTTCATGTTTGATAACTGCTAGGAGATGTGGAGAAAGGCTTCATATAGTGAAAGGGCCTCCTGTTCCTCTCTTCCTGTACTCAATCTTAGTCATTCAGTCACTCCTTCATTCTCTCAAAAAAAGATTTCTTGAGTATCCACTGGTTCCCAAGAGCTGGGAGGGGTCAACAGAAAACAGAAATCTGTCTTTCGCCACAATTTACATTTAACTCCAGAAAGCGTTCTTTCTTTCTCTTACTTGTAGAGGGATCCAGATAATAAAATATGAAAGATCAGATTGCAGTCATCCCAAACATTAGCAAGTAAAATATGTATAAACTAAATTAACATGCCAAGAGCCACTGTTACAATCATTATATTCAATATTTCCATCAAATTATTATATTAAGTGCTTGCAGACACACTGAGATATCATAAATGTGGAGCACATGAACTAAAATATGGAGGGCAATAGGTGTGGCAAACACCAAAAAAAACAGGGATGTGTAGACTTATGCTAACACAAACATTTATGCAGCATTGAGGTCATCTCCCCAAACCACATGATAGGTTAAATCATATTATGATAATTTGCTTCTTGCAGGTGGAGTCCTAGATAAACTCATGAATTAGTACAAATATCACATCTTTTCTTTTTTAAATATCTCAGGTCTTAATTTTAACCTTTGGTGTATAATACCTGATATGATAAATCAAATTATAGTATAAAATTTTGTCTGCTACATATATTTATTGTTTTTTATCCTCAAGATAAGCATCGTGACATTCCTA
Organism: Desmodus rotundus; assembly: GCF_022682495.2. Classification (NCBI taxonomy): domain Eukaryota; kingdom Metazoa; phylum Chordata; class Mammalia; order Chiroptera; family Phyllostomidae; genus Desmodus; species Desmodus rotundus. The sequence continues at coordinate 97,353,616 of NC_071391.1, read as the reverse complement.
AATAGCATTGTGTGTGTGTGTGCATGCATGCTGCAATGCTTCAATATTGTCTATAGGTTCTGCAACTTTAAACAAGAGATGTATAACAAAATCAATTTTATCATAAGCTAATGGATATACATAAGAGTTAAATTCTTAGTATATCTCATCAACATTATAATGAAGCGATGTTGAATGAAATGAAGTTTTTCAAGGACATGTTGCATTTACATAATATAAGTATAAATATATATGTATATAGCTATATCTTATGGACAATTAAAGACTCCATGAGTACCTTGCTTTTTACAATTGTAGTTTTTAAAAAGCTTATGTAACAATGTAACAGATTTTACTTTTTAAAACATTGACTTAGTTATCAAAAAAGTACCAATAATGTCAATAAGTGGCGCCTATAAAAACAGTTACAAATTAAACAAAAAACAAATTTGGACTCTTTAATATTGTCAACTAACAGATTTAAAATAAGTAAGTGGTTTTGATAGTGAGGCTAGAGTAAAATGACTTACTATGGTTAATACTAGGAACTATACATATGTCAATCCAAACTTTTCCAGCCTGCCCAATACCTCCATTTTCCTGTTTCTTCCTTGAGACTGTGCCAAACAACATTTAATGCTGTTTCAGGCTACTGTTTTTACAATGTAGTCTTCTTCTTCTTCTTCTTCTTCTTCTTCTTCTTCTTTTTCTTCTTCTCAATGTCTTCTTCAACTGACTTTTACTTTATTCTTTAACCACTTGTGCGTTATAAGTAAGGTGGCTCTTGGTAAAATACTAAAGCTTTTGATGCATCTTCTCTTCAAAGGTTCTTGGCTAATAAGTGCAAACAGTAAACTTTAAAGACTTTGTGTTAAAAGGAAAATTTACCTGTAATGGCAAAGACCTCACCAACTGCATTTCAGAAATGGTGTCAAGAACAGCCCCAGGAGGGACCACTTAGCACCAAACAACAGGATGGCTACAACATTATGGATTTATAATAGTTAATTGCTGACCCTCAACAAAGTTACATGATTTATTTTGTTTCTACTTCTGGGAAGGTGGGTGAAATTCCTATTAGGCTAATTAGTATTTTTTTTTCTATCTCTCTATATTGTATGTGGAATTGTTTGTTAAACCCAGGGTCAAAGTCCAGTCACTTCCTGCTTTTCTCCTAAGTAATTTATTTTCATTTATTCCATATCCAGCTTTGCTAGTCCGCTACTATCTAATTTAGATTAATAATATGCCAAAATGTAAACAAAGAACAACTTCTTTCCCGTACAGTACCATATGAATTGGTCAGGGGCAATGACAATTCCGATGAGAAATCTGGCCTTGAGAACTGAGTCTACCATCGTCAACCTCCCTGGTAGTTCATCATTGTGCCTAAAGCTTCTGAGAACATCACAGCAGGTTGTCCGCTGATTGCCAATACAGCCTCTAAAAGGTGGGACAAGTGTAAGAAGAGCACCTGATACAATTCAGTCTCTGGTGAGATGACTCCTGATAACCATCATCTAAAATAAAGTATGTTTAGCAGCTCTGCAGGCAAACATCACAATGAATTTTTTAAAACATACCATGATTGCAAAAGAGTTCAGTTTCAGTGAAAGAGAGTTTTTATTTTATATTTTCTTCCTTATCTAAAATGGGCATTTACTTTTTTGCCAAAGGGCTCAAAAGAGCCATGAAAATTAAAGTCCTTCAAAGCTGTTAAATGCATTTTCAAATTTACAATAAAAGTCAACCTGATAAAGCTTCCAGTAAAATCTCTGGAGCCTCATAGCAGCACTTACACAATATTTTTTAAGTTCGTATTTTAGTATTCAGCACCTTGAGGAACAGGAAAAACAAATGTGGGCAAGAAAAGTAGAACAAAACAAAAACCAAAATAGAAAATAAACTGCTACCCGCAAAGACAGTAAAAAAAAAAAAAGCAAACTGTCACACAAACTATTAAACATATGCCAAAGTAAACAATCATGCCGTGTGCCAGGGGTCTGCCCTGCAGGTAGACGGCAGGCAGCCGGGAGCAATGGAAGGGGAAGCGATGGAGCCGAGAGTGGAGGGGCTGTGGAGCTGGAGCAGAATGGCCTGCCTGAGCCTCAGGACACACCATCAGCCATGCAAAACAGGACATACCTTTCTGGCTTGCTGGTTCTGTCGGCTGAGACAAAGCAGTCCCATTCGCAGCAGGAGGCCAAATCAAAATGAAATTTTATTTAGTCTGCACTGTCCCCAGATTGGGTTTCAGAGTGACTGCTTTAGGAGATAGCATGGATGTGGCTGATGCATGCTTTGCATATGAAACTGCAGTAGGAAAACAAATCTACATAATCAAAAAAATCTGTGCTCTGTGTGTGTGTGTGACAGAAACCCTGGACTCCAGTGATTTTACTGTAGTGTATGTTCTCAGGCCCTTTTGGGGTGAAATATGTTTTTAAAAACTTTCTTTTACAGTATTAACCACAAATACTAAGAAGTCTATAATATTCTAATTTATGAAAATGTGTAGGGTCATGCTTAAAACTCTACCACATCAAAATAATAGTGATTTTTAAAATATTTATGAATACATCAAAAATGTGTGAGAAAACCATTTGAATTTTAAAACATGCAGATTATTTGGTGGGGTGTTATTCTAACAATTACTATACCTCTGAACCTCAGCAAAATAAATGAAAAGCTTAAGTCTAATGCAATACTGAAATGAAGACTGAGAGTTCTTTGATTTTTCTCTGGGAAGACACTTAACCCATTTATATTTAAAAGATATTTTTAAAAATAGGGAAAATGTTTCAGAAGGCTTTTAGACAATGGAAATATTTTTAAAATAAAAAGGAGTCTATACAGACTGCATATCAGGGAATCTTTGAAAAAATGCATATACATACAGATATACTGACTACGTTATGCAGGGTTCTCATTGGCCTTGCCAGGAAAGGAAAGTGTGTGCAAGAGACGGAGAGATGGTGGGTGGGAGTACAGAAAAGAGCTTGTTGGGAAATATATATTATTTCTCAAAGAAATACTTATCGCAGCTTGATTTTGATAGATAAGTTCCTTGAGGTTGAGTGCTGACCATCATTTTCTTTAAGGCGGAGAAAAGAAAAAGAAAATTGAAAGAAAGAAAACCCACCTGTGTAAAATGGTACACAGTGCTCTGAAAACATGGGCAGTCATCATTCTGCTTTAGAAAGTATTCTTAGGCTAGGAGGAATATGAATTCTGCCCACGTGAACTCTCAGGAGTTATACTCCAAGCCACCACCCAGAACACTATAGACACTTCTTTCAATAATGAGACACAAATAGCTTACTCACACAAAGTGCTTCCATGCAGACCCAGCAGCAACCCCCAACTATAGACCCATGGGCTGATACCCCTTTGAGAAGTCCAACCTAATTCTGTGATTCAGATTTAGACATAATATTCCTTAGAAAAGCTTTCCCCTGCTCCAGCTTGAATTGGCTATCTGTCAATAATAATATTTACAGTTGTAAAGGTCTCCTTAAATTGATAATGTTGCATTCGGCATGATGCACCATGTTCTATGTGCATGCCACCAGCATAATCAAAGCCTAAAATCTGAACAGAGCAGAGCATTTGCTCCCTCGGCTCCAGGACCATCCCATCCAGGTCTCCTGTAACAAGAGCAATGTTGTGGCTTCTCTGATGCTTATAGACAAGCCCCTATATTGGCTTGCTGTTATATCATAATTATTTAGAGAGTTATTAAGCAGGAGTTTTGTCTGCATATTATTTTTAGTGACAAGACACTCTTTTCTGGGGAATGGAAATATGTTAATTCTTAACAAATCCTATATCCCCCAAATTCAGTGCACCTGGCATTCACTTTCTACCTAATAATCATCCGTGAATATGCAAATGTTCAGTGTCTTGGTAACCTCATTAATTTATTCCTCAGGCAATCATGGAATGTGAACCAGTCCTGTGCCACTAGTGCTAGAAATGGTGCCGATCAGCGCTGGGAGAATCAGCTGAAAGCTCAGGCTGAATATTGAAATACTGTTTCATCTTTATTCTGTCCTTTGGCACTCTAATTCAAACAAAGACTCTTACCTTCCCCCACTTAACTGACAGCAAAAAGCAAACATAAAAAGAAAAAAATGCCAAAAGATAATAATCAAGATCTTCACCTTTTGCCACCAAATACAAACCAGAGGTGATTCATGAGCTGAACAAAATCGCCACAGCAAAACCATTTTCTAACTGCCTAAGTTGTCTTATTTTGATATTTATTGGGGAGGGGGGAGGGTAGAGGGCAATCTGCTTCCCATACTGTGACACAGGAAAATTATCTTCCCCTTCGTCCACACTAAAAGCCCTGAATAATATTTATAAAATGTTAGGGGATCCCGGTAGGTTTCCTATTTAACAAGCCATGTATGACAAATCACAGTGTAATGTACTACGTTCTTAATCTTTAATTAGAATGTGAATATCTGCTAAAGAACGCAGTTAACTTTGACACGTTAAATCTTCTGGTTAAAGTGCCTTACAGGAAGAGCAAAGATGAAACACTGGAACAGTCTCTTGCTTTTCTCCATTCACCCAGACAGTTGGGGAAGGATGATAACATCTTGTAATACCTGCTCTGTAGTAATTAATCGCTGTGGTATTTAGGACCATTCAAGTAGACAAATATGACAGAGACAGGGACAATTAGGAACCTTGTTCAAGCTACATTAACTTTTCGAGCTATTACAACACAGCAGCTCAAGTTTGCTTGTAAAAGCTGCAGAGGGATTGCTATGCATTAGCCATGCGATTATTAATGAAAGAAAAGGAGAATTGTGTTTATTGTAGTTTGAAAATTGCAAATAAATTTCAATTATCTGCTATGTCATTTTGTTAAACATGCATTCTGGAAATGCCTTTGTACTCTAAATCATGAGCTACTTATAGCAAAGTAGTACCAGAAACCCTTAGGGAGATAGGAAATCAATATTTTTGTTGAACCAATTTTTTTTGTGAGTGAAACTGAAGATGGGCAAAACTACCTGAATGGTTTTTAGGTAGCAAGCTCTGTGCTCTGTGGCATCCTGGCATTTATTCAGTCCACCTTTTACCAATAGACCTTGAGTCAGATGTCCCAAGCAGACACCAGGACAATCACAATCACACTGTGAAAAGAAACCAGAGAGACTTTCCTTCCTTTGGGAACATCCTCAAAACAATTATAAGAAATCAATTATGATAAATAAATAATGTCTGCCACCTTGGCATCTCTGCTCCTTCCAATAACAAAGTCAGGTTTTAAATTTTTTTTTCAAAGAGAAAAAAACCTACAGAGGGGTTTTCTCAGCTGGAAAAGTGATGGAGAGTCAACATTTCTAGAGAATGGCTCACGTCCATTCCCCTTCACGAAGATAACTGCCAGTCATTTTGAATGGCAAACTTGATCTTGTGCACTCGGACACACACACACACACGGGAAGCAGAAATAAACATATCAGTTTCTCTGTAGTCTTTTGTGAACTATTCATTTCTCAAACCTTACAGACATAGATATCTGGTACCAAACCTCACCTCGTTATCTCCCCCCCAAAGCATGTTGCAGACACACTCTCAAGGAGCTGACAAGATGCATGTCTTGTGCCCCAGAAAATGTACCAAATCCAAACTTTCCATGTACCCTACTATCTTCTTACCCAGGACCAGCTCATGACACATTTCTACCCAATTTATTATCTGATTTTACTGGCCATCAGGAATTGAACATGAAAAAATAATTCTGGTGTGTCCTGGACCTGGGGACCTGATCCAATTGTCTTCTTTAAATCAAAGAAAAAGACCAGCTTAGCATGGCACAAATCTGTATCCCCACCCCAGAATCTGTTGTCACACACACACACAAAAAGCTGCTCAGTGCTCAGGAACAATCTCCCCTCTCAGCCGAGCTGCGATGATGTCAGCTTTCTGATTACAAACTGCTTATTTATGCTTCAACAGCTGCCAAGAGCAGCAAATAAGTGGCTAAAAGAGTGTCTAGACCAAGCTTTCAGGCCTCTATTGTCTGGGGGTTGTTACCTGGTTGACAGCGATGGGTCCAGCTGCCTGGTGTGAAAGAGAGCAGCGATGGGGAGGCAGTGATTGACAGAGGGCCCTCTGGGTCAGCCCAGATGGCCCCACGTCTTTCTATTCCTGGCTCCAAAGGAAAAGGCAGGGCCCTGCCTGAGGTTGGAGGTGAAAGGAAATGTTGGAGGGTAATGAAAGAAATCTTTTGGCCAAATTTGCGATTATGAACACTTCCCAGGGGGAATGTTAGCCAGTCCAAGTAGCCACAGAGTAGCCAGAAGTGAGCACTTGGAGCACAGGAAGCAAACCACTTATTTTCAGGTAAAGCTCACAGGCCTCTGGGAGGAGGGGAAGGGGGGAATGTGTAGATACTACATACATTCCCTTTCTTTTCTTCTTCTTCTTTTTAATTATGTTTTTTCATTTTGTTCTCTGGTTTGGGATAATCTAAAGCAAAGGCATTTGTGGCCACCTTTTTAATTCACCACCCTGAGAGTTCCATGAGAGCTTCAGAAACCTTTTTTTCAAATCAAATACTTTCAATCAAATACTGACAGAACATAAAACACTCCAACATTTGGGAAAAACAAGGATTTTGCAAGCTGACGTAAATGTCTAATTAGAATATTCCACTACCACTTGCAACTTTTGAATCTTTCCATCTCATTTGTATCCAACCACACTCTCTATTTTAACACTTTTCAGAGTAGATCTGAATGTACCACATCACTCCCTTCATTCCTGTCTCACAATTCATTGCAGTTGATTGGCATCAAACATTTGCGGCTTTAATTCTGGTCCTCCTCTCGCCCTCACTTGATAGTTTGGGGTCCTTGTGAAGGAAAGAATGCTACTAAATATGGATCACAGAGAGGTACTCATTTGAAAATAATAAAATAACTGCCTCCATGATGCCCACTCCTAGTTACTGTTACTCAGATACTTTGTGACTTCTCAGGGAACTATGACATTATTATTTAGACACCATTGTTCCTAGAGGGAGAATTGAGATGTACAACTCTCAGTGGGCAGCAACTAATGCTATACTTTCACATTTTTTGTTCTTATGTACTTTTTCCCAAGCACTGAAAAAATGACATTTCTTCCAAATGTTGGCCATGATCACTGATGCAGGTAGTATAGAACTGATAATTCTGTAGCCTTAATATGTGTTGCATTAAAAAAATGAAAATTAAGAGAAAGCTTTCCACTACATGAAAAATAGCATCCATTTAAAATCATGGTAATACCAGAAGCTGCCAGATTTGAATGAAATACAAGAGAACACCTGAGGAGTCAAAGCTTAATTTGTGTATACAGTTGGCTTTCTCTATAATATCTGATTCAGACTCTACTGAAAATGAAATCACATTAAATTAACTGTGAAAACTAAGTTGATTTAATTAAGCACAGAAAGACTTAATAGATATAATAAAATGTTAAAAAGCCAAATGATGTGCAGTTACATTTCAGTTAGCACTGCTCAACAAATGTACTAAATTTATTCCTTTCAATAATGATGTGTTTTGAACATTTAATTAGATAAATAATGTCTAATCACTTCAACAAATCTGAACTGGAAGGATCCTTGTCATAAAAGGTGACTCATGCTTGTTATAGGAGAAGGTAAAGCAGACCAACTTGAGCTCTTTCCAAGGAGATGAGCAGAAACTAAGGAAAAGTCTGTCTTTCAAGCCTCATTAAAATTCTAGGTTTGCTAAACAAACCATTATTTACAGTAAGATAAGTGTTATTCAAAGAGACTCCTACTTGTCTGCTTTTTTTTTAAGTATCGGAAACTATAAGCAGCTGATAAAAAAGGTATTCAGTTTTAGATGTCCTATAATTCATTATAATGCTCTTTCCTTTAATAACTACTTTGCTTAAGTGATTGGCATGATTACAAGAAAATTACTTCAAATTATTCATCTCTTATCTTTCCTCTAAGATGTCCTAAGTTGGATGATAGTTACCATAATGGGACCCTATTAATTACTAATGTGGAAAGTCCTTCACAATTTGGATAGAGTTTGTAGGCCAAATACAGAAAATACTACCGAATGCAACCTTAGATCATCTACTCCTTAAGATGGTGCCACCCACTGTCTATTAAAGGAAATGTCAAGGGCATTTATTTCTTCATTTGGAATTTGCTAAGAAGAGCCCGACTTGTATGTGAAAAGTAGACTCAGAATTAATATCTATCTATGTATATATGTATACACACAAATGCATACAAGCACACTAGAGTATATTGGAGCTTTGCACAAAAGTAGTGATGTACTCTGAAATGTAGATGATTAACATAAAATTACCATTTCAAGCTTATGGTGTTAATTCATCCATATCGTTCTGGGAAAAACAAAGTCTTCATATAAAACCTTTCCATTTATGATATTGCCTCAAATGATTTGGGGAATAAACCTGTAAATTTATTTAGTTCATATCACTGATTCTATTTATTGGATATAAGTTCTTTACTTAATTCTCACTTCTATAGGTTTTATTTCACCTGCAGCTGTATTAGAATATTGTCTGTCCATCTTTCAATCCTGTTCACACCTTCTGGGCCAGGACATTCTAGCATGATCACTCAAATCTTCCCTACAAGAGAAACAGACTGCAGGACAATGGTATTTGGTCTAAGCTTAGACTTTTTTTATGTTGGAGGCGTTTTTCTTTCATTCTGTACTCCCTTCAGCACACCTTGGCTGACCTTGTGGATATACATACCTTTCTTATTTCTGCTACAGACTTCTTGATTTTGGTCTGCATTGGCCTTTTAGCAATCATTGGGATTTTAACCCCTGGGGCCACTTCCTGGGGTCTCATCTGGGTATCTTGTATTGCTATAATGCTGCCTGTAGTTTGCTCTGGAAATAAAAAATATTGTGGAATGCAAAATATACTCCAGTGTATACAACATGATCAAATATACCACACAGCAAATATGTGGAAAACTGTAATATAAGATGCAAATATCTGCTCTGATTATAATTGGTTTGTTCAGATCTGCACTGCTTACATAATATTTTTTCCGAGTCATAGATGATCCCAGAACAATTAAAAGTGTTCATAATTCAATATAAAATACATAAAAGGGAAATATCCATACTTAATTATATCTTATTATATATTGGTAATGCAGACCATGAAACCTACACACAAGTGAAAATATTTTATCTACCAATGTGAACAATGCATCCAACAATGTAATTTTAATGTTGTGAAAAAGGTGAGATATTTGTTCTCATTCACTTTATTATTTTCCTGCTTATTTGTTCATCTGTGAACAAATACCATAGGATTTTGCACAGTAAAATTTGGAATTTTGTGCTTCCTTACAAACAATTTAAAGCTTCTATTTAAAATTCAAAAAAGTAGTCTTGTTTGGGTTGCCTTTCCATGTGAAGTTTTATAGTCTGGAACTTGGCCCTTCTTAGGAATAAATTAAGTTCCAAAGTCTAAGTAAGCTTGTGCTTAGTCATGAATGGACCCAAACAAATCGCTTAGTCACTCTCTGCCTCAGTTTCTTCATTTACAAATGGTTGTATTAGATTCACCTTTCTTAGCCAAACTATTTTTAAAACTGACACTTATGAAAAAGTAATGGCCCTTGGAAAAAAGACAGTATATATAGCTAAAGCTCACTAATTTAAAGCATGAAAATATGAAAAAAATATATAGAAGAAAAGAGAGTACTGGATTTCATCTATTCTTTGAATGGGCTGATTTAAACTTCTTATAATGTCTGTCCATGTTCTCCATGAATCAAAAAAGAGAGAGAGAGAGAAAAAAAAAGGAAGAAAAAAACAAAAAGCAGGATGTGAATTGAAATTGATTTATAATCAAAAGCCCTAAAATTGTGCTCTAATAACATAGAGATGGTGTTGCCTTTGGGAAAATCATTCCACTTCAGGGCACAACATCCCTCTACCTGTAAATTCTGCTCTGGGAAAGACATACATGGTATGTGATCTTGAATTAAGAGCAAAACCTAAGGTAACAAAGAGGCGATAAACTACAGGTCTTTTTCTAAAGGATGCAATTGATTAAAACATTGTTATTCTTATTTTACAAATGGGAAAACTAGAGCAAGGCCACCAGGACAATATTTGTACTGCCCAAATCAAGAATAAAGAAAATAGAATAAGCACAGAATGGCTATGATTCTTTTATAATCTACTAAGAGGACTTTGAAATAGCCATTTCAAGGTCATGGGATGAAGATTCCTTCAGGGGGTAATGCTAAGAAAGGCAAATTTCACACTGGACACTCTTCCACTCACCTCACCTGAAAAACTGAATCATGGCTACAAGCCACAACTATGATTTTACTAATTTCTTTCTTTGGATAGAAAGGCACATAGTGAGATATTGAGGCCCTCCAAAATAGTATTCCTAGCATATCTCTCTTCATAAAGAGGCTACAGCACTACTTTCATTTGCCAATGGGCAACAGAGATAAATGAGACACAGAAAAATTTTTGTAATAAAAACCAACAGGGGTTATGAAATTGGTGCAAAGTTTTACCTCAATATTCTTCAAGTGTAAAAAGTTTTCCTCAAGTCTCTCCTAGGAAATTAATAACACCACCAAGTGTCAAAAGGAGTCCATTTCTTTCATTTCGAGGGATAAAAGTGTATGCAGATCAAATATTATAATGATTGAAAACTTTTAAATCTGTATGTTTTATAATCCAACATATATTTCACTTTTAATATTTATTTATTTATTTATTTATTTATTTATTTATTTATAGACAGAGGAAAAGGGAGGGAGAGAGGGAGAGAGACATCAATGTATGGTTGCCTCTTACATGCCCCTGCTGGGGACCTGGCCCACAACCCAGGCATGTGCCCTGCCTGGGAATCAAACCAGTGACTCTTTGGTTCGCAGGTCGGCACTCAATCCACTGAGCCACACCAGCCAGGGATCATTAATTTCTTAATTAGTTCTTCTGGACAGCCATCTTCTAAATGGTAAATATGTAATAGTTTTATATATACATTTATTTGTAGCACGGTCATTTGACATAGAGCTATTCAGTTTAATTTTAAATGAGCATGACGACTAAGTCTTTATCTAACATCAGTAGTAGCAGATGTTGTAGAATTTCTATCTATAACCATTAGTATATCTGATTTAAACAGCATTATTTAAAATTAGCTAAAATGATATATACAATTTAAACAAATTTTTATCTGTATGTTGGCCAATTAGATATGGAGATATGAGTATTTTAAGGGAGCTGATTACATAAGATCCAAAAATCAGGCAGGCACATTTTCACATTTTCATTTATTCTTTCAATAAATATATACTGAACATTGGCAATTAATAGCCCCTTGTATATTTCTGAGAATAGAAGGCACTTCTGGTTTTCCCTATTTTTATGTTGCTCATGGTGTGTGAGATAGACTGTAACTGCAACAAGTCTTTATGATATAATGCAGTAATAGTCAAAATAGAGGTACATCCAGGGGGTTATGAGGGCAGAGAAGAGGGTTCTGAGTTTTGAAGTCAGAGCAGAAGGTCTGCTGGTAGGCAAGGTGGGCCATTGGAGGGAGAAATAGCCAGGTATCTTAGACATAGGAAAGCCATCTCCTGAGTCCAGGATGTTTATTTCCAAATCATGATCTTGGTTAAGAAATTGTCATCCAAAAGTTTGAAATAAGTGAAAGGTATGGGCATAAAAGAATGAGAAATTGACTCAAGAGAGTCAAGGGGCTAAAATGCAAGTAGAAAAACTAGATCATGGATGTGGAGGCATTGACAGGAAGAATGCAGCTTGGTAATGCACTAGAGAACCTCACGCCTTGTTGTATACTCGCAGAACCTTTCCTAATGGAAGCCCTGTTTGAGCATATGTAGTGGGAATTGTCTACCCATGGCAACCTCCTTTTCTAGAGCTGTGGCTGGAACCTGGCCTAGACTTACAATGTGGCTGAAGTGGGTCTTGCTTTAACACAGATGTAATCCCAGGAACTAGTCTCTACTCCTCCACCCTACTGCAAGTAGCATTATTGCCCAGAGACTCTGGGTTGTGCTACACCCACAGAGAGGGTGCCCTATACCCATGTCTGACCTCAGCCATCTGATAATAAAATTTGGATAGCCACCATCGGCATCTCTATAAATTGACCTACGTACTTTAGGGCCCATTGATTCTTCTCCTTAAAATTTAATGAGAAAAAGAAAGAAAGATTCCCCGAAGATCAAGAGATTTGGGGATTGTGTAAGAATGTGGGCAGCCAGGTGGAGGAGGCTATGGGCAGAGAAAAGATAACCCATTCAGTGACAATTGTGAAAAACCTCTGATGCTAAGATGCTATTCTGGGAAAAATCTGAAAAAGAAGTGAAAGTCTGATGAGGCCAAGTGGAGCACACTGCTCTGTGTGGACGTTGGACAAGGTCCTTTACAACCCAAGATTAAACAAGCACTGCGGGCAGGTTTTGCCTGCACAAGGGAGTTGCCTGCTTTCTTCTAACACCACCCACTGTTTTGAGAGTGTCAAAAGATTGAGAATCAGGACAGAAAAGACATTTTGACAGCATAATAATTTTAAGGTAAGAATATCCACAAAAGAGAAGGGGTAAAGTGGATAATAAGGTGGGATTTCTCCAAGTACCTATGCCTCCATTTCCTTTAGGTAATTCAGTGGCATTGAAGCTACTGTTCTTTTTTTTTTCCATACAAGTGAGAAGGGAGGGCGCCATCCCCATGTCCATGTATATCAAATGCCAAGTAAGTCTCTGTGCTATTGATAATTATCCTTAGCTGTTAATATAAACAAGTCACATCATCAGAAAAGCATGCTTCATCTGAAGAATATAAAAAATTAGTTATTTTGCTAATTTCTTGAAATCATAAAGCATTACAAAATAGTCACTATTTTGTAGAACAGTACTTGCTGTGAGTTTTAAGAACAGCTATTAGAAGGTACAAACTTTCAGTTATAAGATAAATAAATTCTGAGGATATAATGTATAGCATGGTGACTATAGCTAACAATACTCTTCTGTATATTTGAAAGTTGCTAAGAGATTAATTCTTCAAAGTTCTTATCACAGTGAAAAAACTGTAACTGTGTGAGGTGATGGATATTAACTAAACTGATTGTGGTAATCATTTTACAAAATATACATATATGAAATCATTATATTTTATACTCTAAACTTATACAATGTTTTGTGTCAATTATATCTCAATAAAACCAGAAAATATAGCTATTAAAAGAAAACAAATGGAGAAAACAAGACTAGTGGATCATGGTAGCATAACATTTACTTACAAAATGTTTTGAAATAAAATATTTTTCTACCTGTTCAAATTCAATTCTTTACTCTAAAAATGGCCACCATCTAGTGGTATGTGCCTATGTGTCTGTGTGTTGAGAAATAAGTATAAGAAAAAACAGGAAAAAAAACACTTGCTGCTTTATTATTTTGTTCCATCAGTCTATGTTACATTAATGAAAATAATTCTGTACTGTATATTACCCAGCAGAAGTCAAGGTCATAGTAAATATTACATTAAATTGGAAAGGTGTAGGTGTATACTTAAGACAGTTAAATTCTGAAAGTTGAGAGAGGATGGAACTGGCTTGTTTTTTAGTTATCTCTCTTTGTTTTTGTTTCTTAGAAGTTCCTATTGGTTAACTTTGATAGGAACTTGAAGAAAAAGAATAAACTTAATTTTAACCTAGTTAGTGTAGTAGAGTATGGTGTTATTATAGCCCCATAATAAGACAGATGGCCCAATGAATTACCCAGTGAGAAAGACCCTCTGGAGAATTTTGAAATGCTTCCTTGTCACCTTTTGCTGATTGTACAATAGTGACAATGGAGGTAGAATGTTTCAAACAAGAAGCTTCTGGAGATCTCCCAGCTTAAATTACTGCTTGTTAGGTTTTTCAATTTATAGTGAAACTGAGTGCTTGGGGATGGATTGAGATGATTTTCAGAATTTGCAGCAAAGCCAGAAATATGATGCACTTCAAGGCATTAATTTGCAGAACTACATAATGTACATGAAGGCAAGTTTTTGATAGATCTTATTTTATTACTCTATTTCTTGTTTTTATTAGTTTCTCACAATGTGTTAGAATTAGCAAAATACATGTTAATTTTTGCTTCCCTTCCTTTCTAGGCCACAATTTGCATTGTGGGCTGCATCTGGCCGGTATGTGGGCAGATTTAAGGATATCCTGTACTATTCATGTTACACCAGAGTCTACACAGTTTTGCGTAGTGCCTTTTGATACTTTGACTATCTCCCTTCCCCCAAACATCAACACTGACCAGGTTTCAGTGCAGGGCTGTGTGTGCAAAGCACTAAACAAAAGCTTCTAACTGAGGGTACCAGAAGGGGTTGCAGTCCAGCCCTATCCACTCTCTAAGCTGAAGGCTCTGGCCTTCTGAAAGAAAGGAAGTCTCTTCCTAATTCAAGCAGAGGCTCAACACTGGCTCAACACTATAGCCCCACACTGGCTCCTGCCTGCACTAACATGATGCTTTATACCACTGCTCTTCAAACTGTAGTCTAGAACCACTTGGAGGTATGAAAATTTTCTATCTATAGAATAGAAAATATCAGAATGCTTCACTGATAGTAAAGCTGTATTATTTTGCAAAACTTTTGTATCAGCTATGATTACACAGGTGTGGTCTGGCTTAATACATAAAATGTGTTTTTTTCTTAGGTCACGGTCAAAAACACTTGAAGGTTATCGTGTCTATCATCATACTTGATTAATGATAATAAATGATGATAATGATGCATCAACATGGTACATTCCTGAATATTTAAGAGTATGTGTGTACTTGACACTCATTTGAGTGATTGGGATTATTACCCTTACTTGACAGTCAGATGAGGAAACAGAGTCTGAGATGGGTACAATGGTCTGATGACATGTTCTTTTATCAGATCTAGGATTTGGGTAGATAAAAAGACAGATATGTATAGTAAAATCCAATGTTTTGATTGTGATCAGCTGTGGATTATTTAAAAAATTTAACTGGATGTGAACCTAATCTTCCTAGGATAAGACACAGGTGAGATGGTTTTCTAAGAGGAGGTGAGGTTACACCTCAGTAAAATGCTTTAGGTGACAAAGTTCAGAGGTATATCTAGGGCCAATGAAGATAGTTGGATCCACCTGCTCATACCCCTGAACTAGGGGCCTGGTGGTGCCCAGGAGCTCTGGTATGGGATGATTTGGAAGAGAAAATTTCTCCCTAGTGGAAAAGGGTCAGGCTAGAAAACAATTATTTTAAGTGAAATAGTTAAAATAAAATGTAAACTAAGATGAAAAAAAATACAACATAACTTTTTTCATTATGTTGCTGATCTTCCAGGAATAGTCTCAGAGGTATAGCAACTGCTTATACATGTTATTCTTTTTCAGTTTTCTGTTGGATCAAAAACCTTGAGCTTCAGGGTATTCTAAGTCAACAGAATACCTGTTCTGAGGTAATTTCCTAAATGATTCCTTACTTTCCTGAAGAGTTAAGACAGAGCCCCACAATAAGGTACCTCAGATCACACCTGAACCATACCCTGGGGAGACTGGGCTCTGCAGCCACACTTTAAACTGGACAAGGAGACATTTTAAACTAGTATTTGCCTGTGTTTCATTCAATCACAAGTAGATCATGCAAAACTAGAAAAGGCCCGTAGAAACAATATAGCACCCTCACTTTTTACACAGGAGGAAATAGGCTCAGAGTCACACACGTGCATGCACATGCACACACATGCATGAGTAGAAGGCAGGGCCCTTACGGTGGGATTGGTTTTCTCTCCTAACACCTTACTGCATTCTTGGAAGAGAGGTTAAAATCTATAGCTGCTCTCAAAGCTGAACACCGTTTGAAAGGAAGCCTGTGGCACACTTGTAGGTACCTTAAATTAAATTGGAGGGTAGTGCTAGGATTAGTACCCCACCAGCAGAGAAGGAGTGTCTGGCTTTTTGCTCCGGCAGTCAAGTCCTCTGGCTGCCCAGGCCTACTTGGCACATGCAAGGCACACAGGCCTGGACCCTAGGGCGCTCACAGCCAAGAGCAGCAGTGGCAGACGCCACTGACCCTCAGGTAGGAAGAGAGGACATGAAAGGGAACCTACACCTGAAACTGAGGAATTTAAGAAAAACAGGAAGGCCATATTTTACAGTTTTTGAAATTAATAAATGAAAAAAGTCTGATAAAAAATTACAATTCTAAAAAAATTGTATTTCAATTCAGCTAAAAGTAATTTGTTAACTTTTTAAACGGGGTTTCAGATTATCACTTGCCAAGATTGCAATTATATCCCAGCAATATGTTAAAATCTTTTTTGAAAAAAATGATTTGAACATACTTCTTTACTATGTTATCAGAGGAGCAATCTTTTTCAGATTGACTTCATTAAAATATTAAAATTTGCTGTTGAAAATATTTATTTTCCCTTTTTCCATATTCTTTATAAATAATGAATTTAGTAATCATATTTTACAAAACCACTGAGGTTTCCTCTTAAATGGATCTTTGATGTTGAGTGAGAAAGAAGTTTGTGTCTCTGTTCTGTCAGTTCTTAAACGTGGATCAGTAGACTTCTTAATACTACTTTACTTAAACTAAGGTCACTTTGCATTCAACATTCCACCATCAAATGAACACTAGCCTCGAGAGACCCAAAATTAATTTTTAAAAATTAATACATGATTAGTGAAATCATGTATTACTGCTTTTATTTTTTAAAATGTAAATTTTCCATTTTGTTTCATACAATGATACCTCACTCCCCTAGCCCCCCTCCTCCTAGTTGGAAATAAAAGCCTGGGGCCCACCCGTCATGGTGGTGAGCAGGCAGGGGCATGCAGAATGCACGCCTGGAGCCTTCACCAAGGATGATAAGCCTGCATGAATTTTACGAGTTTCAGTATCAAGGTTGCCCTTGCCCAAGGGATTTAAGAATAAGGGGGAGTGGGGAGGGAGAGAGAAAGCAGATGTATGAATAACTGGCATTGTAAATCTTCACCGTGGCAACCTACAGCTAGGAAAAGTCTGTGATGGGTTCATGACTTAAGAAGAAAGCGACACAGCAGAATGTGAATGGATTTTCTTCTGCTACTTAATACACTGCTTAGAGCAGCTTAAGGGGCTGCATGTGACTGTGTGCATGTGTGTGTGTGTGTGTGTGAGAGAGAGAGAGAGAGAGACAGAGAGAGAGAGAGAGACACAGACAGAGAGAGACAGAGAGAAAGCATGTGTAAGAGGAGGATCTCTGGAAATTCCTTAGGAGGAATCACTACTGTTATACAGCTTGCCAGCTTTGGGAGCAAAAACAATACCGTTTAGCCTCAGAAGATAAATGACTAGATTTTATTAGGGGGAGGGGAAAAAGGCTGCAGGGGAGGGGGATAGGATTATGAAGCAAGTAACAATGAGCAAATTGGACCCTCTGCAACACAGCACAAGGTCATGGCGAAAGTCATGGTGTTGGTTGGTGGAGCTGGTTGATAGGAGAAAATGGCTCATGATAAATCGCTTCCCATTTTGCAAAATCTGGCAGTTAATGAAAGTAAGATGCATTTGAGTGGTCTATGTGAACACCTGACTTTTCTTTTTCTCTCCCTCCCTCACACACATGCAAGGCCTGCTGATGTATGAAAGTAAGCCCGGGCTCTAATTGTGCAATTATGAAACGGAAATGATGCAGGTTTGGCAACACAGGGAAAGAAGGCAGCTCAATAACATTGTTTAATAACAAGCAAATAAAGCTCAGAGGGGAAAGAGGTGACTATTTCTGCTTTAGACTCATTAAGGAGCCTGAAACATATTGTAAAAGACTGATATTTAATTATGGGCTGGACTGATAACAGAGAGCAGGGCCTCACTGGGAGAATGAGACCCTGTGCTCCTAGGAACTCACAGCTCCAAACATCAATTACCATGATTATCTACCCAGTGCTTACAAAATGCACTGTCTCCATGTTCCATCAGTGACCCATAAATAGGCATCGCATAGGCAAATTTATGGGCATGGGCAGCCAGACCCAGGTGGGAAAGCAAGCTTCCCATCGGTGGCTTCTCAGAAAAGGAGGAAAGAAACAGAGGAAAGAAAAAATGTTTCTTTTGCACTGCTGAAAGAACAATTTATTACAGAACATTTGCAGAATATAGCATTTGTTGCCCTGCTGCCTGCTTTTTCCCCCCTCCTCTGTTGCCTATCTGATTGAGAAATGGGAATATATGAACGAAGTCCCGGTTACAGGGTACCACATGACATGGTTCCATCAAACTTTTGGTGCTAGAGAGGCCATGGGTCTAGACCACAAGAAATTAGGTGTGAAATGCTCTCTCTTTAACCTCAGCCTCGGGGAGGAGATAGGAAAATGTGTCTGTATGCTTGCTTACTTAAAATTAGAATTGGCTAGAATTACAAGTGTACAGAGATCAGCATCCCAGTGGGTATGAATCTGGAAGTGCCTTCTTGTTGCTCTGTTTTTTATTGTGTAGTTTTTGTTTTCAGAGTGGTTTGTAAAATTCCAGTATTGAAGAGTGCTTGGAGACTGTAGTTCTATCAAATCTACTCTTAAAATAGTAGAATACTAAGAATATGTCTGTCTATCCATTACCAATTCAACTAAAAATTTAGTCTTTAATGTACAAATCATTCCAACAACTAGTGAAAGTATTGACCAAATTGCTCATATTTTTCATTCTTTGTGTTTATATGTATATTTCAAAAACCAGAAAGTCATCCTATTTCAACTTTAATAGCAAACTTTTGGGGGGCAGTTGTTACCTCTGTAGGAAAGTGCTCAGGTACATTCCATTTGAACTTAGTCAAGTCAAGCTCCTTCGTAACCACTTTCTGGAACAAGATTGTTCATAAATAATTTATGCTGATTGGCAGCCACAGATGATTGGGCAGAGCTATTGTGTGTGAATATAGGTGGTCAGTTGGTCCATAATTCCTGCCAGGTCTCTGCTATACTCCCACCATCTGCCTTTGGAGCTCGAATTTCTTACCCTCTCAAATTGACAAGGACTGAGGAATACACTGGCTGGGAAAGTTCCTGTCAGCTCCATCCTGGAGAACAAAGGAAATTTGGGCTACTTTTT
The DNA here is from genome assembly GCF_022682495.2 of Desmodus rotundus. Taxonomy (NCBI): domain Eukaryota; kingdom Metazoa; phylum Chordata; class Mammalia; order Chiroptera; family Phyllostomidae; genus Desmodus; species Desmodus rotundus. Next base: position 97,334,478 of record NC_071391.1, on the reverse strand, counting down.
AATTCTACCATCTCAGCTCATCAACACTTGGTTTGCATTAAAATGTAAGAACATTACACTCTACACTCTGCTAATAATCAGAAACTACCACTTTGAAGTTTCCCTATTTCTCAGCTACTACCCATGACAGATGTTTGCCAGAGAAAAACTCAGGGGGCATTTTCTTGCAAGCCTTTGCCATTGTGCCATTTAATATTTCAGCATTCCTGTGGAGCAATCAGGAAATAACAGTGACTTATTTATCTCACGTCTTGCTCCTTGCTAGGTCCTCACCAACAGCAGTGCGACCTCTGAAGACATGCATTAATTTCACCTCAGTATTTCTATAGCATCAATTAATAAAAACTGACTACGTTTTCAACAAATGCACATGTCCTGATAAATGAGGGTCTTGACTTAATTGCTCTGTAAATTAAGAGCTCATGGTAGTGACAATAGAGAAGAGTTTTAATATTTAAAAACTCATTAAATTTGTGTACTTTTTGAGTAATTAAAGTCACAGGACCACTTTAATGAGCTAATTTAAGTTTCATTTTAAAATGTATATCACAGATAAGGACAATTCGTCTGACAAAAAAGTTGGGCAATTGTTACTTTTTGTCCTGAGTTGTAATGGGCTCTGATTTATTCCTCATTTTTGTTTTTCCAATTACAATGACTGCATTAAAATGTTGTGGACTGAGGGTTTTCAGTTACCTATTTACCCAAAGAGAAAGATACAAAGTCAAAAGGCACATGGTTGGTTTTACCTTTTTACTTTTATCTGAATTGATCTTTTTTATTTGCATTTGATGTCTTTCATTTGAAATATGTTCTAATTTTTGGATCTAAAATAGTTTTTCAGGGAAAAAGTTCTGTTGTTTTTGTTTATGACTTACAGCTGTGTAAAGATCTAAACGCTTAAGTATGTGTCGAGATGACAAAGCTTGAAAGGGTTTGTACAAACCACAAATCTTGATGACTGCAAAAGGGAGGCTCTTTTGAAAGAATTCATGTCTAAACTCCTGAATAACCACTAAATACAGAGAGTGGAGATTTTTTCCCTTTAAATCAGAAGTTTTACTTTAAAAGTGATGATTTGCTCTGAGAATGATGTATGACTACACAGCCTAGTGTTAAAGTTGGGAAAAAATCTTATTCTCAGTTAATGAAGCTTCTGCATCATTTTTGTACCTTTCATGTTTTTTACTACTCATGTCCACGTGTCAATGTTAGTATTGTCATCGATATTTACTCAATGATTAAACTGAAAAGCACAGTCTGCTTAGTTTTCAGAGATCACTAGACATTTCAAAGTATGAACTCTCTAAAAGGTGAACATAAGAAACCCTCTCTGGAGTTTGTTCCAGGAAACTTGTGAGCTATTTTTGAAAGAATTATTTTCATGTGAACTTGATAGCTCCAAAAATAAAAATGAAAAGACCTGGGCTGGAGAGATTTTGATTACAAAAGAACATTGATCAGTCTTCAAATAACATTTTATATGGAAAAGAAGTATGCACAGACAAGGAGATATTATATAATTTCATAAAGCATTATTTTTTCACAGGTTGGAGGAAATGAAGTTGATTTTCTAGGATATAAGGTGGGAAGAGGGTCTCTTACAATTGTGCTTTAAAGCGGTACCATTCCAGTTATCCCCTTAAAGAAACAGATGGATGTGGAAGAAATCTAGAGTCTATGCTCCTGTGTCCTTCTAATAGAAGAAATTGTAAAAATGCAGTGAAAAGTAGATAAGAAATGCACACACAGGATATAAAAAGTAAAAAAGAACTTTTTAATGTCATCCATTCATTATCTCAACCCTGCTTAATGTCCTTCCGTCTTAGACTAGAAGCTATCATTCTAGAGTTCTCAACTATCAGAAAACTATTATATTAAAATGTTCTCACAGTGAATCCCATGGGATTGGGGAAAGCTATGTTGCAAATGGGATTTTGCACTGTGTGAATTGCCAAACCCAAAAGATTGTGAAATCCTGTGGCTAGGCACAGGTTCTACAATATGTGCATTTGTGAAAAGGGAATGTCATCACTACATATTATTTTTACCTTTGGCAAGAATTTTATAAAATTTCAGAGCATATCACACTCAAAAATACTTCTATAAGGGTGACAGAATTGAAACAAAATTTTTCTGGGTATCCTACCATCATGAATGTATTAATCTGTCCTAATACTGTTTTTATTTTATTTGACCTGGAAAATACATTTAAAAAAAACTTTAAGTTGCTTGTCCTTTAAAATCATTAATCTGTTGAAAGCAACAGTGTACCAAATACTACAAAAGGGCATAAGAGATAAAAAATATAGTAAAAAGGAGAAAAATTTTGAAGGATGAATACCAGAAAAAAATGCAGGGAAGAAAAGAAGGGGAGATCAAAGTATCCTTTCTCTTTTTACTTCTGTTTTGGATATAAGCATATGAGAAGGGAAAAGAAATTGCTATAGAAGAGAGCATCACATGGTGGGGATAACTGAAGACCACAATACACAGAGCCACTTATTGCAATAGAAATATCACTTCTCATGTTAAAGGACATAGGAAGCACAGCATTACCCAAATTAAATACGTACTCTGTTACAAAGCATTCACTAAAAACAAAATTGGTTAAATCTGACCACATCATAGTTTGCCTTTTCCAGAAACCTACTTTTAGAAGCCAGCTGAAGTCTCCTTTTACAATGGACATAATGGGTATGTGGAAATGCATCTCCATCCACTAGGGGGCACAAAGGAACCCTTTGACCAGAGGTGTTTGGATTTCAACTTTGGTTTTGAATAGTTGTAATTTGTAAAGCCTTTTCTCCATCAGAGACCACTCACTAGGGACTTATTTGCATAGACTTCTCTAAGAAAGCTCAAATTCTATGATGAGCTCTGAACTCCACTTTACCTATAAACTTTCTTTACACTAAAGTGATGATGTGATGAAGGTGCTGGGTCTTACCTTTGGTGGTGTTCATATTTTGACAGATTTATCTTTTGAGGCAAAGGATGCATTTTATTTCAGTGTCTGTAATATCTGATGGCATGTTAACTCTGCTACTCTTATACAAGAATACAGAAACAGGACTATTAAAAATTTTAATGCCTATCATTTTATATAGCATTTTTCACTGAAACTGGTCTCAAAATGTCAAATTCTTTGTCCCTCTGTACTCTTCAGAGAGTTTTGTTGTTGTATTTGTTAGTGACAGAATCCTTCTTGGTTTTTGGTCAGGATGTGAACAGCTTTGTGAATAGAAGGGACGGGTCTAATATACTGATGGGATATAAGGCCATCTCGTGCTCTCCTCACTCTGCCCACTATGGGGGACTCGGATGATGGCAGAATCAAAGAGAGAATGGCCACTCAGGAGAAAAATTAAATGTTGAAAATAAAATAGCTACAACTGGTATACACTCAGCAGAGCCATAAAATGTAGTTTGCTCTGTTTATGCCAAATGTCTAGCCAAACTGAAATATAATCTTTTAGCAACTGAACAAGTAAAAACAAAATCTGACTCAGGAATGGTCATTGGAGTTGTTGTTCACCACATTTCTGAACAGTTTACATCTGTTGACCATCCCTGAATCCTACTTAACATATGAAATATGATGAGAGAACACAATCTGAATTAATAGATGTAAAATGGATTGAGTTTAATTAACACATCTTTACAATTCCATGTTGAGGATTTGGCATTTAAAGAAAACTAGAGCAATGTTCAGTAGCACAAACACCATAGTACATAGAGATTTAAAAATAAACCATAATAAGAAACATAAAGCCTATGAAACACTAAAAAGCCAAACTACATGGAATAGCCAGTCAAAAAAGTACAGCCCTTAGAATTTAATCTAAAAATCTGTCGATATAGTCATGTCTCTATTGCTGAATCACATATGACACCACTGTGATCTTTTCAGAAGAAATAAAATAATAAAACAAATGCAGGTGATTTCAGAACCACTCTATTTCCTTCAAAAATAAGATATAAAACATGCTCTTTAGAACATTGCTATTTGCCAGCAGGGATGGGCTCCTCTTGTCCCAAGCTCTGCCTCTGCGAATGGACCCCATGCGCATGAATTCACATTTCCTTTGTGGTTCATTTTCTGTCCCTTGGAGGCTCCAGTGGCAGGGCTGCTCCTTAATGACTTGCTGGGGTATACATGACATTCATTACAGACAAACTACATATACTTTAACAACCATGGTTAAAGTGGTAAAAACCACTGGTAAACGCCATGGTAAAATCCATATTAAATAAATTCTCCAATAACACATACGAGTAGAGACTCCCCAAAATGCAATTTATTTATATAAAATTGTGTATTTATATTCTTACTTGCTTAAACTTCAGTCACCTTCAAAGTATTCTCCATTTGATGCAATACACCTATTGAGACTTTCTTTCACTGCTCAATACAGTTTTTGAACTTGTCGATTTTGATGCCTTTTAGTGTTTCTGCCATTTGATGGCCAGTAGCTCAATCTTTCCTAAAGTTATAAAATCACATGTAATCAATAAAATATTCACTTTATTCAGAGATTTTCTATCTATCATCGTTCATCACACCTGCATCTCTTCAATATTCTAACTTCATGAATATATTTTTTCTTTTTTTTACACTTAAAGCTCCCTAGTTTTAAGATTATAATTATTAATAATTTGGTTTTTCTTTTATAAATAACAGTGGAAATTCCAAGAACCACTGTTTTGTAGGTGAAAATGATGCTACTGATTAGTAGTAGACTATTTGCTTTGAGTTCTGTTTTCAGATGGATTTATACTATTTTGTGTTTCTCTTACCCAGTCTAGCCTATCCTCCTCAACTGTTATTTTTTCCTACAATAATATGTATTTTGATATCATTAGGCTTTGTAACAAACTGAAACTGATGGGGCAGGTTTGATAAGAGTATTTATGAGCTGGGTCACAAACGCACAGTTCTCTGTTCATGGATTGATCCAATCACAGGTGTGATATGCATCCAAAATTCTCTAAAATTCTCTTAATTTCATCTGAATTTCTCTTAGGTACTTGCAGAATCACAAAACATATTTTTAAATGTTGTCTATATAGTCAACAGTTCACCCATGGAATTTTTAAAGGTAGTTTCTCTGTCTGGGAGAAAAAAACAGGCATGTCAAACCAATTATATGTACAGCTGTCTAATTGCTTGCACATTTGAGGCCACTAGGAACTGTCACTGAAAGAGCCAGAAGTAAATCCAGCCTTTGAGATTCTATGATGAACTCACAGCTCTGCTGGGGATTGACCTCTTCAGTTTTACAGTTCCAGAGGCATTTGTATCTATTTTAGGGGTGCTGCTGGATTCTTTGTGTTGAAATTTTAAGTAGCTTAACATTACCCAAATGATATAAAATTGGAAACCTCACAAAACAAAATGTTGCTCTGATCTAAAACACAAATCCAGTTTAAATTCCTGTCATGTAATTAAACTACATAATAATATTAGAGAACCAAAGATGATATTCTGATGAGAGACAGAAATTTACAAACCATATTTAGATATGGGTGTCTGTGATGCATCTCAGACTCCATGTGAAGGAGAACCCAGGCATCATTTTGGTTTCTGTATAAGCTAGGCAATAAATAACTTAAAATCCTATTTTAAGAAGAAAACCTGATCATCAAGGGCTCTAAGTATCTAAACAACTTAATTATAATTCAGACAATAATAATAATAATGCTATAGAAGCCACTATGTGTTGCTATGATACTTTGCAAATGCTCAGTAGGCTAGGTTATTCTTCCAAATCTAGAAGTTAGATTTCAAAAAAATCATGGAAGTTTTTTTCAGAATATCACATGACTACATTTTGCTTTTTCTGAAATTGTGGTGTGCCCAGCAGCCTTCTGTACTTCACTGCCCCTTTTCCCCTGATAAGACACCCTTACTGGAAGGACTATGCTTGAAATAATGCCTAACAGAGAGGCTCAGAAGCAAAATTCTACAGTATCCATCATTTATCTCATCTCTGCTTCTACACTGTTCATCTTCGGTGTCTACTGTATTTTCCTTCCACACAAAATTTCTGAAAGAAACAGTTTGAAGATCATCATCTGTAATTAACTTAAATTCAATGATTTAGTATTCCCTTTGATTTCTTTTGGTAGTTATGATTGGTGAATTCATTAGTAATCAATATAGTTAATATGTGTGCCTGTACACATTTGCTATCACACACAGTACTTTCAACATCATGTGAGTCGTCCAGAGTTTCCAAATCTTGATTATTTAAACAAAAGCAGATTTTACCTCTGCAAAACTGTACAAAGATGTCTAACAACCAAAAGAAAAAAAAAAGACAAATGGTTATTTGGTTTCAATGTAACATGTGCATCTTTTTGGCCTTAATAATTTCCCTCTGTTTATTTTCCATTAAAAAAAGGAGGTGGTTATACAATCCAATATGGATATTTATAAAGATCTAGAACTTTCTTTGATGGCGTGCATTAGTTCAGACCATTTTTAATCCATACAGATCCTATTATTATTTATGATACAAATTGCCATATAACTTAGCTGAATTTTGAAGCTGGGGATGTGAATACTACATTGGTTTCTCAGGGTCTCCTTCTTGTCAGAAAATTTCTCTTAAATGCACTGATAAAACACTGATTGCTTAAAAACAAAGTTGCAATATTTACCACTTTGTGAGCACCATGACAAATTAGAGAGCATTGTTGTTTAAATTAAATGTTAAAGTAGGTTAGTCCAGACATTTATACTGGTGCTTGTAATTAGCCCAAACACCAATGAAATATCAACAAATTAACTGTTTCTGAAGAAAAATAAGTAATATTTGAAATACTCCAGTTTGAGCACTGGGGCCTTTAAACAAATGATGTCACACAGTCTAGGAGGCTTTGTCATGTTCAGTAAATTAGCATGGCCTAACCACAGCAGAAAATTTCCTTGAGCTGCAGTAGAGACTAAATGCTTTCAGACTCCCATGATCCTTTGTAGTCATCATTTTAAAGCACTGCCTTAGTGAGCTAAACCTGTAAAGTTTTCTTTTGAGCGGCTGTGAGTTGATTAGATCTATTTCAGCCTAGTCGTGGTAATAGGCTCCTCTCTGCGAAACTGCTTACCCTCTGCTCCCCTGGCAGCTGGAGAGACTGGAATTAATCAGGTCTGCTGGGGACTTCCTCAGCGTCTCCGCAGGCCAGCGATATGGAATCATTTACCACAGAATCTGACTGTCAACTCTTTGTCATTTAGGCTTTTGATTACGCTTTCTTTCTTTGTCTTATTTTCTTTTTCTTTTTTCTTCTTCAGAAAAAGATGGAAATGGAGACAGATTATCCTAATGCAGAATTTTACTAGTGACTTACACAGGTATCGACATCACTTTTGATCTGTGCTTTAAAAAATGTGGGTGTGTGCTAAGATAGTGAGGACCTGCTATTAAAATTAATGTTTTTCCCTTATTATGGTACATAGCCAGCCAAAAGAAAGGCAGTCATTGATACATTATCTTTTGATCTGAAGCAGGATACATTTAGAGAACCTATTTTTGAAGGACCTTTATTGGTTCCTTTAGCAGAATTCCACAAAAAGATCCACCTATGTCTCCAGCTCAAGTTTGTCTATTTTGGCATGTGGAGAACCACTATTTACAAAACAAAGCATATTCGCATTCATGGCCAAACATTTCCAAGTACCCACTGAAATTACAAAGAAACATATTTGAGTCCACAAAAAAATCTGAGTCAATTTCAGCATTTGATTTTCTCAGATGCAAATATCTTGATAATTGAGTTGCCTGATTTTATGTTTAAAATTTAAAAAAAATTCCCTAAATGTTATAACAAAAATAAACCACCCCAATCAAACTATAATTTTACATTAAGAATTTTTATCTTGGGGCAAATTTTCTTCAAGTTAGCAACCAAGAATATTTTCTCTTATTTCAGTGTTATAATTGTTTGGCGGGGTTCTCCTTCCAAGGAAAACACATACTCACCAGACAGGGGAAAGACATTTAAATATCTTCTCTAGGGTATAACCATAATGATTATATGTAAATGCTGGGACTTAATGCTTCTAAAATTGTGATACAACATATTCCAGAATAAATGTAATCCCCTAAAAGTATTTTTGCAGCCAATATTTTCTTTCACCTAATTGGTATGAAGGTTGTAATGAGTCAGAAAGAGAAATACTGTATATTGTAAATGCCAGCATGTAATGAATACATTGGTATCACATCACCCATACCAATAAAAGTGTTGCTGAAACAGACAACAGACTACATGTGTTTACCTTATGATGTGAATGCCCTGCTTTCTGTATGGATTTTCTGAGCACTGCAAGAAGTTGAACTGAGGAATTGTGAGTTATGTTGGGCTTGTGGGCTCTATATGGAACGTAGCTTTCTCATTTGTTCTTCTGACACTGTTTATGTCTGGTTGAGCCACAAATAGACATAAATACAGCATAGATTTGAGGGCTCCTTTCTGTGTGTGTTTGTTAGCCGAGAGTGTGTACCTAAACCTTTTCTCATGAGAAGAGGGAACGAGAGCTCAATGGCAGAGCACTAGAATAAACTATGCCAAGGGCACACAGCTGATTTACATTGAGCTGACATTTGGGCTTATGTATTTTTGAGAATTGCATTTTTTAAAAAAGGGATTCAGATCTTACTTAATACCACTCAGTCTCAAATGAATTGGCAGAGCCTTGCTGTTTTGGCCTGCACATTTTCCCCTGGTCTTCTTGTCTTCCTCTCTCTCTGGTTATGGGCTCCAGCTCAGGCTCCAGCTGCCATCATCACATAGCTTTTTTCTATGTAAGTGGGCAGGATGCCCAGGTGCCTCCCGAGGGTCCTCACCTACATTGCTCATTAGCCACCCTTTAGAAGGAAAAACTGTCCTGCCACAATGCTCTCTGTTGCCTTGTAGTTCCCACAGGGCCAGGAGACAGTAATTTTTCTGCTGTTCTCAGGTGTCCCAGACATCAGGGCTATAAAGGGATGTTGCTAAGGTAATTTGGCATTGCCCCTTCCAACAATGCAGCATGCACTTGGCAAATTCAATGAGAAAGAGGGAGGAGAGAAAAAGAGTGGAGGGACAGAGAGTGGGAGAGAGAGAGAGAGAGAGAGAGAGAGGGAGAGGAGGAGAGGAAGAGGGAGCGAGAGAGAGCAACAGCGAGAGTGGGAGAGAGCTGCTCACTAATTGAGCTATTTAACAGACTGCAGAGGCACCTGGAAAGTAGCCAATCATTACTCAGTGTCTTAACAGTATAGAGACTCTTGAACCATTCCAAGAAAGAAGTTTCATATATTTGTTTGTTTGTTTTATTTTTGTTTGTCTTTTGGGGTGATGTGGGAAGAGGAAAGGGTGGGAATAAGAGCATAGAAAAGACAGAGGGTAATAAATGTGAACAACAGTGGAGCATGTATAAATTCAGATATTAAAGTATGAAAAGCCAGCATGTGTTCACAGACTGGAAGAAAATAATTTACAATGGCAAAAAAACAAACAAATGAACAAAAAACAAGTTGGGAATTTTACAGGACTCCAATCATCTATATAAAGTTTCTTTTTTTCTTTCCTTTGAATAGGTGACCTTTTACTTACTGGAGATTACATATATGTATATATAAAATTTTATTTTATTTTTTTTGCTATTTCTCAGTGGCCATTTTCTGAGTCAGCAGTGACCTGTCAGGCTGAAACTTTGCTGGGACTGCTTCAGGATGAAGCCATGGACACAGGCCATGATGGTTTGCTTTGGAAACTGCCTTGGGATAGAGTGGATTTGTTGATTGGCAGCATGGCTGGAGCTGGAAGGCTCTGCCAACTCGTACCCCTCTTTTCTTCCTAAACTTGGCTCTAAATCTCCCTTTTCCTGGAAGCTTCTGGGACTGTTCCCTCTCAATGTTCTCCTTTCAATCCTTTATGCACATTTCACATCGGTTTGTTCACTTGGCATAGATTTCTATTCATTGATTTCTTTTTGAGTCATTTGGTGTCTGCTCCTTCTTCTTGATTGGAATATAAACCCACTCAATGGGCAGACCATGTCTTCAACTTCTTTTATTGTTTTTCTACAATACTTTCTCAAATACTCTGTGTGCTGAAACCTTTATTAAGGCGTATTTATTGAACTGCTATGGAGAATCATAGCTGTTTGCTGAAACTTCCATTTCATTAAAATCTTAGCCAACCCATTCAAATTCTGTGCACCTCATTTTATCAATATTAAGAATAACCACAATGATGCATTATCAAATGTTCTATGAAAATTAATGGATAATTAATGGCGACAGTGCAAGATAGTGATTAAGAGGGCTGGCTCTGGAGTCAGGCTGCCTGGTTTGAATCCTGGATCCGTACTGACTAACTGTTCAATAATTATAATGCTCTACATCTACCATTCAGTTTTAGGCTTAACAGTTATTGAATGCTTACTCTGTGCCAGCCCCCATGACAAGCAATTTATAAGTATTCTCTCACGACGTCACAATAGCATGCATCCCTATGAAACAGATATAGTTATTATTTGCATTTTGCATACGAGGGAGGTCAAGTGCTTAACATAGTACCTGCTATATAGTAGGTACTCAATAATCATAAAACTAAAACCATTTGGCGAATTCAAAGCTTTGTGAAAGTGGAAATTAAAAGAGAGGACCGACTCACATCTCCTTTCTCCAGTCTTCCTTGCCTTGTTCCGGGTTTGTGCTTTATGAAGCAGCGCACGCCTGGTACGATGTATATGCATCCAGAAGCACAGTTTACAGTGAGGCAGAAATAAACAGAATGAAGCTTGACTCGTGTTCTCGCCAACCCCGCTTTCCTTCCTCACTGCATTCCTCTTGAATGTCCCAGCCAAGTGCCCCATGAAAGGGCTTTACCACTGAGATTGGCTTCTCCTCAAACTGTCAGAACCATTGCCAAGTGTTGCTGTCAAATAGAGGCACATCTTCTCCCTTTCAGAATTCTAACATTCTCTATGGCTTAAAAAAAGTATATTTGTATGTGTATGTACTATTTGTGTTTCTCTGTGCGTGTGTGTGTGTGTATGTGTTTAGACACTAGGGGTGACTTATGTTTGGGTCTAATTTATAAATGATTGTATCAGTAACTGAACTTGTCAGAACACTGAGCACATACTATAGATGTGTCTAGAATTAAGTGAGCAGTTAGTGTAGTTTATAAATGCTGAAAAAAGTATTTTCCATAGTTTAATATTTTCATTACAGGAGCCTCTTGTTAATAGTAAAATGTTTTGTTTTGTTTTAAGTTTAAGTAATATATTTTATTCTAAAAAATAGACAAAATGTCATCTTTATTCCTAGATCAGTTAATTCAGTTTTCTAAAAATTTTAAGGTAGTCAGTATTAGACCTTTTAGTATATAAAGTCACTTAAAAGTATTCCCAGTTTTATTAATTTAAAAAAATTACCAAGGTTCAAAGGCAGTTAGGATGGTCCCATAGCAGTTAAAGGGGACATTGTTTCTGGAACAATTATTTATTCCACTTACTGAGCACTTATTTTATTAGATCCTAATTTAAAGCCAGAGGAAGAGACATGATCCCCATTTTACAGATGAGGACCCTGGTGACAGAAACAATTCTGTTTGTGTGGGCCACGTCTTGTGTGTCAGAGCTTATTTCATACGTGGGCTGTCTGAATCCAGTCTGAATCCTTTAACTACCATGCTATCTTGCATCCAAGTTTCACAATGAAAACATGAGAAACTCATATCTTGTGTACACATTAGCCTGGAGGTCAGATTATAGCTTCCAGATAAAATTCAGGACATTGATTAAATTTGAATTTCAGATAAACAAGTAATTAGTAATTAGTAACAAGTATTTAGTTGTATCTTCAGTAGTATGTTGCATGGGACATAGTTGTACTAAAAATATTTATTGCTTATCTTAAATTTAAATTTAACTGGGTGCCCTGTATTTTTATTTGCTAAATCTGTCAACTCTAATCTGAATATACTCAGAAAATAAGAAGCATTATCTCTATCTCTGTCTTCCTGAAATTCCCTCTTGTCATTAAGGGGTTCTGAGAGATTGCTGCTTTTTTTTCCTATTCTTCTTCCCTCCCCTCCCCCACCCTCCCCTCCCCTCCCCTCCCCTCTCCTCTCCCCTCCCCTCCCCTCCCCTTCTCTCTCTCCTCTCCTCTCCCTTTTCTCCCCCTCACCTTTGGATCTCTTTGTTCCTTTCCTGCTCTTACTTGCTGTGATAAAGCTCCTGGAAGTTCCATGGAGGTCCTGGCTTCTGAGGGCCCTGCCCTCCAGGATGCCTGCTTTGGTGGGAGCAATGCTTTCATCAGGCTTGAAAATGACTCTCCTGTCAAAGCTGCTGCATTGTCAGTGCCTATGGAGGTTTAGTGCAGCTGCTCTTTTAGGTTCCTGCTTTGCAACCCTGCACCCTAGGTTTTGCTCAGAAGTTAATGAGGACTGAGCAGGAGGAACACTGAGTATTAAGCACTGTACTCTGCTCAGATGACCTTTCATTCTTATCACATACCAGAAGACACCTTCCCTATATCCCTATAGGCCTCTCCAGCTCTTGCGTCAATAAATCCCATCTCCTAGCCCCACAGAGATGCTGGGACATGCCCTGTGTCCAATGCGCCATGATTTATGATCAATATGACATCTCTAGATGACACCACTAGACTACTCTCAATTTATTTTGGGGTGCTCTTATGTCACTTGAATAAAGACATTGCATGGATGAGGAGATCATTTATAGTGCATTGGGATTTTTTTGAGGTGAAAATTAACAAGCATAAGGTATGATTTTCTGAGGTGCACATCATTAAGAGATGTATAAGGGGCTGCCCAGCAGAGTGTACATGCAGACAGGCCTGGGTGATATCCAGCTCTTGCATTTATTATCTGTGTTGCATCAGACAAGTTAAATTACTGAGTGCTCTAAGTGTACCCCAAGGGGTCAAGATCCCTAGTGACTCCTGATATTTTCAGAAAAAGGACATTCTTAATCCAGACTTTCAGGAATTCCATCAGAGATGATTAAATTCCTGAGAGAAGCCATAATATCACTTAGTTTGTGATCCTTAGCAGAAATTCTTGGGTATCTGCTACACAAAGCCAAAGCTAGTTTTACTCAAAGCCTCACAGTTCACCTGTTTCTGGCTGCCAAACCTGGCCATCTCCTGGTCACATTCAGGACCACATCAGGGATGAGGACCAGTTTGATATATTGGAAAGAACACAACTGTGGAGTTAGATCTAGATTAAATCCCAGCTACAGAGCTTTTGCCAGCTCAGTACCATTGGGAAAGTTTTGAACCTCAGTTTCCTCATCTGTAAATTTTATATAATGGTTACCTTATGGACACTGTTTTAACAATCTGTCATAGAGTTTCAATCATAACAGGGATTAGTAAGTGGTGTTCTAATACTATCATTAGTATAGTCATTATTAACATCAGTATTATGCCAACATAGATAGACAGGCTACTTTTATACATATTAGCAGATCTTTTATACACTTCTTAAAATATTCTTTAAAGCTGTGTTGCCCTGAGGTAGCCATTAACCTGAGGTGACTATTGAGTACTTCAAATGTTACCTGCTATATATGTAAAATACACAGTAGATTTTGAAGATATAGTATGTAAATAAGAACATGAAGTATCAATAATTTTTACATTGTTACATGTTAAAATGGTGATAACTTGAACATTTCACATGTGTCTTTTTACTTAAATTGAATGTGGTTATTAGAAAATTGAAAAGTAGAGATATGATTCATACCTATGCTTACAAAGGCACAGCTTAGAGATAGTGAGGGTTCACTCCCAGACCACTACAATGAGTGAATAGTGCAGTAAAGAGAATCACATGAATTTTTTGGTTTACCAGTGTGTATAAAAGACATGTTTACACTATACTGTAGTCTATTAAGTATGCCATAACATTATGTATAAAATATATACATCTTAATTAAAAATACTTCATTGCTAAAATATTCTAACCATCATGATCCTTTAATGAATTATAATCTTTTCACAGGTGGAGGGCCTTACTTTGACGTTAATGGCTGCTCACTAATCAGTATGGTGCTGGCCCAAGGTTGGGATGGCTGCAGCCGTTTCTTAAAAAAAGTTTGCCAATGAAGTTTGCCAACTAATTGACTCTTCCTTTCACAGATTATTTCTCTGTGGCATGTAATGCTGTTTGATTGCATTTTACCCACATGTAGAACTTCTTTCAAAATTGGAGTCAATCCTCTCTAACCCAGCTGCTGGCTTATCAACTCAGTTTATGTAATGTTCTAACTCTTTTGTTGTCATTTCAAAAATTTTCACAGAATCTTCACCAGTAGATTCCATCTCAAAAAAAGACCTGCTTCTCCTCCTCCTCCTTCTTCTTCTTCTTCTTTTTTTTTTTTTTGCTTATTCATAGGAAGCAATTCCTCATTCATTAGAGTTTTATCATGAGATTGCTATAATTCAGTCACATCTTTAGGCTCCACTTCTAATTCTAGTTCTCTTGCTATTTCCACTACATCTGTTGTTACTTCCTCCACTAAAGTCTTGAATCCCTCCAAGTCATCTATGAAGGTTGGAATAAACATCTTTCAAACTCCTATTAATGTTGGTATTTTGACCTGTTCTCATGAATCATAAATGTTTCTAATGGCATTTAAAATGGTGAATACTTTCCAGACATTTTCAGTTTACTTTGCCCAGATCCATCAGCAGAATCACTATCTATGGCAATTATAGACTTATGAAATGTATTTCTTAAATTATAAGACTTGAAAGACAAAATTACTTTTTGATCTATTAACTAGCAGTATAGTTATGGTGTTAGCAGCCATTGAAATAATGTTAATCTCATTGTACATCTCTATCAGCGCTCTTGAGTGACCAGGCACACTGTCAAAGAGCAGTAATATTTTCAAAGGAAACGTTTCTGAACAGTAGGCTTAAAATATTTAGTAAACAATGTTGTAAGCAGATGTTTTGTCATCCAGACCTTGTTCCATGTATGGAGCACTGGTGAAGTAGAGTTAGCATCATTTCTTAAGGTTCCTAAGATTTTCAGAAAGTTAAATGAACATTGGCTTCAACTTAAAGTCACCAGCTATATTATCTCCTAGTAAGAGAGTTGGTCTGTGCTTTGAAGTTTTGAAGTCAGGCATTGACTTCTCTCTAGTTATGAAAAACCTAGATGGCATATTCTTCCAATATAAGGCTGTTTTGACTACATTGGCAATCTGTTGTTAGTGTAGCCACCTCTTTAATTATCTTAGCTGGATCTTCTGGATAATTTGCTGTAGCTTCTACAATAGCACTTGCGGCTTCACTTTGTGCTTTTATGTTATAGAGATGGCCTATTTCCTTAAATCTCATGAATCAACCACTGTTAGCTTCAAACTTTTCTTTTGCAACTTCCTCCCCACTCTCAGCCTTCCTAGAATTGAAGAGAGTTGGGGCCTTGCTCTGGATTAGGCTTTAGTTTAAGGAAATGTACCTATTCTGACTTTATATCCAGACCATTAAAACTTTCTCAATAACAATAATGCTGTTTTACTTTCTTATTATTTATGTTCGCTGGAATAGCACTTATAAATTCCTTTAAGAACTTTGCCTTTGCATTCACAATGTGACTAATGTTTGATGCAAGAGACCTAGGTTTCAGCCTATCTCAGCTTTTGACATGCCTTCCTCTCTAAGCTTAATAATTTCTCTCTTTTGATTTAAAGTGAGAGACATGCAACCCTTACTTTCACTAGAACACTTAGAGGTCATTGGAGAGTTATCAATTAGCCTAAGTTAAATATTGTTGTATCTCAGGGATTAGGGAGGCTTGAGGAGAGGGAGAGAGATGAGGGACAAGCAGTTGGTGGAGCAGTCAGAACACACACAACATTTATGGACTAAGTTGTTCATCTTATATGGGCTCCATTTGTGGAGCCCCAAAACAATTACAGTGGTAACATCAAAGATCATTGACTACAGAGCTCCATAGCAAGTGTAACAATAATGGAAAACGTTGAAATATTGCAAGAATTATCAAAATGCAACTCAGAGACACAAAGTGAGAAAGTCATGTTTAAAAATGGTGCTGATAGATCTGTGCAGTGCAGCGTTATCACAAACCTTCAATTTGTACAAAACCCACAATGGCCAGAAAGCACAATAAAGTGAATCAGACTAAAATGAGGTATGCCTGTATTATGTTCTATTGGATGGGCTGCTCTAGGGAATTCAGGTGATAGGCCTAAAAAGAAATGCAATTCAGTTGAGCTCTTTTCTTTTTATTCCATTGTAATCTTTTATCTCTATGTTTTAGGGAGACGTTATTCTGAACAATATTATTTTCTAAAATATTTTTTCCCTAGTAAACAGAACAAGGGTGAAAAGGTAGAAGGAACCAAAACAAGTGACAGCAGAATTTGATAGATCACAAGATATTCAATGTTACTTTGAAAGAAATTTTAAATTTTTTCCAGGCCAAAAATGTATATCTGGACTCATTTTCATAGCAAGAAAACTTCAATGTAAGATATGAATTGCAAAGTGTATGAAATGGAAAAATAGCACCTGGACATTTGCTGAAATATTTGAAGAGCTTTATTATTGGCTCAGGTAATGAATTTTCATAGAAAAATAATCTAATGTAGCATATGTGTGATTGTGTGATTCCCAATTAAAATACTCAAGGTCTGCATCTTTCAGCCCAGATCTAGTAATTTTTCTAAGTTGTATAGAAATGTAGAAAAAATCCTGGATATATATGATGTATATTAGACAGTGTAGCTAGGTACTAAAATTTCCTTTTATCACTAAGAATGTAAAATTCTGGGCAAACATTTTTTTTTTTTGATAAACAGAAGTACTACCATTATTTTCCTGCTTCATCTCTGCTCTGTGCAATGCTGTTGAACTTGCCCTTTTAGAGATTAATCTAAGTCTGCATTTACAATTGGTGTAAGACTGTCACCATATTTTTGAACTCATGTAATGTGATAGGAATGAACTCAAAACAACTAAATGTGTACAGTCCACAACAGCAGTGTTTCAGGCTTCTTAGTGCCATGGCTGGTGTTAAAGATTTGAAAGGGAAATGGTTTAGAATTAGAGAGAAGGCCTTGACGGGTGTGGTTGCAATATTCAAATACACACAGACTACAGAAATCCTGTAGAGGAAAAGGGACAGCGCAGCCACTCCCTCAAGAGGAGAGCACCGGACCCTTGACTTGACAGGTTTTTATTGTTTTGCTAGGCCCCTTACATCAAAGAAGGTCCTCCTTTACTATGCAAAGGTTTGTTTTAGGTGGTTATCTTTTGCAGACAAAGGAGAGGGTGTCACTGAATACATCAAAGGAGGACATTTGCAATGTAAAAGGAGAAATGGTCCAAAGGGCTAGGTTCCATACCTGGAAGGTCTAGCTCAGATTTTAGGAAGATAAAGATACTCAGTAAACATTTGCTTGCCTCAAGGTGAGGGAGTTTTAGCAAGATCAAGTCTCATAGCAGTCTAGGTACAATGCAGGCCTGATTTCCCACTGGAGAACCTATCCATAGACGTGGGTCCTGCCTGCCAACCTCGCTCCCCACTGGTTTTCCGAGTGGGGGCTGAGCCACATTTCCCACACTTGGAACAGTTCTCCACAAGGCCTTGCCTATTACTAAATGTCAATGGTAAGTGGCTGTGACTGGGCATTTTACTGCAACATTTAATACTCTCATAATAATCATGTTATGTTAAAAATTATGAAAGAAGGGGAAAGAGGTAAAATAGAAAACTCGTGCTTTTTTACTCCATAATATGCCAGTTCCATGGAGTGAGTCCAGTTCTGCCATACCTCTGCTCCTGTCACTGCTTTGGGTGAGTCTAGCGCCTCTGAGTTTGGGGCAGAGTGGGGAATCAGTGTCACAGATACTCTTACATACTTAGTTGTCTGTTGGTATTGATGAGGTGGCCTCAGTCTCTCTCTCACATGGTCTTATTTCATCTGATGTTGGTATTCCTTCTTTCAATGTACTGGCCTCTGAATAGAAGGTGTAGGAGTTTCTTAGAGTGATGCTCAGCTGTGGACTACTCCAGAGAAAGGCAGTCCTTTGGGTCCCTCTAAGGGTCCATGACCCCCACTCCCTCTCTCAAAAGAGTGTTCTCTCCTTTTATCTCTGTGCTCCTTCCACGGAACCATGCCCATTGCTAGATTTCACTTTTTCTGCTTCTGGATGTCCAGGGCACTAGGGAAGGATATACCTCATGCCTACTATGCTGCCAAAGGCTACTCCTATAGTCCTTCTTCCCTTCTCAGAAATGGCTAGGTCAGTAGTACACACCAGTTTTGATATTCTCTATACTGGTCAATCACAACCAGGATACACACGTCAAATTTTCTTGAGGACACTTTCATTGGCTTCTCTCTAGTGGTGGCTACAATATGTGCTTACCTTTTCAATGACTCTGCAAACTTTCAGCTGAGAAGTAAAGCATTGGTGATCCTTTCTTGTAAGCACTCTTAATTCAACCACTGATTTTCTTATAGACCCACTAATTTGACTTTGGAGAGGGCAGGGAGAAATCTTGTCATTTATAACATTTTGTACCTCTAAGGTAATCCACCTCACTGGCCAGCCCATCCTCCTGTACTCAATCTTCTTATATGGATTACAAAGAAAAGCATAAATGGGGGTTGTAGCAGGACTGGTTTTGTTCGGCTGTATCTGTTGTATTATTTTTCACTTATTGTCAGTTTGATATATTAGAATACATTCCAATTCAAAAATGTATTCAGCTCATTATACTATTGATATTTCGAAAATCATTATTACCATTCAGGAAATAATCTTAGTTCTTCTTTGGGGCATGTGGTAGAATTGCATTTCCATACTTCCTTGAATCAGGTATATATAGGGTTCCCAGAGAAGCAGAACCAAAATGATGCATGTATGTGTGTATAGGTATACAAAACACAAATGCACACACACAATTTTTTACAGAGAATTGGCTGCCACAGTTATGAAGGCTGACAAGTATCAAGATCTGAAGGATGAATCAGTAAATCCTAGACCCAGGAGAGCAGATAATGTAGTTCTAATCTTAAAACCAGCAGCATTGAGACCCATGAAGAACTGATGTTTCAACTTGAGTCTGAAAGCAAGAAAAAGCTGATGTCTCAGTTAAAAGGCCATTTGGCAGAGGAATACTTTCTTACTCAGGAAAGGGTTGGCCTTTTGTTCTACTCAGGCCCTCACCTGATTGGATGAGATCCACTCACACTGGGGAAGGTAATGTGCTTCACTCAGTCAACTGATTTAAATGTTAATCTTATCAAAAATATCCTTACAGATATACTCACAACAATGTTTGAGCAAATATCTAGGCACCTAATGACTCAGACATGCAAGATGAGCCATCAAAACTATGTCCATGATTTAGCCAACAATTATCTCACTTTGGGAGGGAATTTCTAATAGCAATTGTGCAGTTCACTACATTCACATTTTTATGTCAAGGTGATTATAGAGGAATACATGTGCATGGAACCTCCATTAGACTGGGACCTCAAGGATCTCTAATATGCAAGACCTCCCTGCTGCCATTGCACTAGATATGTAATGTGTGTGTGTGTGTGTGTGAGTGTGATCTAATTTTTTTGTATTTTCACAAAGATTTTGGAGGTTTTTTTGTCACTACAACAAAATATAGCCTATCTTGACTATATCCTAACTATAATACAATCTTGTATTAAACATGAAAATCCAGGTCAGAAGTTGAATCAGATCTAGAGGATTCAGATCTCTATGTGAGATGCTCAGAGGTGCCCAGACTGTACCTGGCATTGTTCTTACAATAGCAAGACCATGTGGCAAGAAAAAGCATATCTGGAGTCAAAGCCATGCACTAGGTAAATTATAGTCTTTGCAAGACACTTGCTTTGATTCTACATATCCCGACTCGCGTTTTCTGCCCATGTCACCTTTTCTTTCACTCAGAGTTATTTCCACAATAACCATAAAATTAAATAATCTAATTAGTAGGTATTAACCATTGGTAATTTTTTTTTGTTCAGTTAATCTGTGTTACCTTTAAATAAGGAGCTGTATTTATGGCTATAGTTTCTTTACTGAGTTCTGATAGAAAGTAAGGTGAACAAAGTATGTTGGATTTGATAGGATGAATGTGCTGTGATCTAATAGCCTAAAATAAAGTCCAAAATATATCTTGGCAAGCAAACAGGTGGAAGTAATGACTCCTGCTGTGGAACCAAAGTCTGTATTGTTCTTTATACAGCACCAAACTGAATGCATCTATATTAAGTAGGTAACTGCTTGTTTATACATGGAGATGCCCTAAATCATCATCTCTTTCCTGTGAAAATGATGAAAACAATTATATGAATATATATTTGAAAGCACAGTTGAGAGAAGGAAGCTGGAACCTGTTCATCTGTTTTTTTACATTCTCAAGTTGACTATAAGGGATCTGCTGGGCTCCAGTTCTATTCATAGTGAAGGTCTGAGGTTACTGTTAATTTGACTGCTAGTTAAGCCAAACTTGTGGCAGGAATCATTCATCCTTTCATTTTGTCAGGTTCCTTAGGGGACATATATAGTAAAAAAAATCTTGAATGTTTGTAACTCTCTAAATATAAAATTATGGGTCACATGCTTGGTAATTATTCTGGATATTGGCCATGCAAGTGGAAGGTCATTTTGAGGAAGACCTGTCTACTACAAAATAATTAGTGGTCCAACTAGGCTTGATCACTCAGAGTTAATCTGGGAGAGTCTCAGGTCTCAAACTGCTACACAAGTGTATATGGGGTAACAGTTGCAAAACTAAGTGAACAAGTAAGTATGGTCATTAAAATTTAAGTAGTAGAAAACTGAATAATTACATGCTGCTTTTTATACTGACACACCTTGTATTAAAAATTACTGTGTAGTCCTGGATGGTGCAGCATACTTTATTAGAGCACGGTCCCTTAAACTGAAATGTTGTGGGTTTGATTCCTGGTCAGGGCACATACCCAGGTTGCAGGTTTGATCCTGGGTTTTGGCAAGTACGAGAAGGCAACCACCAATCAATATTTCTCTCTCACATCAATGTTTCTCTGTCTCTCTCTCTCTTTCTCCCTCTCTCACTTTCTCACTTCCCCTTCCTCTCTCTCTAAAAGCAATAAAAAATGTCCTTGGGTGAGGATAAAAAAAATTACTGTGTAGAACCATCTTCTTGGGAAATAAATAGATGAGATGGTTAAACAAATGACTATCTCTAAGTGTTGTCAGGGAGAGGAGAGCAATTGAGCCACATTCTTTCACTGCTCATGCAATGCCCAAATCAGGGTCCAGCACTCCATAGACACTCAATAAATATTTGTTGAGTCTATTAGTGTATGAATGTAGACAAAAATCTTATCTTTCTATTAACATTGAAATGACTACTATGGAGGAAATTATTTTAAAATATGGCCCAGAATCATACCAAATCATCTCCATTTGTCTTCTAATTAGCATGAAGAACGCATTGTTGTTATTCGTTTTTAAAATTTATTTAATGGTCATGGATGGTTGGAATATTTGTTCTGTATTCTCTGGGTTGAGGTAGTGGAAAAAAACATTCTTCACCACAATAATGTATTTAACACTCTACTGTCTCTCTGAAGTGCTTGAAATATGATTTTGGGGTTCACTTTTGAGATCCTAAGGAAAATATATGGGTTATAAAGACCAAATCAAGATCCCCTTTTCCTCTTCAAGCTAAAGACAATAATTCAATGATAAGTATATATATACCTATCAAGTCATAAAGGGCTTGGAATGTTGGGGATTTTTATATAGTGTATATAGTTTCATGCTCAATAAGTGTTTTCTGACTGACGGATGACTAATGAAATGATTCATAGCAGTGTATATATTCAATTGTGATTGTGTATGATCTGCAGAAGGTGAGAAGATATAAGCCTCCCATTGTTGATTGGGTAAAAACTGAGTCATAATAGTTATGAAACCCCCAAATTTCCAATTAAAAAATTCCTCAGAGAGGGAGGAAGACTTGCCAAGAGATGTTTTATATAGAATCTCTGTTGTTACCAAGGAATTCAGCCTGAACAAAGACCCAGTGGCCACTTATTATGGTTCTTTCCCTTCCTGGATAATTTTTTTTCTTTTTCTTCAACCCCCTGTAGAGGTCAAGCTACAATGAATACTGGCCAGGCTTTGGTTTTGCTTTCCTGATAAGTAACCACCCAGCCTCCCTTTCCCTAAACCACATCTTATTGCCCCTCCAGGATTTATGCATTCAGAGTGACCTGACATTTTTGTGGAGAAAAAAATTTAGTCCCCAGTAGAATCTCACTCTTTCTTTCACTCCCCTTGTGTGTCTCATCAACATAACTATCATTCTATAGTCTTAATTGCAAAGAGAAATGGAGCTAAAAGACAAGTTATCTGATATGTTTAAAGTCATAGACACTCTACTGGCATTAGGATTAAAAATTTCTTTTTAGGCTTTTGGATTTTCTGTTCGGCTTTTTACCTATAGTCTTTGCACTAGGTGGGAGCTGTTTATTTTCCTTTGCTGGTGGTGTGGCTCCCATCACATGGCCTTAATTAGAGAATCACAGCCCAATGCTCAGAGCCGTGCCTGGTACAAAGGAAGCACTTGCAAATGTTGGCTGGCCCTCCTTATTATAAATGACATCATATGCCAGAGAGTATTTTCCTTACTTTCTCCAAGAACACTAAAGCTATCTGCATAATGGACCATTCTACTATCATTTAGAAAATAGCACATTTAATATATATTGAAGCACTTATTTTGTCAGGTCCTTGTTACTGATACCACTTCACAAAGGCAACCGTCCTCCATACAAATTCAGTTTCAAATTTCAGTCATCTTCGAAGATCATAGTTAGGTACTCATAATGATCCTGCAATTTCAGAGACATTCAGGTCACCAGGGAAAGCATTAATTCAAATTCATAATTTCATACGAATTGACCACTTACTACTGTATGTGAACCCCCCAAACTAAACTTGAATATTTGTTAGATGACGTCAGACTCCATTTCAGAAAGGTGGGATATCCGGGGCTGTGTCCCGGGTGAGAGGGGTCTTCAGCATACTGCTAGTGAAGCTCATTGTGATCTCCTTACTTCATCCTTATTTCCCTAGAATTTGGATTTTAAATTTAAGGTAAAAGCACCTTTCATTTTGTCTTTCTTGGCAAAATGACATGAATGATTTTGAATGCCATATTCGGATTTGGCGATTATTTTATTGTTTGTACTAATCTACCCAACAATATTCATGACCATTCTCACCATTTGGATTCCCTCTCAGGGGCAGATCTTCCTGCTGCCAGCCCTGAATCTCCAGTACCAGCCCAAAGCATCTTTCCTGAGCCAACTCCATCCTGCCTTCCTGTCTCATCTCACTATCTCCTCCTTCCTAAGACCTGCAATAAATTATAAGACAAAACTAGGACTCCCCACCACCACTGAACACACTCAAAGTGCTCTTTATCTTCCTTTTGAAGGGCTGATTAGGGCTTGAGACTATGTATCAGTGCTCTGTTTTCAAAAGGGATGTCTCTACTCCATGGGTGCTGCAGGTGTGTGGGGGCTTCAATTGCTTTCTCTCTGCACCAGGGGCAGTGTTATGTGGAAAACACTGACTGCAGGGGAGCCTGAGCATGGTAGGTGGGGAGAGGTGGGGAGAGATGGACCGAGACCCAAGGATCAGCCATGAACAGCTGTGTGAAGTCTGTAGGTGCAGGAGTTGGGGCAGTTATTGCTGGAGAAACTGGAAAAAGGGAAGGAGAGCTAGAGCATGGAAATGGAAAGAGGAAGGAAGAAGGGTAGATCTGGAAGGTCAACAGATGGGAAGACTCTCAGACTTTCTTCTAAAAAAGTGAGTAGCCTGTCAGGGTTTTAGGCAGGTAAGGAACTTAACCTGTGCTCTGGTTAACATAACTTGTCCACTTTGTGGAGAATGTTTAATGGTGAAAAGGGCCAAGAAAAAGGAGTGGGGCAGTTAGGGACTGTCACCACAGATCAGTGGGAGAGGAGATAAGTCATAGCATCCAGAGACACACTAGGAAGCTTGGTGACATATTGGCCAAATTTCATCAAACTTTTACTTTGTGCCAGGTCCTGTCATTCTGGGTTAACTCCCACACACTCTTATGTTATTATTGATAATCCCCATTTTACAGATGTGGGTACTGAAGCAAAAGTGGTGAAAGCAATATTGAAAACCAGTCCATTTACTTGACAGCCTGTACCCTCCATTGTGCCCTATCTACCTCAATTGAACGGGGTACACAGATATGTGAGTTAAAGTGGGGCAGACGGTCAGATCGCACAGGGAGGATACGAGTAAAGAAGACAGGGAGGACCAACACTGATTCTTCAGGAATTTAACATTTAGAAATGGAGTAGAGGAGGAGGAGCCAGCAAATGAAGTAAAAAATGACTGGTCAGAGACCAAGAGGAAAACCATGACAGACTTAAGAGGAAAAAATGAGAGAATAAATGCTTCTGACAGATGGATAGTCCCACAAGCACCTAGATAGATAAGTAAGATAAATATCAAAAGGAGTAGGTCAGCTTTGGGAACATAAGAGTCACCGGTGACCTCATGCATTTGGTATTTAAAAAATTTGTCATATTGAGGTAGTTGTATACTTTTACCCTAAGACTTTTATTTTCTAGATTTAGAATTTCAGAGCATATCAAATTCTCAAACTCTAATTAATTAATGTATACGGGTATTCTCTGTTTTCATCTTATCATGCATTGCACTTAGAAGCTGAAATATACTTATGCACTTAAATAAGATTTTCCTGACTAAATTGCCAATCTCTTGAGAAAAATATGATAAACTAAAATTTAATTAATCTTCTTTATACCCTTCTCATCTTTCTTCAAATGAATTCATTTTTTCCCATAGCAATTTAATACCTACTCCACTTAAACACTGTTTTACTTTAGAACCCTCACTTGTTTCTTCAATTTTCTCTTCATCCTCGCACCCCTGAGGAAGATCACATTTTTTAAACATGAATGATTCTTTCCTATGATGCAGGTGGTATTCATTTTTCTTTCCTTTTCTCTCTCTCTCTCTTTTTTTTTACATTTAATTAATTCATTGAGAAAATATCTATTAAGCACCTTTTGTGTGCTGGATTATGTGCTGGGTCCTGGAGTATAAAGATTAACAAGACACAGTTCATTAAAACTAACAGCCGAGGGTTGAAGGTGGTGGCTAAATAGGTGGAAGCCAAGTCTGCTTGCTCTAGCTCCCAACTTGGATTTTCAGCTTATCTTCCCACGACCCCAACAATCAACAGAATCTTAGCTGATATGAAGTTTAGAAGTTAAGGAGTACAGAAGACACTTCGTGCCACCCAGTAAGTTGAAGGGGAAATACTTTGTGCATGGCACCTGCAGCAGTGGAGAGACTAGACAGAAATCACAGCTTAGGAGCTCCCTCCTGTCTTGGAACAGGGTTCCTAGTCCCACACAGGGATACCCAACCCTATTCAGGAGAGACTTGGGAGGATTACAGAGTCTGGGAGACCCAGGCTACACACACAGAGTGAGCAACATATCCATAATGGTAGTGCCTACCTGGAGAATTCAAAATAGGGACTCAATCTCCTAAAACAATCAGCTTGCCACACGTGGGTCTATCAGAGGCACTGACAGACTGCAGCCAGTCATGACCAAGAGAGATATTTTGCTTTTTGTGGGGGGGATATGTACAGAGAACCATATTGTGACTCAGTACTGTGGTATGGGTACTACATAGAGTCTTTTTAGAAAGGAGCTGAAACATGGCTGGGCAAAGTCCCGCATGCAGCTGCTCATCTAGCAAAGAGACCAGATTGAAAGTGCAGTTAGTTTCCATTGAATTCAGCTGGGCAGGGAGTTCAGCGAGATACTCAACAAGGGTTTTGCTGGGCCCCATCCAGCTTAGCTAGCAGGCAGAGAGCTTTGCAGAACACAGGAGTCAGACTGGCAAGAGTTGAGTACCAGAGATTCATTGCAGCCAGGCAGACATTCACCCCTCCTTGGAGTAAAACCATCTACCAAGGGCAAGGTGTGTCCATCCTTACCCTGCAAAACAGTACAGTCAGGCTCAGGAGGCCCCTGCTGGGCACATGTCCAGTGGGGAAGAAAAGGGAACTGCCAAGGGAGCCTTTCGGAAACTTTCTCAGTTGCAACAACACATGCTGGTTCCTTGGGCCCTATTCCATTGAAACCAGCTGGGTAAAGAGTTAAGAAATTGGCATAGCAAGGGCAATTCAGGGCCCCACCCAACCTCAGCTCTTATATAGAACCGACATCAGTGCCAGGCAGGACAGAGCTGACTCCTTTACCCAGATTTGCCCCTCACATGAAGTGGACAGCTAACTCATCAGAAACTACACATTATTGGAAATAACCAAGATATGTGGCTCCAGCACCTTCTCTGTGTCTGAACAGCACATCCAAGGGCACATCCAGGATCCCCATTTTCCAAATTACACCAGAAGCTCTCTCAGAAACAGATGGAGCAGTAGTGAGGTTAACACTAATGGCAGGACCATAGAGAGACACAGGTGGAGGTGGTAACTGAGGTACTTTCAGACATTGGATAACCCACCCCTGAGCCTTGTGCTGATGAAAAGTCAGCAGGGCACAGAGAGTGAGGACTTTCCCAGATGTAGCCAAACCTGAAGGAGACAGCCACAGACTGTGGGTCACTTGTACCCTCAAGCAGGCTGTCTAGAGCTAGATAGGGACGATGACTGACATTGTCTAAGTCAAATCCAGAAGGAGAGGCCTGCAGCCAAGCTATAGACTCTGCTGAGAACAATTTTATCTCATTCTTTTCCATCGTTTACATGTTTTTTCCTCTCACCAAGTTTTTTTTTAACATTTTTTTCTATTTCTTCTATTTTGTTTCTATTAGTACACTATCTTTTTTATTTCATTTCTCATATTTTACTCTTCCCTTGTATTACTCTATTTTGCCTTCTTTCTTCCCTTTTTAATTTCAGTTTCAATTTCATTTTTTCCCTTCCTTTGCCTTGTTTCTATTCCTTACTCTTGTTGTATCTCTTTACTTTTTTCTCTCAAAATCATTTCTATTTCATTTGGTTATCTCATATTCCTTTGGTTATCTCATATTCTTTTTTTCTGTCTTATAATATTCTTATTCTCTCTCCACCTTAGCTGACCTACATTCATTTGTCATTGATATTGCTGTGGCTATTGTTTTCCCTCATTTTTTTCCTACTTTTAAACAATGTTTTCTCTTTTTTAATTATTATTTCAAACCTCATATTTTACTCTTCTCTTTTCTTGCTCCATTTTGCCTTCTTCCTTCCCTTAAATATTAACATTTTAGATTTTATTTTTTCCTATTATTTGATTGTTTCTATTTCATACTCTTATTGTTTCTCTTCCCTCTACCCTCTCAAAAGCATTTTCTTCCATTTAGTCACCCCCTATGCTTTTTTACTTTTCTTGAAATATTGTTATTCACTTTCCACCTTTATTAATCTCTGTTCATTTGTTGTTGATACTGCAGTTGTTGTGGAGGGTAATTTTTGCTGGTGTGGGTTTTGTTTTCTGTGCTGTTTTGTTTGTTCTGTCAGTACTTATAAAACAGAATAGGAGAGCAAAGAGACTGCACAACTAAGTCCCACAGGACTCTTACCACAGAGGGAACCCCACGAAGACATGGGGTGCCCTCTATGGTAAGAGTGTTATCACACTCTTTTCTACATCACTCTGTTATACTACACTCTGTTTCTACATCAATTTAATATGTGGAAACAAACAAAAAGAGTCACCTAAAATGGGGAGAGGAAGAAACAACCCAGAATCAAATGGAAAGGAGGAATCACCAGAAAAATAGGTAAATGAAATTGAGGCAAGTAATTTATCAGACATAGTGTTCAAAGTAATGGTTATAAGGATGCTCAAGGAACTTAGTGAGAACTACAAAGAACTTAGTATGCAACTACATCAGCATGAAAAAGGACATCAAATCTATGAATAAGAACCAAGTAGAGATGAAGAATAAAATACCTGAAATGAAGAATACACTTGAAGAAATTAAGAACAGGCTAGAGGAAGCAGAGGAATGAATCAGCAAGTTGGAAGACAAGGTAGAAAAGGCATCCAGTCAGAG
The DNA here is from genome assembly GCF_022682495.2 of Desmodus rotundus. Taxonomy (NCBI): domain Eukaryota; kingdom Metazoa; phylum Chordata; class Mammalia; order Chiroptera; family Phyllostomidae; genus Desmodus; species Desmodus rotundus. Next base: position 97,306,306 of record NC_071391.1, on the reverse strand, counting down.
CAACAAAACAAAACAAAACAGAAAAAGAATTAAGATAGTTTAAGGGAGCTGAAGGACAACATGAAACATAATAATATGTGCATTATAGGGATACCAGATGGTGAGGAAGAGGAGTAAGGGATAGAAAAGGTGTTTGAAAAAATAATGATAGAAAACTTCCCTGACTTGGTGAGGGAAAAAGTCATGCAAGTTCATGAAGCACAGAGGATCCCAATATAGGTGAACCTAAAGTTGCCCACTGCAAGACATATCATAATAAAAATGGCAAAATCAAAGACAGAGAAAGAATTGTAAAGGTATCAAGGGAGAAACAGCTAGTAATAAACAATGGAGTTCCAATAAGGCTATCAGCTGATTTCTGAACAGAAACAATACAAGCCAAAAGAGACTGGAACAAAAGTTTCTGCACGGCTAAAGAAAACAGCAGCAAAATGAAAAGGGAACCAATCATATGGGAAAATACATTTGACTATCCTATGACAAAAGTTTGATCTCCAAAATATATAAGAAACTCACATGACTCAACTCCAGGAAGACAAAAACCCAACTAAAAAAGGGGTAAAGTACCTGAACAGACACCTCTCCAAGGAGGACATACCAAGGGCCCAGAGACATATAAAAGGATGCTCAGCATTATTAGCCATCAGAGAGATGCAAATTAAAACTACAATGAGATACCACTTCACACCAGTGAGAACCGTCATAACCAAATCAACAAACAACAAGTGCCAGCGAGGATGTGGAGAAAAGGGAACCCTAGTGCACTGTTGGTGGGAAGGCAGACTGGTACAGCCACTGTGGAAAACAGTATGGAATTCCCTCAAAAAACTAAAAATGGAACTTCCTTTTGACCCAGAAATTCCACTGCTGGGATTATACCCTAAGAATCCTGAAACACCAGTTCAAAAGAACCTTGTACCCCAATGTTCATAGCAGCACAAGTTGGAATAGCCAAGTACTGGAAGCAACCTAAGTTCCCATCAGTGAACAAGTGGATCAAAAAATGTGGTACATCTACGTAATGAAATACTGCACAGTGGAAAGAAGGAACTCCTACCCTTTGCAACAGCATGGATGGAATTGGAGAGTATTATGCTAAGTGAAATAAGCCAGGAGGTGAAAGACAAATATCATATGATCTCTCCTATAAGAGGAACATAATCAATAAAACAAACAAGCAATCAAAATATAACCAGAGACATTGAATTAAAAAACAAACTGACAGTAACCAGAGGGGAGTGAGGAGGGAGATCAAAGAGGAAAATAGGGAAGAGTCATCAAGGAACATGTTTAAAGGACACATGGACAAAGCCAAAGAGCGGTAGGATCAAGGGTGGATGGTGGGGGTGAGTAGGGTGGGGTTGGGAGTGGTGGTGGAAAAATGGAGACAACTGTACTTGAACAACAATAAAAAACCGTAACAATTTAACAGGTTTTTATGAGAAGGAAATAGGTTAATTCTTTGAAAGCATTTAGTATGGTGCCTAAGACATATTAAACTCTCATTAGATGATGTTATAACAATAATATTTAGTAGTTGAAGAACAGAAATAAATATAGCTAAGAAGCCTGAGGAATCAAAAGAAAGAAACAATGTAGCTCATGACAGAGGGGTGGGCAGGGAACAATTCTTTTGTAGAATAAAACAAGTGACATAGAACATGGTAGATGAAAGTGATGTGGAGCCAAAAATTTGTTTATCAATATTAAAGAAGGATGGTTTTTTAGTGGGATATGATTCAGGAGGGAGAACTTTTGAATAAATTAAAAATCCAGGTGATTGATAACAAATTGTCTGTTTTAACTGTGCTTAGTTTTAGCAGAATTTTATGACCCACTCCTCCATGAAACATCTTGTTTCTCAATTTAACCTGCTGTTGCTTCATTTTCCTAAGTCATCAGACTCAGTTTTAATTTGGATCCTCAGGGAAAATGATCTGGATATATCATCTCTGGACAGTTTATTTATTAATTTATGCATTCACTCAATCAGACATTTATTAACTTCCGTGTGCAGGACTTTTATCTACATGTTAAGGAATACAAAATGAGTATACATGGGGATATTGGGAACTTTGGCAAAGCGATAGGAAAATAAAAAAGAATAAGATAGCTGTGGGAAGCACTGAGATAGTGATAATAACAAGCAATTGGGGGAACATACATGAGGGACTTAATGCAGAACCCTATAGAAGGGACCCAGTCAAGTGCACCATGCTTGAGAGTTTAAGGTGTTCATACTTGACCAATGGCACTGACTAGCCATTTATATTCTGGCAATATTTTTCCGATGTGATAACATTTTTCATTTGGGGAACTAGGATAGATCACACCCAGTAAGCAGAAGTCTTAAACCACTTCCATAGGAAAAAAGTAAGCACGTATAATCACAGAATCTTGGATATAAGATAAAAAGCATTGCTAACCTTATAAAATCCATTCATGGCTAACAATTATAAATTTTGCCTTAAATCATAAAGTGGTATGACATGTTCTATCTCTTGTGGGACCAGCATAGACTTCATCAAGCCCAAGACTTGATACTTTAGTAAGGAGTGGTGTGGAGGGGGATTTGAGCCAAGATGGCCATCAATTATGTCCCACCCACCTTAAGTCACCTTCACAACTAATCCTAAAATCATTAGTGTTCAAATTGAAAGTATCTTTCTGAGTAATGAGTCACATTTAGTCACAACTAAATGACTTCCCAAGAAGACATGAGTAACCTCTTTTGACGAAATGACATAAACTACTTTATTTTTATTTGGAGGATTCAAAATATGATTGCTATGGCAGAGACTGATACTATAAACTGGTTTATACATGAGACACTTTCTTAAGAGAGACTAAACAAAATGAGATTTTGGGAAATATAAACTCAATTTTATATTAATCTGTTGACAAAATGTAGTCCAGATTCTTTAAGGAAACTAAATGTATATTCAAAGTGTGCTATAATTTTAAAGGTCACTTCATGTTATAGAGGATAAAATAAATTGAAATATCTTTAATATTACTTTCTTTCTGTCACTGTGACTAGTAAAAAATATGTCAAACCCAAAATAAAAGAGTTGATGTGAGTTTTGCCTATCTCATGTAACCATTAAGTATTTCAAACTCTCACCTTGGGGATTTTTCATGATTATAAGAGGTATTGCTTAAAATCTTAAATATTTCATAAGCCCACTTGCCTCCATAAGCATTATTTAAAGTCTTAAAGCCATCTTTCTACAAGGCTATGGTTGCTATCTAGAGTTCACAACTAACAGTGATTATCTTCACTAAGCAGATATGAAAAATTAATTCAATATTAGGAAATTGTGAAAATTATAGACATTTTATATGATACCACCTTATTAATTTCAGTGAGTTCAGGAGCAAAGAAAATACCGACTACATATATTTATATATTATTATATAAAATTTATTTGACATATAGGTGGCATACACTATCATAAGAGTTACAGGTGTACAAAATAGTTATTCAACATTTAGATATCTTATGAAGTGATTACTGTGATAGATCTAGTAACCATCTGTCATTATACAAAGTTATTATGATACTACTGACTTCGTTCTCTATGTGGTGTTTTAAATCCCCATAACATTTATTTTATAACTGGAAGATTGTGGGTACAAATACATTTATCACAATAAAATTATCTTTGACTTTTATTTAAATTTAATATCCCCCCCAGTCTGGTTACTTTGGCAATTTGCATCTTCAAACTCTAGTATACATTTGAATCTAAGACTGTGTCTTTACTCAAGAGAGGAAAGTCATCTTCATGAAGGAGCTCTGTCTTTGCAAGTAAAAATAATTGACTGAACAGGCATAATATGATTCACTTTTAAAGTATGTTCTTCAGCATGACACTTCAGTAGTAATAGTAACTACAGTATCTTTCTTATTTTATGCTCCACTAGGGCATATGTGGCCAATTGTGTCACCAGTGTAAGTCTGGATTACTTTCTATTACTTTCTATTGATAATTTTTAATAACTGAAGACATTTGAAACTAGAAGGCAGTCAGTGGTGCTTGCAACAAAGCAGGGGCAATTAAGATGGGTGAGGGTTTTAAGGTCTGCATTGGTCTGTGCACATCAGGAGAGGCAAAGTTAGCCATTAAAAAAAATTAAACCATTTAGGTCTTGGGCTAAGGTCTGTGAACTGTTTAATGTCATAATTGCCTGCTGCCTCAATCATCAAACTGAATGAACTTCTAAGTTAAAATGTCATAAACGCTCAGCATAAAGATTTATATAACCCAGGTATCCGACCTACCGCTATGCCATGCCCGTGGCAGGAAGTGTTTGTTATGTCTTACTCAACCTTAGGAAAAAATAAATAAATCCGGAAATGTGCTTGTTCTGGCAATGATCAAAACATTAAGAACCAATTCTGTTATCTGTATGGTGTGTTCAGAATTTGTGATAAACATAGCCATTTCCTATAAAAATAATTTAGATCCAAATTCCTTTCATAGATATGTGCATGTTTATTATAATAAATGAAAATGGTTAGTGTAATGTTTTTCCACTGTGCATTTTACTAAAATATGAGAGGAACATTTCTAGTTAAACTCTATTTTCTGAAGCAGCACATTATTTTGTTATTCTCAGATTTTGATCCTTCCTTTAAAAAAGCCCCCAGATTTTATCATGTATACGTTATAAATTTAGCTAAATATAAAACAATATTTTGTAGTTAGATACTATTTGAAATGTCCCTGTCTATAAAATATGGGAATATTTTAAAGTCAATGATTTTTATAACTTAAAATAATGACATACTTGCTTCTTAAAAAGGGATTGAATCAACCTATTACACTTATGAAATTATCAAAATTGTGTACATTTAACTTTTATAAATAAAAAATAAATTAAAATGAGCAAGAGACTTAAATGAACACTTGACTATATATAGATAGATACAGATATAAATATGTGCAAAAACAGTTATTACTAGCTTTCACAGAAATGCAAATTAAAATGCCAGTGAAGTATCATTATAATTCTACTAATATGGCTAAAATTTAAAAAGACTGAAAATGCTAAGAGTTGGTAAGAATATGGAGCACCTAGAAATCTTAGGAACTGATGGTGAGATTGTGTATTAAGTGTCTAATATATACCAGCCCCTTCATTACCCACTGATAAATAAGGAAGTGTAAGAGAATGTCCCTGTCCATCAGATGGCTAGTCTGGTGGGGGAAATGGTCAGGTGGACAAAAAATCACTGCACTGTGTAAAGGGCAGGGGTATGCAACAGATGCTATTATATGGAAGCTCATGGGATGGCTTAATAGCCACCTCAGCCTAATAGGACAAAGGATGGAAAAGACAGGGAAGATTTTAGGTGGTTTGTCAGAGCTTAAGCAGACTATGAGTAAGTCAGGGAAAGAAGAAAAGGAGGGAGAAAAATACTATAGCCAGAACAACATTCAACTCATAAACATAGATATATGGAAGAGTATGGTAGATTTAGGGTACTTCTAAAGCCAGAGGGGACCATAGAAAGGCAAAAGTAGCAGTCAGGTAAACAAAGAGAAAGGTAGGAACAACATACTTGAAGTACCATGCACAATAACTTGATAAAATAGTTGGTCTTCATCTTGAAAGCTATGAAAATCCAGTAAAGGTTTTAAGTGTCATGATCAAATGACACTTTGGTTTTTGGAATGACCACACTTCTGGTAGCCTTGAAAATTGACTGGGTACAAGTAAGATTGAAGACCAAGTGGTAAATTGAGTATTTAAAAAACATTCATAATTCATCAGCAATAATCTACAGAGTTACCTCCTTTGAATATCAGGTCTTAATATTGGAAGTTTCCACCAAATATGTGTGTTATCTGTTTAGATATTTATTTTCTTGCCTGAAATTTATGCAATATATTATAAAAGTACTGTATTACCCTTCAGTAATGCTGCTAAGGAAAGCTCAGGCAAATCATGACAAAATTATTTTACTAAAAGCTTACACATTCCAAAAAAATATTTCAGCCCTGACTGGTGTGGTTCATTTAGTTGGGCATCATTCCACAAAGTGAAGGGTTACCCATTTTATTACCAGTAAGGGCACATGTGAGAGGAAACCAATCAATGTTGCTCTCTTGCATCAATGTTTCTCTCCCTCTCTTTCTCTCTCTATTCCCATCTCTATAAAAACAAATCAATAAAATCTTTAAGAAATACTTCAAAACAGAGAAACCACCTTCCAGCATAGACCATTAAAGGCCAAGTCCCCAGGAAATCTGTTTAGCACCAGCTCCTTAGAAATTGCTATTCAGTGTGCCTGAGTTGACCCTTTAACCCAGTGAGGCTGGGGAATAAAACAAATCTGAAGCCTTCTCTTCCAGGATTAAAGGTGGCTTCTAAAGGTCTTGTAGCAATATAGTTTACCCCCAAAGTTCAAAGTGAGAAGAGATGTTCCATGTGGGTCACAAAGATTGTACAGAGTCATTTTGGCTCTATTATTCAGAGTTTGTTAGGAAAACAGCTCATGCTCAAGTGCTTTATTATGGAAGTCTAATATAAAAGCAAGTTACAGAGGTGTTGAAAGATCTGAAAACAGAGAACTGAAATAATCCAGAGCTTAACAACTGCAGGAAGTGAAAACAGGGATTTCAGGGGCAAAATCCATCCCCCCCTCAGGGATTGGATGGGCAATGGGAAGAGGGATGTACCAGTGCCCAGGAGCTGGGGCCCTGGTTGACGAATATGCTTTGTGGGAACAGACTTCTAGGAAAGACAAAGCCACTGCTGGTGAAGCCCAAGGAAACAGAGATGGGGTAAAAATAGTATGGTTTTTCTTCTTCTCTACAGCCTTCTAATATCATGTTGGTCTTCCATTGTCTGAAATTAACAACTGTGCAAGGGATTCTGGGAAACATATTTTGCAGTTGTTAGCCTATCATGGTACAGAAGGATGGGGAAGCTACTTGAAGGCCAAAAGACGAATAACCTACCCACGATGACTAGTCTTTACTGTTGACCTTGGCACATCTTTCCCAAGGTCAACAAAGAGCAGTCAATTTGTTTGGTTCCAATAAATACTGGAGAAGACAATAAATATTGCATAGTAAGATCAGCAGGTCTCAAGTTTCCCATGAGTGCTCTATAATATGAATCAAACTTACAAATTTCAAGCATACTTAGTTCATTTAATAGAAAATATGGTTCCATTTTCCTACTCACAGTAGGTGCACAATAAAGTTTGTTGGAAGAATAATATAAAAATGATCAGGACACAAAGGTCCTCTTATTTTAGTCACTTTCTAATATCTGAAAGCAAATCTAGAGCTCAATTTTAAAACTACAAACAGAGATGACCTTATTGCTGAGTAAGAGATTTAATTTTTGTGGAGAAGGCATTTATCAAAGACTTTATGGAAGTAGGAATCTGGTTACATTTACAAAAAGGTAACACTAACCTTGAGATATGCTAAAATAATGAATGCACAATTCTAAAATTTTGATAAAATAAATGATTACATAATGGGAATGAAGAAAAAGGGGCAAAAAAAAGGACTGTTAGGATCCTCCTACCACCATTTATTTAAGCCATTCTTCTACAGTTTGCTGTCTGTTTATATATCACAAAAACAGTGACTGTTTCCTCCAGAGTATCAGACATCACTGCGTTGGGAACACTTTGCTGAGCTCCTTCTCCTGTGTGATTTTATTTAAGTTTGTGTTCATCTAATCCACCGATCCCCATATTATCTTTTTGAGCTAGCATTCAACTAAATATATGGAATTCTTATTTTGAGTTTGACATTGTGCTAAATATGGACCAAAACAAACCAAGTAACAAATAAAAAAATAAGAAACTGAAGGTATGATTCTTAATCTCAGGGAACTGATAGATCTTATTTTTTCTTATACTTTTTGAATAATTTATTTATTTAATAAGCACATATTAATCAGCTAATGATAACAGTTCATATTCCTTAAGCAATTACTATATATGAGGCACTGTGTTCAGCATTTGACATGTTGTTTTTTTCCCTTTTCATCAATGCTATTAGGTATGCCATACTGTTATCATTGTTTGACAAAAGATGCAACAGAGACCTAGAGAGGTTATTCTGGCCTGTAGGTAGTGAGCTAGCATCAGAAATCCAAGGACAGAGGCTGGCAAATAGGCATGTGGTTCCTAACTTGTGGCATGATCATGACTAGTCAGAAAGGGCACCTTGATGTATATCACACTAGTCTACTAAGTGCTACACATTGTGCTAAGAACTAGAACACCAAATATAGCCAGGAATGGCTCTAGAACTTAAAAAATTGTAGTCTAATTCATGAGACTGTACAAAGCATAGCATATGGTGCTACAGATGCTGAGAGATGGAAGATGGTAAAAGATGCCTAAGGAGAAACAGAAAAGTATGATGATATTCGTTCTACCAGTGCAGTGGGGGACTTGGGGCAAGTGACGATTTAGCTGAGTCCTGGAGCTTAGCTCACTGGGCGGGTGTTAGAAGATGATGAGGGAAATAAGGACATTAAGAGAACATTAGTAAAGATGAGGTGGGAACCATATTTGTATTTTAAGAATATAGATCATTCAGCACACTTAATTGTTGGTGCCAACTGGAATGTAGCAGAGATAAACACCAAAAAGATAATGATGGAGCTATGATCATTTTGCTGAGTGTGAACTTTATCCTGACAGTAATGAGGCAGCATCAAGGAATTTTAAGAAACTGTTGTTTTAAGAAAGACAACCAAGAGAAGTAAGAAAAAGACTGAAGGGGCACAGGGCAGCAGCATATTAGATGTAATAAAGTGAGGGTGTGAACCGTGTCAGTAGCAATATAATACCTATGGGAGATTTTAGGAGATAGAAATCATAGAATCAGTGTAAACTTGTACCTAGGGGCTGAGGGTGGGGGTAGGAACTAAAAAAAAAACCTGACTTGAGTAACAAAATAGAGTTCAGTACCATTCTTGAAAATAAGGAAAAAGGAAAAAAATGTTGGTTTGGGAAAATGCCTTTTTTTCTTGTCCTCCTGCCTTTTCTCCCTTTGAGATTTTCCTCTCTTCATTTATAAAACTTGTATTTCATATCCCTTTTTTTGTGTCCTTCAAGGTAAGACTTCTGAGAAGGTGGTGGTTTATGTTTTATGATTTGAAATTAGCATGGTAAGAATCTGTATGCAAATGTCACAGGCGGGCACAGGTAACCAGATTTTTGGTGATAGTGGACAAAGAATTGAACTGAACACACAGAGAGATTATAGCAGAAAGAGATATAGCAGATTTACTAAGCAATAGTACACTCCACAGAACACAGAAGCAGGCCAACTCTGAGCAGAGATTGACCTTAGGGGCTGGAGGGATTCTATTCTTTTAGGTGGATATTCCTGGCTACTTTTGATGGGGTTTTATTGCGCATGTGCAAGTAGTTATATTACTTTAAAGCTACTGCACATGTGTTCTCCCATGATTTTCCTTGATTGCCACCTGGGATAGGGGCCCCACAATGTTAATTTATGATAATGCTATTATAATGAAGCAGGTGTCATGTGGCATCTTCTGTGCAGGTGCATTCATGAGTCACCATGATTCAGCATTTTGCCAGAAAGCAGAACAGGTTCTCTGTCCTGCATCGATATCCTTTTCCTTAGCCCCAGAGCACCTCCAGAGTTTCCTCTTCCCTGACTGTCTCCTGCCTCAGAAACATAGATCTAAACATGAGAAAATTCTCACCCAACTCTAGAGAACCAAATATTCCCTAATTATTTTTTTTACTATATTATCAAAATGAATTGCAGAAATTTAAAAGGATAATTTAGATTTGAAGGCTGTGAGCAAGTGGAGGTAGGATAATCTATGGGAAGGAATCACAGATGACCAACAGGTTTCTGGGTTGGATGTCTGGAAGATATGAATTAGCCTTGACTATTTAAGAAAAATAGCATTTGGGGGGTAAAAATGAGGGTTTTTTTAATGCTGCATTTGTGTGTGAATTTCTTTTAGGCAGGAAGATACTGGGTTATTCAGCACAGGGGCAAAATGTTAGAAGATAGAATTATGGGTGCCATCACCACATAGGTAGTCATGGAAGTCAATGTGACACCCACAAGATTATAAGGAGTGAAGACGGAGGAAAGAGCAGATATTGCAAAAGCAAGACAGGGAAGCAGGAGAATCAAAAGAGCTTAGTTTAGGTAAGCTAAGAAAGGATAAATTTAGGGAGAAGGGAGATGTCACTGTAGCAGGGGGTCAATAATGTTGAAGACTGGAAGAATGTATTGTGTTTGGTTATTAAATGACCACTGGTGACTTTGACACAGCAAATTCAGTGGAATGTTGAAAATGGAAAGTCAAGTTGGTTTCAGTGGGGAATAAAAAAGTTCATCAAGTCTGTATATGTGGGAAAGTGTTGCTTCTGGGGAAACTTGCTTGAAAATCAAGCAGAGTAAGGTGCAGGGAAGTTTTACTTTTCTTAAATACAGAGACTGCCATGCTTGCTGGGAGTAGTAGTGAAGAGGTAGAAATGTCCTGTGCACTGGGCCATGGAATTTATGAAATTGAAGCTGGGGGCTGAGGATGGGGAAAACCACATCAAAGCTTAAGATAGCAAAGTTGATTATAAATAATTCCATACATTACCCCACCAAGATCCCAAAGTATTTCAGTCTGTTCTAAGACTGAATACCCAAACCACAAAATAGCCCAGGGGTGTCGTGGCAATCTGAGGCCATATACAAATGAGATTAGCCTATGTGCCACTCTATTCCTGCTTCTATTTACTGACCCCAAGTCTCTCCACAGTAACAATAAATCCCTCTAATATCAGTGAAGTAGGTTCCAGCTGGGAATGGTTAGATGTTTTAGTGATAGCCTTAGGCTGAGATAGATGGTAATATCTACTGAAATGAGATTCACTCTCACAGGAAATTCCAATGGCCAAGCTTCCATGGGCCCTGGGTTTTCAAGCTGGAACTAGTATGTGATAACTATGTGAACAAATTAGGCACATCACCCAGGTAATGTATAGATAGTTGAGATCATATTGGTCATTTTCTAAACCGAACCTCTACCTTTAGGCATGCTGCTTGGTAAGACCTTCTAGTGAATAACAGTTCATTGTCTACTGATTTGCTATTAATACAATTTCTGTTGCCTTTTGAGATTTTTGCCCCACATGTGTAATTCCTCCAAGAAATTCAGTATGTTATCTGAAAGGTCTCTCAGTGCCACTACATCAATGCAAACCAGACTACACTGAGATGAACAAAGGGAATTTAAGTTTCATAAGTTGGTTTTAAAAATGCATTTACTTTGACTGCACTGAAAGAATCTAAAAAAAGATGAAAAGCATCTTTAGCATGCCAAAAACATCTGGTTTCATATTTTCAGACCAAAAGGAAATTGCATGAAGACTAAAATCTTATGTTTTGATTTATATTATTATTGGAGGGCTGAGAAGCTGCCAGTCACTAAGTAAAATTTTATGATGATAAATAAATAAGGAAAACAATCTGAGAAAACATGTGCGAGAAAGCTGCATTTCGAGTTTAATTAACTGATAACAATGTTTATGATGGAAGAATTGTGCCACCAGGTCTACAGTTAGTAAATGGATGTTCCCAATGAGAAGATAAGCCTGTAAAACCATATAAAGGACTATTCCTCAACATAGTATTTCAGACTATCCAAGTAAAGTTTTGCTTCATGTGGTAAATCATGCACCAATTAGACTCATTCTGAACATGTGCATGAGTTGGTCTCTTACAAATACATTTTAAATTGGGCAATAGTAGGAGCAATGAGTTCCTAATAAGCTGAGTGATGGTGTCTTCTGCAAGTGACAGGCACTAGTTCAGCAGAAATATAGCAGTCAGGGAAGAAAGAAGGAAAAAAAAAACAGCAAGAAAAAGAAATGTGCACTAGCTTTTCCCTCCCTCAAAACCTCGATGAAATTCTAACAAAGTGTTCCTGTAAGAAGGTTCTCATAGAGACTGCCCATCGTTTTCTTTAATCGTATATGGAGGAATGCAGTCTCTGCTGCTCTGAATCTTGCATTTAAAAGCAGGGCACACTCAGTTGTTGCAGTTCAAAGCATTAGAATCACAGCCATTATTTGTTCTCAGAATAAACTGTTTGCTTTCAGTTTACCATTGAGACTATCCTATGCCATATTTTAGCATTTATTATATTTTTAGAGGGAAACTTTTCTTAGCCAATTTTATAAGTTGGTTTACTCAAACTACTGAAAGAGATAAACCTAGGCTGATATGTTCAAGATTTTTATGCCCAATCTTCCTCAGTTTTGGAATTCTGGTCTGCATTACCAGGTACAGGAAATATTGAACTCCCTTGACTCCTGGCCCATTACCCATTCTGCTCACACCCCAAAAGAATTCCTTCAATGGCAATAACTGTCAATATGCTTTTGGCCTTTCTGACAGTGAGCACCACACACAAATAAGATCAGTTAGCACAGTAAGTATATATTCCAAATATTAGGTAGTTTCCCAATGGGTGCCAAATGAAATTGAAAATGCATACATATCTGATATTAAGGGGAATAGTATTTGATCAACTGCTTTTGTTGATAAAACTCAATATTCTGTAGTCAGACAAAAGACCTGTAGAATGCAGAACAGTTATGGAAAATTCCTGGATCTTTAAGCTTGCATACAATTGCCATAGAAAACATTCTGAAGAGCATTTATTTGTTCAAGAGGAAGTACAAAGCACTTGGAATTTTGTTTTGCTAGAATCCATTCAAATTTGTACCTGGCAATTTCCTGTGAGATTTTTCTTTTTTCCCCTCCAGTTGCATTCTCTTATGAGTTAATTTAATGCTCTTTCTCACTGCATTTTAAAATTGTTGGCATTTAATTCAATTGTTGGTTAGCTAACTTTTGTTAACTTTTTTTTAGAGGTATGTGGTAATTGTTACCTATTTAATTAATGAATCACACTTTTCCATATGAGGGAGACTGTGTTCGATCATTTCATATCTGTCTGCATGCATATATGTGTGAGGAAAAGTTAACATCCTGTCTTTAGCACTGTTGGGAATTACTACTGGCATGTTTTGACTCATTATCTTGAATCTTAATCAGTTGATGAAAAAAAAATTAGTTTCATCAGCTGATGAATGCTCAGGGTAATGATTCAAAACATGCTGATAGATAGAGCTTCTCAGCAGCCAGAAATGGGACTTGCGTGCTTCACCTGACACAGCTCTCTTTCAGTGCTGTCCATCATATGATTTATCCAGTCTCTACATTTACCAAAATACAAGAAATGGATTGCCAGATCATGGGCTCTATCATCTCCCAGAAAGATGAGTTGCACTTTCATTGTGTTTTTCTATTTTAGTAAATGTAGGTAACATAAAATTTACCTTTTTAGCTATTTTAAGTGCACAGTTCAGTGGCAGTAAGAACATTGTTGTACAACCATAACCACTGTCCATCTCCAGTATGTTTATATTTTTCTAAATTGAAATTCTGTCCCACAAATAACTCTCCATCTTCCCCATTCCACAGCCTTTGGCAAACACTTTCTGCTTTCTGTGACTTTGATTATTATTCCAAGTACAGTGCTTTATATAAGTGAACTCACGCAGTATGCATTCTTTTGTGACTGGCTTGTTTCTCTTAAGACAATGTTTTCAAGGTTTACCCATGGTGTGGGATGGGTCACAACTTCCTTTTAAAGGCTGAATAATATTATTTTTTAAGTGCTTTGTGAAGCCCTTGCACAAATGTGAGGGCTGTGCTTTTTTAATTGTTATTTTATTACAGTTGTCCCAATTTTTCCCCCATGCCCTCCTCTGCCCAGACCAACCCCAGCTCCCACAGTCAATCCCCTCACTATTGTCCATGTCCATGGGTCATTCACATAGGTTCCCTGGGTAGTCCCTATCCTTCTTTTCACCATTATCCCCTTCTCCCATCCCTTCTGGCCACTGTCAATCTATTTCATGTTTTCATGCCTCTGGATCTATTTTGATCATTAGTTTATTTTATTCATTAGATTTATCTTATAAGTGAGATCATATGGTATTTGTCTTTTGTCAACTGGCTTATTTCACTTAGCATAATAGTTTAAAGTTCCAACAATGTTGTCACAAAGGGTAGGAATTCCTTCTTGCTATCTGCTGCCTAGTACACCATTGTGTAAATGGACCACAGATTTTTGATGCAGTCATCTACTGATGGGCACTTAGGTTGTTTCCAGCACTTGGCTATTGTAACTAGCATGGCCATGAGCTTAGGGATGCATAAATTCTTTGAATTGGTGCTTCAGGATTCTTAGAGTATATTCCCAGCAGTGGAATTACTGGATCAATAGGCAGTTCCATTTTTAATTTTTTGAGGAAATCCCACAGTGTTTTCCACAGTGGCTGCACCAGTCTGCATTCCCACCAATAGTGTACTAGGGTTCCCTTCTCTCCACTTTCTCACCAGTACTTGTTATTTATTGATTTATTAATGGTGGCCATTCTAAAAGGTGTTTAGTGATATCTCATTCTAGTTTTAATTTGCATCTTCCTGATGGCTAGTGATTTTGAGCACTTTTTTATGTGTCTCTGTGCCCTCTATAGGTCTTCTTAGAAAAGAGTCTGTTCAGGTCCTTTGTCCATTTTTTAATTGGATTGCTTGTCTTCCTGGTGTGGAGTCATATGAATTCTTTATATACAGAGTCTAGCAGATGTAACACCTGCTTGAGTGTTGTTAGTAGGGTAATAATATGGGTGAAATAATTTAGTTTTAATTTGAACATTTCACCTAAAATGTCGTATGGATGCTTCAGTATATTATTATGTTACAGAATTACATGCTTATGATTTTGTAATAAAAGATTTTGTAATAAAAATGGGGCATTATTTGTTGCTGACCCTGTATTTTGGAGATTAAACCTTTGTCCAATGTGTCATTGGCAAATATGTTCTCCCATACATTGATCCCCTTTTAATTTTGATGATGGTTTCTTTAGCTGTGTAGAAGCTTTTTAATTTGCTGTAGTCCCATTTGTTTATTTTTTCCTTTATTTTCTTTGCCCTAGAAGATATATCAGCAAAAATATTGCTACATGGGATATCTGAAATTTTACCTATGTTTTACAAAATTTTCCCTGTTTTCCAGTATGACTTTTATGGTGTCCTGATTTATACTTAGGTTGTCCATTCACTTGGAGTTTATTCTGGTGTATGGTGAAAGTTGGTGGTTAGTGTCTTTTCTTTCTTTCTTTTTTTTTGCTTGTACAAGTCCTGTTCTCCCAATAGCACTTATTGAAGAGACTATTTTTACTACATTGTATGCTTGTGCCCCTCTTGTCCAATATTAATTGAACATAAAGACATAGGTTTATTTCTGGTCTCTCTATTCTGGTTCCATTGACCTATGTGTCTGTTCTTATGCCAGTACCAGACTGTTTTGATGAAAGTGTTCTTGTAGTATAGTTTGATATCATGTATTATGATCCCTCCAACTTTGTTCTTTTTTCTCAAGACTGCTGAGGCTATTTGGGTTATTTTTGGTTACATATAAATTTTTGAAGTACTTATTCTAGATCTGTGAAATATGCCATTCCTATTTTAATAGGAGTTGCATTGAATCTATAGATTGCTTTGGGTAATATGGACATTTTAATGATGTTAATTCTTACACTCCATGAACATGATGTATGCTTCTATTAATATGGATCTTCCTCTATTTCCAAGTATAGGTCTTCTAAATCCTTGTTTAAGTTCATTCCTAGGTATTTTATTTATTGTTGGGAACCGCCCTTCCTGGTTTCAGAGGCTCTAACCCCCCATGGTTAAGGCTGAGTCAGAGTTGGGACCATAAGCCATGAAGGAGACAAAGCTTATCTCCCTGGCAGAAGTGCCACCTCTGCCCACTTCACCCTGCTTGGCCCTGAGCTTGGCCAGTTAGCCAATGATGGGTAAGAATCCTCAAGGGAGGATCAACCTCAGACAGGCTCTGGTCACCAGGGATATGCTCGCAGGGAAGGACTTGGGGGGCTGTGGCAAAAGGGGGTGATGGACCCTCGCCCCTGGGCTTTGAAATAGCCTGAGTCCTCATTCTGTCTGCAAGAAGTCTCCTAATCTCTTGGCTGCTTTACTTCCCTGTCTGACTTGAGCCTGAAGCAATACAGAGGGCAGTGCAGTCCTGTGCTGGGAGGGGGAGATTCCCTGGGGAATCAGGCCTAAGGGAAATATGTACCTTCCTGTGAAACCTACTTAATCTGTACCCTCAGCTTAAAAGATAAGGGTCCAGACCTGAGATGAGTCTGGTGCCTAAAGTTTTATGGCCCTCTAACTAATTGGCTGTAACTCAGAATAAGCCCCCCAGGTTCTCTGTAAATCATGTATTGTTTAATCCTTACTGGCTGACAATGATTGATGAGCTTTATCTGCATTCCTATGCCAATGAACCTAATAAAAGCCCATGGAGGGAAAGGATCAAGGCCCTTCTCCTTTGAGAGATCCACCACCTTTCCTCTCCAAGCAGATCATGTCTTGGTAGTCTTATTCTTCATCTGTGGCGGACCGGGGGTGGGGTGGGGGTGGGGGGGGCTGAGTTGAAGCTCCCCGACAATTTATCTTTCTTGTTGCTATAGTAAAACAGATTTTCCCCTTGTTTTTCTTTTTGATAATTGATTGCTGGTATACAAAAATGCCATCAATTTCTGAATATTGATTTTGTATCTAGCTATTTTTGCTTTATGTAGTTCATATGGGCTCTCTTGTTGTAATTGGGTTTTGGTTGTTGTTGGCTCATTGTTGGTGGATTTCCCCCTCTGGTTGTTGTACAGGAACTACCAGAACAGAACAAAACAACCCAGCAACAAAATGAACATCAGCAAAAATACTTCCCAACCATTACCACAATATCAACAACAAATGAGCTTATATTAGTAAGGTAGAAAGATAATAAAAATATTATAAAAGGAGAAATGAATGAGGTGACTGATGGAAAGAAAAATATTTAAAGAAGGTGGAGGGAGAAGAAACAATAAGAGTATGGAATAGAAACAAGTTGAAGAAAAGGAGAATATAACATTTACAATGTAAGTAAAATAGAGAGGGAAGAGAGCAAAATGGAGTAAGAAAAGGAAGAAAAATAGGAACCAAATTGAAGAATAACAACCGCCATGGCAATATTCACAACAAATGAGCAAATATTAGTAAAGGTATAAAGGGAGCAATATTAAGAAAGGAAAAATAGAAAAAATAGAAAAAAACTTGTGAGATGTCTAAAGGAAAGAAAAATAATTTGGAGAGAACAGAGGGAAGAGAAATAATAACTGTAAGAGTTAGAAACAATTCTATGAAAAGGAGAAAATAAAATTTAAAATGAAAATAAGATGACAGGACAAAAGTGAAATGGAGGAGGACATGGAAGCAGTAAAACATGAGATTTAAAATAAAAAAAATAGTGAACAACTTGGAATAAAATTGAAGAAATGCAACAACCACCACAATATCAATGACAACTGAGCAAATATTAATGGAAATAGAAAGAGAATAAGAATATTATAAGAAGGGAAAAAGAATGTGAGACAACTAATGGAAAGAAGGATGGTTTTGAGAAGATAAAGAGAGAAGAAGTAGTAAGAGAGAAGAATAGAAACAAAGCATGGAAAGGGAAAAATAAAATTTAGAACAAAAAAAAGAAAGGAAAAAATGAAGGCAAAACCATGTAAGAAAAGGGAAGAGTAAAATATGAGATTTGAAATAAAACTAAAATAAAAATAACAAAAATAAAAATGATGTATAAAAATGAAATAAAACAAAAAAATAATGAAATGATTGGAACAAAACTGAAGACAATGAAACAATGTTAAAAAGCTATGCAGAAGAAAAATAACACAAATAATGAAAATGAATGAGGTGGGATTTGTCTCAGCAGTTTAGTGTTTGTTTGCCACTGTCTTTTCCTTCTGGATCCATCTCTGGTAATGTCAGATGGTGTCCCAGTCTAGCTTTTGGCAGCTTGTTCGAGGCTACAAGCTATCCACAGTCTGTGGCTGTCTCCTTCAGGCTTGGCTGGTCCTTGCTGTTCTGTCCTGCTGGTTGTTTATCTGCACAAGGCCCAGGGGTGATTTATCTGAAGTCTGACAGCACTGCATGTACCACCTCCACCTGCCTCTAGAGGGGGCTTCCGGTATAATTGAGAGGGTGGGATCCATGGTTCACTCCTGGGAGGCTCTGTTCAGTCTGCACGAAGATGGTGGGTGTTTTCCCCTTCCATGCACCACACATTTTGTTTCTGTCCCAGATTATTTCCAATAATGTGTGGTTTCTGATAAATTGCCTGTCTGTTTCATGTGAGGGAGCAATATGTATAAAAGGGTCAGCTCTTTCCTGCTTGGCACTGATGGTAGCTCTGTGTAAGAGCTGAGGCTGGGTGGGGCCCTGAATACCTCTTGCTGGGCCAATTTCTGATCTCTCTGCTCTGCTGTTTACAGGGGAATAGGGTCCGAGGGGGAGCCAGCATAGCATCTAATAAAAGTTCATATAGGGGTCCTTGGGAGATTCTGTTCGTTTCTTTCGTGGATATGTGCCCTGAAGGGTGTTCTTGAGCCTGGCTTTACTGTTCTGTGGAGTTGGCAATCCTGCAGGTGGGGCTTGGGCATGCCTTCCTCTTCCCAGGAATTTGTACTCCATGGTGTGAGTGGCCCTGCCTGGCTGAAAAGAATCTGAGGCGCTCAGCTCTTGCCTGTTGAGTTCATAGCCCACTGCTTTCACAAAAGGCTCAGACCCAAACACTGTTCTGTACACAGACCCCCTGCTCACCAGCCACGCTGACTGGGGCCCAGAAATCCCTTCACTGTGCAGCCTTCTACTCTTCCTGGCCTACTAGACTCAGGGGGCATGAACTGTGCTATCAATCTGGCCTGTGCTGGCAGGGCAGCTGTGCATACCTGTGGCGTCCCTTCCCAGCTACACCTCAGCCTTGCTCTTTAAAAAAGTCCCTATGTGATACCCATACTGCAGCACCAAGCCACTGCTGGCTCCCCATGCACTCTACCTCCCCAAAAGGCAAAAAGTCTCTCTTGGTCAGGGCTGCCACAGCCTGCTGGTGCCTCCAACAGGTAGGATATAGAATTTCTCTCTTGAACTCTCCCAGTTGGTGTTGTAGCCGTGTCCATGCTACTAGCTGTGTGTGTGCAACCTGAGTCTTCCAAACTCCGTATATCCTCCCAAGTCTCTCCTGAGTAGGGTTGGGGGTTATGGGTGTGGGACCAGGGCTACCTCCACTCCAGGAGGGGTAGGAGATACTAAGCTGTGTTTTTTTCCTGTTCTCTCCCCTGTTGTAGGTGCCTCGAACAGGGTATTTCCCCCTTCAACTTATAAAATCTCTTGCTGGATGGTGCAAAGCATCTTCTGTACTCCTTGGCTTCAAAAATTCATTGTCAAGTACTGGAAATAGCCTAAGTGCCCATCAGTAGATGAGTGGATCAAAAAACTGTGGCACATTTACACAATGGAATATTGTACAGCAGAAAGAAAGTAAAATAACCCAGTTGTTGAAAAACAAATATCATATGATCTCACTTATAAGGGAAATCTAATGAACAAAATAATCTAATGAGCAAAATAGAACCAGAGACATGGAAACATGGAACAGACTGACAGCAGCCAGAGGGGATGAGGGAAGGGGATCATTGTGGAAAGAAGGGGAAGGGACTAGTCAAAGAATATGTATGAATGACCTATGAACATAGACAACAGTATGGGGATTAACTGTGGGAATGGGGGTTGGGCTGAGTGGAGGGCAAAGGAGAAAAATTGGGACAACTGTAATAGAATCACAATAAAAATTCATATCAGCTAAAATTCTGTTGATCAGGTCACTTGTTGAAAGATCAGCTGAAAATCTATCCTGGGTTCATGAGCAAATGGGCTTAACTTCCATCTGCTCAGCCACTATCTTATCTCCCCTGAATATTAATCTTTTGCAGGTATAGATCACATTTTGTTTATCTTTTCACCCACTGATGGACACTTGGGTTGCTTCTAACTTTTGGCTATTGTGAATAATGTTGCTGTGAATATTGGTGTACAAATATCTGTTCAATTCCTTGCCTTTAATTCTTTTGAGCTGAATTATATTCTAATTTTATTTTGTATTTATTTATTTTTAAAATAGATTTTATTTATTTTTAGAGAGAGGGGAAGGGAGGGAGAGAGGCAGAGAAACATCAATGTGTGGTTGCCTCTCACGCAACCCCCACTAAGGGCCTGGCCTGACTGGGAATCCACCTGGCAACCCTTTGGTTCACAGGCTGGTGCTCAATCCACCGAGCCACACCAGTCAAGGCTAATTTTATTTTTTTGAAGAGCTGTATACTTTTATTTTTACAGCAATGGTAGATACCAAATGTGGAGACCATTGGAAAGTGTTGGCAGAGTGCATGGCCTCCGATGCTCCTGTAATTAAGTAGCACATGTAGAGAGAAAGTAATCTATGTCTCTAGTGTATGATGGCTCCTTGCTGTTCATAATCAGAACATTTGGTGGAAAAAATAGCAATTGGTAACTATGATTTTTCAAGAAAGACAAAAAGGAAAATATTTTCACAAAAATATAAGCTACAGTTTAAAACATTATGGTTTTTAATGTACTTTCTAAAGAATCAATAATTGACCATGCATGTATGTTTTAAAATGAGATGCTGAAAATTATACTATCAATATAAGGGTGTATTTTTATATGAAGTTCAATTAAGGCAAGACTGAACTGTTCCCCCCAATATTGTATTTGCTCACTCTCATTTGACACTGTCACCATATTTCCCTTTTTCTCATATTTCTTTTCTAATTTGGTGCTTTATTTAGGTCAAATCTTGCTTTAGTATCACAAGCAGAAACCCACTGAGAAGGAAGAACTAAATAAAGACAGAGGACCTTCATTTACATAGCTAGGGAAGTCTCAAGAACAAGCATGTAAAATAAAAGTAATTGTCACTTTAAAGTAAAAAGATATCATCAAGGTCTTAGAAAACTTGAAATGGTGGAATACTAGGCAAATGAGTGGGGGAATGGCTGTCTATAATTTTTTAATTATAAATATTAGTTCTCAAATTATCAATGATAAAGTGGCACTGGCACTGTGAGCTCCAAGTTTTCAAACCTGAGGAATTGTAAGGAACACCATTGTCCTCATTTCACAGTTGAGCAGCCAGAGACTTTGCAGTCCCATAGCCGGTAACTGCAAAGTTAGAGATAGGAGGGAGTGAGACTTTTTAAAAGCATACCCAAAAGAACAAATTGACTGTTTTTTATTCATTAGGATGGGACTAAAAATGATTTTTGCAGGTGCTTTCGCATTTTGTTCTTCATGCTCCTGTGTAAATAGCTTTGACTTTTTCTCTGCTCCTATCATTCTATCTAGATGAGACACCTAGTCCACATCTGAGATTTTCAGAATTTTAGCCATTGTACACGGATCCTTCCATGGTACATTTTCAGTTCCTCCTAATTAACCATTCTCTCTCTCTCTCTCTCTCTCTCTCCCCCCCCCATTTCTGTGACTCTTTGTTTTATATTATTGAATTGATATTTTGCTCTAATTGTTTAAATCTTGATAATGGTCATTTTTTTTAGAGTGTCAAGGCTTGAAATTCCCTTACTTTTAGAGCTCATAACAGTAGTTGTTTAGTGGGTATTTAATGACTTGAAAGAACTATTTTGAAAAGAAGCCAATGAGAAAGACATTGAGAATTGTAACTAGCATTCAATCCTCTAATGTTGTATGAGAGAAATTAACATTTCTGCCAGATTATCTAAATGTATTACTAAGTTACATTTACTTTTTCTGTAAGTATAAGAATAGATAGAGATATCATGGTATCTCTATCCTTATAGAACATAAATGATTTTAGAACCGTTTTCAGGTCTTAAATGTGATCTTCATAGCAAGGCCTTTCCTACACTCCCTGCCTGAAAATAGAAGCACCAGTCCCTTGAGGCCCTCTGCCCTCTCCCAACTTCATTATCCCTCTCTCTGGCTACTGAATCTTTTCCACTTTTGCATGTTTCCCTTTTTTTATTTTTGTTTTTTGATTTGATGTCTGTGAGATGCAAAGTGAATTAAAGTAAGGGTTTATTTTTCTGTTTTGTTTATAGCTATATCACATTATGGGTGTTCTATAAGTATGAATAAATGAGTGAACATCTTTTTATTCATTCCTCCTCTATATTATAAATCCATCCTAATACTAACCATGGCTGATTTTTTCTGCATAAAATGTGGTACACTAATTCTCTTTCCATCTCTAAAGTACTGTTGAACTAGTGAGACTATCTTCTGTTTAGTACTATATTCCTTTGTGAAAATATTTCAATATCAAAGGTATCATCTTTTTAGATGCTAAGAAAACAGAATTAGTTCCTTACTCTAACCTTGGGGTAACACTCAGCTTGATTTTAAATCAAATTAAATTGCAGTTTTGTTTATGAGGGCTTTAAGGTCCCCTTTCTCCTAAGACCACTTTTATTATGTTCTGGACTATTTCTCAGTATTTTCAGCAGACAATCCTCTCACATGATTTGTCCTCCATTCTTTTTCTACTCAAATATTATTTCTGTCATTTCAAATACTTTCATCCCAACTTTCCAACCAAACCTCTACTATTCCCTGCCTTCCCACCTAGCCAAGGGCCATTTCATGTGTAGTCCAAAGTTAACTGGGCTGAACATGTGTAGTCCAAAGTTAACTGATTGTATTCACATTAACCATGAATTATCTATGCCACTGAGCCATTCAAAACATAGCCACAGAGAGCCTACTTAGTGCTAGGCACTAGCTGGGTTTGAAAATATAATAAAGAACAAAGGCCCTGACAACTTGAACTTACATTGAAATTTCAGTTCCTTTTCTTTACTTTTCTCTTTTTTATTGTTGTTCAAGTAGAGTTGTCTCCATTCCCCCCACTATCCCCCCACTTTCCACTGCCCCACCCACCCCCACCTCCCATCCTCAATCCTTCCTCCCATGGCTTTGTACATGGGTCCTTTATACATGTTCATTGACAACCCTTCCCTTTCTTTCTCCTATTATCCCCCTCCCTCCCCTCTGGTTACTCTCAGTTTGTCCTTAATTTTAGTGTCTCTGATTATATTTTGCTTGCTTGTTTGTTTTGTTAATTAGATACCACTTATAGGTGAGATCATATGGTATTTGTCTTTCACCTCCTGGCTTGATCCACTCATTTACTGTTGAGCACTTAGGTTGCTTCCAATTCCTTATTTCTGCCTTCTCATGAGGTAGTTACGGTACCCCATATAAACACACTGTGTGCCATGTACCAACTGTGAAACAAAGTAAGGAGGTTGGCTCAGATATAGCTTGAGGCCTTAGTTTCTGTGAGCTAGAGGCAGCTTTGACTTTCTTTGTATATTTGCATATATATCTGTATATATGTAAATAATATACACTTTCCTTCTTTGTATGTAAACATAAGGCCTGGGCTATATTCTTGCTTATCTTTCTAGCTTCATATCTTTTCATTTTTCCATATTCTTAAGCATTGTAGGACTCTAATATTTGGGAAGAGACTTTATTTCTGGCCAGTCACTGTGATTGATCTTGGTATGAGGAGAAATTAATTACAAAAGTGAGAAGCTTTATAACAAGTTTTACGTACCATCTTTACCTGGTATTTCCTCTGGAAAAATATAAAGACGTTTTTATAACTGCCATGTTACTGCCCAATCAGGCCATGCCAATAAAATTAAGTTACCTGGTCAACCAGAAACACTTTTAGGCTTTGAATTAAAGTTTAAAACATAAAGTGTGACCCCATACTGAGGAAATTGCAAAATTCTTAAATATTCAGTTAGCAAAGCATAATCTATTTCTCTGAAGGTGAGGCAAGGTGCTGTGGCAACCATTTCAAAATGTTGAGAAGTCCTCTGAAGGACTGATAGTGTGTGCCCATGTGGGTGTCTCTGTGTATTTGTGTGTCTGTGTATGCATGTGCTCATGCAAGCAAAACCCATTCTCTCCACTGTCATCCATGCCCAGCCGTTGAATCTGTCCACCCCCACCCCCACCATGCCATCTAAGTACATTCTTTGAGAAGAACAGAGTAGAAGTAGCAGAAAGCTTGGAGGAAAAGGTGCATGACTGTGAATGGCATATTGAAAAAACAAATAGTCACAATCAACTGAATCAATCAGCATAATCATAGATATGACTGAATCAACATAATCATAGATAAAGTTGAGCTTTTCAAGTTGCAAGAAAAATAAAAGTTCTGGGATTTGTATCACATTTATATATTTCTTGGCTAGTTTGAACATTGTTTAATTTGTTGGTACATTCTATTTTTAAAAAGTTTTTTTAACCCTGGCTGATGTGACTCAGTGGATTGAGCTCTGCCTGTGAACCAAAGGATTACAGGTTTGATTCCCAGTAAGGGCACATGCCCGAGTTGCAGGCCAGGTCCTCAGTAGGGGGCTAATGAGAGGCAACCACACATTGATGTTTCTCTCCCTCTTTTTCTCCCTCCCTTCCCCTCTCTCTAAAAATAAATAAATAAATCTTAAAAAAAACTTTAAAAGTTTTTACAAATTATTTTCTTTTTGAATTTATTTTTTAAAAATCACATTTTTCAATTTAGTTACATAAACTTTAATCACTGACAAAGGCCTTTAAATTTTCTGCTATTTTTTGATGGTGTATAAGGGTGAAATACTATCTGAATGGGCATGTGTATTTTTTTTAACATCCTTTCTTTATAAGAGAAATATCTCAATTTTGAAATTCTCAAAGATTATTTTTTGGAACTTTCTTTTTTTTATTCCAAAGGATTTTGCTATATTTATTATTCTCATCATATGAAAAATGGTACATTCCTTCCCATTTAGAACATAAAAAATGCACAAAATCAAAATCTGTCCATAGAGCCTAGATTACATGGGATGAAATCATAATTTCTGTTAGTTCAATTACATTAATGAGGTTAATGATTCTTGATAATGCAATGTCCAATGTTGTGTGATTGAAGAAGTACAGATCATCCTCCATGTTAATTCTTCTTTCTCCTTAAAAATAGTTGCTATGCCCCATCCTCCTACCCACACATATTCATTAATAGTACCATACAAATAATCAACAGTTTGAGAGCATTTTAGTGTCCTTGCATTTACTAATTAAATATAATTAATCATATATATCATTATGATTAAGTCAATGTACATTCTGGCTAATGTAGATAGCCAGAATGTTAACAACAGAAACATTGATTTACGACATATAAGTTTTGTGTTGTATAAGATGCTGTCAGTCATATCTTCAGAACTACTAAAACTTAGTTTATTTTCTTTATTTAATTTTAATTTTTTTCCTTTTCTTTTTAATATTTATTGTTATTCAATTACACTTGTATGCCTTTTCTCCCCATCCCTCCACCCCACCCCAGCTGAACCCACCTCCCTCCCCCACCTCCACCCTCCCTCTTGATTTTGTCCATGTGTTCCTTATAGTACTTCCTGTAATCCCCTCTTCCCACTGTCCCCACCCCACTCCCCACTGGCTATTGTTAGATGGTTCTTAACTTCAATGTCTCTGGTTATATTTTGTTTGCTTTTTTCTTTTGTTGATTATGTTCCAGTGATAGGTGAGAACATATGGTATTTGTCCCTCACCGCCTGGCTTATTTCACTTAACATAATGCTCTCCAGTTCCATCCATGCTGTTGCAAAGGTTATAAGCTCCTTCTTTCTCTCTGCTGCATGGAATTCCATTGTGTAAATATACCATAGTTTTTGGATCCACTCATTTGCTGATGGGCACTTAGGTTGCTTCCAGTACTTGGCTATTGTAAATTGTGCTGCTATGAACATTGGGGTGCACAGGTTCTCTTGGATTGGTGTTTCAGGGTTCTTAGGGTATAATCCAAGCAGTGGAATTGCTGGGGCAAAAGGCAGTTCCATTTTTAGTTTTCTGAGGAAAGTCCATACTGTCTTCCACAGTGGCTTCACCAGTCTGCATTCCCACCAAACAGTGCACTAGGGTACTCTTTTCTGGGCATCCTCTCCAACATTTGTTAGTGGGTTTGTTTATGTTGGCCACTCTGACTGGTGTGAGATGGTACCTCATTGTGGTTTTAATTTGCATCTCCCAGATGGCTAGTGATGCTAAACATCTTTTTATATGTCTCTGGGCCCTCTGTATGTCTTCCTTGGAGAAGTGTCTGTTCAAGTCCTTTGCCCACTTTTTAATTGGGTTGTTTGTCTTCCTGGAGTGGAGTCCTGTGAGTTCTTTATATATTTTGGAGACCAAACCCTTGTCTGAGGTATCATTAGCAAATATGTTTTCCCATACTGTTGGTTCTCTTTGTAATTTGGCGCTGTTTTCTTTAGCCATGCAGAAGCTTTTTATTTTGATGAGGTCCCATTGCTTATTCTTTCCTTTATGTCCCTTGCTTTAGGGGACATGTCTGTCAGGATATTACTGCATGGAATGTCTGGGAATTTCCTGCCAATGTTTTCCTCGAGGACATTTATGGTGTTACGACTTATATTTAAGTCTTTTATCCATCTTGAGTTTATTTTTGTTTATGGCGAAAGTTGGTGATCGAGTTTTATTTTTTTGGATGTAGCTGTCCAGATCTCCCAACACCATCTGTTGAAGAGGCAGTTTTTGTTCCATTATATGATCCTGCCTCCTTTGTCAAATATTAATTGACCGTAAAGGCTTGAGTTTATTTCTGGGCTCTCTGTTCTGTTCCATTCGTCTATGTGCCACTTTTTATGCCAGTACCAGGCTGTTTTGATTATAGTGGCCTTGTAATACAGTTTGATCTCAGGTATTGTGATCCACCAGCTTTGTTCTTCTTTCTCAAAATTGCTGCAGCTATTTGGGGTCGTTTATGGTTCCATATGAATTTCTGAAATGTTTGTTCTATATCTGTGAAGTATGTCATGGGTACTGTAATAGGGATTGCATTGAATCTATAAATTGCTTTGGGAAGTATGGCCATTTTGAAGATGTTAATTCTTCCAATCCATGAGCATGGTACATACTTCCATTTGTTTGTGTCTTCCTTAATTTCTTTCTTCAGTGTTGTGTAGTTTTCTGAATACAGGTCTTTTACCTCCTTGGTTAGGTTTATTCCTAGGTACTTTATTTTTCTTGTTGCTATATCAAAAGGGATTTTTTTTCCTGATTTCTGTTTCTGCAGTTTCAATGTTGGTATAGAGGAATACCTTTGATTTCTGAGTATTGACATTGTATCCAGCTGTTTTGCCAAATTCATGTATTAGTTGGAGTAGTTTTTGGTGGTGTCTATAGGATTTTCCATGTACACTATCATGTCATCTGCAAACAGTGACAGTTTCATTTCCTCCTTTCCACTTTGGATGCCTTTTATTGCTTTTTCTTGTCTGATTGCTGTGGCTAGGACTTCCAATACTGTGTTGAATAGGAGTGGTGAGAGAGGGCATCTTTGTTCTGTTCCTGATCTTAGTGGGAAAGCTCTAAGTTTTTGTCCATTGAGTATGATGTTGGCTGTAGGTCTCTCATATATGGCCTTTATTATGTTGAGGAATGCTCCCTCTATTCCCACTTTGCTGAGTGTTTTTATCAGAAATGGGTGCTGTACCTTATCAAATGCTTTTTCTGCATCTATTGATATGATCATGTGAGTTTTGTCTTTGCTGTTGTTGATGTGATGTAATATTTTATTGATTTGCGAATATTGTACCATCCTTGCATCCCTGGGATGAATCCCACTTGGTCATGGTGTATGATCTTTTTAATGTATTGCTGGATGTGGTTTGCCAATATTTTGTTGAGAATTTTAGCATCTATGTTCATCAGCGATATTGGCCTGAAGTTTTCTTTCTTCGTTGTGTCTTTATCTGGTTTTGGGATTAGGATGATGCTGGCTTCATAAAAAGAGTTTGGGAGTCTCCATCAGTTTGGATTTTTTGGAATAGTCTGTGAAGGATAGGGGTTAGCTCATCCTTAAATGCTTTGTAGAATTCTCCTGTGAAACCATCTGGTCCAGGGCTTTGGTGTGTTGGGAGTTTTTTGTTGACTGCTTCAATTTTGTCTGCTGTTATTGGTCTGTTCAGGTTTTCTGCTTCTTCTTCATTCAGTTTTGGATTTTATATTTTTCTAGAAATGTGTCCATTTCACCTAGGTTTTCACATTTCTTGGCATACAGTTTTTCGTAGTAATTTCTTACAATCCTTTGTATTTCTAAGGTATCAGTTATAATGTCTCCTCTTTCATTTCTGATTGTTTTTATTTGAATCCTCTTTCTTTTTTTCTTGATGAGCCTTCAAGGCTTGTTGATTTTGTTTATCTTTTCAAAGAACCAGCTCCTGGATTCATTGATCCTTAGAATTGTGCTTTTAGTCTCTATGTCATTTAACTCTGCTCTGATCTTGGTTATTTCCTTCATTCTGCTTGCTCTGGGCTGTCTTTGTTGTTCTTCCTCGAGTTCCTGTAGGTGTAGGATTAGGTTTTTTGTTTGAAATGTTTCTATCTTCTTAAGATTGGCCTGTATTGCTATGAACTTCCCTCTCAGATCTGCCTTTGCTGTGTCCCATAGGTTTTGGGTTGTTGTGAGTTCATTTTCATTTGTTTCCAGGAAGTTTTTGATTTCTTCCCTAATCTTGTTCTTGACCCATTCGTTGTTTAATAGTATGCTATTCAGTCTCCATGATTTTGAGTGTTTGCGTTTGTTTCCTTTGGGGTTGGTTTCTAGTTTCAGTCCTTTGTGGTCAGAGAAAATGCTTGATATGAGTTCAATCTTTTTGAATTCGTTGAGGCTTGCTTTGTGTCCTATCATGTGGTCTATTTTGAAAAAGTTCCATGTACACTTGAAAAGAATGTGTATTTTGTTTCTTTGGGATGAAAAGCTGTCTATATATATATCAGTTAAGTCCATTTCATCTAGGGTATTGTTAAGTGATATAATATCCTTCTTGATATTTTGTTTGGAAGACCTGTCCATTTTTGACAGTGGGGTGTTAAAGTCCCCTACTATAATTGTGTTGCTGTCAATATGTTTCTTGAAGTCCTCCAAAATTTTCTTTATGTATTTGGGTGCTCCTATGTTGGGTGCATATATGGTTACAATGATTATGTCTTCTTGGTGGATTCTTCCTTTGAGTATTATGAAGTGACCTTCTGGGTCTCTCTTTATGGCTCTTCTTTGGAAGTCTATTTTGTCTGATATGAGTATTGCTATGCCTGCTTTTTTTTCCTGTCCGTTTGCTTGGAAAATTTGTTTCCAGCCCTTCACTTTCAGTCTGTGTAAGTCTTTTGTCCTGAGATTAGTCTCTTGTAGGCAGCATAAGTGTGGGTCATGCTTTCTTGTCCATTCAGCTATTCTATGTCCTTTGATTGGAGCATTTAATCCCTTTACATTTAAGGTTATTATCGATAGGTAGTTATTCATTGCCATTTTTTCCTACCTGTGTTCCTCTGTCTTTCTCTTTTCCTTCCTTTCCTTAAAGCAGTCCGTTTAGCATCTCTTGCAGAGCTGGTTTGGTGGTAGTGTATTCTTTAAGACTTCTTTTGTCTGGGAAACTCCTTAGTTGGCCTTCTATCTTGATTGTGAGCCTTACTGGGCAAAGTAGTCTTGGTTGCAGGCCTCTGGTTCTCATTACTTGGAATATTTTTTGCCATTCTCTTCTGGCTTGGAACGTTTCCATTGCGAAGTCAGTTGCTAATCTTATTGGGGCTCCCTTGTATGTTACTTCCTGTTTCTCCCTTGCTGCCTTTAAGATCCTCTCTTTGTTTTGGAAATTTGCCATTTTAATTATGATGTGTCTTGCAGTGGGCCTCTTTGTGTTCCTGTTGCTTGGGAGTCTCAGTGTTTCCTGGATTTGGGTGACTTTTTCTCTTATCAGATTAGGGAAGTTTTCCATCATTACTTTTTCAAACAGGTTTCTATCCCTTGCTCTTCTTCTTCTCCTTCTGGTATTCCTATTATACGGATATTGTTACGTTTCATGTTGTCCTGCATTTCCCTTATTGCTTCTTCATTCCTTCTGAGTCTCTTTTCCTTTTCTTGCTCTTTCTGGGTGTTTTTTTCTACTTTGTCCTCCAGCTTGCTGATCCGATCCTCTGCTTCATCAAGTCTGCTTTTCATTCCTTCTACTGTGTTCTTCAATTCAGAAAGTGTATTCTTCATTTCCTTTTGGCTCTTGTTGATAGTTTGTATTTCCTTTTTCATGTTGATATAGTTTGTAGTGAGTTCATTGTAGTTTCCCTGTAGTTTCTGGTAGTTCTCTGTGTGCTCAGAGAGCTCAGTGAGCTTCCTGATGACCATTGCTTTGAACTCAGTATCTTATAGTTGACTTACCTCGCTTTCAGTTAGCATTCTTTCTGAGACTTCCTCCTTTCCTTTCATGTGGGGATTGTTTCTTTGTCTTCCCATTGTTTGTGAGACTCTTCTTGTTAGCCTCTGCTTCTTAAATTGATCTCTTCTGACTCCCTGGGTTTATGGTATGAACTTCTATGGTAGAATGCCAATGGGATTCAGTGGTGCTGTCTCCTTAATCTCCTGTGCTCACTGGACTTGAGCTGACGTTTATGGGTGTAACACGGTCTAACTGTGGTGTTTTCAGCACTCCAGGTTTTATTTTCTCACCTGTGGGAAAAAGAGAAAGGAAGTGGAATGGAAGGAGGGAAAAAAGGAATAGAAAAGGAACGGAAGGAAGAAGGAATAAAGAAAGATCGGAGGCAAGATAAGAAGGAATTTTAACAAAAATTAAAACAAAAGAATAAATAAAAGATGGCAGGAGGAAGGAATAAAAAAGGTAAAGGATGGAAGGAAGAAGGAATAAAAAGAAGGAAGAAGTACAGAAAGGACGAAGGAATTCAGGGGGAAAGGAGGAAATAAAAAAAAAAAAAAGTCTTCTGCTGGCTTTAAACCGGTAAGGTTAGTTCTGCTGGTCTTCCTGTTGTCAGATCTTTCAGTGCCCTCTATCTTTGGTCTCCAATCTTCATATATGCTGGAATACCGTTGGCTGTTCACTCTGCTCCTCAGATCAGGTAGGTATTTCACTGGTGTTGAGGGGAAGTGGACTCCGCTCCCACCTATCTCGCTGCCATTTTCTCCCAAAAAAGTTTATTTTCAATTTAAATAGTTTTTGATGATTCTGCATATATCTCAGACTATCTAATTTTAGTTTATTGAACAAGTTGAATAAATATTAAACTCGTTCATAGGGTTCTTTTTGGTTTTATTTTTTATTTTTTTTAAATTACTTTATTGTTGTTCAATTACACTTACCTGCATTTTTTCTCCACCGCGCCCCCCCACCCCAGCCAAACCCACCTCCCTCCCTCACTTCCTCCCTCCCCCTTGATTTTATCCCTGTGTCCTTTATAGTAGTTCCTGAAAACCCTTCTATCCACTGTCCCCTACCCTCTTCCCCCCTGACTATGGTTAGATTGTTCTTAATTTCAATGTCTCTGATTATATTTTGTTTGCTTTTTTTCTTTTGATGATTATATTCCAGTTAAAGGTGAGATCATATGGTATTTGTCCCTCACCGCCTGGCTTATTTCACTTAGCATAATGCTGCCCAGTTCTATCCACGCCATTGAAAAAGGCATAAGCTCCTTCTTTCTCTCTGCTGGGTAGAATTCCATTGTGTAAATGTATCAGTTTTTTGATCCACTCCTTTACTGATGGGCACTTAGGTTGCTTCCACCACTTGACTATTGTACATTGTGCTGCTATGAACATTGGGGTGCACAGGTTTTGAATTGGTGTTTCAGGGCCTTTAGGGTATAATGCCAGCAGTGGATTTGCTGGGTCAAAAGGCAGTTTCATTTTTAGTTTTCTGAGGAAATTCCATGCTGTTTTACACAGGGGCCACACAAGTCTGCATTCCTACCAACAATGCACTAGGGTTCCCTTTTCTGTGCATCCTCTCCAACACTTGTTTGTTGATTTGTTTATGATGGCCATTATGACAGGTGTGAGGTGGAATCTCATTGTGGTTTTAATTTGCATCTCTCTAATGGTTAGTGATGCTGTGTATCTTTTCATATGTCTCTGGGCCCTCTGTATGTCCTCCTTGGAGAAGTGTCTGTTCACGTCTTTTGCCCATTTTGTAATTTGGTTTTTGTGTTCCTGGAGTGGAGTCCTGTGAGTTGTTTATATATTTTGGAGACCAAACCCTTGTCTGAGGTATCATTGGCAAATACGTTTTCCCATATAGTTGGTTCTCTTTTAATTTTAATACTGTTTTCTTAAGCCTTGCAGAAGCTTTTTAATTTGATGAGGTCCCATTTGTTTATTCTTTCCTTTATGTCCCTTGCTTTAGGGTACATATCTGTGAAGATGTTGCTGCATGGAATGTCTGAAATTTTCCTGCCAACATTTTCCTCTAGAACTTTTATGGTGTCACCACTTATTTTTAAGTCTTTCATCCACCTTGAATTTATTTTTGTGTATGGTGTAAAGTGGTGATTGAGTTTCATTTTTTTGCATGTAGCTGTCCAGATCTCCCAACACCATTTATTGAAGAGGCTATTTTTACTCCATATTATGCTTCTTCCCCCTTTGTCAAATATTAATTGACCATAGAGACTTGGGTTTATTTCTGGGATTTCTGTTCTGTTCCACTGGTTTATGTGTCTGTTTTTATGCCAGTACCAGGCTGTTTTGATTGCAGTGGCCTCACTCATAGGGTTCTGATATTTATAAATTTTTACTTTTTAAATAATTTGATTTTGTATTTGCAAACATTGGTAAAAAATGATTTGAGAGTTCACCCATATAAAAGTGTAATTTTCATGGTCATTTGTAACAACATCAAAAACTTCCCGTATAAGTAGAGAAAAAATTTACTTATCATGCTCCTTTAGCCATAAATTCTGTTTCCTGATTGAAAAAAAAAAAATTCAAGCGAACTGTTGTGACCATAACTTAATTGAGCAGATGATAATTTGTCAGCAATAATTATATCATAAAAAGTAACAGTGCCTCCGATATTATAATGTTTTAAATGCATTGTAGTTTTCATGTTTTCTAAAATTTCTGGATCTCTTTTCTGATTGGAAACACCATATGTAGAAGGTAAACCTCTACAAACGGATTTGGTGGGAGAACACTCTGGCTGGTAAGAGTACACAAAATCTATAAGGCTGTAAACTAACTACCTAAACTTAGAAACGCAAGATTCTTTAAAACTTTAAAAAATAAAATTCTTGCTCTGACTAGTGTGGTTCATGTCACTTTTTAGATTCCTGTTTGGGGCACATGCATGAGGTTGCGGTTTCCATTCCCATTCAGGGCACACATGTGAGGAAAGTGATCATGTTTCTCTTTTACATCAGTGCTTCTCTCCCTCTCCCTCCCTTCTCCTGTCTCTAAAAATAAATAAATAAAATCTTTAAAAATTAGGTAAGATATTTGCCTTAAATATTTTTTTTTACTTTGAAGTAATATATTTCTTGCCATAAATTTTTACAAATTTTGATATGAAATTTTACAATTCAAATCATGCACAGGTCCTGGTTTGCAGATATTTTTTCTGAAATTATATTTTCATATCACATGATGAGAATATGTTCTGTTGTTTCCATACTACTTGCATTAGCATAATATCTTGACTCTCCAGTGAACTATCATAGAGTTAAAAAAAAAGAGAGAACACCTTACTTTTATTGAAAAAGTTTTCAAATAATACAAATAGGGCCCTGGCTGGTGTGGCTAAGTGGACTGAGTACCAGCCTGTGAGCTAAAGTGTCACTGGTTCAATTCCCAGCTAGCACACATGCTTGTGTTGTGGGCCAGGTCCTCAACTGGGGGTGTGAGAGAGGCAAACAATGTATGTATCTCTCACACATCAATGTTTCTCTTTCTCCCTTCCTTCTCTTCTTTATAAGTCTTTAAATTAAATAATAATAATAATATAAGTAGGGGAAAAAATGTCAAAGAATCCAGCCTACAATATAGATCAACCACAGGTGAGGACAAAATCATGTACCTCAAATAACAAAGAGCATACCCTGAGAACCCTGAAACACCAATCCAAAAGAAATTATGCACCCCAATGTTCATAGCAGCACAATTGACAATAGCCAAGTACTGGAAGCAACCTAGGTGCCCATCGACAAATGAGTGGATCAAAAAACTATGGTTCTGGCCAAGATGGAGGCATAGGTAGACATACTGTGCCTCCTACCACAACCAAAAGAAGGACAACAACAATTTAAAAACAAAAAACAACAAGAAATGACAGAAAATCGAACTGTATGGAAGTCCAACAACCAAAGAGATAAAGAAGAAACATTCATCCAGACTGGTAGGAGGGGTGGAGACGGGAAACCGGGCAGTGAGGACTTGTGGCAAGGCGGTGGCTGGCAGCCCCTGCGGCCCCACATTTGCGCATGGATAAACTGGGAGAAATGGCAAGGGAGCGAAACAGACCACGCAACCCAGAGTTCCAGAACCAGGAAATAAAGCTTCAAACCACTGATAGAAAACACATGTGGGGGTGGAGGTGGCAGCAGGAGAAACTCCCAGACACACAGGAGAATTTGTTGGAGAGACCCACAGGGGCCTAGAGCATGCACAAGCCCACCCGCCCACTTGGGAATCAGCACTAGAGGGGCCCAGTTTGATTGTGGGTAGCGGAGGGAGTGACTGAAAACTGGCAGAGAATGGAGCAAGCACCATTGCTCCCTCTTGGCCCCTCCCCCATGTACAGCATCACAGTGCAGCAACCAGCCTTAGCCCACCCATGTGAACACCTAAGGCTATGCCCCTTTACATAACAGGTGCACCAAGACCAAAAAAAAAAAAAAAAAAATGGCCCAAATGACAGAACCCTTCAAAGCTCCAGAAAAAATACAACTAAGCGAGGAAGAGATAGCCAACCTCTCAGCTGCAAAGTTCAAAGCACTGGTTATCAAGATGCTTACAGAATTGGTTGAATCTGTTCGAAAACCAGATGAAAAAATGAAGCCTATGCTAAGAGAAACAAAGGAAAATGTACAGGGAACCAATAATGATGGGAAGGAAACTGGGACTCAGATCAGTGGTGTGGACCAGCAGGAAGAAAGAAACATCCAACCAGAAAAGAATGAAGAAACAAGAATTCAGAAAAATGAGGAGAGGCTTAGGAACCTCCAGGACATCTTGAAACGTTCCAACATCTGAATTATAGGGGTGCCAGAAGGAGAAGAGGAAGAACAAAAAATTGAAAACTTATTTGAACAAATAATGAAGGAGAACTTCCCTAATCTGGCAAAGGAAATAGACTTCCAGGAAGTCCAGGAAGCTCAGAGAGTGCCAAAGAAGCTGGACCCAAGGAGGAACACACCAAGGCACATCATAATTACATTCCCCAAGATGAAGCAGAAGGAGAGAATCTTAGAAGCAGCAAGAGAAAAGGACACAGTTACCTACAAAGGCCTTCCCATAAGACTGTCAGCTGATTTCTCCAAAGAGACCTTACAGGAAAGAAGGGGCTGGCAAGAAGTGTTCCAAGTCATGAAAGGCAAGGACCTACATCCAAGATTACTGTATCCAGCAAAGCTATCATTTAGAATGGAAGGGAAGATAAAGTACTTCTCAGATAAGGTCAAGTTAAAGAAGTTCATCATCACCAAGCCCTTATTATATGAAATGTTAATGGGAGTTACCTAAGAAAAAGAAGATAAAAAATAGGAACAGTAAAAATGACAGCAAACTCACAGTTATTAACGACCACACCTAAAACAAAAACAAGAGCAAACTAGGCAAACAACTAGAACAGGAACAGAACCATAGAGATGGAGATCACATGGAGGGTTGTCAATAAGGGGGTGGGAGGGGGAGAGAGGGGGAAAGGTACAGATAATAAGTAGCATAAATGGTAAGTAGAAAATAGACAGGGGGAGGGTAAGAATAGTATAGGAAATGTAGAAGCCAAAGAACTTATAAGTATGACCCATGGACATGAACTATAGGGGGGGGGAATGTGGGAAGGAGGGGTGTGCAGGATGGAGTGGACTGAAGGGTGGGAAATGGGACAACTGTAATAGCATAATCAATAAATATATTTAAAACAAACAACCCCCCCCAAAAAAAAACTATGGTACATTTACACAATGGAATTCTAGTCAGCAGAGAGAAAGAAGGAACTTATACCCTTTGTGACAGCATAGATGAAACTGGAGAGCATTATGCTAAGTGAAATAAGCCAGGCGGGGAGGGACAAATACCATATGATCTCACCTTTAACTGGAACATAATCTACAAAAGAAAAAAGCAAACAAAATATAATCAGAGACATTGAAGTTAAGAACAATCTAACAATAGCCAGAGGGGAGTGGGGAGGGGATAATGGGGAGAGGGGTTTTCAGGAACTACTATAAAGGACACATGGACAAAGTCAAAGGGGAGGGTGGAGGTAGGGGCGGGAGGTGGGTTTGACTGGGGTTGGGTGGAGGGGTGGGGAGAAAATACAGACAACTGTAATTGAACAACAATAGAAAAAATAACAAAGAGCTTTGAAAATGTCAACATGAACAGAAATGTGTGTGCAAAAAGATGAATCTGAAATCTGTTAAGAGGGTTCAAGAGAGCATGTGTAGTAGTTGGAGGTTACATTCCTCCCACGTCCTTATCAAAATAGTAACTAAAGTAAAGAACAGTCAACCTGAATAACCATTTGAAGACTTGAAGACTAGCCAAATAGAAGTCTTATAACTAAGGATTTATGGAGGAACTGGGATCCAGACTGGTAGAAGGGGCAGAGACCCAAAAGGGACTGGCCCCACATCCATGCATGGCAGGAAAGAATACAGAGGGATATCTTAGCTGAAGAGGTTCCCCCTGGAGGAGTGAGGAGCCTTAGCTCCAAACCAGACTCCCTAGCCCAGAGCACTAAGGATGGGAAGAGGAGCCCACACAGTATCTGGCTGGGAGAATTTGCAG
Organism: Desmodus rotundus; assembly: GCF_022682495.2. Lineage (NCBI taxonomy): Eukaryota > Metazoa > Chordata > Mammalia > Chiroptera > Phyllostomidae > Desmodus > Desmodus rotundus. The sequence goes on along the minus strand of NC_071391.1, from coordinate 97,269,410 downwards.
GGATTTCACATCCGTGATGAGAAGGGGATGGCTTTCTTGTAGGGCCAGCACACAGAATCTGTCATGGCATTCACCCTGGGCTCTAGCAGAAGGACGGTGGCTTACAGTAAACTGGACTCAAAAAGGGGGAAATTCAGTGGCATGGCTGTAAGGAGAGGGTTGGAGTGAGAGCAGCAAGTATCCCTGTACTGGATCCCTCTCCCACACCTACCACAGACTCCATCTTTCTTGAGCTGTGCACCCCTTTCCACATAACATCAGCCTAGAGAGGGGCAATAGCCCCTTCCTGCCAACTCCTAAAAGGTTCTACCCTGCAGGGATTGCTTCCTGTGGACAGGTTTCTGTCAAACTCCAGTGTGGCCTGCAATGTTTCCCTTATTAAGAATCCCTCAGGAAGGTCCTAACAGTCTCAAACAGTGCCACAATCACAGGGGAAGAGACTGAGTTTTGGGGCTGGAGGGTATGACCATTTTCTCTGAAACACTTCAGTGTTGCTTCTGTTATTGTGAGAAGCCTTCTCTCTACCTGGTCATATATTGGTCTGTTTTATTCAGTTGAACTCAGCTGGCCTCATCCTGATGGTTCCCTGAGATCTTGCTCTACTGCAAAGACCTAGGGATCCCAGGCAAGTAGCAACTGGTCTTGGTGTATCCTGAGACTTTTGTTGTGTGGCCTCAGACTCAGCACTTGCACTGAGTTTGGATCTGTGTCAACCTGGTGAATGCCACTCATTCTTACCTGGTGACTCACTGAGAACCTGAACCTGTTGCTAAACTCCCCCCAGTCTCGGAACTGGTGGGAGTCAACCTTGGTACATAGTTTGGCTCCACTCATGAGGCCCAGCAGGCAGAGTTACAAATTGTGGATTGCTTTGTAGCTCCCGACAGGTAGCCTAAGGTCAGTTATAGGCAGGGTAATTACCTGCACTGGAATGCCTCTCAAGAGGCGCAGGATCAACACACCTGGTGGTGGGCTTCAGACTACACCACAGCATGACCCAATTACCTCCACAAGTGTCACACCTAAAGTGAGATCCAGGCAAGTGCCAGACCCTGCTGGGGCCAATTCCTCTTCATGAGGTCAGCCCTTGCACATCAGCTCATACACTATGGTCAGGATCAATTCTCATAGTCAGCCAGACTGAAGGTCAACCCACCCATGAATGTGCCAACGGCAATCAAGACTCAACAGAAGGGCTTACTGAACCCACAAAAAGCAAATTCCTGGAGCACGTGCCTCAAGTGATCAGGGATATTGTGTCACTGAGCCCCATAAGACACCTACTACATAAAGCCATCATACCAATATTGGGAGACACAGTAGATCTACATAATACATAGAAACAAATACAGAGAGGCAGTCAAAATGGGGAGACAAAGAAACATGCACCAAATGAAAGAACAGAAGAAATTCAGAGAAAAAGAACTAAATGAAATGAAGGCAACCAAGATACCAGATGCAGAGTTCAAAACAATGGTTATAAGGATGCTCAAGGAAATTAAGGGAAAAATGGATAAACTCAGCTAGAAACTAATCAATGGGAGAGTAAGCATAAAAAAGAACATAGAAAAGAACTAGTCAGAAATACAAATACAGTATCTAAAATGAAGAATACACTAGAAGGAATCAACAACATCTTAGATGCAGAGGATCAAATCAGCAATTTGGAGTACAAGATAGCAGAAAACATCCAAGCAAGGCAGCAAATAAATAAATAAATGAATAAAAAATGAGGACAGTCTAAGGGACCTCTGGGAAAATATCAAGCATAACAACATCTGTATCATAAGGGTACCACAAGGAGTAGAGAGAGAGAGAGCAAGAGTAGAGACACAGTCACTATTTGAAGAATAATGACCGAAAACTTTCCTAACTTGGTGAAGAAAAAAGACATACATACCAGGAAGCACAGAGATTCCCAAGCAAGATTAATGCAAAAAGCCCAAACAATAGTAGTTAATTAAATATTAAATCATAATTAAAATGACATAGGTTAAAGGCAAAGAAAGAATCTTAAAAGAGCAGGATAAAAGTTATCTAAAAGGGAACTCCCATAAGACTGTCATTGGATATCTCCACAGAAAAATTTCAGGCCACAAGGGATTGACACAAAATATTCAAAGTGATGAAAAAGGATCTACAAGCAAGACTACTCTCTCCAGCAAGGCTATCATTTAAAACTGGAAAAGAAATAAAGAGCTTCCCAAAACAAGAAAAAGTTGAGTTCATTACCAACAAACCTGTATTACAAGAAATAGTAAGTGGATTTCTATAGAAAAAAAGAGACATTATAAAGAATAAAATGGCAATAAATATGTACACATCAATAATTACTTTAAGCATAAATGGATTAAATGTTCCAATCAAAAGACATGAGGTAGCTAAAATAGTTGAAAAACAAGACCCATATATATGTGGTCTAAAAGAGACCAGCCTCAGAACAAACATACACATAAATTGAAAGTAAAGGGATGGAAAAGTTATTTCATGCAAGTGGAAAAAAAACCCAGCAAAAATAAGCCAAGGTAGCAATGTTTATATCAGACAAAATACTCTTCTAAACAAAGGCTGTAACAAGAGACAAAGAAGGCCATTGTATAATGATAAAGAGATCAATTCAACAAGACTAAATAACCTTTGTAAACATTATATACTCAACATAGGAGTACCTAAATATGTTAAGTAAGTAATGATGAACATAAGGAAAGAGATCAACAGCCATGGCTGATGTGGTTCAATTGGTTGGAGCATTGCCCCATACACTGAAAAGTTGAAGGTTCAATTCCTGCTTAGGGCACATACCTAGGTTTCAGGTTTGATCCCTGGTTGGGGCATGTATGGGAAGCAACCTATAGATGTTTCTTTCTTATATCAATGTTTCTCTCTCTCTCTCTCTCTCAAAACAATGAAAAAACTGTTCTCAGGTGAGGGTTTTAAAAAAGAAGAAAAAAGAAGTCAACAGTAATACAAGCAGGGTATGTGACTTTAATACCCCATTTGGCATTATGGATAGAGATTCTAGACAAAAAAATCAACATGGAAAGAGTGGACCTAAATAACACATTAGACCAGTTGGATTTAATTGATATTTTTAGAGCATTATATTCTAAAACTGGGTATACATTTTTTCACACTTACATAGAACGTTTTTCAGTATAGACCACATTTTAGGCCATAAAACATGCTGCAATAATTTAAGAATGTTGAAATCATTTCAAACATCTTTTCTGACAACAAAGACATAAAACTAAAAATCAATTACAAGAAAATAATGGAAAACCACAGAAATACATGGAGGTCAAATAACATATTACTAAATAATGCATGGGCTTACAATAAGATCAAGGAAGAAATGGAAAGATACCTTGAGACCCATGGAAATGACAACAAGACAACCAAAAATCTATGTGATACAGAAAAAACAGTTCTAAGAGAGAAATTCAAAGCAATACAGGCCTACCTCAAGAAACAAGAAAAATTTCAAATTAACAATTAGCCTTTCACTTCATGTGCTGTTGGTGGAAATGCAAATTGGTACAGCCACTATGGAAAACAGTATGGGGTTATCTCAAAAAATTAAAAATAGAACTTCTTTTGACCCAGTGATCCCACTTCTGGGAATATAGCTAAAGAAACCCAAAACACTAATTTGAAAGAATATATGTATCCTCATGTTTATTGCAGTATTATTTACAATAACCAAGATATGGAAGCAAGCCAAGTACTCAACAAAAGATAAGTGGATAAAAAGTGGTAGCGCATATAAACAATGGAGTACTACTCAGCCATAAAAAAATGAAATTTTACCTTTGTGACAGCATGCATGGACCTAGAGGATATTATTGCAAGTGAAATAAGTTACATAGAGAAGACAAAAGCCATATATTTTACTTACATATGGAATATAAAGAAAAACAAACAAACAAGCAAAATAGAAATAGGCTCATAGTTACAAAGATCAGACTGATGGTTAGCAGAGAGAAGTGGGGTTGGGGAGCTTGGTAAAAAAATGAAGGGATTAAGAAGTACAAATAGTCACAAAAAAGTAAAGTACAGCATAGGGAATATAGTAAATAATATCATAATAATTGTAATAACTGTATATGGGGACAGGTGGGTACTTTAAATATCAGAAGGACTACTTTTAAAGTAAATTTATGATTGCCTTAACACTATACTATACACCTGAAACTCACAAAGAATAATTTTGAATGTAAAATGTAAATGAAGAAATAAATTTGCAGTGTTATCATGAGCTCTCAGTTTTACCTAAGTGCTCATAATTTTCCTTTGCTTTCAATTTCTGTTTTTATGAAAAATATATTGGCATCAGAAGAAAAAAACAGAACCATGACACATTTCCACATTTATATAAAAAACTTCCACCCTGGATGGTGTAGCTCAGTGGGTTGAGCACTGGCTGGTCTATGAACCAAAGGGTTGCCGGTTGGATTCCCAGTCAGGGCACATGCCTGGGTTGCGGGCCCAGCCCCCGGTAGGGGGTATGCAAGAGGCAACCACACACTGATATTTCTTTCCCTCTCTTTCTCTCTCCCTTCACCTCTCTCTAAAAATAAATAAATAAAATCTCAAAAAAAATCTACAACAACTTCCCAACGTTATTACCATTTAACTATGTTTCTACTTTCTGAAAAGCTGGCAGATGTCCCTCTGCCTCCTGTGTGAGGCTTCTGCCTATGTGGACCTGATATGTTTGCCATGTGAACAAGGTGCAGTTCCCTCAAAATGGCTTCTTTGTTCTCTTCATTTCCCTAGATGTTAGGCATCACCACCCCCGGGGAGCTTTTAATGATGCCCCATCTGCCTGACCCTGGAAGAAGACATATTTGGAAGACAGGGAGGAGAAAAGGCCCTGTGATGATATGGAGTTGGAATGCTTTAAACCAGATGGAGCATTTGAACTTGTAAGCTGTACTGGATTGGCTTAGCATTCAATATAATGACCAGAACATCACAGGATCAGAAAAAGAGAATTTGACTATAGTTGAAGCAGGGATTGACAATCAGAAAATAATTTATTATTTTTAACTTAGTGTGTTGTGTGTCCTTAAGAACCAGATGCTTATCACATACTTTATGCAAATTGGACTTGGGGCTACATCAGTATGTGTTCAAGGAAAACTTACAATATGTATTCTGTGTTGTGAGATTTGGGTGGAGGGGTTGATACTGTGCTGTAACCTGGGGCCCTTAGCCATTGAAGCTTTGGGGCTTTAAAGGCCAGAGGCAGTCAGTAGGATATATGAGTCATAACTATTTGCAAGATATGGTTGCTGGTTATGGGAGAGAAAGTGGAAAGGGAAGAAAATATATAACAGATTCTGTAGTTACATTTTGCAGACTGTGGAACCAGGCCATTGACCTGGATAACTTTTAGGTATAGTTTATTGTTCTTTCCTAGGTAAAAATAAGTAAAAAATATCAGTTAACTTCCTTTTAGTATCTCTCTTTAGTATCTTTATATGACGATATTTTGTTAGTTGATTCAGTTCATCTGAGATGAAAGATGATATTGCAATTCTCCCCTCCAGTGACTAAAGAAACTCCTTGCTGGAATTAGAACATCTGGCAGAGTCCACCATGTTTAATTTCTATATTTCTAACTTTGTTTTTCTTTATTTTCTCCATGTCAAAGATTTGCATAAGAAAATATGGATTAAATTCCATCAGTAAGGGAATTTTTTTTCTTAGAAAAATACCATAGATAATAATGCAGTTCATTGCACCGAATTTTTGTTACATCGATCAGGCTCCCAAGCTTCAGGATGTCAAGAGTCTATCAGATTTGTCAGATGGTCCCACCCCTATGATAATTTTATGTTCCCCATCCATGATGACATGCCCTTCCCTGAGCATCAGGCAAGAGATGTCACTACAAATCAGTTTTAAAAGCTGAATTGTGACATAGTGATTTTTACATCCAGCATCTCAGATAATAACCTATTTTTGGTGAACATCTGAATTTACTGTAATCATTTTCCATGAGAACAAAAATTATTACATCAGTTACCCATTTTGATTAGAAAAAAGTATAGAGTCTTCCCACCTCACTCACAGAATAATTTCCATATGAGAAAACAAACATTGTATTTTGGGTATGATAATTGGTAATTATATAGTTCTTCTGCCTTTCTGCATGCTTTCAACATAGCACTTGAGCATTAAGTAAAGAGCATAGAGGCAGACATTCAAAATAATTTGCTGATTCACAGCCTCCTAAGAACAAGCACCTTCATTTGACAATGACACTTTGTAGGAGGCCTTTTTCCTCTCCATGAAGATATCAAACCTCTGCTCCATGTTTTAAATTTCATAGGCTCTGAATAAAAATTGATCCTCTGGCCAAGATGGAGGTATAGGAAGATACACTTTGTCTCCTTGCATAAACAAAAAAAGGACAAAAACAAACTTAAAAAAAACAACAACAACAAGAACTGCCATAAAATCGAACTGTATGGAAGTCCAACAACCAAAGAGTTAGGAGTTAAAGAAGAAACATTCATCCAAACTGGTGGAGACAGTCAGCCAAGGCAGAGAGTAAACACGACAAGGCTGTGGCTGGAGGACTGGGTGGGCAAGGTGGAGGCCAGTGATCCCACATTTGCGTGTGGATAAACTGGGAGGAACAACTGGGGGGTGAGACAGACTACAAAACCCAGGGCTCCAACACAGGAAAAGAGAACCTCAAAACCTCTGGGCTTAAAAACCTGTGGTGGTTTCAGTGGCAGAAGAAACTCTCAACCCCACAGGAGAGTTCATTGGAAAGACTCACAGGGTCCTAGAGCATACACAAACCCACCCTCCTGTGAATGAGCACCAGAAGGGCCTGACTTGCTTGTGGGTAGTGGTGGAAGTGACTGTAAGCTGGCTGAGAGCTGAGGAAGAGGCATTGTTCCCTTTCTGACCATTCCCCCACACACTGCATCACAATGCAGCTATGTGGCTGGCTCCACTCTGGTGCATACCTAAGGCTCTGCCCCTTACAATGCAACAGGTGCACTGAGAGAAAGAAATATGGCCCAAATGAAAGAACAGGTCAAAACTCCAGAAAAAGAACTAAGCAATGAAGAGACAGCCAACCTATCTGATGCACAGTTCAAAACACTAGTAAGGGATGCTCACACAAATGGTTGAGTATGGTTGCAAAATAGAGGAAGAAGTGAAGGTTGTGCAACATGAAATAAAGAAAACTATACAGGGAACCAACAGTGAAAGGAAGGAGACTGGAATTCAAATCAATGATTTGGAGCAGAAGGAAGAAAGAAATATTCAACCAGAACAGAATGAAAAAACGAATTAAAAAAAATGAGGTGAAGCTTAGGAAACTCCAGGACAACTTTAAACATTCCAATATCCAAATCATAGGGGTGCCAGAAGGAGAAGAAGAAGAGCAAGAAATTGAAAACTTAGTTGAAAAAATAATGGAGAACTTCCCCAATCTGGCAAAGGAAATAGACTTCCAGGAAGCCCAGGAATCCCAGTGAGTCCCAAAGAAGTTGGATCCAAGGAAGCACAGACCAAGGCACATTATAACTACATAAACCAAGATTAAATATAGGAAAGAATCCTAAAAACTGCAAGAGAAAAGAAACCAGTTACCTAGAAAGGAGCTCTCATAAGACTATTAACTGCTTTCTCACAAGAGACCTCACAGGCAAGACGGGGCTGAAAAGAAGTATTCGGAGACATGAAAGGTAAGTACTACATCCAAGATTACTCTATCCAGCAAAACTATCATTGAGAATGGAAGGGCAGAGAAAGTGCTTTTCAGATAAGGTCAAGTTAAAGGAGTTCATCATCACCAAGCCCTTATTATATGAAATGTTAAAGGGACTTATCTAAGGAAAAGAAGAATATCAAAACTATGAGCAGTAAAATGACAACAAACTCACAAGTATCTACAACTGAACCTAAAAAAAAAAAAAAAAAAGCAAACAACTAGAATAGGAACAGAGTCACATGGAGGGTTATCAGCAGGGAAGGTGAGGGAGGCGGATGCAGGAAAAGGTACAGGGAATAAGAAGCATAAATGGTAGGAACAAAATAGACAGGGATAGGTTAAGGATAGTATAGGAAATGGAGAAACCAAAGAACTTATATGTATGACCCATGGACATGAACTAAGGAGAGGGGATGCTAGTAGAGGGGGGTGCAGGGTGGAGGGGACAAAGGTGTGAAAAAAATGGGACAAATGTAATAACATAATCAATAAAATATATTTTAAAAAACTTCATAGGCTCTGCACATTGCAACACATTCCTGAGCATATAAGACTTTATCATAAGATTATCTTCTCCTTAATTGTGAATCATATGACTTGATTTTATTTTAAGATGAGTGTTGTGGGGCACTAGGAAACTAAATATGGAAGGAGACTGCAGATTTTGGGAGCTCTTGTTTGAGATTCATAATCCGAAGGTTCTGATGAATCCAGGGTTAGATCAGAGTCACAGGTAAGGTCTCAGATGAACTGTTAAAATGTCCTTTCATCCCCACAAGAGAGCTCATCCCTGGTACAAGGAAATGTTCCTACTTGGACATTGTCCCTCCCACCCTGTGGTGCTCTTCTGGCATGTGTAAGATTTTCTTCTTCGTCTTCATCCCCCTGGTTGCTTCAACAGAGTTTCACTTGGTCAAATCCAGTCCTTCTAAGAGCAGTCACTCTATTATTCTGTTACAAAATGCCTACTCATTCCCACTGAAAAACTCAGTCAGTTCCTGTTATTCTACTTGCTCAGGCCTTGCTGAATGATCCTTGCAATTTAGAGAGGTTGTAACTGCATAGCATCTCAAATGGATAGGATTCAACTCAGGGTGATCTGTGCCCAGGCTGTAATGTGAATTGGTGAAAGAAGTGCCACTTCTAGTGTCTTCTGAATTAGGTGCTGTTCTCCCCCACAAAGCATGACCCCTAGAAATTCATAAGTATAGAGTACAGAGAGAATGCAAGAGTTGCAGAGAATAATGGCTGGGAAACTAAGGTCACTAATTGATCCACGGGCTTTGACACAACAAGTCAGGGGAAAGAGATTTCAGATGTGCAGCACAACTGTTGCCCCTTACCCAAGATGAAACTGTTTTGAGGCTAAGGTGACATTACTCAATGCAGTGCGTGAGGCAAGGCAGTCTTCATGCTAACCAAGCAAGTTTGGAAAGAAAAATTTTAATTCTTTTCATCTTTCCATTAGTCAATGTTTCTGAAGGTAACCTAGAATAACTTCCAGCCATGCCTAGGCTAGAAGTCCAGAGAGCTGGCTTTAGTTCTGTTGACTTTTATTCAATCAGAGTAATCTTTCTAAGCTTCATCCCTAAAATGTGGATAATCCTAGTATCTGCCCAATGACACTGAAGAGGCTGGGGGAGAACTTAGATGAAAAAGTTAAAACATGCATTTTTCATTGAATTTATTGAGGTGACATTTGTTAATCAAACTATACAGGTTTCAAGTGTACAACTCAGTAACACATCATCAGTATAACACATTGTACACTCACTGTACAAAGAAAGGTCTGTCTCTGCCACCATTTTTCCTTTCTTTGTCTTGTTCCACCACTCCCTAAATCCTTCCCTCTGGCAATCAACATACTGTTGTCTATGTGTTATTTTTATTCATTTATTTTTCTTAATTATTTCATCTTATTCACCCCAATTGCCCATCAATAAATGAACAGATAATGTTAAAACACATAAAAAGGAAAGTTGTGAACAATGAAGCTGCAGACTTCTGGCCAAGATGGAGGCATAGGTAGATACACAGTACCTCCTTGCACAACCAAAAGAAGGACAACAAATTTAAAAATAAAAAATAACCAGAACTGATAGAAAATGGAACTGTATGGGAATCAGATAACCAAGGAGTTAAATAAGAAACACTCAAACCTGTAGGAGGTGCTGAGATAGGCAGCTGGAGCAGAGAGGACTCATGGCAAGGCAGTGGCTGGATACCAGGGTAGGCAAGGTGATGGCTCGCAGTCAGGGCGAGGTGGTGGCTGGTGGACCAGGTGGCGCCACATCTGCATGTGAATAAACCAGGAGGAACAACTGGGGAGCCAGACAGACCACACAACCCAGGGCTCCAGTGCCAGGAAATAAAGCCTCAAAACCTCTGACTGAAAACACCTGTGGGGGTTGAGGTGGCGGGAGAAACTCCCAGCCTTACAGGAAAGTTCCTTGGAGAGATCCACAGGGTTCTAGAATGTAAACAAACCCACCCACCCAGAATCTGCATCAAAGGGCCCAATTTGCTTGTGGGTAGTGGAGGAAGTGACTGAAAGCTGGCAGAGAGCCCAGCAGGTGGCATTTTTCCCTCTTGGATCCCTCCTCCACATACAGTTCTGCAATGGAGCAATGTGAGTTGCCCCACCGTGGTGAATACATAAGGCCCCGCTCCTTACTACATAATAGGTGCACTGAGGGAAAAAAAAAAATGGTCCAAAGAAAGAACAGATCAAAGCTCCAGAAAAAATACAACTAAGTGATGAAGAGATAGTCAATCTATCAGGTGCAGAGTTCAAAACACCGGTAATCAGGATGCTCACAGAAATGGTTGAGTATGGTCACAAAATAGAGGAAAAAGTGAAGGCTGTGAAAAGTGAAATAAAGGAAAATGCACAGGGAACCAACAATGACAGGAAGGAAACTGGGACTCAAATCAATGGTTTGGACCAGAAGGAAGAAAGAAACATTGAACCAGAACAGAATGAAGAAACAAATTAAAAAATATGAGGAGAGGCTTAGGAACCTACATGACAACTTTAAACATTCCAAGATCCGAATCATATGGGTGCCAGAAGGAGAAGAGAAAGAGCAAGAAAATGAAAACTTAGTTGAAAAAATAATGGAGAACTTCCCTAATCTGGGAAAGGACATAGACTTTCAGGAAGTCCAGGAAGTTTAGAGAGTCCCAAAGAAGTTCAACCCAGGGAAGCACACACCAAGGCACATCATAATTACATTACCCAAGATTATAGATAACTAGAGAATCTTGAAAGCAGCAAGAGAAAAGGAGCCAGTTAACTACAAAGGAGGTGCCATAAGACTATCAAATGATTTGTCAAAAGAAACTTTGCAGGCAAGAGGGGCAGGAAAGAAATATTTGAAGTGATGAAAGACAAGGACCTACATTCAAGATTACTCTATCCAGCAAAGCTATCATTTAGAATGGAAGGGCAGAGAAAGTGATTCCCAGACAACATCAGGTTAAAGGAGTTCATCATCACCCAGCCCTTATTATATGAAATGTTAAAGGGACTTCTCTAAGGAAAAGAAGATCAAAAACTATAACAGTAAAATGACAACAAACACAACTATCAACAGCCAAACCTAAATAAACAAAACAAACTAAGCAAACAACTACAACAGGAACAGAAATGGAGATCACATGCAGGGTTATCAGTGGCGAGGGGGAGCGGGGAGAATGGGAGAAAAGGTACAGGGAGTAAGAAGCATAACTGGTAGGTATAAAATAGACAGAGGGAGGTTAAGAATAGTATGGGAAATGTAGAAGCCAAAGAACTTATATGTACAACCCATGACATGAACTAAGGGAAGGGGATGCTAGGAGGAGGGCTGGTGCAAAGCAGAGGGGTATAAAGAAGGGGAAAATGGGACAACTGTAATAGCATAATTAATAACATATTTAAAAAATAAAAAAATTGCCATGAATCTGCTTGTAATTGGTTTGTATTTAAAAAGTTATCTTCAGGGATCTACATTTGCACAAGTCAGAAAGGAATATAAAAACTGGGTAACTACAAGATGATTAACACAAATCATCTCAGAAGAAAGGGAAAGGGGAGTTCAGGTTATACTATTTATATATTGATATAAAATAAAAAATATATATACCTTTTATTTTATTTTGCTGACTTTATAAGTTAAACTAAGCATTTAGATGATAAGTGACATAAAAGTCTCTTCTTTTTTTCCTATTAATTTAGCGTGAGGAGCAAACTGAAGATTTCTTAAATGATCAGTAATACTTCTGATGACAAAATCTCTATGATTTAAAACTCATCATAAGATTTTTTTAAATCACTCAGGATGTTTTTAATTTTGAGTGTTCCATTCAAGAAAAAGTTTCCATTAAGTCACAGGTAGCTGAACAGTTTACTTATTAGAACATTTAAAATTTGATTCAGGCTAAAAAGTAAATATGTTTCAGTTGAATATATTACAGCTTTATTTGCAAAATTTTAGTGATAAATATTTTGTTTTATAGACTATTATTGACTTCAGACATTTTTCTTTTAGGGCATAAGACAAAGTGGTTTCTCAGAGAAATACAGCAATCATTAGAGTGTCTAATACACATATAATTTATCTAAATAGGATTCTACCCTAACTGAAATTACTAGTAATAAAACAGTTGAACTGATATTAGAATGACTAATTTATGGATTCACTGAAATCACTATAAACTAAGTTTAAATTCACATACATAGTAGTAATTCTACTGACAACAATAAAAAATATATTACATTTTGATAAACACAAGTTGATTTCTGTGTTTTAAGTTATGCTAATTATAGCTACTTTCCTCTGAAGAATATATTTTCATGTACATTATCTCATTTGTTACTATATACATATGTAAGGGGCATATGTAACAGTCTTCAATTTATACATGAAAAAAGTGAGGCACACACAACCAAATTTACTTGAAGTAAAGTTGGGCCACCAAACTGGCTTCCACTGAGACTCGCATGATTTTTATGTGAAATTCTTTGCTTAAACAGTGATGGGGGGGGGGTGTAGAATACATAGCACATGAGTATTGTTGCTCATTCCCTATCTTCCTTCCTTCCCAAACTAAGAATAGTAGGTCATCACTTACTAGTCCATCCATAATATGGGGGCAATACCCATACATCTTGCCATACACCTTACACTGCAATTATGGATGGACAAGTCAGCAGCAGGACTTCCTGGACTGCAAAAAATAATCCAGTTCATATTAAATTTTGGAACTATTCAACAAGTTTGCAATGCTGAAACATATTTACTTTTTAGCCTGAGTAAGATAAGGTCTTACTCAAAACCTTATCTCTCTTAATGTGCCCCATTAGATAAGAGAAAGCGTTATTTTACTCTGGAAGGCAAGGAGTTTTAAATTTATGTGTTAGCTCCTGTCATTGGAAGGGGATGACCAGAGTGCTGATTGAGAACGATTCCAAGTCAAGTCAGGACTCAGTGTGAAAGATTGCTTACCTGTTCAGCATACCCTGATAGATCTAGATCAGCTGGAGCAATGGCAGAGTCAGAGGTGGTGATAGGTATGTGTATCATTTCTAATAAGCTGCTCCAAAACCTAGTGGCTTAAAATGACAACTATTTATTTGCTACAATTCTTTATTTGTTTTGGGTTAGCTGGCAGTTCTGGTCTTGGCATGGGGTTAATTAGTTAACTGCCCTCCACTGTGTCTCACAGGAGGGGAGAGGGCTCGTAAGGATGCAAGATGGCCTCAAGTGCCTGGAAGTTTATTGAGGTTGTTGGCTCGAGCACTTGGTTCTCTTATTGTGTCTTCATCTGTTGGATTACCCAGGAAAACAAACTTCATGGTATAAGCAGTTATCAAGCCCTGGGTGGCATCACATTTGCTAATGTCCCATTGGCAACACAAGTCACATGATCAAACTCAGAGTCAATGTGGGAGGAAACTATACAAAGGCATACATACTGGGAGGTATGAGTCACTGGATGTCTTTACTGTAATCATCCCCACAGTATGCAATGGAGTTGCTATTTCTAACACATAGGAGAAATAATAACTGGAGGTTTGCAAAGCTCTGCTTAGTCTTTGCTTTGACATAAACTAGATGTATTTTTAAACCCGAATTTTAATTTTCCTTCCAGGTAAAAGGACAACATCACTCTTGCTCTTCATGCATTGGTGAGATTCTTTTTCACAAAGTAATTCAGAAAGTGTTATGGAAAGATTAAAAACCTCATTATAATGGTTTAGCTTCCTAAATGCATTAACTTACTAAGTATTTTATAGAGAATACTAAAGCACAAATGTCAAGTTCTATCCTTTTAAGGAGATGATTGTATAATGAAGAAGATAAGCCTTGTATAGAAAACAATAACAACAATAAAACCTGCATTAAAGGTGGGCTGTCATAAATATTTTATGAGCTATACAGACAATGATTTCTATAGGACTTCATAAGAAGGAATGCCCTATTTGGGGGAATCCAAGGACATTCTATGAAGATCATATATAAAGAAGGTCTGGAATGATGGATCAGGAACACTCAAACCTGTTTTGTTACAAAACAATATATTTTCATTATAGAAAATTAGAGAAAAGGGAAATATGCAGAAGACCTTTCATTTTTGACATGCTTATATACATATACACATTTTTAAAATGTATTTATGAAAACTACTTTGTCATATGGTGTTTGTCCCTCACCGCCTGGCTTATTTCACTTAGCATAATGCTCTCCAGTTCCATCCATGCTGTTGCAAAGGGTATAAGCTCTTTCTTTCTCTCTGCTGCATAGAATTCCATTGTGTAAATGTACCATATATGATCTCACCTTTAATTGGAATGTAATCAACACAAGAAAAAAAACAAAATATAACCAGGGACATTGAAGTTAAGAGCAATCTAACAATAGCCAGAGGGGAGTGGGGAGGGGATAGAGGGGAGAAGGGTTTTCAGGAACTACTGTGGAGGACACATAGACAAAACCAAGAGGGAGGGTGGAGGTGGGGGAGGGAGGTCAGTTTGGCTGGGGTGGAATGAAGGGGTGGGGAGAAAATGGAGACAACTGCAACTGAACAACAATAAAAAATGTTTTTAAAAAACCACACATTATCTGGATTGTACTTTTTATGTAACTACAGAAACTTAACAATTAATACATATTAAATCCATGGCTTACATCTGAAAAAAAAAAAAGAAAACTACTTTGTCAACAATATATTGTGAATGTTTTCTATACAGTTTTATTACTTTTCACTTAAATGGTTGTATTTCATTTAAACTAATGTTATGTATCATAAATAATTTAACTATGGATGAATATATTAGTTATTCATTTTCCTGTTTTGAACAATGCTGCAATAAAAATTCATACAGGAAAATTTTTACTAATAATATCCTAAGGAAAAATTTGTAAAAGTGAAATAGTTAAATCAAATGGCAGATAATCTATATGTAAAATCTTTTAGTATAATGTGTATAATGCCAAATTGTACATTTGGAAAAGCTGGACCAATTTATGGTTTTATTATCACAAGAGTCTCATTATTCTGAATGCTCACCAACATGGGTATTCTAATTGGAGTTTTCATTTTTCACCTTCGATGTTTAAAAGCCTCATATTTAATTGTAACTTGTGCTTCTTTAATTACAATAAATACTGACTTTTTCCCAATATATTTATTGGAAATTTGTTCATTTTCTGTGAATTAGTTATTCTAAAGCCTTTGTCCATATTCCTTACTGCTACTAATCTTTTTAAAGACATGTGAGAGGTCTCTCTGTATTGAAACTAATAACCATTTGTCTAATATATGTAACATTTTAAACTTTTTATTGTTATAGTGATTTCACATATCTAATCTTTATGTTTCTCAATAATCTTTCCTTTTATGGTTTCTGATGTTGGTGTCATGTGCCAAACTGTTTCAAAAAGAATGAGTTAAACTTCATATTTCTTTCTCTCTGGAAGCTTCATTGTTTTGTTTTTTACATTTATCTTTGAAGTTTTGTTCATTTGCAAATTATTTTGGTATGTGGCTGTGTGGTACACGCTAAAGTTTAACCTGTGTGTGTGTGTGTGAGTATGTGCACCTGTATGTGCCTATACATGCAAATGCTTAGTTAATTGAACCAGAATCACTTAGTGAACACTTTTATGGGTAAATGAAATTATTATAGCAGAAAGGCCGCATATCATTTAGTCATAGACATTCAATATGAAAACATGAGTGGGTAAGTAATTGGCAAAATATACTTAGGGGCTACTTAAATGCAGTGGTCCATTCTTATAAGAGGATTCTAGAAAACAAATTGGGGAAAGGGATGAGATAATGACAGGTCTTACATGACTGACTAAGAAAGATAATATACACTTGCAGGTATGATCTGAAGTCTTTTCTTTTATTGGAATTAGAGATTGTTAAGGTATAGATGTCCACCCCAGGAATGGAATGGGAGCATGTTGATGGCACTTTACTGCTGCACAGACCTGAGACTAAACATATGTGTTTCCTTCTATGGCTTATGTTCTCCAAGAGGCATTATGACCCCAAGAACTTTATTTCCACTCCCATCCCCATCTTACTGCTTCTAGAGTAAGACAAGAGCTCCTAGAACCTCTAAGAGCCTAAGCGTCCCTTCTTTCACAGGAGAATGGAAGTCTTCTCCTTTTATTTCAGCTCTGCCTACTAGTATCACTCTCCACAGGGACTGCTCTGTTTCCTTGATAGCCAGGGATGATGAAGGACCTTGTGCATTGGCTGTCCTCATTCTGGAGTTCTGTCTTCCAGTGAGAATCTAGAATATCTCTTATGGAGGATTAGGAATGAAAAGTGCTGGTTTTCTTTATTTTCCAGAGGATAGCCTGCAAATTGGACCATACTTCAGATTAAAAAAAACAGCACAACTCATATGACAAAAACTTGGGCTCAGAAGTCATTTGGCCAAACTGTTCAGGTTCCTCCTCTGCCACATGCCCGATGTGTACTTTGAGCTGGTTATTTCACTCCCCAAAGTCTTGTTTTCTTCCTTTACTCAATGTGGATACTAATAGTATCTACTTGGAGCAGAAAGTGCTCTGACAAGATGTTCTTTCCATTATCTCTAGCTAAGAAAATCAGATTTTGTTCTCATTTTGAGTAATAAAGTGCTTAGTGTAGGTGGAATTCACTCCCAGTGTTAGAGAATGAGACTTGAAGGGGATAAGTCAACTATGGCAACTTCATTACCCATTGCATTTGCCAAGTATTGGTTAAGGGATGGATGGACCTGATGGGACCTGGTCAAGTCTTGTGGGATTATGGGGGGAAATATTCCTTTTTGAGAAAGTAATAAAATGTATCTAGAAAGGTTCTTTCTTTATTCTTGTATTTGGAGATGTTGTCTGAAGATTGGATGCCTGGGTCTGCAGCAGCCATTGTGCAAACATGAGGGGAAAGCCAAGAGCTGCACAGAGAAATCAATCCAAAATCTGCTACTCTTGTATAGGTATGTGAACCTTGAACCTGTCTCTCTCAGGGTTTTTTTTTTTTTTTGTAAGATAATACAAAGTCTTATGTGACTCAAACCCTCAGTAATTTTTAACTATTATTATTTATTATTACTATTACTGTGATTATTATAATGCACAGAATATTTAGTAAATAGCAGGCCCTATGCTAGACATTCCAGAAACTAGGAACTCAGGTATGACAGAGAAGATGGGGGAAGGGATAGATGAAACTGCACAAAACTCTTCCTAATATGGAGAATTAAAATTTTCAGGCAAAGCTATTACTTGGTTAAGGTAACAACCTCATCTTTAAAGTCAAAGAGCAGCCCACTTATGTATCACATCTTGTGCAGAGTTTTTTGGCAAATGATCAAATCACCCAGGTGACTCAGTCCCCCTACAGCCTAGATTTAGCATCCTGTGACTTCTGGATTGTCCCCAAACTAAAATCACCTTTGAAAGGGAAGAAATTTCAGGCCATCAGTGAGATTCAGGAAAATACAGTGGGACAGCTGATGGCAATTGGGAGAACTCTGTGAGGTCCCAAGGTGCCTACTTTGAAGGGAACTGAGGCGTTATTGTCCTGTGTACAATGTAGAGTGTTTTTTGTATCTTGTATCTTCTTCAATAAATGTTTCTATTTTTCATAAAAAATAAATAGAGATGGAGAGAAGATGGCGGCAAGATAGGTGGGAGTGGAGTTAACTTCCCCTTGCACCTGGGTGAAACACCTACTCATTCTACTGAGAAACAAAGTGAACAGCCAAAAGCAGCCCAGTGTTTATGAAGATAGGAGGCCAAAAAGTATGGAGGACACTGAGAAAACAGAAGGTAAGGGGATTGCTTCAGGACAAAAAGGTCCCTGGGACCAACGCAGGGACCAGGGCGGCTGCAGCCCCAGGCCCGCCCCTGCCAGGTCTGCAGCAGGACTCCTGGGAGAAAGCCGGGTTAACAGCCCCCTCCCCTGCCAAACAAGGCTTGAGCAACACTGTGAGAGACCTGGTTGCCTAAAGTCGCAGGGAGGGGAATAAGGACGAAGTGGTAAACACAGGGAGACTGTGGGCGCTGGCTGAGGAGAGTTGAAAGTTGGGTCGTGTGCAATCCAGACCTGGACACACCCCAGCCTAGCTGGAGAGGTGAGCTGTGTGAGAGGACTGGCCCTTCCTTGTACAGAGGGAGCCACAGGAGTGAGCAGGAGGATTTTTCCCCAAAAGAAAAAGACCCTCTGGGTCACTTTGGGGAATTCCCATGCAGTAACAGCTCCAGTCTCCTCTCCACCCCTCCACCCGTCAGGGGACTGTGCGCACCTCATCTCAGAGGGAGCTGAGACTACAGGCACCACCTGGGACAGGGTGCCCAGCAACCAGGAGTGCACCCAGCGACTGGGGAGTGTGCCCATTCACTGCAGAGTGTTGGCACCTCATTTCAGAGGGAGCTGAGACTACAGGCACCACCCGGGGGAGGGTGTCCAGCGACGGGGAGTGTTCCCACCCACAGGGGAGTGTCTGCACCTCATCTCTGATAGAATTGAGACCACAGACCCCAGAAGAGTGAAAATTAAGGAGGCTCTGCACACACACTCATAGCCTGGAGAAGGCCTACCATAAAAAAAGAGTGTGTAGAGGCTGGGAACACCAGGATTCCTCCTGGAAGAGGAAACCCACCCACAAAGTAAACACCAACAGATAAGAAGAAAAGAAGGTGAAGGAGGGAGGGGAAGCCACACAAAGTCAACCCAGGACCTATCTGAAAATACAAATAAACAGTGAAGAAATTACTAAAAACAAACAACTGAACAAGACAAGAGAAAAGCCTCAAAACCTTGTACACATGGAAGAACCAGCTCCAACACAATCTGCCCACACTTGCACAACAGAAGACAAGAGGTGGGGGACAGACTGACCCTCAGATAACCAGCTAGTGGGAAAGACCCACCAAAGAAAGACCATATAACAACCAAAAACTAAAGACATACACAGAGCGAACAGAAACTACAGCCCAAGATCAGTAAGATCAGGAGATCAAGGAGACGGTACACTAAATCTCACACGTATTCTATCACAGAAGTTTACACCAAAAACCCAGGGGGTCAGAACAGAGCAACTTAAGAAGCAAAGGCTAACAGGAAGAGTGTCACAAACAATGGGAAGACAAAGAAACAATCCCCCAAATGAAAGGAAAGGGGGAAGTCTCAGAAACAATGCTAAATGAAAAAGAGGCAAATCAACTATCAGATTTCGAGTTGAAGGAATTGGTTATGAGGAAGCTTCATGAGCTCACACAGAATTACCAAAAACTACAGGGAAACTACAATGAACTCACTGCAAACTATATCAACATGAAAAAGGATATAGAAACTATCAACAAGGGCCAAGAGGAAATGAAGAATATAATTTCAGAACGGAAGAACACAGTAGAAAGAATCAAAACAGGCTTGATGAAGCAGAGGACTGGATCAGCAAACTGGAGGACAAGGTAGAAAAAAACACCCAGAAAGAGCAAGAAAAGGAAAAGAGGCTCAAAAAGAATGAAGAGGGGTGAAGGGAAATGCAGGACAACATGAAATGTAACAATATCCATATAATAGGGATACCAGAAGGAGAAGAGGAAGAGCAAGGGATAGAAAACCTGTTTGAAAAAGTAATGATGCAAAATTTCCCTAATCTGATGAGAGAAAAAGTCACACAAATCCAGGAAACACAGAGAGTCCCAAGCAAGGGGAACTCAAAGAGGCCCACTGCAAGACACATCATAATTAAAATGGCAAAATCCCAAGTCAAAGAGAGGATCTTAAAGGCAGCAAGGGAAAAAAAGGAAGTAACATACAAGGGAGACCCGATAAGTTTAGCAACTGACTTCTCAATGGCAAAGCTCAAAGCCAGAAGAGAAGGGCAAAAAATATTCCAAGTAATGAGAACCAGAGGCCTGCAACCAAGACTACTTTACCCAGCACGGCTCTCATCAAGATAGAAGGCCAAATAAAGAGCTTCCCAGACAAAAGAATTCTAAAAGAATACACCTCCACCAAACGAGTTCTGCCAGAGATGCTAAAGGGGCTGCCGTAAGGAAAGGAAGGAAAAGAGAGAAACAGAGAAGAACACAGGTATAAAGAATTGGCAATGAATAAATACCTATCAATAATAACTTTAAATGTAAATGGATTAAATGCTCCAATCAAAAGACATAGAATAGCTGAATGGATAATAAAGCATGACCCACACATATGCTGCCTACAAGAGACCTGCCTCAGGACACAATACCTACACAGAATGAAAGTGAAGGGCTGGAGACAAATTCTCCAAGCAAATGGACGGGGAAAAAAGAAAAAAAAGCAGGGGTTGCAATACTCATATCAGACAAAATAGACTTCAAAAAAAGGGTCATAAATAGAGACACAGATGGTCACTTCATAATACTCAAAGGAAGAATCCACTAAGAAGACATAAATATTGTAAATATATATGCATCCAACATAAGAGCACCCAAATACATAAAGAAATTCTTGGAGGACTTCAGGAAAGATATTGACAACAACACAATTTAGTAGGGGATTTTAACACCCCACTGACAAAGATCGACAGATCTTCTAAACAAAACATCAACAAAGATATTGTGGCATTGAACAAGGCCTTGGATGAAATGTACTTAACTGATACATATAGAGCCTTTCATCCCAAATAAGCAAAATACACTTTCTTTTCAAATGTACATGAAATATTTTCAAAGATAGACCTCATGATAGGACACAAAGCAAGCCTCAACAAATTCAAGAAAATTGAAATCATATCAAGCATTTTCTCTGACCACAAGGGACTGAAACTAGAAACCAACCCCAAAGGAAAAAACCCAAAACAATCAAAATCATGGAGACTGAATAGCATGCTATTAAACAATGAATGGGTCAAGAACGAGATTAGGGAAGAAATCAAAAACTTCCTGGAAACAAATGAAAATGAACTCATAACAACCCAAAACCTATGGGACACAGCAAAGGCAGACCTGAGAGGGAAGTTCATAGCAATACAGGCCTACCTTAAGAAGATAGAAACATTTCAAACAAACAACCTAACCCTACACCTACAAGAACTGGAGGAACAACAACAAAGACAGCCCAGAGAAAGTGGAATGAAGGAAATAACCAAGATCAGAGCAGAGTTAAAAGACATAGAGACTAAAAGCACAATTCTAAGGATCAATGAATCCAGGAGCTAGTTCTTTGAAAAGATAAACAAAATCGACAAGCCTTTAAGTAGGCTCATCAAGAAAAAAAGAGAGAGGATCCAAATAAACACAATTAGAAATGAAAGAGGAGAGATTACAACTGATACCACAGAAATACAAAGGATTGTAAGAAACTACTACAAAAAACTGTATGCCAAGAAATTTGAAAACCTAGGTGAAATGGACACATTTCTAGAAAAATATAATCTTCCAAAACTGAATGAAGAAGAAGCAGAAAACCTGAACAGACCAATAACAGCAGAGGAAATTGAAGCAGTCATCAAAAAAACCCCAACACACAAAAGCCCTGGACCAGAGGGTTTCACAGGAGAATTCGACACAGCATTTAAGGAAGAGCTAACCCCTATCCTTCACAGACTATTTGAAAAAATCCAAACTGATGGAAGACTCCCAAACTCTTTTTATGAAGCCAGCATCATCCTAATCCCAAAACCAGATAAAGACACAACGAAGAAAGAAAACTTCAGGCCAATATCGCTGATGAACATAGATGCTAAAATTCTCAACAAAATATTGGCAAACCGCATCCAGCAATACATTAAAAAGATCACACACCATGACCAAGTGGGATTCATCCCAGGGATGCAAGGATAGTACAATATTCGCAAATCAATAAACATAATACATCACACCAACAACAGCAAAGACAAAAATCACATGATCATATCAATAGATGCAGAAAAATCATTTGATAAGGTACAGCAACCATTTCTGATAAAAGCACTCAGCAAAGTGGGAATAGAGGGAGCATTCCTCAACATAATAAAGGCCATATATGAGAGACCTACAGCCAACATCATACTCAATGGACAAAAACTTAGAGCTTTCCCACTAAGATCAGGAACAGAACAAAGATGCCCTCTCTCACCACTCCTATTCAACACAGTATTGGAAGTCCTAGCCACAGCAATCAGACAAGAAAAAGCAATAAAAGGCATCCAAAGTGGAAAGGAGGAAATGAAACTGTCACTGTTTGCAGATGACATGATAGTGTACATGGAAAATCCTATAGACTCCACCCAAAAACTACTCGACCTAATAAATGAATTTGGCAAAACAGCTGGATACAAAGTCAATACTCAGAAATCAAAGGCATTCTTGTACACCAACAACGAAACTGCAGAAGCAGAAATCAGGGAAAAAATCCCATTTGATAGAGCAACAAGAAAAATAAAGTACCTAGGAATCAACCTAACCAATGAAGTAAAAGACCTGTACTCAGAAAACTACACAACACTGAAGAAAGAAATTAAGGAAGACACAAACAAATGGAAGCATGTACCATGCTCATGGATTGGAAGAATTAACATCAAAATGGCCATAGATTCAATGCAATCCCTATTAGAGTACCCATGACATATTTCACAGATATAGAACAAACATTTCAGAAATTTTTATGGAACCATAAACGACCCCGAATAGCTGCAGCAATTTTGAGAAAGAAGAACAAGTAGGAGGGATCATAATACCTGATATCAAACTGTATTACAAGGCCACTGTAATCAAAACAGCCTGGTACTGGCATAAAAACAGGGACATAGACCAATGGAACAGAACAGAGAGCCCAGAAATAATCTCAAGTCTTTACGGTCAATTAATATTTGACAAAGGAGGCAGGAGCAAAAAATGGAGCAAAAATAGCCTCTTCAACAGATGGTGTTGGGAGATCTGGACAGCTATGTGTAAAACAATGAAACTCGATCACCAACTTACGCCATACACGAAAATAAACTCAAGATGGATAAAAGACTTAAATATAAGTCTTAACACCATAAAAGTCCTCGAGGAAAACATTGGCAGGAAAATCTCAGACATTCCATGCAGCAACATCCTCACAGACATGTCCTCTAAAGCAAGGGACATAAAGGAAAGAATAACCAAATGGGACCTCATCAATATAAAAAGCTTCTGCAAGGCTAAAGAAAATAGCACCAAATTACAAAGAGAACCAACAGTATGGGAAAACATATTTGCCAATGATACCTCAGACAAGGGCCTGACCTCCAAAATATATAAAGAACTCACACGACTGCACTCCAGGAAGACAAACAACCCAATTAAAAAATGGGCAAAAGACTTGAACAGACACTTCTCCAAGGAAGACATCCAGAGGGCCCAGAGACTTGTTAAAATATGCTCAGCATCACTAGCCATCAGAGAGATGCAAAGTAAAACCACAATGAGGTACCATCTCACACCAGTCAGAGTGGCCAGCATAAACAAATCCACAAACAAATGTTGGAGAGGATGCGGAGAAAAGGGAACCCTAGTGCACTGTTGGTGGGAATGCAGACTGGTGAGGCCACTGTGGAAAAGAGTATGGAATTTCCTCAGAAAACTAAAAATGGAACTGCCCTTTGACCCAGTAATTCCACTACTGGGATTATACCCTAAGAACCCTGAAACACCAATCCAAAAGAACCTGTGCACCCCAATGTTCATAGCAGCACAATTTACAATAGCCAAGTACTGGAAGCAACCTAAGTGCCCATCAGCAAATGAGTGGATCCAAAAACTATGGCATATTTACACAATAGAATTCTATGCAGTAGAGAGAAAGAAGGAGCTTATACCCTTTGCAACAGCATGGATGAAACTGGAGAGCATTATGCTAAGTGAAATAAACCAGGTGGTGAGGGACAGATACCATATGATCTCACCTTTAACTGGAACATAATCAACAAAGGAAAAGAGAAGCAAAATACAACCAGAGTCATTGAGGGGAGAACAGTCTAGCAGTGGGCAGGGGGGAGTGGGGTGGGGACAGTGGGAAGAGGGGATTGCAGGAGCTATTATAAAGGACACATGGACAAAATCGAGGGGGATGGTGGGGGTGGGGGAGGGAGGTGGGTTCAGCTGGGGTGGGGGGGAGGTAAGGGGAGAAAAGGCATACAACTGTAATTGAATAACAATAAAAAATAAATTTAAAAAAATGTATAAGTACCTATCAATGATAACCTTAAATGTAAATGATTAAATGCTACAATCAAAGGACATAGAGTAGCTAAGTGTATAAGAAAGCATGACACACACATATGCTGCCTACAAGAGACCCACCTCAGAACAAAAGACCACACAGAAGGTGAAGGGTTGGAAAAACATAATTCAGGTAAATGGACAGGAAAATAAAGCCAGGGTAGCAATAGTTATATCAGACAAAACAGACTTCAAAACAAAGACCGTAAAAGGAGACACAGAAGAAGACTTCAAAAACACTCAAGGAAAAAATCCATCAAGAAGACATAAACATTATAAACATATGTGCACCGAATATAGGGGCACTTAAATGTATGAGAAAAATCTTGGAGGACTTCAAGAAAGATATGGACAGCAACACACTTATACTAGGGGATTTTGACACCCCACTGCAGACAATGGGTAGATGTTGCAAATAATATATCAAGAAGAATATTGCGGCATTGAACAATGCCCTACATCAAATGGTCTTAGAACCTTTCATCCCAAAGAAGCAAAATACACATTCTTTTCAAATGCACATGGAACATTTTCAAATCTAGACCACATGATAGGACACAAAACAAGCCTCAACAAATTCAATAAAATTGAAATCATATCAAGCATCTTTTCAGACTATGAGGGCCTGAAACTAGAAACCAACCTCAAGGAAAAATCTCAAAAACACTCAAAACATGCAGATTGAATATCATGCTATTAAACAATAAATGGGTTAAGAATGAGATCAATGAAGAAATGAAAAAGTTTCTGGAGATAAATGAAAATTAACTCACAACAGTCCAAAACTTATATAGACCTATCTAAAAAAGATAGAAACATTTCAAATAAACAAGCTAACACTACATCCACAAGAACTGGAGGAACAACAATAAACAAAGCCCATAGTGAGTAGAAGTAAGGAAATAACTAAGATCAGAGCAGAATTGAACAACATAGAGACTAAAAGAACAATTCTGAGGATCTATAAATCCAGGAGCTGGTCTTTGTAAAGATAAACCAAACTCACAAGCCTTTAAGCAGGCGTCACACACACAAAAAAGAGAAGACTCAAATAAAATCAGAAATGAAGAGGAGAGATTACTACAGATACCACAGAAATACAAAGCATTGTAAGAAATTACTATGAAGAAGTATATGTCAGGGAATTTGAAAACCTAGGTGAAATAGACAAATTTCTAGAAAAATATAATCTTCTAAAACTGAATGAACTAGAAGCAAAAAGGTCGAATAGATGATAACAGCTGATGAAATTGAGACAATAATGGAAAAACTCCCAGCACACAAAAGCTCTGGACTGGAGAGCTTCACATGAGAATTTTACAAAACATTTACAGAAGAGCTAACCCCTATCTTTCAGATACTCTTCCAAAAAATCAAAGAAGAGGAAAGAATCCCCAAAATATTTTACGAAGTGACCATCATCCTAAACCCAAAACAAGATAAAGACACAACAAAGAAAAAAAGGTATAGGACAATATTGCTGATGAACATAGGCATTAAAATCCTGAACAAAATATTTGCAAACTGCATAGAGAAATACATTAAAAAAAATCATACACCATGATGGAGTGGGATTCATTACAATGATGCAAGGATGGTACAATATTCACAAATCAATAAATGTAATACATCATGTAAACAAAAGGAAAGACAAAAATCACATGGTCATATCAATAGATGGAGAAAAAGCATTTGATAAAATACAGCACCCATTTATGATAAAAACACTTAGCAAAGTGGGAATAGAGGCAGCATTCCTCAACATAATAAAGACCATATATGAAAAACCTATAGCCAACATCATAGTCAATGGTCAAAAACTAAAAGGTTTCCCACTAAGATTAGAAACAAGACAAGGATGTCCACTTTCACCACTTCTATTCAACATAGTATTGGAAGTCCTAGCCACAGCAATCAGACAAGAAAAAGAAATAAAAAGACATCCACGTTGGAAGGAGGAAGCAAAAATCTGTCATTGTTTGCATATGACATGATAGTGTACATAGAAAACCCGAGAGACTCCACCAAAAAACTACTCAACATAGTAAGTGAATTTGGCAAAATAGCAGAATACAAAGTCAATATTCAGAAATCAAAGGCCTTTTTGTACACCAACATTGAAATATCAGAAACAGAAATCAGGGAAAAAATCCCATTTGATATAGCAACAAAAAAAATAAAGTACTTAGGAATAAACATAAACAGGGAGGTAAAAGACCTTTACTCAGAAAATACACAACACTCAAGACAGAAATTAAGGAAGACACAAACAACTGGAAACATGTACTCCTTTCATGGATTGAAAGAATTAACATCATCAAAATGCCATACTACCCAATGTAATTTATAGATTCAATGCAATCCCTATTGAAGTACTAATGATGTATTTTACAGATATAGAACAAACATTTCAAAAATTTATATGGAACCATAAATGACCCCAAACAGCCACAGCATTTCTGAGAAAGAACAAAGTAGGAGGGATCACAATGCCTGATATCAAACTGTATTACAAGGCCACTGTAATCAAAATAGCTTAGTACTATCATAAGAAAAAATACATGGATCAATGGAACAGAATAGAGATCCCAGAAATAATCCCAAGTCTCTATGGTCAATTAATATTTGACAAAGGGTGAAGAAGCATAAAATGGTGTATAATAGCCTCTTCAGCAAGTGGTGTGTGTTGGGAGAGCTGGACAGCTACATGCAAAAAAATGAAACTCCATCACCACCTTACACCATCCACAAAAATAAATTCAAGATGGATAAAACTTAAATATAAGTCATGGCACCATAAATGTCCTTGAGGAAAACATAGAGAGGAAATGTCAGATATTCCACGCAGCAACATCCTCACAGACATGTACCCTAAAGCAAGGGACATAAAGGAAAGAATAAACAAGTGGGACTTCATAAAAATAAAAAGCTTCTACATAATGAAAGAAAACAGCAGCAAATGAAAATGGAACCAACCATATGGGAAAATATATTTGCAAATGATAACTTGGACAATGGTTTGATCTCCAAAATATATAAAGAACTCACACGAGTCCACTCCAGGAAGACAAACAATCCAATTAAAAAATGGGCAAAGGGCCTGAACAGACACATCTATAAGGAGGACATACAGAGGGCCCAGAGACATATAAAAGAATGCTCAGCATCACTAGCCATCAGAGAGACGGAAATTAAAACCACAGTGAGATACCACTTCACACCAGTCAGAATGGCCATCATAAACAAATCAACAAACAATAAGTGCTAGTGAGGTTGTGGAGAAAAGGGAACCCAGTACATTGTTGGTGAGCATGCAGACTGGTGTGGCCACTGTGAAAAACAGTATGGAATTTCCTCAGAAAACTAAAAATGGAACTTCCTTTTGATCCAGTAATTCCACTGCTGGGACTATATCTTAAGAATTCTGAAGCACCAATTCAAAAGAACCTATGCACCCCAATGTTCATAACATTTTCCAGCACAATTTACAATAGTCAAGTGCTGGTAGCAACCAGTACTTGACTACCCATCTGTACAGAAGTACCCATCTATAAATGAGTGGATCAAAAAACTGGTACATTCACACAATGGAATAGTACATAGCAGAAAGAAAGTAGGATCTCCTAACATTTGTGACAGCATGGACAGATCTGGAGAGCATTATGCTAAGTGAAGTAAACCTGGTGGTGAAAGGCAAATATCATATGATCTCATCTATAAGTGGAGCCTAGTCAACAAAATGCACAAGCAAGCAAAATATAACCAGAGACAGTAAAATTAAGAACAAACTGACAGTAATCAGAGGAGAGGTGGGAGGAGACAATGGGGGTGAAAAGGGGGAAGGGTTGTCAGAAACATATATAAAGAACACATGGACAAAACCAAAAGGGGGTAGGATCAAGGGTGGTAGGCAGGGATGGCTGGGGTGTGGGGAATGGTGGAGGAAAAATGGAGACAATTGTACTTGAAGAACAATAAAAAATATATAAATATGGAATTATAAACTGTAATTAAGAGCCTTGAGTAATTACCTCATTTTTTGGTGGAAAAAGAGGTTGCAAGAGAGACATAAAAGGATAGAGTGTTAGAGATAAATGAGAAGGTTGAGTTGCTTTGGGAATTCAGAGATGAGGGAGCTTCAGGTTAGAAGTGAAACTGGTTTCCTAAGGTGTAAAATAAGTTTGTATACATAGCAGTTATTGAGAAAGGCTAAGATCAATTCATGAAGAGGTCTTGAAAAGTTTATTAAAACAGTTTAGATTTTAAATCAGTGGTTGTTATTCAGGGTGGGCACTATCAGTGGAGATTTCAAACAATGCCAATTTGGATGTAGCAGCTTGAGAATAGGACATCCACACTTTTAAATATCCCCAGAAATGAGTCTGTCATATGTTCTAGGCTGGGAACCAGGGTGGCGCTTGGGCTCTGCAAGTAAAATCTAGGATGGCAGTTGCATTTGAGGAAGATTATTCTTCATTTTAGAGCACTTATTCTCAACTCTGGCTGTATATTAGAACATACCCATGCCCAGGACCCACCCCAGACTAACTATATAACAACCTCCTTTGGTGGAACTGAAATATTTGTGTATTTAAAAATCTTCTCTGGTAATGACATTAGCAATGAGAACTTTGCTATAGAATAGAACAAGTTTGGAACCTGAGGCAGAGAAACCAGGTAAGGTTGGTTATTAACAGGAAAGCCCAAGTGTTTTTATTATGACACCCATGTTCTAACATCATTTTATTTGTGTCCTAATATTAACATTACTTATTAGTCAGACTGATGAGCATATTGTTCAAAGAGTAGTCACTGTATATACAAACATGTGAGATGTGGCTTTGCTTGGAGAGTTCTAAGGGTAAATCCTGTTGACTCCTGTAATTTATCCCACTTTCTTATCAAAATATATAATTATCTCCTTCCCAGATAAACCAGGTAAAGAAAAACATAAGAAATTTCAGATAAATTATAAAGATTCTGACAAATTAAAATGCAAAGCCCATAGTCAATGAGTAGATTTTAAAGTTAGAAAATTTGGGGAAAAGAAATTAGGGTAATGTAGAACTATCATTTGCTGCATGCCCACAATTTGCAAGCTACATTGGAAACATGTGGAACATTTGTGGGGATCAGCAAACAAAGTGGGTGAACAGGGACACATAATGAGGTTTCTTTTACAAGAATTCCCACTTATTTTTCTGTGTCTGGTGGCTTTTTAAAGGGGCTTGGCTGACACTGATGTTACCTCTTCCATATCCTATTCTATTCTCCTAGTCTGGGGAGTCTTCTGGTTGGCAAATATAGGATTGTCAAAGTGAAAAGTTTGGAAGTTTGTGAGAAAATACATGATGTAAAAAGTGGCCTTCCTAGCATGTTCCTCCTCTCTTACTCTCACACTGAACCAGTTTCAGGAGAAGCTGAACCTAGGGGTGTTAAGACAGCCATCATCTGTCACATTTTGTTCCTTTCCTCTGCTATTTTTGGGTAGGAAAAGAGAGTCAAAGAAGAATCCAAGACGTCCTAGAGAAATAAGCAGTGGTAAAATTCAAAGCACAAGGGATGCTAGAGAAATAAAGCAAGACTCAATGTCACAGTGTTGTTAAAGGAGTGTTGTAGTAGGTTCCACAGCAGAACAATCATATTTGATTACTTTTATTAGGTCTTCATAATTTTCAGCATGCAGCTTCCATACATGTTTGTGAAGTTTATACTTATGCAATTCATTTCTTTTGGAGTGATTGTAAGTTGTACTATTGCAACCTTGGTTTTCACGTGCACAATGTTGTTATATAGAAAATATAATTAAGGGAGAATCAGGAAGGCGGCATAGGTAGACACACTGCGCCTCCTCGCACAACCAGAAGTGACAGAGAATCGAGCTGCAAGGAAGTCCAACACCAAGGAAGTGAAATATGAATGTTCATCCAGACCAGTAGGAGGGGCGGAGAGGGGCACCAGGGCGGAGAGGACTCGAGTTGCCGTGGCGGACCGAGACTGCCGGAGTGTGGGACCACTGGGGCAGGCCGTCTGACCACTGGCAGACCCTGCGGCCCCAAATTCACGCAGATAGGCTGAGAGGGCTGGAATCAGAGTGGCAGAGAATGGGGCAGGCAGAGCAGCGGGTAGCACCCCGTGGCCCCACATTCACGCACAGATAAACCGGACAAACAGCAGGGACCAAAGCAGACCACGCAACCCAGGGCTCCAGCGTGGGGAAATAAAGTCTCAAACCTCTGATTGAAAACTCCCATTGGGGTTGGGGCGGCAGCAGGAGAGACTCCCAGCCTCACAGGAGAGGTCGTTGGAGAGACCCACAGGGGCCTAGGGCATGTACAAGCCCACCAACTCGGGAACCAGCACCAGAGGGGCCCAGTTTGATTGTGGGTGGCGGAGTGAAAGATTAGGGTCCAGTGGAAAGTGGAGCAGGCGCCATTGCTCTCTCTCGGCCCCTCCCCCACGTATAGTGTAACAGCACAGCATTACCCCACCCCCAGGGAACACCTAAGGCTCCGCCCCTTAAAGTAACAGACTCTCTAAGACAAAAAAAAAAAAAAAAAAAAATGGCCCAAATGACAGAACACTTCAAAGCTCCAGAAAAAATACAACTAAGCGAGGAAGAGATAGCCAACCTATCAGATGCACAGTTCAAAACACTGGTTATCAAGACGCTCATAGAATTGGTTGACTCTGTTCGAAAACCAGATGAAAAAATGAAGGCTATGCTAAGAGATACAAAAGAAAATGTAGAGGGAACCAATAGTCATGCAAAGGGAACTGGGACTCAGATCAGTGGTGTGGACCAGCAGGAAGAAAGAAACATCCAACCAGAAAAGAATGAAGAACAAGAATTCAGAAAAATGAGGAGAGGCTTAGGAACCTCCAGGACATCTTGAAACGTTCCAACATCCGAATTATAGGGGTGCCAGAAGGAGAAGAGGAAGAACAAAAATTTGAAAACTAATTTGAAGAAATAATGAAGGAGAACTTCCCCAGTCTGGCAAAGGAAATAGACTTCCAGGAAGTCCAGGAAGCTCAGAGAGTCCCAAAGAAGCTGGACCCAAGGAGGAACACACCAAGGCACAACATAATTACATTAGCCAAGATGAAGCAGAAGGAGAGAATCTTAGAAGCAGCAAGAGAAAAGGAGACAGTTACCTACAAAGGGGTTCCCATAAGACTGTCAGCTGATTTCTCAAAAGAGACCTTATAGGCAAGAAGGGACTGGCAAGAAGTATTCCAAGTCATGAAAGGCAAGGACCTACATCCAAGATTACTGTATCCAGCAAAGCTATCATTTAGAATGGAAGGGAAGATAAAGTGCTTCTCAGGTAAGGTCAAGTTAAAGAAGTTCATCATCCCCAAGCCCTTATTATATGAAATGTTAATGGGAGTTACCTAAGAAAAAAGAAGATAAAAAATAGGAACAGTAAAAATGACAGCAAACTCACAGTTATTAATGACCACACCTAAAACAAAAACAAGAGCAAACTAGGCAAACAACTAGAACAGGAACAGAACCATAGAGATGGAGATCACATGGAAGATTGTCAATAAGGGGGTGGGAGGGGGAGAGGGGGGCATGGTATAGAGAATAAGTAGCATAGATGATAGGTGGAAAATAGACAGGGGGAGGGTAAGAATAGTGTAGGAAATGTAGAAGCCAAAGAACTTATAAGTATGACCCATGGACATGAACTATAGGGGGGGAATGTGGGAGGGAGGGGGTGGGCAGGATGGAGTGGAGTGAGGGGGGGAAATGGGACAACTGTAATAGCATAATCAATAAATATATTTAAAAAAAGAAAATATAATAAATTTTTGTATGTTGAACGTATATCCTGTGACTGCTCTACACTTATTTGCTATAAGAAATTTTTGTAGATTACTTGAATTTTTAGGTACTATCATGTAATCTCCAATGAAGACAATATTATTTCTTACCTTAAAATCTATATTTCCAGTAGTAATTAATTACTTAATCAATATTTTAATTGAATATATTGGGGCAATATGGGTTCACAAAACCATACATGTTTCAAGTGTACATCTCAACAAAACTCCATCTGCATACTACATCATATACCTATTTCCCTGAGCAAATTCTCTCTCCATCCCCATCCCCGCCTTTGCCCACCTCCATGTAACCCCAGTCCCCTTTCCCTTTGGCTAACACCACATTGTTGTCTGTGTGTATGTGTTATATATCTATTTTTTTTGCTTAAAACCCTTCACCTTCTTTCATTAAGACCCTCAAATCCCTCTTTCCTTTCATAGCCATGAGTCTGTTCCAGGTATCCACGCATCCATGCCTCTGTTTCTATTTTGTTCATTAGATTCCACATACAAGTGAGATTATATGGCATTTGTCTTTCTCTGCTGGCTTATTTCACTTAGCATAATAGTCTCCAGGTCCACCTATGCAAAAGGTGAGATTTCCTTTTATATGGTCAAGTAGGCCATATATTCCATTGTATAAATGTACCTGCCATACCATAGCTTTTTTATCCACTCATCTACTGATGGGTGTTTGGGTTGTGCCCAGATCTTGGCTATTGTAAATACACTGCAATAAACATAGAGGTGCATATCTTCTTTTGAATTACTGTAGTGTTTTGGGCTTCTTTAGATATATTTCCAGAAGTGGGAATATATTTCTATTATTATTATTATTATTATTACTACTTTATTAAAGTGTCTAGAATTTCTAATTTTCTTTGCATGAGAGTGGTAAAACTGTACATTTTTGTCCATGTTTCTGATTTTAAAAAGACAATACTCCATTAAGTATGTTGTTAGCTGTAGATTTTTTTTAGCTGTTCTTTATTAAGTTGAGTTAATTTCCTCTATTCTTAATTTGATGAGAGTTTTTATCATGAACGGGTGTTGGATTTTGTCAAATACTTTTTCTGCACTACTTTACATGATCATGTAATTTTTCTTTTCTTGCCTTTTGATATGGTGGATTACATTGATTGATTGCAAATGTTGAACCAGCCTTATATACCTAGAATAAATCCTACTTAGTCATGGTGTAAACTTCATTTTATGCCATGTTAAATTGGTCTTGCTGATGTTTTCTTGAGAATTTTCATCTAAGTTTATAGGGATGTTAGTCTGTAATTTTCATTTTTGCTCTCTTTTTCTAGTTTCAGTCAGCAGAATGCTGACCTCATAAAATGGGTTAAAAAGTGTTCCCTCTAATTTGGCTTTTGGGAAGAAAATGTTAATTTATTTTTAAATGTTTAGTAGAATTCTCCAGGGAAACAATTTGGACTATGAAATTTCCTTCTAGGAGATTTTAAATTACAAACTAAGTCGCTTTAATTATATAACTATTCAGATTATTTTATTTATCCTTGTTGAGTTTTGGTTGTTTGTAGTTTCTGAAGAACTGATCCATTTCTTCTGTTTGTCAAACATATGAATATAAAATTGTTTACATTCCCTTTTAATTCTTTTAATAGCTGCAGAAAATGTAGTGATACTGCCTGCTTAATTCCTGATATTAGTGATTTTTGTTTTCTCTTTTTTAACTTTGTTAGTTTTGTTGGAGTTCCAGCAACTTCATTATTTTCGAAGAACCAAATACCTTTTTCACTGACTATCTTTATTGTTTTCCTGTTTTCAATTTCATCAATTTCTACTCTTATCTATATTATTCCCTTTCTTCTGCTTGCTTTTGGGTTTACCTTGCACCACTTTCTCTAGGTTCCCAAAGTAGGAGCTTAGATTATTGATTGAGAACTTTCCTTCCTCCACTGTAACAATTTCCCTATCAGCACTGTAGCTACATTCCATGTATTTTGATATGTCATATATCCATTTTCATTCACTTCTAAGTATTTCTTGACTTCTTTTGAGACAATAAAGCTTCTCAGACTGGCTCATTTGTTTTGGTGGTATCCCTTTGTGGCAAGCCCAGCCACTTCTTGTTACTTAGCTGGAGCCCCTCAGCTGCCAAATGCTTCTCAGCTGGGGAGTGCAGTCTCAGGCCCAGTTTTTGGTGGGGGGGGGGAGAAGAGCACTTCCAGCTGTTGACTTTAAGCAGGATCCACAACCATTCTCTATTGTGTGTGCTGCTCAGCTGATCTGATATTGTTGATGGGACTCCAGTTCAATCCTCCAGAGGAGTGAGCTTTCCTAAACTTTCTTCTGTTGTTAAATTGGGAGATACCAAACTTGGTTTTACTTTTGCTTTGTGGCGAGTAGTCTTAAGATGCCCTGCTGCCAAGTTTTTTCTCTAATCTGTGATCTGTAATAAGTTCTCCTTTCTGTGTCCACCTTTAGAAGTTCTGCTTTGATGACTCTTCTGCTATTTCCAAGTATTATAGTTGTACTTAGAGGCGGAAGAGCCAGGAAAAATGAGTCTGCTCTATCCTGTTTAAACAAGAAGTTAAATAACTTTTTAAAAGTTGTTATTAGTTGTTTTTCATGTCCAGTTAGCAGATCAGTTAGCAAAATGTTATTTCATCTGTGGGAACAATGCTAAATGTGATGATAAATATTATCATCACAGTCTTGTATTGTCAGTCAGCTATGAGACAATGTGTGCAACAATAATTCCTCAGTCAAAGCAAGCCCAGTGGCCATTAAGAACCACACAGAATGCAGTGGGATAAGGGAATAGGGATAAAAATCTGCTGCTACTATAAGATGTTTCAGCCAAAGAGAAGGTAGATTTCCTTATCTTAACCACTCCTGAAACCCATGACTGCAGGTCTTGCTTTTGAGTTCCAAGGGACACTCTCCGTTAAATAATGTGCGGCATCATCGTCCACATCAGCAATCTTGATTTTTCATGCCACAGTTTTCAAGTGGTTCAGATATATATCATTTTATGACTAGAGCAGGGAAAAATATTTCAGTTTCAAATAAATCACCAAAGGGCCTTGCTTACTCGATGGCATGTCAAATTGCAGAACTTTGTTGCTCTGGCTAGGTGGTGCAGTTGGTTAGAGTATTGTCCCATACGCCAAAAGGTTGTGGGTTTGATCTCTGGTTTGGGCATGTCCAGGAAGCATCTGATTCATGTTTCTCTCCCACATCAATGTGTTTTTTTTCCTCTCTCTCTCTTTCCCCCTTCCTTTCTTTCTAAAATCAATAAACATGTCATTGGGAAAGTATTTTTGAAAAATTACAGAACTTTGTTCTTTTGTTTTGAGCACCTTTAAGGTTTAATTGGAAGATAGAGTGATTTATTCAGATCAATTAAATAGTAAGAATTTATTACACACCAGGATATATTTGGGGAAAATACCCTGAGTGATTTTGCTTAATTTTGTACCATATCAATTCATAGATGCATGCTTCTAATATGCTAAAATGATGATTAAGATTTGGTGTTAGGCACATTGGTGACTCAAATGAAGAAATAAAATCTCACTCTCAGGAATAGCTCTACTTCAAGCAATTTTACTAACATGCCTAAAACAGAGCCTATAATTCAGGGCAGCATGTAATCAAGTGTCAGTGTTGGGGAAGAAAATGACAGCAGGGGCTTAGGAGAGAGGGTGATGACTGTGGTTGATAGGAGAAAGTTTCTGGAAGGTTGTAGATTCGGAAAAGTTAGGACAGGATGAGGGGAAGGTAGCACTGTGAAGAAAGGCCTGACTTTTCATATAGGCAAATGGTATGTTGAGGCCAGACTCTCAGCCAGTTATGCTTGAAGAGTGGATTTTTTGCAGGTAAGAGTTTAGCTGAGGCTAGATTCTGAAGACTGGAATATCAGGCTGAGGAGATCATTATTTTCTAAGAATCTGAGGACTTTATGATTTTTTGAAGTGAGGATTAGTGTAAACAAATACAAGGATGGTGAACATCAGTTTGTAAAGGGCAGTTGATATCTGTGGAAAGGCTAGGGCACAGTGAGGATGATGATCTTGAGGTAGGGGAAGTGGGGACCTAGAAAGGACCACTGTGAAACTTTGAGCAATGTATTTTTGAAGAATAAATTTACTTTGTAAGTGAAAGACTGTGTTACAAAGTAAAAACACACACAAAATGCACATGCACATGAGTGAATATTTTAATAGAATGTCAATTAGCATTTTGTGTTCAGTATCAATGTTCACACTAATAATAACATTATCTACACCTGAATTATTGTTAAAGTAAATAATATTAAGATTAGTGGTTTGACTATAGCCTTGCTATCTGACTCTGTTTGATATTAAGCCTTAGAAGGCTTGACTGAATATATGGGATGAGAAAGAGAAAAAATACAAAGATAACACCAAAGTGTCTACCTTAGTTGATAGGGAGAATAATGACAACTGCATTAATTTTAATTTTAAAATTTTATATTATTTTAGATTCAGATAATCAGTTTATATCTTATGCTAATATAAGTAATATGCATTACAAATCAAAAAGCATAAAGTCTTCTCACATATAAAATTGTTAACCATATATTGGCGGTGTGAGAGAAAAAAACAGATAAAGTGATGGATTTGTAGGAGAACGGAAAGCAGGCTTTATAGCCCAATAGTGAGGTCATCTCTCTAACTAGTATAAAGTTAGCTTTTGATTGAAATAATTGTTACCTTAATGTGATTTCTAAACATCAACAATACTATGCAGTCACACATTAGTTATGATTCAAGTCTGACTTAACCAGGTTAGCTAAGTGTTTTAGATTCTGGCAGAAACTCAACTGTAATAAAACACAGTATAATACAATAATTACATTTTAAATTCATCATATTGTTCTAGTGATAATTTTCAGTCCATGGCATAGCCTATATCATTTTTTGGTGTGTATTCATGTGTACTGTCAGTAATAAAATAGTAAGGTAGACATTAATAAATGTTTCTTAAATTGAAATACATTAATGAAAGAATACATGACTAACTACTGTCTATTTCTTTTTCAGAGAAACTGATATAGGAAGAGAAATGAAGCAAAGGAGACAATCCATGGAAATGACTGTGGAAAGTCAACTCATCATCATTCTGTGCTTAACTCAAATTTTCCCATCAGCTTTGCATATTCCATGAAATAATCTTTCATTCTCACTATATTGTTGAAATAAATACACAAAAATAAATATGAAAGTAAAATCATAAACCTCACTCTTTGGAACATATATGTGTATCTCATTTAAACTCATTTGAGCACTATTACACTCATTAGACAAAGTCCAATATGCATGAGCTTTAAATGATGCAGCTCTAGGTAACTCCTCTGCAATTTCTATGAACAACAAAGTCATGAATGTGCATTTAAAATAAATGATGAGATGTGAAATGATCATAATAATGTCTTTCTAAGTAAAAGCTGCCAACTTGCTGACATCAAAATTGCACCATTCATAACATAAAGTTGATGCATTTCCTAAAGCCCATCGCTATGCTTTTACAATCATTTGCCTCTTTAAAATGAAGAGTTTATTCCACCTCTTAACAGTAATCATAGGCTGATAAGTTACTGCTGTGGTCTCCTACCGACTTTGACTCTGAAACTCTGGTTCCCCACCACTTCACTGGCAGGCACATTGATGTGGAGAGGAACATGACTAAAAG
The DNA here is from genome assembly GCF_022682495.2 of Desmodus rotundus. Lineage (NCBI taxonomy): Eukaryota > Metazoa > Chordata > Mammalia > Chiroptera > Phyllostomidae > Desmodus > Desmodus rotundus. The sequence goes on along the minus strand of NC_071391.1, from coordinate 97,231,442 downwards.
GATCAAAACCCAGCTTATGTTATGGTGTTGCGAAGTGAGTAGGGCACTGAGTGATTCAGTGGTCAAAGTAGCATTCTCTTATGGTTAACTTTGGGGAAGACTTTTTTAGGTTCATTTATATGCAGTGCTCAAATCATGTATAATCTTTGGTTTACAAACCCATGAGTTGTTGTCTTTTTTTTAAAAATAAAATCTGAAGTTTAGGTGGAAGAGAAAAAAACAGAAGAGAAAAATGTAAAGTGTAGCCCCTTTCATCATTTCCTGACTAACCACAAATACCAATTTAATGTTGAAAAATCATTGATAACTGTTTGGGAAATCCATACTCTGATCTTATAATGACACCTAAGCTTGCACACACTTAGATTTCCAGGTACTTGTTCACCTAGATGGCCTGAGCACCACTTCTCTACCTGGAAATAAAGAAGTTATTTTTTAAAATATAGCTTCTGCTTTCTAAGAATTAGCTACCTAGTTACTGTACAAAGATGGTGTTAAGATAATAAATGTTGTTATAGAGTAAAGACATGTGTTATCAGACCAGAGACCATGAAGTACAAAATCCCAGGAAGGTCATTAACTCTTAGAACAATCCACAGGTGAGGTTAAATTTATGCTGATCCTTGACCAGAAAATATGGTTACAGTAGAAGGATTGGGAAGAGAAGGGGCATAATGATTAGTCCAGGGACAGATGGCTCTGGTAATATCATGTTATGCATTCTAGAGTAAAAGTGATGGGACCTCTAGCAGATGTTGCTCTTTTTTTTTTTTCTTTATAACTCTTTGGTCTGTATCTGAGCTCACTGCAATTTAGGATCACAGTTGCTATCCATAGGACAGTGTTCTACCTAAGTACCTAGGTCTCTCTACTTCTCTGCCTGAGGAGGATCTTTTCTTGTGTCACAGGCATTTGCTCATAGAGTAGTCAAGAAGTGTCAGATATACTACCCATAGGCCAACTCTCAGCCAATTAGAAATGGAAATCAATGGATCAATCCTCCAGCTTCCTCACCCTTCAGTTGAGCAGTTACCCAGAAAGTCCTCACAAGGGAAATGTATAGTGCCATAAACAAAATAACGACTCCCAAAGATAACCCATTTAATTCTCTGAATCTGTAACCATGTCACTTTATGTGACATAAGAGACTTTTCAGGTGTGATTAAGTCAAGGATTTTGAGATGGAAAGGCTATCCTGGATTATCTGGGTGGGCCCAATGTAATCACCAGGATCCTAAGAAAAAGAAGAAGGCAAGAATATTAGAGTCAAAGAGATGTGAAGATGTTACACTGTTGGTTTGGACTTGGAAGAAGAGGCCACAAACCAAGGGAAGCAAGCTGCCTTAGGTGGAAAAGGCAAGTCAACATATTCTCCTCAAGAGATCCCAGAAAGGAATGAAACCTGGCCAACACCTTGCCTTTCCAGGGCTTTGTCACCTTACATCTTGAGTTACTAAAATAACCTAACTGATCACTTAATTCAGCATTTCTCTCTGTTTCAATCCAGCCTACATGCACACGTACAGTAGCAATGCCATGTCTCTACTATTTTGGATGTCAGCACCAAGCTGACAGAACAAGTTGAAACATATCACAGAAACCCTCATTCCTGTGTCATTGATATCACCTAATAGAATTGTCTTATAAATGAGACATAGGTTTTGCATCCTAATTATTTATTTGTGTATTCTGGAGTTCTTAAAGATTGATGTACAAAAGATTTTCTGAAACCCTAGAGAGTATATTAAAACTGCATATTATCAATCCCTACCACTATGTTAGATTGATTACATTGCCAGCCCTATTGATAACCTTTCTACATCCAGGCCTTTTGCATTGTGACCTTGTAGTTAATCTCATCAAAAGGGAGCATCTGTTTTTCACATTGTGAATTGCTAATTTTTATAATTCTCAAAGATTATGATTCCATAAGTAGATATAGGGCAAAGCACCTGAAACTTATTGTTTGCAGGTGATCCTATTTCAGAATAGTCCACAGACCTAACTTCACCGTGAGCTTAGAAAACAATAACAGGTAAGATACTACTATAATGACCCATAACTGAGTCAGGTTTCACAATGCAGAATGTGCAGGTGCGTGTGCACCACACACCTGGAGAAGCCATTTGAACCAGTGAACCAACACAGTGTTCAAGAGAAGTTATTCTGTCCTAGGAATATGACTATATAGAGCCATAGTTATTGATTTATAGACAAAAATTATAATTTATTACTTTTGGTATGATAGCCTTTAGTTAAGCAAAGGCTTACTTGGAAGTCCATATGGAAAGCAAATAAATGTGGTAGAAGTGGATAGCTATGCACCCCATGTGCTCTGTTTCCTTTCCAACCCTGCACTCCATTAGGGTCACTGAGGGGTCTTTGTGGGCCAGAGTTAGAAAATCATAGACTTGCCAGATGTGTCAGTCCACTACGCAAGGCTTATGTAGTTTGGTTTTATTGTTTCTGTTATTCACTGCTGCATTAAAACCACCACTAACCTAGTGGCCTAAAACAAGGACTCCTTCATTGTTCTCACGAAATCTGTGGGTCAGGAACTGAGGCTTTGCACAATACCAATGCCATGTCTCTACTATTTTGAATGTTTGATGCCTCAGCTGGGAAGATTCAAATGTCTGTGGCTGAAATCCTCTGGAAAGTTCTTTACTCTCATGTCTGATACCTGGACTGGAAAAATTGAAGGCTAGGCTCATCTGGAGAGTGGTGACTAGAACATTTCTATGTTGATTCTCCATTTGGCTTGGACTGTTTCTCAGCTAAGTAGCTGGGTTCCAAGATGGAATGTTGTGATAGGGATTATGTAGACAGCAAGTGTTTTAGGAAATCCAGACAGAAGTTGTATGCACTTCTAGGAATAGCCTTGAAAGCCTCACATCCCCACCTTTACTGTATTTTATAAGTCAAGGCAGTCACCAAAGGTTCATGGAAGTTGCATAGGGTAATACATAGACTCCATTCTTTATTTAGTAATAGGACAATTGATATTTCATTGTGGGATGGGAGATGATGCTGCCATCTTCAGGATACAGTATCTGCTACACTCCACCCTTGTACAAAATAATCCATACACATACAAAAGTTCATACACAAACCCCTCCTGAATACCCTCAAAGTCTTATCTGATTACAAGTTCAGCTTAAAGGATAGGACCTCATCAACTAGATCAGGTCCAGATGAAGAGAAATCTCCCCAGGACAAAGTTTTTGACTGAAGTTCTTTGAGAAAAGCTATCTGCTCCAAATGGTGGGAGCAGTATTATAGATAAGCACAGAGTATGTAAGATACTATTGTACCCATTTCTTAATAAAAACTTACTATAGTTATATTTTCAATTTGCAAACATTTATTTCTAATGTGAATTATGCATCATTTCCTAAATGTGTCATGCTTCTATAGGTTTCTTTGCCTTTGTTCACAAAATTCCTCCTACGATGATCTCCTTACTCTTCCCTGTCTATAAAAATTTGTATCTTTCAAAATCCCAAAAATACATTCTATTTATAGAAATCTTCTTGTTATTCCAGCCTACAATGACCTCTTCATATTTTCAATCCCTGAGTGCCCACTGTGGGCCGTGCTAGGGATAAAAGATTGAACAAAAACAGAAACAGGCATATGAAAAAAAAGTGCAGACATAGACCTTACACCCTTGATAAAAATTAACTGAGAATGCGTCACAGAGCTGAATGTTAAATGAAAAACTATGAAACACCATGAAGATAAAAAGAGAAAATCTAGATAACTTTGGATTTGGTGATAACTTTTAAGATACATCACCAAAGTCACAATCTATGAAATAAATATTTGATAAACTGGACTTAATCAAAATTAAAATTTATTTTCTGTGAAAGAAACATCAAGACAAGAAGAGAAGCCACATACTGGGAGAAAATTATGTGTGAAAGATATCTATGAAAAGCACTGTTACCCAAAGTATACAATGAACTCAAAACTAAACACTAAGAGGACAAACAACTCGATTAAAAAAAAATAGACTAAGGACCTTAACAGATCCCTCACCAGAGAAGATAACGGATGGCAAATAAGCATATCACAAGATACTCTACATCATGTAATCAGGGAAGTGCAAATTAAAATGTAGCGAATACTACTATACACCAATTAGAGTGGCCAAAATCTAGAACACACAACACTGAATGCTGTAAGAATGTGGAGCAACAGAACTCCCATTCATGGCTGGTGAGGATGCAAACTGGTTCAGCCACTTTGGGACAAAGTTTGGTGATGTCTTACAAAACTAAATATATTTTTAACATATGATTCAGTAGTCACGTTTCTCGGTATTTACCCAAACTAGTTAAAAACATACATCCACAAAATACCTGCACATGGTTATTTAATGGAATGTTGACTCAAAATTGCCAACACTTGGTGAATGAATAAATAAACTGTAGGAAAGTTACATAATGGAGTATAACTGAAGGCTAAATAAATGACTTATTAATTGATAAAAAGGCATAGTGGACTCCTAAATAAATATTACTCAGCAAAAGACCCAATCTGTAGAGGCTGCATACTATATGATTCCAACTATATGACATTCTGAAAAAGGCGTTACTGTGGATACATTAAAAAATTCAGTAAGTTCTAGGAGCTGGGGGAGAGAATGCATGAAAAATGGAGAAAAGGGATTTTAGGGAAGTGAAAATATTCTGTATGATCCATAATGATGCATAAATGTCATTTAACATTTATTCAAACGCATAAAATATACAACAGCAAGAGTGAACAGTAATATAACTATGGACTTTGGTGATTTTGATGTGTCCATTTGTAGGTTCATAATTTGTAATGAAGGAACATGTAAATAAAAAGATGGTTGAAGAAGGTATGATATGAGATGGCACTACGTAGGTGGAGTCATCAATACATAAAAAATGCCTGTGTTGAAATACATACGTTCTTTAATTTTTTAAAAAAAATTACATTATTGTAGAGGTTATTTTTGCTCCATTTTATGCGCCTGCCTCCTTTGTCAAATATTAATTGACCGTAAAGACTTGGGTTTATTTCTGGGCTCTCTGTTCTGTTCCATTGGTCTATGTGCCTGTTTTTATGCCAGTACCAGGCTGTGTTGATTACAGTGGTCTTGTAATACAGTTTGATATCAGGCATGGTGTTCCCTCCTGCTTTGTTCTTCTTTCTCAAAATTGCTGCAGCTATTCAGGGTCATTTATGGTTCCATATGAATTTCTGAAATGTTTGTTCTATATCTGTGAAATATGTCATGGGTACTGTAATAGAGATTGCATTGAATCTATAAATCACTTTGGGTAGTATGGCCATGTTGATGATGTTAATTCTTCCAATCCATGAGCATGGTACATACTTCCATTTGTTTGTGTCTTCCTTAATTTCTTTCTTCAGTGTTGTGTAGTTTTCTGAGAATAGGTATTTTACCTCCTTGGTTAGGTTTATTCCTAGGCACTTTATTTTTCTTGTTGCTATATCAAATGGGATTTTTTCCCTGATTTCTGTTTCTGCAGTTTCATTGTTGGTATACAGGAATGCCTTTGAATTCTGAGTATTGACTTTGTATCCAGCTGTTTTGCCAAATTCATTTATTAGGTCGAGTAGTTTTTGGGTGGAGTCTATAGGATTTTCCATGTATACTATCATATCATCTGCAAACAGTGACAGTTTCGTTTCCTCCTTTCCACTTTGGATGCCTTTTATTGCTTTTTCTTGTCTGATTGCTGTGGCTAGGACTTCCAATAGTACGTTTGATAGGACTGGTGAGAGAGAGCATCCTTGTCTTGTTCCTGATCTTAGTGAGAAAGCTCTAAGCTTTTGTCCATTGGGTATGATGTTGGCTGTAGGTCTCTCATATATGGCCTTTATTATGTTGAGGAATACTCCCTCTATTCCCACTTTGCTGAGTGTTTTTATCAGAAATGGGTGCTGTATCTTATCAAATGCTTTTTCTGCCTCTATTGATAAGATCATGTGATTTTTGTCTTTGCTGTTGTTGATGTGATGAATTATCTTTATTGATTTGTGAATATTGTACCATCCTTGCATCCCTGGGATGAATCCCACTTGATCATGGTGTATGATCTTTTTAATGTATTGCTGGATGCTGTTTGCCAATATTTTGTTGAGGATTTTAGCATCTATGTTCATCAGTGATATTGGCCTGAAGTTTTCTTTCTTTGTTATGTCTTTATCTGGTTTTGAAATTAGGATGATTTGGCTTCATCAAACGAGTTTGGGAATCTTCCATCTTCTTGAATTTTTTGAAATAATCTGTGGAGGATGGGGGCTAGCTCTCCCTTAAATGCTCTGTAGAATTCTCTAGTGAAGCTGACTGGTCCAAGGCTTCTGTGTATTGGAAGATTTTTGATTACTGTTTCAAATTTCAGCAGGTGTTATTAGCCTGTTCAGGCTTTCTTCTTCTTCTTCATTGAGTTTTGGAAGGTTATATTTTTCTAGAAATGTGTCCATTTCATCTAGGTTTTCAAATTTCTTGGCATATAGTTCTTCATAGTAATTTCTTACAATGCTTTGTATTTCTGTGGTGTCAGTTGTACTCTCTTCTCTTTCATTTCTAATTGTGTTTATTTGGGTCCTCTCTCTTTTTTTCTTCATGAGCTTACTTAAAGGTTTGTCAATTCTGTTTATCTTTTCAAAGAACCAGCTCCTGGATTCATTGATCCTTACAAATGTCCTTTTAGTCTGTATGTCATTTAATTCTGCTCTGATCATGGCTATTTCCTTCCTTCTACTGTCTTTAGGTTGTCTTTGTTGTTGTTCCTCAAGTTCTTGTAGGTGTAGGGTTAGGTTGTTTATTTGAAATGTTTCTCTTTTTTAGGTAAGCCTGTAGCACCATGAACTTTCCTCTCAGGACTGCCTTTGCTGTGTCCCGATATTTTTGGATTGTTGTGGGTTCATTTTCATTTGTTTTAAGAAACTTTTTGATTCCTTCCCGAATCTCATTCTTAACCCATTCATTGTTTAATAGCATGTTATTTAATCTCCATGTTTTTGTGTGTTAGGGTTTTTTTTTCCTTGAGGTTTGTTTCTGGTTTCAGTCCCTTGTGGTCAGAGAAAATATGATTTCAATTTTCTTGAACACGTTGAGACTTCTTTTGTGTCCTATCATGCAGTCTATGAAAATATTCCATGTGCATTTGAAAAGAATGTGTATTTTGCTTCTTTGGGATATAAGGCTCTATATATGTCAGTTAATTCCATTTTATCTAGGGCATTGTTTGATGCCACAATATCTTTGTTGATATTTTGTTTAGAAGATCTGTTCATCTTTGACAGTGGAGTGTTAAAGTCTCTTACTATAATTGTTTTGCTTTGAATGTCTTTCTTGAGGTACTCCAAGATTTTCTTCATGTATTTGGGTTCTCCTATGTTGGGTGCATATATATTTACAATGTTTATGTCTTTTTGATGGATTCTTCCCTTGAGTATTATAAAGTGACCTTCTGTGTCTCTTTTTATGACTTTTTTTGAAGTCTGTTTAGTTCAATATGAGTATTGGTAGTCTGTCTTTTTTTTTTTTTCCTGTTCATCTGCTTGGAAAATTTGTCTCCAGTCCTTCACTTTCAGTCTGTGTATGTCTTTTGTTCTGAGATAGGTCTCCTGTAGGCAGCATATATGTGGGTCATGTTGTCTTATCCATTCCACTATTCTGTGTCTTTGGGATGGGGTATTTAATCCATTTACATTTAAAGTTGTTATTGATAAGTACTTATTCATTGCCTTTTCCCCCTACCTGTTTTCCTGTCTCTCTCACTGTTTTCCTTCCTGTTTTTAGAGCAAACCCTTTAGCAACTCTTGAAGAGCTGGTTGGGAGGAGGTATATTCTTTGAGGCTTCTTTTGTCTGGGGAGCTCTTTATTTGGGCTTCATTTTAATTGAGAGCCTTGTTGGGTATAGTAGTCTTGGTGCAGGCCTCTGGTTTTCATTACTTGGAATATTTATTTCCATCCCCTTCTGGCTTGGAGCATTTCCATTGATAAATTAGCCCCTACTCTTATCGGGGCTCCCTTGTATGTTGCTTCCTGTTTTTCACTTGCCACCTTTAAGATTCTCTCTTTGTCTTGGAATTCTGCTATTTTAATTATGATGTGTTTTGAAGTGGGACCCTTTGGGTTCCTCTTGATTGGGACTCTCTGTGATTTATGGATTTGTGTGACTTTTTCTCTCATAAAATTAGGGAAGATTTTCATTATTACTTTTTCAAACGGTTTTTCTATCCCTTGCTCTTCTTCTTCTCCTTCTGGTATCCCTATTATACACATACTATGTTTCATGTTTTTCTGCATTTCCATTAACCTCTCTTCATTCTTTCTGAGCCTCTTTTCCTTTTCTTGCTCCTTCTAGGTGTTTTCTTCAACCTTGTCTGCCAGCTGGCTGATCTAATCTTCTGCTTCATCGAGCCTCCTTTTGATTCCTTCTACTGTGTTCTTCAGTTCATAAATTATATTTTTTATTTCCTCTTGGCACCTGTTGATAGTTTCTATTTCCTTTTTCATTTTGATATCATTTACAGTAAGTTCATTGTAGTTTCCCTGTAGTTTTTTGTAATTAGGTGTGAGCTCATTGAGCTTCCTTATAACCATTGCTTTGAACTCATTATCTGTTATTTGACTTGCCTCTATTTCATTTAGCATTCTTTCTGAGGCTTCCTCCTTTCCTTCCATTTGTTTCTTTGTCTTTCCATTGTTTGTGAGACTCGTCTTATTAGCCTCTGCTTCTTAAATTTATCTGTTCTGACTCCCTGGGTTTATAGTGTGAACTTTATGGTAGAATGCCTGTGAGATTCAGTGGTACAATCTCTTTGATATCCTGAGCTCGCTGGTCTTGGGCTGTGATTTATGTTGGATATGGATATGTTGTTGGGTTTTGATTCTTGTTGTGTTTTTCTTATGTGGGTCCTTCCCTCCAGCTGGTTATCTGAGGGTCACTTTGTCCACCACCTCTTGCGTTCTGTTGTGCAGGTGTGGACAGGTTGTGTTGAAGCTGTTTCTTCTGTGTGTACAAGGTTTTGAAGATTCTCTTCTGCTCTTCTGCAGTTGTTTGTTCTGAGTAATTTCTCCACCATTTAGTTGTAATTCCAGATAGGTCCTGGGTTGAGTTAGTGTGGCTTCCACTCTATCCTTCACCTTCTTCTGTTGTTATCTGTTCGTTGTTCCTTTGTTGGTGGGTTTTTCCTCTTCCAGCAGGTATCCTAGTGTTCACATCTGCCACCTACATTTTTGCGATCAGTTGGATGCAGCAGGCGTAATGGTTTAAGACAGCAGGAGTGTATTCTATGATATTTAAAGTACCAACCCATTTAGAAGAGATAGGAGATCCTTTGGATATGTATAGTGTTAACCATGATATTGCACCAAATTATCCAGTTTTAGAAAGGGTGGAAAGAAGATAAGACTCTTGTTGTGGGGCAGAAGGATTGTGAGTTAGATCAAGAAAGAAGTGAGTTTGTGGGAGGTCATATTATGAGGTAAAATGAGAATAAAGGATAGAAAATAGGTGTGGTGTGTGAGAGAATAGAGTTAACCACAACAGTAGTAAAGTTCAGGAAACAGGGAAGTGAGCTAAGATCTGGGAGGGGTGCTGTGTAGTATTTACAATTGTATGGTACAGCAATCATTTACAATAATAATGGAGCAACAATCGTATGACAGAATCTATGTATCTGGATAACAAGAATGGGAAATACAGGACCTAGAGTAGTGTGCTAATGGAACACAAGTGAAGTGAAAGACAGTTAATTAACAGTACACTATGAAGGAGAGAACAAGGGAAACCAGTCAAACAATTCAATTTAAGTAGCCGAGCCAAGATGACTAAACAGAAAGAGAAATACAGAAATACTAATAAAATGAAAGATTTAAGAATACTGAAAAAATAATAATATAAATATACGATAATTCGCAAGTTCTCTGGATTAGCAAAGTGAAATTTTTCTGTGTCTCAGCTGTTGGGATGTCTCCTCTTTGGGTCCAACTCTGGTCTTTTCACAGTTCCAGGATTTATTGTCTCATTTATGATATATTAAAAAAAGAAGGAAGAAAGAAGTGATAGGAAGGAAAGAAAAAAAGAAGAATTAAAAAAAGAAAGAAGGACTGATCAGTGACCCAGTTGTCCCAGCCGCACTGGCCCAAAGCCGGGGATCATCCACACAACCAGATCAACAGCCTGGCTGCCTGCAGTAGACCACAATTGAAGCACTGCTTCTGAACAACTCCCACCTAGCCCCTGCACATAGAGCCCTGCAGGGCCTACTTGCTCTCTAGGAGGAAGGCAGAATGCCCAGCAGAGGGGAGCTGCAGGGCTAGGGGAGACTGTAGTCCCTGGAAAGACTTGACCCAGTAGGGGGCTGAAGTACCCCGAAGGAGCACCAAGAGCCCCTAGCATCTAAGCCAGCAAATAGCAGGAAGGTGGAGTGTGAGTTGCCCCTGATGCAACTCAGGGACAGCACATCTGGTGAACTAAAGGCCTAACAGGGAGCAGAAGGTCCCTGAGGAACTGGACAGGAGGCTGAACAGCAGCAAAGAGTGTGGCTCAGGAAGGGAAAAAAATGAAACCAATCCCTCCAACCACCCCCTGTCCGTTTCACAGACAGGAAGACCAGCAGACATAAACTGACCAGTTCAAGGACAGCAGAAGACTTTTTTTTTTCTCCTTTCCTCCTAAATTCCTTCTTCCTTTCTGTCATTCTTTCTTTTTTTATTCCTTCTTCCTTCCGTCTTTTACTTTTTTAATCCTTCTTCCTACCTTCTTTTATTTATTGTTTTAATTTTAATTTTTGTTAAATTTCCTTCTTCTTACCTTTCCTCTGATCTTTTTTTATTCCTTCTGCTTTCTTTCCTTCCTTACTTTCATTTAATTTCTATTCCCTTTTCCCTTTCCTCCCTTCTCCTTTTTTTACCTTTTTTTCTCCTTTTCCCACAGGTGAGACAATAAAACTTGGAGCTCTGAAAAGACCAGAGTTAGACCATGTTACACCCATAAATGTCAGCTCAAGACCAGTGAGCACAGGAGATTAAGGAGAAAGCACCACTGAATCCCATTGGCATTCTACCATAGAAGTTCAGACCATAAACCCAGGAAGTTAGAAGAGATCAATTTAAGAAGCAGAGGCTAACAAGAAGAGTCTTACAAACAATGGGAAGACAAAGAAACAATTCCCAAATGAAAGGAAAGGAGGAAGCCTCAGAAAGAATGCTAACTGAAAAAGAGGCAAGTGAACTATAAGATACTGAGTTCAAAGCAATGGTCATCAGGAAGCTCACTGAGCTCTCTGAGCTCAAAGAGAACTACCAGAAACTACAGGGAAACTACAATGAACTCACTGCAAACTATATCAACATGAGAAAGGAAATAGAAACTATCAACAAGGGCCAAGAGGAAATGAAGAATACAATTTCTGAATTGAAGAACACAGTAGAAGGAATGAAAAGCAGACTTGATGAAGCAGAGGATCGGATCATCAAGCTGGAGGACAAAGTAGAAAAAAACACCCAGAAAGAGTAAGAAAAGGAAAAGAGGCTCAAAAAGAATGAAGAGGGATTAGGGGAAATGCAGGATGACATGAAACATAATAATATACGTATAATAGGGATACCAGAAGGAGAAGAAGAAGAGTAAGGGGTAGAAATCCTGTTTGAAAAAGTAATGATAGAAAACTTCCCTAATCTGATAAGAGAAAAAGTCACACAAATCCAGGAAACACAGAGAGTCCCAATGAAGAGGAATAGAACCAGGCCCACTTCAAGACACATAATAATGAAAATGGCAAAATTCCAAGACAAAGAAAGAATCTTAAAGGCAGTAAGGGAGAAACAGCAAGTAACATACAAGGGAGCCCCAATAAGGTTAGCAACTGACTTCTCAATGGAAACGCTCCAAGCCAGAAGAGAATGGCAAAACATATATCAAGTAATGAGAACCAGAGGCCAGCAACCAAGGCTACTTTACCCAGTAAGGCTCTCAATCAAGATAGAAGGCCAAATAAAGAGTTTCCCAGACAAAAGAAGGCTAAAAGAATAAACCTACACTAAACCAGCTCTGCAAGAGATGCTAAAGGGACTGCTTTAAGGAAAGGAAGGAAAAGAGAAAGACAGAGGAACACAGGAAAAAATGGCAATGAATAACAACCTATCGATAATAACATGAAACGTAAATGGATTAAATGCTCCAATCAAAAGACATAGAGTAGCTGAATGGATAAGAAAGCATGATTGACACATATGCTGCTTACAAGAGACCCATCTCAGGACAAAAGACCTACACAGACTGAAAGTGAAGAGCTAGAAACAAGTTTTCCAAGCAAACGGACAAGAAATAAAAGCGGGGGTAGCAATACTCATATTAGACAATATAGACTTCAAAAGAAGGGCCATAAACAGAGACCCAGAAGGTCACTTCATAATACTCAAAGGAAGAATCCAGCAAGAAGACACAAACATTGTAAATACATATGCATCCAACATAGGAGCACCCAAATACATAAAGAAAATCTTGGAGGAATTCAAGAAAGATATTGACAGCAACACAATTATAGTAGGGGACTTTAACACCCCACTGTCAAAAATGGACAGATCTTCCAAACAAAATATCAACAAGGATATTGTGTCACTTAACAATACCCTACATGAAGTGGACTTCATTGTTATATATAGAACTTTCCATTCCCAAGAAGCAAAATACACATTCGTTTCAAGTGCGCATGGAACATTTTCAAAGGTAGACCACATGATAGGACACACAGCAAGCCTTAACAAATTCAAGAATATTGAAATCATAGCAAGCATTTTCTCTGACCACAAGGGACTGAAATTAGAAACCAACCCCAAAGGAAAAAACCCAGAACACTCAAAATCATGGAGACTGAATAGCATGCTATTAAAGAATGAATGGGTCAAGAATGAGGCTAGGGAAGAAATCAAAAAGTTTCTGGAAAGAAATGAAAATGAACTCACAAAAACGCAAAACCTATGGGACACAGCAAAGGCAGTCTTGAGAGGGAAGTCTATAGCAATACAGGCCTACCTTAAAAAGATAGAAAAATTTCAAACAAACTACCTAACCCTACGCCTACAAGAACTTGAGGAACAACAAAAAAGACAGCCCAGAGAAAGTGGAAAGAAGGAGATAACCAAGATAAGAGCAGAGTTATATGGCATAGAGACAAAAAGAACAATTGTAAGATCAATGAATCCAAGAGCTGGTTCTTTGAAAAGATAGACAAAATCAACAAACCTTTAAGTAGGCTCATCAAAAAAAAAAAGTGAGAGAGGATCCAAATAAACACAATTAGAGATGAAAGAGGAGAGATTACAACTGATACCATAGAAAGACAAAGGATAGTAAGAAATTACTATGAAGAACTGTATGCCAAGAAATTTGAAAACCTAGATGAAATGGACACATTTCTAGAAAAAAATAATCTTCCAAAACTGAATGAAGAAAAAGCAGAAAACCTAAGCCGACCAATAACAACAGACAAAATTGAAGCAGTCATCAAAAAAACTCCCAACAAACAAAAGCCATGGACCAGATGGTTTCACAGAAGAATTATACAAAACATTTAAGGAAGAGCTAAACCCTATCCTGCACAGAGGATTCGAAAAAATCCAAACTGATGGAAGACTCCCAAACTCTTTTTATGAAGCCAGCATCATCCTAATCCCAAAATCAGATAAAGACACAATGAAGAATGAAAACTTCAGGCCCATATCGCTGATGAACATAGACGCTAAAATCCTCAATAAAATATTGGCAAACCGCATCCAGCAATACATTAAAAAGATCATACACCATGTCCAAGTGGGATTCATCCCAAGAATGCAAGGATGGTACAATATTCACAAATCAATAAACATAATACATCACATAAACAATAGCAAAGAGAAAACTCAGATGATCATATCAATAGATGTAGAAAAAACATTGGATAGGATACAGCACCCATTTTTGATAAAAACACTCAGCAAAGTGGGAATAGAGGGAGCATTCTTCAACATAATAAAGGCCATATATGAGAGACCTACAGCCAATATCATACTCAATGGACAAAAGCTTAGAGCTTTCCAACTAAGATCAGGAGCAAGACAAGGATGCCCTCTCTTACCACTCCTGTTCAACATAGTTTTGGAAGTCCTAGCCACAGCAATCGGACAAGAAAAAGAAATAAAAGGCATCCAAAGTGGAAAGGAGGAAATGAAACTGTCACTGTTTGCAGATGACATGATAGTGTACATGGAAAATCCTATAGACTCCACAAAAAAACTACTCGACCTAATACATGAATTTGGCAAAACAGCTGGATACAAAGTCACTACTGATAAATCAAAGGCATTCCTCTACACCAACAACGAAACTGCAGAAACAGAAATCCGGAAAAAAAAAACCCATTTGATATAGCAACAAGAAAAATCAAGTACCTAGGAATCAACCTAACCAAGGAGGTAAAAGACCTGTACTCAGAAAACTACACAACACTGAAGAAAGAAATTAAGGAAGACACAAACAAATGGAAGTATGTACCATGCTCATGGATTGGAAGAATTAACATCATCAACATGGCCATACTACCCACAGTGATTTATAGATTCAATGCAATCTCTATTAGAGTACCCATGACATATTTCAGAGGTATAGAACAAACATTTCAGAAATTTATATGGAACCATAAACGACCCTGAATAACTGCAGCAATTTTGAGAAAGAAGAACAAAGCAGGAGGGAACACCATGCCTGATATCAAACTGTATTACAAGGCCACTGTAATCAAAAGAGCCTGGTACTGGCATAAAAAGAGGCACATAGACCAATGGAATGGAACAGAGAGCCCAGAAATAAACTCAAGCCTTTACAGTGAATTAATATTTGACAAAGGAGGCGGGTGCCTAAAATGGAGCAAAAACAGACTATTTAACAAATGGTATTGGGAGATCTGGACAGCTACACACAGAAAAAATGAAACTTGATCACCACCTTACACCATACACAAAAATAAATTCAAGATGAATAAAAGTTCTAAATATAAGTTGTAACACCTTAAAAGTCCTAGAGGAAAACATTGGCAGAAAAATGTCAGACATTCCATGCAGCAACATCCTCACAGACACGTCCCCTAAAGCAAGGGACCTAAAGGAAAGAATAAACAAATGGGACCTCATCAATATAAAAAGCTTCTGCATGGCTAAGGAAAACAGCATTAAAATATAAAGATAACCAACAGTATGGGAAAACATATTTGCCTATGATACCTCAGACGAAAGCCTGATCTCCAAAATATATAAAGAACTCACAGGACTGCACTCCAGGAAGACAAATAACCCAATTAATAAATGGGCAAAGGACTTGAACAGACACTTCTCCAAGGAAGACACACAGAGGGCCCAGAGACATATGAAAATATGCTCAGCATCACTAGCCATCAGAGAGATGCAAATTAAAACCACAATGAGGTACCATCTCACACCAGTCAGAGTGGCCAACATAAACAAATCCACAAACAAATGTTGGAGAGGATGCAGAGAAAAGGGATCCCTATTGCACTGTTGGTGGGAATGCGGACTGGTGAGGCCACTGTGGAAAACAGTATGGAATTTCCTCCAAAAACTAAAAATGGAACTGCCCTTTGCCCCAATAATTCCACTGCTGGGATTATACCTTAAGACCCATGAAACACCAATTCAAAAGAACCTATGCATCCCAATGTTCACAGCAGCACAATTTACAATAGCCAAGTTCTGGAAGCAACCTAAGTGATGATCAGCAAATGAGTGGATCCTAAACTTTTACACAATGGAATCTACACAGCAGAGAGAAAGAAGGAGCTTATACCCTTTGCAACAGCATGGATGGAACTGGAGAGCATTATCCTGAGTGAAATAAGACAGGTGATGAGGGACAAATACCATATGATCTCACTTTTAACTGGAACATAATCAACAGAAGAAAAGAAGCAAACAAAATATAACCAGAGACATTGAAGTTAAGGACAATTAAACAATATCCTGGGGAGAGTGGGGAGGGGACAGTGGGGAAAGGGGATTAGTGGAACTACTATAAAGGACACATTGACAAAATCAAGTGGAAGGGAGGAGTTGGGGGAGGGCTGGGTGGTTTGGCTGGGGTGGGGTGGAGGAATGGGAAGAAAAGGTATACAACTGTAATTTAATAACAATAAAAATTTAAAGATACATATATATATAAATTCCTAAATATAATCAAGTATCTGGTGTGTAACCAAAAACAAAACAAAACAAAACAAAAAATGATACTTAAAAGCCTGCTTTTAATGACATGAGGAAATATACTTCATTTGCATTCACAGAAAAATCCAATAAAGTTATTGGCATTAGGTTACCTCAAATTTAAAAGAAATACACAGAGAAAAACAAAAGAAAATTCAAAAAAGTGTTAATATTATTTTCTTTCTCATATTCTTAACATTTCCCAAATATTCTACAAAGGAAACTATCCTTATAAAAATAAACATTATTTGAAAGAAATGATGACCCATATTCCTAGATAAAACAAGGAACAGGTAGAATAGGAGATCGAAAAGAATTTATTGAGTTTTCAAATTATGCTCCCAAAAAGTTACATGACCCTGAAAAATAAGGGAGCAAACGTAGAAAGAAAGTGATGGGGAAATCCAGTAAAACGTCGCTCAAAGCCAGAAAAGCCCTTGACCGCAGAGGCAGGAAGACCCAGGACCTGCTTACACCACCACAGGTCCACAGTAACCACTGCACTAGGGAGCAGGGGCCGGGATGTCCCCAAAAAAGGAAAAAAAAAAAAAGAAAGAAGGAAATAGAGGAAGAAGGAGTTAAAAGATAAAAAAAAATATTACTTAAAATTAAACAAAGCCTCCTGCTGACTTCTAATGGTTGAAGCCTGTTCTGCTGGTCTTCCTGGCTGCAGCAGGATGAGGGGGAATTGGTTTCACTTTTCTCTCTGCTTGACCTGCACTCAGCCAGCATCTAGACCAGTTCCCCAGTTTGCTGTCAGGCCCCTCTGAACCCAGGTTTGGACTTAAGTCCACCAGTTTTCCTGACCCCGAGGTGCTCGCTCTTTGCTGCCCTACATGCTAGGTGCTCTCAGCACCCCCTCAAGCCAGTTCAGCCCCCTGAGTCAAGTCCTTCTGGTTTTTGCTGACTCCCTGAGCCCTGAAGTTCTCTGCGGGTGCATCTCTGCCTTCCTCCCTGAGAGCCAGTCAGCCTTGTGGGGCAGTGATGCCACTGTGGCTGCCGCTGCCAATGCAGGTGTGTGCCTCCTCTGCCACTTCCCTGGGGGTGTAGGGGTTGGGTGCGAGATGCCTCTGTATGGTGGGGTCAGGCGTGCTCTATCCTAGTCCTGTGCGTAGGGTAGTATGAGCAGCCTCCAGTCCCACAGGTTCATGTGCACAGTCTCCCCAGGGCTATGAGTGTGAGCACAGGCCTTCCACACTGCTGGAGCGCCTTGTGTCTGGGTGGGGAGGAGGCCAGAGAGGCTGCTGTAGAATTCCCCAAACAGCTGCCGAGTGTCTCTTGTTTCACTTTTTCTTTTTGAGAAATTCCTTCTTCTTAAGCCTGCCACTCCATACAAGGGCCTGGCCTCTCACACAGCCCACCTCTCCAACTAGACCCAGGACTTTCCTGGTCAGGGTTCATCATGGCCCAACTCTCAACTGTCCCCAGCCAGCATCCACAGTCTCTGTGGTTGCTCACAGCCCCAGTGTGTTTGCCATTTCATCCTTATTCCCCTCTCTGCGACTTCAAGCAACCGGGTCTCTCCCAGTGCTACTCAAACCTTGTTTGCCAGGGGAGGGAGCCGTTGACTCGACTCTCTCCCAAGAACCCTGCAACATACCCTGCAGGTGCTGGGCCTGGGACTGCAGCCACCCTGGATCCCTGCATAGTACCCAGGGACCTTATTGTCCTGAAACACTCTCCTTACTGTCTGATTTTTTCATGTCCTCTACAATTTTTGGTCTCCAATTTTCTTATATGCTGGGGTACTGATAGCTGTTCACTCTGTTCCTCAGAAGATGGCTAGGTGTTTCAACCATGTGCAGGGAGAAGTGAACTCCATTCCCACCTATCTTGCCACCATCTTCTTCTCTGTGTTGAAATATTTAAATCAGAGTAGGGTTAGGTGGCAGTGGTTGGCATAATTAGATTTGTCCTCTAAAAAGATTTTTCTTGGTTTTGGTATGTGGAGAATTATGGGGGAACTTTGCCCACACCACCACCGATGAGAATAAGTCTACCAAGACATGATCTGCTTGGAGAAGAAAGGTAGCTGATATCTCAAAGGAGAAGGTCCAGGAGCCTGTTCCTCAATGGGCTTTTGTTGGGTTTAATTTGCATAGGAATACAGGGCGTGTATATATATATATATATATATATATATATGTAAAGCTCATCAATCATTGTCAGGCAGTAATGAGGAAACAACAGATAACTTTCAAAGAACTCTGAGGGCTTATTCTGAGTCAGGGTCAGAGGGCCATAAAACTTTGGGGAACAAACTCATTTCATGCTTGGACCCTTATCATTTAAATTGAGGGTATTCCTAGAAAAGCAGGTTTCACAGGATTTTATGCATTCTTTCTTAGGCCTGATTGCCCCAGGGAACATGCCCTTTCCAACACAGGGCTGCACCCACCTCCTGCACTGTTTCAGGTTTAAGGCATTGTTTCAGGTTTAACCTAGCAGGGGAAGTACGGCAACCAAGAGATTAGGAGACTTGCATACAGAATGAGGACTCAGGCTATGTCAAAGCTGAGGGGTGAGGGTCCATCCACCCCCTTTTTCTATAACCACCCAAGACCTTCCCTGAGGGCCCCTTCATGACTGTGCCTGTCTCAGGTTGTCCCTCCCTTGAGGAATCTTACCCATCATTGGCTAACTAGTCATATACCCAGGGCCAAGCAGGGTGAAGTGAAAGTGGGCAGAGGCAGCACCCCTACAAGGAAAATAAGCTTTCTCTCTTTAACGACTTATGGTCCCAAGGTCTTTTTCTCAGCCTTAGCCACAGGGGATTATAGCTTCAGAAACCAGGCAGCGCAGTTCTCAACAGAGAATAGATTACATAGGGCCTGTTGTGGCTAGCAAAGTCATAGACTTTGAGTTGCTTAAACTAGGGGTTAGTATTTGAAGCACTGATAGTGATGAACAGAAAGATACCTCATTAGGTGCTTAAGCCAAATCTGCCTTTTAACATCTCATATTTTTGTGGCTTTAAGTCACCATCAATTCTATTGTTTTAACTGGCCACACAAGCATATTTGTTTTTTTCATTTAACCTATATGGTAAAACCCTTGAGGTTGAAAGCTATATATTTTTAAGTGACCAACACATTAGACATAGAAGTTACTATTCAATACACATTTGAATGAAAGAATAAGCTAGGGAACAAATGAATAATATGAGGATGTTATTGTTTATAAGGACTGTTTTATAAGTTATCTTTCTAAAATATCAAAAGTATTCATTGAAATTTTCATAGTTAAATTGTTACACAAAGCAGAATTTGGGGTCACACCCAAAGGGGCCAGCAATATTTTGGAACCAATGAGAGAAGTGTCCAAATATTGCCCCTTGTAGTCTAGTCTCTAAAGAAGGAGTTGGTTTGTTGCAAATTTTTATGGAAACTATGGCCCAGGCCTTGAAGCAATCAATCCTGATCCACCAACAGGCTTGATCTCCAGTCCCTCTATCACACCATAGAAAGAGCTCTGCAGTTTAAAAGTACCACAGCTCAAAGTCTGGTCATGATAGATCTCTGGGATCTGTATTAAAATTAATCATCACAGTGACCTACCTACCTGCTACTGGTCTTACTACATGAACTTTGCCCAACTCACACTACTCTGGGAAGTCTGGAATGGTGCCACCTGGCTATTTGCCCTGATTGAATGGCAGTTAGTGCCATGAGCTGTCTACCAGGCCAGGCAGCCATATGACCATATACAAGACAGTCAATAGACTACAGATCAAAGTGCTATCGTGATAAAAATTCCTTGAGGTAGAGTTGTATTCATTGGCACAGCTGGGCACAGACTGTTCTTGAGAATAACTCTCATAAAGTCTTGAGTACTAAGCAGAATTTTCTGGTAGCTATTAAAGATCTTGAGGGGAGTCATCCCAGAGGGGTAAAACTCTAGTCAGGGAAAGGCTAAGCCACTACCACTTATAGAATTAAGAAAAAATGAGATGTATATGTGACCCTCTTTGTGATATGAGAGTTACAATCAGAGTATAGATTGAATAAGTGTTAAGGAAGGTCCAGACCATGTTGATGGCAGAGAAGAGAATAACCCCAGAATGTCACTCTGTCCTTATAAGATTCAGATGATAAAGCATGAGCCTGTAGAAATGATACCTAGACCTTGTTAACTGACCACCTTTTGGAAAAACTAGAATCCTCAGGGCAAACTTCAGAATCCTGACAGAAGCATTGAATGTCCATCTATGGATGTCTTTGACCATAGTAAAAAATTAGGATAGGCAGAGATTCCTCGGTGGGCCTGGCAGTGGCTGCTGGGCATGCTCAGTGGGTATGACCCATTAGAGTGGTGAGCGGCATGGCACCAAGATGTTCAACCAAGTTGTCTTCTGGGAAACCAGTCATACCAGAAGCTGGTACACAGCCTTAGGACTGCAGCTGAATATACAGCTAGAAGGTTGGCTTTCACAAGTACAGTCTATAAAAAGCCCTGCTGGAGCAATGATTGCACCCCATGCAGGATATACTTACTGTGGGTCTTGTGCTGCTCACGCTTACGAACAAGTGGCTCTATCTATTACTTCTGAAGTCTGGAAGTTCTAGATTGAGGTGCTGGCAGGCTGTAGAAATTTCATCCTTGGGCCTTCTCATCATGTGCCCCTCTCTCAATGTGCACTTTCTAGTGTGGATATATATAGGACACCTCTGTATGACCTTCATATTGACCAAAAGATTTATGGAGAACTATGAAAGACAGGAATGTTTGAATGCATGTCTCTGCAGACAGATGAAATTGAACACAGTATTGAAATGCATTTGCCTTATACAGCTGAAGCCATGGAAAGCCATAAGGCTGAATTTGCTATTATTCCTGTACTGGTTGAACCTCTGAGTGAGACAAAAGAACGGGAATTCAGAAAACTCTTCAATAAATATCTAGCGGATCCCAGTAATCTCTCTAGGGTTTTTTCTGATTTCTTCTGTTAGGGTCAGAGGCCCCATTACAGTTACTATGATGAATCCCAGGGGGAAGTTTATAGATCCATTGAACATCTAGATAAAATGGATATGAGTATTATAGAACAATTAGACTCTGTATCTTTTAGTAATTACTTGAAGAAATATCATAATACTATGTGGAAGACATCCCATTGGAGTGTTATTAAATGCTATCAGAGAGCTCCAAAAGAATAGAATGAATATGAGCTTTTTCATTTTGGATCATGCCCAGTCAAGCCAGTGTAGAAACTGGCAAGACAGTTCAGCGAGTTATGCAGCTGGGGTACTCATGGTCCACTGATGCTCTGAGTTCTCAGGGATGCTACCTGTACATACTCATACTCTGAGGTCCCAGCCTAGCCCTTACCAAGATACTGGTCCTGGTTTAGGGGGATTCTGAAACCTCAAATTAATAGAACTTTCTTCTCTTCTTTTCTAGTAGGTATAGTCCTTCCTTAATTTCAACTCATTAAAAATGCTTTATAGTTTAGGGCAGTGGAAGGAAGGTTGGCATCAATGGTCCAGTTGTGACAGTTTTTTGAAAGTAATTTGTAAAGCATTTACCATATCCTAAACTTTCACTCTTTGCAGACTTGTGCACATATATTCTGATTTCAGAATAGTTTTGCAAATTCTACACAAACAAAAGAGGTGGAAAGTTTTCATAAATAAAATTTATAAATGATTTATATTAGAATATAATAATTCTCCAGTTATAGTCAATTACTACCTGTGTCATACAACAGACAACTTCTACTTTAGTTGCTAATAAAGGCTACACAACTCAAAAAAGAAAGAAAAAAAATTAGGATAGTCAGACAGAATTCTGAAGACAATGGACCCGGTGTCTGGAGTAGGAAATGGCTTGGATTAGTAGAATTGCAGAGAATACTTTTCCACAAAGCCTTGACTTCCTCAAGTAATTGAGATATCTAGGCTAAAACTTGTGCTAGACACAAACTTGGATACATTACTATATACTAGCTGGTTGTTCAGTGAATTGTGTGAAAGCGTTTCTTTTTTTCAAGATGACAGCAGTCCCAAGCCAGTGGAGATTTGGAAACAGTGCTTCCCTAAAAGCCACAGTTGCTGGCCTCAGGACACTCTCTGAAATAATGTGTATCCCCCAGCTTACTCTTACAGATGACATCTCTTTTCTGACAGGTGCAGTCAACCAGCCATTTCTAACCACATTTTAATGTCCTGTATGGCTGCATCAGTGAGTGACCCCATACATCTTAGAGGTTTAAATAGTAAGGGTCATCTATAGAGTGGGGTATTATGCTTCAGAGCATTTTTTGGTTTGGCACTGTAAACAGAGGAGTAAAGTGTATTTTACTTAAGACTGATCTCTGAAAAGAGTTGATATTGGCCTCTTGCAAATCTCCATGCAAATTGTCTTCAGTCCAGTGCTTATGGCAATCAATCCAGTCCATTGCAAGGTATAGACCCCAGTTGTTCCCTCCCACATACAAGCCCTGTATCCAATGCCACAAGAGAATTATTGCTACTCCTAACCACAGCCATTGAGCTGGCAGGGTAGGTCAGGAGCCAAGGTTCTGCCATGTCATATTACTTTGGTATCCTGGCCTTTCATTGTATCACCCTTCTAACCATGCATTATAAAAGCTGTATAGTCTAAGGGACAAGCACTTTCCTCAGCTATGACATTCATCCTGCTAGATATCAGAGGTTGTCCTTCCACAATGGGAGAAGGAGGAACTGCACCTGCAATTGATCATGTTCACATAAGTTTCTTTGATGTTTGCTGCCCCAGTAGGCCTGGATTACATGTCGCTGGGCAATGTACAAGACTCTAAAGAATGAAGATGCCTTTGGTTTTGCCTGCTTTGCCACTGCAGGCAAGTTTACAAAGGCAAATAAATATTAACAGGGAAATGAAGCCCAGGATGTGAAAGCTAGTGGAACTTGTCATGTCAGGGCATCAGAAGCCCCATGGTGTTAAAACTCTAAGACATGTGGAAACCCTACTGAGGATGTCTGCAACCACTGAAAATGTAGCCCCTTTGATCTAACCTAATTGGTAGTCTATGTCATTGATTAATCAATGTGAAATAGTCTTTGACTTAGCCAAATTGTTCCTTACACTGCATTTTTTAATGTTTCAGAACCTGCTCATGAAACAACAAAAATGATTTTAGTACTATCCTCTACAGGGTCCTGGTCAACAAATATTTATGGGGTAACTGGAATGTCATGTAATTAATTATACGGGGTGGGACAAAACTAGGTTTATAGTTGTTTGCATAGCAAATAATACAATAATTAATAAATAATATAAGAATAAACTCTTTCATGTACTCACAACTGTAAACCTACTTTTGCCCACCCTGTGTATTTTCAAAACTTACAGCATGGCACTTGAACTCCCTAAATGCATTAATTTCCTGATTTTCCTGAGGGAGAAACATGTGCTCTTTCTTTCTCTCTCTCTCTCTCTTTCTTTCCTTTTTCTTTCTTTCTTTCTTCCTCCCTCCCTCCCTGTCTTTCTCTTTTTCTTTCTTTCTTTCTTCCTCCCTCCCTCCCTGTCTTTCTCTTTTTCTTTCTTTCTTTCTTTCTTTCTCTTTCTTTCTTTCTTTCTTTCTTTCTTTCTTTCTTTCTTTCTTTCTTTCTTTCTTTCTTTGTTCTTTTCTTTCTTTTCTTTCTTTTCTTTATTTCTTTTCTCTCTCTCTCTTTCCTTCCTTCTTTCCCCATCTGTCCTTCCCTCCTTCCTTCCTTCTTTCCTTCCTTCCTTTCTTCCTCCATCTTTCTTTCTTCCTCCACCTTTCTTTCTGCTTTCTCCTCATCTGAGGTTCAAATATATGTGTTTAGTGAAAGGTAAAGGATTTATACGATCTGAAAAGAAACCAGAGTATATGTTTAGTGATTTTAAAGAGAGAGAGAAGAAGAGAGAAAGAGAAACATTTGATAAGGGAGAGGAAACATCAATTGGTTCCCTCTCCTATATACCCAAATGAGGGGTCAGCCTGCAACCTTTTGGTATACAGGACAAAAATGCAACCGAATGAGCCACCTGTCAAGGGCAATATGGGCTCATTCTTAAATACTCATTTCTTCTGTCTTGGCATCTGATGAGACTGAATCCTTGCTAGGTTTGGAAGGTATTTTGTGATGTGTACTCTGGAAAAGGGATGACTTACTTAGTAACCCCCGGGGTGCGTGTGTTGGAAGACTTGTCAGTCCACAGAAGCTGTTTTATTTGCAATGATGAAGAGCTGTGCTGCTAGAGCAAAGAGTGAAACCACAAAAACATTAAATTAGTCTTAGCTTCACAAGAGCTTACAAGTTGATTGATGATGCAGGATTCATGCAACAGATAATTAAAGAATGATTATTAATATTTCCAGTCTAATGTCAGATTGAAAACAAGTAAATCACAGCAAATAGAGGAGTCCTGTTCAGTTTATGTTGAATAGAAAAAATGATTCCATGACCCTCAGATGTGAAGAGGAGCACTACGCAGCATGATATTGAAGCTTGTAGTCAAACTATTACAGATTTCCATGTATACTATTAAACAGATATTGACTTTGATGAGGTTACATCAAGATTTATTGGGCTGAGAAGTAAATATTGACTGATAAGGTGTTGAGGTCAATAATTACCTCCAAGGACAATAAATCTTTATATTCACAGAAACAGAAATTCAATAGTCAGTGTGGTTCGTTAGATTAAACACAAATTCCCAGTCATTAAAAATATCTGGAAATCCCTTTTCATAACCATGAATTCTGACAGTGTATAATTCATCTTAAAACAGCATATTTTAAATCAGATCTGATATAACTATAGAGGAGAGAGTTAGTATTATTTTTTATCATAGCCTTATAAAAATAATCATTTTGTAGATGCTTCCAGCTTGGCTAATCCTATTTTAGCCACTAGCCCAGTGATTGATACACAGTAGGTACTCAATATAAATTTTTAAATGAAATTAGTCTCATGTAGTTTGGCATTTAAATTATTAATCAACAACAAAAGCTGATTAAAAAGTCCATGTTACATAATCACACTATCATTACAAAAATATTTATTCAGAACTTATATTAAAGTAAAAGGTATATCAATGGCAAATGATTTATTTCACTGATGAACTTTGAAGTATTTGCATGGTTTATATTAGTTTTTATTTTTACCTGAAATTTATTCAGTATTTTATTCTATTCAAAAATTAAAATTTTAGTTCCTTTAAATTTGATATAATTGAGAATTTAAGGGTAGAAAAATGAAAATACACTACACGCTGCCATTTCTAAGAGTTAGTTTTATGTAGAAAATCAATTATTTTGAAAGAGTGAATCTAAACACTGATTGCATCCACATCAAGAAAGTATTGCCTTATGTCAGGAAAATGGCAAAGGGACTGTCACATAGTTTCAGGCTGGGGCTGGGGACTGTAAGCAATAAAGTCTGGGTGTACAAATGAGTGCCCTTGCTTGGCCACAAAGAGATAGTGCATGAACTTTTTGTTACATGCATACTACAAAATGGCAACATGGGTTGTCATTTGCCTACAACCTTCAGTGCCCACAATGGTGACCATTCACATCAGTTGTCTCTGGCACTTACACAACAACTCCACGGACACCTGCTCTCAACTTGCCAACATTCTTTTGGCCCAAGAGCAGAAAACTGTTCCTGAGAATGCATTCATGCACCTGGGCTGCACTGTGCATTGGATTCTATGTGGAAGATTTAAAAGATGTCTCCAAAAAGCACAAAAAGTAATTAAATGATGTCCATATGACAACCTTCCTAGATTAACAACTGTTAAGTTTATCAAGTTTCTTCTGTTTCCTTGTACAAAAATAAGGGTTGTAGATAACACTATTGTTAACACTATTACAGATGTCCTTTATTTCCCCCCTTTGCCCCCCTCCACCCGGCTCCCCATTGTCCCAGCCTTCATCACACTATTGTCTGTGTCCAGGTATTATGCATATGTGTTCTTTAGCTAACCTCTGCACCTTGTTTCAGCCAGTCCCCCAGTGACTCTCTCTTCTGACAGTTGTCAGTCTGTTCCATGTGTCCACGTCTCCGCTTCCATTTTGTTCATCAGTATATTTTATTCGCTTGATTCCACATATAAGTGAGATCATATGGTACTTGTCTTTCTCTGACTGGTTTATTTTGCTTAGCATAATAATATCTCAGTCCATCCATACTGTCACAAAGTGTAAGAGTTCCTTCTTTTCTACAGTTGCATAGTATTCCATTGTGTAAATGTACTGCAGCTTTCTTATTCACTCACCTATTATTGTGCCCTTGGATTGTTTATAGATCTTGGTTATTGTAAATATGAACATAAGGGTGAATATATTCTTTTTGATTGGTGTTCTGCGATTCTTAGAGTATGTTCCCAGAAGTGGGATTGCTGAGTCAAAAAGCAGATCCATTTTTAATTTTTTGAGGAAACTCCATATTGTTTTCCATAGCGACTGCAGCATTCTGCATTCCCACCAACAGTGCATGAGGGTTGCTTTTTTTCCACACCCTTACCAGCACTTGTTGTTTGTTCAGTTATTGACGGTAGCCATTCTGACAGGTGTGAGGTGGTACCTCATTGGAGTTTTAATTTGCATATCTCTGATGATTAGTGACAATGAGTGTTTTTTCATATTTCTAATAACCATTGGATATCCTCTTTGGGGAAGTATACTCAGGTCCTTTGTCCATTTTATTTTTAGTTTTTAAAGATTTTACTTATTTATTTTTAGAGAGGGGGAAGGGAAGGAGAAAGAGAGGGAAAGAAACACCAATGTGTGGTTGCCCATCACACACTCTCTACTGGGGATCTGGCCCACAACCCAGGCATGTGCCCTAGACTGGGAATTGAACTGGCAACCCTTTGGTTCACAGGCCTGTACTCAATCCACTGATCTACACCAGCCAGGGCTTTTGCCCATTTTTTAATTGTATTTTTTGTCTTCTTGGTGTTCAGTTATGTATGTATTTTGCATATTTTAGATATTAACCCCTTATCAGATGTATCATTGGCAAATATGTAAGTTCCATTTTTGTTTTGTTAATGGTTTATTTTGCTGTTCAGAAGTTTTTTTTTAGTTTGATATAGTCCCATTTGTTTATAATTTTTTGTTTTCCTTGCTCTAGGAGATATACCAGAAAAAATATTGCCAAATGTCTGAGATTTTACTGCCTAAGTCTTCTTCTAGGAGTTTTATGGTTTGCAAAAACCATATATTTTTTATGGTTTATGGTAATGCATTTTAGTCCTTCATTTTGAGTTTATTCTTGTGTATAAGTTGGTTGTCCAGTTTCATTTTTTATGTACCTGTCCAATTTTCCCAACACTATTTATTAAAGAGACTGTTTTTACTTCACTGTATGCTCTTGCCCCCTTTGTCAAATGTTAGTTGACCATAAGGACACGAGTATATTTTCTGGGCTCCTTTTTTTTATTTGCATTAAACTATGGGCTGGTTCTTGTGACAATATCAGGCTATTTTAATTACAATACTTTTACAGTATAGTTTGATATCTGGTGTTGTGATCCCTCCAATTATATATATATATATATATATATATATATATATATATATATATTTTTTTTTTTTTTTTTCAACATTGCTGAGGTTATTCTGGATCTTTTGAGGTTCCATATAAATTTTTGGAGTATTTTTTCTTGTTCTGTGAAATATACCATTGTTATTTTAAGGGGAATTGCATTGAATCTATAGATTGCTTTGGATAGCACAGACATTTTAGTGTCTCCCACGTTAATTTTTCTAATCCATGAATATGGTATACACTTCTACTTGTTTGCACCTTACTCTATTTTTTTCTTTAATGTTCTATAGTTTTTTCAAGTGCAGGTCTTTTACATCTTTGGTTAAGTTTATTCCTAGGAGATATACACATACACACACACACACATACAATTTTGTTGTTGTGATAGTAAAAACTGGTTGCTTTCTTAGTTTCTCTTCCTGATAGTTCATCTTTGGTGTATAAAAATGTGACTCTATCTTGTTACTTTACTGAATTCATTTATTAGGTCTAGTAGTTTTTTTGTGGATTCTTTGAACTTATCTATATACAATATCATGTCATCTATGATTAAAGACAGTTTTACTTCCTCCTTTCCAATTTGATGTCTTTTGTTTATTTTCCTTGTCTGATCACTGTGGCCAGGACTTCTAGTACTATGCTGAATAACAGAGGTGAAAGTAGAGCTCCTTGTCTTATTCCAGATATTAAGGGGAAGCTTTGAGTATTTGCCCATTGATGTTGGCTGTAGGTTTTTCATTTATGGCCTTTATTAAGTTGAGGTAAAATTCCTTTATTTCCACTTTGCTGAGAGTTTTTATTTTAAATGGGTGCTGGATTTTATCAAATGCTCTTTCTGCATCTATTGATATGATCATGTAATTTTTATTTTTCATTTTGTTTGTGTGATATATCATGTTTATTGATTTGAGAACATTGCCACCAGCTTTGCAACCTTGAAATAAATCCCAGTTGGTTATGGTGCATGATCTTTTAAGTGTATCATTGGATATGATTTACTAATATTTGTTGAAGAATTTAGCATCTATGTTCATCAGGAATTTTGACCTATAATTTTCTTTTGATGTAATATCTTTATCTGGTTTTGGAATTAGAATAATACTGGCCTCAGAAAAAGAGTTTGGAAGTCATCACTCCTCTTGAAATTTTTTGAATAGTTTGAGGAGGTTAGGTGTTAGTTCTTATTTGAATGTTTGGTAAAATTCACCTGGCAAGCCATCCAATACAGCACTTTTGTTTGCTAGGATTTTTTTATTACTACTTCAATTTCATGAGTTGTTGTTGGTCTATTCAGGGTTCTGATTCTTCCTAATTCAGTTTTGGAAGATTGTATGCTTCTAGAAATTGGTCCATTTTGCTTAGGTTGTCAAATTTGTTATCATATAGTTGTTAGTATTTTCTTACACAATCTTTTGTTCATTTGTGATGTCTGTTGTTACTTCACCTTTTTCATTTATGACTTTATTAACTTGGGTCCTCTATAGTTGTTTCTTCATAAATCTGGCTAAATTTTATCAATATTCTTTATCATTTCAAAGAACTCTTGATCTTTTGTATTCCATTGGTTCCATTGATCTTTTGTATTTTTTAATAGTCTCCATGTCATTTATTTCTTCTCTGATCTTTATTATCTTCTTCCTTTTACTTACTCTGGGATTTTCTTGTTGTTCTTTTTCAAGTTCTTTTAGGTGTAGCATTAGATGGTTAATTTGAAATATTTTTCTGGCTCCTTGATGTAAGGCTTTAATGCTATGAACTTTCCTCTCAAAACTGCTTTTGCTGTGTCCCATAGATTTTGGGTGGTTGTATTTTCATTTTAATTTGTTTCCAGGTAATTTTTGATTTCTTTATTGATCTTATTGATAACCCATTTTTG
Organism: Desmodus rotundus; assembly: GCF_022682495.2. Lineage (NCBI taxonomy): Eukaryota > Metazoa > Chordata > Mammalia > Chiroptera > Phyllostomidae > Desmodus > Desmodus rotundus. The sequence continues at coordinate 97,201,786 of NC_071391.1, read as the reverse complement.
TTCAATAACATGGTATTTAGTCTCTGCATGTTTGAATGTTTTTCAGTTTTTTAAAAAAAAATTGTAGTTGTTTTCTAGTTTCATGACATTGTTATCCAAGATGCTTGATATTATTTCAGTCTTCTTGGATTTGTTTAGACATATTTTGTGTCCTAACATGTGGTCTGTCTTTGAGAATTTTCCATGTGCACTTGAGAAGAATGTACTTCTACTTCTATGGGATGAAATGTTCTGTAAATATCAATTAATTTCATCTGCTCTAGTGTGTCATTTATGTTTGTTGTTTTTTTGTTGATTTTTTTTGGTCTGGAAGATCTATCCAGTGATGACTTTTTCCTTCACCAGATTGTGGAAGTTTTCTGTCATAATTTCTCAAAACAGTTTCTATATCCCTTGCTCGCTCTCTTCTCCTTGTACTCCTATGATGCAGATGTTGTTACATTTCATGTTGTCCAAAACTTTTCTTAAACTATCCTCATCCACTTTTGTCATCCTGACCTATGGATATGTTTATTGATTTTAGACAAAGAAGAAGGAGAAGAAGAAAAAAGAAGGAGGAGGAGGAGGAGGAGGAGAAGGAAGAGATGAAGGAGGAGGAGGATGTGGACAGGGGGAGAAAGAGGGGCAGAGACAGAGAGGGAGAGAGAGGGAAAGAAAGAGAGAGAGACACTGATGTGAGAGAAAAACATCAATCAGTTGCCTCTTGTATGAGACCTGACAAGGGATTGAACCTGCAACATAGGTCTGTGCCCTGATTGGGAATCGGACAACATTTTGATGTATGTGATGAAACTCCAACCAACTGAGTCACAAAGCAAGAACTTCATTTTTTAAATTGTTTTTTCTTTCTTTTTGCTGCTCTTATTGGGTGGTTTGTTCTACTTGTCTTCCAACTTACTGGTTCAATCCTTTGCTTCATCCAACCTGCTTTTAATTCCTTCCAATGTATTCTTGATGTCAGATATGTTATTCTCGATTTCTGTCTGGTTCTTATTCATGGTTTCTATGCCCTTTTTCATGCTTTTATAGTTCCCTCTCTGTTTCTTATAATTTTTACTAACTTCCTTGAGCATCTTATAACCATTATTTTGAACTTACATTTGATAAATCATTTGCCTTCATTTCATTTAACTATTTTTCTGGAGATTCCTCCTGGTGTTTCATTTGGGGCTTGTTTCGTTGTCTCACAATTTTAACTGTTTCTTTGGGTTTGTTTCTATGTATTAGATAGAGCTTCTATTACTCCTAGTCTTTGTAGGGTGGCCTTATGTAGTAGGTGTCTTTTGGGACCCAGTAATGCAGTCACCTTAATCTCCTGAGTTGCATACTCTAGGAATGTCCCTTGTGTGGGTTATGTGGGCCTTTCTTTTATAATAGGGTCTTTATTGTTGTTGGTCCATTTGTGGGTGTGATCGACCCTCAGGCTGGCTGACTCTGAGGCTCAACCCTGACCACGTCATACAAGCTGTTGTACAGGTGCTGACAGAACAAAACACGCCAAAACTAAACTAAACTAAAAAGCAAACCAAAAACAACAACAACAAAAACAATACCAAGAAAGAAGAAAAATAATAACAAAATGAACAAGAATCAAAAATGAAAGGAAAAAAGAATATGAAATGAAAGAAGGAAAGAGATGAATAAAGAATAAGAAAATAAAAATAGCAAAAAGAATAAGAACAGAGGAAATAGAATAAGAAAAGGAAAGAGAGAAGTTAGAAATATGAAAGAGAAAAGAGAAAAAAGAAAAATGAAATATATAAAAAAAGATAAAAGAATAGAGAAGAAAAAATGAGAACTCTGGAAGATGGTGGTGAGATAGGTTGGAGTGGAGTCCACTTCCCCCTGCACATGGGTGAAACACCTAGCCAATCTACTGAAGCATAGAGTGAACAGCCAACAGTACCCCAACATTTATGAAGATGGGAGACCAAAAAGTACAGAAGACACTGAAAAAACAGACGGTAAGGGGATTGCTTCAGGACAATAAAGTCCCTGGGACCAGTGCGAGGACCAGGGTGACTGTGGCCCCAGGCCCAGCACCTGCAGGGCCTGATGCAGGACTCCTAAGAGAGAGGCGGGTTAATGGCTCCCTCCCTTGCCAAACAAGGTTTGAATAGCACTGAGAGACCTGGTTGGTTGAAGTTGCAGGAGGGGAATAAGGATGAAGTGGTAAACCCATGGAGACCCTGTGCACCAGTTGGGGAGAGTTGAGAGTTGTGACGTGTGGTGCCCTGACCAGGACAGTCCCCAGTCTAGTTGGAGAGGTGGGCTGTGTGAGAGGACAGGTCCTTCCTTGTATGGAGCGGCAGGAATGAGCAGGAGGAATTTCTCAAAAAGAAAAAGTGAGAAAAAATACACTCGGGGGTAGTTTGGGGAATTCTCCTGCAGCAACAGCTCTAGCTTCCTCTCTACCCAGCCACCTGGCACTCCTGTGGGGATGTGGGGGGCACTGGGCCCACATCTGAGGCACCGGGGAGAATGCCCACCTCGGAGGGCCCCTGGGGCACACATCCAAAGCACCAGGGAGAGTACACACTGCTGAAGGCCCTGCGTGCACACCATAGCCCCCAGGAGGGTACGTGCCTGTACCTGCGGGACTGTGGCTGCTGGAGAGCTGGGACGGAGGCTGGCCAAGTGCTGGTCTGGAAAGAAGAAGAGCTGGGCTAGTTCCCCTGAGCCTGCTGTAGCCAAAAAGACCAGCAAAACTGGCTTGGCCAGTTTGAAGCCTGCAAGAGGCTTTAAAAAATTTTTTCAAGTAATTTATTATTTTTTTATTACATTTTTCTTTTAATACCTTCTTCCTCTCTATCCTTCTTTCTTGTTCTATTATTCCTTTATTTCCCTTTATATCTCTTCATCCTTCCTTCTCTCTCTCTTTTTTTAATTCCCACAAGTGAGACAATAAAACATGGAACAGTGAAAAGACCAGACTTGGAGCCAAAGAGGGGGCATCCCAACAGCTGAGACAGCGAAACAAATTTCACTTTGCTACTCCAGAGAACTTGCAAGTTATTGTATATTTGTATTATTTTTTTCATCATTCTTACATCACTCATTTGATTAGTATTTTTGTATTTCTCTTCTTTTTGTTTAGTCCTCTTTGCTTGACTGGTTAATTAGCATTGTTTGACTGGTTTCCCTTCTTGTATCTTTCATAGTGTATTGTTACTTAACTGTCTCTCACTTCACTTGTGTTCCATTAGCACACTACTCTAGGACCTATACTCCCTATTCTAGTTATCCAGATCACATAGATTCTGTCATATGATTATTGCTCCATTACTATTGTAAATAGTAGCTGTTCCATACATTTGTAAATACTACACAGAACCCCTCTCAAATCTCAGCCAACTTCACTGTTTCCTGAACTTTATTACTGGTGTGGTTAAATCTATTCTCTCACACATTACACCTATTTTCTACCCTTTATTCCCATTTTAATCTCACCTCCCACAGGCTCACAGCTTTCTAGATCCAACTCACAATGCTTCCCGCCACAACAAGAGTCTTATCTTCTTTCCACCCTTTCTAAAAAGTGGCTAGGTGGGTGAATTATAACGGTTAACACTATACATATCCAAAGGAACTCCTACCTCTTCTCTAAGGGCTGGTACTTTAAATATCACAAAATACACTCTCCTGCTATCTTACATGACTTCGCCTTCCCCCTAAACCTATCACTAAAAAAGAGTAGGTAGAAGGTAGGAACATCAGGATACCTCCTAGAGGGAAAAACCTACCAACAAAGGAACCACCAACAGATAAGAACATAATAAGGTGAAGGAAAGAGTGGAAGCCACACTAAATCAACCCAGGACCTATCTGGAAACACAACTAAATAGTGGAGAAATCACTCAGAACAAACAACTGAACAAGAGCAAAAGAAAAGCCTCAAAACTTTGTACATATGGAAGAATCGGCTCCAACACAACCTGCCAACACTTGCAAAACAGAAAGCAAGAAATGGTGGACAGATTGACCCTCAGTTAATCAGATGGTGGGAAGGACCCACCAAAGAAAGACCCAACAACAACCAAAAACTAAAGAAATACACAGATCCAACATAAATCACAGCCCAAGATCAGTAAGATTGGAAGATCAAGGAGACTGTTCCACTGAATCTCACAGGTGTTCTACAACAGAAGTTTACACCATAAAGCCAGGGGGTCAGAACAGAGCAACTTAAGAAGCAGAGGCTAACAGGAAGAGTCTCAAAAACAACGGGAAGACAAAGAAACAATCTCCAAATGAAAAGAAAGAAGGAAGTCTCAGAAACAATGCTAAATGAAAAAGAAGCAAGTCAACTATCAGATATTGAGTTCAAAGTATTGGTTATAAGTAAGCTTAATGAGCTCAGAGAGAATTGCCAAAAACTACAGGGAAACAACAATGAATTCACTGCAAACTATATCAACATGAAAAAGGAAATAGAAACTACGAATAAGGGCCAAGAGGAGATGAAGAATATAATTTCTGAACTGAAGAACACAGTAGAATGAATCAAAACAAGCTCGATGAAGCAGAGGATTAGATCAGTGAATTGGAGGATGAGGTAGAGAAAAACACCTAGAAAGAGCAAGAAAAGGAAAAGAGGCTCAGAAAGAATGGAGAGAGGTTAAGGAAAATGCAGGACAACATGAAATGTGATAATGTCAGTGTAATAGGGATACAGAAAGGAGAAGAGGAAGAGCAAGGGATAGAAAATCTGTTTGAAAAAGTATGATGGAAAATTTTCCTAATCTGAGGAGAGAAAAAGTCACCCAAATCCAGGAAACCCAGAGAATCCCAATCAAGAGGAATCCAAACAGGTCCATTTCAAGGCACATAATAATGAAAATGGCAAAATTCCAACACAAAGAAAGAATCTTAAAGGCAGCAAAGGAGAAACAGCAAGTAACATACAAGGGAGCCCCAATAAGGTTAGTAACTGACTTCTCAATGGAAACACTCCAAGCCAGAAGAGAATGGCAAAAAATATTCCAAGTAATGAGAACCAGAGGCCAGCAACCAAGGCTACTTGACCCAGCAAGGCTCTCAATCAAGATAGAAGGCCAAATAAGGAGTTTCCCAGACAAAAGAGGTCTAAAAGAATATACCTCCACAAAACCAGCTCTGCAAGAGATGCTAAAGGGACTGCTTTAAGGAAAGGAAGGAAAGAGAAACAGAAAGGAACACAGGTACAAAACAATGGCAATGACTAAGTACCTATCAATAATAACTTAAGTGTAAATGGATTAAATGCTCCAATCAAAAGACATAGAATAGCTGAATGGATAATAAAGCCTGACTCACACATTTGCTGCCTACAAGAGACACACCTCAGGACAAAAGACCTACACAGACTGAAAGTGAAGGGCTGGAAACAAATTTTCCAAGCAAACGGACAGGAAATAAAAGCAGGGGTAGCAATACTCATATCAGACAAAATAGACTTAAAAAAAAAGGCCATAAAGACAGACCCAGATGGTCACTTCATAATACTCAAAGGAGGAATCCATCAAGAATACATAAACATTCTAAATATGTATGCACCCAACATAGGAGCACCCAAATACATAAAGAAAATCTTGGAGGACTTCAAGAAAGATATTGAAAGCAACACAAATATAGTAGGGGATTTTAACATCCCACTGTCAATGATGGACAGATCTTCCAAAAGCAATAGCAACAGAGTATCGTGGCATTGAACAATGCCCTAGATGAAGTGGAATTAACTGACATATATAGAGCTTTTCATCCCCCAAAAGCAAAATATACATTCTTTTCAAATGCACATGGAATATTTTCAAAGATAGATTGCATGATACGACTCAACACAAGCCTCAATAAGTTCAAGGAAATTGAAATCATATCAAGCATTTTATCTGACCACAAGGGACTGAAACTAGAAACAAATCTCAAGGGAAAAACACCAAACACTCAAAAACATGAAGATTGAATAGCATGCTATTAAACAATGAATGGGTCAAGAATAAGATGATGACAAGAAAAAGATATTGGCTCTCACCACTGGTATTCACCATAGTATTGGAAGTTCTAGTCACAGCAATCAGACAAGAAAAAGAAATAAAAGGCATCCAAATTGGAAAGGAGGAAATTAAACTGTCATTGTTTGCAGGTGACATGATAGTGTACATGGAAAATCTTATAGACTCCACCAAAAAACTATTTGACCTAATAAATGAATTTGGCAAAACAGCTGGACACAAACTCAATATTCCGAAAAAAAAGGCATTTTGCACATCAACAATGAAATATCAGAAACAGAAATCAGGAAAAAAATCCCATTTGACAGAGCAAAAAGAAAAATAAGGTACCTAGGAATAAATCTAACTAAGGAGGTAAAAGACCTGTACTCAGAAAACTACACAACACTGAAGAAAGAAATTAAGGAAGACACAAACAAATGGAAGTATGTACCATGCTCATGGATTGGAAGAATTAGCATCATCAAAATGGCCATACTACCAGAAGAGATTTATAGATTCAATGCAATCCCTATTACAGTACCCATGACATATTTCACAGATATAGAACAAACATTTCAGAAATTTATATGGAACCATAAACGACCCCGAATAGCTGCAGCAATTTTGAGAAAGAAGAACAAAGCAGGAGGGATCACAATACCTGATATCATACTCTATTACAAGGCCATTGTAATCAAAACAGCCTGGTACTGGCATAAAAACAGGCACATAGACCAAGGTAACAGAAAAGAGAACCCAGAAATAAACTCAAGTCTTTACGGTCAATTAATATTTGACAAAGGAGGCAGAAGCATAAAATGGAGCAAAAATATCCTCTTCAACAAATGATGTTGGTGATCTGGACAGCTACGTGCAAAAAAATGAAAGTCGATTACAAACTTACACCATAAACAAAAATAAATCCAAGGTGGATAAAGGACTTAAATATAAGTCACAACACCATAAAAGTCCTAGAGGAAAACATTGACACGAAAATCTTGGACATTCCACACAGCAACACCCTCACAGACATGTCCCCTAAAGCAAGTGACAAAGGAAAGAATAAACAAATGGGACCTCATCAAAATAAAAAGCTTCTGCATGGCCAAAGAAAACAGCACTAAAATGAAAACAGAGCCAACAGTATAGGAAAATATATTTGCCACTGATACTTCAGACAAGGGTCTGATCTCCAAATAATATAAAGAACTCACACGACTCCACTCCAGGAAGACAAACAACCCAATTAAAAAATGGGCAGAGGACTTGAACAGACACTTTTCCAAGGAAGACATACAGAGGGCCTGGAGACATATGAAAAGATCCTCAGCATCACTAGCCATCAGTGAGATTCAAATTAAAACCATAATGAGGTTCCATCTCACACCAGTCAGAGTGGCCAACATAAACAAATCAAGAAACAAGTGTTGGAGAAGATGCGGACAAAGGCAAACACCAGTGTATTGTTGGTGGGCATGGAGAATGTTGTGGCCACTGGAGAAAACAGTACGGAATTTCCTCAGTAAACTAAAAATGGAACTGCCTTTTGACCCAGCAATTCCAGTGCTGGGATTATACCCTAAGAGCCCTGAAACACTAATCCAAAAGAACCTACGCACCCCAAAGTTCATAGCAGCAGAATTTGCCTTAGCCAAGTGCTGGAAGCAACCTAAGTGACCATCAGCAAATGAGTGGATCCAAAAACTATGGTACTTTTATATCATGGAATTCTACACAATAAAGAGAAAGAAGGAACTTATACCCTTTGTGACAGCATGAGGAAATGGAGAGCATTATGCTAAGTGAAATAAGCCAGGCTGTGAGGGACAAATACCATATTATCTCATCTTTAACTGGAATATAATCAACAGAAGAAAAAGGTAAACAAAATATAATCAGAGACCTTGAAGTTAAGAACAATCTAACAATAGCCAGATGGGAGCGGGTAGAGGACAGTGGGGAGAAGGGTTTTCAGGATCTAATATAGAGGACACATGGACAAAATCAATGGGAAGGGAGGAAGCAAGGTAGGGAGGTAGGCTTGGCTGGGATGGGTTAGAAGGTTGGGGAGAAAATGCAGACAACTGTAATTGAAGAATACAATAATTTTTAAAAAATAGAAAGGAAAAAATGGTGTTTTTTCTCAGCAGAATTTAATGCCTACAGTGATCTCCCTTTAGATATTCTGTCTGTGAAGCTTATTTCAATCCTGCTTCAATGTTGTATGGAGCTGGCTACTTGGTGTGCTGGTTCAGGGCCTCCTGGGAAGTCCTTTGGTGCAAGCCAATGTAGATGCTGTCTATGCCTGTCCCTTGAAAACCTGTCCAAAGCTACAAGCCATACACAGATGTTGACTCCTTTTGCTTGCCTTGGTTGTGCACAGGAAGGGCCAAGCTGTGCTCCAAGGCAGACTTAGGAGCACAGGTCCCAGGGATGTGTCAACATATGTCCTAAGGCACACTGGGAGCCACTTCTACCTACCTCTACCTGCTGGCTTGCTGCCCAGGTTAGTCACTGAAAGCCTCAATCTCTGAAATATCCTCTGGTGGAATAGCCAGGGTGAGGCCACTGGATCTAGAGGGTCAAGGGAAGCTGCTGTTCAAACTTTAGAAAAAGTGTGGTGTGTATGTTCTCCTTCCCCCAAACCACACATCTGTCCTGGGTTTTTCCCTGATTGTGCATAGCATAACTCCCTAGTATTCCAGTGGATGGAACCTCTGGAGCCCAGAGGTTGGCTCTGCTTTGGGTCTTGCACTTTGATTGTCCCCGCTGTAAGATGCTCTCTCTTCCTCCATGGGACTGTGCTCAGCAGGGGTATCTAGGCCTTGGCAGGGCTGATTCAAACAGTCTCCCATTGAGGGTGGGGCTTACAACCTATGAGAAGGATGGCAGGCTTTTCTTCTCCTTCCCAGGGCAATGCTGGCTGAACTTCCCAGATCTGCTTCCCTGCAATGCAGTGGCAGAGCCCTGCACCCTCCATTCTGGCTTCAGGACAGAAGCCTTTCTGGGAGAAACAGTCCCCCAAACGCACATCTGCATGGCTCCCTGGCACCCCCCACACCACCAAACAAGCAGCAGTGTGTCAAAAATCAGCCCCACTGGGCAGTCCAACCTCTTCATGCAGCTAGTTGCAGCTGGTCACAGCAAGGTAGGGCTGAATTCCCAGCCTCACCCTGCCTTAAACAGGCCATAAGTCTGGCTCCCCTGAACTCTTATTGAGCAGGGTAGGGCTAAAATTCCAGCCCTGTGCCTTTCCCCTGTGTTGAGGAGCCCAGAAGGATGTGTCACACCATGCAGTTCAGCAGGTGGGGAGAGGGGGGTCACCAGTGAGCTTGAGGTGGGTGAGACTGATCCTCTCTCCCAAGCCACACAGTTTAGTCACTGACTGGCTCTCTGTCAAAAGACTTTGTAGAAAACAGAGGACCCCTTAAAGTCATAGCTAGGTGTAATCAGCAGACCCTTCTGCAGCACCTGAGCACAGCAGCCTGAACTCTCCAGCAGTCACAGACCAAAGGAAAGTTCCTGGGCTAATGTTGTAACAATGGGAGCGCTCCTTCCCTGGGATGGTGCAGTCCAAATCTCCCAGGAGGACAGAATCCCCATTGACCTCACTGTGTATGGGGAGGAGGACCACAGGTGTAAAATGCCATTTTCTTTACATCATATTGAGGGTAATACTATCAACATGACATCATTTGTTGATGTTGACCTCCATCATCTGGCTGAGGTTTCAGATTTCTCCACTGTGAAGTTACTCTTCCCTCTGCCCCACCCCCTTTCCACACTGTCCTCTTTGGAAGGAAAGTCACTACACTCATCTACACTTAAAGAGTCAGGAGTTATGCCCCACCATTTAGAGGACAGAGAACCTACCAAATTATATGAAATTCTTCTATAGGGAAATTTGTCTCTTCTTCTTCATTTTTTAAATTTATTATTTCTTTGGTCATTTTATATAAGTATGGACACAATATTTACTGTGTACTTTGTGATATAATATAATATTACTTCATTTTATTGTGCCAATGATTCCAGCTTTGGTCATTGTGAACGTTTTTAGTTGGCTCCTGTGTTCCTTTGACAAACTCCCACCATTGTGGGTTTTTGTTATTTTGAGCACTTTCTTTCTGTACTACCAGTTGCTCCAAGCTCATCTTATATATATCCTGCCCCAGTCACAGAGTACTGACTTACGTTTTATAATTCTAAATTTATTCTATAGTGTGATATTGTGTGTGTATGTGTGTTTATGCATGTATTTAAAACCACTGACTGGAAGACTTCCACTTACCTCTTCAGGTTCACTCTCAACTGTTTTTCACTTACTCAGTGTCCAGAGAGGCTGACCTGTATGGACTGAAAAAGAGACCCTTGCCCTCTGGCTTACAACTGGGCCCTGACAATGAGGCACTTCAGCAGGACACAGAAAGGAGTACCAGTAGTGAGTCTGCATATTTATTTCTCCTTTCCTTCTCTGCAGTGGGGGACTCCTTGGGTATGCTCCATGTCTTGTTGAAGGTCTCAGCTCACAAAAAGGCAGTCCTTTCCACAGGGGCTTTTCTATCTTTGGTACCCTCCATCCCAACTCCCCATAAACTTGCTTTCCACTTCCCCACTTTGGCCCCTTCAGGTTTAGGACTAAGAATTTCTCCTGTTGCTAGCCCAGAGCACTTCCCTGAATCTTGGAGTTCCCTTCTGCCTTGCTCATGGTTTTTTTTTTTTAAGAGTTTTTTTAGTAAACTCTTCAAATATCTTATTTAGATTATGTTATAGCTTTCCTGCTCAAACTCTTTTCAGTATCTTTTTGGAATAAGGGAAGTTTATGTTAGAAGAAGAAAGGAGGAAATGAAGGAAGAAAAGAGCAAAGGATAAAGAAGCAGAGTAATAGCAAGAGTGACCAAGTGTGGAAAGAGGTTAAGGAAAAGTCATGAGAACATACAAGTGCTTTATGCTAACTTTAAGGATGATATTTGGGTCAATGTCAGAGGACAGGTTTCCAACTTATTGCCAAGTTATACATTCTTATTGTTCATTTTAGGTCTTGTTAGGTGATTTTGTTTCAGAATTTAACTTTAGAGCTAATAATTTTAATATGTGAAGTTATTATTAATAACTTTTATAGTATAGTGACAATGTATTAGACACTAAATACAGTAAATTAAAAGCAAACATTCCCATTAGTACAAAACAACTGGGCAAGTTTTATATTTATGTATTTCTGATGTTTCATATTTTCATTTCTATTACCTTGGATAGCTTCTTAATGAAGAAAAAATTCTTTAAAAAAAACCCAAACTTCATTGCATTTTTATATTGCCTTTTAGTCCTCTTATATTCCCCTCTCCCCAAATCACACTATTGTCTATGTCTATGAGTCCTTTTTCCTTTTTGCTCAATCCCTCCACCCTTTAACATCCCCCCTCTATCTGATTTCACTCATATGTGGAATCTAATGAACACACTGAACTAACAAGCAAAACAGACACAGACTCATAGATGGTGAGCAGAAGACAGAAAAAATTCTTATCATAAACAATTCTTTAGGTATTACAATAAATTTGATGAAAGTGTGTTCTTGGTAAAAGAATCTTGATTCTCCAAGTTGTTAAGCATGCTTTCACTGATTGTAAAGTTTCTGACAAATACTAAAATGTAAACAGTTAATTAACTACTTATAACAATCTGTATATGTGTCTTTATTGCACGCTAACTACATAGGTAGGCACTTAATATATGAAACTTAATTTAATTCTTAACACTATCAGTTTTGTGAGAATTGCAAATTTTATAGATACGTATACTAGATGAAGAAACTAAGATTATTGCCCAAAATACGCGAAGACCACAAAGAGAAAAATCACAGCATTGGTACCGGAATATGTGTCTTTTTAGCTATAAACCATGTGCTTTTAAAATTACACTATTCATTAATATTAGCATTTACTCTTTAGGGCTATTAATTTGTAACTATACAGTACACTAAAATATGAAAATTCATTTCTGTAAAGACTTTATTTTATGTTGTGCCTTAACTTCTTAGTTATTATTGAAAATTCTTTTATTTTGGGTACTATGTTTTAAATGAACTAATTTTTTTCTTTTCTTGATAACATCTAAAATAAAATTATCTATTTTTGACACTTACATATTAACAAATAAGACGTAACAATTTGCTCAAAAATGCTTTCATGGTTTTGTTTATCATTTGGTGTCAAGGTGTTTAATTTTAGTTTTATTTCACAGAAACAAATACTCAAAATTATATTAATGTGAATAAAAAATAATTTTTCTCCATCTGATGTTTTGAACTGTGATCATTCATTTAACCTAATCAAACTTTTTCTGATGAAGAGAATGGAGACACATTGTTTTAACCTGAAGAGAGTAGCTAATGTGCATTCAGTATGTGAGTTCACACAGGTCTATTAAAATCAGTATTAATGGAAACTCTGTCTTGGACAACCCTTTCTACTCTAATTTAAATCAAGATTCATTCACTGAGCTGTAACACAGTTACATTATTCTTCCATTCATTCCACAAATAATTTTTAAATGCCACATTTCAGCAGATATTTTCATGTGGTAGGTGTTCTACCAGGCTCCACAGTGACAGACTGTCATGTTCTATTCAGGGATGTCCAAATTTTTGGCATCTCTGGGCCACAGTGGAAGAAGAAGAGTAGCCTTGGGCCACACATTAAATGCACTGTAACACATAATCTCAACAAAAATCTCATAATGTTTTAAGTAAATTTACAATTTTGTGTTGGGCTGCATTCATAGCTATCCTGGTCCACATGTGGCATGCGGGCTGTGGGTTGGATACCCCTGTATATGTAAATGCCATCTTTACTTAGTACTGGTTATTGTATCTAAACATAAGTTTCAATTATGTTAACGTTTCAAAATATTTGTGATGGAAAGTTGTGAATGGCTCCCAGAGTCCTAGAAGATCTAGTTGAGAAGGCCCTCAGAGATCTGAGATCTTCCAATGAGGTGTCATCCTGCATATTCCTAGAGTCTGGAAATTGTGGAGGTAGTAACTTTCTCAAAATCTCAGAGCAAAAGCTGGGCCTTTGTTTCAAACAGGGTCTCTGTTTCCTGAGTCTCAAGTACATTCTCAAAGAGGACACTGGCTTGTACAAGGGTACTGAGTCATGCATTCATTCACTCATTCATTCATTTGTTCATTCATGTGTTGGTTTACTCAATTAACACATATTTATTGCGCATCTTCTCCAGGTAGGCCAGCCACTGTGCTAGGGGTTGATGGTCACCATGAACAGAACAGAACAGATATACTTCACCTGTGGCTATTTTGTCCAGTTAAGTACTAGATCTATGGTAAGATACTCATTAATAAGTTATTAATTAATTCTAATATAATTCATTAAATGATTAGATTCATATATGAATATAAGAGAAACTAGAGTAAACTGATAATTAGATGATAGAGTAGGAAGCCATAAGAAAAAAAAAACAAAGGTTTTCTAATATTGTTTTAGGAGAGGTAGGCTTGTTTGGACTTCTTTGTGGAAGTAAAACTGGTATGTAAACTGAAATATGTGAAGGAGTTGGCCAAGTGGACAACCAAATGGGAGTGGGTAAGGGTGTTTCATGCACAAGGAACAGAATATGAGGAAACCCAGAGCTTGATGTCCTGAAGGAACTGAGAGAAGTGATTTTATAATGGAAATTTATAAATTCATAAAGAAATCAATAATGATAATATTCATTAAATACTTTGTGTCAATGTTTGGAATGGTTTATATATACATTTTTTAATCCTCATAGCAACAATATGAGAAAGAAGTATTACTTCCATATTTTTATCAAAAAGGGTACTGAGAATTACAAAGGTTAAAAATATCACCCAAAATCATATATGAGGGATTGATGAGATGGAATTCAGCCCAGGGTGTACAGATCAGTGTCTGCCCTTACCCACGATCCTACATTCTTTCTGAATGTAAAGTAAGTAGTTGGTATTTTATGTCCTTCTAGTCCTTATTCATACTTGAAGTTCAATTTATACAGTCTCAAAAAATTATGCAAACCCCCAAACAATCTGAATTTATATCTTGTCATTTTGTATTTGCTTAATGAATACAAGCCTCTATATGTCCTTTATTTGTGGGTTTATGAACATCAGCATCATACCTTATATGTGGTTTGATTTTTTAAAAATCCAACATTCCATAATTAAAGATACCACTTTAGACAAAAACACTTCTCTCCTACTTGTAACAGTCCCCCACTAAACAGACAAAAAGTAAATAAATAAAAACTAACTCGTGAGCTCAGACAAGTGGCTCACGAGTCACTTTAAGTTTATAATTTTAAATTTAAAGTGAGCACTTTATAATTTTAATTCCCCTGCTAATAAACATATGTCCCTTGACCAGTTTCTGGGCCTGCCTTCTTCCCTTAGGTTTCCCCTGTATCATTTTTGTGCTTGCTTCATTTCTGTTTAATATTTGCTGATTTTTTTTTTGAAATCCCCAGTGCAGAAACCCACAAACCAAACAAAAATGAATGGAAAATACTGAGCAGCTCAAATGTCCTTGGAGACACTCATTTTTGTTTGCTTTTTTGTTTGGCACCATTTGTCATCCTCTGCTCAGAAAGAGCAACAGTTTTTAGCACACAGATCAATATTCTCTTAACCCAGACCTAATCTGAGAAGAGTCTCCCTGTGTTTCACCTTGGCCTACTGCTCTATACTGGAGTTGCCCTGTTTTTCCTCCCAGAAATAATTTTGTTTGAATCAGACAGCAATTTTTCATCCTTTGGTCAAAACTGGTGACAAAAGAGGGAATAATGGTTACTGACATATGAAATGATAGATTTGACACATGGTGTGCTGAGCTGGGAGATTTTCATGTGTCTCATGTGCCAAAGTAGAAAGACAGATAAGCAGGCTGATGGCTCTCCTGACATTGCTGAGACTCCCCATCCCACCCTCGACCTCTGATACCAAAATAACCTCTGTCATATATATATATATATATATATTTTTTTTGCCTTTACATTGAGAACTTTTATCTGACTCTGGATAGGAAGCAAGTAAATGCACTACTGTTCTGCCCAAAATAAATATTTCCCCATCCTGCAAAAATGATCAATCTCTGCACAGTGAGGGCAATACAACATGCTGCTTGAGGAAATATTAATATAGCCAGTAAGAGGGGAACAGATGGGCGAAGATATGGAACAGGCAGATTTCTGGACAGCATTCAATGAGTGGAATTTTATAATACTGAAACAGAACTGCTCTTTAATTTTTGTGAGCACCAATAGTCCAGGAACACCTCTCTCCAGTCTCCTGGACTCCCTTCCAATTAAAGACCTGCACAGAGGAGCACAAAAAGGTCCCTTTCTTAGTCATTCTGGCAAAAATGAATTAAGGCTTAAAATGTGAGGGCCAAAAGGAGCACCCAGGCATGCCCGGGGCCTAGTGCTGGCTCTCTGGGCCAGACACAGTGACCTCTATGCCACAGGGCACAACTCCAGCTCTGCAATCCGTACATCATCACACACAAAAGCTTCTTTCAGAATCTAAACTAATCAAACAGGAACAATTTTTATTCTTGCAGTGGCTCCTCAGGAGCATATGTTCATGTTTGAAAGCTTGCCCTGTGTGCCATTTACCTTCATTCAGAATTATTTGTACTATTTGATTCAAAGCCACTATGACTGTACTTGGTCACTGGGAGCATGTAAACAACAGCATGTATAATG
The DNA here is from genome assembly GCF_022682495.2 of Desmodus rotundus. Lineage (NCBI taxonomy): Eukaryota > Metazoa > Chordata > Mammalia > Chiroptera > Phyllostomidae > Desmodus > Desmodus rotundus. The sequence continues at coordinate 97,186,073 of NC_071391.1, read as the reverse complement.
TACCTTCTAAAATAAACCCAGCTGCAGCTTCCTAGCTCTTCTCTGACCAACTGTTTATTTGCTTGGGGAGCTGTGGCTCTCTCACCATTGCAATTTTACCAGGAATATTTAAATATCTCCCTCAATCCTAAATGATAAAATGTAAAACTATTCGAGGTGATGCTATTTACAAAGTCACAAAATAGTTACTTTTTACTTTCATTTAAAAGACAGTTTTAGAAATATTTTTAACCTATCTCAAAAAAGTGATATTGTTATTTAAAATGGCCAAACTTCCCAAATACATACATGCTAAATACATAAGGAAAAGATTTTAGATACAAGATCATATACATGTTCCAATCTTCTAAGCCAGTTTCCTTTTTTTTTTCTTCTTTAATTCTTTTTTTCTATGTGTGTGTGTTGATGAAGAACATTTTTCTTGTGATAAAATATTACTGGACACATTGTATGGTATTTTTCACACTTACTAGATATTTGACTTTTTAGCCAAACCTATTAAAAGGGGGGAACAAGTTAAAGAACTATAATATTTAGCTTTTACTGACCAACTTCAATATAATAGTTGAAGGAAAGGAAAGTTTTTCAGGGAATTATATTTCAGTATAGTTTCGAAGAACTCAAAAATAATTCACAAGAGATATAAAGTGACTTTTTAAAGATGTATAAATATTTTTAGATGTGTATACTGTGAAGAGAAAAAGAGAAAAGGAAGTCAAATTTTTGTAAAAAAGCTGATAGAAATCAAAGTTTTCCATAATGAGAAATATTCTTTAGAAAAATGTTCAGAGTAAGTTATTATTTTTATTATTTTCCTTATGCACAATATTTGTCACAAAGCCCTGAATTACCTGAAAATTTTGTTAGTGTGTGTGTTTGGCATTAATCTTAAAGTCATGAGTTAGGGAGCATTTTCCTAGTCTAGCATCCTTTAAGTGAAAAGTGTCAGTAGTCTTCAGGCCTTTTCTTCTTAATAGCAATTTCAAATACAGGATTGCTGAAATGTAGAACCATTTTTTAACATGCTCCCTGAGGCTACAGGACAATGAAGAACACTTCAAGGGAGTCGATAAAATAAAAACAGAACCGGCAGCAGCATTCTCTGGAAAGCATTTTTATTGCTCTTGGTAGCCTTACTGCTCACCCTGGCCTGTTTTCCCATCAGTGAGCAGAACTCCCTTGGAATCTGCAGGGACTCAGAACTGAACACAGTGCTGAGAGCTGCCTCTTCCTCACTTGGAGTTCTTTTCTGAGGAAACAGTCCCTTTTGTGGCAGAGAATTTGGTGACACTGGACTCTTGCCAAAAAAAATGTTTTCATTATCGTTTTGTCTCCAAAGAATACTATGATACGTGTCTCTGTAGAAGCATCCTGCTTGCTTCCAACAGTCTTACTCATTGTAGAATACAAAGAGTTAAGATGTTGTTTCTTGTTATAGAATTAATCAGATTCACATTAGCAGTAGTAAATGTCATGTTGGCACCTTTTCCTTCTCACACATTACAGTTTCAAGTCTTTGCTATGAGGAAGTAATGAAGTCAAGATATGCAGTGCCATATACCGTGTATCTTTTTTGTCAGTCTGCATAAGAAATGAATTGTATCTGCTACTAAGGGGGTCATAAGACCAGCAAATTAAGGAGTCTGTTTAAGGAAATGGCATGCCAAAGGAAACAAAAATTTACATTTTTTAGTTCTTCTTAGGTAGATTGCCTCTTTGGAAATAAAATGTTCACAAATATTCCTCTGTGATAAGGCTAGGTTACATTTAATTGCTACTGACCAAGAAGCTTTGAAGTGTTCACAAATTTCTTATTGAGATCAATGAAATCAAAATAACCTCTTCTAAGGCAAACTGGAACATCAGTACCACCAGATGAGAGAAAACTTGTCCTGTGTCCTGCACTGGGAACAGTGTTGTAGGGTGCTTTCAAGTTCAATTTTGGTGTCACATTGCCTGGAGGTAAATCTTTCTGTTCTGTCTGAGAGCAATATTTATGTGGAACAAATGATTCAGCCCCATCCAACTTCCTTCATCATAAAACAAGAATTATATCAGAGGATTCTTGCAAAGATTCAGGTAGTTATACTACTTAAAATACTTGAAATATGCTCCCTTATGGACTGCATGTAGACTCAATGCCTCAACATATGTTAACTGTTAACATAGATTCATTAACTATTTAATTTATTCAAGTAATATTTATTCATTACTTGCAAGGTTGAATATTTGAGAAATTCAAGAAAATAATTGATTTGGGTCAGATAGATTGAGGTGGGTAATATTCTAAAAGGTGGTATTACATAAAAATCACTCTATGTAGTCCAGAGTAGAGAGTAGCAGCTTACAACTTAGTAACATAAGAAAAAGTAATTCTCACTTTTAACCCGACAGTGGTAGTAGCATTGGAGGTAACCCATGAGAAAATTGGACAACAATGTGCAAATACCTTATCTTACACCATCCACAAAAATTAACTTGAAATGGATTAAAGACATAAATATAAGACTAGAAGTTCTAAAACTATTAGAAGAAAACATAGGGAAAAGATTCCTTGACATTGGTCTTGGCAGATATTTGAGATGTGACACTAAAAGCACCAATAACAAAAGCAAAAATATACAGATGGGACTAAAAAGATTTTGCATAGGAAAATAGACAATCAGCAAAATGAAAAAACAACCTACCTAATGGAAGAAAGAGTTGCAAACCCTACTCTGATAAAGGGTTAATATCCATTATATATAAAGGACTCATACAACTCAATGAAAAACTAAAACAAAAATGATTAAAAGACAAGGACTTTAATGGAAACTTTTCCAAAGAAGACACACAGATGGCCAAAAAATTGCTCTACATGAGTAGTCAACAGAAAATGCAAGTCAAAACCATAATGAGATACCACATTATACCTGTTAGAATAGCTATCAAAATGCAAGTGAAAATTACAAAGATATAGCATCTTACACCTATTTGAATAGCTGTTATCAATAAGACAAGAAATACGTTTTAGAGAGGATGTAGAGGAAAATGAACCTTCATTCACTGCTAGTGGAATGTAAACTGGTTCAGTAACCACGGAAAACAGTAAGGAGGCTCCTCAGAAAATTGGTAGAGCCCTAGCCTCGTGTGGCATGGTTGGTAGGAGCATTGTCCATGCACTGAAAGGTTGTGGGTTCAATTCTTGGTCAGGGTACATACCTAGGTTGCTGGTTTGGTCGCTGTGTTGGGGCACACATGAGAAGCAACTGATTAATGTTTATCTCTCATATCAGTGTTTCTCTCTATCTCTCTCCCATTCTCTCTCTCTAAAGTCAATAAATGTATCTTTGGGCAGGCTTTAAAAATTAATAAAGTTCCCATATGACCCAAAAACCCCTCTTTTGGGTATCTATCTGAAAAATTTGAAAACATTTTCAAAGATATATGCATCCCTGTGCTCCTTGCAGCATTATTGGTGATGGTCAAGACATGGAAACATCTGATGTGTCCTTCTCTAGATAATTGAATAAAGAAGATATGGTACATATATACAATAGACTACAACTCAGCCACAAGAAAAAATGAAATACTGCCATTTGCAACAACATAGATGGGTTTTGAGAATATCATGCTAAGAGAAATAAGTCAGACAGCAAAAATTAACCAGATGATTTTACTTATATGTTGGAGAGAAAACTGAAAGGAACAAACAAATAAACAAGAAAAACAAAAAATCAAAAACTCATAGACACAGACAACAGTATGGTGGTTATGAGAGGGAAGGAGGATTGTGTGCTCACCTTTGGGTGGCGGACACACAATGAAATATACAGAAGATGTATCATAGAATTGTACATTGAAACCAAATAATCTTATTAACCATTGTTACTCCAATAAATTTAATTTTAAAAAAGAGATGAGACACCACAGATTGGTAAGCCTGTAGAAAAAAGGAAATCATCATCATTATGGAAAACATGGAGATCCCACAAAGAATTAAAAATACAACTATCCTATGACCTAGCAATTCCACTTTTGAGTTTATATCCAAAGTAAATGAAAACATAATCTTAAGGAGATATCTGCCTGCTGACATTCATTTCAGCATTATTTACAATAGCCCAGACATGGAAATAACCTGTGTTCACCAATGGATAAAGAAAGTGTGAAGTGGAATAATATACAGCCATAAAAAGAAGGAAATCCTTTTTTTACATTAACATGGATGGACCATGATGGCATTATGCAAAGTGAAATAAATCAGACAAAGAAAACCAAATCCTGTATGTTCTTACTTATATGTGGAATGTAAAAAAGCTAAACTCATAAAAACAGAGAGTAGAATGGTGATTGGCAGAGGCCGGGGGTAGGTGGGAGAAATAGGGAGATGTTAGTCAAAGGGTACAAATTCTCCGTTATAAGCTGAATAAATTCTGGGGAATCTAATGAACAGTTTGGTGACTATAATTAACAACACTGTATTATATACTTAGTTGTTAAGAGAGTAGATCTCAAAGTTTATTATCACCTTAAAAATGTAATCGTGTGAGGAGATAGAGGTGTTAACTAAATCTATCGTGGCAATCATTTTATGACATACATGTATATTAAACCTTAAACTTACATGTCAATAATATAAAAAAGTGGCCAGAGAATCCTGTTTAGTATTTCTTTGTTTCTTTAGCTCTGTTTACTTCAGGTATAGATTTTATTTTCTCTTTTTATCTCTGGTCCTCTGATGCTTTTTATATAATCTATTATTTAGTCCATCTCTCTTATATTTCTCTCTCTCTCTTCTCCCCTCACTCCCTCTCTCCCAGGAGAATACAAAAGGCTTTATTTAAATTGCACTGGCAATTTTTAAAGGAAAAGCAGTTGATCCTGCTCAGACGAAAATAGAATTTTGTAATTTTTCCCAGCATCACATCATTTGGAGGCATGTGGGAAATCAAGTGCAACTTGGGATAATATATGTTTTTGTAAAAAAGTTATAAAAGTACATTAACCTAGAAAACATACCATTTAATACTTGTTAATAACAACGTTTATTGCTATTATTTTAAAATCTGCTGTATTGATTTGGGATTTACATACAATAAAATTTACCTACTTTAAGTGTACCATTTTATAAGCTTTGACAACTCTATGTCATATAGTTGTAAAACTGTCACCATAATCCAGATATAGGACATTCTTAACACCTCTGAAACCTCCCTTGTGCCCTTTGCGGTTAGTCTCTTCTCCCATGTCTGGCATCTAGCAACCACTGATCTAGTCTTTGCTACTATAGTTTTTCTTTTCTAGGATCCTTTACAAATGGAATCATAAAGAATGTGGTATTTTGTACATGGGCTTTTTGACTTAGCATGTTGCTTTAGAAATTCATGTGTGCCTTTGCATGTGTCCGTAGTTCTTCCTCTTTAATTGCTGCATAGTATTCCATTGTATGAAAATATCACACTTTATTTTTTCATCAGTAGGTAGAAATTTGGGTTACTTTCAATACTTAGTAATTGTGAAAAAAATGCTATGGACTTTTGTATTAATCATTATATGTACATATATTTTTATTAGGTAAATACCTAACAGTGGTAAGGCATATGATTTATGTATGAATTGGTAAGGCATGTGATAAGTGTATGCATACATTTTTAAGGAATTATAAAATTATTTTTCAAATAGTGAATTGTTTTAACATGCCATCAGTAAATAACAGTAAATAATTTTAAAGTTATATAAAATAATTTCTTAAATTTATAGAGGATTCAGTTCAGTTCCAAATTTTGAGATCATCTATTGTTCCCAAGCAATGTATCAGGTTCTATGGGGGACTACAGGGCCTTCTATTAGATTATAATACACATTTTTAAATAACATTAACATAAGGCATTCATATGGGGTTTTATGAGAAGGAAGGAACAATTAACTTCAATAAACCATTACTTGAAAATAAATAAGGTGATCATCTCTGTAGTCAGCCATGTTAAATTCACTTTACTTTGGCCAAACAATTGAAGCTTTTAAAGCTATTTTCTGATGAGATAGTTATAAGGTTCAAATGAGCAAAGCAGGTCCAACTTTCTGGATCAAAACTGGAAGGTGTCATGTGGATATAGCCCATGTTTTGTTCAAGTTTTGCCAACAGCTTTGGCTCTTTTCATTAGTTTTGACCACCAGGACTATGGGTTTTCACAATAAATTGCATCCCAGAAAATGCAATTTCCCATGTTGTTTGGTGCAGCAGTTAAAATTCCTGGATCTCTGGTACTTGGAATGGAATGGGATTCTGAGATTCTACTAAATCATTTCCCAGAATTAACTCATTGGTTTCTGACACCTTGTATGGTTCATGAGAGTCTCCTTTTGGTTAACTCTTACCTACAACACTCCCTAAGATAACATTATGAGGCAAGAAGTTCAGCTATTTTACCTGTTTTTTTAAATTAAAAAAAAAACAACTTTCAAAGTTTAACTAAACTTAGGGGAATTAAGTCATATAGATAAAAATGAAGGAATTAAAAAATACAACAAATTCTATTGCCACCCTTCTTCCATCCTTTTTATGCCTGTAATTTTTACCTTCCCGAGATAAAGCAAAAAATGGATCCCAGCAAAACCCATGACAATTAAATTAAAAAACAAACACTTGTTTGTTTCAAACTGGTTTTATACTATCACAAAATTAGTCACCTGACAATATTTGATGTTTCCAGTAATTTAAAGGTTTTTATTTAGTTCAATGTGACAATTTGACTTTATACATTTATCTACATACTACTCTTCTAACATAACATGAAACTAGGCAAATATATTTAGCACCTGGATTAGCATCTAGAGGAAAGTGTCATACAAATTTCTATATAATACAATATAGGTGAGAGCAGACTGAAGAAAAAAATGACCAATTTAAATTTTACATTAAGGTGTAAAATTGAATGTTGGCCAGGGGAGTGAGTAGAAGAGTACCCCAGTGACAAGAGATCAGAACACCGGAAAGGGGGGTGGGTTAAGATCACATGTTAATTCCCCAGGTCTCCAATAAACTCTGCAGCAGGCACTAAGTGTTGGCCTCATCTCTTACTCCTGACTCACACATGGTATGGAAATAGTATGGCAGAATACGGGGCTCAGTTGTCCTGACATAAGGGCAGGCTTGCAAGCCAGAGAGAAAGTCAAGGACATTAGGCTTCACCTCAGATTAAAAAAAAAAAAATGATTTGGCCCAAGGCTAAACATCACAACTATAGCCACTTTCTTCCTGACTTCTGCTATGCCACTGGTCTTCAGCCTATGGATTTCAACTTCCCTTTGTCTTTGACCTCTGCTTGATAGGTTTGAGCAGGCATTCACCCAATCTGAGGTGGAGTCATTTCAAGTGCTCCAAGAGAGAACACTTGTCAAATGTACTATGAATCTGAAAAAATATATATATCACTGTATGTAACATATATTTAACTATTTAAACAAAAAACAAAAAATAAGGACAGTATGATTTCAACACACATGACAAAGACTAAGATCTCAAATATGTAAAAATCATAAATTTTTAACAAAAAAAATAAAACCTCCAAAGGAGAGGAACTAAATAAGAAGAAATTATACATCAGAAAGTTATAAATAAAGAGGAAGCAGCCATAGCATCATTGACATTAGCTAAAGAAAAACTCAAAGAAACAAGTATAATATACAAAATATTGAAGCAGTCATGAAAATTTATCCACCAAACAAAATCACAAGGGCTATTTAAATTTTTTTAAATTGAAAATTAAATGAAGATTTTGATACATTTTTTCTGTATTCAGCAAATTAAGTAGATAAAAATAAATATGGATTTAATGGACTTACATCAAACTTTGCACCATACAAACAATGAACATGAATTACCTTCACAGCATTTGAGACAATTATTTTAGATTCACTAAATATTTGTTGAATCTGTACAATGAGTCAAAAGAATTTTTTTATTCCTCAAAAATAATCATGTGATATGCTTTTTTCCAATTTACTGATAAGGACATGGGCATTCAGAGGAAGAAATTACCAAGTTACGTAGTCTCAAAGTGATAGATATAAACAGATGAAATTTTTAAAACCATTTTTGGAATCAATTTTGGATTTAAAAAAATTGCAAAAATAGTACAACAGATCCCTGTACCCTTCACCAAGTTTCCCCTAAAGTTCATGTCATATTTACAATTAACACTGGTATGATATTCTTAACTAAAGACCTTATTCAAATTTCACTCACTTTTCCTCTAATGTCCTTTTCCCTATTTCAAGATCCAATCTAGGGTCCCACTTTGCATTCCTCCTTGGTCTTCTTCAGCCTCTCATAGTTTCTTGTTGGGAATAGCTCTGCCTGATTTCAGAAACTGTAACCCCTTGTGGCTAAGGCAGAGTAAAAAGAACTTGGGACCATAAGCCACTTAGGAGACAAAACTTATCTTCTTTGTAGGGGCATCACCTCTGCCCACTTTCACTTCACCCTGCTTGGCCCCCAGTGCATGACTGGTTAGCCAGTGACAGCTAAGATTCCTCAAAGGAGGGATGACCTAAGACAGGCATGGTCATGAAGGGGCCCTCAGTAAGGACTTGGGGACTATAGAAAGAGGAGGTGACAGAGCCTTGCCCCTCCACTTTGACATAGCCTGAACCCTCATTCTGTCTGCAGGAAGTCTCCTAATCTCTTGGCTGCCTTACTTCCCCTGCCTGACTTAAGCCTGAAACAATGCCGGAGGTGGGTGCAGCCCTGTGCTGGAAAAGGCAGGTTCCCTAGGGCCTTCAGGCCTAAGAAAGAATGCATAAAATCTGATGAAACCTACTTTGCTAACACCCTCAATTAAAATGATAAGGGTCTGTGCCTGAAATGAGTTTGTTCCCCAAAGTTTTATGGCCCTTTAACTCTCTGACCCTGACTCAGAATAATCCCTCAAAGTTCTTTGAATGTTGTCTATTATTTGATCATTTCTGTCTGACAATGATTGATGAGCTTTACATATACGCCCTGTATTCCTATGCAAATTAAACCCAATAAAAGCCCATTGAAGAACAGGTTCCTAGTCCTTCTCCTTTGAGAGATCAGCCACCTTTCCTCCCCAAGCAGGTCATGTCTTGTAGACTTATTCTCATCCATGACAGCTGGGGGTGCCCTGCGGGCAGAGACCCCCCCATAGTTTCTCTTTCTTACTTGTCTTTCAGGATCTTGACACTTTCAGAGAGTACTTGGTCACAGAATATTTCTCAATTTGTGTTCATCTGATACATTCTCAGATTGAACTGAAGTTATACAATTCCAGCAGGAATACCACAGATGGTATTGGTTCCGTCTCAGTGCATCACATCATGGGATTCATCAGATTGATATGTCTAATTATTTGAGATGCTGAGTTTGATCATTTGGTTAAGGTGGTATCTGCTGAGTGTCTCTAACTATAAAGTTTCTGTTTTTCTCTCATTTGCTAAGAAATATTTTTGGAAAGATATGTACTATGCACATCATATATTGCCTCAACTTTGAAAACATTTTAAAAAATGGATAATTTGCCAGACAACAAAATAAATATAAATGTAGTTCTTTTTTTACCTAAATAAAAGTTGTACTAATCATATTATCTGAGAAAAAATTCCAACAATATAATAGCTAGTTCATATTGAAATTTATAGAAATAATACTCTATTTTAGAGCAAATAATTAATCTGTAATTTCAGATTAATTAGATAATAATGGAAATAATTATGGAAATTGACAAATTTAGAAGAAAATTGATATCTTTAAATTTTAATTAATTTGATAAAGATTTTACTTTTTGTTTATTATATTCTGAACACTACATTAATGGTGAGCAAAACAGATATGAACCTTGCTATTGGATTATAATAGTAATAAATAAATTAACATTTTATTTCAAGAATCTTTAGAGGAAACCATTAATAAATTTAGGGGAAACAGGAGAAAGACAAATTAATGAAATAGAAAATAGACAAACAGTAGAATTAATAAATAGATTATAAAGCCAAGTTCTGTCCTTTTGAAAATGCAGGAAACTGCATATCAAGGTTAATCAGAAAATTCACCAACAAAATCAAAACTCACAGTAATAATAAGGAACAAACTTTTCTCTTACCCTATGGAGAAAAACTTAACAAAGCATGCAGATAAACAATTTATTAAAATAGCCAAAAATATGTTCAACTTCACTAGTAATTAAAGTCTAAAATAATATATCTTATTTTCCCCCATCAAACTTATATTGAAAAAAGAATGGAGACACGGAGTATTGGTAAAGTTTCACTGAGAACATGTTCACACATGGTGACAGAGTTTTTGATTCAAGACTTTTGAAATGTTTCTTAATATTATATCAAACATTTTAAATTATTTGCATATTTGACCCATCTCAAAGAACTCTAAGTTTTTATCCTAAGGATATAAGAATTTATAAATTTAGACATAATTATATTCACCACAGCATAGTTGATTATCATGGAAATAATAGGAACAATCTGTTGATAAATAGGGAACTGATTAAATAAACTGATAAATTCACAAATATACTTTTAAATGATACTGTAGAAGACTATTAGTGATATAGAAGAATATTCACAAAGCTTTTCAAGTTATTAAAGCTATTCTTCTAAATACTATGTTGAATGTGTTTTTATTACAGTCATATATAGTATTAATTTAAGATAACATTAAAGGAGTTCATCACTAACAAGCCTTTATTATATGAAATGTTAAAGGGACTTTTCTAAGAAATTGAAGAAGATCAAAAACTATGAACAGTAAAATGACAACAAACTCATAGCTATCAACAACTCAACTTAGAAAACAAAAACTAAGCAAACAACTGGAACAGGAACAGAACCAGAGAAATAAAGATCACATGGAGGGTTTTCAGTGTGTGTGTGGGGAAGAATGGCAGGGGAAAAGTACAGGGAATAAGAAGCATAAATGGTAGGCAAAAACTAGACAGGGAAAGGTTAAGAATGGTATAGGAAACAGTATTCATAGAACTTATATTTACAACTCATGGACATGAACTAAGGGTGGGGGGAAGGCTGCAGGGCTGGGGGTGTGCAGGGCTGAGGGAGGATAAAGGGGAGAAAAAAATTGGGAAAACTAATAGCATAATCAATAAGATATACTTTAAAATTATATACCTAGAACCTATAAGTTGTTAATAGTTGCAAGATGGTAGCATACTTGCATCCTCCCACAACCACATCAAAATTACAATTAAACTGCAGAACACTATCAGTCAGAACTGCCTGAAATCTAGCTGAGCAGAAGTCCTATAACTAAGAATATAAGAAGCCACATGAGACTGATAGGAGGGGTGGAGACATGGAACAGCCTTGTCCCACACACACGTGGCAAACAAAAATCAGGAGGGATATCTTGACTGTAGAGGTCCCCCTTGAAGAACAAGGGATGCAAGACCCATAACAAGATCCCAGCACAGAGTACCAGTGCCAGGAAGAGAAATCCCCATAACTTCTGGCTGTAAAAATCAGTGGTAATCATGGATAAAGACAGAAACTTCTGGAGTCCATGCTGTTGCAAAGGGTATAAGCCCAGGCAGTTGCTATTAAAAAGCCCCCATACAGACTTACTTGAACTAATTCACTCTAAGATTGAGCCCTGGGGCAGCAGCTCTAAAGGCACCACAGACATAGGGGAGGAATGAATTGTCTGTAATGAGGGTAAGAGATGGAAAGGCAGCATTCTCCCTCACAGAAGTGCTGGTAGAGGCCACTTTTCCTTTGCTGAACCCTCCCCCTACAGAGATGGCAAGCAGGTACCATATCTGAGTTTCTATCAACCTAACATTGTTAGCTCCAACATAGTGATTCCCTGAGACCCCAAACCACTCAACTTCAGGACCCACCTAAGCTCTTTCCATTACCTTTTCTATTCAAATGGCCTGTCAGAACTCATGCTTCAGACTTGCCTAAAATCTGTCAAACTATCATCATCTAGCTTTGGCATGGCCTATATTTCTTGCTAAATGACCCCTGGCTTGGCATGAGTGGCAGCTGGTCTCAATTCACAGCTTGGTCTCTCCCAGTCACCCCTAAGCTCAGCACAAATAGGAGCCATCTTCAGTTTTCTCTGTAGCACATTCTAGGTGGTCCTGGGCAGGGCATATGTGGTAGCTGACCTTGCACCTCCTGGGAGGCCCCAGAGCCTGTGCATCCTGGTGTAGAGCTTCAGACCATGCCAGATTGCCAACCAGTGATCTCCACTAGAGACACACACAAGGGGTGAACTTGGCAGGCAACAAAGCTCCACTGAAGCCAGTCTTGCTTCATGGGATTGGTGTCTACAGAGGAGCTCTTCTGTGGTAGTCAAATCTGGTCCTTGCAGCCAAAGGGCCAGAGGGTCAATCCCTCCCAGTGATATATCAGTAGCAATTAAGGTTCAACTACAATAGGAGGGTGCAACAGCTTACACAGGGGGCATACTTGGAGCACTCAGCTCTGGTGACCAGGAGAGCTGTGCAACAGGGCATACAGAACTATGTCCCCCAAGTCTGGGAGACATAGCAGCTTTACCTAATACATATGGACAAATACAAGGAAGCAGCCAAAATGAGAAGACAAAGAAACAGGTCTCCTCCTAAATAAAATTATAGCATAAATCTCAAGAAAAAGAATGAAGTGACACAGAGGCAAGCAAACTACCAGATAGAGAGTTCAAAATAATGGTTATAATGATACTCAAAGACCTTAGAGAGAACTTCAATAGCATAAAAAAAAGCATGAAGGACTTCTAGCCAAGATGGAGGTGTGGGTAGATACACTGTGCCTTTTTGCACAATCAAAAGAAGGACAACAACATGTTTAAAAGCAAAAACAACCAGAACTGCCAGAAAATTGAACTGTATGGGAGTCTGACAACCAAGGAGTTAAAGAATATTCATCCAGATGGTAGGACGAGTGGAGATGAGCAGCTGGATGGAGAGGATTCACAGCAATGCTGAGGCTGGAGGACTGGGCAAGGTGGCGACTGACAGAGTAAGTGGTCCCACACTTGCATGCAGATAAACTGGGAGGAACAACTGGGGAGTGAGACAGACTGCACAACCCAGGGATCCAGCGCAGGGAAATAAAGCATCAAAACCTCTGACTAAAAATTCCTGTGGGGGTTGAGGTGGTGGGAGAAACTCCCAGCCTCACAGGAGAATTTGTTGGAGAGACCCACAGGGTCCTAGAATGTACACAAAACTACTCACCCAGGAATCTGCACCAGAAGGGCACAATTTGCTTTTGGGTAGTGGCAGAAGTGATTGAACCTGGCAAACAGCTGAACAAGCAGTATTGCTCCTTCTTGAACCCCTCCTCCACATGCAGTGCCACAACGCAGTTATCTGGGTTGCCCTGCCCTGGTAAATACCTAAGGCTCTGCCCCTTACTACATAACAGGCATGCAGAGACTCTCCCCCCCAAAAAAAGAAAGATCCAAATGAAAGAGTAGATCAAAGCTCCAGAAAAAATACAACTAAGTGATGAAGAGATAGCCAACATATCAGATGCACAGTTCCAAACACTGGTAATCAGGATGCTCACAGAAATGGTTGAGTGTGGTCACAAAACAGAGGAAAAAGTGAAGGCTATGAAAAGTGAAATAAAGGACAATGCACAGGGAACCAAAAGCAAAAGGAAGGAAACCAGGACTCAAATCAATGGTTTGGACCAGAAGGGAGAAAGAAACATCCAACCAGAAAAGAATGAAGAAACAAGAATTCAAAAATATGAGGAGAGGATTAGGAACTTCTGGGACAACTTTATATGTTCCAACATCCAAATCAAATGGGTGCCAGAAGGAGAAGAGGAAGAGCAAGAAATTGAAAACTTGAAGGAGAACTTCCCCAATCTTGCAAAGGAAATAGACTTCCAGGAAGTCTAGGAAGCTCAGAGAGTCCCAAAGTGGTTGGACCCAAAGAAACACACACCAACACACACAATAATTACACTACCCAAGATTAAAGATAAGGAGAGAATCTTAAAAGCAGCAAGAGAAAAGGAGACAGTTACCTACAAAGGAGTTCCCATAAGACTATCAGCTGATTTATTAAAAGAAACCTTGCAGGCAAGAAGGGGCTGGGAAGAAGTATTCGAAGTCATGAAAGACAAGGACCTACATCCAAAATTACTTTATCCAGCAAAGCTATCATTTAGAATGGAAGGGAAGATAAAGTGCTTCCCAGGTAAGGTCAAGTTAAAGGAGTTCATCATTAACAAGCCCTTATTATATGAAATGTTAAAGGGACTTATGTGAGAAAAAGAAGATTATCAAAACTATGAACAGTAAAATGACAACAAACTCACAACTATCAACAACTGAACCTAAAAAAACCCAAACAGAATAAAAAGCAAACCAAGCAAATGATTAGAACAGGAACAGAATCACAGAAATGGAGATCACGTGGAGGGTTATCAGTGTGAAAGAGGAGGAGGGAATAGGGTAAAAGATACAGGGAATAAGTAGCATAAATGGTACATAGAAAGTAGATGGAGAGGTTAAGTTTGGTATAGGAAATGTAGAAGCCAAAGAATTTATATGTATGACCCATGAACATGAACTAAGGGGAAGGGGATTGTGAATCGGAGGGGGTGTGGAGTGAAGGGGGGAAAATGGGACAACTGTAATAGCATAATCAATAAATTTATTTAAAAAAGAAAGAAAAGGACATGAAAAGCATAAAAAAAGTCAGAAATAAAGAATATGCTAACTGAAGTGAAGAGTAAATTACATGGAAGCAAGAGTAGAATAGATTAAGCAGAGAATCAAATCACAACTTTGGAATATAAGGACACAGAAAACACCCAGTCAGAACAGCAAATAGAGTAGGAGTTTAAAACATGAGGACAGTTTAAGGAGCCTCTGGGACAACTGCAAGCATACCAACATTCGAATCATGGGGTTGCCAGAAAGAGAGGACAGAAAGCAAAAAGTAGAAAACAAATTTGAAAAAATAATGACAAAAAATGTCCCTCACGTACTGGAGGAAATACACTTAAAAATCCAGAAAGCACAGAGTATCCCAAAAATGATGAATCCAAAGAGGCCTACACCAAGACACATAATTAAAATGCGCCAAAAGTGAAAGATGAAATCTTACAAGCTGCAAGAGAAAAGCAGTCAGTTACATACAAGGAAGCTCCCATAAGACTGTTAGTTGATTTCTTAAAAAAAACTTTGCAGGCCAGAGGGACTAGCCCAAAATATTCAAAGTAATATAAAACAAGGAACTACAATCAAGATAACTCTGTATAGAATGGTGTCATTAGAATTGAAAGACAAATAAAGAGCTTACCAGACAAGAAAAGGCTAAAGGAGTTCATTACTGAACCAGGATTATAAGAAATGTTAAGGGGTCTTCTGTAAAAAGAAAAAAAAAAGAAAAATAATATGAATAATAAAATGGCTATAAATACAAGTCTCTGTGGTGATCATAACCTAGATTCCTCATCCTTGGTTACAGAACATAAAACCTGGTTACAAGGATTCTGTGGAACACCACATGCTCCATAACCAGGGCCTGGTTACAGGGATTCCGTGGAAGGCCACGTGCTCCATAACCAAAGCTGGCTCTGTAACCAATGGAGTCATGACTACATAACAAACCCTTATTGGCTGAGGTTAAGTTACCAAAAAGGCAACCTCAGTCTCACCCCAGGTTACCATAGAAGTAACCTAAGGCTCACCCCATTGGGTATACAGAAGTAAGTTACTATAGAGGTAACCTTAGTACCAAGAACACATAACATACCTACCATAGTGATTGCTATGTTACAGCCTATAACGGAATCATGTGTGTAAAAAAGAAAAAAATACTTTATGTAACAAAGTTATATAACAAAAGGCTATATATTAGAAGCTTGGACAATAAAGATTGCCTTTGGCGGTTTGCCTCTGGCCATTCACCTTCCCTTGAGAGTGGTGTCTTATTTGCAGCTCCTCAAGTCTCAACAATTAGTTTAAATGCAAATGAATTAAATACTCCAATCAAAAGACTTAGGGTGATTGAATGAATAATAAAACATCTTTACATGTATGGTCTCTAAGAGACTCACTTCAGATAACAAGACACATGTTCAGATTGAAAGTAAATGGATTAACAAAGACATTTTTTTTAAAGTGGAAACAGGAGGAAGATGTCAGTGATGTAGGTAGGAGCTGAGCCCACTTTCTTGTGCACCCAACTGGGGCACTTAGCCAATAATCCGAAGAACAGAGTGAACAGCTAACAGAATCTTAGCTGATATGAGTTTGGAAGCCAAAGTGTGCAGAGGATGCTTAAAGATGGGCAGTAAGGAGATTTTGTAGTCCAACAGAAAGGACCCCAGGCCTTGAGCTGGAGATCGCTGCTACTGCAGAAGCATTGGAGGAGAGCCAGGTCAGTGATAGCAACCTAGCGGCCCCCTCTCCTCCCAGAGTGGGGAAGTCTCATACACATGCCAGCAGAGATATGGACATGCAAAGTCTCTGGGGGGATAAAAAGGCAATAAGTGACACACAGCAAGCAGTGTACCCTGGCTGGGGGCAGCAGTCAATGGCTGGGATGGTACCAGAGAAATTGAGAAACCAGTTGACACCTGGAGCTGGGAAGAGATGGACAATGACTGGCAGTGACCCCCATAGACTCTGGAATGGTCAGAGAGCTGGACTCTGTGGAAAGCCGGACACTTGTTAGGAGTGGCTGGCTACACCCAAGGCAACTTCTCTAAAAAAAAGAACTGAGCGCTATTCAGGGACCTCACATGCACAGTGGCCGGGCCAGTGAAGAGGGAGGGGTGGGGATAAGATTTGATTCTACTCAGGGTGCCTCTTGGATTGATCAAAGGGGAACAGCTGGGGCTTGGATTGACAGCAGTGTCCAGAGAGACTTCTTCCAATGGTGGAGCTGAGCCACTGTGCAGGGACCTTGCACATGCACAGCAGCCAGGCCAACAAAGAGGGAAGAAGGTGGGTATGATTTACTCCCACTCACCGCAACTCACAGACTGATCAAAGGGTTGCAAAATGAGATGGATTATTGGTGCTGGCCTGGCAAAAGTGCAGAGTGGACAGTGTGGGCCGCACAGCTCTCTGAGGGTGTGGGCTGGAAACTGGGCACCTATGATTATTGTAGTCCAGACTGAGACCCCATCCTTGTGGAACCACAGGAAAGCAAAAAAAAAAAAAAAAAGAGCCCAGCCCCCTTCTTCCTGCAGGATCCTGGAAGACCAACAAACCCGGTTTCACAGGTAAAATCGGCAAGAGGCTTTTTTTTTTTTTTCCAATAGTAAGCCAGTAAGACCTGGAGCTGTGAGAAAACTGGAGATCGATCCAGAAAGAGATCAGTAGGTGAACACCAACAGCTGAGACATATTTCATTTTGCTATTTTTCAGAACTTGCATGTGTTTTTATTTCTCTTCTTTCCATTTATTTACCACTTATTTAGTATTTACCATTTACCACTTCCATTTTACCACTTATTTACCACTTAACATTTATTTAGTTTTTTGCCTTCTTTGTTTTTATTGTTTGAGTTTTTTATTCTCCCTTTCATACTGCATTTTAATTTTTCTTCTTTTACTTCACTCATGTTCCAAATAACACACTCTTCTTGGTCTTTTACTTTTTATTCTTTTTATTCAGATTATATATTTCTTTTCATATTATTGTTATTCTAAATCACACAGCGGCACCCTTCCCCGGGCTTAACTGATTTCACCATCTTCCTGAGCTTTATTACTGTTGTGGTTAACTTGATTTTATCTCACACTATGCCAAGTTTCTATCCCTTACTCTCACTATTTCTCCTCCATTTAACCTTGCATAAGTACTCTTCTTTCTGAAGTCAACTAACATTCTTTTTCCTTTCTAATAAGAGTCTTATTTTTTCTTCACTTTTTATAAACACTGGCTAGTTGTGTGAAATATGATGGTTATTGCTGTAGTTCTCCAAAGGAACTCCTATTTACTCACTACTTGTTTGTACTTTAAATCCCATAGAATCCGCCCCCCCCCCCATCTTACTCCATTTTGCCTTTGCTCTGCTCATGATAGATCAAGTAAGGAGTTATATTTCATTGTTTTCACTCTCTCTTTTTTTCACCTTTTTTTCTTTATTCCTCACTCTCTCAACCTGGGCAGTTCTCCCTACTCTTATTAGTTCGATTCCTCCATCCTCTCAAAATCATTTTTCTTTACTGTAGACATCTCATATTTGCTTTTCTGCAACATTCTTATTTCTGTTCCACCTTTATTAAGCTTCATTCAGAAGTCATTGCTATGGACCCTAATGTGGATTTTCTGCAGTTTTGCTGCTTTTGGTCCAGTACATTTGCAATTTTACCTCAAACCTCATAGTATACTCTTCCCTCTTCTTACCCTATTTTTCCCATTGCCCTTTCATGTTTTACTTATCTTGTAAATTTTGCTTTCTCACATTCTTTGCCTCAGTTGCATCCCAACTCGTATCAATTCTTCTCCCTTTCACCACATGACAACATTTTCCCCTATTTAAGTCATCTCGTGTTGGGGGGCTCTGCCTGCAGGGCCCCCCTGGCCACCACGGATGAGAATAAGTCTACCAAGACATGATCTGCTTGGGGAGGAAAGGTGGCCAATCTCTCAAAGGAGAAGGGCCAAGAGCCTTTTCTTCAATGGGTTTTTGTTGGGTTCAATTTGCACAGGAATACAGGTGAACCTCATCAATCATTGTCAGGCAGTAAGGATCAAATAATAGATAACAAACAAAGAACTCTGAGGGCTTATTCTGAGTCAGAGTCAGTTAGCTAAAGGGCTATAAAGCTTTGGGGAACCAACTCATTTCATGCTTGGACCCTTATCAGAAAACTGAGGGCATTCTTAGAAAAGCAAGTTTCACAGAATTTTATGTATTCTTTCTTAGGCCTGATTGCCCTGGGGAACCTGCCCTTTCCAGCACAGGGCTGCACCGCCCTCTGTCATTGTTTCAGGCTTAAGTCAGGCAGGAGAAGTAAGGCAGCCAAGAAATTAGGAGACTTCTTGCAGACAGAATGAAGACTCAGGCTATGTCAAAACTGAGGGGTGAAGATTCATCACCCCCTTTTTCTATAGCCCCCAAGTCCTTCCCTGAGGGCCCCTTCATGACTGTGCCTGTCTTAGGTCATCCCTCCCTTGAAGAATCTTAGCTGTCATTGGCTAACTGGTCATGCACTGGGGGCCAAGCAGGATGAAGTAAAGGGGGCAGAGGTGGCACCCCTGCCAAGGAGACAAGCCTTGTCTCCTTAGTGGCTTATGGTCCCAAGGTCTCTCACTCAGCCTTAACCATGGGGGGTTACAGCTTCTGAAACTAGTCAGGGCAGTTCCCAACAATCACATATTACCTTTGTCATATTTTAAAATATCTGCAATCTCTCTTCACCTTTATGAATGTTAGTTCAATTGTGACAGAGACTGTTGATGTGGTAGGGGGATTCTTTTTGCTGATGTAGGTTTGGTGGTCTGGTAATACTACTTTGTTAACCAACACCTATACAACAACACACAAGACAAGGTATGAGTTGTGAAAACCAATAAACCTGCTGGAGGGGAGAACCCACCAACAAAGAAGACACCAACACGAAAAGTCCAAATACAGGAATAGAGCCCACACAGATGGAAGAAAGAGCACCCAGACATGGAGATCAAAAAGAGTACACCACTAAGTTCCACAGAACCTCTACCAGTAGGATTAACTGAAGACAGTTGGCAAAATAGAGCATATAGAATTATAGGAACAAACAAAAAGAGTCACCTACAATAGGGACACAAGAAAGAACCCTCAATCTAAAGGAATGGAAGCTTCCCCAGTAAAAGAGTTAAATGAAATGGAGGGAAGCAAACTATCATATATAGAATTCAAATGAATGGTTATAAGGATACTCAGGGAACTCACTGATGAGTACAAAAACTGAGTGGGAACTACAACAGTATGAAAAAGGAAATAGAAATTATGAACAAGAGCCAGGAATAAATGAAGAATACAATATCTATAATAAAAATACACTAGAAGGAATCACAACCAGTCTAGTTGAAGCACAGGACCGAATTAGTGACCTGGAAAACAAGGTATAAAGAAATACTCAGGTGAAGCAGCTGTACGAAAAAGACTAAAATATCATGGAATTAGTTTAAGGAAACTGCAGGACAACATGAAACACAACAACACTTGAATCATAGGAATATCGGAAAGAGAGATAAAGAGCAAGGGATAGAAAACCTGTTTGAAAAAAATGATGACAGAAAAAGTCCCTAACATGGACAGGGGAAAAGCCATGTAAGTTCAAGAAACACAGAGGGTCCCAATCAAGATGAACCCAAAGAGACCCACTCCAAGACACATAATGATTAAATGCCAAGTTTTAAAGACAAAGAGATAATCTTAAAGGCAGCAAGGGAGAAAAAGGAAGTAACTTACAAGGAAGCTCTGATAAGGCTAGCAGCTGATTTCTCAACAGAAACACTACAAGCCAGAAAGGATGGCAAGAAATATTCAATGTAATGAAAAGCAAAGGTCTGCAACCAAGACTGCTCTACCAAGAAAAACTCTCAACTAAAATGGAAGGCAAAATAAGGAGTTTCCTAGACAAAAGAAGGTTAAAAGAATATACCTCTATCAAACTAATATTACAAGAGGTGTTAAAGGGACAGCTTTAAGAAGAGGAAGAAAAAGAGTGAGAGAGAGAGAGAGAGAGGAAAACAGGTAAAAGGTACAAAGTGGGAAAAATGAGTAAGTACTTATCAATAATAACCTTAAAAGTAAATGGATTAAAAGTTCCACACACAAAAGACATAGGGTAAGATGAATGGAAAAGACAATATGACCTGCACATATGCTGCCTACAAGAGACCGAGAACAAAAGACCTACACAGATTGAAAGTGAGGGGTTGGAAAACAATATTCCAAGCAAATAGACAGGGAAAAAAGGTGGGGTAGCAATACTTATATCAAATAAAATTGACTTCAAAACAAAGTCCATAAAAGAGAAACAGAAGAACACTTCATAATACTCAAGGGAAGAATCCATCAAGAAGACATAAACATTATAAACATATATGTACCCAACATAGGAGCATCGAAATATATAAGAAAAATCGTGGAACTTCAAGAAAGATATAGACAACAACACACTTATACTAGGGGATTTTAATACCCCACTGTCAACAATGGATAGATCTTCCAAACAAAATACCAACAAGGATATTGGGTCATTAAACAATGCCCTCTATCAAAAGGACTTAATTGATATATATATATATATATATATATATATATATATATATATATATAGACACACACACATATATATATACACACACACATATATATATAGAAATTGATTTTACATCAATTATATATATATAATTGATTTTATATGTATACGTGTATATATATGCATATACATATATATAAAGAAATTTTCATCAAAAAGTAAAATGAACATTTTTTTCAAATGCACATGGAAAATTTTCAAAGATGTACCACATGATCTGACACAAAACAAGCCTCAACAAATTTAGAAAATTGAAACCATATGAAGTTAAAGGTGAGATCATATGGTATTTGTCCCTCACCGCCTGGTTTATTTCACTTAACATAATGCTCTCAGTTCCATCCATGCTGTTGCAAAGGGTATAAGCTCCTTCTTTCTCTCTGCTGCGTAGAATTCCATTGTGTAAATATACCATAGTTTTTGGATTCACTCGTTTGCTGATGGGCACTTAGGTTGCTTCCAGTACTTGGCTATTGTCAATTGTGCTGCTATGAACATTGGGGTGCACAGGTTCTTTTGGATTGGTGTTTCAGGGTTCTTAGGGTATAATCCCAGCAGCGGAATTGCTGGGTCAAAGGGCAGTTCCATTTTTAGTTTTCTGAGGAAATTTTACCGGAACATAATAAATAGAAGAAAAAAGGAAACAAAATATAACCGGAGACATTGAAGTTAAGAACAATCTAACAATGGGCAGGGGGGAGTGGGGAGGGGCCAGTGAGGACAGGGGATTACAGGAACTACTATAAAAGACACATGGACAAAATCAAGGGGGAGAGTGGAGGTGGGGGAGGGAGGGGGGTTCAGCTGGGGTGGGGAGGGGGGATGGGGAGAAAAGGCACACAACTGTAATTGAATAACAATACAAAATTAAAATTTAAAAAATGATTAAAAAAAAGAAATCATATCAAACATTTTATGAGGCCACAATGGTCTGAAACTAGGAAACAACCTTAAGGAACAATCTCAAAAATATTCAAATTCATGGAACTTAAATAACATGGGATTAAACAATGAATGGGTTAATAATGACATCAATGAAGAAAGCAAGAATTTCTGAAAACAATGAAAATGAACATACAACAGACCAAAACCTATGGGACTCAGTGGAGGCAGTCTTGAAAGGGAAGTTCATAGAAACACAGACCTACCAACAAAAGATAGAAACATTTCAAATAAAGAATTTAACCCTACTTCTACAACAACTGGAGGAACAGGAGTGAACAAAGCCCAGAACAAGTATAAGGAAGGGAATAACCTAGATCAGAGCAGAACTAAATAACATAGAGACTAAGAGAACAATTCAAAGGATCAATAAATCCAGGAGCTGGTTCTTTGAAAGATAAACAAAATCAACAAGCTTTCACCAGACACATCAAGGAAAAAACAGAGAAGACCCAAATAAATAAAATTAGAAATGAAAGAGGAGAGATTACAACTAATTCCACAGAAATACAAAGAATTGTCAGAAATTACTATGAACAAATATGCCATGAAGTTTGATAGCCTGGGTGAATGGACAGATTTCTAGAATAATATAGTCTTCCAAAACTGAATGAAGAAGAAGCAGAAAACCTGAATAGAAAATTAATAGCTACTGAAATTGAAGCAGTAATGAAAAACTCCTGGTCCATACTCAATCACTGGACGAGACAGTTTCACAGGAGAATGTTACCAAATATTTAAAGAAGAGCTAACCCCTGTCCCATTAAGACTATTCCAAAAAATTTAGGGGAAAGATTTCCAAACACTTTTTATGAGGCCAGTATCATGCTAATCGCAAAACCAGGTAAAGACACAATAAAAAAAGAAAACTACAGGCCAATATCACTGATGAACACAGATGCAAAAATCCTCAACAAATTATTGGCAAACCACATCTAGAAATACATTAAAAAGATCATATAGGCATTCTACCATAGAAGTTCATACCATAAACCCAGGAAGTCAGAAAAGATCAATTTAAAACGAAGAGGCTAACAAGAAGAGTCTCACAAACCATTGGAAGACAAAGAAACAATCCCCAAATGAAAGGAAAGGAGGAAGTCTCAGAAAGAATGCTAACTGAAAAAGAGGCAAGCCAACTATCAGATACTGAGTTCAAAGCAATGGTTCTGAGGAAGCTCACTGAGCTCTCTGAGCTCAAGAGAACTACCAGAAACTACAGGGAAACTACAATGAACTCACTGCAAACTATATCAACATGAAAAAGGAAATAGAAACTATCAACAAGGGCCAAGAGGAAATGAAGAATACAATTTCTGGATTGAAGAACACAGTAGAAGGAATCAAAATCAGACTTGATGAAGCAGAGGATCAGATCAGCGAGCTGGAGGTCAAAGTAGAAAAAAACACCCAGAAAGAGGAAGAAAAGGAAAACAGGCTCAGAAACAATGAAGAGGGATTAAGGGAAATGCAGGACAACATGAAACGTAACAATATCCGTATAATAGGAAAACCAGAAGGAGAAGTAGAGCAAGGGATAGAAAACCTGTTTGAAAAAGTAATGATGCAAAATTTCCCTAATCTGATGAGAGAAAAAGTCACACAAATCCAGGAAACACAGAGAGTCTCAAGCAAGAGGAAACGAAAGAGGCCCACTGCAAGACACATAAAAATTAAAATGGCAAAATTCCAAGACAAAGAGAGGATCTTAAAGGCAGCAAGGGAGAAAAAGGAAGTAACATACAAGGGAGCCCCATAAGGTTAGCAACTGACTTCTCAATGGAAACGCTCCAAGCCAGAAGAGAATGGCAAAAAAATATTCCAAGTAAGGAGAACCAGAGGCCTACAACCAAGACTACTTTACCCAGCAAGTCTCTCAATCAAGATAGAAGGCCAAATAAAGAGCTTCCTAGACAAAAAAGTCTAAAAGAATATACCTCCCCCAAACCAGCTCTGCAAAAGATGCTAAAGAACTGCTTTAAGGAAAGGAAGGAAAAGAGAAAGACAGAGGAACACAGGTAGGAAAAATGGCAATGAATAACAACCTATCAATAATAACCTTAAATGTAAATGGATTAAATGCTCCAATCAAAAGACATAGAATAGCAGAGTGGATAAGAAAACACGAACCACACATATGCTGCCTACAAGAGACCCATTTCAGGACAAAAGACCTACACAGACTGAAGGTGAATGGCTGGAAACAAATTTTCCAAGCAAACGGACAGGAAAAAAAAGCAGGGGTAGCAATACTAATATCAGACAAAATAGACTTCAAAAGAAGGGCTATAAGGAGAGACCCAGAAGGTTACTTCATAATACTCAAAGGAAGAATCCACCAAGAAGACATAAACATTGTAAATATATATGTATCCAATATAGCAGCATCCAAATAAATAAAGAAAATCTTGGAGGAATTCAAGAAAGATATTGACAACAACACAATTTAGTAAGGGATTTTAACACCCCACTGTCAAAGGTGGACAGGTCTTCTAAACAAAACATCAACAAAGATATAGTGGCATTGAACAAGGCCTTGTATGAAATGGACTTAACTGATATATATAGACCTTTCATCCCAAAGAAGCAAAATACACATTCTTTTCAAGTGTCCATGGAACTTTTTCAAAGATAGACCACATATTAGGACACAAAGCAAGCCACAACATGTTCAAGAAAATTGAAATCATATCAAGCATTTTCTCTGACCACAAGGGACTGAAACTAGAAACCAACCCCAAAGGAAAAAACCCCAAAACACTCAAAATCATGGAGTCGGAATAGCATGCTATTAAACAATGAATGGGTCAAGAACGAGATTAGGGAAGAAATTAAAAACTTTCTGGAAACAAATGAAAATGAACTCACAAAAACCCAAACCTATGGGACACAGCAAAGGCAGTCCTGAGAGGGAGTTCATAGCAATACAGGCCTACCTTAAAAAGATAGAAACATTTTGAACAAACAACCTAGCCCTACACCTCCAAGCACTCGAGGAACAACAACAAAACAAATCAGAGCAAGTAGAAGGAAGGAAATAACCAACATCAGAGCAGAGTTAAATGACACAGAGATTAAAGCCCAATTCTAAGGATCAATGAATCCAGGAGCTGGTTCTTTGAAAAGAGAAACAACATCGACAAGCCGTTAAGTAGGCTCATCAAGAAAAAGAGAGAGGATCCAAATAAACACAATCAGAAATGAAAGAGGAGAGATTACAACTGATACCATAGAAAGACAAAGGATTGTAAGAAAGTACAATGAAAAACTGTATGCCAAGAAATTTGAAAACCTAGGTGAAATGGTCACATTTCTAGAAAAATATATAATCCAAAACTGAATGAAGAGGAAGCAGAAAACCTGAACAGAGCAATAACAGCCAATGAAAATTAAGCAGTCATCAACAAACTCCCAAAACACAAAAGCTCTGGACCAGATGGTTTCACAGGAAAATTCTACAAAGCATTTAAGGAAGAACTAACCCCTATACTTCACAGACTATTCGAAAAAATCCAAACTGATGGAAGACTCCCAAACTCTTTTTATGAAGCCAGCATCATCCTAATCCCAAATCCAGATAAAGACACAACAATGAAAGAAAACTTCAGGTCAATATCGCTGATGAACATAGACACAAAAATTCTCAACAAAATATTGGCAAACCGCATCCAGCCATACATTAAAAAGATCACACACCATAACCAAGTGGGATTCATCCCAGGGATGCAAGGATGGTACAATATTTGCAAATCAATACACATAATACATCACATAAACAACAGCAAAGTCAAAAATAACCTGATCATATCCACACATGCAGAAAAAGCATTTGATAACATACATCATCCATTTCTGATAAAAACACTCAGCAAAGTGCGAATAGAGGGAGCATTCCTCAACATAATAAAGGCTATATATGAGAGACCTACAGCCAACATCATACTCAAAGGACAAAACTTAGACCTTTCTCACTAATATCAGGAATAAGACAAGGATGCTCTCTCTCACCACTCCTTATCAACTTAGTATCAGAAGTCCTAGGCACAGCAATCAGACAAGAAAAAAAAAAAAAAGGCATCCAAATTGGAAAGGAGGAAATGAAATTGTCACTGTTTGCAGATGACATGATAGGGTACATGGAAAATACTAAAGACTCCACCAAAAATCTAGTTGACATAATAAATGAATTTGGCAAAACAGCTGGATACAAAGTCAATACTCAGAAATCAAAGGCATTCCTTTATACCAACAATGAAACTGCAGAAACAGCAATCAGGGGAAAAGTCCCATTTGATATAGCGACAAGTAAAATAAAGTACCTAGGAATAAACCTAACCAGGGAAGTAAAAGACCTGTACTCAGAAAACTGCACAATGCTGAAGAAAGAAATTAGGGAAGACACAAACAAATGGAAGCATGTACCATGCTCATGGATTGGAAGAATTAACATCATCAACATGGCCATACTACCCAAAGCAATTTATAGATTCAATGCAATTCCTATTAAAGTACCCATGACATATTTCACAGATATAGAACAAACATTTCAGAAATTCATATGGAACCATAAACGACCCCGAATAGCTGCAACCATTTTGAGAAAGAAGAACAAAGCAGGAGGGATCACAATATCTGATATCAAAGTGTATTACAAGTCCACCGTGATCAAAATGGCCTGGTACTGGCATAAAAACAGGCACATAGACCAATGGAACAGAACAGGGAGCCCAGAAATAAACACAAGTCTCTACAGTCAATTAATATTTGACATAGAAGGCAGGAGCATTAAATGAAGCAAAAATAGCCTCTTCAACAAATGGTGTGGGGAGACCTGGACAGCTATGTGCAAAAGAATGAAACTCGATCACCAACTTATGCCATACACAAAAATAAATTCATGGTGGATAAAAGACTTAAATATAAGTCGTACTGCCATAAAAGTCCTAGAGGAAAACATTGGCAAGAAAATCTCAGACATTCAACACAGCAACACCTTCACAGACATGTCCCTTATAGCAAGTGGCATGATGGAAAGAATAAAGAAATGGGACCTCAACAAAATAAAAAGCTTGTGCATGGGTAAAGAAAAGATCATTAAAATGAAAAGAGAAATAACAGTATGGGAAAACATATTTTCCAATGATACCTCAGACAAGGGCCTGATCTCCAAAATATATCAGAACTCACATGACTGCACTCCAGGAAGACAAATAACCCCATTAATAAATGGTCAAAGGACTTGAACAGACACTTCTCCAAGGAAGACATACAGAGGGCCCAGAGACCTATGAAAAGATGCTCAGCATCACTAGCCATCAGAGAGATGCAAATTAAAACCACAATGAGGTACCATCTCACACCAGTCAGAGTGGCCAACATAAACAAATCCACAAACAAATGTTGGAGAGGATGCAGAGAAAAGGGAACCCTAGTGCACAATTGGTGGGAATGCAGACTGGTGAGGCC
This sequence comes from Desmodus rotundus, assembly GCF_022682495.2. Lineage (NCBI taxonomy): Eukaryota > Metazoa > Chordata > Mammalia > Chiroptera > Phyllostomidae > Desmodus > Desmodus rotundus. Next base: position 97,158,388 of record NC_071391.1, on the reverse strand, counting down.
ACTGTGGAAAACACTATGGAATTTCCTCAGAAAACTAAAAATGGAGCTGCCTTTTGACCCAGCAATTCTGCTGCTGGGATTATACCCTAAGAACCCTGAAACACCAATCCAAAAGAACCTATGCCCCCCAATGTTCATAGCAACCCAATTTACAATAACCAAGTACTGGAAGCAACCTAAGTGCCCATCAGCAAATGATTGGATCCAAAAACTATGGTATATTTACACAATGGAATTCTATGCAGCAGAGAGAAAGAAGGAGCTTATACCCCTTGCAACAGCATGGATGGAAGTGGAGAGCATTATGCTAAGTGAAATAAGCCAGGCGGTGAGGGACAAATACCATATGATCTCACCTTTAACTATAACATAATCAACAGAAGAAAAAAGAAAACAAGATATAACCACAGACATTGAAGTTAAGATCAATCCAATTAAAGCCAGGGGGGAGTGGGGAGGGGACAGTGGGGAGTGGGGATTACAGGAACTACTATAAAGGACACATGGGCAAAATCAGGAGGGAGGATGGAGGTTGGGGAGGCAGGTTGTTTGCCTGGGGTGGGTTGGAGGGATTGGGAGAGAAGGCATACAACTGTAATTGAATGACAATAAAAATTAAACAAAAGAAAGATCATATATACATCATGATCAAGTGGATTTATATCAGGGATGCAAGCTTGGTACAATATTTACAATTCACTTAATGCAATATAGCACACAAAATTAGGAAGGATAATAGTCACATGAATATATCAATTTATGCAGAAAATAATTTGATAAGTTACAGCACCCAGTTATAATAAAAACACTGAGCAAAGTAGGAGTAGAGGGAACATACCTCAAAATAATAAAGGACATATATGAGAAAAATACAGCCAACCTCATACTCAATCAGCAAAATCTAAACAGTTTCCCACTAAGATTAGAAGCAAGACAAGGTTGTCTGCTTTTACCACTTCTATTCAATACAGTATTAGAAGTCCTATCCACAGCAATCAGACAAGAAAAAGAAAAAGTAAAGGCATCCAAATTGGAAAGGAGGAAGCAAAACTGTCATTGTTTGCAAATTACATGGTAATATACATAGAAAACACTATAGAGTCCACCAAAAATCTACCTGATGTAATAAGTGAATTTGACAAAATAGTGAGTACAAAGTCAATATTCAGAAATCTGAGGCATTTTTTACACCAACAATGAAATTTCAGTAAATGAAATCAGAAAAAAAATTCCATTTGATATAGCAACAAGAAAAATAATGTACCTAGGAATAAACCTAACTAAGGAAGTAAAAGACCTGTACTAAGAAAACTACAGAACTCTGAAGAAAGAAGTTAAGGCAGACACAAATAAGTGAAAACATATACCTTGTTCATGGAATTGAAGAATTAATGATCAAAATATCCATACTACCTAAAACAATTTATAGGTTCAATGCATTCCCAATTTAAATACTAAAAGCATATCTCACAGATATAGAAGAAACATATCAAAAATTTTTATGGAACCATAAGGGACCCCAAATAGCCTTGGCAATTTTGGGAAAGAAGAAAAAAGGGGGTTCAGAATACCTGATATCAAACTATGTTACATGGCCACTGTAATCAAAGCAGGCTTGTACTGGCATAAGAACAGACACTTAGATCAATGGACCAAAATAGAGAACCCAGAAATAAACCAATGTCTCTGTGGTCAATTAACATTTGACAAAAGGGGTAGATGCATGAAATGGAATAAAAATAACCCATTCAATAAATGGTTTTGGGAGATCTGGACAGCTACATGCAAAAAATGAAACTCGACCACCAACTTTTACTATATGCAAAAATAAACTCAAGATGGATAATGATTTAAATATAATTCATGACACCATAAATGTCCTAGAGGAAAACATTGGCAGGAAAATCTCAGATATTCCATGCAGCAATATTTTCACTGATATGTCCCCTAGAAAAAGGGACATAAAGGAAAGAATAAACAAATGAGACTTCATCAAAATAATAATCTTCTGCACGACTAAAGAAAACATCAGCAAAATGAAAAGGAAACCAACCATATGGGAGAATATATTTGCCAATGATACCTTGGACAAGGTTTTGATCTCCCAAATATTTAGAGAATCACTAGAGAATCACATGAGTCCACTCCAGGAAGACAAACAACCCAATTAAAAAATGGGCAAAGGACCCAAACAGATACTTCTCCAAGGAGGACATACAGAGGGCCCGGAGACCTATGAAAAGATGCTCAGCATCACTAGGCATTAGAGAAATGAAAGGTAAAACCACAATGAGATTCCACTTCACACCTCTTCACACTTTGTGCATCAGAATCGCCATCATAAACAAATCAATAAACAGTAAGTGCTGGCGAGGTTGTGGAGAAAAGGGAACCTTAGTGCACTGTTGGTAGGAATACAGACTGGTTCAACCATTGTGGAAAACTGTATGGAATTTCCTCAGAGAACTAAAAATGGAACTGCCTTTTGACCCAACAATTCTGCTGCTGGGATTATACCCTAAGGATCCTGAAACACCAGTTCAAAAGAACTTATACACCTCAATGTTCATAAGAGCACAATTTACAATAGCCAAGTGGTAGAAGCAACTTAAGCGCCCATCAGTAAATGAGTGGATCAAAAAACTGTGGTACATTTACACAATTCTATGCAGCAGAAAGAAAGAAGTATCTCCTACCCTTTGTGACAGCATGGATAGATCTGGAGAGCATTATGCTAAGTGAAACTAGCCAGGCAGTGAAAGACAAATACCATATGATCTTACCTATAAGTGAAACCTAATGAACAAAAGAAGCTAACAACATATAATGAGAGACACTGAGATAAAGAACAAACTGACAGTTAGCAGCGGGATGGGGAAATGTGGATAACTGGTGAAAGACAGGGAAGGGTCGTCAAGGAACCTGTATAAAGCTATAGGGGTGTAGGTTTGAGGGTGGGATGTGGGGGTTGTTAGGGTGGTGAAGAGTGGTGTGGAGGAAATGGAGTCAACTGTACCTGAAGAACAATAAAAAATGTTATTTAAATAATAAAATAAATAAAAATGGAAACAAAATGAAACATACAAACAAAAAGCTGGGGTAGCAATACTTATACTACCAGACAAAATAGACTTTAAAGCAAACATTGTAAGACACAGCAACTCCACTTCTGGGTATTTACCTGAAGTAACCCAGAGCACTAAATTGAAATGAAGGGATTTGAGTTGGGGTGATGAATACACAACACAACATAAAGATAATATGTTATAGAATTTTACAACTAAAATTTATATAATTTTATTAACCCATGTCACAGCAATAAATTCAATAAAATTTTAAAAGTAACATTTACTAATATAAATTAATAATATCTCATGATATTATATTATGTGCATAAAATTAAACTTAAACTTCAAAAATACATATACATCCATTGGTTCATTTCAGCATTATTTACAATAGCCCATAAGTGAAGTATCCATCAATACATGCATGGGTAAAGAAGTGGTGTGTATATACAATGGACTATGATTCAGCCATAAAAATAATGAGATCTTGCCATCAGCAACAACATAGATGGACCTAGAGGATATTTTGCTGAGTGAAATAAGTCATACCAGAAAAGCAAATGCCATATGATTTTCCTTATATGTGGAATCTAGAACTACAGAAAAAAGAATAAGCAGAAAAGAAGACCCATAGGCACAGAATACTTTGAAGGTTGTCAGCTGGGAAAGGGGTTAGAGGGATGGATAAAAATTGTTGAAGGGGTTTAGAAATACAAATTGGTTGTTACAAAATAGTAATAGGGATGTAATGCACAGAATAGGGAATATATTCAATAATATTTTTAAAACAATATATGGTGTCAGATGGGTACTATATATTTATTAAGGTGACCCCTTTGTAAGTTATATAAATGTCTAATCAAGGGGTTGTACACCTGCAACTAATATAATATTGTACATTAACTATAATTTAAAAATAACAAAAAGAAGTATAAATTGGTAGTTACTAAATATTCATGGGGATGTAAAGTACAGCATAATGATTATAACAGTAATATTGTATTAACTATATATAGTGCCAGGTGGGTATTTGAAATACCTTGGGGATCACTTTGTAAAGTATATGATTATCTGTTCACTATGATGTACACCTAAAAGCAACACAAAATAATACTGAGTATAAACTGTAAATGATAGATGAAATTTTAAAAAAGATCTCAATATTGAAATGTACAAAATATATGTCTTCCTAGCTAATGTGGCTCAGGGACTGAGTGACAACCTGTGAACCAAAGGGTCACTGATTTGATTCCCAGTTAGTGCACATGACTGAGTTGCGGGCCAGGTCCCCAGCTGGGAGTATGAAATAGGCAACCACACATTGATGTTTCTCTTCCTCTCTCCCTCTCTTCCCCTCTCTCAAAAATAAAAAAAATAAAATCTTTAAAGAAGGAAAATGTATGTCTCAGTTCTAAAATAGTTTTAGTTCTAATAATGTATATTAACTTAAACAATTCAAAATATAATTCAATATTTTCTATTTTAGGCAACAATAAGAATAAGATGTGCATCAGTAAATATATAAACTTATAGTTTCCTTTATTGTTTTAGGGCCATTATCTGAACAATAATAGAAAGACTCATTTAGGAAAAGATTAAATATTTTTGAACAACACATAATTATTTATATGTAATATTTTTAACTTTTTTAAGTATGTAAACTTAGACTATAAATTTGAAGTAAAGTTTCTTGATACAGTTTTGAAAAAATCCATCCTTGAATTATTAATGTAGGTTTTAAAATGTGTCTGCTTATATTTTCCCAGCATTCGTCCATTGTTTTTCACTGTTTTTGCCTTCTTTGGCTTTGGCTATTCCCTTTCCCTCAATGATTATCTAAGATAGGAGCCCTTGGATTATTGGTGACTTCCATATTCTCAAAAACAATAGAAAATGCAAAACTGAGCCACTCATCCGCCTACTTTTTGAAAGTTTGGGAACTTGGTAGTTTACACAGTTCAATGCTCAGTGGCTCTTCATATATATTTTTATTACATTTTGAACTTTTTCCATGTATACTTTTCCTTATTTACATTTGAGTCATTTAATTATTACTGGTATTTCCATTGGCACTCAAGCAGTTTTGGCGGTGGCACATTTCTTGGTCACATTTGCTCCCTTTCCACAGTTACAGAACAGCACTTGACTAGATGGTTGAGTTAGAGAAGTGGCACAATTCCCATTTCAAAGGCTTCTTATTTTTGTTTTTTGTTCAAACATGAATAATGGATTCTTTGCGCCTTCCTGTCATCATACCTCTGTGCAGCCAGACAGTGAGAAGTCCTCAGCACTGCTTCCTAATTACCATCTGGGAGCAGCCAGGCAATGCTGCTGATTGGGGCTCATCTCCTAGGGAATTCAACAAACCAAACACTTTATAGTCCCTGGTAGAGGGAGAATCATGGTATCCAATAATAATTTCATTTACAAACAACATGTGAAAAAATGGGGGAGATATCTTTACATTAAATAGGTCCATTATAAAATGAATTGCAGGGACAAGCAATCATTTGGATGCTTCTCAAATCCTGAATTCTAGTGTAACCGAGAGAGAAGAATATGTGCTTAAGACAGTTTTCCCTGGCTTGATGGCTAATTCAGGCAGTTCCTGGTTACTTCAACTATTTTTCACTAAGTAAGTAATTACAACTAAAATTCTTTTTTACTACTCTTTTGAAAATGTGTTAAAAGTCATTTGGCATACCTGACAATTGCATGACGTGTATGTGTTTGAGAGTGTGAGGTAAGTCCTGAACCATCCAGAATCCACACACCAAGAAAATCTGGATTATTTTCTTTATGAAGAAAGCTGAACTTAAAATTATTTTCTTTATAACAAGTCAAGATTTCAAGAGTAGAAATTCTCTTTTGGTCTAGTTGTATTCTAAAAACTATTTATTAAAAACTGAAATCAGAAGTTTTCAAATCCCTAAGAAATGTATTGCTGATTTCTTTATTCATGCATGTATTGAGTCCCTGCTTTGTGCCTAGCACAAATTTAATAATTATATGTTATTCATTAGGTATGACATTGCTAATTCTAGACATTCGGAAGTGAATAATGCGATAGGACCTATGTTTGGAAAGCATGCATTCAGATAATTTCTTTTAACTAGAATTGTTTCTGTTTCCCTTTTAGCCCAGTTTCCTCTTATGTTGAACCACACTGTGCCATTTGTTACTTCTCTGATGAGGTAATCTATATATTTGGATTTACAACACTATCACCCACTAGGTCTCCTCATGAAGACTGTGGCTAAAAGCACAGACTTGAGAATCTGACAGAACTGTGTTTAAATCTCAGTTCTGCCTTGTGCTGTCATGAGACTATCAACAAGTGTCTTGACCTCCCCATGGCCCAGTTTCACCTTCTGTAAACTAGTGCTGATAGTATCCATCATATCCAGCGAATTGGAAGATGAAAGGTTGGGCACAATACCTCTCACAAAGCAAGTATTGAATTAATAGTAACTTCTGTTAATACCATGTAGTAGATATTCATACTTTTACAATAACTTCCTCCATAATTATGTAACACCCCTTTAGACTTATGTTTTTCAGGATCTAGGAAAGAAAATTAGTGTGATCTTTTGTTTCAGTTACTTATTCCATGTATACTGTGATTGTATCAAGTACTTGACCAGGTTTCTAACTAGAAACAGACTTTGTTCTTTCCTTCTCCTTCAATCAAATCAATACAGATCGTTCTTAATGCTAACTACATTGGCTTGCTGTAGTAAGAGTTCTGAACCAAGAGGGAGGAAATGTATATTCTAATTATTTTATTACTTGACTTTTGGGCAGTTAACATAGTGTCTCTCCCATTCTTATTTCTCAAATGATGGATGTAAGCAGATGATTTTTCAATAGATTTTAATTTTTAGAGCAGTTTTAGGTTCACAACGACACTGAGTGAAAGGTGCAGATATATATCCCATATAGCCCTTACCCTAATACTTGTATAGCCACCCAATTATCAACGTCCCCTGACAGAGAAGTACATGTCATACAGTAAAAGAACTTACATTGGTACATTATAGTCTACATTAGGGTTTGGTATTGGTGTTATAAAAGTGTGTAATGGCATGTATGAATCATTATTGTGTCATATGAGTAGTTTGCTGTGCTAAATATCTACTGTGCACTACCTATTCATCCCTCCTTCTCCCATACTTCTGACAACCACTGATATTTTTATTGTTTCCACGGTTTTGCATTTACAGAATGACATATTATTGGAATCATACAGTATGTAGTCTTTTCAGATTTACTCCTTTCATACGGTAATAAGAATTTACATTCCTTCTATGTTATTTTAAGGCCAGATAGTGAATAATATTTAAAATGAATAATATTTGCAGTGACTCATATTTTATTAACACTTTGGACTACCATTTATCTATTGACCTACCAAAACACATTTTGGTTGCTCCCAAGTTTTGGCAATAATAAATTAATAAAACTGATATAAATGTCTGTGTATAGATTTTGCATGGACATGTTTTCAGCACTTTTGGGTAAATAACAAAGAGTGTGATTGTTAGATCATAGGGTAAGGGTATGTTTAGTTTTGTAAGACACCAACAACCTGTCTTCCCAAATGGCTGTATTATCTCATTCCCACTACCAAGCAAAGAGAGTTCCTGTTGCTCCAAATCCTCACCAGAATTTGGTGTTGTCAGTGTTTTTTTCCTTTAAGTCATTCTAATAGATGTGTAGTGGTATCTCATTATTGTAATTTGCATTTCCCTGATGACATATGATGTTGAGGGTTTTTTTTTTCAGTTGCTTATTTGCCATCTGTATATGTTCCTTGGTGAAGTATCTTTGAAGGCCTTTGGTCCATTTTACAGTGGAGTTGCTTGTTTTCTTATTGAGGCATTTTAAAAGTCCTTTGTGTATTTTGGCTAATAGTCCTTTATCAGATATGTCTTTCATAAATATTTTCCAAGTGTGTGGCTTGTTTTCTCATTCTATTGGCATTGCTCTTTACAAAATAGAAAATTCTAATTTTAATGTAATCCAGCTTATTCATATTTTTTCACTAATCGTGCCTTTGGTGTTGTATCTATAAAGTTATGGTCAATTCCAAGTTCACCTAGATTTCTTTTCATATTTTCTTTTAAGATTTTATAATTTTGCACTTTACAGTGAGTTATGTGATCCATTATGAGTTAGTTTTTGTGAAAGGGGTAAGGTTTGTGCCTAAATTTAATTTTTTCACAGAGATGTCCAGTTGTTTCATCACTGCTTGTTGGAAAGACTCTCTTTTCTCCATCATATTGTCTTTGCTACTTGTCAAAAATCAGTTGATATGTAGATTTAGTTCTCACTTTCCGATCTGTTCCATCGATCTATTTGTCTATTCTTTCACTAATAGTACATTCTCCTTGTAACTGTAGTTTTATATTGTCATTTGAAAAAAAAATATTTATTTATTTTTAGAGAGAGGAAAAGGGAGGGAGAAAGGCAGAGAAATATTGATGTGCAAGAAACATTGAGGTGTGACAGAAACATCAGTCAGATGCCTCTCACATGTCCCCAACCAGGGACCCAACCCATAACCCAGACATATTATCAGACTGGGAATCAAACCGGCAACCTTTCAGTTTGCCAGAAAATGCCCAACTCACTGAGCTACACCAGTCAGGGCTTTATATTAAGTCTTGATGTCAGATAGTGCCAGTCTTCTAACTTTGTTCTTCTTCAGTATTGTGGTGGCTATTCTAGGTCTTTTCTTCTACATACAAAGTTTAGAACTAGTTTGTCAATATCCACAGAAATAATTTGTTGGGATTTTGATTGGAATTGCAATAAAATCAACAGTTGCAATTGGGAAGTACTGACATCTTGACAATATAAAGTCATCCTATATATGAACATGGAATATTTTTCTGTGTTTAGTTTTTCTTTAATTTGTTTTATCAGAGTTTTGTAGTTTTGCTCTACTGATGGTGTAAACATTTTGTTTGATTTGTAACTATTTCATATTTGGGGGATGCTTATGGAGATGGTATTGTTTTTAGTTTCAAAATTTACTTTTTGTTTGCTTGTACGTAAGAAAGAAGTTGTGTTTGTATATTAACTTTGTATCTTGGAACCTTGATATAATCACTCATTAATTCCAGGATTTTTAATATCAATTTTTAAATTATTTTTATATACATAATCATGTCATTTGTGAGGAAAGACAATTTTATCTTTTACCAATCTGTATACCTCCTATTTCCTTTTTTGTGTCTTGTTGCATTAGCTATAACTTCCTGTATGATGTTGAAAAGCAGTGGCAAATTCCTCATTCCTGATCTTAATGGGAAACCTTTTTGTTACTCACCATTAAGTTTGATGTTTGTTTTAGGATATTTATAGAATCCCTTACCAAGTTGAGGAAATTCCCTTCTATTCTTAGGTATTGAAAACACTTATCATGAATGGGTGTTGGATTTTGTCAACTGCTTTTTCTCAATCTACTGATATGATCATGTGCTTTTTATTCTATAGCTTGGTCAGTAGTAGATTACATTAATTTATTTGTGAATGTTGAACTAGCTTAGCATATCTGGAATCAATCCCACTTGCCATGGTGTATAGTTCTTTTTATACACCATTGGATTCAATTTGTTAAAATTTTGTTGAAGATTTTTATACCTATACCTAGATATTGGTCTGCAGTTTTCTTTCCTTGTAAAATCTTTATCTGGCTTTGTTATTAGGATAATGATGGTATCCTCCATAGAATAATTCAGGAAGTATTCCTTCTGTTTCTATTTTCTGAAAGAAATTATAGAGAATCTGCATGATCACCTCCTCAAATGTTTGGTAGGATTCACCAGTAAATCTATCTGGGCCTGGTGCTTAATATTTTCAAAAGGTATTAATATTAAAATTTTTAAATAGATACAAGCTTATTCAGATTATCTATTTCTTCTTATGTGAGTTTTGGCAGATGATTTTTAAAAAGGTTTTATTTAATTTTAGAGAGAGGAAGGAAGAGAGAAAGAGAGGGAGAGAAACATCAATGTGTGGTTGCCTTTCATGTGCCCTGCTCCCCACTGGGGACCTAGCCTGCAACCCAGGCATATGCCCTGAATGGGAATTGAACTGGTGAAACTTTGGTTCACAGGATGGCACTCAACCCACTGAACCACACCAGCCAGGGCTAGCAGGTGGTTTTTATGGATCCCTCAAGCTCTAACATTCAAAGAACTCTTGTCTTCTCATCAGGCGGAAGTGTCTGTATAGAAATCTGTGTACACACTTTTCATCCTCAGTCCTAAACTCAAGATCTGATAAATCATAAATATTATTCAGTTAAGGTTTGTTCAATGATTAAAACCTCTCTGAGTGGGAAGGAGTCCTACCACCATCTAGATTAAATGGTGCATGGATAAACATACATTTTTAATGACATTGGGTTTTTTTTTTATTATTCAAGAGTCAGGGAAAACCTGTCATGTATAGCATGACCAAAATCTCAGTCTCCTGTTAAACAAGTACTTTGTAATTCATGGATAAATGCCTAAGATTGCCATGATTTTCTGTCCTTATCCTACCAGTAGTGGCAATTAACAACAGGACTCAATGGCATTCCTCAGATAAACCCTTTCCAAAAGGAGTTATGGGGGATACTAGTTCTGTGAGATATTTATTGTTGTTATGTAGAGACATTGTCTGTGTGCTCATGATTACTTGATAGTTACCCAATGTTTTTGACCTAGGAACCTAAGGAACATCTTAAGAACTAGTGTTCCAGTACTTGGCTATTGTAAATTGTGCTGCTATGAACATTGGGGTGCATAGGTTCTTTTGGACTGGTGTTTCAGGGTTCTTAGGGTATAATCCCAGCAGCGGAATTGCTGGGTCACCTTTAACTGGAACATAATCAACAGAAGAAAAAAGGAAACAAAATATAACCCGAGACATTGAAGTTAAGAACAATCTAACAACAGTCGGGGGGAGTGGGGAGGGGACAGTGAGGAGAGGGTATTACAGGAATTACTATAAAGGACACACAGACAAAATTAAGGGGGAGGGTGGAGGTGGGGGAGGGAGGTGGGTTCAACTGGGGTGGGGTGCAGTGATGGGGAGAAAAGGCATACAGCTGTAATTAAATAACAATAAATTTTTTTTAAAAAAATAACTAGTGTTCCGTGGCATACATTTTGATACATACTGTCTTCAACATTCTTGCTCTCATTTCCTCATTCTGTATTCAGGCTTGAATAATTTGTGCAGTCCTGGGTTGAGCTGAAGGGTAATGGCTTTTCAAGATCTACTTCAGCTAAAAACAGTAATGTAGGTGCAGGGATTTGGCCTCTACAGGGAGTAGCCAATCCACTCTTTCCTCGTGGCTATTCCCATTATCTTATCATATAAGGGCATTAAGAACTCTGTTTTTTGTTTTCCCAAACATTGTACATATGTTGAAGCCTTAACTTCCAATATGGTGGTATTTAGTGATGGGACCTTTTGGGCATAAATTAGAGTTAGATGAAGGCCAGAGGGCAGGGCTCTCAGATTATGATTAGTGTCATTATAAAAAGAGACACCAGAGTGTGCTCACTCCCTCCCTGGGAAATGGGAGAAGGTTCTCTGCCATGCGAGGACATGGGAAGAAGGTATGTATCTGCAAATTAGGAAAATAGCTTTCATCAGGTACCAAACTGTCTTGTTGATGCTGGACTTCCAGCTTTCCTAACTATGAGAAAATAAATTTATGTTACTTTTGAGCCACCCAATCAATAGTATTTTATCATGGCAGCCCAAGCTGACTAAGGCAAGGACATATGTTTTTCACTTGTACTGTGTCCACTTGCCCTGCTGATGCATAAAAGGCATATAGAAGATGAACCTTTCCTAGAAGTTTATCTGTGGTGGGAGAATTTGTTCTTACTCCATAGAAGTATGGGGGGGAGGTGTTTTCCCATAAGATTTCAAGAAATATATTGTACCCTGTTAATCTAGAATGGGATGCTCTCTTTGAGTTAACTTTTCAAAGGTATTTAATAGGCATTGTGCACTGAGTCTCCCCTCTGTTGAAGGTCTTGCTTATCTCAGTAGGATAACTCATGGTAAAGGGAGCATTGTCTGTATGCACAAATATAATAGTAATGCAGTAATTTATTTTTTCTCCTAACCCTGTACTTTTAAAAATATATAGGGGAATTAGATGTCATTATCTTGCTGAACAAACCACCTTTATATTCTGGCTGGCCAAATTCAAGTGTAAACAATATTACAGTGGAATTTTAAAGTACTTTTGGGAATGTGTTTCAAAAAAGCTTAAGAATGTACACATTATCTATTAATTCAAAGAAGTGTTCACTTGCCATACCAGATATAAAGTCAAATTACCATCTATTTTCCACACTTGTCTGCTGACTACTGATTCTTAGTAAGTCTTTTCCACTGACATTTATTAAGAACCTACTTTGTGCAGCATTGTTTGGGGCTCTAGATACACAGAAATACTAAAACGTGATCCTCAGTTTTAAAGATCTATGAGCCTTGAGAAGCAATACTCTAGTAAATATATAAATTGTAACTCAGCAAAGTAGGACACACTTTGTTATGCTGAGAGAGCAGGAGACAGAGTGATATGTGAAGTATAGTTTGCAAAGTGAAATGTAAATTGTTTAAAAGAAATGGAAGTGTTTGCTAAAGCTTTTTTATTACTTCAAACTAGTTCTTGAAAAATAATAAAGTAGGGCCAAGCTTGCTTGTGGTTTCTTCTTTTTTCCCCTTTATTTGCCACATTCCCACTGTTAATTGATCCAAGGCCCCAATTCTATGTCACATACTCATCCTGGGATCTTGGAGCTTCTTCCCCAGGACAATTGTGCAAGGCTGCCTTCCCTGACCTATACCTAGTGCCTGCCATCATCACCCATGCACAGGTTGGTTAGAACAACTACCTTCCCAGATTCTCATTTCCTCAGGATTTACTGGGTCTTAAAAAGAATCTGCTTAATGTCTGATTGCTTACACATGTTCGTGAAATAATGAGAGATAGAAACGAGAAAGTTCTTTCCTGACTTTCTAAAAAAAATACAGTTGCTTATAAACAAGAATCATATTACAAATATTTAACAACTATTAAGACAAGGCTACTGACCAATAATAATGGATGGCAGCCATTGGGCTCAAGCTGTGTCCTGAACAAAGATATAATAAATTCTGGGAGCTGCTGATTGGGTCAAAGCAGGGGTTGTGGATGTCATGGTGCTTTAGGGAGGGGGATTTCAAACTTATACTAAGTTATGGCTGTATTGGTATGTACTAGTTAATCAACCACATGTTTATGGTAAATAAATAGTATGACATTTTACTCAATAAGAGAATAAAGAACTTGCCATTTTGACTCAGATAATGGGGATTTTAGGGAAGTTAAAAAGGGAAAGTATTGTCGTAAAAGGCTGGTCGGGAAACACCTTGGGGCATGCTCTCTGTCTCTATTCCCCTCACCTTTCTCTCTGTTCCCTTCCCCTGGACACAGACAACTTGTCAGCAGTTTGATTAGCCATATCCACATGGTACTAACCTTGATTTTAGGTATTGGGTTAATAATGTTGCTCGATTATAAAAACATTGCTCAAGTTGCAAAAGTTCCTTGAATTTGTAGCTCAGATTATTTAGTTTGATTTAAATCTTAAATATGTTTTAGCTTTTAATCTAAGCTGAGAACTTTAAAGCTCTCTTGATATTGAGTATTTCTCCTGAAAAGAGCAGATACTTCTGTATGGGTATAGATTTCTGATTTTATGGCCATTATACAGACCTCCTATGCATAGAATCGTTAATATCAACATGAAACACATAAAGATGAGTATTTATTAAAGGGACACATTTTAAATGTTAGTATCTGTAACAATACAAAACAAAGAAAGTAAAAACATTCTATTGGCCTATTGTTAGTTTGAACACAAGCCCAAACAAATGACTTGCTAATGCAGGTTAGGTAAAGCAAGCCAGGAAGGAAGGAATCCCCTGCCTTCTCCTCCAGTGATCAATCTAAAATCAGTGGTGATGCAACACAAAGTAGCTTTAGCAACTCATAAAGCTTTTACTGACCCAGAAATTACCAGCATATTTCTGAATGTAATTGTTTATTTTTTGACAGCACTAGGTTTTGCTTTCTCTGCATTTGTGAATAAGAGGAAATCTGCTCCAGGAGGCAGGTGATGGGGAATTTTTCCCAACCGTGAGAGTTTGCTACCAGCTCTTTTAGGGAAAGTGATGGTTTCATTTTGTCTCATTGCTCATCCTCCTGGACCACCACTATAGTTACTTAGCATGAATCAACCAAAGTGCTGTGGAGGGAATTTCTGTAATTTCCCAGTGTATGCTTGTACTTGAGAAGGGAGTACAAATAGAGGCTATACTGAATGGGTGGAGAGTGATACCTAAGGAGGTTTGTGACTATGTACTTTTGTTTTAGACAAAGTTCTAAACAGATCTTTCAGTCACAGTGAAAAAAGATAATATATTTCCCATTTCATTTCAAGAAGCTATGATATTTTCTATTGTCTTCATGTAGACTCTTAATTTGTAATGTTAGCTTGTCTCCAGCAAATCATGTCTATAGGATGTTTTCCAAACGGAACTGTTCTAGCAGGATTCTAAACTGTTTTTTATCCAAATAGCATATAAAACTGTGGTACTTGTGAGACTAAAACAATAAAAATTCTCAACCAATTTTAAGTAAAAAGGCCCTATAAAAAACGTGGAAAATTAAAGAAAACTGCTCAATTAAATACTCTGTGACAAATTGAAAATATGTCCACTAGGGAAAAGCATACTTTTAACAGGCCAACTTAACAGACAGCAAAGGTGATCCATAGCTCTACATCCCAAAATTCTTACATACCTTTCAAATTAGAACAATGGAGTGATCCCTTCAATAAAATAAAAATTAGAAGAATTTCCATTATTTTGTGATGAAGAAAATCACAAAAACCTGTAAATCCCAGGACTCCTCATTCCAGATGTAGCAATTTAATTTGAAATTATAATTATACTAACTACTCTTAGTGAATTTACAACATATGGATTAGTTCATTTCAGTACCTGTACATGTAAGGTCCCTGAGAACAAACAGAGTTTGTTAATGACAAACAATATTCTGTAGATTAAACACTTTTAGGAATAATAATATCTATTAATATGTTAAGTTGCACTATATCTATGTCTAAATTGTTGTGCCTTATATATAATTTGAACATTTTTGATAACTGACTACCAGCATATTAGGCCTTACATACATAATTAACTTTTTAAAGAGTCACTCATTAAACCACATGTTTAGGTCAAATCAAATAGTACAAACTTTCTCAAAGGCAATGTGATTAGAATAATTGCCACTCCAGGCCATTATGAGTTACGCTGATTAGTTTTGCCAAAATTTAGAGTTTTATAATGATCTCCCACACACACTAAAAAGAGGCATGGGCTTAGAACAAATTAAAGTGGAACTCAACTTCTCTTGATGAGAATGTAGAGCAATTTTAACCATTAAGTTAAAACCAAATATTGGCATAAGCATGGGGAAGGTTTGTGCCATTTGTGTGTTGAGTTAGCTACTCACCTTTTCTGGGATGAAAAGCAGAACTTTAATGACAAGGTAAGATCCAGGTGAAGCACTGCCCTGAAGGAATTTTCTGAGAAACAAGGGCTTTGAGGAAAAGGTGTAGAAAGGGAATGAAAGTTGGAAGATCAGGAAGGTGACTGTGGAAGGACTATTCAAAATGGGACCATTTTCTGATTTCTGAGGTCAACTGTTGCTTCTACTTAAGAAATGCACTCTGTCTAGCCACCCATTTTGTACTTATGATGGTACTAGTTCATCAGGAAATGGGACTCTAACATCTTTAGTTTTATGTGATTATATTTTCTCTTTTATTTTCTAGAAAAATATTAGTGACAAGAAGTTAAATCTTATTTTTTTATTGTCGTTCAAGTAGTTGTCTCCATTTTCACCCCACCATGGCCCCCTGCCCCACTCATCCCCACCTTCCACCTTCGAACCTACCCCCTTTGGCTTTGTCCACATGTCCTTTATACATGTTCCTTGATGGCCCTTCACCTATCATCTCTCTCCCCCCTCCTCTATGGCTAAGTAGAAGAAGTTAAATCTTATTGATGTACTTTTAGGTAGATTTGTTCATCCATAAATAGTGTTTTACTGAGGACTAGTCAGCCACTATGAAGAGAGGCCATTACAATATTTTGTCCTACCTATGATTTTCCTGTAAAATGCCACACTTACTATATCTTAACTTTGGAATTTTATTCACTGAAAATTTAAGCCACCATGTGGAATTATTTACTTTACTATGAATGCTCACTTTTACATTATTAGGTAGAAAGGCTATAGGGTGAAGTTTGGATGAAAATTTTCAGGTTGAGTGTGAATGTAGTACTATAGTGGTTACCTGAGGTGGACAGGAGGAAGGAGGACATTACAGAAACTGGTGATTTGGAAACAAATTGTTTATAGTTTTCTAAGTTTTGATGAAAGCCTGTTGGAGTTTCTGATGCATCAGAACATGTGTGGCATTCAGTGGCTGATCACTTCCACCCTTCACAATCTTCTAATTTCTGAGTTGATGGCCTTCTCATATGCTAACAGAACAAAACACTTCTCTGAATAGAATTTCAGTGATGTAGGCCAAACATATGCTTCTCCACTGGGTTATAAGCTGCACAAAAACAGGAATCTTCTTCATCTTGTTCACAGGGATTCTGAATACCCAATGCAGTGACTGCACATACTAGGTCTTCAACAAATATTTTGTTCAATTCCAGAATGAATAAGTATGCTGCTTTGCACTTTACCAAACATTCTACATTTATCTTATTTGTAGTTTTCTTTGCTTATGATAAAATATGTCTTTAATTCTCATTTTGGTCAGTTTTCTGACTTTCCTTTATATCTTTTGGTTTCTTAAACCCATGAATATAAATATCAAGTTTTACAGAGTAATAAAAATTTGTTGAAAGTATTTGGACAAGGTGTCTTCCACTACCAAAAATGCTTCCCAGTCTTCTGGATGTGAAAAATCAACATTTTACTTTTCTTTTCCCTCTAAAGGATAAGCCCTTAGTAACTTACTGTATCTTCACACTTGTGAATCCAAAGGCTCATTAGTAAATATTTACCAAGAGCAGTTTTCTTTTCTTTCTAAGAGAAAGCTAAGTGAAAAATTAATCTTTTTATTTTAATAACCAACTTTATTTCTACAGCTGTTTCAAATACTGAAATTATTTTAAAAAGTAGGAAAAATAATAAGAAAGTTGACAGTTAATCTCATATTACATATATTATTCACAGACAACTCACCGATTAGGTCCTACTATATACTCCAGCATCTGATATTTCAATTGTGTTTCCAACACATTTATAAATTAATTGTTTACAATTCAAAATGTATTTTCTCATGGAATAAAATTGTTAAAGATGATTTGTTTCTCAGGCTAGATCATGATAGCTTATTTCAGCTCTCTGCAGACTAACACAGCATAGTGCTGGTGAGCCCTTCCACACCTGAGTCCCCTTGCACATGCTTGGAATAGGGTTGAGGGCTGCATACTCATTGCCTCCAATCCTTTCAGCCCCATTTTACAGATGATTACCTTCATTATACTGATACCCAATAGGGAAAGCCGAAGAGACAAAGCAAGCAAATAGTAGAGCTCAAATTCGACCTAGGTCTGCCTGAGTCCAAAGCCCCTAATTTTGCCATCACACATCTATGTCACCACAAAACCTGAACAGATGCAAGGACACCAAACCATTCAGATAAGACTGCTGAGAGATGATAAAATCTCTCAATAGACCTATTGAATGTAGAAATTAGTCATTGTAAGCTTCGCACAAAATTATTTAAATAGCTTTTTGTTGAAACTGAAAGTGTTTGAGACAAAGCAGGTCTCATGAATGTAACCCTAACTAGATATTGAAAGTTCTAATAAGAGCTCAATTAGATCAGTTGGTCATGGCCACCATATTGAATAAGAGCAGAGAAAGAAAGTGAATTGAGAGAGAGAAAACTAAGTATACAGAGAAAGAGATGGGAAAAGAGCAGAGTATAGTGAAAAAGGTAGAAAGACAACACTTCAAAAGTCCCATTCATTAATGACTTTGAAGATATTAGTAAAACATTATACATTAATCATGATAACACAAACATATATTGTTTTACAAACTATCAGATGCTAATCTCATTAACAGGCTGATGATCCTACAGAATACTGAGTATATTAACATGAGAAGAAACATATTTTTGGTATGGGATATTCTAGACTGCTAAGAAGATGAAAGGACTAAGTGATAATTCACAGAATATGATCTACTTTTATGAGATGTTATAAATAAGAAATCTGAAGTGAAAGTAGGCATACTGTTAGTCCTATGGCTTTACTGTTAATATACAGATGATAAACCATGCCTTTGGTAATGCAAAAATACAAATATAATAAAATAAAATTTAAAAAATAAAACAGAGTCTATACTAAATTATTATCACAACTATTGTTATTATCTATTATTGCATTCCTGCCATGGGAAATACATTATAGAAGTCCCCCTTTTTTATGAGAACAAATATACTTTTATTTACTTACTTTTTAATAAGTTTAAATCCTTGGAGAGTACAGCATCACATGGGTCCTATGTCCAATGCCTTTAGCAGGAAGTTTGCTTCAAAACTTGACATGCACCTTGTCACTGTTTCAATGAGCATGAGTTACCTTTCCTCAGATGACTCTAGTTTTGTTTGGTTTGCCACCAGGAGACACTGCATTGTGGTTTGTCTTGTACACTTGAGCACAACTCTTGCCTAGTTAAAATTTAGTTTTGACTCGAGTACAAACTTCTTCAGTTTTGAGAAGAGCTGTATGCTCCCTCTGGTTCCAGCAAAAATGGCCTTGGACCACAGCCTTCCAGACATGTTTGTCATTTTAGAAGTTCTATTCCCAGCAGGCCTCCACAAGATCCAAGATGGCGTATAGAAATGTTATATAATCTTGACTTTTTTCTACAGGAAGAAACACTCAGAATTTTTGTAATCCTCAAATGCAGAGAGCTACCAGTGGTAGAGATAAGATTCAACCAACTTTTTTTATACTTCTTACTTAAACTCTTTCACTGTGCCATTGAATGAAGCAGAAAGATTCTACCTTTGTGCTCTATGAAAAGAAAAAAATGGAAAAATGAGACATAATATAACAAATTTTTTCTAAATAAGAAAAGAGGACACATGACATTAAAATTGAGCTGTGTTATTTGGTGCTTAGGAACTAATTTGGCATAAAATGTGCATGTTCTGTTTTAACACACGTAGAAATCTTTTTCTTCATTGATTTAAACTACATTTCTGAACACTATATGTATTGTCTATTACATATTGTAATAGACAATATGTATCAGACAGAATTTACAAAGGAATAATGAGCCCACCCTGCCTTACTCATTGAGTTTAAAATCTAGGGAAGAAAAAATGTGACAAAAGTGTGACACCTTGTCACTTAGTCCATATGTCTCATAGGATGGTTACAAAGAGTGATAAGATTTACAAGGAGATCTAGATCATCTTTGACTTGGTCAGATAGATATTTCATTTGAACCAAGACTTGAAGGATATCTAGGCAGAGACAGTGGGGTGGCATTTCAATCTGGAGAACAGAATAGAATCTAAACACATGGAAGAAGGAAGTGGTCAAGTCTACTGGGTAAGTAATCTGATTTAGTGGTATTTAGAGTAAGAACAAAGAGTCCTGGGATATAACGCTGGAATGATAGATTATAGTCTGAAAAATGAAGGACTTAAGTTTCAGGTTTGATGAAATAGTATTTCTTTCTAACTACAAATTCTTTTTATTGCATTTTCCCCATTCCTATTTAGTCCCCTTATACGCTCCCCCCATCACTGTTGTCTACGTCCACGAGTCCTTTTTCCTTTTTGCTAAATCCTTTCACCCTCCACCTACCTCCCCGCATTTAGCTGTCATCCTGCTCTCTATCTATGAGTGTGTCTCTATTTTGTTTGTTAGTTTAGTTTGTTCATTAGATTCCATATATGAGTGAAATTATGTGATACTAGTATTTGTCTTTCTATGACTAGTTTTTTTCTCACTTAGAATCATGTTCTCCAGTTCCATCCATACTGTCACAAAGGGTAAAATTTTCTTTTTTTATGGCCAAATAGTATTCCATGATGAAATAGTGTTTTATTCAATAGTCAGGAAAAAACATAAAAGTTGTTTGGCAGAGAATTATACATACTTATCTAATAATAATTGTTGGGAACTGCCCTGCCTGGTTTCAGAGGCTGTAACCCCTCATGGTTAAGGCTGAGTCAGAGTTGGGACCATAAGCCACTAAGGAGACAAAGCTTATCTCCCTGGCAGAAGTGCCACCTCTGCCCACTTCACCCTGCTTGGCCCTGAGCTTGGCCAGTTAGCCAATGACAGGTAAGAATCCTCAAGAAAGGATCAACCTAAGACAGGCATGGTCACGGAAGAGGCCCACAGGGAAGGACTCGGGAGGCTGTGGAAAAAGGGGGTGATGGACCCTTGCCCCTCGGCTTTGAAATAGCCTGAGTCCTCATTCTGTCTGCAAGAAATCTCCTAATCTCTTGGCTGCCTTACTTCCCTTGCCTGACTTAAGCCTGAAGCAATAACAGAGGGCAGTGCAGTCCTGTGCTGGGAGGGGCAGATTCCCTGGGGAATCAGGCCTAAGAAAAATACATACATTCCTGTGAAACCTACTTAATTTGTACCCTCAGCTTAAAAGATAAGGGTCCAGACCTGGGATGAATCTGGCGCCTAAAGTTTTATGGCCCTCTAACTAATTGGCTATAACTCAGAATAAGCCCTCAAAGTTCTCTGTAAATCTCTGTATTGTTTAACCCTTACTGGCTGACAATGATTGATGAGCTTTATCCGTATTCCTATGTGAATGAACCTAATAAAAGCCCCTGGAGAGAGAGGCTCTGGGCCCTTCCCCTTTGAGAGAAGCGGCCACCTTTCCTCCCCAAGCAGATCATGTCTTGGTAGTCGTTTTCTTCATCCGTGGCAGACCGGGAGGCTGCGTTAAAGCCCCCTGACAAATAATAAATACTTGTAGCCTATTATGAAGTATTGATTAATTATTTTAAAAAGACTTTATTTACTTTTTTTCTTTTAGAGAGAGGGGAAGGGTAGGAGAAAGGAAGAAGAAGAGAAAGAGAGGGAGAGAAACATCAGTGTGTGAGAGATACATGATTGCCTCATCTGGGAATCAGTCCTACAACCAAAGCATGTGCCCTGAATGGGAATCCAACAGCAACCTTTTGGTTTGCAGTCCAACACTCAATCCACTGAGCCATACCAGCCTGGGCTAATTAAATTATTTTGTATAAGCCTCTTGTGAGTTAGTAGTATTAGCCACAGTTAACCTGTAAGAAAACCAAGGCACATAGAGATTAAGTAAATTGCCTAAATTCACTGGGAAAGTAAGTAGTGAAATTGAGATTTGATGTCAGGCATCTGGCTGAGAGCCTGTTCCTACAGCCATTGTATTGTATTGCTTTTGAGGGAAGGGGAGAGTTTACAGAACATTTAATGTTCTGACCAAGAAAATTTGGATTGAAGACAGATGAAACTGCAGTGAGAACAGTTAAAAATATCTCAGTCATTTGCCTGCTCATGAAGCTATAAATTTCCAAACGGGTCAGACGATTGTCTGTGGCGGTTATACACTTCATCATTATAATTGAGGGTTCATTGAGGGTTATACACTTTATCATAATGAAGGGTGCTTTTTTAATTTCAGCTTTTGAATAAATGATTTCTGATTTATTTTCATTAGTGTTTGGTATATATTTTACACTTAATTTTAGTCTAAGTAATTTTCTTTTAGATTTAGCTTTTATGCACATATTCTATTTACATTTATTGATATGAAAGATAGCTATCATCTGTTTTTATGTATGATTTCTTAATTATTTATCTTAAAAGGTCTTTTGATAGGTAGTTTTTGCTGTTATACATATGTCTGTGTATATATGTGTGTGTTCCTCTTGTAAAATTGAGAGGTTTAGAAGATTAAAAAAGATCAATGAATCTTAGTGCCTTTTGTAGATGTGAGTGATAGAAGAGAAGGGAAAACCAGGGATGAAGACCAGTGTTTTGAATATGAATGACAATGATGATGGCACTGATATAAGTAGAGAAATCAGAGAAGGAAGTACTTTAGGGGAAGAGCATTTGTCTTCTTAACTGTTTTGAAGGCCATTGTGTGTCATTTTTGTGAAAACGACTAGAAGATATTTGTATGGAATGGAAATGATGAGAAATGAATTGAACAGAGAAGCCGGGTTAAATCTTAAAGTTCATGGGAGGGTACTGATCAGGGGCACAGCCCATCAAAAAAGAACTTTGTGCAATCAGAAATAAGTAGAGTTGGCACTCAGTTCCTCCACTCATGACAGTGCCATTCCAGGAAAATGTCTTAATCCCTTAACACTCAGAATTTTCTTTTTAAAAAAACACAAAGTAGAATTTATACCTTTTATGGTTGTTTTAAAGGTTAAGTGAAATCATAAAAGCAAAGCCTAAACTTAGTGCAGAACCTGTCATAGAATGAGCCCTCCAAAAAATGTAGTTATTTTAATTATATAAATAGTGACTATTTTAAGTATCATTCCCACAGAAAAAAATAATTGAAAGAGTGAGGAAAAATCAAAACTTTTCAAGGAACAGAGAATTCAAAAGTAGGAGATAGGTAAAAGTAGGAGATAAGAAAAAGGAGGAGAGAAAAAGAAATAAGAATAGTTGTTCAAGGAAGATAAGCTGATTTTAGTGGAGAAGAGATTTCAGAAGAAGCAGCTGGTTAAGTCTGTTCAATGTTTGCTGTCATGAGTAATGATCAGGAATGAGAAAATGTCAATGATCTTGGGAAAACAATTGTCCATGGTGAGCAGGGAGAACAGTGATGTGTGGTTTGCCAAAAGGGGCCCATTGGAAGACATTAGGGATTATACTTTGATTACATGAACCTGCTTCAGAGATTGTTCTTTTAGAAAACTTGGTAGTGACTTGAAGGGAGCTAGAATGAATATCAAAATGAAGCACCTCTAACATCTGTATTTCCATTTAATTAGAAGAAAGACCTAGAGTCTTGATTGGTTTCAGGTCCAATTTTTGGCAAGACTCTCATCGGTGATGTGAGCACTCCCACAGCACTTCAAGGCCCATAAGGTCTGGCTTGCCCTTTGTAATATTAATATAAATCAGGATTTAGGTAAGTCAGTATGCTTCAAAGTAGTTCCGTGTATAGGGTATAAGAATGGTGAAAGAAAAGTAGGTAAGTAGTAGAGCTGCAACAAGCTTGGACCTAAGTTAACAACTGCTGCATGATGCATACACGGGAGTTCATTGTGCATTTTTCTCTTCTTTGGACTGTGCTTTTGAAATTTTCTGTTGTAAAAAAACATTAAAACAAAAAAATGGAACATTTCTGGAGAATCAATAGAGAGTCAAGTTTTCTTCTTTTTTTTTCAATTGTACTTTTTCCATTACCACTTATCCCCTTTATACCCCGAAAATCACTTGACGTGACAACTCCTGGTGACCACTACAATCATATGACCCAACGTACTTTATGTGCTCAATAAACTTCAATTAAATGAATAATTGAATGAATTTGCTGCAAGAGGAATGGATAGAAAAGCTTGTAGCAGGAGCTTCTGAAAAGTAAAATAAAAATATTTCATTAAAAAATTACCTAATGTATTTTTACACTGACAGACTTGCATTTGTTAGTAAAAAACTTTAGAATAATAAAATACTATCATAAAAACAACAGAATATTACATAAAATTTAAATAGTGTGTGTGGGGAAATGCCTGTAATTTCCATCATACTTATATAATTAAAGTAATTTCTGTATATTCCCTTCCAGTCCTTTATTCATATGCAATCATATTTTTACATAATTGCAACCACAATATACAGACAATTTGCATCCTGTTTTTAAATTTAGTTCAAGGGAAGTTTAGTTACAATTATTTGAAAGAATATAATTGTGTATAAATATTCACTATGAATGCGGGAGAGTTTTCATTTATCAACCCTCATATATAGAAAGGGCAAGTGATACAAATGGGGTAAAGTCATTCAATAACACTTTTCAGTTCTTATTGGAAAAAAACTTTAAAACTTATGAAACTGAATAAAATATTATAACTAGAGGCACTGGTAGCTTCTGTAATATTTTGCTAAGCATTGTTTCATACTAAATCTTTATGCCTTCAGTTAAATTGTTTCTAATGCCTTACTGTAAGTTTCTGCTTTGTAATAGAACCTTATTAGTATTATTAATTTATATTTATACAATAACAACATGTAAGAATTCTTTCCCAACAACATTTGAAAAACCCCATTTGATCTTCACCTGAGGGGCACATTACAAATTAGACAAATACAATATAGGGAAAATGATGATGACATAATATGATCTCAGTAATGGTGTGGATTTCAGACTAGAATGATCCTGTAAGGGAAGCACTGTTGATATGAAGTCTGAAAATCATGGGAGTTTCTAGCATGAATAAATTTTGCCTATGATTAATGAGTCTTGTGAAGTTTATAAATTTTTTTCCTGAGGTACCCCTTCACAAGTTCTATATATTTTTGTAATACTCCTAAATTTTAAAAGCTCTGGATGTGTAGCTAGAGGCAGTTGCCAAAGATGAAAAAAGGAGACAGACTTATTTTCTGTCTCCAGTGAGTATTTTCTATTAACATGTTGGCCAAAAATGGCCCCTTGCAAATTGGTAGTTAGAGGTCATCCAAATAAAGAGAAAAAGAGGATTCATTAGTTGATAGGTTTTTAATTTATTTTTGAGTGAAAAAGGCAACTTTCAAAACTATTAAACTATTTTGAGTAATGTTAAAGCATACTAGCATATAGTAGTAACTCTAACATTGACTTTTGAAAGTGCAAATGGGATGGCACAAAGTTACATGGCCAGATGCAAGAAAGTAAACATGCTCTTTTGATTAAAGTATACCTGATCCTTCTCCTGAATAAATAAAATTCCAATCCACATCCACCATTTTTCTCTAGGCAGCTGGAGAGCAAAAGTAAAGCTTAGTTAGCCACATAAAATAATTGCCCAGAGGGGGAAAGCTTCATAAAATTTTAATAATTAAATTCTAATTAGTCAAAATTCAGTCATTTCCCAAAGGTAGGCATCCTTAAGTACACTGATGTGTTTACTTGTTTTTCCTTAGTCCTTAAAGAAAGTTTCTAAATTGAGATGGTACAAGATTGATTATAAAAACAGCCAGTGAAAGATCTTTAGGAATCCTAGTGGCCTGACTTTCAGAAGTTGAAATTATTTAATCTATGATTTAATAAAAGAATGTTCTTTATATTAACAATAGCTACCATTCAAATACCTATTATGTACTAATCACTATACTAATAACTTTCCACACTGTATCTTATTTAGTGTTCACAAGCAATCCTATGAAATTGGTAATATTAAACTATTTTCATTTTGTAAATGAGAAACAAAGAGATCACACAGTTAGTGACCCGCTAATATTTGAACCCAAGTAATTTATCTCTGCTCATGCCCACCAAACTATCTGCCTCAACTATCAAAAGGATTAAAATATAAACTAAACAAAGAGAAGACAAAAGTTAATTTTAACATGATTCTACTTATGTCATAATTAAGTTGTTCTTATATTTTTAAAAAATCCTTCCTTAAAAAACAATCTATGCATTAGAAAATGGCCAAGACTAGGCAAAAATTGAAGAGACCTTTACTCTTTGAAGAGAGAATGCCACTGAGAGAGTTACTCCAATTTCACAACATTTGCTTTTAGGGCAGGCCCCAGGTTTCCACAAGTGGTTGACCTAAGCTGAGATAAACACATTCTGTGTTATTGAAGAAGATCTCAAGGATCAGCTTATAAGCCATCACAATAGATGAGAAGTGAAGGGCTGATGAGAGGACTTCTGGAAAGAGAAAACCACAGATGCAATACCCTGAATTCAGCATTTAACTCTTCCCAAAACTTGGGCCATCCATGTATTGGGCAGATTTTAAACAGTGCAGCCAAAGTTAACAGAAGATTTTAGCTTCTACTTACCATCCAGTTTAAGATTTCAGTTCATCTGAATTAACTGTCTACTAAGCAAAACAACACTCTTGGGAGGAATATGACAGGTCCTAAAATTTCTGCAATATAACATACAAAATCATCAGCATACAATCTAAAATTACTCAATCTAGAAAGAAGCAGAAATAAATGATTAATACTCAAGAAAAAAGACTATCAGTGAGGATCACCTCTGAGATGAGACAAATACTGCATTTGTCAGAAGAGTTTTAAATTAATATTGTGATTATGGGAAACATATTTTGTAACCAACCTAACAAATAGAAAATATCAAAAAAGAAGGGACAATATAAAAAGGAAAAATTGATATTCTAGTAATTTGAAACACCAAATCTGAAATTTAAATAATTTACTGAATATGATTAAGAGAAAATTCAAGAAGACAGAAAGAAGGGGACTAAAAGGCAGGTTAATAAATATTATTAATATTAAAAAACAGAAAAAAAGAGGAAAAAAGGAAATGGTGACTTAGGACTTGGGAGATAGTACCAAAATGTCTAACATAAGTGGAATTAGAGCTCTAGAATGAAGAGATAGATAAAATAAGGCAAAAACAAAATAGTTAAATAGGAATTTCTAAAAATGTCCCAAATTTGTTGAAAGATATAACCTTATAGATTGAATAAGCTCAATAGGGTAAAGAGAAAATATTGAGAGGAGCCAGGGGAAAAATATGTTACTTTTAGGAAAATAATTATATAAATGACAACCAATAATAAATATAAAAAAGTACTAAACTAAGATAGAAAGCCTTGTGTTAAAGTCTCAAATCTTTTGTAATCCTTCTCAAAGACATTGCATATGACATTTTAGCCTCTCTAAGAATCAGGGTTGGGAGGAAAGATGGCGGTGAGATAGGTAGGAGCGAAATCCACTCCCCCCCGCACATGGGTGAAACACCTAGCGGATCTACTGAGGAATAAAGTGAACAGCCAACAGCACCCCAGTGTTTATGAAGATAGGAGACCAAAAAGTATAGAGGACACTGAAAAAACAGACAGTAAGGGGACTGCTTCAGGACAAAAAGGTCCCTGGGACCAGTGCAGGGACCAGGGCAGCTGCAGCCCCAGGCCCGTGCCTGCCAGGCCTGCAACAGGACTCCTGGGAGAGAGCTGAGCTAAGGGCTCCCTCCCCTGCCAAACAACACTTGAGCAACACCAAGAGACCCAGTTGCTTGACGTCACAGTAGGGGAATAAGGACAAAGTGTGGTAAACCCACAGACACCATGGGCACCAGCCAGGGAGAGTTGAGAATTGGGCCGTGTGGAGCCCTGACCCAGACAGTCCCCAGTCTAGCTGGAGAGGTGGGCTGTGTGAGAGGACAGGCCCTTCCATGTATGAGGAAGTGGCAGGATTGAGCAGAAGGATTTTCTCAAAATGAAAAAGACCCTTGGGGGCACTTGGGAATTTTCCTGCAGCAGCAGCTCCAGTCTCCTCTCCACCCGGTTGCCCGCTGGGTGCTTCCCAGGGGGTGTGGGGGATATCAAGCCCAAACGGTAAGCACCAGGGAGAATGTGCACCCAAGACCACAGGCACCCACCAGGGAGCTGGCGATCCTCAGGTGGACTGACGGCACAGACAATGACCAGGGAGAGTGCAACTAAGAGAGACATGAGACCACAGACATTGGGGAGAGTGCGAATCCAGGAAGGCCCCATACCACATGCACACCCACACACCAGAGGAGGGTGAGTGCCTGAACCTGTGGGTCCAGGGGCTAACAGGAAGAATCTCACAAACAATGGGAAGACAAAGGAACAAGCCCCAGATGAAATATAGGAAAGGAGGAAGTCTCAGAAACAATGCTAAATGAAAAAGAAGCAAGTCAACTATCAGGAATGAGTTCAAAGAATTCGTTATAAGGAAGCTTAATGAGCTCAGAGAGAATTACCAAAAAATACAAGGAAAATACAACGAACTCACTGCAAACTATATCAACATGAAAAAGGAAATAGAAACTATCAACAAGGGCCAAGAGGAAAGGAAGAATACAATTTCTGAACTGAAGAACACAGTAGAAGGAAACAAAACCAGGCTCGATGAAGCAGAGGATCAGATCAGCGAACTGGAGGACAAAGTAGAAAAAAACAACCAGAAAGAGCAAGAAAAGGAAAAGAGGCTCTTAAAGAATGAAGAGGGGTTAAGGGAAATGCAGGACAACATAAAACGTAATAATATCCATATAATAGGGATAACAGAAGGAGAAGAGGAAGAGCAAGGGATAGAAAACTTGTCTGAAAAAGTAATGATAGAAAATTTCCCTAATATGATGAAAGAAAAAGGCACACAAATCCAGGAAACACAGAGTCCCAATCAAGAGGAACCCAAAGAGGCCCACTGCAAGACACATAATTAAATAGCAAAATTCCAAGACAAAGAGAGGATCTTAAAGGCAGCAAGGGAGAAACAAGGAGTAACATAAAAGGGAGCCCCAATAAGGTTAGCAGCTGACTTCTCAATGGAAACGCTCCAAGCAAGAAGAGAATGGCAAAAAATATTCCAAGTAATGGAAACCAGAGATCTACAACTAAGAAGACTTTACCCAACAAGGCTCTCAATCAATAGAAGGCCAAATAAGGAGTTTCCCAGACAAAAGAAGTCCAAAAGAATATAACTCCACAAAACTAGCTCTGCAAGAGATGCCAAAGGGACTGATTTAAGGAAAGGAAGGAAAAGAGAGAGAAAGAGATGAACATAGGTACAAAAAACAGCAATGAATAAGTTCCTCTCAATAATAATCTTAAATGTAAATGGTTTAAATGCTCCAATCAAAAGACATAGAATACCTGAATGGATAAGAAAACATGACCCACACATATGTTGCCTACAAGAGACCCACCTGAGGACAGAAGACCTACACAGAATGAAGGTGAACAGCTGGAAACAAATTTTCCAAGCAAAGAGACAGGAAAAAAAAGAAGGGGTAGCAATACCCAAATCAGACAAAATAGATTTCAAAAAAAGGGCCATAAAGAGAAACCCAGAAGATCACTTTATAATACTCAAAGGGAGAATCCGCCAAGAAGACATAAACATTGTAAATATATATGCTCCCAACATAGGAGCACCCAAATACATAAAGAAAATCCTGGAGGACTTCAAGAAAGATATGGACAGCAACACAATTATAGTAGGGGATTTCAACACCCCACTGTCAAAGATGGACAGATCTTCCAAACTAAATATCAACAAAGATATTGTGGCATTGAACAATGCCCTAGATGAAATGGACTTATAAATGATATATAGAGAGAGTCTTTCCTCCCAAAGAAGCAAAACACACATTATTTTCCAATGCACATGGAACATTTTCAAAGATAGACCACATGATAGGACACAAAGCAAGCCTCAACAAGTTCAAGAAAATTTAAATCATACCAAGCATTTTCTCTGACCACAAGGGACTGAAACTGGAAACAAATCTCAAGGAAAAAAAGCCAACACACTAAAAAACATGGAGATTGAATAGCATGCTATTAAACAATGAATGGATGAAGAATGAGATTAGGGAAGAAATGAAAAAGTTTCTGGAAACAAACGAAAATGAACTCACAACAATCCAAACCCTATGGGACACAGCAAAGGCAGTCCTGAGAGGGAACTTCTTAATGATACAGGCCTACAAAAAAAGAATAGAAACATTTCAAATAAACAGCCTAACTGTATACTACAAGAACTTGAGGAACAACAACAAAGACAACCAGAGGAGGTAGAAGGAAGGAAATAACCAAGATCAGATCAGAATTAAATGACATAGAGAATAAAAGCAAAATTGTAAGGATCGATGAATCCAGGAGCTGGCTCTTTGAAAAGATAAACAAAATTGACAAGCCTTGAAGCAGGCTCTTCAAGAAAAAAAGAGAGGATCCAAATAAACACAATCAGAAATGAAAGAGGAGAGTCTACAACTGATACCACCGAAATACAAAGGATTGTAAGAAATTACTACAAACAACTATATGCCAAGAAACGTGAAAACCTAGATGAAATGGACAAATTTCTAGAAAAATATAACTTTCCAAAACTCAATGAAGAAGAAACAGAAAGTCTGAACAGACAAATAACACACCTTTTTTCAATTTCAAATGATGAAATTGAAAAAAAGTAATCAAATGCTTCCGACACACAAAAGCCCTAGACCAGACAATTTCACAGGAGAATACTACGAAGAATTTAAGGGAGAGCTAACCCTCAACCTTCACAGATTATTTCAAAAAATTCAAGAAGATGGAAGATTCCCAAACATGTTTTATGAAGCCAACATCATCCTAATTCCAAAACCAGATAAAGACATAACAAAGAAAGAAAACTTCAGACCAATATCACTGATGAACATAGATGCTAAAATCCTCAACAAAATATTAGCAAACCGCATCCAGCAATACATCAAGAAGATCATACACCATGACCAAGTGGGATTCATCCCAGGGATGCAAGGATGGTACAATATTTGCAAATCAATACACATAATACATCACATCAACAACAGCAAAGACAAAATTCACATGATCATATCAATAGACGCAGAAAAAGCATTTGATAAGATACAGCACCCATTTATGATAAAAACACTCACCAAAGTTGGAATAGAGGGAGCATTCCTCAACATAATAAAGGCCATATATGAGAGACCTACAGCCAACATCATACTCAATGGACAAAAACGTAAAGCTTTCCCACTAAGATCAGGAACAAGACAAGGATGCCCTCTTTTACCACTCCTTTTCAACATAGTATTGGAGGTCCTAGCCACAGCAATCATACAAGAAATAGCAATAAAAGGCATCCAAATTGGAAAGGAGGAAATGAAACTGTCACTGTTTGCAGATGACATGATAGCATATATGGAAAATCCTACAGACTCCACCAAAAAACTACTCAACCTAATAAATGAATTTGGAAAAACAGCTGAATACAAAGTCAATACTCAGAAATCAAAGGCATTCCTGTACACCAACAATGAAACTGCAGAAACAGAAATCAGGAAAAAAATCCCATTTGATAGAGCAACAAGAAAAATAAAGTACCTAGGAATAAACCTAACCAAGGAGGCAAAATACCTATTCTCAGAATACACAACACTGAAAAAAGAAATTAAGGAAGACACAATCAAATGGAAGCATGTACCATGCTCATGGATTGGAAGAATTTTAACATCATCAAAATGGCCATACTACTCAAAGCAATTTATAGATTCAATGCAATCCCTATTAAAATACCCATGACATATTTTACAGATATAGAACAAACACTTCAGAAATTCATATGGAACCATAAATGACCTAGTATAGCTGCAGCAATTTTGAAAAAGAAGAACAAAGCAGGAGGGAACACCATGTCTGATATCAAACTGTATTACAAGGCCACTGTAATCAAAACAGCCTGGTACTGGCATAAAGACAGGCACATAGACCAATGGAACAGAACAGAGAGCCCAGAAATAAACCCAAGTCTCTATGGTCAATTAATATTTGACAAAGAAGGCAGGAGCATGAAATGGAGAAAAAATAGGTCCTTCAACAAATGCTGTTGGGAGACCTGGAGTGCTATGTGCAAAAAAAAAAAAAGAAACTCAATCACCAACTTATGCCATACACAAATATAAATTCATGGTGGATAAAAGACTTAAATATAAGTCATAACACCATAAGAGTCCTAGAGGAGAACATACGCAGGAAAATCTCAGACATTCTATGCAGCAACATCCTCACAGACATGTCCCCTAAAGCAAGGGACCTAAAGGAAAGAATAAACAAATGGGACCTCATCAAAATAAAAACTTGTGCATGGGTAAAGAAAAGAGCATTAAAATGAAAAGAGAACCAACAGTATGGGAAAACATATTTGCCAATGGTACCTCAGACAAGGACATGATTTCCAAAATATATAAAGAATTCATACAACTCTGCCCCAGGAAGACACACAACCCAATTAAAAAAATGGGCAAAGGACTTGAACAGACACTTCTCCAAGGAAGACATACAGAGGGCCCAGAGACATATAAAAAGATATCAGCATCACTAGCCATCAGAGAGATGCAAATTAAAACCACAATGAGGTACCACCTCACACCAGTCAGAGTGGCCAACATAAACAAATCAACAAACAAATGTTGGAGAAGATGCAGAGGAAAGGGAACCCTAGTGCACAATTGGTGGGAATGCAGACTGGTGTAGCCACTGTAGAAAACAGTATGGAATTTCCTCAGAAAACTAAAAATGGAACTGCCTTTTGACCCAGCAATTACGTTGCTGGGATTATACCCTAAGAGCCCTGAATCAACAGTCTAATAGAACCTATGCACCCAAATGTTCATAGCAGCATAATTTACAATAGCCAAAAGTGGAAGCAAACTAAGTGCCCATCAGTTAATGTGTGGATAGAAAATCTATGGCACATTTACACAATGGAATTCTATGCAGCAAAGAGAAAGAAGGAGCTTATATGCTCTGTGACAGCATGGATGGAACTGGAGAGCATTATGCTAAGTGAAATAGGCCAGGCAGTGAGGGACAATCACCATATGATCTCTCCTTTAACTGGAACATAATAAGCAAAAGAAAAAAGGAAACAAAATATAACCAGAGACATTGATATTAAGAGCACTCTAACAATAGCCAGAGGGGAGTGTGGAGGAGATAGTGGAGAGAGGGGTTTTCAGGGACTACTATGGAGGATGGGTGGATCGTACCTGGATGGGGGGAAGGAGGGGCGGGTGAGGGGGGTGGGTTTGGCTGGGGTGGGGAGAAAATGCAGACAATTCTAATTGAACAACAATAAAAAATATTTAAAAAATAAAATAAAATAGCCCTGGCTGGTGTAGCTCAGTGGACTGCACGCTAGCCTGCCAGCCTGCTAACCAAAAGGTCACTGGTAGGATTCCCAGTCACGGCACATGCCTGTGTTTCAGACCAGGTCCCCAGTGGGGGGCATGTGGGAGGCAACCACACATTGATGTTTCTCTTCCTCTTTCTCTCTCTCTAAAGATAAATAAATAAATAATAAAATAAAATAAAATAATAAAAATAAAAAGAATCAGGATTATCTTTTACCTGTATAATGAGGAATTTTTTTGATATATTTATTGATTATGTATTACAGTTGTCCCATTTCTGCCCCTTCACTCCACTCCATCTTGCCCACCCCCTCCCTCCCACATTCCCCCCCTATAGTTCATGTCCGTGGGTCATACTTATAAGTACTTTGGCTTCTACATTTCCTACACTATTCTTACCCTCCCCCTGTCTATTTTCTACCTATCATTTATGCTATTTATTCTCTGTACCTTTCCCCCCTCTCTCCCCCTCCCAATGCCCTATTGATAACCCTCCATGTGATCTCCATTTCTGTGGTTCTGTTTCTGTTCTAGTTGTTTGCTTAGTTTTCTTTTGTTTTGGTTTTAGGTGTGGTTGTTTATAACTGTGAGTTTGCTGTCATGTTTACTGTTCCTATTTTTTTTCGTCTTTTTCTTAGATAAATCCCTTTCACATTTCATATAAGGGCTTGGTAATGATGAACTTCTTAAAACTGACCTTATCTGAGAAGCACTTTATCTGCCCTTCCATTCTAAATGATAGCTTTGCTGGATAGAGCAATCTTGGATGCAGGTCCTTGCCTTTCATGACTTGGAATACTTCTTGCCAGTCCCTTCTTGCCTGTATGGTCTCTTTGGAGAAATCAGCTGACAGTCTTATGGGAAGTCCATTGTAGGTAACTGTGTCCTTTTCTCTTGCTGCTTCTAAGATTCTCTCCTTCTACTTAATCTTGGGTAATGTAATTATGATGTGCCTTGGTGTGTTCCTCCTTGGGTCCAGCTTCTTTGGGACTCTCTGAGCTTCCTGGACTTCCTGGAAGTCTATTTCCTTTGCCAGATTAGGGAAGTTCTCCTTCATTATTTGTTCAAATAAGTTTTCAATTTTTTGTTCTTCCTCTTCTCCTCTGGCACCCCTGTAATTTGGATGTTGGAACATTTCAAGATGTCCTGGAGGTTCCTAAGCCTCTCCTCATTTTTTTGAATTCTTGTTTCTTCATTCTTTTCTGGTTGGATGTTTCTTTCTTCCTTCTGGTCCACACCATTGATTTGAGTCCCAGTTTCCTTCCCATCACTATTGGTTCCCTGTACATTTTCCTTTCTTTCTCTTGGCATAGGCTTCATTTTTTCATCTAGTTTTCGAACAAATTCAACCAGTTCTGTGAGCGTCTTGATAACCAGTGTTTTGAACTGTGCATCCGATAGGTTGGCTATCTCTTCCTCGCTTAGGTGTATTTTTTCTGGAGCTTTGAAGTGTTCTGCCATTTGGGCCATTTTTTTTTTTTTTTCTTGGAGAGTCTGTTACTTAAGCTTTAGGTATTCACCGGGGCGGGGTAATGCTGGTCCTGTGCTGTGATGCTGTACGTGGGGGAGGGGCCGAGAGGGAGCAATGGAGCCCGCTCCACTGGAGCCCTGGGTTATGTGGTCTGCTTCGCTCCCTGTTGTTCCTCCGGTTTATCTGTGCAGGAATGTGGGGCCATAGGGTACTACCCGCCGCTCTGCCTGCCCCTTTCTCTGTCACTCTGAGTCCAGCCCTCTCGGTTTATCTGTGTGCGAATGTGGCGCCAAAGGGTCTGCTAGTGGTCAGACTGCCTGCTCTGTTCGTCCCACACTCCGCCAGTCTCGGTCCGCCAGGGCCACGCATGTCCTCTCCGACCCGGTGCCAGTCTCCACCCCTCCTATCGGTCTGGATGTATGTTTCTTTTTTTATCTACTTTGTGTTGGACTTCCTTGCTGTTTGATTTTCTGTCAGTTCTGGTTGTGCGAGGAGGTGCAGTGTGTCTACTTACGCCATCATCTTGGTTCTCCCATGAGGCATTTTTTAAATAAGTCTAAGTGCTGTCTGATAAATTTTCATGAATGTAAAAGGTTCTCCCGGCTTTCTAGAGTTTGTGGAAAAAACAATGAGTAACATTATTCAATATCTCTACCTTTTTCATTTTATAAAGCATATATGAAAATATGTTAAACTTATTAGAAGAACTTTTATTTGTTATTGTCTCATCTTGATAACTCAGAGATAATTGGATTGTGGTATAAATTATATTTGCATATAATTTATTTATTTGTATTTTTAATAATTTTTACTTCAGATCTAAGAACAATTTAATGGCATCACTTTCTGACTTAGTTATGTATTGTATATAGATATACATATGATTTAATTTATTAAACTTTCCATCTTCCATTTCTGACAATTGATGAAAATATAAATTTTCAAAAAGTAAATGAAATTAAATGCCTTTCTGATACTAACTTCCTCATCATGAAGGTAATTCTCCTTTTATAATTGTACTAAAGAGCAACATATGTGAAATATGAGTATAGTCAAATTGTAAGATATAAACCATATAGTCTGATATTTATTTAGTATTTTCTATTATAAAAGTAATAAATTTACTGTAGAATTTTAAGAGAACATACAGGAGAAATCACTTTCATTTTCATAAGCTATGGTTTATTTTGGTGAATTTCTCCTTATACTTTTTTTCAGTTCACTAGTATACAATCCATTCTTTTCTTAGAGAAAAGTAGCAGAAAATGAATGTAAATTTATAAATATTGACAACTTTTGAATCATGGAAGTGTTAATTTAATTTTATATTCTGGTCTTTTAAATATTTACTCCCAAAGTCAAATTTGTGCAGTACAGGAAATCACTTCCTCTAATTTACAAGTGTGCTTAACTATAATCAACGGCTCCCTTCCCAGGCCAGACTCGAAGAATTCATTACTTAAGGGATCCTGTGAAGGTAGAAACTGGATTTGGAATTTATAGTAGGACACAGTATCATAAACAAATATCCCTTCAACTAATGAAGGTAATAACTTGTCTATAGTCATTAAAGAAATATGTTAAATGCAGAATTTTCTGATAGGGATGGAAAAGCTATAAGTCCTTCAGGGAGGAAGCACACTGGCAGTTCCACAAGCAGTGGAGATTTGGACATTTGCCCTAATTTTGACCCGATGGAGGACCTAAGAGCTTTCCACCTGGGTACTGACTTCAAGAGATCTCCATGTCACTGACTTGTTCTCCTTTTTTAAGTGACTTCCTCCAAGGGGGAAAATATCATAGATTTACAAAGAAAGAAAAGGCCTTGAAAAAAAGCATGAAGAATAAGTGGACTACAAGAGCAGCCTTGAACTGAGCAATGAAACACTCAGCCAGACTATGTATTAACCTTGGGCTCAACAGGAGTTAATGTTTACCAGCCAGAAAAAAATTCATTGCTCAATTTTACACCCTCCTATGATCAAAACCTTGGTATGTGTGGTCTTAAGGCTTTTACCTGAAATGGTGACTTTGATTCTAGTGTACAACACAGTTTGATGGTATTCTACAGTGAGCTGGAGGTGCTATGTGAGTGTAACAGTGGACCATAAAGCCATAAAGATTTGCATTAAAGCCCATTCCTTTTACATTAGGAGAAAACTAATTATTAGGGAAGCAAGTGGGGTTCTTTTCACAGTGTTCGGAGCAGCAGTTTTCCTAAAAGTCCACATCTTGTGTTGCAGGTGTGGTATTTAATAGGAAAGTCCCTGGAGGTAAGATACATGGAAATTGGCAAACAAATATCCCTCATAAGTTACTTAGGCACAGAGTTCTGCAGGTAGCGTTTTTCTTGTTTATTTTCTAATAATACTGGAATTCTATCAATTCTACTATTGTCAGATAACTCAGTCTAAACCCTATACCCTAAATAGATTTTAAGTCATCTAAACTTTAATGATAAGTGGTTTGTAAGCATCACAAAAATAATAAAGAAGAGTTTTAGGTAAAAAAAAGTTACATATGCATAGGCATTTTGTTTTATCTATTTATCTATTTATTTTCTTTTTGCTTTTTTGAAGTTGTCCTGCACATTTTTCCTCTGCAGAGTTAGCACTAAGTAATAGTAAAATGATGCTTATGTTAGGTATCTTATAGCATAGGTCATTTCTTATTTTTTTAACAATAAAAAGAAATTCCTGATTTCTTGAAAATGGATTTCCCCTAAATATAGAACAGAAAACTATAATAATATTAACAAAAATCCTGACAAAACATAATAGTAATTATGTGAGTAATGCTTTTCAGTAACTTGAATTTTAGAAGAGATGACATATTAATGTATTTTATGTGTGTAGTACATTTCATGTGTGTGTACATATATGTATATATATACACATATTAAATGAGTTAAACCAAATGTGACCATCTAGTCAGTAGTTAAGACTGCTATAAATTACAGTCCAATAAACTATTAAAACAAAACCCCAAAGTAATACCCACTTTCAGAGACTCGGATTCAGGTGGTTTGGTGGGGTCAGGCACAAAATTTGACCAAGCTCCCAGGTGATCCCCATGCACAGACAGAGCTGTGAGGTAGAGCACTAAGAGAGTCTCTTAGTTATCTTCGAATGGACTTATTGCTTCCTCCCTTCTTGTCTTTTTACCCCTGCCCTGTCTTGCCCATTTAATTAACTAAATAATGTACCTTTTCTTTTATTACTTCTCTTTTTAAAATTTTCTTACTTATTTTTGTTGTTGTTGGTGGTGGTGGTGTTGTGAGCCTGGTAGGGCAGGATGAGGGCAGCAGGGCTGGCAGGGGTATCAGACCTGTAACATCTCTACTTTTATCCTACTCTGTACAGCTCAATTCATCTTGTCAGTTCGAAGATTTCACATTAATAATGTTTAAATCTTGGTCTAGAAGATTGTGAGTTTAACTTCTTTGATTAACCCAGTGAAGGAGGTAATATGTTATCAGGTGCTGTGAAGATGAAGTGCTTACATTTTCCCTGAACTGTGTGTGTCATGACTGCCTGAGGCCAGGCAGGCTGCGTTCAGTTCATCATTCTTCCAGGCAGGGCTCGAACAGCCTTCAGTGGAGCCACATGAGGTGAGAGAATATTCAGAGCAAGTGTGAATTGTCTAACTGAAGTCAAGACTAACTCAACTCTGCACAGTTAAACAGCAACCTAGGCAGTTTATTCCCTGGGTGGCCACAATGCAGGTAGAGGATTAGAACAATTTTCAGTGGTATCTCAACCACATAACTGGCTAGCTCTCTGCCTACAGGAAAATATTTACTTAAAAAATTACCCAACATATGTCTTACATACTTCAAAAGATCTAAAAATACAATCCGCTGTTAGTTGTAGAATGTTAGTTGTAGATTTTTTTCAGAAATGGCTGGAAGAACTCAGATGCTATTAATAGAATTCAAAGCATCATGGCAAGTTTTGTGTTTTCCTCTCTTTAACACCTATGAGATATAAAATATATAGATGTTTCTACAAAACAGTTTGACTTAAAATTTTTAAACTTTGCCCTTTAGAGCTCTTAGTAGCCTCTTCCCCTATCTTCCTGATGAATAATGTGAGTTCATTCTGTGGATCAGGTGAGTATAATTTGTGAAAAGTTATGAGTGTGCATGTATGTGTGAGAAAAAGAGACAGAGAGAAAGACAAAAAAGAGGGAGAGAGAGAGAGAGGTGAAGGGAGAGGGAGCAGGAGGGAAAGAGAAATACTGACTAAAATGCAAGTGTCAGACTCTATTGGCAGAGGTGGGAAGCATTTTGGTTCCCAGATTTGCCTGGGAGAGTGAACTGCTATCCACTAATGCCTCTGGAGTGTCAACTGTATAAATAGTCAGCTCAGTGCTCGCTCCCTTGTGAAGAGAAGTTTCTTATTCAGTCTGTCAAATTACTTTTGGATATGTCACATACAGAAATGATACCTGCTCCCAAGAAGGTTTTCTTTTGATGTAAAGAATTGTATATATTTTAATTTATAATAATTGAAATTGCATGGCACACAAAAGCAAAATTGAGCATAAAAGCAGCTGACTTTCCAATATATTCAAAGACAAAATGCAATAAAATATGTGAATAGGGCATATTTATATAATACATGTGCTGAAAATACCAAGGTCAGTATTTGTAATGTCAAAATCTAAATATTGTCATAATTTGTGACTCTCTCAAAAATATACTGTCATTAAATTAAAAAAATAATTTTCAATTGGAAAAGAGTGCTAAATATTTTCATTTTTCTGCCAAATCCCCTCTCTGACCTATTCTAATGTGGTCTTAGCCCAGAGGCTGCTTGCTAGGGACCACGTAAGAACAGGCTCCCTTGCCCTCTGACTTGGAGTTGACTTTAGCTGTAGAGAGCACTGGCAGAAGATCAGGAGGTGGGAGGAGAGAATGGTCAGGAATTTATTCCTTTTTCCTCACTGTGAGCTGTGGTTGGGCTGAATTCTTTATGAAGGCTAGGGCTCCTGTCAAGCAGACAGTCTCTTATAGTGACCACGCTGGGCAGTTCCCCAGAACTATTCTCTCCCCTTAGGTCTTCAGGTCTAAGATTAGTCATAGATGGGATGCTTTCCTCAACCTCCTGACTGCCAGTCACAACACTCCTTACATTCTCCTTCACTAAACTCACTTCCACCACCCTTTGTGAGTGGGCTTCTCAAGGATTAGAAATAGATGGTAGAGGCATCAACAATTACTTTGTTGGACAACTTTTGCATAATTGGCATTGGATGTTATCTGAGAGATTTCTTTTAAAAAAGGGTCTTTGTCAACCCAAATTTAGTTTTGTTAAGGTGTTCGATATTTGCTTCTCACACTATAGGCTGAGGCTGCAAGTTCCTAACAGCAGATTACATTTGCTTGAGCCTTTAATGCTGGATTCTGGGAACTGGTTCAACATGGACCATAATTGTTATGGACTTGAATGTGTCTTTCTAAAATTAATATTTTCAGTCCAATATGATATTTGGAGATGGGGTCTTTGGAAGGTAAGTAGATCTTGAGTGCAAGCACTATGAATGGGCTTAGTACCCTTATAAAAATACCCCAGAGAACTTCTTGGCCATATGAGGACACAATAAGAAGACAATCATCTGTGAACCAATAAGTGGGTTCTCGCTACATGCTGAGTCTGATAGCACCTTGATCTTGGACTTTCAGCTTCCATAATTTTGAGAAATAAATGTTTTATCCACTTAGTCTATGGTAGTTTTTTATAACAACTTGAATGGACTAAGACAGTGATGTTGCTAGCTCAGCAATGGTAGCAAAACTTATGTTTTATTCAAGACTCAAGGTAATGGAAAGATGTTAGAAACAGAACAATGTAATCTAGTCTCTTTATTATTAAATTGTCAGAGCAAATGTTAACTCTTAATTATTTAATTTTACAGGTGATCATTGAAGGATAATATCTGCCTTCATAAATAGTTGGTCTAAATACTCATTATAGAGAAGAAATGGTTATTCAGTAAATGATTTTTTTAGGCTCAGAGATATTCTTTCTCTCTCTCATTTTTGTTTTGCTTGTAGGTGGACCAAAAATATATTAAAATATTTCCCTCAAATGTTAGCATCCACTGTTATATCCATTCTGTAAAACTGGGATTTATATATATATATATAGAAGATTTATATATAAATATATATATTCTTCTGTATTTTTTAATCTACATGGGTTAAAATTCTCTGAGCTGCAAATTACAAAATTGAACTCATACTAGCTTAAGCAGATTAGATGATGGTTGCTATAAATGAAAACTCTAGGGAGTGTTTTGGCTTCAGGCTGAGGAGACATTAAGTTTTGGAACTTAATGTCATCTTGGTATCCCTATTGTTTCCTCTTAGAATTTCTGTGGGCTGTTTCCATTCCTTTTGCTGATAAAGGGAAAAACCAGCTTTCCTGTACATTTTTCTTGTCACTTATGACACATAAGAATGAATGTTTCTTTTTTGACTTCTATGCTAGACATGTATGGGGGACTCTCATTGTCCATTTGGATTCTATACCCACTTCAAACCAAGTGCTATACACAGGAGAAAAGATTTCTCTGATATCTGGCCTTAGATCACACACACACTGACAGGAAGAAGGAAAAGGGGAATTGGGAAGAACTGGCATAAGATGGAGGACAGGGAGGGTTAGTTGTAACTGGACCAGAACTGGCAAAGGTGATTTTACAAAAACTCCATTCCCATAGCACCCTTTGTACTGATGGTGCTGTAGTCAGTGTCAGAGATGGAGCCCACCCTGTTAAATATTTCCCTGTCAGCAGCTGACATGACATCTTACCATATCTAACTCTAGATTCCTGCATAGATGAACCCAATGGCTCACAAAATAAACAAAAATAAAATTTAAGACTCCTTATTTTATACTTATAAAACCTCAATGGGGCCCAGGCTGGTGTGGCTTAGTGGATTGAGTGCTGGCCTGAGAACCAAACGTTTGCCAGTTTGATTCCCAGTCAGGGCACATGCCTGGGTTGCAGGCTAGGTTCCCAGTAGGGGGCACTTGAGAGGCAACCACACATTGATGTTTCTCTCCCTCTCTTTCTCCCCCTTTTCCCTTCTCTCTAACAATAAATAAATAAATACAATCTTTAGAAAAAAATTAAAATTTCAGTGGGACAGATTGCTTGGAAGAGCATATGAGTTAATCTCCCCATTTTAGTGTAGGTAGACCTCTTTAATCAATATCAAGACTTGGATATTGATATCTTGCAACCAGTCCACAGCTTCTTTCCTTCTCTTTGTGAGACCTTGGTTACGACCATCTCAGTCCAAAAGAGAGTTGCTAACTTGTATCTCAAAAGGGAAGAGGTAGGCATATTGATCCTTTTATGCCTAGAATATCTTTTGCCCATGAGCGCACTGATTTCAATCTTTAAAAAAAATTGGGAGAGACAAACTTAATTCACCTACAAATACTAATTGTAGCAAACGTAGGGTCAAATTATTCACTTGTGTCATATTTATTAAACTAAGAGATGCCTGTAAGTAATCATTTAGTGAACACAGAAATGATAAAATAATTTAGAGCATCTTTTTATTGCCCAAATGCCACCAATAAGTTTACCAAAATGTAGGGAAATATTTCTTTATATTTCTATAAGTTAGCATAGCTTGGCACAATATTCTTTGAAAAACTGGTATCAAAGCTAAGTCTACTTTGCTTATTTGTATGAATGCAAAATGCTTTAAAATAATAGAAATCACTTGTTTAAGAAAATATTAAAAGTACTGTTTCTGAAAGTAGTATAAGATTTATATATTTTTGAATGCAACATTAATAAAGTGATGAACTAGACTGCATTGCTGTTATACACCACGGCAGGCCCAGTGTTGGAACAAAGTAACAGGCGATAAATACTTAAAAAATGATTTAATTAGATAATTAATCTCAGATATAAATGGGTCTTTGGCAGTATTAAAACTCTATTTTTAGGATATTTATAGGATTATATCCTATTATTATAACTAATAAATATATAATTCTACCAGCTAGCCTTGTATTAAATGATGAAAACTTAGAGGCCCTAAAATCAAGAATAAGATGTGGATGTTCCTATGAGCAATATTTTCTGACATTAGCTTAAAGACATTGGTCAATACAATGAGAGTGAATGTACAAATAAAATGGATTTATTTTGTAGATCAAATTGTTCCCAAGAAAACCTAAAAGCAAAATAAAAATCTATTACAACTAATAGAAGGTTTTAGTAATGTTTTTTAATAGACATTAGAGTATGGATATCAAAAACTTTTCCAAATATCAGAGAGAGAAAATCCTATAGCTTAGGATATACAAGAAAAACTTATGCAGCTTTACAGATGAGTACAATTCAGATAACATAAAAAGAAACATAAAATAACATGTAAATCAGTGTTAAAGATGGGGTTCTACAACCCCCCAAAATATCTGGTGTTGTTTTCATACTATGTGGTGGAGAGTGAAGAAATGCTATTATATGGTGAATTATTGAAAACTATTTGGGAGGCCAATCTTTAGGTTATCTAAGATATTTGTGCGTCAGGGAAAAAGATTGGAAAATAAATGCTAATTGTGGGTTTTGGTTGCTATTAGCAGTCTTTGGCAAGGTACCACAAGAAAGAGACAAGACCTAGAAAAAACTAGCCAGTTTGAAAGAGAAATGAAAGGAAAATGCAAGAAATTTGAGTCCTGGCAACATTGAACAAAAGGACTGCTTATAAGCCCAAAATTCTAAGAGATCTCATTAAAGGTATTTGAATTATAAAGGCTACTTATATGTCAGCTTTACGTTAAAGCTATCTGACAGTGGGTAAGGGTTTATGTGGAGTCAGCATACTTTTCATTAAATTCAGGGAGAAAGAAATATGGGCAAGTTTGTGAAGAAATTCCATATGGAAAATTTATTATCATGAAAAGAAGTATAGCCCATGTAGCTTTTGCCACATGTCATGTCCTTAAGTGTTACATAAAGGAAAGGTTCTATATTCAAGTGATTAGAACATTGGTGATTTCAACAAAGTTTAATGTAGTTCTCAGAACTCACTTGCTATGAGACTCATAAATCTCTAAGAAGGGATTATGAAAGGTAGCATTTCTCAAAATTTTGTTCCCAAAATATTCTATAGCTCTTTTCCAATAATAAAACAACTATCAACATTGCTAAGAATATTCTTTCATAGAAAATAGCTTGGGGAATTTTAGAATAAACTATTGGTTGGGTTAAAAATAGAAAAGTATAAATATACTGAAAAGAGAATGTAGAAATAAATTACACAAGATCCTCTTTCATATGGCTGAGAAGGCCCTTACCAAATCACCCCTTCCCCAGATAACAGCTGTCAAACTGCTCTGTGAAGGCTCTGGTAGAGCATGATCACAGAATAAGTGGACAAAATGTCAGTAAAGTTAGATGTGATTTGAATGACGTTATCAACCACTTTGACCTAATTGGCATTTAGAATACCCTACTCTGGGCAACTTTGGAATACACATTTTTTTTTTATGCACATGATCACTCACCATGATAGCCATGAAATAAACCTTAATAATTTAAAAGTGTTAAAATCACAGTCCATGCTTTTACTACAGAAGATATAAATTAGAAAATACTTACAATAAAATATCTGTCAATACCTCAAATATATAGATATTAAACAAAGAAATTAGAAAATATTTTAGGCTGATTGATAATTAAAACACTTTATTTCAAATTTCTGCCTATGATGGTCTAAGATCCTCTGAACCATCCTGTGCTGCAGAAAACCTGGACATAATAAAAAGGAAAAGCA
The DNA here is from genome assembly GCF_022682495.2 of Desmodus rotundus. Classification (NCBI taxonomy): domain Eukaryota; kingdom Metazoa; phylum Chordata; class Mammalia; order Chiroptera; family Phyllostomidae; genus Desmodus; species Desmodus rotundus. The sequence goes on along the minus strand of NC_071391.1, from coordinate 97,114,031 downwards.
TCATCTAAAGGTATTGGGGAGTGATTAGAAGCAGATATACTTTGGTGAGAAATTCACATGTGGAAGAAGAGAGATAAAGTATACAAGTCAAATCCTGCCTCCCCAGCTTTTAGCATGAAACTAAAGTTCAATTGGCAGGGCATGAATAGCACCCACAGAAGGTACACATAGAAAAAACCCAGTCTATGTTGCTTCAGAAACCCAGAACAGTGAAGCCACCAAACTAGGAACCATGAAGATAGCCACTTAATGAAGGAATAAAATTAACTCAGGAAACAACAAAAATAAATAAAAATAAAAGGGGCAATAGATTTGAATAGATACTTCTCAAGAGAAGATATAGAAATGGTCTTTAAGCACATCAAAAATTTTCAGCATCACTAATTATTAGAGAGATGCAAATTAAACCCACAATGAAATATCATTATACACCCATTAGAAGAGCTGCAGGAAAAAGCCTGGCAACCCCAAGTTTGGGTAAGAGCATAAAGCAACTGGAACTCATGCATTGTATGAAGAAAATGCAAAATGGTGTACCTTCTCTGGAAAACAGAGTTATACTATTTTTACATAATTCTATCCATAGGTATTTACCCAACAATATTGAAAATATATGTGTCCTCAAAACGTATATGTGAATGTTCACAGTAGCATTATTTATAATGACTGGCAACTGATAGAATGATAAAAAATTATATCTATATATTCTACTATTCAGCAATAAACAGAAACAAAGTAAGTTATGCCTGAAACAACATGATGAATTTTAAAATAGTTTGCTATATTTTGAAAATTAATCCTAATAAATCCTACAGAAAATTATGATTACATTTATATGAAATTCTAGGAAAGCAAAACTATGAAAACAGAAAACAAATCACAGGTCTCCTAGGGCTATATTTTGAGAGATTGGGAACTGAGTGCACAGTGCTCAGGGAAAACTTCCAGACTGAGAGAATATTCTCTGTCTTCATGGTGCTTATACATAACTCAGGGACAAAAAACTGCTCATCTTTATTTGAGCACAATCCCTGTTCCTTCTTCCTCAGGATGAAATGCTTTTCTTTGCATGATGAAATCCCTCTCATCCTTTGAGGTTCAACTCAGATGAGATTTCTGATGTAGACACATTTGACTAATCAGATAAATTTTCCTTAGTTCTTCTTTCCATAAAACTCTTTGTGCCAAATCCCTACCATATTATCTTTTAAGTATCAGTTTCAATTAATAAATTGCTACTCTCTAAGAAACTGGGCTGCATTTCAATTTTGGACATTTGCAAGCATCCAGCTAACCCCTGGCTCCCAAAATAGTACATAATAAATATATGTATTTTGTGCTTCAATTTTTAGTTTTCCAAAGACTGATTTTTACTAAAGAAAGTCACGAACACAGACAGCAATATGATAGTTGCCAGCGGAAAGAGGGTAAAGGGAGTAGGAGATGGAGGGAGGTCTAATATATGGTGAAGGAAGACGGTGTGACTTTAGGTGGTGGGCACATAGTGCAATATACAGATCATGTATCACAGAAATGTACAGTTGAAACCTATATGATCTTAGTAACAAATGTCACCACAATAATTAAAAAGATCCCATCAAATTATCTCTTGTAGCATTCTGTTTTACCATGTTTTAGAAACATTAATCATTTTTTACTGCATTTCCTCTTATCCTGTGTCCTACAGTAAATCCCATACTGCTTGAAATTATCATATAATTTTGTATAGTATTAACATATTTCTCAACTAGCAATGCCTTGCCCATATTTCTCTAAAACTTTCTTATAATATTTAGGTTTTCTTAATTTTAATCCTTTCTAGATCTTTTTCCAATCTTTTCTTATCACTGGGCATACATGCCTAGGTGGCCCACAATTCAGTTGAGCCTGTGATAATATGGTGAGTAATTACACACCATAATTTTGTTAATATATCGTGGTAATCACGTGAGCTGCCTTAATAACAGCACTATTTCTAAGTCCTCAGTAGGAGAATTTCTTGTTAATGATAATTAGGTGGGCATTGCATAGTAGTGGTATATTTTAGAAAACCTTCGTAGATTCAAGAATGCTAGCAACTCCTTTGAGATTAAAAAGTAATTTAGATGTGGAGGGGGAGTCAAACTTCTGACTTATCCTCATTAGCAAGCCATTGTTAAGACAAGAATCTTTTCCCCATTTTCCAGTGATCATTTTAGAAAAATTTATTGCCTATGTTATGGATGAGGCAACAAAAATGAATAAAATTAACTTCATGGAAATAAGTTTCTCCAAGCCAAATATTAAATCATAGACCAGATTTGAATTCAGGTCTGTCTTATATCAAACACAATGCCTTTTCTGAGATACCAGGCTGCCACTGTGTGACAATCTTTTAAAAAATATACATATTATAACCTTTATCAAACACATACAAAAGCATAGAGAACAGTATAACCAACACTACGAATATCAGAGCCCACACTTATCAAAACTCTCACATATTTCCCTCATCTAGTTATTTGTATCTCTTTCTTTTCTTATTCCTTTGCTATCATATTTTAAAGCAAATCTCAGATGTTATGTCATTTAATTCCTACTTATAGGTTTGGCCAAAAAAGTTTGTTTGTTTTTTTCCATGAGATGGCTCTCATAGTACTTATTTGTCTTTAACTTAATTCAACACAATTTTGTTAGATTGTATTGTGATAGTTGTCATATCATTGTGCATTTAAAAAAAATCAACATTGGAGAATGTGTAGCCATTTTAATATTGAAGATGGAAGAAAATACGCAACATTTTTGGCATATTATGCTTTATTATTTCAAGAAATGTAAAACGGAAACTAAAATGCCAAAAAAATTTGTGCAGTGTATGGAGAAGGTGCTGTGATATATCGAACATGTCAAAAGTGGTTTGTGAAATTCTGTGCTGGAGATTTCTCAAAGGGTGATGATCCATGGTCCTGTATACCAGTTGAAGTGGATAATAGTCATTAATTAAGAACAATCAATGTTCTCACATGTGGTAGATAACCGATATACTCTAAATATCCAAACCAATAAAGTTATTGGTGCAAATGAGTGATAATTGTCAGGTGCTGAAATCTTTTCATTGACAAATTTCCCAACAATCTTCTATTCTACTGAGGATCACTCCTCAACTGAATTCATTAGGTGTTACAAAATAGTGATTTTCTAAAATTGTCATTCTTTATCAGCTACATTTCTTCTGAAAGAAATTTATCCTATCAAATAGCCTTTACTTTTTTGTGATAGGGGATATGGGAGAGTTAGCTTCAATGCTTTATTTTTTTTGTCATTAATAATTTTCAATTTTCAGTGCAAAGAAGTTTAGCCTTAGACATTTTATAATTCCTCCAAGCCCCTGCCCACCCCACCCGATGTCATTGCATATTTATGTGTTTTTACATATTCAGTATATTTAAATAAATTATTCTTTTTGATGCTAAAATTGTTCCATCCTTGGCTCTTTGGTAATGAGAGATTTTTTCTTTTTATTTATTTATTTATATATTTATTTATTTTAATTTTTATTGTTATTCAATTACAGTTGTGTGCCTTTTCTCACCATGCCTCCACCCCAGCTGAACCCCTCTCCCTCCCCCACCTCCACCCTCCCCCTTGATTTGGTCCATGTGTCCTTTAAAGTAGTTCCTGTAATCCCCTCTCCTCACTGTCCCCTCCCCACTCCCCCCTGCCCATTGTTAGATTGTTCTTAACTTCAATGTCTCTGGTTATATTTTGTTTCCTTTTTTCTTCTATTGATTATGTTCCAGTTAAAGGTGAGATCATATGGTATTTGTCCCTCACCGCCTGGCTTATTTCACTTAACATAATGCTCTCCAGTTCCATCCTTGCTGTTGCAAAGGGTATAAGCTCCTTCTTTCTCTCTGCTGCGTAGAATTCCATTGTGTAAATATACCATGGTTTCTGGATCCACTCATTTGCTGATGGGCACTTAGGTTGCTTCCAGTACTTGGCTATTGTAAATTGTGCTGCTATGAACATTGGTGTGCACAGGTTCTTTTGGATTGGTGTTTCAGCGTTCTTAGGGTATAATCCCAGCAGCGCAATTGCTGGGTCAAAGGACAGTTCCATTTTTAGTTTTCTGAGGAAATTCCATACTGTTTTCCACAGTGGCCTCGCCAGTCTGCATTCCCACCAACAATGCACTAGGGTTCCCTTTTCTCCGCATCCTCTCCAACATTTGTTTGTGGATTTGTTTATGTTGGCCACTCTGACTGGTGTGAGATGGTACCTCATTGTGGTTTTAATTTGCATCTCTCTGATGGCTAGTGATGCTGAGCATCTTTTCATAGGTCTCTGGGCCCTCTGTATGTCTTCCTTGGAGAAGTGTCTGTTCAAGTCCTTTGCCCATTTTTTAATTGGGTTGTTTGTCTTCCTGGAGTGGAGTCGTTTGAGTTCTTTATATATTTTGGAGATCAGGCCCTTGTCCGAGGTATCATTAGCAAATATGTTTTCCCATACTGTTGGTTCTCTTTGTAATTTGGTGCTGTTTTCTTTAGCCATGCAGAAGCTTTTTATTTTGATGAGGTCCCATTTGTTTATTCTTTCATTTATGTCCCTTGCTTTAGGGGACATGTCGGTGAGGATGTAGCTGTGTGGAATGTCTGAGATTTTTCTGCCAATGTTTTCCTCGGGGACTTTTATGGCGTTAGAACTTGTATTTAAGTCTTTTATCCATCTTGAGTTTATTTTTGTGTATGGAGTAATTTGGTGATCGAGTTTCATTTTTTTGCACATAGCTGTCCAAATCTCCCAACACCATCTGTTAAAGAGGTTGTTTTTCCTTCATTTTATGCTCCTGCCTCCTTTGTCAAATATTAATTGACTGTAAAGACTTGAGTTTATTTCTGGGCTCTCTGTTCTGTTCCATTGGTCTATGTGCCTGTTTTTATGCCAGTACTGGGCTATTTTGATTACAGTGGCCTTGTAATACAGTTTGATATCAGGTATTGTGATCCCTCCTGCTTTGTTCTACTTTCTTAAAATTACTGCAGCTATTCGGGGTCATTTGTGGTTCCATACAAATTTCTGAAATGTTTGTTCTATATCTGTGAAATATGTCATGGGTACTCTAATAGGGATTGCATTGAATCTATAAATTGCTTTGGGTAGTATGGCCATGTTGATGATGTTAATTCTTCCAGTCCCTGAGCATGGTACATGCTTCCATTTGTTTGTGTCTTCCTTAATTTCTTTCTTCAGTGTTGTGTAGTTTTCTGAGTACAGGTCTTTTTCCTCCTTGGTTAGGTTTATTCCTAGGTACTTTATTTTTCTTGTTGCTCTATCAAATGGGGTTTTCTTTCCTGATTTCTGTTTCTGCTCTTTCCTTTTGGTATACAGGAATGCCTTTGATTTCTGAGTATTGAGTGTGTATCCAGCTGTTTTGCCAAATTCATTTATTAGGTCGAGTAGTTTTTTGGTGGAGTCTATAGGATTTTCCATGTACACTATCTTGTCATCTGCAAGCAGTGACAGTTTCATTTCCTCCTTTCCAATTTGGATGCCTTTTATTGCTTTTTCTTGTCTGATTGCTGTGGTTAGGACTTCCAATACTATGTTGAATAGGAGTGGTGAGAGAGGGCATCCTTGTCTTGTTCCTGATCTTAGTGGGAAAGCTCTAAGTTTTTGTCCATTGAGTATGATGTTGGCTGTAGGTCTCTCATATATGGCCTTTATTATGTTGAGGAATGCTCCCTCTATTCCCACTTTGCTGAGTGCTTTTATCAGAAATGGGTGCTGTACCTTATCAAATGCTTTTTCTGCATCTATTGATGTGATCATGTGATTTTTGTCTTTGCTGTTGTTGATGTGATGTGTTATGTTTATTGATTTGCGAATATTGTAGCATCCTTGCATCCCTGGGATGAATCCCACTTGGTCATGGTGTATGATCTTTTTAATGTATTGCTGGATGCGGTTTGCCAATATTTTGTTGAGAATTTTAGCATCTATGTTCATCAGCGATATTGGCCTGAAGTTTTCTTTCTTCGTTGTATCTTTATCTGGTTTTGGAATTAGGATGATGCTGGCTTCATAGAAAGAGTTCAGGAGTCTTCCATTAGTTTGGATTTTTTCAAATAGTCTGTGAAGGATAGGGGTTAGCTCTTCCTTAAATGCTTTGTAGAATTCTCCTGTGAAACCATCTGATCCAGGGCTTTTGTGTGTTCGGACTTTTTTGATGACTGCTCAATTTCCTCTGCTGTTATTGGTCTGTTCAGGTTTTCTGCTTCTTCTTCATTCAGTTTTGGAAGATTATATTTTTCTAGAAATGTGACCATTTCACCTAGGTTTTCAAATTTCTTGGCATACAGTTCTTCATAGTAATTTCTTACAATCCTTTGTATTTCTAAGGTATCAGTTGTAATCTCTCCTCTTTCATTTCTGATTGTGTTTATTTGGATCCTCTCTCTCTTTTTTTTTGATGAGCCTTCAAGGGTTGTCGTTTGTTTATCTTTTCAAAGAACCAGCTCCTGGATTCATTGATCCTTAGAATTGTGCTTTTAGTCTCTATATCTTTTAACTCTGCTCTGATCTTGGTTATTTCCTTCCTTCTGCTTGCTCTGGGCTGTCTTTGTTGTTCCTCGAGTTCCTGTCGGTGTAGGGGTAGGTTGTTTGTTTGAAATGTTCCTCTCATTTTAAGGTAGGCCTGTATTGCTATGAACTTCCCTCTCAGGACTGCCTTTGCTGTGTCCCATAGGTTTTGGGTTTTTGTGAGTTCATTTTCATTTGTTTCCAGAAAGTTTTTGATTTCTTCCCTAATCTTGTTCTTGACCCATGCATTGTTTAATAGCACACTGTTGAGTCTCCATGATTTTGAGTGTTTGGGGTTTTTTCCTTTGGGGTTGGTTTCTAGTTTCAGCCCCTTGTGGTCAGAGAAAATGCTTGATATGATTTCAATATTCTTGAATTTGTTGAGGCTTGCTTTGTGTCCTATCATGTGGTCTACCTTTGAAAATGTTCCATGCGCACTTGAAACGAATGTGTATTTTGCTTCTTTGGGAATGGAAAGTTCTATATATAACAACGAAGTCCACTTCATGTAGGGTATTGTTAAGTGACACAATATCCTTGTTGATATTTTGTTTGGAAGATCTGTCAATTTTTTTTTTGTCTTAAAATTCTTTTACTCCATACCAGTTCCTCTACTCTGTTTCCTTTTTTTAATGTTTATTGTTATTTAATTACAGTTGTCTGCATTTTGTCCTCATCCCTCCACCCCACCCCATCTGAACCCACCTTCCTCTCCCACCTCCACCCTCCCCCTTGATTTTGTCCATGTGTCCTTTATAGTAGTTCCTATAAACACCTCTCCCCACTGTCCCCTCCCCACTCCCCTCTGGCTATTGTTAGATTGTTCTTAACTTCAATGTCTCTGGTTATATTTTGTTTGCTTTTTTCTTTTTTTGATTATGTGAAAACTATGGTACATTTACACAGTGGAATTCTAAGCAGCAGAGAGAAAGAAAGAGCTTATACCCTTTGCAATAGCATGGATGGAACTGGAGAGTATCATGGTAAGTGAAGTATACCAGGCAGTGAGGGACAAATATCATATGATCTCACCTTTAACTGGAACATAATCAATAAAGGATCTGTCCATTTTTGACATTGGGTTGTTAAAACCTCTTACTATAACTGTATTTCTGTCAATATCTTTCTTGAAGTCCTCCAATAATTCCTTTAGTTTTTTGGGTGCTCCTATGTTGGGTGCATATAAATTTACTATGTTTATGTCTTCTTGATGGATTCTTCCCTTGCATGTTAAGAAGTGACCTTCTGGGTCTCTTTTTATGTCTCTTTTCTTGAAGTCTATTTTGTCCAACATGGGTATTGCTACCCTGCCTTTTTTTTTTTCCCTGTCCATTTGTTTGGAATATTTGTTTCTAGCCCTTCACTTTCAGTCTGTCTAGGTCTTTTGTTCTGAGGTGGGTCTCATGTAGGCAGCATATGTGTGGGTCATGTTTTTTTTATTTATTCCACTATTCTATGTCTTTTGATTGGGGCATTTAATCAGTTTACGTTTAAGGTTATTATCATTAGGTGTTTATTCAATGCCATTGTTTGTACCTGTGTTCTTCTCCCTTTCACTTTTTTTTTTTTTTTTTTTTTTTACTGTCCTCAAAGCAAACCCTTTAGCATCTCTTGCAGGTCTGGTTTGGAGCAGGTATATTCTTTGAGGCTCCTTTTGTCTGGGAAGCTCTTTATTTCACCTTCCAGTTTAATTGAGAGCCTTGACGGATAAAGTAGTCTTGTTTGTGGCCTTTGTTTTTCATTACTTGTAATATTTCTTGCCATTCCCTTCTGGCTTGGAGTGCTTCCACTGAGAAGCCAGCTGCTAGTCTTATCTCAGCTCCCTTGTAGGTTACTCCTTGTCTTTCCCTTGTTGTCTTTAAGATTCTTTCCTTAGTTTCCTGGATTTGTGTGACTTTTTCCTTCATCAAGTTAGGGAAGTTTTCCATCATTACTTTTTCAAACAGGTTTTCTATCCCTTGCTTTTCTTCTCCTCCTTCTGGTATCCTAATTATATGGATATTATTATGTTTCATGTTGTCCTGCATTTCCCTTAACCCCTCTTCATTCTTTCTGAGTCTCTTTTCCTTTTCTTGCTCATTCTGGGTGTTTTTTTCAACCTTGTCCTCCAGCTCAGTGATCCAATCCTCTGCTTCATTGAGCCTGCTTTTGATTCCTTCTACTGTGTTCTTCAGTTCAGAAATTGTATTCTTTATTTCCTCTTCACCCTTGTTGATAGTTTCTATTTCCTTTTTCATGTTGATATAGTTTGCAGTGAGTTCATTGTAGTTTCCCTGTAGTTTTGGTAATTCTCTGTGAGCTTACTGAATTTCCTTATAACCATTGCTCTGAACTCAACATCTGATATTTGACTTGTTTCTATTTCATTTAGCATTATTTCGGATACTTCCTTTTTTCCTTTCATTTGGGGATTGTTTCTTTCTCTTCCCATTGTTTGTGAGACTCTTGGTAGCCTCTGCTTCTTAACTCCCTGGGTTTATGGTGTGAACTTTTAATGTAGAATATCTGTGAGATTCAGTTGTGCAGTCTCCTTGATCTCCCAAGCTCACTGGTCTTTGCTTGTCATTTATGTTGGCTCTGTGTATATTTTTGGGTTTTGATTGTTGGTGGGTCTTTCTTTGATGGGTCCTTCTTTCCAGCTGGTTAACTGAGGGTCACTCTGTCCATCAGCTCTTGTGTTCTGTTGTGAATGTTTGGGCAGGTTGTGTTGAAGCTGGTTCTTCTGTGTGTACAAGATTTTGAGGCTTTTCTCTTGCTCTTGTTCAGATGTTTGTTCTAAGTAATTTCTCCACAATTAATTTTATTTCCATATAGGTCCTGGGTTGAGTTAGTGTGGCTTCCACTCTGTCCTTCACCTTCTTCTGTTTTTATATGTTGGTGGTTCCTTTGTAGGTGGGTTTTTCCTCTTCCAGCAGGCATCCTGGTGTTCCCAGCTTCTACCTACTCTTTTTTTTTTTTTTTTTTTGATCAGTTGGAGGGGGAAGGTGAAATTGTTTAAGACAGAAGGAGAGTGTATTCTATGATATTTAAAGTCCTAGCCCATAGAGAAGAGATTGGAGATCCTTTGGGTATGTATAATGTTAACCATGATATTTAACCCAACTATCCACTTTTTAGAAATAGTGGAAAAAAGTTAAGACTCTTGTTCTGCGGCGGGGGAAGGATTGCGAGTTGGATCTAGAAATCTGTGAGCTTGTGGGAGGCCAGATTATAAGGCAAAGTGGGAGTAAAGAATAGAAAATAGGTGTAGTGTGTGAGAAAATAGAGTTAACAACACCAGTAATAAATTTTAGGAAATAGTGAAGTGGGCTGAGATCTGAGAGGTGTTCTGTATAGTATTTACAAATGTATGGTAGATCTATTATTTATGATAGTAATGGAGTAAGAATCATTGACAGAATCTATGTGATCTGGATAACAAGAATAGGTAGTAGAGGACCTAGAGTAGTGTGCTAATGGAACACAAGTGAAGTGAAAGATGGTAAATTAAAAATACAGTTTGAAAGAGAGAAGAAGGGAAACCAGTCAAACAATGCAATTTAACCAGCCAAGAGAGGAAGACTAAACAGAAAGAAGAGAAATACAAAAGTACTAATAAAATGAAAGATGTAAGAATAATGAAAAAAGTAATAATACAAATATATAATAACTTGCATGTTCTGTGGAGTAGCAAAGTGAAATTTGACTCACTGTTTCAGCTTTGGGATGCCTACTCTTTGGGTCTAACTCTGGTGTTTTCACAGTTCCAGGTTTTATTGTCTCACTTGTGGGAATTAAAAAAAAAGGAAAGAAGGAAGAAGAGAGAAAAAGGGAAAGAAAGGAAGAAGGTATAAAACAAGAAAAAATGAAAGAGAGGAAGAAGAAGTCAAAAGAAAAAATTAAAAATAAATAAAGAATTATTAAATAAAAAAGAAAGCAGCCTCCTGCTGGCTTTGAAGTGGCCAAGCCATTTTTGCTGGTCTTCTTAGCTGCTGCAGGCTGAGGGGGGATTGGTTTCACTTTTCTCTGTTCCTGATCTACACTCGGCCAGACTCCAGGCCAGTTCCCCAGCAGCCTCCAGTCCCACACTCTCCCTGGGGCTTGGGGTGTGAACTCTGGGGCCTTCTGTGCCACCACAGGAGCACTGCATGGCTGGGTGGGGAGGAGGCCTGAGAGGGTGCTGCAAGAGAATTCCCCAAACAGCTGCCAAGTGTCTTTTTTTTCACTTTTTCTTTTTGAGAAATACCTTCTGCTCAAGCCTGCTGCTCCATACAAAGGCCTGGCCTCTCACACAGCCCACCTCTCCAACCAGACTGGGGACTACCCAGGTCAGGGCCTGTCACGGCCCAACTCTCAACTCTCACCAGCCAGCGTCCACAGTCTCTGTGGGTGCTCACAGCCCCTGTGTGTTTGCCACTTCATCCTTATTCCCCTCTCTGTGACTTTAAGCAACCAGGTCTCTCCCAGTGCTACTCAAACCTTGTTTGCCTGGGGAGGGAGCCATTGACTCGACTCTCTCCTAAGAACCCTGCAGCAGACCCTGGGGGCACTGGCCTTGGGGCTGCAGCCACCCTGGTCCCTGTGCTGGTCTCAGGAACCTTATTGACCTGAAGCTCTCTCCTTACCGCCTGGTTTTTCAAAGTCCTCTATAATTTTTATTCTCCTGTCTTCATATATGCTGGGGTACTGTTGGCTGTTTGCTCTGTTCATCAGTAGATCAGTTAGGTGTTTCACCTGTGTGCAGGGGGAAGTGGACTCTGGTCCCACCTATCTCGCCACCATTCAAAATAACCTCAGTAAATTATATTTTGATAAAATCTTATTTATTTCATTGTTTCTTTTTCTTTTCTCAATATTGTATTGAATAGTTTAGTCTTTTGTTTTTGTTTTAAACAATATTCTCTATGACAATTGTTTTCTACTTTTTTTTCTAAAGTAAAATGTGTTGGGAACAGTGGTTAATAACATTACATAAATTTCATATGTCCAAATTTATAATACAAGATCTACAAACTATATTGTGTGCTCAGCACCCAGAGTCTAGTCTCCTTCCATTGCCATATATTTGACCCCGTTTATACTCTTTTTTCTCCCCTCATTCCTCTTCTACCTGCAACCATCATTCCGTTGTCTATGAGTTTGTTTATTTTTTATTTTTTTGTCTATATCCCACATATGAGTGAAGTCATGCAGTTCTTATCATTTTCCATCTGACTTATTTCACTTAACATGATACTCTCAAGATCCATTCATGTTGTCTCAAATGGCAATATTTCATCTTTTCAATGGCTGAGTAGTATTGCATTGTGTGTATGTACCACTTCTTTATCCATCATCCCTTGAAAGACACTGAAGCTATCTGTACCCATGAAACAATACAATATGGAGAGAAAACATAGGCACTAAATTTATACGTCTTAGAGAGATTTTTTTGAACTTGATCCCAAGGAGAAGTGAAGTAAAAGCAAAAATAAATGAATGGGACTACATCAAACTAAAGAGCTTCTGCACAACAAAAGGAAGTTGTTTACTATAGTGTTTTTCGAAAGAGCAGTACTGCATGGGGAGAGTCAGGAGAAGGAATGGTGCTATTGCAGAGAATGAGAATGCCAAACAGGACAGCAAATTGATTCTAATTTTTGCATTGTTACAATGTATGTTTAGGAGGGGTCACCTTCTCCAGTCTAGATGTTTCACATTGATGCACTGTATATGCTTCACATTTCCTCCTTGAGGTGACTTTGGGAAAGGGAGTAATTTGGGATGACTTGCAAAATACAAGTACTCTTAAATTCTTAATGCTCAATTTAGTGCACTGCCTAGATCTCAGAAACAATTCTTTCAGATATGCATACATGTTTTAATGAAAATGAAAAAACAGCCTTACAAACCATGTGTATGTGGATTTATTTACGTTTATATATTATATAATGTTCTGTCTAAAACTGTTAGTGCTTTCATTAGGGAGATAATTTCTGTGAGCACCTACTGTAACAGGTGTGGAACAAGGTCCAGAATGGAGTAATCCAGCCGAGCATGGATTACTAGGAGGAAGAAGTAGAAGCGAACCACTGACTTCTGTGTTTTTGTGAAAGGCAGTACTTCTGACTGGTATTCTATGAGACTGGCCTGACTTGGCAGAGGTTGGGGGGCAGCATTGTGTGTGTTTTTGGACGTTCAAAGGGAGTGGGACTTAATGGCAAAATTCCACCATTACTCTAAACCTGTATAACTTTTAATTAAATAATTCCTTTCCTTTTTACCAAACTCTGGCATTGAAAGCCACAGTTCTTATTGGTGGCAAGCAAAAGAACACAGAGCAAAAGACCCACGGGTAGGTTCTGTTATACCTCTAAAAATATAATTATTATAAAATCTTATATGACTAGAAAATTCAGATTAAGTGGGTAGCCCTTAAGCATAGATTATTACACAATTTTCACAGGGAGGTCATTGATTTTATTATCCAGCTAAGTTTAGTTTTATGACATAATATTACCTAGTTATTCTGTGAAATAAATAGACAATAAAGATGGTAAGAAGAAAAAAATAAAATGATTAGGTATAATTTTTTTAAATATTCAAATTGCATAATCTCTGAAATCTGCCAGTGAAGCATAACTGAGAGAGGTAATATTTTCTTTTCTTAAAAAATAGCGTTTGTTTTTCATGGCAGAAAATCCTGTTTTGGGGGGAAGATTTTGAAGGAATCTTTAGAAGATGACAATATAAAAGGCTTTTTAGTGATCTTGGGAAAGCATGGTTTGTCTTGAGATGGAATTTGGAACAGCACAGTTCTCTAAGCCAGTTGTCATTCAGTTTTTGAGGTGGAATTTAAATAACACAATATTTTTCTAAGAACTCCTACTCTGACCACTCTGTTCTAAAAAATTACAACTGCATTCTTTTCCAAAGCATTTACTTTCAAGATACTTTCTTGAGTATTATGCTGTCCTATATAAGACTTACATCCTCATCAAAGTAATGGATTGTATAAGTAACAAGTATGAATTGAGAAATGTAATTTGAATTTCCAGAGGCCAAACTCCAAAATATAAATTCTGCCATGTGTGAATATAACACAGAATTTCAAAATGTAAATAAGATTTCTTGACAAGGGAAAAGAGAAAACTCCTTTTAAATTTAGTAAATGATTAGCTTTAAAAAGTTAATTACTTGGACAGGAAGATTAGACTGATTATTTGCTTTGTTACCTAGTGTTTCAGAGATACTTAATAGTTTAAAATGAAAGACATAGGATATCAGTATCTAGTTAGTTAATATCTTCAGGAAAAAATTTGAATCTGAATAGCCATAACTTTGAGCATTTAAAGAGAGGCTCTATAAGTCTGAGATGTTTATTTTAAACCATTATTTATAATAGTCATTTTGGAGCATGATAGTAAGAAGCTAGGAAGAATCCTTGGCAAGTGGAATAAGGAAACTGAGACAGATAACTGAACACAAAGGCTGAGCACTTTACAACCAGATACCAAAAGTCCACCTCCCCAGAGATAATTTCTAGGTCTCAGTTGTATTTCAGCTCCAGGCCAAGAAAAGCAGCAAAACCAGGTGGGTGATGGTAGAGCCTGCTCTGGCACTGACCAATCAGTGGAGACCAGGACCCTGAAAGAGCTCTCCTGAAAAAGGGATGAATATTCTCTGAAGCCATCCTCTGAGACCTCCCCTAAGTTTCCCACCTACAAGAGAGAGATAAAAGCCTCAAGACAAAGGAGCTAGCCCATAGTGGAGCAGCCTGCATCATTCCCTTTCCCCTGTTCTTCCCTCACTTCTTCTCCCTTAGGCACACATCTCCTAACCTCTAAGGGACTTGCAGCCAAGGGAGCAGTGGGAAGTGGCATCTTGTCCCAGGCTAACACTCTGAACCTGCCCCCAAGGGCCACTTTTCTCTGACTTCCCAATGAGCTAAGGTAGCCCAGCCTGGGTTCTCTTGTTATTTCTTCTATGCTAAGCTCTTCCTTGTTTCACTGTCTCCAGCTTTAATAAATGTACCTTCATAGTTACTTGGACTCACTTTCTGAAATCTTTCCTGCGTGAAGTTGAGAACACACACACTATCTGCTGGCCCTAGGCAGACCCACTTAGGGTGGGGCCCTGTCTGGTAACACTTCTACCTAACAAATTGTTTTCATGATACACTTTCCCACATGAGTCTTATTTATCATGTGTATATGATATTGATATCTCATATACCAAATAATCTACCCAACAGGGAACATGGTTTAAAAACTTTGTAATTTCACTTATGTATAATCTATCTATCTATGATCTATCTATCTATTTATATATCTATCTGATCTATCTATCTATCATCTATCATCATCATCTATCAGCATCTATGTAAATGAAGATACTAGAGAAATTATATAATTTACCTTAAGTAACATAACTAGCAAAAGTTTGAAATTAAATTTCTTTTAATCAAAGTCTCAAACATGAAGAAAAAGTTAATGGTGTTAAATAAGGGTCAGCAATTTTTTTCTGTAAAGGTGCAAATGGCAAATATTTTAGTCTTTGTGGGCTGCATGGTTGTTAGTTCTCTATTACATACTACTCAATTTTGCCAGTGCAGCATTAAAGCAGTCACAAACAATATGTAAATGAAGGCACAGGTTGTGCTGTGATAAAACTTTATTTACAAAATATGGAAGGGCATTTTTAGATTCAGGGCCATAATTATAGTTTGTGTAAGTGGGGGCTGGGGGTTGAAATCTTACCATTTGGAATAACATAGATGGACATAGAGGGTACTATGCTCAGTAAAATTAGTCAGAGAAAGACAAGCACCATATGACTTCACTTATATGTGGAATCTAAAGAACAAAGTAAATGAACAAACAAGATAGAAACAGCCTCATACATACAGAGAACAGACTGAGAGTTGCCAGAGGGGAGGAGGATTGTTGGAGCATTGGGTGAAAGAGGTGAAGGGACTAAGAGGCACAGTTTGGTAGTTACAAAATAGTCATGGGGATGTAAAGTACAGCGTAAGGAATATAGTCAATAATATTGTGATATCTATGTATGATATCAGTTGGGGTACTGGAAATATGTAAAGTATATGATTTTATAAGCACTTAGCTGTACACCCAAAACAACACAAAATAAAATTTAAAAAAAATTACAAAGAGCAGTGGCTTTGCAGAAATAAAGTACATATAAATATAAGGGGTTTCCCCCCCACAATTTTTGAGATATATGTAAGGACCAGTGAAATGTACAGGTCTTAAGTGTATAGCTTGAACATTTCTATCACACCTAAATTTTCCTTAGTCTTTTTGCCATTCATTCACCTCCACCAGCAGAGGCAAATATTGTTCTTAATCTTTCACAGTAAATCCATTTTTCTTGCTCCAGAACTTTTTATATAAATGGAGCTATTCACAGTAGCCTTTTATGTCTGGCTTCTATGAGTTTTCTATTGCTGTATAACAAGTTACCGCACATTTAGTAACTTCTGACACAATCTTCACGATCTCACAATTTACATGTGTCAGGAAGCCAGGCATGATTTAGTGAGGTCCTCTGCTCAGGGTCTTACAGCCTAGGTCAGTGTCTTCTGGGGCTGCTTTCCCATCCGGAGCTCTAAGTCTTCTTCTGTGCTCTTTGACAATGCTGACAGAATTCAGTTCCTTATGGTTTTAAGACTGAGGTCCTCCCCATAGGTAATTTACAATATGACTGATTTTAGAAAGACAACATTATCTTTCTTCAGGAAAAGCTTTCATTTGTAAGTCAGACCTACCTAGTATAATCTCTCAATTAACTCAAAATCAACGGATTTGGGAACTTGGGAGCTTAACTGATGCCATATTATGTAACCTAATCATAAAAGTGACATGCTTCCTAATCACAGTTACCACCCACACTCCAGGGGAGGGGATTATACAGCGTTACATGGTGTGAGGGTATTGCCATCTTGAGGAACTACCCACAGACTTCTTTCATTTATAATATTCATCCATATTATTGATGTCTTTGCACATATTGGTAGTCTTCCATTGTATAAATATAATTTCCTAATTTACTCTTACTTATAAACAATTTTTGTAATTTTGAGCTGTTATGAATAAAGCTATTCTGAATTTTTATACACATTTTGTGGACACATTTTTATGTATTTGGATAAATATCTAGAGGTTAAATTCATAGGACATAAGAAAGGTATAGTTTTATTTTAAGTTCTTTCTTTGCTTTAAGTCTTGAGTCAACCTACATTTTCAAAGACCATATTAAAATATATATCAGTTCAAAGCACTCCATGTTCATTTACTTAAATGTTTTGAAACACCTGGCTCTTCTACCCTTTCCTTTCTCCAAGTCTGCACATGCTATTTTAAACTGAGCTGTTTCTTCTTCTCTAAAAAATAAAAAGACACCCTAATGTCCAATGTTAGTAAAACTGGATGC